>NC_140143.1:7281318-8564443 GCF_964035555.1 Netta rufina
GTTGTAGCAGTCACAGAACAAAATGCTATATAACCTGAGGTATCCACCACTTGATATGCTTGCCAATAATACCTCAGGACAATTTCCAAATTAAAATTTAGCATTTCCAGTTACTCTCTCCCAATCCCTTCAACTTAGTCTTTTCTAAAAATCATCTAGAGACAGATTGTCTCAGCACAACATTCAACCACAATGTAAAGCACCATGGCTGTCACCACATGAGGAACTTGTCCCATTGCTGAAAACACAGCAGCAAGAAAAATTATTAGTTGCCAAAAATTGCATCAGAGAACTAAATGGCGCTGTAGTTTCAGGAAGCATGGCTAGAAATACATTGTCAACAATGACGGACTTGCCAAATGTAAATTTAAAAGCCAGAATCAAATCTTTGGCAAGTATTACACTACAGATAATCTGCAATAAACTGCAAAAAATTCAGTAAAAGAAGAGGGAAGGGGAACGACTAATTACAGTTAAAGAGTTTTTGATTTGTTTTAAACTGGCACTTTAAAGAAAAGGTAAAAAAAAAAAAATTAAAATCAGTTTTACTCCAAAATTCTTATAAAACAAAAACTGACCAAAAAATTGGACAAGTATCAGACACTAAGTCATTAGTTATAATGCATACATTCCACCTAGCCACTAGAAGCTGTTCAGTTAATGCCTTTGTCATCTTTAAAAGAATATTGGGGCAGACAAATATCCTACTAGATACATTGCTATCTCAATAGGTTACATCACTATGTAGGTGGAGGAAATGGTGGACTCAACTGAGAAAGTTTAAATTTTTATGCACTGAGCCACCTACTTCCCTTGCGGTGGGAGCACAGCATAGTATACTGGGGACAGATTTGTCACCTATTCTCCCATTCCAAGGGTCTCCCACCAGTAGGGGAAGCAAGGCTCTTCAGTGCAACAGGCAAGCACAATGGCAGAAGAAAACATGTACAGCAGTACCACCTATTTTTCAAGTTGTACAAGCAGTTCAAGGGTATCCTTTCAGAATAGGAAGGCAGCTCTTTTGAGGTTTAATGAAGATTTCATCAGAAAAGCAACAACTTTATCGTACCATTTTGTCCAGTATATGCACATAAAAAATAAGCACACTATACAAAGAAGTGAAGCAATATAATTTAAACATGCCATCAAGCTATAAACCATATATACATAGAAACATATGCCTATACAAACAGAACAAGACCACTTTATTACAAGGTACTTCTGTTGAAGTTTTTTGGAGGAAATCATGACAGAAGCAAAATGAGATCAAAGGGGACAGGTGTTGCCTCTAATAGTCTATTCAGAAGTTTCATGCAACACCACCATCTGTCTTCAGCATTTAATAAAGTTTTAGCTGTACATAGATCTTCCCATGATTTCTGGACTCCCTTCCTGTACAGAGGTAGATTTCTGTAGATGTTCTGATATTGCACCACGTAAGTATAATGTTTTTATTAAAACAAGGAACAACTTACAAAGGCTAATTTATGGGTATAATCTCATTGTGTGCATTCAGGTAGCACAGTAATTGAATTCATGTGCACTTGATGAAAACAAGTCCCTCAAAGCGAAATATTTTATTTAGTTTGAAGTCCAATTAAAAGCTGCAATTCTATTAACAGCTTCACATTCAGCTATCTCTTGTCATCAGGGTAACACACTTAAGTCTCTCCCTCTACTCTTGAGCCTCTGTTGTTTAGCCACTGCAAGCACTTGTGTTGCCTTTACTAATGCCTCCGTCCCATCCACTGCATTCAAATTAAATGCTGATTTCAAATAGAGACAGGCTTTTGCAGTATTAGAACTTATGCACACAAGCAGTTGCAATACTAAGAAATTCACAAGAAGATGCATTCAAACACTTCCTGAAATGACTAACGAAGCCCATCCACACTTTCAGAATGGAAAACAATCTGAAACTGTGCTAGCTTCAAAAAGGCCATTAATCAATAATACAATGCTACTATGAAAATTTGAAGACATTTGGCAATAGTTTGATTCTTTTTTTTGTCCATCACATTCTTCTACTACCCTCTCTGACAACTCATGAAGGTGCAAAAATGCTTGCATGCAAATACCACTTTGTTTCTTAAATTAAACCTCTACAGCATACCTAAAAAAGTAGGGACACCACAACTAATGATGCCAATGTATAATAACTTGAGCTCACAAGCAGTGCTAAGTATTTTTTCAGATGCACTCCATGAAGTGGAAAAACTCCATTTTTACAGAAGTCTGTCACCATGGAGATAAGTGAAAAAGAACAATCTGGTATTCTGTGTACCAAAACATGAGAATAGAAGTGCTGCGAGTCTGGCTCAGCAACTCTAAGAAAGTTGTACTATGCACATGCTCACATGACAGTGCATGTGCATGTTTCACTTTCATAAAGAAGCTAATGTAAGCAGCACCAGTCTTCGTAGCTGCAAGTTTATGAGAAAACTTAAGAGGAAAGAAAAGTTATCTTTTTGTACCAATCAACCAACGATTTGTAACTATTTTTAATGAAGGCTTACATTGTAACCATTTAACATTAGTTTCCCAATTTCATTTTATGTGAAGTGGCTTGTTCCTTATACGATGTTACATCAGTAAAGAATGGTGATTCTAGTTTGGATCTGAGTAATGTCTGTTGAAATCTTGATAGAAGGCATACATAAATTCATTACGCTTCTGCATATACACACCTGTCAAAGTTGTTGTTGTTGTTGTTATGTGTGTTGTTCGTTGTTGGTGTTTTCATTAACAAAGCAAGTAAATCCCAAGTTACTATAATAACAACTGCAATAATATTGAAATTCACGATGACTGTTCTCCCATGATGAAAGGGATTGCACACCTAGCAGTAGGAGTGAGATGGTCTCGCCTTCTTGGGAAAGCCCACGTTGTGAAGTGAAGGGAACCCTCCATCTGGAGTAGCTTAATCAGGACTCACACTCCCTGCACCTGGCAGGAAGTGCTTACATACCTTTCAAGATCACATTTTTGAATGAAGAAGTTCATTACACAGGAGAGAACATACAGTAAGAGTTAACAGACAATGGCAGGAACCAGGGCTTTTGGAAACTTCTCTTTTTGTTTTTAAAAACCAATGGTTCTTCACAACTAAGAATCCACAACTAGGAAAGCGTCTCATTCATACACTCGGCTAGTGCATAGCATCTGCAATTGCATAGAATGTTTCCAGTGCTGAATCAGTAACTAACCTAAGCAAATTCTTTCAAAGTTTGATTGGTTACCACTTGATATCCAGACTGCTTGCTGTTTGATTTACTGCACTGTATTTGGTGTGCAAAGTTTCCTGGACCTTACTGGAGTCCATGCCTTCTAGCCAGTCCTGGTACATCTTTTGTACATACATGTTGGTTTCTGGAAGTCTAACAGGTATTGCAGCATACACTTCTTCCATCTGGTTAAGCAGCGCTTTATCTGGTTTCCCATCTTCAGTTTGTGCCTGGCCTTTTCCATTTAGGCACCCTTAAAATAAAATAAAGAAAAAAATAATAAAAAAAAAAAAGAGACACAGTGATAAAGATTTGATATAAGGAGAAATTTGGAAACTTCCTGTAGACAGTATGAAAAGCAAAAGTTGTTTCTTTACAAAATCCACCCTCCCCCATTCTGTTCAAATTTGTATTTCCCTGAAGTGACTCCAGTATCAACATCCTTATAGAAACTTCATTTACATATCAACTATTTTCTCTGCCTTCTCTGTGGTTTTATGATCTTAATTATGTTCCTTGTCTTTTCTTGCCCTTGACAACCACCATTTCAGAGGCTTCCTCTGAGGTTTGAAATCATCATAGGAATCATGCTGTCATTTATTTATAGGTCATAAGAGAGCAAATGATGTTGTGGTTAATTTTAGAAAATCCAATCAATTTCTGAGCTAATCCTGTATATGTGTAATTGGTGTTCTAGACCAGTCACTAAATATTAAGCATTTTAGATTATTAAGAAGAGAATTAAGAAGGAATGAAACAGTGCCTGCCTGTAAGTACCTTCCTTTGAGATTTAAGGTTTGCCTGCAGAATGACTGTACATCCACTAACATTCTTACCTCCTGGGCAGGCAAGGACTTCTACGAAGTGGTATAAAAACTTTCCTTTTTTCAACTTCAGAACCAGGTTTTGAATATTTCTAAAGCCGTAAGCCGCTGCGAAACGCAACACTGTCTCACCATCCTTTTCAAGGGTGACTTCCTGAAAGTCCTTGTTCCTGTGAAGGTATAAAAATAAGGTTTTAAATTCCTGCATTACCAAAGGAATGATCCAGCTGTGTCAGTTTGTATCCAGATGCTTAACATGTAACAGAAGTCTTCAGTAAAATAGAAGGTGGAGTGAAATTTTCTGGATAGTACTATACTGAATTTCTCAAGGCAAGTAAGTTATTAATAGAATGAAAGCTAGCAGGAGCTATTTTAAAGCAACAGATTTACTTATCCATAATATATAACTGCCCATCAGTGAAAGACACAGACTAATAACAACTCTGCCAGGGTTCACTTTAGTGCTAACCAGCCCATCCTACATAACAGTGATACATAACTGTGACTTACTTTAATGCTTTGTAGGTGATTTCTTTGACATCCATGCCAAAAAGCTCCTTGGCAGCATGTTTGAAAATGTGCTCCAGGTAACCATCAGATCTCTTCCCATCATGCCTTACTACATCTCCCTCCTTTATTTCACCAAACCTTAGAAAACAATAGAAAGGTCAACTCCTAAATTTAGTTCCTTCATTTCAAGCAAGTAGCATGTTTCTTCCCTTCTCTCCACCCAACCTCCCCCCCCCACAAAAAAAAAAAAAGTTTCATTGCAGTGAGACCATAGCTTTATTATTATTGTTTTAATTCGACCCTTTAAGAACAGCAGTAAGATGCCGGGAAAAATAAAAGAAGAACAGTAGGAGGATGCAGGGCTCTCCACGTTCAGAAACCTTCAGTAATTTACAGGAATCACACTCGGCAGTTTACAGACTCAGTTAAATCATTGCTCAGAAGACATTCTTGGGGAAAACAAAACAAACAAACAAACAAAAAAAACAGCGAAAAAGTAAGCACAAAAATATTTTATCAACTTTGACATGAGGAATTCTTAGCCTAGGAGCACATAAGAGCACTTCAGAAGTTACAAGCCTTTCTGATAATTTGTCTGCTCCTGCAGAACTATTTGTCAGTCTAACGTCGTGCCATTAAAATAGCTCCATCAGTGCAGTTGCCACTGCACTAGAGCACTGCAGCTTTAAGATAAGTGCCACTCTACAGTGAGCAAAGAAAATTACTAACATCATACCTAATAGACATAGCATCCCTCTGTTCCCCAGTTAAAAGCAGAGCGCTGATGAGCACAACTGGCTGTAGTATAAACTGTACTGGGATGCACGCTGGCAACAGCCAAAGACTGCACCTCTCCAGGCTCATGTTCCTTCTTGGAAAAGGAGAAATCTAGAGGGGTGTGTGGCAATGCTAGTTTCAGGAAGGAATGTTGTTATTCAGATTAATGAATGGACAGATTACATCCTTTGTTGTTACGTGCAAAAGCCTCTCCAGTTATAATTTAATTTGCCTTCTTCCCTTTCCTGAGGTCTATACAGTGCTGCCTTTTGCTTGAGCAGTCCAAACATAGCATCCAAGCAGGAAAACAAAGGGAAAATTACCCCAACAAACACCTTACTAAAAAAAGTGGAAGTTGTAATTCTAACAGAGAAGTATTTTAATCACTAAAGAGCTAAGTTTATGTATTTAGTACTGCCCTGTGCCATGCCATTACATTTATTGAAGTACTCCAACTTCAATTTGAAAACTTTGGGTCATTTTGCTTTGTGAGATGGTCTCCTAATTTTAGCTAACTGCTCATTGTTAGCATTCACCAGATACAAAAGCAAGTTGAAAATTGCACCGAGTTACTTGGATATTAAAAATTATTGTGAACAAGTACTTGACCACAAATTGGTGCTCTGCTACAACTTGTTTTAAAGAAGAATACTTCTATTTATGTACTTTTCTCTGCAGCAATCTGCTTTTAAGACCCAACAAAAGCAAAACACGATCATATCTCACAGCTTTAAACAGTATAATCAAATTTGTCATTCTTAAAACAAACATTATTCCCCAGTATACACTGATGTAGTAATACAGGTATGTTCTGGTTAGGAGTTCGCTCTTCCATTGGACATGCTGATTATGAAAGAAATGATTACCTCTATGTGATTATGTCTGTGAAAACTGTACTTAATCTAAATCTTATTCTGTGTAGCAGCTTCCAGTAAAAGTAAATCAGGGCTATACTACAACCACAGCCCTGAAACTGTTGCCACTGTACAACTTCATTTCACCAGTCTAGACTAGATATAAGCCGGATACTAACTGCAAGGATTTTTTTTTTTTTTTTTTTTTAAATTTCCAAAGCTTTCCATTCTGTGCAAGAAAGCATGTTTATTGCTCTACCACCACCACTCTGGAAAGATACCAAGTAACATTTGTCACACTTGAACAAAGATCACTGAGCACTGAAACCAACCTCTGTAGCTAAGCCTGAAGAATAAAACACCCCGCATGCTGCTTTCAGGGCTAATCATAGCCATAAAAAAAAAAACAACAAAAAACTCTTCAAATCTTTGTGTTACTTTCATTTACTACACTTCACCTTGAAGTATGCTTCAATTTTATCTATCTTAAAAAAAGTGAGTTGCCTTGTTTAGGATAAAACTGAATTACCAGTGTTGTGAAAGGGTGCTATTTCAAACAATTCTCCATGAACATACTAGGGGAAAGTGGAAATTTACTGTCAAAGTGCTGCTCTGATTGAAAGGGAAGCACAGAACAGATGGCCAGCCCATGAGGCAGCCCAGCATCATGGTGAGGCCAGGCAGCTGGAAGGGGGCAGACGAGACTGTTAGCTTTAGACGTGCTCAAGGAATGGAGAGCACTGAACGGAGTCAACAGACAGTCACACTTAACTAGCAAGTCACGAACTTGATATAGCCAAATCTAGTATTACAGCACTGCAATATAAATGCAGAGCTAAATAAATCTTCAAAAATCAGATTTTAAAAACAGTTTTTAAAAGTTTCTGAAAGGATGAGGCTTTAATATATTCAGGCTTTGATGCCGGCTTTTTGCTTTAGCAAGAAAAAATGTTCCTTTGAGAAGTTTTACATTTATGTTGAACACCCAAAGGTTTTGTCAGTTGTCATCAAAATAAGGAAGCAATCGACAACAAAGCTACTTACAAACTATCCACAGCTACTTCAGTCATATCTTTCATAGACACATTTTTCTGCTCCATTATTTGGACAATTTCACCTGTAGGAAAACACAGGACATTTTACTTTCAACACGAAGCAGAACGCACATGCCATGCATTTAAGACATCCCAACACCTCCATGTGCTTACAGCCACATCCTCCACTTCTTAGAGTCAGTTACCTCCAATAACTCAGAAGCCTGATACATTGAGCCCTGAAGAAAAAGGCCATCAGCTTGCTCCAAACTTTGCATAATGCTACTTAACCTTTCTGTTGAGTAAAGTTTAGAACAAGTAGTTTCTACTTTGCAATGAAAAAGGAGGATATATTGTTTGGACATCAAGCCTACAAGACAAGAGTCACACCAAAAAGTCACTGGTGTCACACAATGAAAATAATCCCAGTAGAGATATGGCCATACATAAGCAAGACAAAGATTTGTAACATCGATTTGCATAGCTCTTACTTTTCTTAAGGGGTTAACAAAACTAAGTATCTGAATCTTGATCATGAACTTAAAAGGGAATTTTTTGGTTTTGCCTTCCGTATAGAATACCACTGCTACCAGTAGCACAAAACTGTATTTATTTGTAAAGCAGAAGAAAGCCCATCATACAACTAAAGTATACTTTGGAAAAAAAAAAAAAAAAAAAAAAAAGCCTGGCATAAAAACTGGAGATTCATGCATATCTTTACAAATAGTAAGCTTAAAGATTTAACCTGATGTTAGAACACAATCAACTTCTTGTGAATTATACAAGGCAGTGTAGAAATCTTCCCTCAAGGCTTCCAGTTTCTTGTCATAACAAGGCGCCACAATTACATGGAAAATTTTATCTGGAGACAAGTTCTGCACGACAGAGAAGAGAGCACATGTGAACTCCACAGAAAGCAAAGGACAGCTTTAAGGATGACAAAGATAAAAATAACACCACACTTTCCATACAGGTAATATTAGAAATCAATACGTAGAAATAAATTTGAAGACTGCAGCACACGTGACATGGTTTGCCAGAAGTCAAAAACATGAGCAAACAACATCTGAAGTCAGTCTTCTGTCTGAAGCTTCTACTTATTCCTTCAGACTATGTGACGTGTGGTTTTGTAGCTTTTGACTGCCTTAGAAGTAAGCGCAAGTCAGGATGTCTGAACTCCATTTTCTAGCTCTGTCACTCACTCACTTTCAGCCACAAGTGCATCAGTATTTCTCTGTTTCTGTGGAGATAGCAGTATTTTTCTATATAAACTGAATGCAGTTAAGTGTATGGTATATACAAAGAACAGCAACTTTTTCAACATAGAAATTGTGAAGATAAGAAGATTAGTTTCTGGCATACAATGCATTTATTGATTCTGGATAGGAAGGAATTTCCACAGCACTCTCCTCTACTCCTGTTTTAACTTCTACAGAACTACACAGGCAGTACATAACAAGGATCTCATTAGCAACTCTGGATTTAAATTCATCTCTAAGTAGCTAAATCCATGTTGCACTGGGAGCACAAGGATTGTTGCCAGCTCACAAATAAGATTCATTGTACATTGTTCTTCTCATGGACGCTTACTTGTATGGCAGCAGAGCAGCATTTATTCTTCAAGTGAAAAGACAAAATTCAGGATGCTTAGAATACACCAAGATCTACATTTCTGTATTAAAACATACTACCCCATCTTTTTAGAAGAGTATAATGGTAAAAATAAGGCAGAATTACTTACCTGCTGCCTAGCAAAGTAGCCCTTCACCAGGGAGCCCATGATCTGCTGTGGAGACTTTGCAGTGCAAATGTGGGAGGTCACAAGATTGGTGAGTACTCTCTCAGCATACCGGATCCAACCTAGAATGACAGGAATCACAGACACTGAAGTAGCACGTGAGCACGGTAAGGTGACCGTAGTTATAGCAAAGTTGTTAGAAATGAAAAGATTTTCACAGTAGCTAGAACATTCCTGCTTTGAAAATGGAGTCCATGCAGGCTGGAATCCCCCACCTTAGGAACTGCAGGAAACCTCAAGGCTTTGTTAACAGTGCTTTACAACTAGATACCGGTAATCCACTGCATAATTAATTTGAAACCTAGAAACTACCATAAACTGCATGATCTATTACATCCTTTCTAATGCATGGAATTAACAAAGCAAGAAGAACAAGATCCCAGCTAACAAAGAGTAAGTTGACTTCCTAGTCCTTAGCTCTTGGATCAGTGGATACTCCAACAAATGTACTCTGTTCAATTGCTTAGCTGTAACTTTCTCTTTCCTGAGATTTAATAACCACACACCCAGCTTGGTCGTCTAGAACAGAAGAGTCACATGGAAGCATTATCACAAGATGCACATGGATTAAAGCTGGGAAAAATGGCTTCTTTTATTATTGTTAGAGTATCTACACCTTCTTTAGAACCAACTCCCTGTACACAAAACAGTTAACTGGTGTCTCTTTGTATCCAACATCCAGTCTTAGTTACTCAAGACTCTCTGTCCCCTTCACCAGGCTCCTTCAGCATTTCAGCTACAACAGGGTATTTATATTTACACCACCCCCGATATCCACAGCAGTTCTAGTAACCCCACTTCACAAAACATGAACTGAAAAGTGAGGGGATTAAGGTATCCAGGCTGTGTGATTCTTACTTAGGCACTGTAACTTTTACTGGAAGCAACAGCCCATGATCTTTTACAACAAGGACTTATTCAGAATTTTTGCTTCACCCACATGAACTGTAGATCAAACAGCTAAATTGTGCAGAAGTGTTTAACGCAGCCTTCTAGGGAATTCTGTTGCTTTTGGTGCTAAGAAAGAGTAAAAACATTTCTTGCTTCAGCCTTTTATCTTCAAGCAGATCAGTGTTTACATAAAAAGGGAATACCTGTAGTTTAATTCTTAAGCTTGAAGACATTGCCAGGTATTTGTACATAAGCGCAAGTCATAACACTGCCACAAAGGCCCGTAAGAGAACTGGAACTCAAGTGGTATTCAGATATCCTACTTGCAAACTGTAAGGAAATTTCACTAAATTCCAGGGGATTTCTGGCAGATAGCACCCCAAGCCATTTCTTAAATTCTTTCCTTCCAGCAGACAGAACAAGTGTACAGTAGTTCCCACTGCACAGTGAGCATTAGTCATTGTTTAATTATACAAGCAGCCTTGAATGAGCCGCACAAGGCATTTATCTGCACTTTGCATACGTGCCGTTTCTGCCTACTGATCTGTGGGGCTGAATTCCAGAGCCACAGTTACAGGAGGCCTGAGATACCCAGCTTCTCTATCAGTGTCCATCTGTACCCACAGAGGCCTGCACCCTTCAGGAATTCATTCAGATTCTAAACCACTTGCTGGCTTGTGTTAGTATCAAAGAACAAAAAGAAGCCCCTCCAAATCACTGTGTAAATGCTTACAGATCCACTTCAGAACATGTTATTTTTAGTGGTTTATCATAAGGATGTCAGAGAGAGACATATGCCATAAATATTTATGCATCAGTATAAAGTACAGAACAACTAGGTAGAAAATACTCACTACTTTAAAACCCCATTCCTGTAAAAGGAAATTAATTTAGTTGACTGGAACAACAGCATTTCAATCCCCAGCAGTTATGCTCTTCCTGCCTGTGCTACAAGCCTGCCCCATTGACTTGTTTTAGTAATTCAGAGGTTATCAATGCATTAAAAATACTGCATGGTTCCCAGAGCAAATGCTTCACATTGCTTAACCATTTGGTAAATGAGGAAAGAACTGATTGTTTCTGAAGCATCATGCATAAAAATCACTAGAGCAGTTACACTGTTGTATTTTGGGCAAGAAACAAACAAATAAAAATTCTCACTTTACCAGAACAGCAGGCAGAGGTAAGAACAATTTAGGCAGAGACAATAAAATGCCCCTTGATCAGGTTTTGGGATTATACCAGCTATGCCCTGTTACTCAGGGTAGATTTTACAATGCAGACCACTACTGCAGAGGGTGATGTTTTAATCTGTGGAGTCATACCGAAAGGTAAGTAAAAGTAAAGCAGTAATATTTGAGTTCACGTTGACCTTGATCTACAGAGCTATATGAAAACATTTTTGTGATGAGCACACCCAGTAAACGAAGCCTCTGTGACAAATTTATGTCATCTGGGGTCAGAGAGGGGAAGGAGAATGAAGAACAGAAAATGCACCCAGACAAATTCATGAAACACAGTAAACAACCTTACTTTAGATGACTGGACAAATTTCTTCTGTAATTGCTGTCAAAGGGAATGAAATGCTGCACACTTTCAGAATGGGCTTACAGTGGTATTTCAGTTCACTTTTCCAGAAATGGAAATCACCCATGCCTCTACATCCACAGCACAGCAGACAGCTAACACCACAACTTGCAGTGAAAACAGAAACAATCTTTTGTAGAACAGATAAGGATGAGAAAAGAGCTCCAGCAACTGTGCTAATATCTGTCTAGTGAGAGAAGCAAATAATCTTAACTCTGTTTCTAGATGCAGAAAATTAAAATGATCTCAGAGGAAGTTCTAAAAGAAACCCACAGGTTTTGAATTTTAAATAACGCACAAGTCAAAGCTGATTAAATGGGGTGGTTTCAACTTTGCAGGTTTTGCACTTCCAAAAGAGCAACATATAGTATGTCTGTTTCTAAAGATACCAGATAACACTAAGATAACACTAACAGAAAGAAGTAGAAACTTTTCCCTCTGACATGTATACAGTTCCTAAAGCATAACCCAGATACTTCCACTAGAGAACATGCAGAATAAACAAGAGTACAAGTATAATTTAAATATCAGTATTTAAAATTTAAATAGACGACAGGAGCAGATTCTGGAAGCCACTGAATACATACTCTCACTCCTTTAACTGTAACATTTTTATTTTTTTAAGAATGCAATCCACATGAATTATTTCCAATTTAAAAATATTTTTGTATTTTTCATAGAAAGCCTTTTGAAAATCAACACCATGAACTTGCTAGGGTGGAGCTGGCAAGGGACGTTATTAAAGGAGTTATTTTTGCCCCCTTTTTGATACTTGTTTTTAGGAATATTATTTAGCACAGTTGGGAACTGACTTGACAATGTGCTAACAAATGCACGAGTAAACAATAAGTGAATGTACTGCATCTTTCCAGTTGTGATAAATGCACATTCCTATTGTAACAGAACAAGTTCTCATGCAAAATTCTCAGAACAGGGTCACATGGCAAGTGGGAGTTATTCTGTAAATGTTAGACATAACTGTCTCAGTCATTAGAAACAATGTCACTTGCTGAAGTGAAAAGTTCAAGACTTTGCTTAAGATAATGGAGGTTATGGTTTACTTACACCAGTTAGAAAAATTTCTTAAAGATTCTTTTCAATAAAAAACACCATGTTAAACTTTGTGGTCCAGGCATACAAGCAGCAGCCACCAACTCCTCAATCATAATTTCAGTTGTGATAAATTTCTCCTAGGGCTAAAAGGGCTAAGGAAACACTAAAAACCTCAGTTCTTCTGTACCTCAGGTTCATTATCCAGACATTAATACGTAATGTATGCTTCTTTTATAGCAGTAACAGGAAATACAACAAGTTGATAAACACCATGTATCAACACTAGCACAGGTAATCTGTAGTTCAGGTTCTCTGTATTATTATCAGAAGCTCTTGAGTACCAGCAAGGTTCATTTTTTGAAGAGCAACAACAGAATTTACACTCCCCACCTTTTACAGAGGTGCAACAGGAAACAACTACAAGATGCAGACAGGACATTTACTGCAACTTTTGTAGCTGACTGCGCAAGGACTACACTGAATTAGCAACTACCTTATCCAACATGAGCACACCCATTCCTTGTCGGCATGGCTCACATTTATGTGGCTGAGATAGCTCAACACACGTGGGAAAGCCCATTGGTAACTCTTCCAACAGCCCATGAAAAACAGATGAAATCACCCTTAATTCCTTGATGGAAGAAGGTTGGAGAATCAGTTCTCACCAGGGCAAGCAGAGGCAAACATTGGTAAGGCATGCTCCTCCTGGTTCCTCCGTTGATACCGCTGCACAAATTCCCTCTGGCTCTCCAGGATACTGAAATCAGCAGCTATAGTGGTGTCGAATACATAATGCACCCCTATGAAATACAATAGTAAGGAAAAAGTGAATGAGTAGAATGTTTTCCACCTCACACATCCTTCCAAATCCTAGGTCTACAGAAAATCTTGTATGATCAATGGGTACATTCTCTACTCCCTACAAAAATTTCACAATTAGTACAGTCAAAAATAAAAGCTGTATGCTGAAAAGCTATCTTCTGTGTCATGAATTGAAAAGGACCACCAACTTGCTAACTCTGACTAGCAACACTTCTAATAGCTGTCAGCTTCCTTACAGCAAGCTTTTCATTCAGAAAATATTTGTGTTTTGTTTGTCCAATTGCATAGGATCACAAGACCTCAGGGCTATAATGCAGTGACTCTTGAGAATGAGCATTCTTTACAAAACATTAAGCGACTTCTTATTCACAAGAAACACAACATGTAGCCTGCTAAGAAGCATATCTGCCTCTGCTTAAGTTGTCTGCAAAGGTACACGAGCATATCAGCAACACAGCAGAGACCTTCCATCTGCTTGTTTAGCAACATACTCCTTATACACCTACGTAATATTGAGCACGTCCCTGCAGCAAGTGAGGCAAAGATAAATAACATATTCTAAGAAAACTGGGGCCCACCAGAACTTGGCTCTCTTTTTGGACGCAGAAAATAATATACTGGGTACAGATATGCATTAAAAAAAAAAAAAAAAAAAAAGGCAGGAAACAATTCACAGGTTTATTACTGTCCTTCTTCTTCCTCCTTCAAGTACGTTAAAGACGAAAATCCTTAGTTTTTCTAATTAAACTTTGTATATACAGTATAAAGAACAAAGGAAATACAGCTTTAACATACAGCAGATACAACAGTTTTTATGAGTCACTTGAAAATACAGAAAAACAAAACACCTGATAATATTCTAGAAATTAATGTCAAAGGGCCAGTAGGCACTTAGACTAAGAATCCCCTCTCCCTAAGTTAGAAAAGAAGAGAGAAATCTTATTGAAGCTCACAGCCAAATCCTCCCTGGTTTCTTCACAGTGAACATTTCAAAGACAGCTTTGTAACGTCCTTCTGTTCTCTGACCTTCACTATCAACACAGTCATGCTTCAAATCTATTCCTGAAACCAGTGTATGTCACACTGCTGTACGGTCACTAATATCACAGAGTACACATTTCAAACTCACCTCTAAACTAAATTGTGCTTTATGACTGCATAACAAACAGTTCTGCTGAGAAAGCAAAAACATAAAATAACCTTCCCTTTCTGTTCCACCGTAACAACCCCAAACTTACCGAGACTTTTGAGGAAACCACAGAGTCTCCTGGCTGCATCATTCACAGAGAGATTGAATTTAGCAGCAAAATAAGGCAATGACTGAGGGCATATAGACACTGCCAACACTTTGTGTTTTGAGGTATCACATTTCTGGTAAACAAAACACAAAGGAAACAAGGTAATTACAAAAGGGTAATGCTCCCTCCTTTCCCTCCCTTTTCTACTCCTGGAGTTACTCCTCAGTGTCCTATGCTTCAGCAGGCCTTATTATGAAAACCCCTACGAAACAACTACCACGTTTCTTGAGGGCAGGACAGGATGTTCTTCTGATCCTGTCGGTGTTATCTCTAATCATCCATAGATGTTGTTTTTGTATGACTCAGGGAAATTCATCTGTCCCAAGACAATTCTGTGGTTGGTCTCATAATGGCATAAAGAAATTTAAGACACATTCAGCACCTATCAAGTTTTCATTCCTACCAGAATCTAGTACTGACAAATGAGGAAAAAAAGCAGAATGTTTAAATACTAAAATAAATAAACTAGTGTTTCCAGGAGCAAGTTACAAATTCAACACAGCGAATTACAGATCTGAACCTTTGTTCAGGCTCCCATGTCTCCATCACTGAAGAAATTGAGAGGAAACTCGCAAGGCAGGACCCTAAACAAGCCAGCATTTGTGAGCACTGAAGAACTCTTTGAAAACACATACAGTGGTGTGCAATTGTAAAGCTCAGATGACTCTGTTTTATTTGAAGATGAACCTTGTGGTTTCATTGAGATGTTGTCCAGATCAGTGGAACACTTGAAAGAGAAACCAGGACTATGCTACATACAAGTCTCACCCTATAAAAGGTTAGGGACTATAGTTTGTTCTTAGACACCCTAAATACTGTATAATGACCCTGCAAGTAGAGCTCACGACTGTCTGGAAAGCATCTTGCTTGCTCACTGCCTTTCTCTGGACCTGGTTAAGTTCTGACCTGTCTGCATCTCAATCATGGACCTTGGGCTGTCTTAATTGGACCTATGTGACCTGAAAGGGTTGTGTCCCTCTGGCCCTCCCCCCCCCTTCCTTCTCTTTCTCTCATGTACAATATCATGTTATATGGAGAGTTAAACGAGTTCTAAGAAAACTGAATTACTACGTAACAAATCATCTCATTTACAACACTTATGTACAGATAAAGAAAATGCCAGCATTAATTCTAATAGCTTTTCATTACCAAGTAAGGACACAGAAGACTTGAATGGAACTAAATTAAATCAGTATGAAGATCTACAAATCTTAACACCATACATAGCGATTACATTCCAGGGAATACCAATCTCAGCAGAGAACAGCAATTCTTTGGCTGAATTGAGGGTAACCGTTTTTGTTCCAAACATAGGCAGCTCAAAAATACATTAAAAAAAATCTACTTCCAAAAGTTAGCCTCAATAACTTTGTATTATGTGGATACGTAGCCATAAGAAACCCCCAGAACAGTGCTAGCAACTATGGTGTGAATATGTATAAACAATGAACCTCAGACCTCTTTGATGTTAGAGTAATAAGGAAGTTATGTTTTCCAAAAATCTTACTTGGGCAAGTGCAATAACTTTCTTCATTTAGGGCCAGTGATGTAATCTTGCTTCTCTAGTGCAAAATTATGTTAAGTACTTTTACTGCTCATCTTGCCTTAAGTTTTCATTCCTCTCTGGACAAAGTACATCCTGACAGATCTTCATATTGACTGCCTTGGGAAATTAAGTTCTTAGTCATTCTGTAATCTCTCCCCCTCCTCACAGAAAGCAGTGCATTATTGTTTGTGTCATTTTACCTTATTAAGGTTGAGTATACGAAAGAGCTCCTTCTGATTCTGTTGGAAAACTCTGGCTCCTTCTTCTGATGTCATACAATTGTCACATGCTAAGCAGTCGCTAAGGAGTATTTTAGCATTAGCCAATGCATAAAACTCATTTTTCTGAAAAAAAAAAAAATAATAAATAATAAAAATAAATACAAATACATAAAAATTTAATGATGATCAAGCAATTTTCAAGATCTCTGCAATGACCCAGATAAAAAGCAGATCTGCTTCTCACTGTTTTATTATACCAGTTTCATGGATCGTCTTGTTGTAAATATTAAAGATTTTTTAGAAATAGTCAAAGTAATTTGTTCAATCCTTCTTCATGGTTCTGCTCTATTATTACTGTGAAACTGCAAAATGTTTAAGTGTAAACACATAGGTCTAAATTTAGCCCTGAAGTACATGTAGCAACCTGATTTGCATTGCATTTCAGAGTTGACAGTAACCAACAATTTACCAAGCCAGAAAACTTTTAATTGAACTATTAAGCCTCTTTAATAGCCAGATGCCTCTACCACCAAGATGGCTTAGGCTTTTACTGCTAGGTAAAACAAACAGAAAGCAGTCTTTCAGTTACAGTGACCATTTACACCAAAGTAACAGTTATAGATTTCTGGCTAATACAATTGGCAGCTCAACCGTGGGGGAAAATGAATACTTGGATGGAAGTGCGAGATAACCAAGCTACTCGTGGAAAAAAAATAATTAATTCCTTCAATTAAGAACCTATTCCCAAGGAGACAGTTACCTCTTTAAGAACAGTATGTGACATGAGTTTGTCCTATATAAGAAAAATAATACATTTGTGCACTTGAACAGGCAAAATTCCACTTTTCTCCTTCTAAGCCCTGTTCCCATTGTGAAGAATTGAGGTAAGATTTTGACACACAAATAACTTTAAAACAACAACAACAACAAAACAATTACTGTTTGCGCTTGCAGACCAAGGTCTTTTTATTTAATCTTTTGAAACGATTCTTGATTCTCATGTTATGGACACATATAGACAGGGTCTTAACTGATACAGCATTACACCCAGCGCTTAGAAGTTCTCTATTTGGAACCTCTGCCTTTGGGGAGCATCACAAAACAAGAACAAAAAGAAGTACATGGTACAGTTTTTAGAAGGAACATTACCTCTTCAAAGCCATCGTTAGAACTCAACGCATCAACAGATGCACTTTGCGAGTCATCATTTTTCTGTTTTTTACTGCATTCCTGAAACAAAGCATAAGACGTATTATGTGAAATATACCCAGCAACATCATTACAGAACTATTTGGATAGTTAAAAACTCCTTTAGCTCATTTACAGGTTCTGACAGTACAAGAGCTGCACCTTTATAGCCAAGGCTTTATTTTCAAAGCACGTTGGCTACAGCGAAAATAATTCCTCAGAAATCCCCTCGATCGGTTTCACAGCTCTCAGCGACTGCTATGATTTTGAACCTGAGGGGAAGTACAAACAGGTCGCCGAGAAGCCAGAGACACACATCGCGAGGTGACCCCCCGAGAAACCCCAAAGAGGTGGCACCACGACCCCGAACAACCCCGAAGCACCCCGAAAAGCCCTAACAGGCAGCACCACCACCCCGAGCAGCTCTGAAGAGCCCTGAGGGGCGCCCCCCCCGCCGGGCTTCCCGGGGGGCGCCCCCCGAGGCGCCGTCCCCGGGCGGGGGGGGGGGTCCCGCGGCCGCCCCGCTCACCTTTTTGGTGCAGTTCTCGCACTTCATTTGCGGTCCCTCCGGCGCCACCCGGCTCTCTTGCGGGACAGGAGCAGGTCGGTGAGGGCTCGGCCCGGCCCCGCCGCCCTTTGTAGCCGTGCCCGCCCCCTGCCCCTCGCACCGCCAGGCACCGGCCGCTCACGGACGGGGCGGCCGCGGGGCCGGGGAAGAAGCGGGCACCGTACGGCCCCGCCGCGCTCAATCGAGTACCCGGCAAAGGCACGGAGCCGGGGCTGGGGCAAGGGCTGGGGTTGGGGCTGGGCAGCGCCTCACGGCTGCGTCGCCGCCGGGCTCCCGGCTGGGGCTGAGGCTGGAACTGGAACTGGGGCCGCCGCCGCCTCCCCGCCCCCCCGCGCGGCGGGGCCCATTGTGGACCTGAGCCTCGGCACGTAGCCGCCGCCGCCGCCGCGCTCGCCCCCGCCGCCGCGCGGGCACGGGAGGGGCCGGGGGCGCGCATCACGCGCCAGGCGCGCGCCCACCACCCCCTCCCCGGCAGCTCCTGCCGTGAGGTGCCGCCGGGCCGGCAAGGGTGCTCTGCTGCGGGCTTTTTCTGTGGTTTAAACATCCTCCGTAGTTACTTCATACGTTTTTCATACATTTCGCCTCCCCCTCACCCCATTGCTTCTTTCAGGTCTTTTAAAATAAGAGTTCGTGGGATCCTAGAATCGTTAGGGTTGGAAAAGCCCTCCAGGATCATCTGCTCCAACCGTCCCCTACCACCAATGTCACCACTGAAACACGTCCCCAAGCACCACAGCCAGCCTTGAACACCCCCAGGGACGGTGACTCCACCACCTCCCCAGGCAACCCATCCTAACACCTGACCACTCCTGAGGAGAAACGGCTGCTAATTTCCAACCTGAACCTCCCCTGGCACAACTTGAGGTCATTCCCTCTGGTCCTGTTACAATTACTTGTGAGAAGAGGCCGAGCCCCAGCTCCCCACATCTTCCTTTCAGGGAGTTGCAGAGAGCAATGAGGTCTCCCTTGAGCCTCCCTCTTCTCCAGATCAAACAACCCCAGTGCCCTCAGCTGCTCCTGGGGTTGTTTCAAAGTTACTAAACACAAGATTAAGCATGTTAAACCAACAGGGCTTAATCTCCCATTTCTCAAACAAAATACACATATCAGTGCCCTGTTTGCAAACACCCATCATGAAACCTTCAGCATAATGTTACAGGGTGCATAGCCCTGCCTCCCACACCTCACCACCCCAGCAGCACCAGTTAAGGCACTTCACATCCATGTCAGTGGTTGCCTTCCTAAATCTCACGTTGTACCATTTAAGAATGATGATTCAACCCGTATTGTGCTCACTCTGCTTTTTATGCATCCCTTCCATTTAAGCAGCCGTATAAGCATACGCCTATGGCTGAGCAGAGCGTTTTTTCAAGTATAAAAAATAACCTTTCAGAAATTAAACCACGGAACTTCCACCAAGCATGTAACTTCCTCTCTGAACTGCAACTTTCCTTTGCAGAGTGCAACATAAATTTCTTCCTGGTACAGGTAAGGTCTACAGCTTTAAACCACGTTTTTACTTATTTATTTATTGTTAAGCACAAATGGCAATGTTGTACAAGAACTAGAGACAGTAATCACTGCTTAATTTTGTAACCCCACAATGTAACTTCCCACTATTTTTTTCTTACTGCAAACTGCCTATAAAAGATATCACATCCAGAGAAGTGAATGTCTTAAAATCTTTTACAGCGAAATCACCAGTCTAATTAGTGTTCTTAAAGATAACCCTAGAGTAGAATGTAAAAATAATGCCTTTTTTTTTTTTTTTTTTTTAATTTAGAGATTGAGGTGACATATCACTGAGGTTGAGGAATCAGGAATTCCTTACTACTACTACTAATGAAAGCACATAGAAGCACCATTTCTTATTGCCTATTTAAAGAAAAACACTATATATATTGCTTTATATATACACCCTGGAAAAAATATCACTAATCCTTGCTTGAGGTAAAAATTAGAATAGCTACAATAATGACAGTTCCCTGTGCTTCTGCTATCTTCATTCAATATGCTTTCATGTTTTGTATTACCATGTTAGTACAAGAATTTTTAGAGCACTACAATCATTCTAGAGCAATATAACTTAAGACTTTGGGTTTCCTACAAAGTTACTAGAATGCAGCATTTAGGGAACATCTTGTTAAAATCTTTTTCTGTCCCTCTGGGTGAGTATCTTCTTATGAAAAAACTGTGCCAATCTTATCCTTATTCCACAAGGGTACAGTACGCATAGTTGCATTGTCAAATATAGCAGTAGTGTTCTCAGTTAGGAACATCTTGAGATTTGCAATTAAAGTCATAGTTAAAATCCTTCTGTTTCACACTTATGATTATGCTTACTTTTGTTATCCAAACTTAATACAACAACTCTTTAAAAGATGTGACAGCTTTGGATATTTCATAGAATCATAGAATATCCCAAGTTGGAAGGGACCCATAAGGATCATCAAGTCCAACTCCTGGCACCGCACAGGTCTATCCAAAAGTTTAGACCCTGTGACTGAGTGCACAGTCCAATCGCTTTTTAAATTCAGACAGGCTCGGTGCAGTGACTACGTCCCTAGGGAGCCTGTTCCATTGTGCAACCACCCTCTTGGTGAAGAACCTCTTCCTGATGTCCAGCCTAAACTTCCCCTGCCTCAGCTTAACACCATTCCCGTGGGTCCTATCACTGGTGTTTACATTGTGGTACTGGTGTTTATATTGATAATTCTGCACAGATCATATTTAAAATATACGTATTTTTAGTTTTCCCTCATATTTCTTTACATTCATAATGCAAATCAACATCTAAACATTTGCAGAAATACTGAACCATCTGAAAACATCTCAAGTGTACCTCTGCCTTGAGAACACCTGGGCTAAATTAGTTTCAATTTAAGAATTCAATCAATAAAAAAGAGCAAAAACTTGTACAAACCGGGGAGCATGCAAGGAATCAATATTTCAATGCACAGTATAAGATTATACTCATGCAGTTATTAGATAATTAGATGTCCCATTTATATTACTGCCGAGGACAACTTCTGCTTTCCATTAGCTATTTATACCATTTTCCCATAGAACATCACATCAGTTACCATCAGCACTGTGCCTGACAACCCATTTTCACCTGCCCCTGGGGCGGTAGCAGTTAGCATCCTTGCTAGGCTGCAAGGCTACTACCAAAGAAACTCAATGTAAAAGCTTTTCTATGTCAACAGTAGGTAGCATTTAAAAGTATTAAGAAAGGACACTTTAAGTGTCCTCTCCTGCCGTATTTGGCCTCTGTTGCTACATTTAACATTTATACCTGTAGCTAAAGCATTTATACCAAGAATGAAATAGAAAACTAAGTATTTCTCTATGAAAACAGTACATTGCAACCCATTTCAGAAAGCTTTAAAGGCTATGCATCAGTGCTGCGAGGCACTGTAAGCTGCAAATGCCTCCTCAAGTCAGTGACAGCATATGCCACTCAACAGCTGTCAGAATAGGCAATAAATCTTAGTTACAGCTGGTAAACATGTATTCCATGAAATGAGCAATTTCCAGGCTTTATACACAATGTTCCCATAGAGTTCAGTGGGGCAATGGGATGATACCATTTCTATCTGGGACCGACAGTCAATTCAGTCCAGCTGCAAAACACAACACTAGATTAGTGACTGTTTCCAACCATTTAAAATCAAAAGACACTAGGAATTCTATCCTGGCATGTTAATAAAATCACACACATAATGCACTGCTGAATTTCTAAGTTTAAGGGAAGACTTTGAACGGAAAAAAAAAAGTACAAGGAACTACAAGAGAATATTTTGGAAAAGGGTCTGGAATTAGGAAAAAGAAATAAAGGCACAAAGTCAGAGTCAAACTAATCAAAATAAAGACCGGTTCTGTCATATTTGCATGTTCTTGTGATTAGATCATGACTTAGAATTTACAAGTCTATTTACTATACAATGGCTTAAAAATGTTTTTATTGAGCAAGATCTCTACAAGTAGTCAATTACGTATCTCTGAATTTCTCTTCTGGCAAATAGTTTTTGTTTCTGCAGCAACATGTTTTGGATTTCATTATGTTCTAAGTCCAAGATTAGGCTTTTAAAATGTGTTTCTTCCTCAATTTATTTTTTTAAATCAGTAGGCATATCGCCACTTACCTACTTCAAAGTACTGTAATAAAATCCCCAGATTATTGCACAAGAAATGTCATAAGAATTATTAATCAATATCAGATCTTTGCCCTATTACAGTTTAGACATATGCTTGATCACATGTGGGGTATTTCCCATATTTTAAATAATTTCCCTCTAACTTCATAATTAAGTCTTTCCAGTTTATCCTGTTGTGGCTTTAGCAGAACTGGAGAAGTATAGAAATGCTAATATTTTAGCAGATAGCAATAGAAGAATAAAACAGATCCTTATTGGTATGTTGTGTGATATATATTGACTGGAGGGGACAAATGAATTTCTTCACTCTACTCTAGAGACAAGAAGTCTTTGTACTTTATCACATGGAGTGCCTTAACATTTGGTTTCCAAAGAAACTACCTACATTTAAAAGCTGACCGCTGCTTAGATTATTTTTATCATAAGCCATAGAAACTCAGTTGCTTGTTTGGGTTGAAAACACAAGATACTTATTACTTTGTATTATTCATCCAAAGCCAGCAGCTGGTACCTCATGACTCCCAAGCATGCCAATTCAAGCTTTCAGTTCCTTGTAGCCCTTCCCCATTCACATAGTTGTTCTGTTACACAACACAGAAACTGCAGATCAGTTTGTATTTTCTATTACTTGCAGTATATTAACTCCATAACATGGAGTCTGAGTCCTCCCTCCCCCTAATCTTCAAACAGTTAACTCTGGACTGTCTAATCTAAAACTAATGGACTTTGGACTGTCTAACATAAATCTAAAACCATTCACTGTGGAATCAAAAACTCAGTTACTGTTCACCAGCAATGATGTTCTGGAACAGCTGAACAAACTTCAAGCATATGGCCTTAAGCAACCCCTCTGGAGTATCTGGATTTCTATTAGGAAAATATCAAAAATTAAGTGTCATTAAGAAAGGATCACATTCCTGTGCAACTGAGAGAGAACCAAGTATCTTCAGGAGATGAAATGATCCATTGATTTACATAAAGGAAATTTAAGGAGTTGTACTAGGCTACAGGTGCCCACATTTTACCCATTTTATCCCAAATCTTAAATGAGCTGATGCTCTAATAGATTAAACATGAACAACTTTCATACCTGAATGATGTTTAACTACATTTGAAACACAAAGGAATTTTCAAATATAGCTTACAGTCCACGACAGGAAAGTCACTCAGGATTTCAAGTGAATTGGAAACTCTCCTCCCCAAGCAACAGATTTTCCAAACCCAAGCCTACAGGTGATATGTAATTAATGAATAGTCATGGCATTAATATTAAACCTGTAAGCACTTCTTCTTTTTTTTTTTTTTTTTTTTTTTTTGCTTTGCAATTCCTGCTGCACTAGACATTCCAAGTCCCAGCTACTGGGTCTTCTATAGACAGCTATCTTGAGACAATTTTGTGATACTGAGAAATCCCTTTCTAACCTCACTGTGCAGCAGCCTCCTGTCTGTACAACACTCACGAAGTGCAAGTAGTGGCTCCTACCCAGTGCAAGTGCTCTGTGACAGTCCATGCCCCAAGTACACACGGCTGCCACTGAGAGCCCTGGCATACATCAGCCTAAGGGAGGCTGTATGCACTGGTGCTGCCAAGCCCAAGGGCACTCTGGTGGGGCTCCCTGAATGGAATATGCTCCTCATTGCACCCCTGTTACCTCCTAGCCACAGCACCTTGACCCAACCTCACAGCGACAGGTGACTGTCAGGTTATGAACAAAGGACCATGCCCACCTCACCCAGAACAGGCCTAGCAAATTGTCATCAAATGTGTTTATTAAAGCCCTTCCACACGTTTTATCTTGTTCTATAGCATGTAGGGCCCCTCCTCTACTAACACACAAGCTTTCCTGCTTTTTTTTTACGAGGGTTAAGCCATAAAACGCAAATAACGCCAGCCCTTCAGCAACACAACACTCCCTCTTAGTAGCCATCTTGAACACGGGCACGGCGCCGCCATCTTGGGCGCTGCCCTTCCTCCTCTAGCGAGAACCAAGCCACCCCTGAGCGGGGCGGGCGGGTTTCTTCAGCCACCTCTTTGCCCTCACTAAAAATGGCCGCCGGCACATCCGACCCTTCTTAAGACGGACGAGGCACCGTTGTGGCCCGGTAGCGGCTCTTTGTGGTCGGGGGCTGCAGGAAGCGAAGGCACCAAGCATCCTCCCCGAGGCGCTGCTGTACTGCGACGGCAACGGGGGCAGGTAGGGCAGTGGGGAGCGGCGCCTTTTGTGGGGCAACTGGGCTGAAGGGGCACCGGGACGGTCCGGTAGGGGCTGGAGAGGCGCCGGTAGGGTCTGGTCCGGGCTCAAGGGGCGCTGGTCCGGTGTGGGGCGGGCTGGGGCGCAGCCCCCGTCAGGCGGAGGGTGGCGCGGCGGGGGCATCTCGGTGGGGTGGGGCGGGATGCTGAGGCATCGCTCAGACTTCGTGATGGTGTTCATCAGTCATTTATCGTTTGTTGATCTATTTCAAGTGTACCGTGGATCCCGGGGCTTTCAGTGGCTTTTGGGGCCTGGAGGAAATGTGTCTGTGTTTCACATGGTGCTGGGGATCAGTTTAATGTCAAACCCGATAAATTGCTTTAGAGCTGCTTGTGTCCTGTTGTGATCTTAAAATTGTTGTGGCAAACTTGCCGTGGTTCTTAAAAGCATGCCCATGACTTCTAGGAAGTGCCTTTGTGCTTTGTATTCCCTGAGGCACCTGTCTTGCACACACCTGTGTCTGAGATTATGCCCCTGGTTTGGATGACACTAAGCTGACACTGGCATTTGCATGGTTAGACTTCCCTGAATGAATATGGGAGGGGAAGGAAGGCATAATAGAAGCTTGCATTTATGGATTAAACTTCTATGCAAATACACTCTGTTTTCACCTGAGTGTGTATTTCATTAAATATAGCCATTTTTTTGCAGGTATCTCTGTGTATTTGATGCCTTATCAAATACTTTTTAGGTTGTAGGCAGGAAACTACTTTGTACATGCAGAAATCTATTCAGATGCATAGAGAGCACCCCACAAAAGCCATTTGAAAATCAAAATTTCATGCGTAACATCCGGAGGAGATGGAGCACGTACATAAGTTTCAGATTCTCTCAGATGTGCTGTGAAGAGATTGAAATCAGTCCTGTGTGCTTTTTATTTAAATGAAAAGACATTACCAAGTCAGTTTTATTAAATGGAAAACCAAATCGCTTGCAGCTTTGTATCAACACTAGCTAGTCTGTGCAGAACTGTGGGAGTGTCATGTAGCATTTAAGAATGGCAAGATAAAGGACTAAAAATTGCATACTTTTTTCCTGTCAGCCTGGATGTGCTTGGGCCTGCTCTGTTTTTCATGGTTTTTTGAAGATGCATTGAATATGGGTATTCTTCAGGAAAGCCGTATCAGATGTATGCAGCTAATACCTTCTTAATGCTAAGCTCCTGCAAAATGACTTGAGTTGGCTGTTTAATGATGAAAATACCAAGTCAATAGAAGGAATTGGTGCTTAGTGTCCTCAATAATTAATGAACTGTTTAATGTTTAAGGTCTTACAGCCCCAGAATGATTCACAAATATTAAGGTTCCTAACATACCAATTGGGGAAGTTGATATGCTTTGTAGGATATTCTTTGTAGAAATCCCTCTTGGAAGAAGTGCTTAGAACCCTCTACCTTAATTAGTATTAAGGTTGTAACAAAGAGAAAATAATGGAATAAATTTTTGATTGAAGCCAACATATACCCTGATAACGTTATGATGCAATGCTTACCATTTATTTCTATTTCACTTTTACTGGATTGTGGTCTTTGTAATGACAAATCTCGACTTGCTTACTGGAAGAGAAGCAGTAAGCAGCCTGTCCTTTCTCTGTTGACAATTCTGATCAGATCAGCTGGGTTTTTATGCCCCTTGAATCTGGTACAAATTTGTTTTTATGCCTGTGCTGATAGTATTAAGGTAGGATTGGGTTTTGCCCTGGAGCTCACAGTCATGTCAGAAGTCAAATTCTCTATATTGTAGATAATAAGTAGATGCTGAAAATGCTGCGTGGGGTTGTCCAGCTCTTACTGGTTTTGACTAGTACCTGTTGTCTTAATCTCTGCTGTTACTTTGTGTTTAGGCTGAAGACATGATGTTGCTTGGGAGAGTGGAGCATTAGTGGAAATCTGTTTCTATTCTGGATTTGGCTTGGAGGATGGAGGGCCGTATATGGCATTATATGACACTGGCACTTGGTTAGGCTGAGGCTGTAACCCCTGCTGTTCTGTCATTTGGAATGAGACCCAGCGTGTGCAGTGCAAAAGGCTGCGTTGTCCCGCTTCAGCTGCTAGTACATTGTGGCTGCCTTTGCAGTTAGTACAAATGCTGTCAAGGAACACTTATTGATTTATTAGTTTGAAGAATTGTTAATTCATGAAGCACTCACATCATTTCAAGTTCTTGTTTTTCCACATTGCCTTCTGCAAGTGGGTTGTGGCAGAAAGGAATAGAAACTTTATCCCTGAAGTAAGAAATTTCTTGGAGAGTAGTTCAGTTTTCTGTTACGCAAGTCTCTTCCACCTGAGTGTTTCCGCTTTTTAAAGCGTGCATATTGTTATTCCTGTGAGGAAAAAGGCCCTGTCCCAAACTGGTACATGTTTGTAGTCTAGGTTAAGACTTGATAAGAAGCCCTGACAAATGCTAAGAAGGGAGAGTGTTGGAGTCAGCAACAACTTACTATTTCTCTGTTTTGTCCAGCAAGGTTTCATGAGTCAGACTGGGCTGTTTGGAGTTTCTTCTGAAGATGTACATGCTGGTTGAAAACCGCACAAGTTCCTTTCTTCATCTGAAGAGGTCACCTGGCATCAGATCTTGGTCTGTCTTTGTTGGTAAGACTGCAGTATTCCTCTGTTCATTTCAGAGCTTGCTTTAAGGAAAGGGGTGAAGAAATAAATTCCTGGAAGAGCCTGTAGCGAGAAATGTGTATCTTTCAGGTGTCTTCTTCGTGGAACATGATTTTTACTTGAATTCTCCTTTAGTGCAGTTTCTCAGTGGGTCTGAAATCTCTTCCTCAGTGTGGTAGTTTTACTCTGTGACTGATTATTTTTCAGTCTGTCACCTGCAGAACCTCAGAGGCTCATGGACTGAATTCTAAGAGTCTTGAAAGGTCAGGAAAAGAAAGTTGTGTCATAGAACAATGTAGGTGTTTGGAACTTCTGAAGAGAACCCATGCTTGCATTGAAAACTTGAGGTTCTCAGAAACGGAAAAATTTGCAGTGGATGCACTGGAGCAATGCTGGAGATAGATCTTGCATGTGGCTAACAGTGAACTCTTGATGGCACTGTGTATGTGAAATAGAAAGTTGTGCCTGATGTTCTGAAAGCCGTCTGTTTTTAAACAGTATTGTATATGCAGAAAAAAATAGGGGTGGTATCTATTAGGACCACCCTGAGAGCTTGTGGGGGAAATGTGGTATATCTTACTTTCCACTTGGGTAGATCCCACTGCATTAACACTACAACATTGTCATTGTTTTCAGTGATTTGGTTTGTCAAAGCTGCATCGAGACAAGATCTTTGCAGTTGCAGTCGCTCTGCCACAGCTTCCTCCTGAATGGAAGAAAGCAGTTGGTAGCCTCTGACATAACTTTATTGCACAACTCTTCTGTTGGCTCCACAGCACTTAAGAGGGGAAAAATAACCTTTGTAGTGTAAGCATGATGAACATAAATGCTAGCACACTCAATGCTGTACTGTGCTCGAGAGGCAGTAGGTGCAATTAGACTGAGAGTCCCTCTGAAATCCTGTCCATGATTCTGTTACTACCTTTTATTTCTGATCTCAGTCCCCTCTGCTTCTTAATTTCTTTATATAGAGAATGGGAGATTTTTATATTGAGTTCAGAGAAAAATAACTGACTGTCTTTGTATAGTAATCAGTGTTGCAATTGCAAGTCCCTTTTTTTGAAAAGTATTCTGATAAGTAATTGCTTTAATTTGAGTATTCATATGTTTTCAGGGAATCTTAGGTGGTGTGAGCTGCTTGTTCTAATTCTCTCCTCTTATTCTAGGAATAGCCTCCATAGGGTTGGCTGCTGCTTATTACAGTGCAGGTAATGGCCTACCATTTTTTTCTGTTGATCTGTCTTTGACTCCATGCGGCTCTGTCTGGCCTCATAAAGGCAGTATAGGTACCTGTCATACTTCGTGGTGTCGATATTAAAATCCAATAATTGTTGCCTGTGTCTGATATTTAGTACTCTGGCATATTTTGCTTTCAGAGTGTTTTAAAAATGTGATTAGTTGGTCCTCACAGCTCTCCTGGAAGTCACATCATGATTGTTTGCCACCATAGTGAAATGATTGCGTTGCCTTTGGAAGTGCTCTGTTTCTCTGGAAACTGTTAGAGCATCACTAGCAGAGATTACTTAAACAAACAAAAAAACTTTAAAGAAAACCTTTAAAGAACAGTTACTGCTGCATCCCCCACTGCCAATAGAGCAGAATACATCGAATGACAAATCCTTCCATATGTGGAATTCCGTAGGCTGTCCTGTGATTCTCTTGCTGCATCCTGTTGAGTCTCAAATTTTAAAGCTAAACAGTGTATAGGAATATTCTACTGATATAGTCCATATTTTTTTATTGGAAGAGCTTAAGTCCAGTGAATGCTGCTTCTGACTCCAACTATATCAGACATCTTAGACATTGCTACAAAGTACTCTGAAATAATTCTGAGCACAGTTCTGCTCTCCTGCCAGTGAAAGTCTGAATAAGCATGTTGTTTAGGCTGCTATATGTAAACATTTAATAATATAAAATAAATGTTTGTCAAGAGGGCTGACTTTCCTTTTATGAAGAAACATGTTTGCTTCAGTGAATTGCTTTCTGTTGTCCCTCACCCTTGTCCTCTGCAGCACTAATGTTTGGGAGTTGATGGCAGGTTGAGAGTTTTGTGGATGCCTTTTAAGATGCCTTTTGCTTTTAGGGAAGAAAGATGTGTAATGATGCTACAGCCTTGGAAATAATACATATACTTAAAATTCTGCATGGTTTGGAGCCCAGTGTAGATGGAGTCTTTGGAAAAAAATAATTCCACTTTTATTATTTTGGAAAAGTGCTGTAAAATAGCTTATATCATACTTAGGCAAAAATTTTGCACCAGAGAAACCACTTTTTTCCTTGTTGCCTTTTAAAGGCACATGTAGATCTTAAAATGTTGAATACCAAAGAAGGAAAAATCCTAAACTTGTACATCTTTTGTTGTTCAGACAGCTTGGCATGGAAGCTCTTCTACATGGCTGGGTGTTTCTTTGTGGCAGCACAGAATCTGGAGCAGTGGGAGGTAAGATGCTAAACTGAGGAAATGAGGCTGTTGTGCTAGTTCAGAAACAGTCAGACGTTGACTTTGGTAGCCTGATGCACTTTAGTATCATGAAGTTAAAACAATTTATGCTTTTAGTTTAGAGGAAACACTTTGAAATTGCTATACTGGGACTAGAATTAATTACGACACTTAATTCTTGAACTACATAAGCATGACAATGATGCTAAACATAAGCCTTTTTTAAAGGGAAGACCTGCCCTAAGATGCTTTGTGGCTTTCTCCATGTAAATGAGCAAAATAAGCCAAATGCATATGTGAAAAGTGAGAATTACAGGAGCACCAAGTGTTCAGATTTTATTTCAGGCATAGTTTTTATTACATGAAGAATGTAGCAGGATGGGCAGTGAAACCAGCTCTAACTTGGCTTTAGAAATTGTGTAGGAGATATGGTGAAGCCTGTTAAAAGCCAAGAGCAAGACTTCGGTTTTAATGGCCCAATAGTAGAAGACTGTCTCTATTAAAAATAGCTATATACTTTTCTGATTATTTTCACATGAAACTGCTATATGTATTATACTTTGAAGCCTAGCTATTGATGGTATTCTTATTGCTATTTTTTGTTTTACAATTTTACAGGAAGCTATATTTGATAAGAACAAGGGAACAGTCTTCCTAAAAACATTCAACCTCTACAGAAAAATACTGACTTTATCAAAAGGAGGCAATGAACAAGGTGAGAAAGCAGTATCTCTGGTAGCAACTGTGATTGATTAACAACAAATGCGTGCTTACCCATTTGCTAACACTCTCTGCAGTTTTGTACTCCAGTTAGCCACACTTGTTTCCATATCTATTTTGCATCCAAGCTGCAGAAGTCATAAACTGCCTCTCAGGACCGACGTGTTTTTCACGTTGGGGTACTGAAAGCATTGTGTTAGTCATTTTAATTCAGGATAACTAAGCTTATGTGTGGCTTTCTGTAATAGTCTGAGCCATTCCTTTGGAAATGCTCATATTTTCCTATCCTACTTTGCTAATGGGACTGGTGGAAAGGCAGAAATCTTGGATCCCAGGGTTGAAATTTCTGTCCTAACTCAGGTTTAGTAGCAGGCAAATCTTTAAATATGATGTGCAAGAAGTCATGTTGCATATTGCAGAACTGGTAACTGAGGATGGGAGAGCAATTAGACATCTAGGGAAAGCACACTTAAAAAAAAAAAAAAAAAAAAAAAGGTAGTGGCCATTCAATTTTATGCTTCTGTATATTTTATTCATACATGTATGGGTTGATATAGCAAGTACACTTGGGTTCCTAACCTGTGGTATGCAACCCATTTCAAAGTGGTAAACAGCCAAATCCAGAGCAGGTAATTTCTCAAAGCAGGGCCAACAAGAGCAGGTTGCTCAGGACTGTGTCCAGCTGGGGTTTGAATGTGTCTGAGACTGGAGATTTCACCTCTCCGGGGAACATAAAATCATTAAGGCTGGAAAAGACCTCCAGGATCATCTGGTCCAACCATCTCTATACCACCATCACCCACTAAACCATGTCCCCAAGCACCACGTCCAACCTTTCTTTGAACACCCCCAGGAATGGTGACTCCACCACCTCCTGGGGCAACCCGTCCCAACGCCTGACTGCTCTTTCTGAGAAGAAATGTCTCCTCATTTCCAACCTGAACCTCCCCCGGTGCAACTTGAGGCCATTCCCTCTAGTTCTATCGCTAGTTATCTGTGAGAAGAGGCCGATCCCTAACTCCCCACACCTTCCTTTCAGTTGCAGAGAACAATAAGGTCTGCCCTGAGCCTCCTCTGCTCCGGATTAAACAAACCTGGTTTGTTTGTCCTGGTTTGTCTTTCTCTTCAGAGGTGCTTTGCAGCTGGTTGGCCCCCAGCTTGTACTGATGCTTGGGATTATTCTTGCCCAGGTACAAGATTCACAAGATTCCCTTTGAACTTCATGCAGTTCCTGTCTGCAGTTTGTCCTGTCTGCATTTCGTTCGCAATTTGTTTTGCCTGAATTGCTCAGCAATTGCTTGGTATTGTAAAAGTGCTAGTTGTACGGGATCAGAGCAATAGTGCTCAAGAACAGAGTTCCAGTCCCACAAGTCAGGAGTAGTAGTGCTGAGAGTTTTCAGGAATGATAGTAATAGACTTTATTTTTCACATCTGTTTACAGTGGTGGCTCTACTGCATGAGATCAGAGATGTGGATGTGGAAGAAGAGACTGTGCGGTATTTTGGGAAGGGTTACATGGTTGTGCTACGGTTTATCACTGGATTTTCACACCCACTGACTCAGAGCGCTGTTCTGGGCTGTAGAAGGTGAAGTGTGGATTTTTTTAATTATGAAGTATAAGATAGGAAATACCAATCACATGGACCAGTAACTGCCAACTATTGAGACAGTTATCTTGGTTCTATTATTATGCATGTTGATGTTACCTTGTGTTGTTCAGTTCAACTTCTTTAATCCTTTTAATTTTTAATACCATCCTGATCAGGAGACTTACTGTATTTAGGTGTTTTAGATGCCTTAGTACTGCATGCCTGCTTCACAGCTCAACTGTGCAATGGCAGATTAATTAATTTGATTGTTTTGCAAAGAGCGTAATCATCAGTTGCCAAAGGATTGATAATAAAAGCAGCACCTTACAAGGAATCTTGCAGCAGGGCCTGTGGAAAAAGGATTGTATTCTGATGTGGTAGTAATTGCTTGGCTTTGCATGCCTTCACATGTGGGATGCTGTCAGTCATGCTCTATGCCATGTATCAACTGGTCCTTCAACCAGCGATTCTCAAGAATTAGTGTGCCTGTTTTTGATTAATCAGCACTACAATTCCATTAACTCTTACACTGTTTCTTCCTTTCCACAGTGATGTGGAAGCAGTTGCCAAGCTCATTACTGGCTTTCTGGAATTGGACAGAGTGGCAAGCCAACAAGATCTCTATGAGAGCAGCGAAACAGAGGCTAGTGACGCTGATGAACCACAGGATGAATATTAATACTGTCATGAGCTGAAGAAAGCAGAGATTTTCAAACATCTGGAAAATATGCTGGTTCTTCAGAAAGAAATTCCTCAGTCTTGACCAGGGCATTTATATACATGTGCATTTTCAATGGGAGGAATCTGTCTTAGGGCACCTCTTACAGTGCTAAACTGCTTCAAGATCCACACTCCCAATAATGCCATTGTAGAGTCCAAAGCAAATTGTTTTATTTCTTCCTTTGACTTAGTTCCTGAATGTGGAGGTTGCTGTCTTCTGAATTTTGTCAGCTCATCGAACACATTTAGGAATGGTTATTTATTAATGTATTGGTTTGAAATTGTTTATTACTTTTCCATTGATGAAGTGGAGATACAGATGAAAACTTCCACTTATTGCAAACATCTGCTGCAGGTACAGTATGTGAAATACAGAATAGTTGAACTTGTAATTCATAACACAGTGCTTTGAGGTTTTCCTTGAAGTATTGCGTATGATGGAATATATTGCTAAATTGTTTTTAAGCAGCTTAATATATACAATAAGGTGATGCAGGGTAGTGGCACTTTTATATTCTCTACTACTGACTTGCCATTAGATACTAGTGGGAATCAAAGCTTGAGTGACTGTCTGGAATTCTAAACATCAGGTTGATCAATTGATTGCACTGTCTTCTCTTGGACTTGCCAAGGAGCCATAAATAATAACCACAGAATGATCAGGTTGATCATCCAGTTTTTGACATGCTCTGACTTAATCCTATTCTGTTTAACTTCTGGGCATAGACTACCCAAAGATAGAGTAGCCTTATTCTAGACTTAAACTTCTACTATTTTAACTGTGTATTTAGAAAGGAGACAAGCACATGTTACTTTTAGGTAGGGAAAGGACTGTCATACATTGCAGCCTAGATTTTTTTTTTTTAATGTTTCCTCACTTGAAATGTGTTTTTTTTTTTTAAAGATAGCTGGGATATATCTAATGTTTTGCTTATGCCCATGTCTTACTTGGTACTGTCCTCTGTTCTGACCTGTCGTTTCACGAATACATAAATATAGACTTTCCAAGGTACTTTTTCCAAATTAAAGCTACCTCTATTAGTCAACATGTTTTGCTAGAACTAAAAATTCCTTGTGCCTATATCAACATGTCAGTATGGTAAGACAAAAGTTGTAATGAGTTGCAGTTTCCTTCTGCGTGCTAAAATTGCTTGTATTAAAGTTGATCAGCTTGTGTTAGGAGTTGTATGGTTTTAAGACCTGCCTTAAAAAAAATGCTTGTAGTACAGATTCCTCAAGGAGATCTGAATGGGCTACCAGGTAACTGAGTGGTCTGCCTTCATGTTTAGCTAGCAGTTAAATGTCTTTTATCAACAGTTTCTTCAGGGCTTAACCTGCTTTTCTGTTTCAAAGCACTCTACCTCTTAAAGTAAAAGCTATGAAATGATTTCAGCAGAAGCTAGATCACGTAGCATGTTCCAGCTGTAGGAAACTGCACATGCTTATCTGACCAAAGACAGGCTGTATCATGATTTTGCTTTTGCTTCCAGCCATTTATGTCAGCTGTGAGACAGACGTAATCTTACTGTTGTTGCTTTGAAAGGTTTATCAAAAGTGTAACAGGGAGAGAGCTGCTTTTGATGCAGCTCAACTGTGGCACAGAAGCAGGTCTATCAGTATAAAATATGAGAAACTTGTAGTCATGTTGGTATCAAAGCAGACCTCTGCAAATGGATGTGCTTGTGAAGTCCTCCAAACTGGTTGGCTAATTCTTTGGCTTTTAATTTCCATGTTGCTAGGTTTATGAGGCTGCCATGTACTAATGTGGGAAAATAGGTTGCAGCTAATTAACCATATTTGACCTTTATTCTAAAGCACAACTGTAAAACTACAAATCCTCAAACCTGTTATAAAATAAAAAACAGAATATAACACTTTAGAGAGATCTTCATTTAAATCCACTCTAATATGTACCCTCAGTAACACTTAATCTGGAGAGGAGAATGAGATTTGGCATTTGGAAAACTTTTTTCAGCACTCTGTAAAATGAGCATCAAGTGTTGTAAGGACTTCCAGGAGTAAATACTGTAAGAACTGCGTATGAATGATATAATGTAAGAGAGCTCTACCTACATATACCTATTTTGTAGCAAGGATATCCAGCAGGAGTACACAGTGTGCCTGTGCATTGCACTTAATATTCTGAACCTACAGATTTGACCATTAAGCGGATGAAATGGACAAAACTGCCTGCATTTGATCTTGATTTCACAGTTTTTTTATATTTCCATGAGAGGTAATGTCACAGGGAAAATACACAACATGTTTTGGCTTTCCAGATAAAAACTGTTTTTATAAAGGCATTTCTGTTGATCTAATGCTATACTGTATCATGTGCCCTGCTTCTGCTGAGTTCTTCTGTTCATCTAGCTTGCTGTGCATTCTGGATATTAGCATTATGTACTTAGGTATCATGTAATATTATATAAAGACTAAACCAAAATGTAAGGAAAACTCAATTTCCAGAAAGCGGCAAGACCTGCTGTAAGGTATTAGGTAGCTTGTAATACGTTCTGTGGAATAAGTTGCATTTATAGCTGCTGTCCAATGCTCAGCTCCTTTAAGATGTTCTGCAGTGGTCCTCCCACCCTCTGATTTCCTATTTATACTAGGCAGGCAAGAGAGGACTGCAATTTTGAAGCCCCGTCTTTCATTTAGAACAGCTGGTGTGATCCTCCCTGTACTGTTTGTTTTGCACATGGCAGCTCTGTTCCCATAAAATCTAGAATGACAGAATGGAATCATAGAATGGCTTGGGTTGGAAGGGACCTTAAAGATCATCTGGTTTCAACCCCCCTGCCATAGGCAGGAATGATCTAAAACAGTTTCAAATGAGAACCTGAATTCTGTAGACTGCTAACAACAAAGGGTGACAGAATTCCTTAAATGCTGTGGGTTCTGCCTGCAGGCCATATGTTGGACACTACGGACCTGATATGTAAAACTGGGAGCTTAGTATATCATGAAACCAACCTACAGTGCAAGTAAATGCAACTTGGTCCTTGGATTCTATAGGTGAATGTGTATCAGTCTGTGTTTCTTGACTGTGTGTTTCTTGATTCAGGTTTTGAACTGTCTTGGTTAAACGGTTTGTCCTTTGTAGTTGGGAGACGTAGCCAGATAACCAGATTTCCATGTTTTGCAGTAACTGTGCATGGAAAAATAACCTGCAAGTTGCAGTTCACACGGATCTGGTTGTGGCAATGTTTGTGGACTCGTGAAATAGCTTGAACTGCTCAGAACAGCAGGTGCTAACTCAGGACAGGTTCTGTTCTGGCCTTGCTATCCTCCAGAGTGCCTCAGCTGCCTCACTCTTTTTAATTGTCCTCTCATCTTTTCTTGTCACTGTCAGTGTTTTGTTGAAACCTTTTGTTTTCTCAGTTTCTCTTGGGTCTAGCATATAAAAAGGCTCAGTAAATGTAGCCTTATGTGTGCCTGATCTAAAGCTGCGGTACTAAAAGGAGTGAGTAAAAGACTAGTTTTGGCTAGTGTACGCCTAGAACAGTATTACAAGAGACGTATTCAAGCTTTCTGTACCTCAGGATGCCTAGTAACCTGAGATCAGGCAGCTGTAGCTCATATATGACTTAAGTACACTTTGGAGTCTGCATAACATGTTAAAATCTACCCCACTGCCCCATAAACCAAACACTTTCTATAAATAACGCTTTTCAATATAACTATCAGAAGAACCATTTGGCAGATGCTTCAGCTTAAACTTGAGTAGCACATTTTGAAGTTAATTGTGTGTATACAGTTGGGAGAGATCCTGGTCTTAATAGTCACACTGAACAGAAGCTAGACTTCGTGTTGTACAAAGGTAGAAAGTTGCATTATCTAAACTATGCTCTAATATTCCTGTATTTCCCAAAATGAGATGTGCCAGTAACTAGGATCACTTCTTTGGTTTCAAAGAACATCAAACTATGCCATATACTAGAAATGTGACTCTTGTGCTATATTTATGAAGTTACACAAATAATAAAACCCAAGCTGGCTTACATACTAAAGAAGTGATAGTTCTGACGCTGTAGTAGGTTGCTGAGGCAGAAATACTTCTGGAAAATACTTAGAAATAGCTTTTTTTACTTTAATATGCAAGTAGAATTTCAGCAAGGCCCTGTATGTTTGTCTTTTTCTATTAAAAATAAAAGTCCATTGATAAAATCAACTTTAACTTGTTTTATGTCATTAGTATTTTTCTTTGACTGTAATTAAAATGTATTAATATTGATGGCTGTCTAAATTACCACTTGGCACAGGCCTACTGGCTGGGGAGGAGAGCAGAGTGGATGAAGCACCAATATGTAACTTATTCCCGACCCTGCTTTCACTTACACATTGTCACATAAGCTAATAAAACCAACTCTCCACTGGTGCATAAATGTGCATTTTTCCTCTTAAAACCAAACCAACATACCGTATGGAAAACAAAGGCAGGTTTCAACACATTTTGGGTACCAAATGATTCATTAGAGTAAAATAAGATCTTACTGAGTTAAAGGTATGCAACTTTTGAGTTAAGGTTTACAGGGCAGTTGTGTATCTCTATCTAAAAATCAGATGGGCTGAATTCCTAGAGCCTTATTGATAAGATAAAGATATGTTATGCTATGCTATAGTTCTTGTACTGTATGCATCTAGAGCTATGCTCATTTTACAATTCCAAGAAAATGTCCATACTTGTGCTTCCAAAGTAAGACTCTCAAGGAAGCAAACTTGAGTATGCATGGTTAAGTAGCGTACTTAACTACCTGACTTTCAAATTACTTTCCCTTGTAATTATCTTAATGTTCCAGTTAAGTCTGCATATATCTTGCTATATGTATAGCCCATATGTATCTTACTATAGCTTATTGAAAATTCAAAATTAAAATAATGTCAAGAGCCCTTTTCCCCTCATTCAGCAGACTTTGCTCATGGTTCAATTCGGACAATGCTGCAGTGCAGCAGATACACTGAATTTGGGAAAGTGTTTTTTTTTTTTTTTCCTCCCTTCTGCCTTGTAAATATGGATTAATTCTGACCCACTCCTTTCTGGTCTGCGAGGAAACCAAATCTGACAGGGCAGGTGATTTAAGGCTCAGCAGTGTCAGACTTCAAGTCTGTATTTTCATTCATTAAGCTGAAAAATTCCTTTTTGCTCTCAGTGCACTTCTGTTTAATCAGTTGTTGCCTCAACTCTTCAGATGACAAACTAGCTCTCTGATTAGTTGCAGATATCCCCATGTCATTTCACAAGGAATAAAACAGACTAATTGGAACACACCTAGGTTTGTGCTTTTATTGCTTTGTCTAAATCATCCACCACTTGTTGCAGCTTTTGTAGGCTGGGGTGGACGTTCTCCTCCATCCACTCCTCTACAGTACTGTTGTGGAAAACTTGTTCCATGGCTGCTTGGAGGTCTTGCACCACGGCATTCCACTTTGACAGAAGACTAACCAAAAATCAGAAGGAAAAAAAATAATCACGTGCAAGAAAGTTCTGCCTCAAGGGAGGCCCAGCTTATTGGGACTTTTAAAGGGGATACAGTTCTTAGGATGACTTTGCAGAAGCAGCATTTGCTAGAAGAGCTCAAGGGACTTGATTCTGTGCAAATGGCAAAAGGTTGATGCTGCTTGCATTTAAGTATCATTAATCTTGGTAATTTCCTTAGGTAATGACACATACAAGGGAGAGTGCTCTGAAGACTAATTTTGTACTTGTATTCAATGATCTTGTTCAACAGAAGGCAGATTAAGACAAATGTGCTCTTCTTTTTAAAACTGTATTATGAGCACATCATATTGATTGATTTCCATCGATGCTTCTGGAGTAAACACAGAAAAAGGCAAGAACTCAAAGTGGAATGAACTTGCTCACCTGAAATATTAGACTTTTTCCCCTAGAATGTGAAATAGGTGGTGTTACCTTATTGCATCTGGCTGAAAATGATGCATTATTATAGGATGAATAATCTTCCTTTTTCTGTGGTAGGGACTGAACCAGCCTGTGACATATCTGAAAATGAACAGTTTTTGAAACAAGCAGCAATGCAGGCTGAGAAGGAGGTGACAGAGCTTTAGCTTTATCTCACAACTGGGGATAATGCCTAAGGAATAAGTAAATTTAATTCTGTCTTTGGAACTAGCTTGTAAAAGACTGTTAGTGGCAGATGACAATAACTGATCACCTGCTGAAATGTAAGTTTCAAGTTCTTTTTCTGTAACCATACGATTAAAAGTGTTCATTTTTAGTTTAAAGAGCAGTAAGTGCTAATTCAATAAAGAATTTGATTGTTAAAAAAAAAAAAGCACAGAATGTTTAGGAATGCAGCAGAAATATTTAAAATATGTTTTGCTGAGGTGTCAATATATAGGGATGCAATGCCTGAAAGGTGGAGCTTGATGTTTAAGTGAATTGAATAGTCACTTTACTGGATTTCCTTGAATATACAGCCAATTTGTAGATGAAATAGCCCCCACGCTCCTGCAGACAGAATCAAAGTAAACCTTTTTACCTGTTCCTTTCAAGAAGTTCATCCACAGATGACTTGAGGTAGAAACTAACTTGTGTCACCAGGGAAAGAATAGTGCTCCCAGGAAAGGTCCCCAGACTTGTGCTGTCCAAAAAGAACATTAGTTTCTGAACTTACCATGCAATGAGAAGCATCTGAACCCAGCAGATGGAATTTTACCTCATGAAAGTATCAATTTCCAGATTGGGCATTCCCAGGAGCTTTTCCACATTCTCTTTAACCGTTTCAGAATAGCCACCTGGGCAGAAGACAGTAGAAGTAAACAAAAGGAGCCTAAGCAACCAAAATGTTTTTAAGAGAGTGTCTTTTTTTTTTTTTTTCCCTGGAGTATTCAGCATTGGCCAACACCTTGGATGAAGAATTTTTAAAAGGTAAAATGGAAACAGAACAAGGAAAAATCTTGAGGGTTGTGGTGAGTAGGTTGTCTTTCATGGGGCTTCTTGTGCTACATGAAGCACTTTCAAGCTATGATTTTTCCATTCAGGTTACTTAAGATTTTTAGTACCTTAGTTAAACGTATGTTGCGGTTTTCTGTTTTGAAAAAGAAACATGGAAAGATAAATATTCTGTTGGTAACTGCCTGTGAAGAAGCCAGAGACTACAGTTTTTTTTTTTTTTTTTTTTTTTTTTTACCACACTTCTTAGATTAGTTTTAAGAAAATGGATTAGTTTACACTTAGATGTTGTTTACATGTAAAAATTATTAGTCTCACTTATGTTCCAGCAGTGTTTCATGTTAGTTTTCAAATAAACAATTCAATTTCTTAATTTTTCCAGTATGAACGAAGAATTCTGTGATGATTTGCAGGTTAAAATGCAACCAATAATTAATATACTATGGCTATTTTTACATACATTTTGAGAATTTCTTACACCCCTACTGCAGGCCTGTGAGATGCATGATCTATTGTTTGCAATTTGGAACATGATCATACAGTCAAACCACCTCAAAATGTGATAAGCCTGTGCCAACCTGAGGGCAAGGTTATTTCACTCTTGTGTTAAGCTTTAGCTCAGAGAGAATAAAGTTGTCATTGTACCGTTCTCTAGTGCCTGCAGACATACAGCCAATGATGGAATTGCCACAGGGAAAAGCTCACACAAAACAGAGAAGTGATCATACCTAAAAAAAAGAACACATTTACTAATTAGACATTCCAGTCTATTACTAGAACAAACTTAAGCAGTGGGAATTGTTAATATTCCAATCACCAAAAATCAAAGAGCTTTAGAAAATCAGTTTCTGTCTTAGAGAAAGTATCTTCCGTCTCTGAAATGCTACATATTCCTGTTTTACTAATTAGAACAGATACTGAACACGTGATGCTTAAGCCAAATTAGAATTAGACATTGGAATTCAATTCTCTGGTATTCCCTTAAACCTCTTGACTAGCACATAAAAACCTTTTACCCCCCCCAGGCCAAATTCCTCTCCAAACTTCCTTCTATTTTTGAATCCACATTAGACATTCAGCTTCACACTGAGTTGTTAACTATGACTTCTTTTGGTAGTAATTAGGTATTGGAAAGAATTATTAAGGAATACTGCTGGATATTCAAGAGTTCAACAGGGCTGTGAGAACTTCTGTAGGTTGAGCTGAATTTAAATTCTTTTGTCCTGTGCAGTTAGAGTACAATCACTTGAGAGATCTTCCATGCCTCAGATAAAACCATTTCTTTGTTTTACAATATAACACATCCTTTTTGATTGTTACTACAAATGTTAAGAATTTGGATGTTATGTGAAGAATATAATTTGTGGGCGGAGGAGTCACAGTGCTGTTTATAAGCAGTCCAAGGTGGCACAAAGTACATTCAAGCCTTCAGATCCAATCTGCTACTGTTGGTGTATGGCAACAGGCTGTTTCTGCTTCTAAAGCTTGTAGCAGTTGGCTGGAATTCTGAAATCCACATTTTGCTGCTTTTACCCGACTGAGTATAACCAGCAAGAAGGATTGCAGTGTTGCAAAGGTCCTCTGTAAATGCCCAACCTCCTTGTGCCTCTTAAAGAGTTTTTGGATGGAAGTTTGCTTCCACATGATCCTTGAAACCATTAGAAAAGATACTACTTACCTTTGCCAGCCGGTCAGCGCGATACCTTGAAGCACATCGGTGGGGGTACTGCTTGCCACTTTCAGCCACTGAAGATGGTTTTGTAAGTGGTGTCCAATGAGCGTTAGAGACTGATTCACCCCTGTAGCTCCTTTAAAAGCACTGGCAAACCACACCTTGGAGAAACCACATCTACGATACTTCTCTACAAGAAGCACTGAAATAAGACACAAAAGAACACTTATCAGATATGGTTTTTCTCCACTTCAGCCCTGACTGTAATGCTCCAGTTAACAGGAATTCTGGGCTCTGAACTGTTCTGTTGGATAAGGAGCCATGAGGTCTACTGAGTCATTTTTGCTGGTAATACACAACTATTAAATGCATTATAACATTGACAAGAGGTGGGCAAGTCTTGTATACTTGTCCAAAAAATTAGCTCCTATTCTTTCAGTGGGGAATGTCTGCTGCCTTAAAGTAGTTCACTAGAATTCTCGCATAATAATGGCTGCAAAGCTGTTTTTTTTTCTTTTGAAAACATCTCTGGACTGTATCTACACAAGATGACCACCTTCTCCACCAGCACGCATTTTCTTCCCTTCAAGGATTAGCACTGATCAGTCTTTTTGAAACTCTTCTTCTAAGCAGCTCAGCAGAGAAGTACAAACCTTTGCTCTCCACATCCAGGTCTGCTGCATAGTCCCAGATCATAGGCTGCACGAGCTGTGGGACTCCAGACTCTGAAAGGAACAGGGTTATTTTAAATAATAGACAATGGCCTGTTAAAGGTATTAACCAAATACATATTATTGGTGCGGTAATGCATGACTAAAACAAACAATGGCTTGTCACTGAAATTCTTCATGTACAGTTCAGGTGTTCATGTGTATTTTCAGCCTGGCCAGGACTTTGAACATGCAAGTTCACGTGTCAGGGTCCTCAAGTCCTACAACATCTTGAAACCACTAATGTGGACCATCAGTGACAATTCATTGGCGATGCCATTCGTCCCAAGTCCGTCTTGTTCCCAGGCTCTTGAATCTAGTAGTATACCTGCTGGGCTGAACTGGTAGAGCTGCAAACTGTACGTGCAAGATTTTGGCTAAATTCAAAGGGAGTATTCACCCTTTAAGTTAGGGATTGTTTAAGCTGTGTTTGCAGAGAACTTAGCTTTTCCGGGTGCCCTGAAAGTCCAAATGAAGATAAACGTTTAGCTTCCTTTTATAATCAACTGCCTGACTAGTTTTAAAAAATGAGAAACTCTGACTCCTGCAGAAGCTACAGTAAAATTGTACAAAAATTCAGTATTTTAACCGTGTATCATTTTAGTTTTAGACTGCTATTGCTTGTGGCAGTAGAGCACACGTAGCTAGATGCTATGCTTCTCTTGTGGAAACTGCAGGGGTGTATATGGATTTTTTCTGTGACTATTTCCCACCATGAAAGCCATGAGTAGGTCAATCAGTGCTCGAGTAGCTGTATGGCTCTTCATGGTACTGTCTAAATCTGTTCAGAGCACACATGTAAGGTGGAAAAAGCTGGATCTCCAGCTACATTAGAACTACTCAACTTTTAGCAGCATTTGCATATTTTTCAACAAAGGAGGTTCCTGACATTGAGGCTGTGGAGCTATTCCACAATTCAGTATTGGAGTTCCTCATTAAGTTCCTCATTAATGTACTGTCAAAGACACTCACAGGGTCATGGCCTCTCCTTCTGAACCGGGTCTATGGGCAGCAGTTGCTGCACAGAGCAACAACTAACATTAGAAAGTGGTAAAAAGCATAGACATTTAGGATGAGACCAGCTTTTTTTGAGTGGATAAAGAAAACAGAATTTATGGCAGCCTCTGCATGATGACTGTTTTTGTTAATTACCTGTGTATTACCATATAGAAAACTAACGTGCATACGTAATGAGATTTGATCATGTTTGTGTGATTGCCAAGGACTCTTCTCCTTAGTTTATTGGGCCATACCTCAGCTATTCTCAGTTTTTTTTTTTTTAATTATTTTTCAACTACCAGCAAGTCTGTTTCAACTGACTGTGTGGACTTTTTTGAATGCTACAAAATGACTCACCCCATCACTGGTCACACACCTGCCAATGTTTCCTCACTTATCCCTCTGAGCATGTCATCCCACACGATGGGAGTCACAGTGGGGTAAGACAAGGCCATACAACTTGCAACTGCTTTTATATGGGATAAGCATAGCTTTTCTGGTGTGTTCTCTTGTTGTTGCAGCCACTGCTTTGACTCTTCTCCTTCACCAAGGTAGTAGACCTGAAACATCAAACAAATAATCCTGACTTCTTGCACAGGAAGTGGGGCAAGCTTCACAAAGTATCATTGAATCACACAATACTCAAAAACTCTCACACTGCTGTAACATGCTGAGTGGACATATTTCAAAGCACATCTCAGTGTTAGAGACGCTGTACACATTCAGTCTGCAGGAGACCCTGGTCTGGACTAAATACATCACGTAAGGGAAGCTTCATATATGAATTCAAATACCTATTTAATTCCTATATGAATTAAGGCATGCTGTATTTGGTTTTGGATGGATTGTCTTGGGAGTAGCTCTCTCCAGTCTTGGTTCAAGAAACCTAGCAACCTCTAAGGTCCTGAAATAAGTAAAGTGAGGTTCCTGTCCTGGAGATTATTTGTACATGAATCTAGAATTGATTTGGTAGCATGTCCAAGAGTGGTCTCAGCATACTTATTCCTATGTATGTAGTGGATTTGGGTCCATTACGATGGATATACATTTAAGTTCTGTTATTTTACAGCAGGTTTCATCTAAAACCTGTTTATTCTGTGCAAGTACAATTTTGCTTTATGAAAACTTCCATGTCCCTATCTAACCTTGCCATTAGTTCCCAAACAGCAGGATTCAAAATGCTAAGCCAGCGTCAGTACAGTTAAGGTTGATCACAATGAATTTCAGGGATCTGCATGCCATAGGGATAGCTTTAAGAAACTCTGAGAAAGGAGAAAAACCTCAGGGTTCTCTTTCAAGGAGGCAAACTGCCTAGAGAACAAAAACCACTTCCCACCCCAGAAGGGCTTACTTCGAATAGCTTGGCCAGAAAAATGAGCCAACATCCTATGTCACAACTCACGGCTCTTAATGAATACTTCCAATTGATACCTTAGTTTGAATTCTCATTTGATGTAAAACCAAATTCTGAGTTCGTAGAACAAATCATAGAATGGCTTGGGTTGGAAGGGACCTTAAAGATCACCTAGTTTCAACCCCCTGCCATAAGGAGGGATGCCAGCCACCAGATCAGGTTGACCAAGGCCCCATCCAGCCTTGCCTCAAACACCTCCAGGGATGGGGCATCCATAGCTTCTCTAGGCAACCTGTTCCACTGCCTCACCACCCCTACAGTGAAGAATTTCCTCTTGATGTCTAGTTTAAATCTATCCTTGTTTAAGACCACTCTCCCTTGTCCTATCATTATTTACCCACGTAATTCTCCTTTGGGAATTACAGCCAAATCAATAGGAATGACATCCTAAGCTCCCAGGATGGCTTAGCATTGAAAGCTTTTCTATTCTGGCTCGTGCTGGTGCTTCCTGTCCCCAGAACTCCACCTGCACATGGCCAGGGCACCACTGAAACGCAGAAGTCTCAACCCTTGCTGCCGTGATAAAAACCTCCTGGCTCCAGAAAAGTCCCACCTCATCGCATCCTATGTGGAACCACTTCACGTCTTCGTGCAGCGCCATGACGTGATCGATCATGGCTTTGACCAGCGCCCGCGACTCCTCCTTGTGCGGGTTGAGAGCGTTGGGAAACATCTTCACCTCACGCAGATGGGAAAACTCCTTGTGCTTCAGCACGAACTGCGGCAGAAAACCAAGGTGAAGGCAGCTTCAACTGGCTCTGGGGGTCCCCACAACCCTCAGCCGTGCCCCATCCTGGAATCCTGAAGCCCCCGCTCACCTCCATGTGCCCGAAGCTCTGCACCAGTGGCACCACCTCCAGCCCCTGCTCCTTGGCGAGGCCCAGCAGCTCCTGGAGCTCCTGGCGGCTGCGGGACAAGGGGCAGGGGGCACAGTGAGGACCGAGCCGAGCTGAACCAAGCTGGGCTGGTCCCGCAGTGTCCCCCGGTCCCCCCAGTGCTACCTGTAGGCGTGTGGTGCCCGCAGCGGCTCCAGCGGCCCCGTGTAGGGAAAGGTGTCCTCGTACTCCAGCAGCAGCCCTGTGGCGCCCAGGGTGCGGAGCAGCGGCAGCACCTGTGGCAGGGGGGTTTAGGGCTTTATGGCCAGGGTTTAGGCCTTTAGGGTTGGGGTTTAGGGCTTTTGGGCTTTGGGCTGGGGTTTAGGGATGGCTTTAGGACTCAGCGCCACGGTTTACAAATGGGTTTAGGGCCGGCCTTGGGGCTGAATTTAGAAGTTTAGGACCGGCTTTGGGGTCGGCTTTAGGGCTGGCTTTGGGGCTGGGTTTAGGGCCAGGATTTAGAGCTGCTCTAGGGCTTAGGGCTGGCTTGAGGATTTGGGTCTGAGTTTAGGGCTTTAGGGCCGGCTTTGGGGTCAGGTTTAGGACTTAGGGCCGGAGCTTTAGGGTCGGGTTTAGGGTTTTAGGGCCGGGTTTAGGGCTTTAGGGCCGTCCCCCCCTCACCTGCCGCAGGTAAGTGGCTCGCGGCGGGGCGCCCTTCAGGTCCAGGTGCACCAGGCGCTGCCGCAGCCCGCCGGCCGCCATGGCCGCTCCGCTCTCGATTGCTCCTGCCTGCGGCGCGGCTCCGCTTCCATCGCTTCGGCTCTGGGCGTGTGAGGGGGGAGCCGCTCGGCAGCCGCCTGCTCAACCCTGGCAGGCGGGGCGGGGGACGCCGAGCGCATCGCTCAGGGAAGGGCTTGAGGGAGGGCGGGGAGGGGGCGCGATGGCGGCGCAGCGCCGAGCGGGGCCGGGGGGGGGCGAGCGGCGGAGACCGGCGGGCGGCAAGGCCCGGGCAGGCGGCACGGCGCCGGGACGGGGCTGGGCGCTGAGGGGAGCGGCCCCCGGGGCTGCCCTGCTCGGCTCCGCCGTCCTCGTCGGCGGGCTGCTGGGCTGGAGCCTGCCCGGCGGCCGGCAGGGAGGAGCGGAGGTGCTGGCCCGCGGCAGCGAGGCGGTGAGGGACAGGTTCGTGGAGGTGGCCTGCTCCGGGGACTACGGCGCCGGCAGGAGGTTCGAAGGTACGGTGTGAGGGACCCCGGGGTGCAGGTGTGAGGTATAGGGTGTAAGTGCCAGGTATTGGGGTGTAGATGCCAGGTATTGGGGCGTCGGTGTGAGGTACTGAGGTGTAGGCGTGAGGGACGAGGTGCAGGTGTTGGGTATTGGGGTGTCACTGGGAGGTATCGCGGTGTAGGTGTTGGGGTGTAGACATTGGATATTGGTGTATCGCTGTGAGATACTGGGTGTAAGTGTTAGGTATTAGGGTGTAGGTGTGAGGTGTTGGGGTGTAGGTGTCAGTTGTTGGTGTATCAGGGTGAGATATAGGGTGTAAGCATTGGGTATTGGGGTGTCGATGTCGGGTAGTGGGGTGTAGGTGTCAGGCATAGGGTTTAGGTGTTGGGTCTTGGGATGTAGGTACAAGGTACAGAGTTTACGTGTCAGGTATTGGGGTGTTGGTGCAAGGGACCCCGAGGTGTAGGTGTTGAGTATTGGGGTGTCGGTGTGAGATACTGGAGTTTAGGTGTGAAATATGGGGTGCCAATGTTGGATATTGGGGTGTCACTGTGAGGTATTGGGGTGTAGGTGTTGGGTATTGGAGTGTAGGTGTGAGGTATGGGCTGTAGGTGTCAGGTGTTGAGGCACCAGTATGAGGTATGGGGTGTAGGTGTTGGGTATTGGGGTGTTGGTGCAAGAAACCAGGGTGTAGGTGTGAGGTATGGGGTGTTTGTGTCACATATTGGGGTGTGAGGGGTCTACTTGTCGGGTATTGGGGTCTACCTGTCAGGTATCGGGTATGAGTGTCACATATTGTAGGTGTGAGGGGTCTACCTGTTGGGTATTGGGGTCTTCCTGAGGGTATTTGGGTGTTTAAGCCTCTTAAACCCAGGTCACTGTGCTTCTATCAAATACGTGGTCATTGCATGCATTATTTAAGTCCCCAAATGTTCAAATCTCTTGGGGCAGCCTGAGAGATCGCTTGAGAACCCCGCATAATTCTCTCCTGAAGCTGCTTTGCTTGGCCTGCGTGAAATCAACTTTTTGCTCATTTGCTTCCAGTACCTTTCTGTGCTCTGCTGATCCCTGTAATAGACTCGTGGGTGACTTTGTAAATGTTGTACAGGGCATGAAGTGGAACTAATTTAGGATACTTGTGCAGTTAGCGTGTGGTGATAGCACAAATGCCAACTTTTGATATTCTTGAGAGGCGTGATGCTGCCTGCAAAGCACATCTCCTCCGTCTTTGGGTCTCCCAGCTGAGCCTGTTTTCTGTTGAACTGGTATTTGTCTCCCCAATATGTGGTTCTTTTGAATGTTGATGCTGGATCTTCTAGAGAAACACAAGATTTTAATCTGCCATGATGAAAAGCAGTGATTCTAACTCTGTCTGCAGCTGAAGAGTTGTACTGATACCCTTCTTCAGATCTGTAAGTGTATCTGGATGAACACTGAAGTGGCACTGCTGGCAGAAGGCAGATCAACCCTTGCTTTTTGTCAGCCTACTTGTACGTCTAGCTGTGTGTTGAACTTGATTGGTGAACTATTCCATGTAGAAAAAAATGATCTTTTCTGAGCTAGCTGGTAGTAAAACCTGTTTCCTTATCTGGTTCGTCATGTGGCTGACAAATTGTGTGCTGGCACAAAGCTGGAGGCAGCGTGGAGGCTACAGCAAGCTGCTTGGAGCACAGGATGAACAATTTCCTGTTCTTCTGTTCTTCTGCAGGTGCCAATGCTGGTAGGAAATGTTCAAACTGCAGCCTGGATGCGCTGCCCCGAGGTAACTGCCCTGGCACTGTGCAGGTGGCTGGTCCTGGAGCTGCTGGTCACAAGGTTGATAACAAAACAGAAGATGATGCAGAGCCTGGGGTCAGAAAGGCTTTTCCAGTGCTCTTTTGATACCATCTTGGAGATTTCATCTCAAATGTTCTTGAGGCCAAGGAAACGGCTGTCAGGAAGTTGCTAGTAAGAGAGCTTCCTCAGAAGGAGGACTTTCTGGCTTTAAAAACAGGAATACATATGTTGTGTTCTAACTTTCTGCAGTTACTATAAGGAGAAGTGCCTGCTGGCTTTATTTCCATAGTCCCAAGGCCAGGGAAATATGTAGCGTTGCTGCAGATGTGGTACTTCTAACTGAACTGAGGCTGAAACTGTTCTTGTTCTGCTACCAGGGCTTTGGCTTATCAAAATAAATGCCCCAAACCCACAAAACATAATTTCTTCTCTTCTCTGATTTTCTAGAGCAGTGTTCTGAGCTGGAGTCTTGTGGTCGTGGCAGCCTCTGAGTTCTTTTCAGCATGAGGAAGAAAGTTGAAGGATACCTGTGCCAAGGAGGAGGAATGGATGCGTTCTCTGTTCTTGTGGTGTGATGGGGAACAGACTGCAAATGCCAACTTCGGGGCGCAGTGTCTGGCTTTATCTCAAATGACCAATAAAATTGGCATCAAATCCAGGAACGTGATGGAAGCTTTAGGGGCAGGGAGTCGTTTTTGAATGCTTTTGGGCTTTCAAAGTAGATCTTTGCTTGTTTCTCTTTAGCTTATTGTGAGTTTGATTTTGTTTTCTAGCGGATGTTTTTACGTGTGTTCCCCTGCATTATACTTCCAGAAAGAGATCCGTGTTGGTGGTATCAGAAATGTGCGAACATCTGTTGTGTTAGCAGCCTATTGAAGCTGTGCTCAACTTCTCCCGTTTTTTCTCCTGCCTTCTGCTCAGCATCCACCAGGCGGTGGTGAAGAGCCGGCCGAGCCTCGCTGCTCCCTGTTCCACACGGGGGCTGCTGATAACTCAGGAATAAAATGCGCCTTGTGCTTCTCTGCCAAACTGGATTCGTCTGCGGAGCTTCAATCACTTCGTTGGAAATATCTATTCAGTGATAGATAGAAAGCTTTTAATTCTGTCTTCACTCTGGCTTGAAATCTGCAGCTGCTGGCTCTGTGTTGGAAGGAGGCACGTTGCCATCGTCATTCAGCGTCTGCTGCTCGCAGTAAAGTTTCCACAGCTCAGATGAGCTTTTTATTTGTGCACCTGTCCCTGCCCCACAGTGAACCAGTCTGAGCTGTGAGTTTGCTTCAATAGACACCAGAATTGGTGCCGCAGAGCAGAGTTCTTATGTCCGTGGTACAGCTCAGCAGTAAACATGCTTCCCAGGAATATAAAATCTGTTATTTGTCAGTGGCTGAGCACTTCACTGATTGTGTTTGCAGAAGATAGGGTGTTCTGTGAACAGTCTCATCTGCGTTCTGAACCCTGCTGCCAAACCTTGGCTGCCTGAGATATGGTTGAGCACTTAAATCTGCCGTGGCTTCTAGTGGGTCTGATGAACCCCTGCACAGTCTCGTTTGTGTTGATGTTGTGTCAAGGTACAAAGCAGCTGTGATTGCTGCCCAGAGAAAGCTCTGAGATGCTTTTCCAAAGACTAGATCAACTGATGTGGGAAGCAGAATGTGTGTAGCAGAGGCACCTGGACTGCTGGTGTTACTATAGGAATGTCATCCAAGCAGCCTTTGCCTCTCCTTGTCCTGCTTGGAGCTGGATTGCATTAGTTGAGCATCATGATGGGGCTTTTTCTCTTGAGAATCACCCCAGCCTTGAAAGCAAATGGTGCTTGGGCAAGTATCTCTGCTAAGCAGAGGGCAAAGGTGCTTGGAGTGCTGTATCCCCTTGTTATGGTCTGTGTGCTGAATGGGAACAGGGTCTGCAGGGAGAATTTGTGCTTTTGTGTGGTTCAGGGTGTGCCTCTTCTACCCTGACTGACAAAATACCACTCTGGGATCCAAAGCTGAGTAAATTATTAGATAAATGAGTGATTTTGTGTGTATGAGGCACAGATTTGCAGAAGCTACTGGATGCTTTGTAGTTCTATACTGAATTTCTCCTGAGTGCAGCTTTTCAGAGTATGCTCTTAACACTTCAGTGCTCTTGTGCGTGGTGGTTTCTTAGAGGACAAAGATGACATGCTAACATTGTTTGTCAACAGGCAGACTCTTCTGGTCTTTCCTTAGCTTACATCAGTGTTTGTGCCTTCCTCTCGGTACCTGACTGACTTTATGCTGGACTAGCTTTTTGTTTTTCTCCTCAGGTTGGAAAAGCTTCAGCTGTCTCTTTCAGAGCACCTTCTGCTTCCACCAGCGGCTTTGTCAGCTTTCTCAGAGCACGTAGACACGTGACAATTGTCTTCTGTAAAGCTGTGGTTTTGCTAAATCTTGGCTCTCTACTACCAGTCTTTCTAAACGGATAAGTCCTGTGTTGTTGCTTGCAGCTGGAAACAGAGCACACGTCTCGTCTGAAACCACAAGTCTTTGATAGTGCCCTTACTGGAGGGTGTCAGTCAAGGAAAACTATTTAGATGGGCTTGCCTTGGATTATTGAAAACCTCCTTTGCATGTACTTTTTCCTATGTGTCTGTCCTTGAACATGTGCTTTTCCTTATCCCTAAGACATTTTTCTTTGCTTTTCCAGCATTAAAAAGTCCTTTTTGATGACAGAAGGAAGGTTGTTCCCATCCTTTTCTCTGTACGCTGAGGCAACTTCATTGTTTTTCTGTATTCAGCTTTCTCCAGAACTTCTCCTTTCTTGTTTCTGTATCAGTTGGTTACCTCGGTCCTTTTCAATCCAATCCTTTTTTTTTTTTTTTTTTAAAAGGACAGTTCAAAAATAAAAGAGAAATGTGTCTTTCTAAACTTGTGCTTGATAAATGTGTTGATGTCTTTATAGCCGACAGAACCTTAGGTAAATTGTGGAATATGTCTGTTACGTGGTTTGTGATTAATCGTAATTATTGGGCAGATCTTTAGTGAGTGGATCGTATGGTTGCTACCTAAACATGTAAATGTTTTCAGTTCTGGGAACCCAAGCTGCTTCCTTTGGGCTGTTTCCGAAGGCATATCAGTAAGGTTAAAATTGGGTGATGGAAGCTGTTACTGCCCTGGCTGTTTCTCCCACTCTTTGGCTGAATATTTGCTCGTGTAGAGGCAGAGATGTCTCTTCCTTCTCAATAAGCTCCTGAGCTGCTTTTCAGCCTGGCATTCAGCAGTGAATAACTGATTTTAATCTGCCACTGCTGTTATGGCACAGCAGCATAAGATGTGTACCTTTTTATTTTTGGGCAGCCAAGAAATAGCTTGTGGTGTTTGCTGCCTACTGCTTGTTGCCATTCAGAACAGCTATGTCCCATGCTCCAAAGGAATATTGCATTTCCACTGTTGCCATTTTTACTGCAAGGTCTGCAGTGTTTAATTGGTAAGCGTTCAGTTTTTGGAATTACAAGATTGGTAAACACTAGAGTTTCCCCAAAACCTGTCTAGCCTTTCTGGTTGCAGAGGGGATGAAGTGTGCCTGAAATAGGTGTAGAGGGTTCCCTTCCCTCCCCTTCCAAACGTAAAACTTAGAGCAACTTTTCCCCCTGTAAAGCCCTGGTGGGTTTTTGTCTGTTGAACTGTGCCTTTGGGGCTGGTACTGCATTGCGAAGTGCTGTTGGCTGACATGCGAAACTGTTTCTGAAGAACAGCATGCTTCGATTCTGCTTTTTTATCCTTTTGCTCACAGGGTCAAGAGAAGAGAAGTGATGTGGGGAGCAGTGGTTCTGGTTCAGCCTCTCTACAGCGCTGGGTTCTGTGCTGCTGTTGCGGTATGGATGGTTGGCAGCACAATCTCCAGCATTATTTCAGATTGCACGTTTGCTAGGTTGTCTTCCAATAATTTAGTACGTGCTCCCTGGAATTTGATTCTTGCTTGAGCTGACCTCAGGGAATTGTTGCCGGTAGTCAGAAAGCGCAATGACTTGTCTGGGTTGTAATCCCCCTGGTTTCCTGACCTTCATCTGCTGCTGCATTTTTACTCCAGTGGCTTAGGAGGAAAAATCTCTTTTAGGAGCATTCAGGGACCCAGTGTTGGCAGCCTGCCCTCATGGTGACAGGCCCAGGAGGGCAATCTGGGTTTGGGACTAACTGGGGTCTGGCAATGATGGATGGGGAGCCGGAGCAAAGCGGGCTGTATGTGTGCACCCAGGGGAAGGGAGGGACATGCTTCGGGTGCCTCAGGGTTCAAACACTGCCTACTGTGGGTGCTTCCAATTTAAACACAAGTCAAATGAGTGATTTTTCTTTTCCTGAGCAAGGAAAAATGTCCACACTTGGGTATGTTGTTGTCAGCACTCAGCCTTTTCAGCCACGTCATCGTCTCACTGCTTCTCTTTCCTCCTGAAGCTCTGGTGAGACTGGAGGGATTTGTGGTGTGCTTAAGGCAGCCAGAACACGTCTGATAAGGCAGGGTGTGCATTCCCGTAAAGCTCTTGTGCTGTGGCAAGATTTCATTCCATCACTCCATGGTCGTTGTTATCATTAGCTGCTTTCGATCAGAGCAGACTGATGCTTTTGACTCATACAGGTGATTTTTTCCCTCTGTCAGTAGTGCTTAAGCCTCTCTCCTTTGTTTTGATGATCAAATAATCTTTGAAGAGGAGTTCAGTTCAGCAGCAGCAAAGTGTGTTGGCAGATGTCAGCAAATGCATTCTTTCAAACTTTTCTGCAACTTTACATCTATAAATGGATCTTCCCCAGAAAAGTGCCAAATGCAGCATCCCAAGGTCTGCAGTGGCTCAGAATTGATCTTAGCAATCCTTCTTGCCTGAAGGCTGGTGGACCAGACTTCCAGTTTTATAAGAAGTTACAAAGAATCATAGAATACCCCGAGTTGGAGGGACCCACAAGGATCATCAAGTCCAACTCCTGGCTTCACACAGGTCTACCCAAAAATTCAGACCGTATGACTGAGAGCATAGTTACGTAGTGTATTCATTGTGTATTCTTCACCCGTAAGTCTTGCTGTTGGCCTTTTTCCACAAGCTTTTAATATCAAAGGTTAGATTTCTCAGAAAGGGATTTTAAGTGATTTTATTGGAAAGATGATAATTTTCTTTCTTCTCTTTGTGTTGCAGGGTGCACTCCCAGGAAATGTGGAAGAGGTGTAACTGATGCAGTAATAACAAGGGAGGAAGCTGAAAGAATCCGTAGGTAATTTTTCTTTTAGTTTTTGAATTGTAATGTGCAGAAGAAGCAGGGCCGTGCTGACTGTGTGCCAGTATTTCAGGTGTAGCACAAAGCTTGTTAGCTGAAGGAAATGGTTTTAACTGGTTAAAGCTTTGAACTTCTATTTTAAAGCCATTTTCCTCTTCTGCTGTAGTGGAGGCTGTTCTCTTTCACACAGAGTCTGCCTAGCTCTGTGGGCATGTGGGTTGTAGAGAACAAAACTAAATGGTGTTCTCTGAATCTCACATTTTTTGAACAATTTCTACTTAGTCTTCTGTTCCAATTGGCCTTTAAAAATGGAATGAACAACATAAATCTCTGTTCAGCTGAGTCGCTTTATGGGTAATGTGCTGGTGCTGACCCTCTGTGAGCACAAAGTGGTGAATTTTAATCAAAGAGTAGGGGGCACTGTCAAATTCTTCAGTTAGAAGTTATCAGCCTCCTTGAGTGTGGTTTGCACTTGGTGATTATGTAAGTGGAATTTCACTGTAACACTCTCTGCTTCAACTGATGTGCAGCGGGCATAGAGCTGTTCTCTGGGCTGGCCCTTTGACTTCAAACTCTGGCTGGACTCTTGTTTTTGATAAAGTATCTTTGCATTATGTAGGTTTATTTGTACTGCCCTGAGGGATCAAGTTCTGTGGTGTTTTTGTTTTGTTTACGTTCAATGATGCCCAGAATGTACTTGAAAGTCAGTGGTTTTGTGGGTGTTGTGGGTGTTTATGGAGGGGGCTACAGGTTCAGAAATGTTCCACAGTGCAGATACTCTGTTTTCATGTCAGGCTGCGTGATTCAGAATTTCAGATAAATGGCGGCTTCTATTTTCAACTCAGTTGGGTTATATCTGATGCATTAAATAACCCTTACTGGGAAGTTGTATGCTGTAAATAATGATATTACAGGACAAAGTAATCAGATTCCAGTTCTCATCTGAGGTTATTGTTTTGCCTGCAGAATAGCAGAGAGAGGACTGTCCTTCGGAGGATCTGATGGAGGGGTGAGCAGTGTCCTGTTACTTTTTACATTATCTTACTTCCAAGGTGATCTTTGAGATTATAAATGCATTTTGGGAGCTAGAGGAGATAATACAGAATTTTTCCTTCTGCTTAGGTATGGGAAAATTGTCTGGAAATTAATTTTCTGTCCTTTTGCTAACACTATAAGTCATGACTTTTTCAGTACTGTTCACACATTTCCTATTATTAAGTTAGTATTTCTATGTCCTCTCTTGAACTGGTTTTGTTGGGTGCATCTGGAACCAGTTGCTATAGCTGAACTGCACAAGTTTGATTTTTTTTTTTTTTTTTTTTTGAGAAACCAAATCACAGTGGTCCACAGCTATCATGTAAAGATGGGTTTCATGTAATGACAAAAGGCCTCATGTAACATCTTAAGCAGAGTTTTGAATTACATTCTTTAGAAGTGAAAACAACTATTTCTCTTTAACAGGCATATTTCTCTTAATTATTTCTCCCCCTTTGTTCTCAGGTTGTTTTTGTGTATGAACAGAAACTGTTTTGTATTTGTAAACATTAACACTTACTAAGGCCTCTGCTGAATTAGGGTATTTAGTACAAGAAAAGGATAAAGATTGGAGTGGAAAAAAGAGACTTTAATGTCTTTGTGACTGCTTAAAAAGATCTGAAAAAAAAACACAACTAAGCAACTTCGGTGGTGTTACCCATCTGAAACAATATCTTTACAATATTTAACATTCCCTGTTCGATTCAGACAGTGTCTCTTGGATATTTTTTCAGTTTGGTGGTTGCACAGGTTGCCATTCTGCCTGGGTTACTCAGCCCGTTGGGACCTCCTGCTTAGCTCCTGTCGTTAGTGCTGTCAAGACTGTTTCCTGTCTTGTTCTTTTGGGACCTGCATGTGATTGTCATTAGACTTCCACAGGGAGGGATTAAGAAGGGCAGTGTGAAACACAGGGACAGGTTCAAGGACTTGGACCACAGAGAGCTGGGGCCAGCAAATTGGGGAAATGTCCAGAGACCTCCTGGAAGAGACCTGAAGGGAGGTGAGCGGCTGCCCAATGCTCAGAGCTGGGCATGGGGTCCTGAGCTGGGTTACTTGGACAATGAGCTGGAATCTCAGCCAAACATACAGCTGTCATCACATCACTCTGGAAGCATAATTTTGTAGTTTTTTAAAGGAGAGGGAAACCAGGGGAAAAAGATTCTTGTAGTAAACTGCTGTTGGTCTCAGAGAAATCTGGGCTGTGATCCAAATCTTCTCACGTTTCTTGTAATGTGGGAATGTGAGAAAGTTACTGCGTGCTGCTACTCCTTAGGGAAAGCTACGAGAAGAGTTGTGTAGTATTGCATTGAAGGCTCATCCAAAATTGTGGACAGACATCTCAAAGATGCTGAAAACGGGAGCTGAACAGTATTTCTTGGGGCATGTTTAGGACAACCTTTTAAATATGGACTCTTTGTCTAATTTATCATATTTATTTTTTTTTCTTTCATCCCCAGTTCTGTATTTTTCTCTTTCTTACTCAATCTGTGTTCTTGTATTCCCCATGTCATGGAATGAATCTGCTCCTGATAGTGCAGTTGTAGTTCCCAGATCTCATTAAATAATGATTGATGTGTGCTGATAATGTGTAGATGATTTTTTTTTCTTTGCTTAAGCCTTTTATTTTATTTTCATATCTGTCATCTACATAGCACACAAAGTGTTTCAAGTCTTAACTTCATCCAGTGACTTTACCCCTTTGCCTCCTAAGCTTCAGTTCTGTTGGATTAGATTTAGCTTGTTGCTTTAAGGTTCTTAGACTTTGGAGTGTTTGGATAATTCTGTCCAATTATGTCTTGTTCTAATACTATTTTTTTTTCTTAGAACTTCCTTAAATAATTTCTCACATCTGCTCCTTAATTCTTCTGAATTCTTTCTTTAGCCAACTTGCACTCTACACTATTCCAAGTGGAATGTCTTCAGATTTCTACTGGGGTGTAGACCACATTTTAATTCTCCCCAATTTCCTCCTAATGCCTTTTAAAGCAGCATTTTGGTCTGTCCTATTTGTGTTTTGAATTCACAGAAGCATGTGTCTAATGTAATAACTTAAAGAGCTAATTTTGCAGCTTGCAAATCTGTCGGTTCTCTCCCTTTGTTTGCTACTCTTCCGGCTCCCTTGGAGGACTGAAATGTAGTGCAAACCCTGGTTTCGTTCTCCATCTTTTTGTGTTGAGGAAGTCCTGGCCAACATCTGAACCATTGAAGTCTCCCAGCAGTCATGCCCCAGTTGTCATGCTGAGCTTTCTTTCCTATCTTCCTTTATAATTGCTCCTAGATTAGTGTGTGTGCAGACACACGCGTGCACACTTGTGTGCTCATGCACACGCTGAGGCTAGAAGACACGCTTGTAATCTAAGTCTAACTTCCAACAAAATACAAACGGGCACCTTCCCCAGTGCTGTACCTCTCCCCCACGTAGGTCTCTGTCTCTGTAGCTATAAAATAGCTTTTTCACCGCGTTCTGTCTTTCACAGAAAGTCATTTGCACTCGTTCTCTTGCTGTTTCTCAACTTACTTTTTTCCCCTCTTTATAAAGATAATGACCTTTCCTTTTTTTCCCGACCTAGTATTTTCTTGCATGCAGTCCCTGCTTGCGTTGCCAGCTTAGTCATGACTCATTCATTCACATCTTTGTGAGTGCTGCCGTCATAACGCCTCTCCAGTGCAAATAAACTCGACTCATTTACTATCAAAGCTATTGGCATTTAGATAAAGCCTGATGGAGGGGAAAAGAAAAAACAAAGCACCTTGGTGCAGCCAGTCAGCTGCAGCCCTCTGCTTCCTGTGTTGCTGCAAAATTGGCAGAGGTAGCTACCTGAAATTCCTTTTTGCAGGGAAAATTACATTTCTTAATGACTGAAGGAAGCAAACAACATATGTAACTGTGATATCAGACAAGGGTGTCTGATGTGGGCCCACGCACAGAATGGTGTTTCTACAGGTAATATCGCTCCTTGTTCTGCTTTCAACTCTCCCAGCCAAACTAAAGTCCTCAAAATGCTGTCCCTTCTGAATTTTCCAGGGAGAAGGTACAGCCTCTGCATGGTATTTATCCTTCCACACACCTCTGCTGAAACCCCAGAGTCTCATTCCTTTTTGCCTCGCCTCCTGTCAGGGGTAGCTGCCAGTTGGTGTGTGGCAGTGCATCTTTCATTTCCCTTTGTTTCTCTTACTGTCTTGCTGGGATTGTCTGGAGCTTGCTGTAGGAAGCTGGGGAGGGACCAGTTGTGCCTACTCTTTACCTAGCGTAAGACATCACGGCCAAATATTGATTTAGTTTCCCAGTAATAAGCTGTGCCTCCAGCACTTTGTATGATTTGGTTTGATGATTGGTTGCATTTGTCTCATAATTAATCAGCCTCTCTCTTAAGAGGCATTACCTGAAGGATGTAACTCTTGTCCCTCTACTCTGGTTCCAATAGAGAAGGATATTTAAAGGTGTTGCTGTTTCTGAGAGCCTGTGCATGGCTGCACACAGGAACCACAGGTTTGCTGCTGCCCAGGAAGGGTGGCCATGGAGAGCCTTCATTGCTCGTCCCTCTTCTCAGCTCGTATAGGTGAGCGTTCCTACAGGAGGAGTGGGGAAGGGTTTGAGCTCTACAGGCTTCTTTGCAGGCAAGTGGAAGCAAGTTCTGCAAAATTCTCTTTTGGGCACTTTTTTTTTGCTGTTTTCTTCCAGAGTCTCACCTAAAGCTTTTTAAGCGGTGAAGGTAGAAGTGGAATCACTGTAGCAGTGCAAGTGTAGTTGGCAATCTGTTTCAGTGAAGATCAAAGAAAGGGCCTGTCGTGCTCCTCAAGACAGGGAAATTGATCCTTTTTGCTATATGCTGAGAAATGGTGGCTATTTCCATATCTTTGCTGGATCTGTTTTACAGTGAGAGGGTGGAGAATATGAGACTAATGATACTTAAGGTCCACAGGAACATATGTTTTAGTGTTTTTTTCAAAGGAAGTTCATTCTCCTTTCTGTAGGAGCTCTGTAACCGTCTCGGAAATAGATGTGTGAATATGTGTGTTTGCATTGTTCCTGCTGTCTTTAGATAAACTTTGTAGAGCTTTCAACTGGGGAGCAGTGACCTGAGCTACTGATGACTGATGAACCCTTATCAGGCAGCTGAACTTGAAGTAATGGTGTTGACAGAAGCTTCCACCAAGGTATTCTTCTGAGTGTGGAAAATGGTGCTGAAAATATTTAATGTGCTGAAATGGCAGAGGCTAAAATAAATGCATTTCAGTTTCTTTCCAAGGTAGTTGTTAAACAAATAGCTGTGTGCTCACATGTAATCAACTCCCCATCTACATTTAGCGTTCAGATGTTTTCCCCTGTCTGAAAGGACCCTGAGGAATATTCGATCATCTTGAGACTTCATTTTCAGTCTTCATCTGGCTTTGTACTGCAGCTATTACCTTTTCAGCTGTGAATATCTTCACTTCTTGTGGGAGTTTTGTATTGATCCACTTGGCCATTTTGGATTTTACCACATCACTGTGATCATCTGCAGCTTGAGGAACTGAGAACGAACATGGTTTACTTCTGAAGCTCTAGTAAAGCTTATTACAAGAGCTGCTCTTGAACGAGTGTGAGATGACTTGTTTCTGTAACAGTCTTCTGCAGCCTTTGGAGAACTTCATTGAGAATGGGAGGTCTGAAAAGCTCATGCTGTGTCCATTTAAATAGCTTGCTACTGTACATATTTTTAAAGGTTCAGGGATAGGTGAAGTGATTTGGGTGCATACATTAAAAGAAGGCTGTCAATATCTCTTTTAAATGGAGACTTCTGTGGAGTTCTGCTATTTCAGTTTAGAAGCTCAAAGCAATTGAGCATACAGCGGTTTTCTTTTGCTCAGATTGTCTTGGTTGTTTTTTCCAAACACGATCCAGACGAGGAGAGAGAAAAGGGCTTTGAGGGCAGGGGTAAATGCACTGCAGCACTGACATGTAAGTGCACTGATGATTTGGGCTGCTTGTTCACCAGCCTGTCTGCTTTTGGGTCAAAATACAAAGTGGCTTCAAATCAAACCGAGTATTGTGCCAGCCATGCCCAGAAATCCTTCTTACTGGTAAGATGGAGGTTACCATTCTTTCCAGGCAGCTCACCTAATCATACTATTATTGTTTTGATTTTGTTAGAATAATGTGGATGGTATGTGGTGCATCAAGAGATGCCAGATCCCAAGATGAGAGTGCTTTTTCCAGGATATTGTACATCAAAGAGGTCATTCTAATTTTGGTGCCAGTCAGGTTAATTAACTGTTGCTACTTGCTATTTTCAGTGTAGAAAATAAGGCTGCTATTAAGAAGGTATACTTTTAAATACTGTTTAACTGATGGGAAATTAGGCAATAAATATGTCCCTTGCTGTCCACAAAATACATACAAACATGTACTTCATTCAATTCAGGGAAATATTTTAGGGTCTTGAGATGTAGCTCTCTACCATAGCAAATCTGAATACTCATCTTTAGCTTGGTCTGGAGCTCAACAGAAGCGTTGGGCTTGAATCAAGTGGAAAAATGGATTTTTTTCATATATGAAAACCTTTCACTCCCTGGTTTTATTTTACAGCAGTTTAGAAACTGGGAAAAAAAAATGGCTCTGCAAGCCTTAGAACTGTAGTTGTTCTCTTAAGCAGATATTTGTGTCTGTATTAAATATGAGAGGTATACAGGAACTCATGGTGAAGAAGTTTTACTAACAAATGCTGGGCGAGTTAAATATTAGTGCTGTTATTTGAGCACTTCACAAATATTGGAAAATTAGTCATCTTTGTGTGGAAGGGAAATGTCTTCAAGAAGGGATCCAGGAACAAGATGTCTTACCCTTAGTCCCTGGAAGACTGGCAGTTCTGTATGTTGGATTTGAATGTCGGCAATAGTAGTCCTATAGTAGTGCGTTAGCCATATGGTACCTTAATCTTTTGTTAATTTGTAGAACAAACAGAGGGAGGCTTGCAGTTGTAAAGTAAGCATTAATATTTTGAACCCGAAAGCTAGAAACTAATAGTTTTGCTCGGGAGTGTATGGAGAATGCGAGCCAGCTTGGGATATTTCTTGAAGGTCAGTGATAAATAATGATAAAACCTTCTCGCGCTTCTTCCTCTTTAACTTTTGTTTCCTTTCCCAGGCATCAATTTTGGACTTGCATTCCGGAGCTCTTTCAATGGGGAAACATTTTGTTAATCTGTACAGGTAAAGTCGGGCTGTGACTTGCTGCCATTGTTACCCTACAACTTCAGTACTCTGAGCCGTTTCAGATTTCTCAAGCCTTGTGGACTGGGGTTTTGAATGACCAACTGTAGAATTGGTTAGGTTCATCACAGTTTCCATGGCTAGTTGAAAAGCTTTTGTGGCATGAAAACTGGAAATAATACCTTATGTTGAACTGAGCTCTCTGAAAGCTACTATTACCTTTATTTTTAGAGTTCTTGCACCAGCAAATAATATGTTTGGTGGATATTCCCCCCCTACCTTTAAAGTTACAGTCAATAGATTGTCAGCAGTGGAAAAAGTCAAATATCTATACTTGTTTTAAAAAATCTGAATCCATGTGCTTATTTGTGATGTGTGATGGGACATTTTTCATGCCTGGGGAATTCTGTTATCAGTTGCTGTATATTGATCCCTTATCTTTTAATACTTGATCTTTGAGCAATGCTTTGGGAATTTCACACTCAAACATTTGTAGGATTTTTGAGTTGGGTTTTAATACGTGGGTTGTGGGGAAAGCACAGATGGGGAGAGAATACAGCTTGGTATGACTCGGGCAGTGTGATTCAGCAATGCCCATTTTAGAATGTTGATTCATTTTTCAGGTACTTTGGGGACAAAATTCAAGACATCTTCACAGAAGAGGATTTTGCATTATATCGGTAAAAAATTTGAATAACTGTAGGATGAACTGCAAAACACAACTTGTTTTTTTTATAGAGCGTAAGCTGTAATGGGCTTGTCCTATGTGATGGATTCAGAGTTGCAATTGAACTTGCAGCTCTAAGTAGTAATCTCTGAGAATTATGATATCTTAAATTTAAAGCAGCTGGTGTTATTTCAGTTCCATCACCAATGTCAGACTAATATTGATGGTGTAAATGGACTCTGATGATGGCCTCGCCCCATGTTTCACTTGCAGCCTAAGGGGTTGACGGTTGATGCCCAGTTTTAGCATTTGCCAGTCCTGCAGACCTGCAAGCAAACAGAGATGCTTTTCTGAGTTTTGGTTATTTGCTGGAACGTGTCAGCTGAGATATGAAGTACTTTAACTGGTATTTCACATCTGTTATCCAAGAGGTGTTGCATTAGATGATGAAGACAGTCCCATCCTATTATCACTTCAGGAACTTGTTTTTTGGGGGGCAAAGTGTAGCAAAACATTAAAAATGCTAAAGCAGGAAGTGGAAGGACTTCAAATTACTAATGTTCTGGCTTGAAAAGTGGAGCATACTTTCCCCCGATGAAGCCAGAATATGAAGTAGGGCTATAATGTAATAGCTTTGGCATCTGATGCTTTTAGCTTTCTGTAGACCTGCTCATATACTTAACGAAGACAACAAACAAAACGAGCTCCATGTGTCTGAAGGTGTGTTGCCAAAGTTTAGGATCAAGCATTCTTTGTTGACTAGAGACAATAAATCTTTAGTTAAGCATTTCAGTTGCTATCTCATAATTTAAAATGTACCTGGCTTGAATATCTTAAAGTCTAAAGTTAATTTTTTTTTTTCTCTTTTTGTCATTTTTTCTTGCATTTGTGAAGGAATTTGACCTCCCTCTAGTGGTGGAAGTAGTATGAAGTAGCTAAATGCATTAATGGATAGGTACATGTACATTCCATACACCCAGCATATCTTATTCATTTTATTAGTTATAGGAATTTTGTCTAAAATATTAACCAATTAGAGTTTATTACTTAGCCTAAATATTTTTCAATACCGTTATGTTTAGGGATGACCATTGTTCAAATGTGTTTACTTCTGTCCCACAACTCATCACAAAAATGTGACACTGATTATTACTGAACTTCAAATGCGTAAAGAAAAATAGTCTCTGCCTCACCAAGATAGTGGGGAGTAATGCGAAAATAATAGTCTTTGTGCTGCCTGCTGTTCTATAGAAGATCAAGGAATCTGCAGAAATAATACAAGTGTATGGGGAGGTGTTGTCTTACTGCAGATTATTTATGTATTTCACATGAACAGAAATTCATATGAGTTATGGAAACATCGAATGTTTCTGACCCTTATATTGTGGGGTGAGAGCGCTGCTGGGGAACATCAATATTCCATTGGTTTTGCATGCCAATGCAGGGGATGTTTCAGGCTGCTGGATATGAATCCCATACTACGTATATTAAATGCTTTTGTTCGTATTAATGGCAGTGCTTTAACACCGACTGTAGTGCCTTATGTCTTTCATGAATGGTTTTATGCTATTCTTGGGAGTGTTTATCTTCATTACTTTTATTTACCTACCAAGATCTGTTTAAAAATACACTCTTGAGAGATATAACTAGATGTAATTCATGTCTGAGTATTACTGATTGCAACAATAACAAATCTGAGTAGGCATTCTTAGCCAGGAGGCTGGTTTCTAAACTGTCTGTGTCAGAATTATGTTGCTTCAGAATCAATTATGCTTTCTAGGCTGATGCTTTATCCTCCACCTGACAAGCATATTACAGCAATTCCTCTTGTTTCACATAATAGATGCATCTTTATCCAGAAGAGAGACCTTTAAATCTGCGTGCTTGTTTTAAAGGTTGTGACTTCAGCAGAAAATAGCATCATCAAAGATTTATTCCAAAAACTTTATAACTTATTAAGGCACAGACATGGAATGAGCAGAAGGGGAACTAATAGTTCGCTTTCTTCCTTTATTTATTTTGCACATCTGACTTCTGCTGGAGCTTTCTGGATATAGAAGAGCATTGCATTGCCTGCTTCTGCTGCCTTTGGTGCTTTTCACTGGGAACAGTGCATAGACATTGACAGTGGGCTAGGGAAGCTGTGTGGTTTCACAGAGCTTTGTGAGTGTTCCTGTCTCTGTGCTTGAAATCTTGTTTTCCACGGTGCTTTCTTTTTGCTGGCCTGACAGAGATTGTATCTTACAGAAATTTTCATGTGACACTTCTAGTTCTTCTCAGTCCTTGCTTATGTGGCTGCTGGTATGTTAACCTGGCAACTCTGCAATCTAGTGAACATCCTTTCCCTTAGGTTCTGTGTGCCCTAGACTTCTAAGTGCTTTATTGACTAATCTTCTTTTTTTGTTCTTCCTGATTGCTCTGATTGCAAAATAGTTTTTGTACACCACTTTTATACAAGGTGATTATGTTGTTTTTAGTGAGTGGTGTTCTGCTTTTCCCCAAGCCTGGCTGTGCATTTTGATAATCTCCAGTGACTCTGTGAAAATGTTCGATTGCTGCTGACAAGTGCTGCGAGGAGTCAATTTTTTTTTACTTACACTGACTGGATTTGGTACTCACATACTTATCACCATAGCAGAGCTGGTTAGTGCATCCAGTCAGAACCAGGTTAGACCCAAAGCAGCGTGAATGGTAGAACAGCCACAGTGTTTATGAAAATGAATGTTTACATTTTTACTGCACTGGGCTCATTCATTGCTTCCTGGATAGCACTTTCTCGACTGAAATTTCTTTGGCCTGTTTTGCCTAGGCTGTAGAGAAGAGCTGTAGGCTAAGAAGAGTGACATTATTACCACTTTTGAAAACAACTATATGCAGTATTTGGCATAAACTGGGCACAGAATGAGTTGAAGTACATAGATGCATGTGTTTGGATACATGCTCTGTAGTAGTTTAGGGAAAATGTTGACCTCTAAAAAAGATGTGCCTTTGCCAATACAGCAAAGTAAACATTTGATTCCCATTTCATTCCGTGAAGGACACACGAGATACCTTATGGAGTTCGTGTTTGCAATGATAAGTCTGTCAACCTGTTGAGGACTCCTGCGGTGGGGTAAATGTGACTGTGTGAAATGAAGGGCAAGCAAAGCTGTCACAAAGCACCCTGCAAAGCATATGTTGCACAGCACAGTTAGCTTTGCCTTTGGCACTTAACTTGTAAAAGGATGTTTTTTTTTTTTTCATATTTTACTTTAACTACAAGCTCAGATCTCCTTGTCTTTAATTGCAATAGGATGATGCAGCGTTTCCAGTCAGATCACCTTCTGCACCTTAATCCCCTACCCCCATTAAGTATTAAGTTTGGTATGTAGCTTTTTAAAACTTAATTTGAATTGCAGCTACTTGTATTTGACAAAGGAAGAACTTCTGCTGGCTATTCACAGGCAATGAGAAAGTCTTCTTTTGCATCTTTTCATTTTTCCTTTTTAGCTTATAGGATCTGTATACTTTTTTTTGTCTCATCCCACATTATTAGAAAGTGAGTATTAAATACCCTACATGTAGAAATAACATCCGTGAGCTGGCTCAACTAGGAATTTCCTGGAGTTTTGCTGTATTTTGAGCAGTATGGTATATACTCAGCAGGAAAAAGCATTTAGACACTCAAAGGTATTGCTGTTTGGAGCTTATTTCCAGTAAATTTTTGCAATAAGGGTTATTTGTTCAAGTGTCAGTGGAAATCTGCAGTTTATTCAATACTCGAAGCCAATAGCACATGGGAATAAGAGGCCAGCAGTGTGCTTCCACACCCAGAGACCAGCTACGTGGTTATTGCTAGGTCAACTGAAGGCAGGTGCTTTCACGAGACCAGGATAAAAGCTAAATCTATGCTGTTAAACCTGTCACCTCAACTCCTTCATTACTTGTCTCCCCATTTCCCCTGCCTACTTAATTTATAAACAGGAAAGAAGTTGATTTTGAAGCATGTGCTAACTTTTTCTTTGCGGCGTGCTTCAACTTTGAGCTTGTTTTCCTCTTCTTCTGATAACCCACTGGCCGGTCCAAACCAGCTAGGCTTTTGGTGGTTGTTTTTGTGTGTCAGGAGACAAAAATGTTGTGTTGAGGAGAGTTTTGTTTCCTGCTTGGTTTTGCAAAACATCCAGTCTTGCCTGAAGCTGTTGCACATCTCAAAGGGAAGCGCGGCTTCAGCGGAGCCTTATAAACACCAGGCAGCAAATCTTAATAGAAAGTGTTTGAAAGTGGGAAAGGAATCAACCTAAAAGAGGAAGCGGTATTGCTTAATGAGCAGTACAAATGCTGGAGATTTAAAGTCGTGTCAGGACTGTGGCACAGCTACTTGCAGATATATTCCAGCTGGCTGATGCTCCTGGCCACCCGGTGTCAGAGCTGAGGAACAGACTACTTTAGTATTTGCGGGTTAGGCTATTAATTCTTCTGTTGGGCTGTTCAAAGCGCCTGATTCCTACAAATTCATGGTGAAGTGAAATGAGTAGCTATGTCTGATGCTTTTTGGGAAACATAAGGCAGCCTCTGTTGAAGTCCTACTTCTTGGAAGGAGGACAGAAAGATCAGATACCCACAGGCATGAGAGGAAGGACTGGGGACCCACAGATCCTTTCCTGATGTCACTTTTACAACACTGCCGTTCTGTAGCTCTCAACTTGAAACCTCAGTTTCTGCATCTGTGTAAATACCTGAAAATCTCATCTCTGAATTTGCTGGTTTTCATAGTTCACAACTGAAGTAGTTTGAATTGACACATGAAAGCTATAAGTTTTTTAACTGGTTTTAAAACAGGTTAAAAATCCAAACTGTATGCCTGTTATTGATTATTTTTTGGTGGGGACAAGCTGTGAACAGGATGAGTAATTAAGCCTTTTTTTTTTTTTTTGGTCCTTGTCTTCAAGAGGTGCCTTTCACAGTTCAACACGTAGGTCTGTTTTTTAGTTCTGTCACTTCTTGTCAGTCACTGTTTGAATTCCCCAGAGGAATACTTGGGAAATGGTTTCTTGTAAATTGTGCGGAAGTTCAGTACAATCCAGTAGAGAAATGTCTGACACAGAAAAGATGCAAAACTAGTAATGTAGTTCCATAAAAACTTCAGAAAAGTGTTCATCCTGAGTATCTTGTTCTTGTGTGCTTCCTTTGAAGCGCGTGGGAAGGAAGAAAAGGAAGACTAATGCAACAACTAAGAATGTGGTAAATTGGGAGAAAACAGTCCATTAAGACTTTATGGAACACAGAGGATTAGATTTTAAAAGAAAACATTTTCATTTTATCTCACTGTGTTATTGCATTCTTGTTGTTGTTGTTTTAATTTCCTGCAAGTTAAATACTGGCTGTGTGTGTTTGCTGGTGGGATTTGCCAGAGATCTTCCCAATGAGTCGCAAATCTCTTGTCTTTAAAAGCATTGACTGAACTAAAGCTGACACAGTTTGATGGCCCTGTTCTAGATCTGTATGCAGTTTTTCTGTCCTGAAAGACAACATAGGATGCTGCTATATAAGCAGTTCTATGCAGTGAAGCGTGTGTGATTATTAGTCTTCTATTTTTATGATCTTAAAAACAACAACAAAAAAATCTAGCCAAACAAAAACCCGTTCTTTTCCCTGTGCTTCCTGAGAGAAACAGAGGAACAGCAAAGGTAGAGAGACCTTGGTTGAAACTTTCAGAATAATTGGGAAAAACATCTTGGTATTAATTTTTAATCGAAATCTGGTTATGATATCAATGCATATGTTGGCCTAGAACCCTGAATTCATGGGCCTGAGAGACTTCATCTGTTAGTTTAAAGCTATCTTAAAAGTAGTTGAAGGTTCTTCTCAAGAGGCAGCCCTTTATGAACACACATTTCCAGTCATCTGCTTTGGATTAAAAATATGTATGTAAAATAACTTAATCTCTTTAATTTTTCACTAGTTTATAAACACCGTGATACAATTGCACAGGAAAACACACTGGTTACGCAAAGAAATTTCAAAATCTAGACCACCGGATTCAAACAGTTCCTTTTTCTTAAGATTTTGAAAATAATGATGATGATAAAAAGAGGACAAAACAACAAAAAGTGCAGCAGATTTTTTTTTTCTTTGCTATAGTAGATCTCAGTTGTTTAAGGCAACATAAGAGGGGGGAAAGTATGGGTATATGTTTCCTTTGATTTACTCTCTGAGGAGGAAGCTTAGCTCTGAGGAGGCAGTAACGGTGAATGAAGGAGGATGTAGAAGAATCAAGAGAGGTGCATCACTGTTTAAATGGGGCCTCTATGCTGTTTCAACATTTAGTGTGCTGTGTTGTGTTCTTTGCAGTGATGTGAGACGGAGAATTCAAGAAAAGATTGCTCAGACATTCGGAATCAGCTCTTCTGCCATGTACCTGACTAAGCCAACGTTCTTCTCCAGAATTAACAGCACAGAAGCCAAGACAACGCACGATGAATACTGGCACCCCCACATCGACAAGGTAAGTGGGAGGCTGGGATGGGTTGCAAATGTTTCCAGTTATTAATAGATCACTTTAAAGTTATTTTGCATTAAACAATTAGTCAGGCATGTTTGAAAACTGGAGTTTGTAAAAATCCTTCAGGAGAGGAACCTAATGGAAAGAGAAGTGAATTTTAGAAGGATAGGCTAGGAGCATTCCTTTTTCTCTTATATTCTGTACCTTAGTTTTGTTCTTTAGGGCTGTTAGAATTAATAAATTTTATGAATTACTACTTAGAAATTGCTGTTTTGTCAAAAGCTGTTAAAACTGATCTGTACCTATGGAGTCTTCCAATGCCACCAAAGCTGTGTTTCCAACTGAAGTGTAGCTTTTTCAGCCAGACCTAGCAGGAACTGTTTCAAAGGTGCTAAATCAGATATTGTGACTTGATCTGTGTCTTTGGATAGATGCTCAGCATTTACATTTCAGTTAAGTATAAATGGAGTGTTTGTTTATTTTTTAGTGCACGTTCTGTGAGTATAGGTTCTTGATAGCTTTTCAAACTTTCAGAGAATCAAATTTCACTGCATAAAGCAGGAAACTTCAATAGCTCGTGGGTATCTTTTTTTGTCTCAAAAAGTGTATCTTAGAATTTAAGACTGATTTATTACTGTAATGTGTTTTTTGTCTGCACAAGTAGGTTTGCCAATGTTCTCATACTTTCTTTACTCTTCTCTACATGTGTTTTGCATTGGTAAATGAATAAGCTAGTTGGATAACCTTGCAATTAAGTGTTTCTACTTAAGTCTCTCCTGTACACATTATTTTGTCATTTAGAAGTAAATCTGTTTTCATGATGAGAATTTGTTTTCTTTGTGCAAGCTGCTTCTGTGTTATGGCATCCTGACAGTGCCTGTACGTGATGAACAGTGGGCTAGATGTTTTGTTGGTTTTATCCATCTGTTTGTCCACATTTTGTTTATCTGCTCCCTAAACAGCCTGCTAGGTAATTTACCAAGTGATTAGCTTTGGCTTTTTCTAATTTTCTAACACCCTCCACCCACCCTCCCCCAGTTTCAAAACAACAACAACAAAAAAATACCACCCACAAAATGTGGTCTCAAATCTGCTGTGCATTATCTATACCCTAATAGCTTCTGTAGTGAACAATTGGGTAGTCTGATTTGACAGTGGTGAAGGATTATTGTCGCAGTTGGGACAGTTGCAAAACACCTTGTTCATGATCATGTAGAATTTGACTCCCCCCAAAATCACATACCTGCTCTAAAATGTGAAAATGTGGTATGCTAGATTTTTTAGATCAAGGTATTTTCTGGGGGAAGTATAGTTTGGATTATACTGCGTGAGTTAAAACTGTGCACTGTCCTATTTATTATGTGTAGATTGAACACTTTTTCTTTGCTGTAACAGCTGACTTCCACAGGAAGCTCACTGCTAGGAAAGGTAAAGCATTCAGACTGCTGAAGTGTTTTTTGCCTGCACCTTGAACTTATCTTCTGTGTTTGAAATACATTTTAATGTTATTTTCATTTGTGCTCTTAAAAAGCATCCTTACAGTGAGGATTGCATGTGAACATGCCAATGCTGGGCCACTATCTGTGCTGTCCAGACATCATTATATGTTAAGCTGGAAGCCTTATGTGGGTCCCACTTGTGTGGATCAGTTCCTTTTATTTTGGAGGGAGGGGCAGGGAACTTTCCAGACCACAACTATGGTGAACAGTATTCCTGGGTACAGTAGTACAGTCTCTGTACAGTCTTATGTACACAGACCTAGAACAGATTTTTTGTAAGTGCTTCTTGAGCTCATGATGTGGTGGTCCAATTCTCACTCTTTGATCTTCACACGGAGCAAATGCTGTCAGCAGTGCCAAGTGTTGAAGTGAGATGGACAAACCACCATGGGCTGGGATCATTCTCATGGAAACTGCCTCAGCTCAGTGGTTTGTCCCTTCTCTGGGATATGGGACTTCAGCTATTGACAGATAATGTATATACATCTGTGGTTTAAATGATAGCAGTTTGCATATGGTAGTAGAAAACGGTTTGAACTGGGCTAATGGAGCCCTAAACAGGGTCTGACAGGGAGGCATCCTCGGTCCCGTTCACTTCATGTCCATCGTGAAAGTCCGTATTACATCATCTTGTGTCATTGCTTCTGGATATTGATCTTCTCTTCTCTTCATCATTCACTTGAAATAGTATCAGAGGATTAATTTGAATCCTTTCCTTGCTGCACAAACAAGCCTCGAATTTCTCTGTCTGAAGTACAATTGGAAGGGAGCTATCTGTAGATGCAGTGTTCCCTTATGTGTTTACTGATCATGGCTTCCAGAAAAAGTTACAGTATGTGTTGAATATATAGGTCTGCATATAATTTTAACCTACTGTAGATGTACATATATATTATATACTGTACATCTACATTGTATGTATATAAAATGTCCATCTATATTGTGTGTTTAGAAGAAGGTAAAAAATAATTATATAGAGCTGGTCAGGTTATACAGCATTTAGATTCAAAGCTCTGCAGGAGACTGAACTCAAACAGGAAGATCAGTAGGTCAGAAAATATTTCAGGGAAGGCTAAATAGGATAGACCAGTTGCTTCCCAGTGTATCTTCAGTGCAGCCAGCCTGCCTGGTGTTTTAGTTTTTGCAGTTGAGAACACAAAACAAGTTTTGTTCATTTTCACTGCAGTTGAAAACAAGGAAAAAGTGCCCCTATTGATCTGCAGTAAGAATTACTGTACGAAGAAGTGCCGTAGTATTTCTGTGTGGCCTCCAGAACAATCATGAACACTAGATGTTTAAGAAAGATCAGTAGAACTCAGGATGTTGAAACTTTTGCCAGTTTGTTGGATGCTTTTGTGTATTCCTGCATAATAATTAAACAGTGAGGATTGCTGCTAGAAGACCTCAGCTTTTTTTTTCTCCTCTTTGCAAAAGAAAGGTAAAATCAAGTCTTTGAAAAATGAATCTGACACATTTTTTTTCAAAGCCTGATGCTGTTGGTTCAAAGATGCAGGCTCCTTGGAGCACTTGAGAACATTTTAAGTTTTCCCCTGAATAGCTGAGTATATTGCAATTACATTTCTCTATCTGAATATCTTTGGTTTGGAATATTTTAACTGCATAACGGAACAGCACAGTTCTATTATGTGTGTATGAGATTGAATTTTAGGGGGAAAAAAAATCCATTTGGTTTTTAGTTACATGGAAATAGAAACCCTTAAATCACCTAAATGAATCATTTAATCTTGCTGAATTTATAAGCAAGGTAGATTGAATAGTGTGTTGTCTTAAGATGTGGAATTTCATCTTGGATGGAATTTGTTTGGAGCTGGATCTTTCAAACGCCAAATGCCTGATTTATAATGGAATTGCTGTTGCATACTCAACCCTGACAGCAGAATAGTCTTATAATGTTCTCTAAGAGAAGTAATGCGGGACTAGAAGAGTTCTGCAGTCTCAAGGGAAGGATCCTGTCATTCTTCACAGACTTGTCAGGCTCTGACACAGAATTGGCTTTGTTTTGTTTGCCTTGAATTTCTCCTATTGAAAAATCTATTCCAGGACTTCGGTGCAATTTTTCTTTAGTTTTTAGCTTAGACTTATTCATGCTCAGTTTATACCTACTTCGGTTTGCATGAACACTGGCTTTTACATTAAGAAGACTTTTTCCCCTCTCCTGTCCCTGTTCCACTTCCTCCTATCCCCATATAGGCAGTGTTCATATCCCTTTCCAGCCTTTCTTGCCTGAAGTAGAACAAGCTGAGCCTTAAGCTAACTGGAGATTCTAATCACCAAAGTGGTGAAGGTGATAGATAGCTTTGCAAAGCTGGTTGCAGGAGGAGGGCTGTAGACTGGCTGTTTTGAGGTACTGCTGTAGCATGTGCTCATTAATTCACATTTACTGCCTTTATATTGCTGATAAGGTTTGGGTAAATATAGGGACAAGGGTATCACCAAAACATTTCTCATTCTTTTGACTTGGACTGTGCAGTGCTGCGTATTGCTGGATTTGGATTTTGTTTTTAAGCTTGTGTGGTCAAAATAACAAAATGAGTAAGAATTAAAATGTCTTCCTATCCCATCTGTTGCTATGTTCTCTTACAGTATAATGTGTACAACTGTGTTGAGCCAAAATTCAACTGGCACTAATGAGTGTAACTTTAAAAAAATAAAAATTTAGAGAACTTCTATGTTTGGAAGTAGCACTTACCTCTAACAGTCACCAGGTCAGACAAAACACTCTGCTAATGTTGTATATTTATGCACTACTTCTGTGCTGCACATTTTGCTGTTTGACAGTGTAAAGCAGAACTTCACTGAGTTGTGATATACTGTAAAGAAATTGGAGAGTACAGCCAGTGATTCCTAAGTATGTTTTTGATTGTAGGTGACCTAGATATGAAAAGGAAGTATTTTCAGCTCAGTGTTAAGTACTTAAAGCTCAGAGAGAAGCTATTCAATATATACCATTTCTTTTCTCCATCTTCAACATTCATATTGAGGCAAATAAATAATGCTTTAACAGGAACAAAAATCAGTCTGTTATACTTAAAAATGTGATGTTTGTTCTGTAGGCTGAGAGGAAGCATAGACTTTGAAAGCCATGTGTGAAGGTTTTAAAAACAAAACAAAAAAACAAAACCTAAAACCTGTATGGAAAGGAGCAGATTTTCCTCCAGTGAAGGTGTATTTATCGGGAAGGTCTGATTCACTGTTACCATGAAGTTTCTGCTTGATAGCTGGTGAAGGAGAGAGTAAAAGGTGAGGTTTCCAGAAACCTCAAACTGTGATTAGTTAAGAGATATGGTTAATTAAACAGACTGGTTTTGGTTCTTATCAGTATTATGGGGAAATTTGATTTTGAAATAATATAAATAAATCTGAGCATTTCCATATATTTGATTTGATGCAAAGGTGTAACTTCTGACACCGTCTTTTTTGCCAGCTGTTCAGTAGAGGTAGGATGACAAAGATCAATAAAACCATTTCTTTAGTTTTGCAAACTGTAATAATAGAAACAATACAGGTAAAATACTAGTCATGTGTAAAATATGTATGTAGTCTGGGTATAAACAGTATAGACTAATAAACATGGATAATTGCTATGGCAATGTTCTCGTTCTTCTAGTGACCCTTTTATTAAATATGTGACAACTGGAAAATTAGAAAGCCAATCAGTTCTATCTGCGTAATTACTTATATTCTGCAAAGATGAGAGCAGAATGTTGTAAAGTTTTAGTAATTGTTGACTTTACTCCTAGGTGACTTACGGCTCTTTTGACTATACTTCACTGCTGTATCTGTCTGACTATGCTGAAGATTTTGGTGGTGGACGGTTTGTGTTTATGGATGAAGGTTCCAACAAGACGATAGAGCCCCGAGCAGGTAAGAGTCTTTTTTGCGTGCATGAAGCAGGCCCAATTGTGCCCATTATTATCTGGGTGGGCTGGCTGATACAGTGGGACTTGGTATTTTACATATTTCTATATTACATATTTTACACCTTCTGGCCAGAAGTTTCTTTTCTGTTCATGGTGGGGCTCAGTATCCTGTAACTGCTGTGGGGTAGGTGTGAAGGTGATGGAGAACCACTGTGCTGCTGATGTGCAGAACCATGGTGAACCGTGGTAATTTGGTTATGAGTCTGTATACACTTTTAGTAAATTTGATGAAGATAAGAATTCTGCTGGCTGTCAGAAAGGCTGACCTTTTTGAAAAGAAAAAAAAAAATCCTTAAGGATGGCTTAAGATTTTTCTGATAAGTGGATTATTTGAAACTTGAATTACTTTGGGCAGTATGCTTAGGAAGAAAGTGCTCAGGCTCAACTCATCTATCTGTCAGGTAAGTAGGGAGCTTACAGCACTGTACCTCAACCTTTTATAATGCAAGACCAATCACATTTTTTGCAGGGAATATCAAGGACAGCTTCATATCCCTATAGACTTTTTTTTTTTTTTTTTTTAAAGAGAAAAAAGATGGAAATGTTCTTATTTAAAGACAGCATCAGTAATTGTCTGCTGACAGACATTACCCCAGCCTGAACTGGTTTCTTACTGTGGTGGCCTGCAAGTGGGTTGTGTGGTGTTTTTTTTGTTTTGCTTGTATGTCTTACAAATCATAGAGATCTACTTGCCAGCTGTAACAAAAGCTTAGATAAACTCTAAGATTATCTGTGTTCTGGGTCTGATATCAAAAATTGTATGTTTGATTATTTTAGCTTTTGTGGTTGAAAATATATGCTGAACTGAAAGTATTGTCATTTGCAAAATGCTGCCACCAGTATTTTGAAAGGCAGTAAATTAAACTAGGTCATTTCCAGATGCAATTCTAAAATGAACATGTTGGTATTAGAGCTGTAAAATAAGAACTGAATTCTGGATAACTGAGAGGGCAGCTGTCTCCTTGCACAGCTCTGGGGCAATCAGTCTGATGGCTGTATGCAGCATTCCCCTGACTTGATTTCAAAGTCGGCAGCTGTGAAATTGCTTCAATTCAGCCCCATCCATTTAATTTTCAGGCTGTGCTGCAAGGTGTTTGCTCTTTGTCATTCCTGGGGAAGAATGGGGAGCAGATGAGGCGGAAGTACAGAGAGGAAGGATTTTTAACAGCATCTGATTCTGGCCATTCCCTCTCACAGTTCTTTTTATTAACAGGATCTGTGAAATGCAACTGGTTAAACACAACTGCTAAAATAAAACAATGCAAAGCTTGTGAAGAACAGCCTTTTTGGGAGATGAAATGTGCTATGTATGCACAACAGAAAATGAAGTTCAGTGCCAGTTACACCTTTCTTCCACACTCCTCTGTCCAAATGCAGTTTCCAGGGGTCCCTTGATAGTGTCACTACCCATTGTGCTATCTAAATAATTACTGAAATCTTGAGAGAAGCGGAGAAAATGTTTAGAGGTAGAGCATCATGTGAAGGCAATTCTACTTCATTTTCCTCTTGCTGATAAAAATGTCACTTGTGAGAGAATGAAAACAAGGGAATGACCCCAGGGTGTTTTCTGTTGCTGGTACAAGTTGATCTATTTTTCATGTTCAGAGTGTTCCTTTGCAGTGCTTTATTTTCCTTTTTTCCCCCTTCTTTTTTGTTTTTGTTTTATGCTTCTTTTGATCCTTTGCTTTTCTTATCAGTCCAACTTTTTAAACCATGTGTCAATAAGCTTTTATGCTTCTCATTTACGATGATTCAGGCTTTAGAGTTGACTGTCATGATCACTGGTTTAGTTCCAGTGCCTGGCAGCCAATTTATCTTCTCCATAACAGTACTGAAATTTAAATTCTAAGATCTGGCATTTCTTATTGTTTCAGAATTACACTGTATTTTGGGAATCTGGTGCTATGAGCAAAAATGAGCACATTCCTTTTTGTGCAGGCAGTAATTTATTAAAGAGTCAGATTTTACAATGGGAAACAGAATGACATTGTTACTGATGCAGCAGAGCAGGAAGGCAGTCATCTGAAATACAAAAAGTATAATCATAAAAACAAAACAAAACAAAAACATTGTGAATTTCCCTGTTTTTTGGGACTGCTACCCGGGCAAATTTTTTTTCTGCTGTTTCAATGCTTTCAGTCTTAGCCCAGTCAGATTGGGACAGGGAAAACTTACATAAACAGAAGTGGAGCCTAATTTTAAAACATTTATCCCTTTTCTGAGTATACCACTTGTAAATTGTGTAAGAAGTCCCTAAGTCTTGTTTGCACATATTCAAATGAGTGAGGGTGTTCTTAAGACTATCATTTGTACCATGGTCTGTAATATTGGTTTGTTTAATAATTAACACATCTATCTCTAAGAGGGAATTAAATTCATTACTCTGGATGCTCTCAAGACTTTTTTTTTCCTTTTAATGGACATGAACAATTCACCACTGTCATGCCAATTCATGTGTACAGAGCCTTGGCTAATACTTAAACAAATTTAGAGTTAGGGGACGCATCTCTGAAGCTTATCTGGGCACAAGGGAAGTGTGTGTGTCTTGCCTTAAGTTGGGGCCTCTGTCTGCTGCAAGAAACTCCCTGTACCAAGAATAAGAATCCTCCTTTCCAAATAAAATACTACTTTGAAAGGAAACGTTTTTTTGGATAAAGAAACATTTCTGAAGTTGTATCTATTGCTTTTAAATGCCTTTGTTAATCCTGTTTCCAAAAATGAATTGGCAAAATGGCAATGCATTGTCACTTTATTTTCATCCTTTGCACCAGGGTTAGCTCTCCTCAAAAGAAGAAAATAAATTTGCACATAGAAAATAAGGAGGTGATTGGTAACAACCAGCATGGCTTCACTAAGGGCAGGTTGTGCCTGACAAATCTGGTGGCCTTCTACAATGGGTTTACAGCGTTGGTGGACAGGGGAAGAGCAACTGACATCCTCTACCTGGGCATTTCATGTATGCCCCCATCGTATCCTTGTCTCTAAATTGAAGAGACATGGATTTGAGGGGTGAACAACTTGGTGGGTAAGGAATTGGCAGGATGGTCGCACTCAGAATTGCTGTCAATAGCTCAATGTCCAGGTGGAGGTCAGTGACCAGTGGTGTTCCTCAGGGGTCGGTATTGGGACCAGTGCTGTTTGACATCTTTGTTAGTGACATGGACGGTGAGATCGAGTGTACCCTCAGCAAGTTTGCTGATGACACTGAGCTGTGTGATGCGGTCAATATGCAGAAGGGCTGCCATGTGGAGGGACCTCAACAGGCCTGAGAGGTGGGCCTGTGCAAACCTTATGAGGTTTAACAAGGGCAAGTGCAAGGTTATGCACCTGGATTGGGGCAATGCCAAGCACAAATACAGGCTGGGTAGTGAATGGATCAAGAGCAGCCCCAGTGAGAAGGACCTGGGGGTGTTGGTTGACAAGAAGCTCCACATGAGCTGGCCACGTGCACTTGCAGCCCAGAAAGCCAGCTGTACCCTGGGCTGCAGCAAAAGAAGTGTGGGTAGAAGGGTGAGGGAGGGGATTGTCCCCCTCTGCTCTGCTCTTGTGAGACCCTACCTGGAGCCCTGCATTCAGCTCTGGGGCCTGCAGCATCAGAAGGATGTGGAAGTATTAAAATGAGTCCAGAGGAGGGCAATGAGGATGACCAAGGGGCTGAAACACCTCTGCTATGAAGCCAGGCAGAGGGAGTTGGGGTTCTTCAGCCCGGAGAGGAGAAGGCTCTGGGGGGACCTTACAGCAGCCTGCCAGTGCCTGAAGGGGGCTGCAGGAAAGCTGGGCAGGAACTCTTGTTGGGGAGTGTAGTAATAGGACAAGGGGGAATGGCTTTACACTAAAAGAGGGTAGGATTAGATTAGATATATGGAAGAAGTTTTTTACTCAGAGGATGGTGAGGCATTGGCACAGGTTGCCCAGAGAAGCCATGGCTGCCCCATCCCTGGAGGTGTTTAAGGCCAGGCTGGATGGGGCTTTGGGCAACCTGGGCTGGTGGGAGGGGTCCCTGCCCATGGCAGGGGATTGGAATTAGATGAGCTTTAAGGTCCCTTCCAACCCAACCCATTCCATGATTCTATGCAATAGAGCAACTGTTAGAATGAGGTTCTTCAAAACCAAGGCCTTGGCCCTTTCATCATTAACTTTCTTTGTCTGGCCTGCGATTTGTTGCAGGAAGCTTCAACAGATACAGTTAGATTAAGTATAAATGACAGACAATAAAGCATTCCCTTTTTTAATGTTAAAATCAGTATACTTTATTCTGCTATTAAGTTTGCCAGTGTAAAACATTTAAAATTTCATTATTTTGGAGAGCCTTGTGTGAATCTGGGTACTGGCAATATTACAGAGAGGTCACAGGCTTCATTTTATAAGTGTAGATGAAACCCTGCAGCTGGAGTGAAATATCTGTACTAGTTGTGTGTTCTGTATTTGCATGTACACTTCTTGTCTTTAAGGTCAGCTTTGTTGAGCTTACTTTCAACTCACAAAGGAGTTTGTTCTTTATACAAGTTGTTTTTTATGTAAGGGCAGATAAAAAGGTCATAATCACTGGAAGAAAATAATCCATGATGGAAAATGAATTATGTGCATTGGCTCGTGTGAAATGTTACTTCTCTGTTTCATTTGTGAATATCAAACTTAGCATATTTTTGTAGTTGCCAGAGCAAAGTGTCTTTCTGCAAGTGCAAAAGTATTTGAGATGAAGGTATGAGCCATTTGGGAAACTGTGAGGTTGGATTGTTCTTCGTTTAGAATGGAAAGAAGTATAAATTCAAAGCCTGATTGTTCAGTTTTTCTGTTTAATCTTTATTTTATTGTGCTCTTTCAAAAAAAAAAAACACAACCCACATCATCGGTTTGGAGGAATTCACTACTAAAGGCTGTGGGAATGCTGTATATTGACAGTTCAATGACATAGTAAAAAAAAAAAAAAAAAAAATTAAAAAAAATTATATATATATTCCAGATTTGGAGGTCGCACAACAATATAACATGGTTTTTACACCTTGTGTTAAAAGCATTTCTTTAGTAATTATTTAGTAATCCATTTTGTGTTATGGAACAGCTGATTTTTCACTGAGTGTGGGTACTCCTTCTCCACATTTAACCTGGTTAATGCTGATTTAACCTAGATGAAGGTGATCTTCTGGCATTCCTAGCTTTAGTTTTGCTCCAATCAGCAAAACTGGATCACATCTTGATGACAAATCAATAATAGCTGAAAGCTGATTGATTTAAAAACAAAGCAAAAATGCCCCACAAATAGTTGTCAGTCCTAGAGAAGGTAAATGGAGCAGGCATTAGCAGCTGCAGTAATATCCAGCTACGCAAAGCTCCTGGGTTAAAGGAGAGGTGGCACTTTATTGATTTGCAGTACCAATCATGAATTGCACTTGGGATGGGTAAGACAGTTACACAGAAATGGTAGAAAAAGGAGGAGCTGTTGCAGCTGTGACAACAATCTGTTGAAACAGGCACATACAGGAGCTGAAGAGCTCCTTGTTTCTATGTGGAGCTCAGAAGACTTTCTTTTGCTTTCTGTTCTGTTTCCTATAGAAGGTTAACTTTCTTCCAGACTCTGGTTTTGTGTTCCAGTCATACTTGGTGACAGGTTTCTGATGTCATTAAAATAAATAGTCTTTTAATTGGGCACATAAAGCAGCAGTACTTGGGAGGCTCAGATCAGACCTGCGCTTTCCATGCTGCATATGACTTATCCTCAATTAGATGTTGTGCTTAGTATGAAGCATCTGTATTACTGAGGATAGTAATGGTTGTTTTAATTGGGCAATTGAAAGGATTGAGGTGTGTAAGGAGGTTGGGGGGTGCTAACCTGATGTGTTAGTGCATTACAGGGCATTGCAGAGCATTGTCACTGTGGTGAATTGACCTCTGAGGCTTTCTCCTGGTATAAAACAGTTATTAATGAGCACATGCAGTATGCATCTTGTTTGCTTGTCATTCCTTAATGCATTTCTACAGGACTTCGGTTTTCATAATGCACACGCAGGCTGATATTTTAGAAACTTGATTGGATGCTGCTGAACAAATATGCAGCAAAGTTGACGGTATAAAGAAGAGGAAAATCAACCAGTTACTTGATGAAATTTGGGTAATGTAACAGGTGAAGTAAAATAAAATGCAAAACGAACTCTTTCAGATGCGTTATGCTGTATAGATCAGTAACGATGTTTCCATTCTTGGTTCCTGCGCTTTCTGAGTTTTAATATCACAAGCAGTGGGTGCATTGGAACAGGCTGCCCAGGGAAATAGTGGAATCACCATCCCTGGAGGTGTTTAAGTAAAGGATAGGTGTGGTACACGGTTTATTGGGTGATACTGATGGTAGGTGGACGATTGGACTGGATGATCTTAGAGGTCTTTTCCAGCCTTAATGATTCTGTGATTCTGTCATGAACTCCTTTTTGTTTGAAGCGCATTTCTTGAAATGAGTAGCAGAAGTTACCTTTGTGTTTGTGCTTCAGTGATTCTGAATATAAGTTTGAAGTCCATTTCTATTAGGTCTAAAATCCAGAACTTGGGCATCTATGTGATTTGACTACAGCTCTACTAAAAATGGTATGTTTAGCAAGGTCAAGAAAAGGAAAATAGATGACCCAGTGGTATTTCATGTGATACAAAGTGCAACACTTTGTCCTTACAGGCTCCTTGTGCTGAGAACTTTGTGTAGGAGTCCAACAGAAGCAGCTCTGAGAGTCATGGTTGGGTGAGGCTCAATACTAAAGGGGGATACTGGGAGGCAGAGCAGAGGTGATAACCCTGTCCTTCTCCTTTAGCTGTAGGGAGAAGAGAAGGAGCCAAAAGGCCTGGGTGACACTAAGGGTGAAGAGGCGAGAGCAGGGTTATGCAGTTCTGATTTCCAAATACGTCACTGGATTGTCACACTTTCAGACAAAATGTACAGAGCAGAAACTCCTGTTGCTTTGAGCAACCAACTGTGCTGGTGGAATAGAAGCAGGCAGGGATTCTGTTGAAATCTAAAAATGCTTATGTCTTTTTATTTTCATAGGAAATTATTTTTAGTGGGGAGTAACTTTGTTCATTTATTTTCTTTAAAAAGTGTAATTTGGAACTTTTCAGCACAGGTGATTATGAATTTAAAGTAGAATCAAGTACTTATAAAAGTATTAATAATACTTCAGCAAATTATAAGCCAGCTATAAAAAGTTCTCCCTGATAATCATTGATTTTATTCATAACAGCAAGTAATTTCTCTACCAAAAAAAATCTGGGGCGACTTTGCATCTAGGCTTCATTAGATGCCCACTGTGTTTTAGTTTCTTTTTAGGACCTACTCACCTTTACACTTCTGTGCTTGGCATGCTTTTCACCTGTGTATGTGGGGAACTTGTTTAGGGAAGCTGGTGCACTCTCTTCTGCTGTAAAGGTTGGCACAACATCCAGACTCAAGTCTTCAAAACAGTAGATATAAACCAAGTTTATATCTGGGATGAAATCCAGATCAGCAGCGTAGTGGTGTGCAGGTAGGTAGGATGCACACAGCAGCTGCTCTTTTACCCAGCTGGCAGCTTTCAGCACTGCCTTCAAAAAGGTTTCCCAAATTTAACGTGCAAGAGACAGCATTACTGGATGGTACTGCTGTCACCTGAGGAAGGTACCTGGCACACTTTGGACTGGGAAAACCCTGGAACCAGAGCTGTGACAGAAGTGTAGCCTGTCCCATTCATCTCAAGTCAGATCATGCTCAGGTGCTGTCATTCCTCTTTACTTTCATAAGGCTTAGGTAAAGACTTGCTTAAAGCTTTCCCCTTCCAACGATATATTTATAATAATTGAATAAGTATATCCATTAAGTAAATTTTATTGTGATTACAAAAATGTTTTTTTTTTTTCCTAGTGATAGTGTTTGAGGGGTGGGAGGAGAGGCTTTATATAAGGATGAATTAGCAGTGACTCCTGAACAGCTGACAAGGATGAGAAGACAATTGTGTGTGCAGTTTCCCAGACAGTGCTTCTGTCTTGGTGTCATTCAGCAGACTAAACACAATTTTCTTACTTTCTAGAGTAACACTGAGAGCTGGTAGAGCAGCCAGTCAAAGCTGTCAGCGCATAAGATGTAAGATGCTGAGTATATCTGTAGTGCCAAATAAACTGTTCATGCTTCCCTTTCATCTGGCAGAGGAGTTGCCTCATTTCCAGCTGCTCTGGACGGTGGTTGGAGGTGAGAGCTTTTACATGCCCCAGCCCCGCTCTGTGCTGGGCAGCAGGCAGTGGCAGGCCCTGTCCTTCCCTGACGTCCAGCCCCTGTTCAGGCAGATTAGAGGAGAAGGGCGAGGGGACTTTGTGCGCCCTTAACTTGCTTGCATGATTAAGTGTGGGTCAAGACAGTCCGACACCTGTTTTGCAGTTTCTGCTTGATAAGCTTGACAAGGAAATTTGGCAGTGAATTAAGCTAGAAGGGCCAAAATGGTGCTGCCAAGAAAGCAAAAAAGCCAGTCTCATGTGAAGGATGGCAGCACAAAGGGGGGTGGGAATCCAGTGGCAACACCAGGTAGGCCTCTGTCATGTGAATGGCCTCTGCCATGTAAAATCAGAATGATTTGGTGGAGTGGACCTCTGGAGATCATCTGGTCACAGCTTCCTGCTCAACAGTTGATCACAGGAGACATAAGGGTAGCAAAATGTATGTCTGAGACATGTGGTCGGGAAGTTCCATATCTAAAAGTGTGCTGACTAACTTGTGCTGTTAATGCTGCACTTACACGTGCTGGCGGTATGACCCTGAGCAACCTGACACAACTCAGATATAACTTAGAAGTTGGCCCTGATATGAGAAAGGGATTTGACCAGATCTCCTTTCAAATTCTCATCTAAATTACACAGTGAATGTAATTCTGTATGCAGTGAATCTACAATAAGAGGCAAAACAATATTGTATTGTGGGGTTGTTTTTTCTTTCTTCCTTATGAGCATTGTGCTATGTTAACATTTGCATGGTTCTCAGTCTTTTTATGTATTCTCTACTTTTTTTTTTTTTATTATTTAGTCTTACACACCTTTTATTTTTTTTCTCTTGTCAGAATAAGAACAACAGGATACTCTATACTACTTGTAAAGCAAAAGAACGTGTGTTAATTGCAAAGTATTGTACTGGTGTTTACTAATTAATTTTTGCAGTAACACTGTTAGAATATGTCAATGTTTTCTTCATTTTAGAGGCAAGGAAACAAATGAGAGGTTAAGCGGTTTGATCAAAGTCACAGTACAAGTCAAGGACATAGTTGTCAATTAAAATTGTTTTCTTTTTATATTCTGCTAGTCTATATTGCCTCCCAGTACTGACGTTAGGTAGAATATTGCAGGCAGTTTGCTTGTGGAAGTGCAACTGAATGTTAAAATTCAACAGGGATAAAATCTCCTGAGAGCAAGCCTTATAGGAATCTGAGATATTATAGCTGGAAGAGTAATTAAATGGGACATCATTGCTTTATAGCGAAATAGCTGTTGCTTTTGTTGCTTCTTAAGTATTTTTCATGAAAATAATAGTGTTACTTTATCACAATTACAGTCATGTACAGCTCAGTACTGGATCTTGTGACTGGCACTTGTACGCCTTCAGAAATAACAGTTCCTGTGGATCAGTGCAAAAATCACTTCTCAAAAAATCATGAGAACAAGGGGTTACCTCTAATATGATTAAGGTCTTGATCCTGTATTTTCTTTCCTGTTTTTCACATCACAAGCTTTTCTGAGCCTGACAGCACTTAAGAGCTTGACTTGTGTCAGTGACACTGAAGGCTAGGCTCAGTTTTGATGGATGCGGTGGTGCTGAGCTTGTTAGCAATTCCTCATCCTAGATCAGACTGGCATGTATAAGTGAATTGGCACGTGAGCTTTCCATGATAGCTTTTCTTTGATCCCCAATACAATTTATTCTTTGCTTACTTTTGTAAATATTAAAAACTTGTGTGAATGTGTAAGGCTCACAGAAAAAGGGCTGAGAGGCAGCTGCACCTGGGGATGGAGCTAGCACAGAAGCAGAGCCGGAGCAGTGGCTGTGAATGGGAGGGGGAGCGACTGTGTCACGGTAACACTTTGTGCAGTCTGCAAGGAGCACAGCTCATCAGCTAAGCCTTTAGTGTACCGAACTCCATCTTGAAGCATAGAATCATAGAGAAAACATGGAAGGGAAAAGAAAACAGGCTGTAGATTCAGGTAATCTTAGATCTAGCTTGCTGTCAAATAGAGATCAAAGGCAAGGATTGATTGATTACTTCTGTTCCTATAGAGATCTGAGGGCGATGGGCAAGCTAATGATTTAGAAACAGGCTCCCTTTGCTATTCCGGTTACCACAAATCATTCTGATTCTTTGTCCTCTTTGTTTTTCTCTTATAGTAAGAAAGGTGAGAACAACTGCGTTTGTGTGGGAGAACTTCCTCTACTGCCTTGTTGCAGTAAGAAAGTTTGGCTCCTCTGCAGGAGCTAGGCTAGGGCTCTACGTCCCGCTGCTATATAAGCTGATGGGAGTCTTGAAGGCATTTGGAAACAGCTGTAAAGGAGTTTTAGGTGTTTGGTGGTGGCCAGAAAAGAGGAAAGATCATTCAAAGAAGTGCCTTCAGAAATGTCAGTGTTCTTTTAATCTGATATGGGAATAGTATGTCTAAATGTTAAAAGCACTAAATGCTCCCATGTGCTGCACTAATTGCTGTGGCATGCTGTGCCTGATTTATATCTCATTAAATGGAAAGTGGAGGTGTGAAGGAGATGGACCACAGGTGTGGGAGAGCAGCCCACAGTTCTTGTAACTCCTGGGTCTAAAACTCATCCCTGAGGCTGAGGTTAAAGCATCGTGAAACTAAACAGGTGATGGAGTTCTTGGCACCTTGCAGCGACTGGGGAAAATGTGAGTTAAATAATTCTGTTTGGGTTGAAATACTCTGGAATAATCTTGGTGGGAAAAAGAATTTCTTTGTTATCACCATGGGCATCACCCCTAACCGAAGGACACCTCCATTCCAATCTTTATCCTTCAGGACCTGGCTCAGAGACTGGTGTCTTTCTTAAAGCTTAGAACCAAGGACCTCAAAATGGGAGATGATCCCTCTCCTGTTTCTTCCATTCCCCAGGAGTTCATCCCTTAAGAACCAGCAATAACATACTTTCTCTTTTTTGGTTAGGTAATATCATACTATAAAGCGGTGTTGAATAGTAGCCTGTGATCTCAAAAAAGCTTACATTTTAAAACCAAATGTTCATAAATCAACCCCAAATTTATGTGGCAGGAAGCAGTTGTCAAGATTTCATTACTGGAAGAGAAAAGCAAGTCGGAAAGAATCTGCAAGACAGTCAGAGGAGAGGAGACAAAAATGAAAAGACATATTTGAGGCCATTGTCAATTCAAATAACAAAAGAAAAGAACAAAGGAAGCAGGATTAGAATTTTTGCGCGCTTTACGCAGAGCTTTTGTCACTCAAAAACGTTTCACCGGGAAATTGCATGTGCATACACACTTCTGGTTTGCAATGAGTAGTTGCATAGCTATTCTTCGGCATCTGTAATACAACACTGATCTTTTGTGAAGCTCAGCATTCACTCTAGCACTTACTCACAGTGTGGAGAGCTCAGCGGACCTGCCTTGTGTGTGCCTTTCTCTCTTTTCAAAATGAGAGTTCCTAGCATGGCTACAGCAATTGCGTCAGCATATAATGCTTTTTTAATATAAAGTTTGCACTTCAAGTGCTTTGAATACAGTCTCACAGCTAAAAACAGACCCACATCATGTATGGCCCTACTAACTTGATGACGTGGTTCATGGTTTGGAATATTTGGGCTTAAAATCTCAAACTCAAAATTGATTAAAAAACAATTGCTAGAATTGAGGACAGATTATAGCCTAGGATTAGGTACATACTTTTCTAAGCAACTTGCTTAGTTCTGACCTGCTTTTTTTCTTGTAGTGATTTAACTTTTGAAGTGGTTTCTATATACTGTGTATTGAAGGAAAATTCTGAAGTGTCTAGGCTCAGTGTACTTGGAAGAGCAATAAATCATCTTGTTCTGTAACGGTGCACCTTTATCTTGTGTCTTTCTCCAGATATCTCTGAATAATGATGCTACTGTATATTCCTTGAAGATTTTATCAGGTGGGATGGGAATTAATGTTCCTTGCCCTTTCTGTGAACAGTTCTACTATTGAGAATAGTGTACTGTGGAGAGACTGTACTTTCATTTCAAAATTTTGCAATGGAAATGATTTTAAAAGAAATTCTTCTAAAGTGAGGAAAAAGTATCTTAAGAAATGGGCTGAAGGCTTGTTTGGTGACATGGAGACCCCCCTCTGGCAGTTGTGGGACCAGATACATAAGGAGTTATAAAATACAATATATCTGAAGACATATTTATTAAAGAAGAAAACGAAAACATTCTTTATAGCCAAAGAATCCATTTTAACTGGCTTAAACAGTACACTGAAACTTGTCTAATTCTGAACTGCTAATATTTCTTATAAGAGATCAAACAAAAATGCTTGGAAATGAGTTTAAGGCAAAACTTTGGGTGAGTAGGTGAGGGACTTAATAATGAAGTAGTTGAATGGTATTCAAATATGATTTAAGAAAGTAAAAAAAAAAAAAAAAAAAAAGCACACGTTTTCAGGATAAAGGGACTTTGTATGAAATCTTCAAGGGTTCTGTTAACTGTAGCACTCAGAGGATATGAGAACCTTGCCTTCATTTAGTTTTTCATCCAGAAGAGCAGGACACCAAGGTGTGCATGAGCTTTGCATACAAATAAATTTATTTTTTACATATATTTATAGCTTTATCCATTATTGATGTGCAGCCAGTGGCACAGAAGATAATACATGACTTCATATTTCTGCTTGGCAGCTAGGAGTGATTCCTAGGAAAGATTAAATGTGAACTGCAACTGAATGTGGAAGGGACTCAGAGGCTGCCCAAGCTCCATGAGGCCAGTCTAGATTTGTTCAAATTTCTCGTGTGCTGCTGAAGAATATGCAAGCAAGATAACTTCTGGATCTTTAGTTAGAAGGGAACACTAGCTGTGTAGCTTGTGCCTGTTTCTGCAGTGTATTGTACAAAGGTTGGAATAGTTTGTCTTGTTATTGTGCAGAAATTAAGTGGGCATTTAAGTGTTTTGTTTGGCCTGGTGGTCCCAGGCAGTCAGATTGTCTGTATGAGTTCCTCGAGATAAGCTTTTAACAGACTCTAATCTGTATTGGGATAAAACTGCTGTGCATATGAGTACTATTGGCTTTTCAGGAAATTTGAGTCCTACGGAGTTGCTTCAGTTCCAAGTTACTCGCTTAACATTAAACTGCTATGTTCTCAAAACAGTTAAATAATGTGGAAGTGTAGAGTGCCCCAATCTGCTGTTTGGTTAAGTGGGACGCTAGTACACCTCTGTTGGCATCCCTAAAGTAACTGGCTTTCACCTTGAAGCAACCCAAGGCCTGGAGAGCCCTGAGGCATGTTGGTGGTGGTGGCACCCGAAACTTAAATGGGATGAAGGACAGGGGCAAGCGTTTGCATCTGTAAAACAATTTCCAAGCCTATGTATTGATGGAGTGTCTGTTCCTAAGGAAAAATAATTGGTATACAGGAGTGATACATAATGTTCTGTCCTGGCTGAACAGTGAGTGATCTGAGTGTGCACAAAAAGCTATAGCAAATACTTGGTATAATGCTGATAAGCTGCCACAGCTGCTTGTAAACCTGCTGAGCATTTTTTCGCTGAAGACCTTTTGCCACCTCTGGAGCACTTCCTCCTTCTTTGGTCTAAAATTAGAGCCCAGACTAGAAGGGAGCAGGGAGGAAATCAGTACACTTTGCTGACAGTCACTAGGGTTGCTTTTTTCTTTTTTTTTTTTTTTCTCTTTTTAATTGAGGCAACTAAGAACTGGATTCAGATGTACTTGGCTTCCTCCTGTCTTTTATAAACTATGGGATATGGTAGAACTATGTCTCCAGCTTTGTAGCACGAAGGATTAACACAGACTTTAAACAGTCCATAAAGCTGTCAGAGTGCAGCATAAGCTCATAACAGTTCGGCTCTGGGCTGACCTGTGGGCTCTCAGGTAGCTAGGGAACGCTTGGACTGAGACAACAACAGCAAAACTGCGTAGAGAGCTGGTAGCTGAATGGCAAACTCTGTGTCGCTGATTAAATGCTTTTGTCTTTACAGGCCGGGTTTCCTTTTTCACCTCTGGATCAGAGAATCTTCATCGGGTGGAAAAGGTTCGCTGGGGCACTCGCTATGCCATCACCATCTCCTTCACTTGCAACCCAGAGCACAGCATTGGGGATCCGGTCCTGACATAATTCCTCCTGGGATGGAACATGAGGTCGAATGGAATGAGAGAAGCCCTGCAAGAGGAGAGGAAAAACAGAGATAATTTTATAGACTTGCATTCAATTAGACTTTCCCAGCTGTATTTTGTTATATAAAAAACATTTTGTTTTCATGTGTTCTTTTCTGTAGGTGTTGCAAACAGTGCCTTAAGGACCATCATAAATTTGGTATGTTCTGTAACTGGTTTGTCTTCATGTAGAGTCCTGCAATGGGTTCTTCATTTTTTTTTTTTTTTTATTTTTGATTTTGATTCTTTAGTTTAAAAGATACAAACCACCTTTGGACCATATCTTGATATGACACCACGTGCTTCTGTTACCTGTTATTAAATTCTATAGTCTCTTCCAGTACTAACAGGATTTGAAAACTTTGACCTAATTAATACAGCAAGTTGAGCGTTATTCTTTTGGACATGTCTTCTGCTGAGAGGAACGTTTTCTCCTTTAGCATGGGCATTAGTGGGCGATACACCTGTGGTTTGACTCCTGGGCTTTACTTGAACTTTTTTTTTTAAATTAAATGACTACAGATATTTTCTGCTACAAGCAAGGACTAGTTAATACAATGTCAGAACTACAACCTTTTAGTTAGCCAGAAAGCACATCACTTCAGGATTACAAATGTTGTGCGTTAGGGAATGGCACCACAGTAGGTTCCTCTGACCAGAATGCAGCATTCCCAACTTGCCTCACTTTCTCAGTGGTGTCTTAAGAAAAGTGATTAATCTCCTGGTTGCAAGCCCCATCCTAAAGTTATTAAGAGCTCCTTATGGGAATGACTTGACCGTATAACCATGTAAATTATATTTATGTAAGTATATAAAAAAATGTAAATATATTAAAAGGAGAGCTGGGCAGAAGAAGTCAGTTTTCTGGATTCAGCTGAGCATTCATCATTACCAAATTCCCAGTTAGGACAGTAGGGTTTGGGAGGGACACAGGTGAGAAGAAAGTTAGTTTTGTGGTGGTTTTCCATGCGCTGGTGCTGGAATCCTTAGACTTGATCCTGTAAACTGACTTGCTGCTTGGATAGCCGGATAACAAAACCACATGGACCAGTTGTCTGTTGTATGTGGGTTCTTACGGAAATTAGCATCCACTTACATCTTAAATTGAAGTGCTCTCGAGCTGGAGCTCAATTGTATAAACACTTTGAAACATCTATTTATTGGGCCAAAATTAAGTTTTAAGACCAAGTTTAAGAAAACTTGATTTTTGTTACAGTTGATATAACTTACATATCCTGTATGGTGAAATACTGTTTAGCTTGTCCAAAACAATGTTTTATCTGTTTCAGGAAGTTTATCAATAGCTTTTTATAGACTTCTTTTTGTTTTTTGGTTTAATATGAAGACTTCTGTTAACTAGGATCATTAGTCTGTGATGTTCCTTGAATAATAAATCGCAAGAACTTCAGGAAGAGTTGATTGCATTGTATTACAAATGAAATAAAACAAGTTATCTTGCCAACTGCCTTGCTTTCTTACCACAATCAAAGGTTTTTGTGGTCAACACTTTAAGTAAATCATAGGAAAAATTATTTTTTCTTCAAATTTTGAAGTGAGCATTGATTTGGTTTATTAATAGTCTATCTTTTCTATGAAAATGAAAATGTGGGGATGAGATTTTTTAATGCATACAGTTTCATGTAATTTTCATTTTTTGTTTTAATCTCTCCTTTTATGGAAGTTGTAAGTATGGGGGAATTACACTGAAGATGTAATAAAGAGAATGATGACTGGACACTTGCACTTGTGCTATTGTGAGTATTTTAAGTTGGCACACCAGCAAAGTTGGTCTTCTATAATTTCATGTCTTCTGAAAACTGAGAAGGGCATTCTTGTTAACAAGGAATTGTTAAAAGGGCTGGATGCTAGGAAAATGATAGGTTGGTTCTGTATTTAAATACTTGTCTCAAAGCCTGTTAATTCAAAGAAAGTTGCCTCACACCAAAGTTGTATGTCTATGTAAAGACCAGACACCAGCAACAGCTTTAGTGGGTTAACACTTTTTTTTGACATCAATTTGTGATTTAAATGCAGGGCCTTTTCCACAAAAATATCAAGTATCAGCAGAATCTAAATGTCAGTGGACCTCTGCAGATTTTGGTTTGATTCTCCAGGCTGAGGTCCTGTGTTCTGAAATTCTTACTTCACTGTAAGTTTTCTCACTAGGGCTTTGTAATTAAAAAAAAAAAAATATGTTTATTAGTTACTTCTCTGTCATGCAGGCTTTGAGTTGCACTAAGTGAAAATAGCACTTTGAGAACTGCCCTCTCTAAAATACTGCTTAACAAGACCATGTTAGACCATGGGGGAAATCCCAACTAATCTGCTCTCAGGTTTTAATCTTACAAAGCTTGTGTGTGTTGTAATATCTTCCAAACCCGGTGCATTCTCCCATGCTGTGAATTGACTGACATTCAGAAATAAAATCAAGTTGGTATTTGTGGTTTCTGGATTTTTTAAGCTTCAGTAATGTGTTCAATATGATGACCAAACCTGTCAGATGTGATTTGTGAAAAATGCGTGTGCTGTACCTGGTAAGAGAATTCACGTTTTGAAAGGAGCATAATAATTCAATATGTTGTGTTCCAGTACTAATCAACATTTTATATTTGAAGCTTCAGTATCCGGACTACTAAAAGCAATATCTAGATCTATGAAGAAATTAAATAGCAAATGAGGAAGTAGAATACAATCTAAAAGATTCTAAACATAGCCTCCAGCAGGGGAATAGTAACAGCAGAAAGGCTAATGTTCCTGGGGCAGCTTGGAATTTGCAGAATTCAGTGATTGTTAGAAATAAGCTTGACTTAATTTATTTTAGTCCCCATAAATGCCCCCAATAACTTTTTATTAAGCGTCTCTCTCCCCGTTTCTTGACAGGTAATTCTGAATTTGAAATACTTTCATTTCTGCTGATGTTTCTGTCTGTCCTCTTTCAGGTTCAGCCTCCCTGCTGCTACTGGGAAAGGCAGTGCTCTTTTTCTCAGAACTCAGATTAGGTCGAGGGCAGGATTTGTTCTATGAAACTCCTATAAATCTGGTGCCAAGCTGCTGCAGACAAGTGCTCTTAATTGAACGCATGGTAAAAACAAAATCTGGCTTGATGTTTCCTGGGGGTGTGAAAACCTTTGTTTAGAGCCCTTGTGGTTCAAATAAAGTAAAGAAAGGTCAATATATGTTCAGTGGGAACTGGGGTGAAATCTGGACATAAATTTGCAGCTTTGTACCTTAGAGCATACTCATTTCAAGTATTTGGGAGTGTTAATTTGTACTTTGAAATAAAAGCATTTTTAAAGAAAGGTAAAGCCTGCTTGCAAGAAATAGAAGCCAGGGTGAAATAGAAAATATATCAGGAGACCAAACCAGGCTTTGAATCCTTCCTAAGGCATTGGGTGAGGCTTCTGGAGGACTTCAGATTGATTATACTACCCTGAAAATTATTCTTCTATTCAAAGGTGTTGGAGAATATCTTTCTTATAAAGCTAACAGGTGTGAGATCAGGTCTGGTCTCTAGCACATACCTGGGTTTCAATGTTATAGTATGCATTTTATTTAGTTTTACAATTTTATTTATTAATCCCATACAACCTAATTCTAGGAGCTTTGACTGGATTTCTTGGGATATTTCATGTCTAAAAATTTTGTTTCTGTAAGCAGTTGTGTAATCTTTTTTTTTTTTTTTTTTTTTAATATTTTATTTCACCATAAATCAACAGAAGTTTTGTAATGTTTACATGATTTTTTCCAAATATGCATTGTCTATATATTGGATATGTAGCTCCATCTAAATGAATTTCGGGTCCAAAAATGCTTTCCAGGATGCTCTATATACAGAAGGATTTTATTTTAGATTTACTTCAGAAATTTAGCTTCAGGTCTTAATTATTTGCTTTGATTTATATGACAACTTCAGAAGGGTATGTTTTGAGGCTGTAGCACATTATGTGTAGAAAAAAATAAAAGAAAATTTAAATAGCATTGGTAATGACTATGCTATCAAGAAAACCTGGTTTTCTTTCCTCACTTGCAATTCTTACTACTTTTGAATTTCTCCTTGACAGCTTTCCTTTCCTCGTGTTCCATCTACGCTCAGGTATCTGTGCACTGCCTTTACATGTGAATTGGATTTCTCTGAAGCACTCGTGTCTGGCTTTGTACAATATTTCTGCCTTGTCTGAATCCTAGGAGCAAAGCAGGTACATTGCAGGAAGTCAGGGCATTTCTGTGCTACTGCTGAGAGCAGGGGGAACTACAGCCACCCTACTTCTCTTCCCCCAAGCAAAGAAAGAAAATCCCAGCTCTTGTCTCTCCCTTTTGAGTCTATTGTGAGGAAATCCAACCAAAGATTCCAAGAATAGCAGAAGAGTTATTTCCTTTATGAACCACAGATGGCTGCAGCATGCATTGATCATTTTAGCCTTGTTCAAGGCAGACTTCTCAGGAAATCCGGTGGTGAGAGCTGTTGTAAAGTGGTGGGTAATTCCCTGGTAAGTGTCTATTGCTCCTTGTAAAACACTGTGGAGAACTATAGCAGAGTTTGCTTTATCTCTGCTTTTGTAAACCTTCTTAGGAAACTCAAAGCTAATTTTACAGCATGTTTGCTGAAACCTACCATTCAGCTTTCCCTTAAAGATAGCCCATTTATCCCTAAAGCATCCATGTAGGCACTTTTTATCTTCCATACAAGTGTTGTTGGCTTGTACTGGAGCCTTTCAGGAAGGAAAATAACCGATCCATTTCTGAACTGCATGTTTGTCTTTGATTCTGTCCATCATCTCCCCTCAAATCCCTTATGGCATCTCTCAGTTCTGTCCTAGCATACTCAAGCTTTTACCTACAGTGTAAGAGCAGCCTGTTATTTATTCATAGCCTGGCTTGCTAGAATACTTTGGGACACTTGTAGGATGGTACTGGCACTGCTGTTGTAGTAGTATGAGGAGTGCTCAGCCTTGTGCTGTCTGATGAAGGCTGCAGCTGCCTGGAAACACCAGGAAACACACAACAGAGCCCATGTCTCAGGCAGGGATGGGTCATGCTGATACCAGCACCAATTTGTGGGCAGGCAGCATGCTGTGTGCTGTCTGAGGTCTGTAACGCAGGTTCACGGCTGTTCCTTTAGTTTCTAAAGGATTAGGATTGTCCTAAAGCAAGAGATTTCCCTGAACAGTCTGGGATACAGAGTGAGCAAGCCCCATGTTGTTAACTGTAGCTTTACCATGCTTGTATCTGTAAATTAGCAATGCCTCAGGCTGCTTTAGTTCTGTACTGTCTTTGACACCCGGTGTATTTCAGTGGACAGACCCTGCTATACTCACACGTAGCTCATCTTTCTCAACTGTACTCAAAGCAGCTAGCTTTTTCCTATAACCTTCTTAGCCCATGAAGTGTGTTAATCTTTAAGAAGAATTTTTGACCTTGGTGAAACTGTCAAATCTTGCTCATTTTCTTTCCCATTCTTTAGCATTTTTTTTTCCCAAATGTTCTCTTATTGTTCATCTACTGCAGGCACTGTCCATAGTTAAAAGGACACCCTATATTTCAGAGAGGTATTTGTTTCCGTCTGGCCTGTTTTCTTACATGGCTGAAATAATGATGAGGTAGGGATTGATGCTGCCTGCTCTTGAATATCCTTGTCTTTTCATGGTAATTTGTGGATAGTGAATACTGAATTTTGAAACATACAAGAAAAACTTTTTTTGCTGCTCTTTATCAGAGGCTGGCTCGCATTGAGGAAGTGATCTTGTTAAAGGATCCCTGCTGGTAGAGTTCTTCCTTTGTGAAGTCTTACTGATTTTAATGGGACCCTACACATGCAGATCAGACTTGCAGGATCATGAGAAATGCCTTGCTTAGAAACTTCTCATTGTAAAATTGATAAAGCAGCCTGGAAGTACCATCTCCTGTATTTCCCTAACCTTTAAATGCATCCAAACAAAGCTAAACCTTCAAAATATCTAGGTTGACTGTTGGATAATCATGAGGCTTTCCAAGGAATCTGGACTGGCTGAATCTCCGAGCTGTCAGGTCAGATGCACCATCAACTATGTACCTCCCTGGGACCTTCATCTGAGCCTTCAAGCTGAAGACTCAGTGGTGCAGAAGCACAGGGGTATGTGCCTGAAATCAGCACCTCTCCAAGAAGGAAATGATGTTTAATTTATAGAGAGAGGCAGCGATTTACAGAGTTTCTGGAAATCTCTTCTACGAGGCCTTTAATGCTTGAAATGCTTGTTTTACAAATGGATACCCTTCCAATTCTTCAGTTAACCAAAAAAAGAAATGAAACAAAAAGTGCTGAGTATGTTAATGAGCTATGACTTTTCTGGACAGACACCTTGAAAATTTGGCTCTTTTTTTTTTGTTCATCAATTTGTACAATTATATTAAGCTGTTTATCAGGGTGCCAGGATACTTTGCTGCTGACTTCACAGAAAAGCTTGATGTTTTCTTTTGAGACTGCTTTTCACTGCCAAGACAAGGTCTCTGTGTGGATTCACACCTTGTAGGTGACCTTGGCATATTAATTTGGCAACCATTAAATGTGGGGGGAAATCAACAATGGTGGGTCCTAATGGACTCATTTTCCATGAGCTGGCAAACTGCGAATGGTAATTTCCTCTATCCCCTCTAGCAGACAAACATTTTTATTTCTGGTATATGCTGTTACTGAAGAAGGGATGTGTTCTGGGAGTCCTCTTTGTATTTAGGGCTTTAAATGTGACTCACTGAACACCCTCTTAAAAAGAGAAGGTCACGTTTCAGCAGATGATTCAAAACTTAAAAAGGTGCTGTGAAACCAGACCAACTCTAAGCCCATTCATTCCTTGCACTTCTCAACAGAAAAGGAATGAGAAAAATGATCTTTCACTTGCATTATTTCTATTTCACTGCTGAAGTTGAGGGCAAAAAATGCATTTTCTTATTTTTCTTTTTCAGAGGGAGATAAATTACTTAGAGGAATATGATCAAATAAACTTTGCTGTTTACTAGCAAAGAACTATGAGGAGAAAGACTGTAACATAAATAAGTCAGAGTGATAAGATGGTGTTAGAGAGCAGCAGATTTCTCCCATGCTGAAATGTCCGTATCAATGTTGAATGCATGCCCCCCAATCTGTTTTTTTTTTTTTTTTTTTTTTTTAAAATCAGACCAACAACTGGACACTGAGCTTTTAGGGAGCAAAGCTCTTGCTGTTAAATCTCTTCATAAACCTTTCAACAGGACCTCTTCCCTAACACCTTAGGCTATTTATCTCATCAATATTGTTTTAATTAATAGTGAATGTTGAATCTGCTATGTTAAGAAAGCTGTGTTTCATCCATCTATTTAAAAATAATGAATTAAGCTTTCCTCTGCATATACCAGCTTTTTTTATTATTTTTATTTTTTAGATGGTGGTGTCCTCCATGCATAATATCTGTCTATAGTAGTATAGGCAGGTTTAGATTTATAAATAAGAAACAACCTAAGAAGACTGAAACATTCATGAATGAATTACATAGAAATGAATATTATCTCTCCACTTAAAAAAAAAAAAAAAAGTTTGATTTTTTTTTTTTCCTTAGTACTATAAGAAAGGACAGCATTTTACTCATTTTGAATTCCTTCAGTTGAGGTGTGAGGACATGCACCTGCTCCCCACTATGGTCCGTGGAGGTCTTACTCTGCTATTACGTACTTGCACAGTGACTGGAAACCCAGCCCCCTCCCTGCTCATCCTCCCTTTCTTGTTTCGTACACGTGTTGTTGGAGATCTTTGTTCAGCCCGCATGCAGACAGGTAGAATCTCATTTTTCTGCCTCAGCACAGGCTCAGAATAAATGCATGTGGATTTCTCAGGAACACTGTTCTCATCTTGAAGAGTGCCCAGTTAAAAGCACCCGGCCCGGGTGGTGATGAAGGCTCTCACTCATGTCACATTTATTAATGCTGAGACCCTTGAAGTCTTCTATCTTCACAGCTGACTGCCTGCTGCCTTTGAGCCTTGGTATTTTCATCTCAAGAACTGGAACTTGAGACCTCTTGACTTTGTTTGCTAAATGCTTTTAGCACCTCCAGATGGCTTGTGAGTCAGTGAAAGCCAGCGTGCTGCAGAAATTATCACTTCCAAGAGAAGTTAAACACGTTTCAACTCTGTAGCTAGGATTTGTACCAAGACTTTTGAGCAGGCCATTAAAATTTGTCCTAATCATTCTCCTTAAATGAAATACTTTAGCTATTAAGCATGCACAGAAGGGCAGTAATCAAAACTTTTCCATAGCTGAACCCTATGGGGAGAGAGTTTAGACCTGAGCATCTCAAAAGTAATTTTTCTGTCTTGTGGTCAGGGCAGCCCTGTGACTTGTAGGATCCTGAGCAAGGCAGAGGGAAGGTGTTGAGAGGAGCTGTGCTGTTCACCTGATTCCCATGAGTGGGAAACATAATTGTAACTCTGATTGTAAGTACATTTATAAACAAGGGCTTATATATTAGTGCTACAAATGTGGCAAGGGTTATAAGGAGCGGTAATATCTCTAATTAAACCATTTCACAGAACTGGAAAAACAGAAGAGCCTTGAGCCCTAAAGCTTTGGTATTAACAAATGGAATTGAGTGAATGAATAAGTGGATCAATTAACTTAATAGAAAAAGTAAATGTCATTGTCTGCCTCTCCCTGGCTGAGCAGCTGAGCAGTGTCATTGAACCACAGTTTTCTTTCCTTCCAGCTGTGGATGGACATGCAGGGGGTGGGAGTGTGATGGTGGAGAGACTGAGCTTGGCTCTTAGCCTGCCTCCTAGGGCTACACTCACTGCTTCCTTGGGGCATCCACCCCAACTTCCCAGGCACTCGGAAGGGCTCCTTTGTGGCATGGAGAAGACAAAGATGGAAATATAAAATGATACACTTGCTATAACGTTATTTCATTTTAATCTAAAATTGATCACTAGGATGTACAGCTGTCCCTTTCCCTGCAAGATATTTTGAGAAAGTGGAGAATTAAGGTATTGCAAAATCCTTTGAAAGGAATTTAGATTTTAGTTCTCTGGCTTGCTTGCTGAATGCAGTCCGAGAACTGCGGCTGCACAAGACCATCACTTAGGAGACAAGTGTTTTCCAGTTGTGTTCAAGGCCCTGAGAGGTGAGGACTGCATGCGCACATCTGAGCCAGCTTTCGTCCTGGAGCACGCAAGCGGTTGTACCAGAACAAGTGAAATCTGTCTCTAAGCTGTCTGCCTTGAAACTGGGAACTCCTATTTCATTGGGAAGAATGCAGGTGTGGAAAGAATGCGCGACTTAGCGGTCTTATCTAATCTGAGTCTCTTTCAAAAGTACTGGCCTGGCCATAAATATTAATTTTGAAAATTCTTTTAGCAATAATAGCCAAGAATGGGTTCTAGCCATATGAGGTTCCAATACTGCTAAACAGCTAAAATGCTGAAGCTAATCTGAAATATGAATTTTGCAATGCTGGTACATTGCAAACAAGCCAACCTCTGGATTTGGGCACAAACTTAAGCGGGCCCTTGGCAGAAATTTTTAGAAGTGGCTCAGGTGACGCTCACCAGTCCTCTTTCCGCATGGTAATTTGGAGATGGCTGTTGTGGCACCTGAGTTCACCTTGCAGCCTCTTTCTAGCCTTGCTCCTCCTTGCAGACTGTTCCCGTTTGTGGTGTTGGTGTTGCTGGGGCACCGCCACCTCCCGCAGCCAGCAGCAGGGGCGGCCGCAGAGCCACGCAGTTCTCCTCCCCGGAGACAGTTACTCTAAACAGCGGAGCTGCTGTTTATCCTGGGGGCCAGGACTCCATCAATTTGTCCAGTTTATGTTGGGAGGAGGCAGTAAAATGCAATGCTTACAAGAACTGACTGCATGCACTCCCGTATAGGAAGCCAAGAAAGCCCTGGTGTCCCTCAGCCCCTCACAAGGTGGGTGGCAGAGACCACCCTGGGAAGAGGTGCAGGGAATTGGGGGGCCTGGATGGTGTCGAGTCTGCAGCTGGGATGGGGAGAACACATCTCCAGGTGCAGGGAGGCTCTAGGGAGGTGCTGGCAGCAGAAAAGACTCCCTGGAAGGGAATAGGAGATGATATTTGGGCTCTTTTGTGGGTCTCCGCTAGACATTATAGGTGATGGGGAGTGTATGGGGAGCTGGTTTGGCTTGGGAGCAGTCGGGGTAACAGTGGGATGCTGATTGCTACTGAAAAAAAGGATGAGGATGGACTGGAGGGAGAAGGCTTTGGCATTTGGAGAAGCTGACAGTGAAGCCTTTACTCAGTGTGTCCTTGTCCAGAGCTGTGTGAAGGTGAAACCTCCCACTGCTGAGAAGGTACTGAAAAGCAAGTGCTAAATCCAGGTGATGGTGAGTGCTGAACAGCGCTGGTCTGAACAAATGGCACTTGGTGGGGATTGATATCACACCTGTACACACAATGGGAAAAAGTAAAACTGGTGAAGCTAATGAAATAGGTTTTTAGAGATGATTCACACAGGATTGAGAGTTCAGAGCAGTTTGCCATGTTTCTGCAGCTGTCCGTTGCTAACAGGACCCTGTAGATGTTGGCTTCTTGGCTGCTGGCTAACAGCAAGGGAAGGAGGCTGACAGCAGAGGCAGAAAACTCCTGCTGCCCTGGCGTGCTGCAGAATGACGCTTTGGCAGGGAAAATTAACAGGAAGAAAAGATCCTGACGGCACTGCTGTCCTTCTGTTCCCACCACAGCACCTCCCAAATCCAGCAGGTAATGTGAGGGAATGAGATCAGTGGCTGATCGTGGCAGATGTCTGCAGAAACCTGAGACACTCAGCAGGAAGGGCCAGAAAGTGCAAAGGCAAGTCCAAATGATGAAAACAATGGCGTGTGGGTTTTGTTCTTTTTTGTTCTAACTTGAAAGCTCCTCTGAAACTTGTCAAGCTAATTTGCAGAATGTGTTTTGCACAAAGCGTTACTTTAAAGCCAGAAGTTTCGGGAAGAACGGTTCATAAAAAGTTCAGTTAGGGAGCTGCTTTGATTAAATACGTGTAGGGGGATCGTCCCTGTCTGGCAGCGTGGTCGGGATCATGAGGTGGCCCCAGCTGAGCACGTCCGAGGAGGGCAGCCCCTGTGCCCGGCAGCTCCTGGGGCCAGCAGCCCTGGTGCCAGCCCCACAGGTGGGAACCTGGCTGCTGAAAACATGGTACTTTTCCCTGGGGGGTAGGGGGAGGACATCCCATAACACTTCTCTCCTTGAAATCATAGCACTCTTGAAGGGCTGCTTTATGGCTGTCCCTTCTCAAAGAAGGAAAATAAAAAGTCAGCCAGATTCCCCCAGGAACTTCCCCATCCCCTCAGCAGCCCAAGCTCTGAATGGGCAAGGTCTGTTAATTTGGAGCAGTTTGGCAAAGCATTGAATTGGGCCCGAGCAGCGTGCTTGGCTATTATTATTATTCCAGATCACTTGTTCCGCCTGTTTGAGAGCTACGATCCTCGACAGGTTTGGATTCCATTTCATTCAACAATTTTGTAACCACGGGTAACTGGAGAAATGACATGGCTTTGCACTGCTGCATGGAGGCTGTCAAGGTTGTCAGGTTTTACAATCAACCTGCTCTGACAGCTCGTCTGCTTTGCAGAATTTACCTTGCAGAGTCTGCTCAGAAAAAGCATTCTCTTTGCAGCATTTAATCTAAAAGGAAAACACAAAGGAACAGCTCACGAATGCTGCTGTAAAAGATGGGTATGTCTCCAGAGATACATGATCTGGCTTCTTTTTTTTTTCTTTTTTTTTATGGAGTACACACTGGAATAAGTTTACTTTGTTCTGAGTCATATTGTGAAGGATGAGGTTCAGTATGGACTCATCCACTTTATTTTGTGTGTGTTTTTTTACAGACTGGATTGGAGAAGCCCGTAAATCTTGGAGACTTTGGAAGTGCAAAGGGGAAATAAGTCTGCCTGTGGTCAGCAAGGGTTTCAAGGCTTCACTTTTTTTTTTTTTTTTTTCTCCTTTCTGAAAGTCTGCAATTGTCTTGCGTGATGGGAGGAGGGATACCCTGCCAGGTATCATGTGCCAGCTGACAGCCAAATCCCGTGGGCATTTGTGGTAGTTACACCCAATTGATGCTGTGCATGAAGAATATCATGTGTTAAATTAATCTAGGACAAAGGATTAAAGCATAGAACAATTAATAGTTTAATATAATTATTTTGCTTTGGACTTCTTGTTTAAGTTGTACTCATCTTGATTCAAATGATATTTCAGTCTCTTCCTCAAAACTCTCCCCAAAAGTCTTCAAATAAAATCCTTTCAGTTGCAAGCCTGCCTGGATTCTCATACAGATACTTGACATTCTTCATGCACCAGTAAAAACATGACAATTCGCTGTAACGGATTTTTTTTCCTTGGTCTTGAGCACTGCCTTACAGACTCCCCAGAGCCCCTGGAAGTTTGTCCAGGCTCCAGAAAGCATCCTCTGGGTGATAAACTTGCTTCCCAAGCCTTAAATTATCTAAAGCCTGAAACAGGGGAAACGTGTGCCCAGCAACTGTGTTAGATCAGTAGCAGACAAGGGCTCTAAAGCTTTTCTCTTGCTCTCGCTTACTGGCCTCTATTAAATTCTCACACTTTGCCGTTCCGTCTCCTGTGCAGTTTTTTCATCGGATGAGAATTTGGTCCCAGAAGTGCCCAAGAGCTTGCTTACACATGAATCGTGTCTTATTTACCATCTCATCAGAGATTGATAACAGTTTCAGAGAGATCTCAATGCCCATGAAGAAAAATGTGGAAGGGCCAGACCTGGTGGGGAATAAGGAACAAAAACTTTCCACCAAAGGCCAAAGAGCAAGTGCCATCAACTTCAGTCAAAGAAGAGAGATTGTTCCTGCTTCCCATCAGGAGTGTTGGTAAACAAAGGCTTTCAAATCCAGGTAAGGTGAGCACTGTTTTGGAAGGATAAATTTAGCAGTGATTAAGCGAGCTCTTAATTAACCAAATATTCCTCCTGCTTGGCTTTCCAAATTATTCAATAACTGAACAATTATAATGAGCTCAGCGAGTAATTACTATCCATTCCAGATACTGCCCTCGCCAACTGCAGCTTTCTAACCACCAGCTGTTAATGTGCCAGGAAATGAAGTCCACAAAGTGTGAGTCAAATAATTGAAAACCAAACAGGAAAAAAAAAAAGAAAAAACAGTTTTAGAGGCAATGGGAGGAAAACTGCCTCCACCCCCACTCTGTGCTGAGTCCTTAAGTGTGTGGTCGCTCCAAGACTTAGGAACCATTATACAAATTGTTAGTGTTGACCAAATCTGCAGTATGACGTTTTCAAGGGTGCTCTAGCAAAGATATAGAAGTTTGTGGTGTCCCTCAGGAAGGTCCCGGCTCTTTATTCTGCCTCAGAAGGCTTTACAGAGCCACCTGGGGGCTGACGTGCATCTCTGGATGGGAAGCCACAGCATCACTTAGTGAGCAGAAAGGAGAAAACAGAAGGTAAAGCCCAAATCAAGCGAGAGCACAGATTTTAAAGATAGTTCTAGTTGCTGTAGGGTAAAGGAAGTTGGATCATGAATTCAGCCGTTTACTGGTCTGAGTGATATTTAAACAAGCTCAAGTGCATTGAAGCTTCTCACACATGATTTTTGAAACAGATTTGAAGATGTGGTTTCATAAGCACTTATTTTCATGGCCCATCAGTTGTACTGGACTCACAGGCTGGGGGGTGTACAGTAAATCTGATCGGCAGAAGCAACAGTTGGTTTGGGCTTGATTGGAGAGGAGAGAAAAGAAAAAGCTAGAAATCAGAAAGGCTTAACTCTTTAAAACCTTAGGGCTGCAAAAACAGATGGACCAGCCCAACCGAGGGGCCAGAAGAGGTTTAAGCTTGAGCTACTCCAAAGGAGATGTTTGTCACATCGTGCTCCTAGCTATGCAGATGTAACTTCTCTGCTGGAGTTGAAGGATTTACTTAGAGCAATCACGCTTGCAGTGACATGCCCGCTTTCTGATTATGTTGTAGAAATCAATAGACACTTCTGCCTTCTCTGCAGGCAACCTGAAACAGCAGATTTGAAATTCAAGAGGTATAAAATTTTCCCCAAAGCCTCAAAACTCTCACTGGGTGTTTCAGGGTCTGGCAGGGTTTGTCGCTGTGGAACAAAGTGGGGATGGGAGCAGAGTCCCTGGGAGAGACTGCAACTTGTTGCCCAGGAGGAAAAATAGCACAAAGGACAGAGCAGGCAGAGACCAAAGAAAAACAGAAGATTAAAATAAGAACACCAAGGACAGGAACATGCTAAAAGCAAACATATTTTCACTGAACAGACAAACTAAACGGTCACATTTGATCCATGATCTTTCTGTAAGAGCTTCGTTCAGTGTGGGCAGAAGATTCAGCCTGTGGAGAATGAGGGGAATGCAAAGTCGTTAAGGTAGGTCCAGGACTGAAGTCTGTAATTACACATGGACCCTCCACAGACAGAGTTTGAAACACATGCCTCAGAGCTCTCTAAGCTAAACATTTACTGAAGAATGAGGGAGGACAAAAGCATCTATTAAGATGCAGCTTCTTTTTTTTTTTTTTTTTTGAGGCCTGACCTAATGGTCTCTTTCTGTGCTATGACACTGCCGGGGACTTCATGGTCCTGTTTCCCTGCCACCTCTGTAACTCCTCATCCTGTACCACAGGGCCAAAGCGGGGTTCAGGGGCTCCCATACCGGCTGTCCTCATGCTCACAGCAAATGGGATGAAAAGAGAGGAAGATTTGCAAGGTTGGATCAAGTACTTTTCTGCAACAAAAACCTTCCAGGAGGTAAGATTTGGAGAAACTGTGAGGCACGAACCCACTCAGGACTGCCTACCTCTTTCCCCCTCCCTATTTCCCCACTAGGTGTACAGGCTTATTGCTGGAGGCAGCATGGAGCTGACACAGTATTGCCTTCCTAAACCTCCTGCCAGCCTGGAGCAATTCCTCTCTGATCTCATTCAGGTTAATGAGTAATCTGGTGTGGCACATTAACTAGTTCATTTTTGCATGTTGTAGGTAATGAAGCCTTTTCCCCCCCACCCAAAGACCTTCTGGGATGATGAGCACAAAGGATGGGAGCAGGGGAACACAAGTGGTTCTCCCAGGCTGTGAAGTTACAGGCTTAAAGTTTTTTTCTTGCCTTTTATTGGACTAAACCCAAGCAGGTTTTATATATATATTTTTTTCTGAATAACAGAGATAGATAGTGAGTACCCGGTGCACACAGTGTATGGTAGAGAAAATACTCACTTGGATGGATGGAGGAATAAGGGAAAGTGCTGCTCCCTCTCTGTCCCCATCCCTCCAGTGCGGGCCCCCCGTTTAACCCAGGTCTGCAAAGAGCTTTACCCATAACTTCGGGCACCGGAGGCTGCAGAGCTTCACTTTCTCATCCTCCCTAAGAGAAGCTACTGCAAAGACAGAGTGGCACTTTGAAATTAGGGAGATGCTTGCCATAGTAAACTCATGTTTGTATTACAACAAACAGACAAATGAAAGCAGCGAAGCAAAGTTAGTCGGTTGCTATTTCCTCTGCTTCTGTTGTCGGGAATTACTCGTGCTGTGCCTAAGGCAGGCGGAGGTTCCTCGACAGATTTAATCACTCTAAAAGGATGCCAAGAACAAAATGACAGGGAAGCACTGCCGTGTTTAGCAATCAGGATCGTTCTCTCTGTTCAGCTTCCTCTGCATCAGGATCCAGCACTGGAACAGGCCGTGGCACAGGCTGTGGCTGGGAGGGATGCGCTGCCCTTACCTTCACCAACCCCTGTGCTCCTAACCCACAATGTGGGGAAAAAGGCTGCCAGGAGGTAAAGAAGAAAGATTTTGCTTCCTTACCATAGCTCCTGATACTGTTTCTTACCTGGGGAGAGGCTGTAGAGAGGGTATTGATGCAGTGAAATGATGATGCTTTTATCAGAACCATTTCAGCCGTGCTCCCTGAGATGCCAGCCAAGCGCAGCTGCCATTGCTGGGGGCTAAATTATAATCTTTGTTGAGCGGCTGCCATTAATCTAAAAATGGATGAGAAGTTCTTCTGGTACACAAACATTTCCTCCATCTGACCATTAATAGCTAACTGGAATCCTGAGTTACTCCTAAAAGGAGAGCTTTCAACTTTTGTACCTAAGACCAAGGATCTCAAAACATATCACACACATTAGCGGTGTCTTAAGACGCTCGTGCAGACCATGGAAATTGCATCGCTGTTTTCCAGGCAGCAAACTGAGCAGCAGCACAAGGGCAAGTGACTTCTCCGAGGTTACGCAGCAAGTCCATGGCGGTTCTGAAAGAGAAGCCCGGACTTCCCACCTCCTCCCATTCACAGTAATCTCCCTCTTCAGCTTGGATGTCAAACGCTGTCTTGATAGGTGGCTGCAGCATGACAACCCCTGTAAATCTCCTCTGGATTTTATTAGCTATCATGCTTTCAAGCCTGCCTGGATTACTTATCAACAGCTTTCGGGATGAATGGCCTGTGAATCCCCTCCAGCAGATGATGGGAAGGAAGATAAAGACACACTTGAGTGGGATCAGATAACTGCTGAGGCTGCCTGCACAGTGCTGCTACTGCTCCCAAACCAAGTGCCAAAAGCAGTTTTCAAAATGTGGGGGTGGAGGTAACTTGGGCTTCAGCTAATTTCATAGTAATGCCATTCATCTAAGACATTCGCTTCTACAGTCTTAAATGAAAAAAAACCAACACAATCTGTTATGAAGGAAATAGCAGAAAGTCAATTTATATCAGTGGGGTTTTGTTAGAACCATTGCTATGTAGTGCCTCTTCCTGCGGGGCTTCTTGCACGAGCCACCCCTGTGGCTCTCAAATGTGAAGCCAATATGGTAAACTGAAAGGTGTAGAAATGTTCTGAATTTGGTGGAAGTCCCTGATGAGGTTTGCAGGAGCACGTATATGAAGCTGTAACTGTCTCAAAAATTCGGTGTTTATGGACACACCACATTTAGTTTCAGGAATCTGCCTTGCTTTGTTTGGATGAAATCATATTTGTTTTCAGTTAAGAATTCAGGAGCTGAACTCAAGATCCTATCGGGTGTGCACAAGGAAAGGCTGACGATATCTTAGAGAGACGCTGAGAGATGCCTAAACACACTGAGACAAACTTAGCAGATCCTACTTCTTCCCCATTTGCACCATTTTGGCTTAGGATTGTATCCTCTGCCAAGCACGGCTGATATGAGGGGTGGTTTGCTATTGCACCAAGTTATTTACTGATTTCCCTCCAGCGATCTTGATGGAGGGCTTGGGTGGGATCTTTCCCAATAGTGAAGTGCAGCCTTCCCTAATAAATTCAACAAGTGCTTAACTCTTCACCTTGCTTCTCATTTTTGAAGGGTTCCTAGTGTTAAATAAAATCTTTCATTTACATTAAAAATTAAATTACAAGTGAGTTACAAAGAAAATCGGAAAAGTGGAGCTTGAATGCCAGAAGAATTCTTCAGGATTCATTTTCCCCTTTCCTCTTTAAATTGTTTCTTTTCTCGTGTTGGGACAGGAGGAAGGAAAACATTGCAGCAGTTTTGCTTTGGTGTGTCCTATTGGGATCCTTTTCTCCGGGGCCAGGAGGGCTCCAGCTGGGACCGCAGATCACAGAGCTCAGTTCTGGGCACCCAAAACCCTCTAGGCTGCAGTGAGGATGCCCCAGGAGTGGCAGACACCACATCAGAAACTCTACGTTGTCTGGGTTCCTTAGTGGGGCTTTTGATATACATTCCTTTATGGTTTTAATACACCTCAGTAACTATTAATCTCACATGTCCTACTGCTGCCTGTTGTATCCTAAAGGTTTGGCCAAGGGAGCTGGTAGTGAGCTCCTTCCCCTTTGCAAAACTCACCCTGGGCCACCCAAATCCCCCAGATGCTTTGCTCCCAGCTGATGCATCCTTTCCCTCTGCTGTGCTTTAAGTATTTTCCCCATCAAGGGCAAAAAAAGCTCGTATAGCAGTAATAATAATAATTTTAAAAGAGCACTTATTTTCTGTGAAGCTGCTGCTACAGTTCGGAAGACAAAGCAATTTATTTCTTCCAAGCCATAGCAATTAACTCCGAGTCTCTCCGATTCCTCTGAAAAACTTGAAACTGACAACAGCAACCAATATTATGTGGCAAAAGCAATCCGCAGCTGGGCTAAGCTGTAGTTAGTCACCAGCTCTGGGTGTTTCCGTGGGTGCTGCCAGCGAGGCTGCTGTGCAAAATGATGGGGATATTTAGTCCGGGTTCGGCACAGGAAGAAAGGTGGGAGAGCAAATTTAGCACTTGGGAGTGGGTTTTCTCTGCCTAACAGACTTTTCTGCCCAGGAGATGTTGTGGCAACATTATATTTTCAGTAAATTAAGTGTTGTTATATAGTCAGGTTGTGTGCAACTGCTACATTTTAAAACCTGAAATAAAAAGCAAATTTCCTTCCTGAGAACCTCAGGAGGGAAGATTGCTCCTGCCACCAGAGGGACTCCAAAACACGACGGCCAACTTTCCGGGGCTGACCAGCGTTTCTGTAATGTGCGTTATCTGCTTCCACTGCTCAAGGGCTGGGCTCAGATACGAAGTTCGTGCACTTTCTATTCGGATGCTGCTGGGGGAACAGATTCTGTATTTGCTTCTGAGCAGAGCAACCTTGTCATCCTGCCTGATCTCCTGGGCTAACAGAACTGGGCAGCGTGCCGTGAGAGGTACAAAGCACTCATATAATCACCTCCACTGCCTTTCCTGGTATTCCATCACACAATAGGCACCCAAAATGACTGGTTAATAGGAGTTTAAATGTTAATGATTTGCTTGCACACACAATTAAACTGTAATGTGGGGCTTTCAAGCGTTTACGGCAAATGTGTTGTTAAAAAGTGGGGAGGAAGATGAGCAAAGATGTGTGATACAAGGTGAAGTCTGCAAAAAGTCAGTAAGCTTCAAATGTATTCTCCTGAGCATGGGGAAAACAGGTATTCTCACTTGTCCCACAAAGGACCTGCCTTTTATTTTTTCACGTGAAAACAGAAAAATTGCTGTTGCTGCAGTAGATACTACCTTAGATTAAAGGAAGGAAAGAGCACTCAGGATGAAGCTGCTTTTCTTTCACAGCCTACTCTTTCTGGTGAGCTGGGGAGGAACAGAGTGGGGCATACAGATTTAACACCAAGGGATGTTGGAGAAGATTTTCTAGTGATTAAGCTGTTAAGATGTTTTCTTTCCTGTAAAGCCCATATGGAGTTTTGCAGTGAAAGCCTCTGACCCAGCAACAAAAATACCGTCATCTTTCCTAAAATTACCATTTCCCGTTTAGAGACTACCTATATCACTAAACCTGCAGTAGAATTGCATAGGGCACACACATCTTGCCTGCTTGAAATGTAGGAGAATAGCCAAAGCAATGCTGTTTCAAAATAATTCACAGCATTTTGCTTAGTTACAGCCCGATGGACTTCCCTGCTGTTATTTCATCCCAAGCTGAGATGCTTCAAGTTTACCTAAATAATAAGATGCTTGCGGTTTCCAGGGCCTCATCATCTGGATTCTGGTTATGTGACTCCCAGTTTCCATATGAAACGACTTTGTAACCTCTCTGGTTGTGGAGAGCTGGTGTGTTTTTTATCTCATGATTTTGGGAGCCCTGACTCATTCTTTTTTTCAGTGTTGGACAGGTAATGCTCCTGCCTCATACAGAAAATAGCTTGGGCTGCTTTACAGAAGTTTTGTGGGGCCTGCATTGACCATGTGCTTATGAACTGAGATCCCACCAACCCCAAAGAGAGGAGTCCCAAGTCCTCCCCAAAATACTCTGGGTGAGCAGCAGGTAGAGCTACCCCGTATGGGAGCTTACAGGTTGTGTCAATCCCGGACAAAGCTCTGTGCTATGGGCTGGCAGCAGCAATCCCAAAGTTAACTACCCCATTTTTTTGTTAAAGGAAGATATATGAAGACTTTATGCCTGTTTCCAACATGTGAGCATACTGAGAACTGCCAAAGCTTCCGCAGTTAAAGACAAGAGGAACTCGGTTAACGCATCTGCTCTTGCAGGATATTTATTAAGTGGGTCAAAGCTACTGACTTTTGGCAGTTTAACTGGTCTGATGAGACAATAAGAGAGATGTTGTTTACACAAATTTATCTTTTAAATTGAGCTCTGATCCCCGGGCGTACAAGAGGATCCCAAGGAGTCACATTTGCAAAGGGCCGCGGCAGGCAGGGGGATGCTGCATGCTGAGCTGCTGAAGGGCTGCCATTCATTACACACAGCAGTGTCTTCTGATCGCTGGCCAGTTCTGCTTATTAAATAGGCTCTTGTCTGCCCGAATGACACGCTTTGTGGGTGTCATCAAATTTACTGGGTCTCTCCTTAGAGGAACCTCACGTGGGTTCATCAGAGCCTGACAGGTGAGGGGAGCGGCTCCGAGATGGGATGGGCTGAAGCTGGTCAAGAAACTTGACAGCGAAGAATACCTCATACTTGGTCTTTCATTTGGGTGCTTCTCCATCAGCCCTTTGGTGTCAGCAGCTCCAATGCTATGGCACAAAGTGTGCACCCCATGTGCTGCTCAGCGGGGCAGCAGGAGCCTGCTAGGGGACAGCTCGTAGAGTGCAACCCACCCTAACCAAACGCTTCTGTTGGCTATCCACTCACTCTGGTGGCACTGTGTATGTAACCCACCTTCTTTTTTCTTTTTTTCTTTTTTTCTTTTTTTTTTTTTTTCTCAAGCACAGCTCTCTTCCAGCTCCCCCTTCTCATTACTAACTATGGTTTTAGGCTGTTTGGCACCAGATATTTTTGCACATGCTTGTTGAGGCAGGAAGTGTATTCCCCAATGCTCTTTTTAACACCTACACCGCTCTTCCATTTGCTTTCCCTGCATGGCTGCTAACAGATATACGCTATTTCATACTGGATAACCATCCGTCCTACGGTTGCCTTGCAATGCTGGGGTGGGACAGTGGCTTTCAAGGACCTTCTCCTGAGGCCAAGCACTGGAAATCAAGACCCACCAGGACTGTGTCAGGTTTTTCTTGTGCTCTGTGAGCAGCACAGCGTGGCACACCTTGCGGATGACGCATGCACTCCAGCCTTCCCACACCGCCCTTTGAGTTAAGTCTTATCTGTGTTATTCTTACAGGGGAGTGACTTCCAGCCTCGGAAATGGGAAGCAAAGGGAAAGGAACAATGGCTTCAGAATTAATAATAAAAAGAAATGAATTAGTTCCTGAAAAGTTCTCTACAACTGTTGAAGCCCACTCTGCCCTGCCAGTTCCCAGCAAGAGCTGTGTTTTAGTCCCCTGCGTTTGTAAGGAAGCTGGCACCGCCACATCCCTTTCTACCACCCAGCTTGGCAGTCTGCACAACGCTGGAACATCACAAAGTGGGTCGCAAACATTTTGAAGAAAGTCCTGTGATGAAAAGTAATGTAAACAATGCTAAGGTGAGTTCCTTATTGCCCCTTCCTGAAAAGCACCCCAAAAACTCCATCTATATGAAGAATGCCAGACTTTCGGCACAGGAACCTATTTCCCTGGTCTTTGTCCAACATGTGCCCCGAGGGGGTTATTTTTCTGCTTTTATGCATAAAATCCAGCATGTAGCCGTGCTGTGTTCTCTGCTCCCCATCCTTGGCTGCTGTGTAGGCACTTTGTGTCTCTGCTTGAGCACAGACGTACCCTAAAGCTTGGCACACGCTGTGAGAGGATCACCCAAGGACACAGAAACCCAGTACCACCATAGGGCTGCTGAGTTCCTCCTCTCAGTCAGGTCGGGGTAGGGAGGTGCCATAAAAAAGTGGAAATGACTGCTCCTTAAGCAGCTGTCTGTTGTTTCAGAAGTCCCTGGACATTGCCAGCTGCTGACAACAGTTCATGCAACTCTTGCTGTGCTTTAGTTATCCCCAGAGTCAGGGCAGATGGCTTGAACACAACTTTATCCCCACTTAAATGAGCTCCTTAGAGCACAGCTGAGAGCAGCAGCCTCTCCCCTGGTTAACGAACCCCTCGGGCTGGGTGAAGAGAACGTGGGAGGGGAAACCTGACATGGTCCACTTCCTAATCATATTTTATTTTATGAACTGAAGTTTTATAGTTGACAGGCATCGCTAGCATCTATGGTGGAGGTTTACCGCTAGATGTTAAGTGGAAAGAGAATGAGCAAAATACATCAAGGCAAAATACTTTTGGTGAGATTTGCCAGGATTAAGTTTGTCCTTTTTATGATGAGTCTCACAGTACAGGTCTCAGTCATTTTTTTAGAGCCTCAGCTCTTTGAGTGACAGGATTATAAGAATGTTCTTTTTTCCTTTCTGAGATAAATTTTCAGTTTTTCAAACTCTGTTGAAAAGAGAAAGGGACCAACTTAAAATCAGTGGCAGATTAGGGTAGAAAAGTTAAAATATGACATGCCTTTTTAGATAACCCAGTGTTTTCTGACAGCTTACCTCGTGGGTTTTAAATGCTTGGAGTTTGCAGCGCTGCTGCAATGAATTTTAAAATAGAGACTTTGATCAAACTGAACTAGAGCTTGATCAAACTGTAGTGCACTACAATATAACAGGAAATAGAAAAAGGGGCTTAAAGGTCTCCTTACGCACACTGTGAACAGATAACAGATATATATAGGGCAAACCCAGGGCTTGCAGCTAAGTTAAGCAGTCCCAGGACAATTTCAGACCTTTGTGGATCTGGTCCAGCCATAGCCGGAGGACAACACTGAGAAATCACACAGGAGAACCGGAGCAGAGCCAGAGCTTAGCAAAGTGCAGCAAAGCTTGAAAAGAGTTTGCCAAAGAACTCAACAAAGTATCCAACTCATCTTCTGCACCCAAACCAGAGAAGGATTCATCCACACCCGCGGATGGCAGGACCCCCCTGACAGCCCTAAGCCCCAAAAAACTGAAAAGCATCTTACAGTACCTGAGGTCACACGACTTTGTGCCCTGACCTATAGCGACCACCAGAAACGAGTTCTTAGGACCCCGCAGCGCAATACGGTCCCAAAGCCCTACCTTGGCCAGACGCTCTTCTGGTCCTGATGTCTCCAGAGAGCCTCCTCTTCCTCACTTGTCCTTCAGCGTGGCCATGCCCAGGGCCTCCGAGCTGTAGTCGTACTGGTTGCTGGAGGACATGGAGCGTCCCCAGGAGCACTGCAGGTTGGAGCCCCGCTTGCGGAAGGAGGAGGTGAACCTGTAGAAGTTGCGGTGCCGGTTGCGCAGGTACTCCCGGTAGTTTTTGGTGAGCAGGGTGTAGAGGAAGGGGTTGATGCAGCTGTTGCTGTAGGTCAGGCAGGTCACCAGGTAGTTAATGCACTTTTGGGTTTGGGTGGTGAGCTGCAGGGAGCTGCTGTAGAGTCGCACCAGCTGCCAGATCCAGAAAGGCAGGAAGCAGGCCCAGAAGACCAGGACGATGCTGAAAATCATGATGAGGACCTTCTGCCGGGGGGACCTCTTGCTCTTCTCCTTGTGGGGTGGGTTCCTCTGGGACTCCAGGTAGGTCCTGGCCAGGCGCGTGTAGAGGAAGCCGATGATGATTCCCGGGGCCATGATGCTGGTGCTGAACAGCACCGTCAGGTAGGTCCGGTAGGCGTCCACGCTCCAGGTGGGCGCACACATCCTCTTCACCTTGCCCTCCGCCTTGCTCCCCTCAGTCAGGGTGACCATCAGCATCATGGGCAGCGTCAGCAGCAGCGAGACCGACCAGACGGCGCCCGCCGTCACCTTGCGGTAGCCCCGCGACCTCTTCAGGGTGTCCAGGGGCCGGGTGACGGCCAGGTAGCGCTCGGTGCACATGAGAGTGAGGGTGAAGATGCTGGCGTGCATGGTGAGCAGGTCGAGGCTGAGCAGGATGCGGCACCCCAGGTCCCCGAAGTACCAGTCCTGGGCCAGGTAGGTGCAGACGATGAAGGGGATGGTGGAGAGGTACAGCAGGTCCGCCAGGGCCAGGCTGACGATGGAGCTGTACATGGGGGCGGCGCAGCGCGCCGAGTGGCACATCACCACCAGCGTGTACACGTTGCCCGCCACCCCGGCCACGTACATCACCGACAGCACCGTCCCGAAAGCCGACGGGATCAGCAGGGGGCCTCCGCCCCCGGGGGGGCTTCCCCCGCCGCTCCCGCCGCCCCCCGCCGTCCCGTTGCCCCCCGCCGCCGCCGTCCCGTTGGGCTCCATGGGCGGCGGCGGCGGCCCCGCAGCCCCTCGCTCCGAGGCTCCGGGCCCCGCCGCTCCGCCCCCCGCGGGAGGGCAGCCCCCGGGGAAGGGCCGCCGCTGCCCCCCGCCCCGCTCCTCCCTCCCCCGGCCCGCTGGGGGCGCGGAGCGGCGCTGGGGGGACGGCGAGAGGGGGGCTCCCCAGCAGGCGGGGACGACCCCCGCTGCCGGCCCCGGCTCCTGTCCTAATCCCGGCTCCTAATCCCGGGTCCTAATCCCAGTCCCGGTCCCGGCCCCGGCTGCGCCCCCTGCTCCCGGAGCTCCCCGCCGCCCCCGCCAGCCGCTCGCTGCCCTACCCGAGGCCACCCGGCTGAGGCGGCTCCGGGGCGGCTGCGAGACGCGGTGCTCGGCGGTGAGGTGCGCTCAGAGACCGATCGAGGTGGAGACACTCAAAACTGGGGCTGAAACAGCCTTTTTTTTTTTTTTTCTTTTTCTTCCCGTTTCCCTCCCCCCCACCTCTTTTCCCTCTTTCTTTCTTTCTTTCTTTCTTTCTTTCTTTCTTTCTTTCTTTCTTTCTTTCTTTCTTTCTTTCTTTCTTTCTTTCTTTCTTTCTTTCTTTCTTTCTTTCTTTCTTTCTTTCTTTCTTTCTTTCTTTCTTTCTTTCTTTCTTTCTTTCTTTCTTTCTTTCTTTCTTTCTTTCTTTCTTTCTTTCTCTCTCTCTCTCTCTCTCTTTCTTTCTTTCTTTCTTTCTTTCTTTTTCTTTCTTTCTCTCTCTCTCTCTCTCTTTCTCTCTCTTTCTCTCTCTTTCCCTTCCTTCCTTCCTTCCTTCCTTCCTTCCTTCCTTCCTTCCTTCCTTCCTTCCTTCCTTCCTTCCTTCCTTCCTTCCTTCCTTCCTTCCTTCTTTTTTTCTTGGAAGTAGCTTGTGTTTTGGACACGGGTTCCCCTTACTCTAAATATCACAGTATTATTATGGTGAGATTTAAGTTTGGGCTTCATTGGCAGCTGATTCACTTGACGGGTGTGAAGTACAGATGGTGATGAATGAGGTTGACAGAAACAACTTTTCCAAAGCGTTAGATAGGAAATCGGGGGTAGCTGCAAAATCAATGAGCACCTTCCACTTCAATCTTGTTTTAGAGAAAGCAGAGATCAGGGCAATCCACAGTTAAGGGACAGCTTTCCAAGGGTACAGGAGAGCTGTATTTCCTCAGCTCCCATTGATTTCCGATAGGAATTAACTGTCTTTGATGCCTTCAAACATTTCTGCTTGCATCCAGCCTGCTAAAATGACTGTTCTGTGCTTATTTGCTTGTTTTAATCCCTGTCATCTGAGTCCCTGTAGCATGCTACAAAGCGGTGAAACTCTTGTTGACTCCTCTTGGAGCAGGATATAGCCCTTTAAAATACTGTATTGACTACTCGGCTGTAATTTGCAGTAAGTTAATAAGCACACACATAACTCTGCTTTGCTACCCAGCTCCTGCATGTACGTGTCTGTTTCCAAAGCCCTACAGAATGCCTAAAACTCAATTCAATAAAGTAGCTGGTTCCAATACAAACTGAATGCTGGTGAGGGAGAAGAAACTCAACTGATTTTTTGTCAGGCAGGGATTAGCTTTATCAGTTTCAGCTAAAAGACAAAGTTGACATCCAGGTGCTGAGACAGAGATTTTTTTTCACTCAGAATTCGGCCTCGATCCTGTGCCAGCGCCCTCGGCAGCCCTGCATTCCTCTGCGGCAGCTGGACCAAGCAGCTGGGAATGCAGGCGGATACTTTACCAGGGCCAAATCCTGCCTGCATGGCAGGCAAGGGGATCGACTGCCACAGACTTCAAGTAAGATCCGGAGTTGGCATAAATAGACCATCTCTGAGAATTAGGTTGCATGCAACTTTTGCAGTCCTGTCTCCTTTTTGTTTTGAAGCCCTTTTCTACTCTGTTTTGTCTTCTGCCCTCATTTAACGGCTGGGATGGAGGGCCAAAAGGAATAGAATAGGCATTTTGTTGTCTGCCGTGTTGCCTGCTTTGTTTTGACTGGTCCCAGAAGATGCCAGAGACAAGCAGTGATACATTCTTCTAAGCAGAGAATTACTTAATCTGTTTACTGAGTACCCAATTTCAATTTCCCGTTTTTCTTTCCAGTAGAAGAATATTTAATTGAGCAACGCTAAGCATTAGTGAGTCCACAAGACACTTGTTTTCTTAAACATGTTGGATACTCACATGTAGCCATGGGAACTTACTCCTATTAAACTCTTAACAAATACTTTGCTGCCCGGAGTCGTTCTGCAGCAGAGCAAAGCCTGCTCTTTGGGCACCATGCACTTCGCCCCTCTGGTGCTCTGCTCTTGCAATGCACTGAGTCTCTTCTGCACACCCACACAAACAGACCCAGCCTGGTGGAATTGGGCCTTGGAGTGTATGACAACTGTGATCAATCAGAATTAGAAAAGGATGATGCAGGAGCCTTGGATACTGATGGCTCCTGTTTGGTTTGTACACAAGGTGCACATTTTGCAGCAGTGTGGGTGACAAGCTACCGGGAGAAATGGTGATTTTTCCATTTCACCAGATGTCTAAAAAAGGACTGCAAGAGTCTTGCTGGAAGATGTGTTTTAATCAAATAGAAATACGGAGTTCAGTGCAGAATTACTGTCAGAATAAGTCTTCAGGGACATATTGCACACAAAGTCAAGTAATCAAGGATCAATTTGTCTTCTATGAACTTCAAAATCTGTTAATCCCCATGTGTTTTTTCCTGTAATATCCTAAAAAGTATCGATGGGAAAATGATTAATAATGTACTTCATGGACAAAATTTCCCCTTTGGTGGCATTTGTGCTAATGCACAAAAACATACCCAGCCACCTTAAAATACAGCTCCATTTTGCGTGTTATTGTCTGTTTTGAATAGGAAGTTTTTTTCAGGTGCTCAGTGCCTAATTTTAGAATTTTCTAACTAAATAGTCTGCTTATTAGAAAGTAGATAATAGTGGTCTATTTGAGTAGCCATGTCCAATGGCTTTTTTATAAAGCCCTTGGTTTGCTTGGTGAATAAATAGCTGGTGCTCCATTGTTTGGCTGTGAAGGTCAACGTATATATGGCGGAGCTGAAAGCTGCAGTCCTGGAAAATGGCAGGACAGCTCTAATTACTGCATTCAGCTGTGACAGGCTTCAAAACAAGAAGAGGAAGGGCAAGAGGAAGGCAGCGAGAGAGTGCTTGGAAGCAGAGGCTCCTTGTCAGGGACTGTGCTGTGAGCTGTTGTTCTCCTGCAGCACGATGCTGCTGGAATTCAATTGCTGAGAGTGAATTATGGACTTCTGGATGGGGAAGGTATGAAACGCCTTCTTTTGAAGGAAATGCCTTCTTTATCTCCTCCTCAGAATACATCAACTTCTTATGCTCTGAACATACCGATGCTGTGATCCAGCCTTTTGATGGACTGCCATTAGCTGCACTGACTCTGCCCAGGTGAGCACCGCCAACTCTTGCGATGTCCTTGGGCCCTGTCACCCCATGGCCACTGCTCTGGCCATTGGATTCTGGCTCAGCAGGAAGCAAAAAGATTTAACTGACCACTGGGCAAAACATCAGGAAAGTATTTCGCTTTTGCCAAATTCAGAGAGGTCTTGATACAGCTTCCATGTAAGAAAGGCAGAGACTGAGCCAGCTCTGGAGAAGCCCAAGGGTGAGGTTTGTCAGATCCCAAACACATGCTGCCAGATGAGATCCATACATTCACTTCTTAATCCCAAATTTAGGGGCTCAAAGTTATCATCTGTTGGTTTAGCGCCTGTAAACGGAATGTAATGTTGTAGTGAAAGCGGATGACAAAGAGGTATCGAAAGCAACTGCAGTATAATATCCCCTGGGATACCAGAGACTGATCTGGTTGCATTGCTCAAATGAATAGCGTACACCGTGCAGAGCCTTTTCTCAAGTTACAAACATGCTAATATATAATCTCTGCAGCTTGGCAATTGAAGCTTAGTGGAACAATGTTTACTCTCTGCCATAATACGCATAGGTCTTCATCTGTCTCTGAAATTGTTTCTGAACCGGAATCTTCACTCAGGTGCGAAGGATTATGTAAACCCACAGACCGTGTGCAGCATAACCCGCTCATCTCAGTGGAATCACTCCTGAGCTGCAAAGCTATAAGCACAACCAAATTTGATCCACTTCTGCTGAAAGCTTGTCATTAATACTTACATTTACATCTGTCTTTTGCAGTCAAACATCCCTTTAAACATAAATTTACAGGTACACTTTAATTTACCATTAGGGCTCTTTCCCTGCTCACATTTTTAAGAGGGTGGCACGGGAGGAATTGCTGGGGAGAACCTGAGCCCTACCCGAGATCTAAAGCGACTGCATAACATATTTCAGGCAGCATTATTTCAGGAACGTAATTGAGTGGGTTTTAAAAAACCCTCTCGTATTTAAAGAACATAGGAGGGACTTGGCTTTGTATCTCTTAACTGCAGCGCTCACGAGCAAGTGCCTTGCTCTGGCGTTCCTCTGCTGTGGCCAGAGGAGAAGCCTCTGCTGGAGGCTGCCTCAGAGGCACGCTGCGGGCTCTCCACGGGAAGGCACCGTCAGGGCTACCATGGCTCGTGCCATGTAATTGCGAACAACCGTGTAATAGATTTGGGTCCAGAAAATCTGCTCCTCACCTGCTGTACATCCAAGGCCATCAAGGCTTTTGTGGAGTGCTGTGGTAAGCCTGAGATCTTTGGTTCTGAGGATTATCTCTGACAAAGACCATGGTGTGCCACAAGAAAAGAAGGGAGATCAAAGGCTTTCTTCAGCAGAGGAAGAGTGCAAATTGCGTGCTATTATAGTGACTTAGAGCAGTCAGGGCTCTGTCAGGGTTTTTAGGATCTTCTTGTCTTATAGCATTTGAGCAGAGATCATTTTACAATGGAAAAAATATGTGTTAATAACCCCAAGTCATTTCCTGGGGAAACTCAAGCCACTCTTATGCTTAGATTGTGCAAACTCTTTCTCCCCCACCTAACAGACAGAGTTGTGCCCTGAAAGTCCTCTGCCTCCACGCACATGAGTACAAAGAAGACAGTTCTGGCAGGTTTTGGGGTTTTGCTCTCTTGCCATGCAGCGACCTGCATGGTCCTGTGCCCCGCAGCAGGTTTGGTCTGGCGATCTCTGTGACTTCTCCTACAGCTGAAGATGCTCTGGAAGTAGCATGCTCTCTGCAGTGCTGCTTCTGGTGCTTGACTTGGTTTTGTTCACTTTAAGTACCCTGTTCTACTGATGGAAATATCGTAGCATTTGTGTCTGCAAATTTCTCCCCCAAAGAAGGATCAGCTCCTTCTGCAGCTCTAGCTCTGCTTGGAGAGGTGTGCAGAACCTGTGGCATGCCTGCACTGCTGTAACTCGACCTTTTGTCAATAAAGGGTTTCAGATACTGGAAGCTCGCTTTTAATTCCTGATTTAGGCAGTGTTTCTCCGTGTCCACGCACAGCCGTTACCTTCAGCTCAGTCTGCATTTCGTAAAAGCAACCGCAGGAGGAGCTGGTGGGGAGCAGCCAGCTCTGTACCCTGCACGCCGGAGAGGGAAACTCTTTCGGCTTTGGAGGAGCGATTAATAGGAGAACAGATGTTATTTCATCTTGATTTTATAAAAAATATAGGAAAGCACTTGACAGATGTGAGGAAAGGGTGGAAGTCCAAGGAATCTCCTTTTACCAAAGAAAGAGTTCACAGTAAAGCCTCATGCTCAGTGTCTGGGTCGGAGCTTGCTTGAGTGAGCGTGAGATTTTCCCTTTGTTTCAATGGGCTTTGTGGCCAGTAATTAAAAAAATCCCCAAACCAAACAAGAACCCTTAGCCCCCTCTCTGAACAGAGGTTCAGGCCAGAGCTGGACCCAGTTTCAGGGATGGAATGGAGCGTGACGTGGCAGTGCAGGATGCTTTTTAGGGCAGGATGCCTGAACCTCGTCCAGCAGTAGCCATGCTCGGTGCTTGGGCAGTGCTCCCACTCCTGGCACAGCTTTCGGGGCGAGGGTGCAGGGGTGCGGGTGACTCAGCGCCTCTCGCCTCCGCTTAGTCATTCCTCTCCCTCCTCCTCTAGATGTCTTCTACCCAAACCCCTCGGGGACGCGGTGCAGGTGTGCATGGTATGAGCAGAGCAGGCTGTGGAGCAGCCTGGCAGCACCAGGCAGGGACTCTGCTCGCTGCCAGGTTTTTTCCATAGGCTGACTGTTGCCTCCAGATTTCAGTGCCTCTGGAGAAGCTGGGAACCATCTGATATATTTTTATGTTAACTTAATTATTTGAGGGTATGTGTCGGAGTCTATTGCTGTCAGATGCTGCTGCTTAAAGGGGAATTACAGCCAGGGAAAACTCCATCTGGGTGGGTACTTACATGGGTTTAATGAGAGCAATGAAATCCTTTTTGTTCCAGGTTTTCCATTGCCTTTGGATCAGGCCCAGACTTTGTCTCTCCTTAGATCTGCCTTCAACTTGATTTAAAAAAACCTTGACAAAACGGAGCAGAAGCATTGTTCCATGTGCCTTACATCAAGTCCTGAAATTATTCCCCAGACGCCTTGTTGGTAAGCCTGCCACCTGGGACGGCTGCAGTGGCAAGCCCTGGGGCAAGGTACCTTGTTCCCATCCTGCCCAGTGAAGCTGCACCAAGGTGTCACAGATGGGTGCTGCTGCTCCTTGGTCATGGTGGTGAGCTGGAGACGTTGGTTCCCAGGGGGCTGGTGGCTGTGCTGGGCAGGGGTGGGCAGGGTAGGATGGGGATGAAAAGGAACCTGGGCGAGGAACACTGATAAAGGAACCGCAGGGATCTGTTTGTTTATTGGAGGGGATTGAACCTATTTTTTAATTCCATTGCACATTGTAGGCAATCAGAAAATCAGTGTTCAGAAACTCAAAGACTTAAGAGCTAACCACTCAGAGCACAGCTTTTTCCCCGCTGGCTGCAGATAGCCAGGTACACTTATTATTCTTTACTAATCAGCCTGGGACTAGACCAGCATATTTATGTAGGAACACTAAGACTTTTATTACTGAAGACAACCCAGAGCTCAGGCCCCTACAGTTTGTCTAGCAAATTGAATATTTGATTTTCCCCCAGTAATAGTATGTTTTTCTTGTCTCCTGGCAGTTTGCATAAAAGCTCTGAAGTACGTGACAGACGGCAAAGGGAACATCCAAATCTGCTGTGCCATATGAGCAGCTCGCCTTGCAGTGGGCATGTTCCTGGCTTCGCAAGGCTTCACAGCCCTAAAACTGTTCCGTGCTTCCTGATGGGAATTTATGCCTTTGCTTTAACTGTCAGCAATATTTCATACGTATTTGCTCCCAAAACATGCAATGTTAATGCTTCCCTTTAATATAAAATGTACCTAGGGTTGGTAAAGAGGGGGGTCAGTAGCCCTGATTGCTGCTGTTGTCTAGGCACTTCCAGAAGAGATGCTGTGGTGATACACACTTCCCCAAATAATGGCTTTGATGTGAAGAACACATCCCCAACGGTAAGTTGGTATTTGGAGTCAGCTGCATTTGTGCAGCAGTGTCAAAATAGGGTGAATCCCTTTTTTTTCTCCCCACTTGGGTGACAGATACTCATGTGGGACCCCTAGAGATCTCCCCTACTTTCTGTCATCCTTCCCTTAGTAAATTTGCTGCTGCTTATGATGACCAGGCATTTATCTGGTAGCAACTGCCAGGGCGACTCGGGCAGTGGTGGCCCACGGATGGGTGGCTGCAGTGGACAGGAGCAATTGAATGTTTTTTTGGGGGCAGTAGCTCACAGAAGCTACCTCAGAAACCACTCCAAGAAGAAGCCACCACAGAAACCTCTACAAGATAAAGAGCAAGGCACGACAAAAGGAGAGCCCAGATCATATGCAAGTGTGATTGTTTATTAAAGAACAGGCTTCGTTATTCCCCCCTCCCCCCCACACACACAAAAAAAAAAAAGAAAAAAAAAAAAAAAAGAGGGGATTTATCTTCAGGTGGATTTCCCTGCAATGGGCTTAACAGGAGAAACAAAACAGAAGCATGGCTCTGGGAGGCAGAACACGGGGAGGAAAAGCTGCAGCCATGTAGCTGCAGGTTTGTGTTCCTTCTGGGGGGAGCTGGGGCTGGATAAAGGGCTGGGGAGCTCTGCATAGGATGTCACTGAGCTCTGACAAAATGCCACATCTCAGAGGGGTTTTTATCAGATTGACAAATGCAGCCTTTTTGAGACTTACCTGGACTTGAAAGCAGGATATTTACTTCTGTGAAGGCTTACAGGAGAGGTCCTATACCCCGAGCTAGAGGTAGAAATAGAAACACCTTCAAGTTTGCAAAAAGTGGGCCAGAAGCATGTGTGTGTGAGGTGTGGGACTCCTGCAAGGAAGGGATAGGAGGTGGTGTTGGAGCAAAGAATCGGCCCTGACAGTTTTGCTTCGCAGCCACCAATTAGGGGGTGGATTTTTGCTGAAGTCCAGAAGCGGGGCTGGGATTTCTCCACCTCCCTCAGTGCTCAGAGGGAGGATGTGCGGGGACACCAGCAGTTTTACCTGTCAGCTTCAGGGGAGATCTGACTGCTGAAGAAGAGCTTTATCTTGAATCCCAAATAGCTTGGATGAGAGAAGGATAGAAGAGAGGTATTCTCTGCTAGGGGCAATAATCAACTTTTCTTTTTCAGGGTCCAGGCTGTAGCTTGGAATATTTTAATTTAAACAGGAGAAATAGCAGAAGACGTGGTGTTCTTCACTTTCCAAAGGGCTCCCTGTTCCCTCCTACCTTTCCTAATCTGTTTTTAAAAAGTCTCACTCTTGGTAGCATGGAGTTGAAAGAAGGTAAAAGAGTATCTGACAGACCCACTGGGACTCAGGGTGGATTTTAGAGACCTTTACATCTGGCAGTTTAGAGACTGGAGACCATTACGTCTGGCAGTGCTATGACTCGATTTGCCTAGCCTTCACACTGCTGGTGGCCCCAGGAGTTGTTCTCTGCACTGCCACTTTGAATTAGCATGACACCAAAGGGAAGAAGGCTCTCAGAGCATTTGCCTCCCAGAGAAGTGCTGAGATGTCAGCTCACGTTGACAGTTCTCCTGGCACGTCCTTTGTTGTTTGAAGGTGCCATCATAGCTCAGTCCTTGGGGTGTCACAGCTCTGTTACTTGGCTGAGAGTCAAACACAGATCTCCAGAACCTCAAATATTGATTATGCACTTGAAAGAAGTAGTTGCTTTTCAATTGGTGTAGCAACAGCATTTCTCAGCGAAGAGCAGAGCCTCTTCCAGCCCCTGTGATGCTCCTCAAATGGGCAGAAAAGGGGCCACTGTAAAGGTTTTTCCTAGATACCTAACATGCTTTTAAAAACCTACACCTTCTGTTTTCATAAAGCTCTTAGGGATATAGGGCCATGCATTTGATTGACCATCAGTGGGATTTAGGCAATGAAAGAGCTCTGAGGGGCCAAGGTGCCCCAGCTGCAGCATGTAACCCTGCAGGGTCCTGGCAGAGTGCTCAGCTCCTTGGGAAGGGCTCTGCTCGTCAGACAGCGTGGCTGGAGGTTTCTGCATCTACTGCAGAAAGTGGCTGAAAAAGGAGCTGCTGGTGACAGGAAAGGAAAGGAAAGGGGTTGAACATTTGTGTGTTCCTCTTTCCAACAACAAGCCCCGCCTTGCAGCACCCCCCTCTGCACAGGCTAGCTAGCTGGGCTCCCCTCATCACTTGCTGTCAAAGCCACTTCTGCTGAGGGTCCCCACGTTTTGGCTTCCTGCTGCAATTCTGTAAGACCCAGAGAGTTCTTGATGAAAACCCATTTCCATTTTGAAATGAGACTTACATTTTTTTTTTAATTTTACTCTGTATGTATTCCATGCTATTTTTCTCCAGCAAGGGAAGCTGTCTGCACTGCATTATGCATTAGGCTCTTGAAAGCATAACTAGTTATGTAATTATTAGAATTATATTTGCATTCACAACTAGGATGTATATAACTCATATGTTAATGCATGCTAATTAAATACCAATTAATCATTTTAAAAAATGAGGTTTGAATCTATACAGCTATCACAGATGTAGTAAATACTCATTGCTTATGAAGAATAAATCAGGTGTGTTTTAATATGCAACCCCAGTCCCATATAAACATATACTGCCAATTATTTAGAAAGGATTTGAAGTGTTTCTTATTCATATTACACAGCTACTGCTGACTGAGTGGCAGTCATTATAACATATTTTACTACTTTTACATTATTGCACATTAATACTTCCAGCTGTTCACACTGGGCTGGCTTGTGTTTCAGCCATCAGAAAATGTGCAAATTCATTACGTTTTACCCTATGAGGTAGAAGATTTACTCATGTTTAATCCTTCAGATAGGCTGCTGAAAAACAGTCACCTTTGTACGGTTTGAAGCTTTATGGCTTCAGTACCTGGCAGGGTATCTTGCATTGCTTTATCTGCAGGCTTCAGAAATTCTGCGGAAGATGCTTCGAGTTCACATAGAGCTGAGAGTGTTTGATGCTTCTGATTTAAGAAACATTCGAAGTTGCTGCTGCCAGAGAGGGAAACAAGCTTTTGTAAACTCTGTCTCTTGTAGAAGTTTCTGCTACAAGGGTAGAGCTGTGTTATCGGCCAGCCGGCCCCTGGGGGGGTGAGTCCAAGCTCAATTAACAGACTGTGCTGGCTGCTGCCCATGGTAAACTGATAATGAGAAAACTGGAAGGCTTGTAGTGTGTCAGCAGGCAGGGTACTGAAGAGAACATCTCACCGGTGACCCTTACAGCAGACAGACTTGTAAAGCCATGGGTGCATTCAGTGAGAGCTGAGGACAACACACTTGTCCTCCCCTGCCAAAGGATCCCTGGAGTGACAGAGGGCAGCAGCACAATGATGGTGGGGACGTGAAGCAGTGAAGAGAAAAGGAGCTGCAGGTGGTGGTGACATGTTTGAGATGGCTCCACACTTCCTGTGACACCTGGGATTTGGCTTGTTGGGGTATTTTCCAGGCTTTTCCCATGCTGGGTGCTTGCTTTTGATGGAGTTTTGCCCTGGAAGCCATTTGCTCCATGCAGAAACAGGCTAAATGTGGTTTTGGCCCAGCAGGATGCGTAGTGCAGAAGATGCACCCCTCAGTGGTCCTGTGCTTGCTCACTCGCATGGGGCTCTGCCACGTGGGACACCTCTGTCACACCGCCCAGATAAGCTGTGCCTGGGAATTTCCTCTCCTTGGTCCCCAGGAGCATCCACAGCAGCGGGCTCCTGGTGCTCCTCGGCCACCCCTGGCACAAAGTACACTGAAGCCAGCTGGAGACCAAGGCAGACAGAAGGACAGGAGGGATTTAATTAAGAACTGGCACGCTGTGCAACCGGGAAAGAGCTAATGACCCCTGGGGCGGCATTAGTGCATACCCCACAGCCCCCTAAAGGGGCTGCAGCTCCTGGGGCACATTCACCCCCGTGTCTGGCTCCTAATCGAGGCCTCCCGAATCCCTGCCTTCGGCACTTGTCCACAGACAGCTGCAAGGCCTCTGGAGCAGAGCCCTGCTCCTTCCCTGGGCTGGCTGCTGCTGTCGAGGCTGACAGCTGATCGCTGCTGTCAGTTTGTCATTAACCCTGGGCTCACCGGGCTTCACCCAGAGCTTCCTTGGGCTGGGCCCTGCAGAGAGCTGCTGTGGCCTTTCCTGGGCTTGACTGCCTTGTTATTGTCCCCTGCATTTTTTTTTTTTTTTATTATTATTTTTAATTGAGAAATAATGTAGCAAAAATCTGTTTTATATACACAAATTTATACATGTATATACAAATTCTGCAAGTTTCTCAAATCCAAGCAGTAACAAGTTAGGTAATGACAGAATTAAAGGCTTAGGGTTTTCATGCAGCCTCTGCTATGTATTTAGATATTTCTTTAATATTTCTTTCGTGTAGTTTCAGTAGTTGCTAATTCTTGATGCATTTACCCTCCCTTAAAATATCCCTAAATTCCATACAACCCAGGGTTGGGCTGAAGCACAAGAAGTTGTCCTTCTTTTGCTAAACTATCCCCATTTTAAAGTCTATCTTCCACCGTCAGAAGAGTTAGAGATTTACTTCCCATGTTTATTTTTTTGCTTACTTTGTTTGTCCTCTCTTCTAGGAATTAGGCTCACTGTTTTTCAGGATCTTTACCTTTAATTTCTGGAGATGGTGATACCTTAAATGGATGATCTCAGCTCATTTGGTTTCATTCAGAAACCAATCAACCTAAATCATCTTCAGTGGTAAGTAATGAAACCAAGTTCAAGCACTTCTCAAAATGTTTTCCAGAGAGCCCTGTTTGAGCTCAGACTGTGCTGTGTTCATAGGATGATTTAGGTCTGAAGCTCACTTGAGAATTCATCAACAAGGTAAGAGAGTGCTAGTAATGATTCTAATTTTTCAAGTCAGGACGTGAGTTTGCCAGAAAGGCTCTGTGCATCCTTTCAAGTTACTGCAGCTCTCTTCTGTTCTGAGAACTGGGAACATGAAGGACATTTGGGTGTTACTTATTTTTCTGATCATGTTATTTTTCAACAGAGAAATGTAAGTTTCCTGTTTCCAGCAGCAAGATTTATTGCTGTGTATTAGCAAGAAAAAAAAAAAGCCGTTTTACTAAAAGTTCAATTCTGATAGCTCTGAACAAAGTCAAGCCTGGATGGTAGATACAGGAGCAGCAACAAACATGATGTGACCGCTTTTTGTTCAGGTAACATAAATGTAAAAATAATTGGGATATTAGGATAGTTTACCACTGTGGAAAACAAACATAATTCTGCATCCTGAATGGTTTTTTGCCTCAGAGGTATTAGGCTGGCTGGTTGTATTCTGACAGGCTCAGAAAATTTGTGATGATGTACTGAAAGAGGTATACTTTCAGATGTTTCAGGCAGGTAGGTCCCCCCTGGTGGGAATGGCCCTTTCTCCCGTATTGAGGCATAGGTCCTCCAGCTCATAGCATGTAGCGATCACCACAAATTACTTTAAGGCAGTCTTGGCATGGATATATCAGGAGAATTGATGAAGAGCCTTTAACCTTTGAGTCATGAACTCATTTGTGAACACAGCTGATGTTAACCCCGAGTTAATTAATGCTCCATGGCTCTTGGGTGTGATCTGTTGATGGATGTCAAACCAGTTCCCAGAGAACAACCAAGCTGTGTGTAAACCCACCAAAGCTGAAGCTAATGGAGCTGATCTGGGATTATATGTAATTAAATCACAGAGAACCAACTTGAAGCAAATTTCTAAGTTGGTATGGGGAGTATACGTATGTTGTTTCTTTTTGAAAGATAAATAAATGATTTTAAATGATATACAGACTTCTCTTGTTAGGCTAAATTCACTTGAAAGTGTTTATTTCCTTCAGAAGAACATCACGTGGAATAGAAATTGTTCAGTAACAAAGTAAGCTATAAAAAGGTTAATGATTTTAAGGTGAAGTTAGATATAAGCACTGATATCTTTACAAGTCGTGCCATTCCATTTTTTGTGATAATGTACTGAAATGAAAGAAACAGATGAGTACATTTTTGTCTACATAAAATTGCTTTGAAGTCAGGGGCAGACTACATGACTGTACTTCTTTGCTTGACATTTTAAAGGCCTGGTACTAGCGTTTAGCTATTTAAACTTTTGCCTTCTAGCTTTGTTTTAGGAATAATGAGCATCTTCAGTGATTTGTAAGTGGAATTTAATGGTACTTCTTGCAAATTTAAAAAAAAAAAAAAAAAAATCCTATTTCTGTCCTTTTCAGATGTCTGGGTTAAAAGCACCTCCTGCTACCCTTTTAGTCCCCGTGTCCCAATGGAAATGATGAAAACTTGGACAGGGAGAAGAGCAGGCTGCTGCAGCAGTTTACAGGCCTGATGTGATGGGAAGAGGAGGGAGAAAACCCCCCATACCTCTACAATAATTCTCAGTGATCCCTGTCATAGGGATTTTACCGTGTGCAGTTCATATAGAGGGAGCTGAGGCACAAGAATGACACACGTTATTTTTTGTAGTTGCATTAAAAAAAAGTATTTGGGCTAGAGATCAGTTTCTAAACACATCTCTTGTCACTGAACATGAAGTGAATCCTGCTCTGAGCACTTCTCGTGCTGTCCATTTGGAAGAATTATTGCAGGATAGGTGGTTTCATCAGCAGGACTCTGACATTTGTTAGAGGCTTCCAACAAAAGGTGGTGAGGTGGAGGCTGGTGATGAATGAGCCAGGACAAGGACCGGGGCTGCTCTGCTGTTGGTGCCTTTTTCCAGAAAGGAGCAGGGAGCGTGGCGAGCAGGAAGGAAGAATTTGCTGAGAATAAATTCAACACAGTGGAACAAAGTGTTCCCCTTAAATGTGTTCTTCAGCCAGAATAGCAGCAGCGTTTCTGCCAAGTATGGGGCCTGCTGCAGGAACAGTTTGGCAAGGGGAAAAATATAGCCAAATTTGTGTGAAGCAGTCTGATAGTGGGTGGCTGGATTATGCAATTTTACTGATATCCAGACTTTATTATCCCTCACAAAGTGTTTCTGAATTAAGCAAAATGGTAGAGCAGCTGACTCTTATTTTTTCTTCTTCACTGCCCCCTTTCCAAAAGTTGTGCATTTAAACACCTCTGTTCCTATTCTTGAAACCTGAGAAGGAAAGCTGGGAGGACAGAGCTTGTAATGAAATCCTCCTCAGGAACCTGAGGGCAGGGCTGCAATATGAGCTGTTGGCAGTGTCGGAAATTCTTGGCTTTGTTGAAGCTTGGTCCTGGAAGGGATAGGCCAGAAAATAACACCCCCCTCTCTTTAAAAAAAAAAAAAAAGAGAGAGAGAGGAAAAATATGATATCTCTTCACTTCAGTGTACTCTTTTGTAAGTGTAGTCACTTCTGGGAGAAGTATCAAGATTTACAGCTATTCTCGACACTGCCATGAGGGATGAATGAGCTCTCATGAATGGAAGAATCATCATCATCATGTGGAAATCAGTGTGGTTTTGCCTTGGGAAGAGTGATTGTAGCTCAATTGCTTATGTACAAACAGGAGTCCTCTTTTAATTGCCTGACTAGCAAATTAAGGAAATCCAGACGGTTTGTTCTCACTGTGAGTAGCTTTGACTTCATGTGGATATGAGTTTAGTTAAGGTGTATTTAGGAACACATCTGTCTCATCCCTTGTGAGGCCTTATTCTAGGAACAAGGGAGGACTCAGCTTGGGGTTTCATCTGCCATGAAGATGTCAGAGCTGGAAAAAAAAAAAACGCTGCTGCTGTAACATGCTCTTATTGATTTAGCCAGTATGTTCTGGAGCCCGTGAGAGGTGACAAACAAAGGCAACCCATGGAGACGTTTTGCACTGTGGTGCTTTTCAAAGCACAGCCCTGTGCTGAAGCAGAACCTTCCCCTGAACGTAAGACATGCAGCCAGGCGTGGAGCCAGTGGTCGGCTCTGCAGGAACCAGGCACAGCAATGATAGCCAGCATAAATGAACCCTCAAAGGAATTAATAAGGGAATGCTGCAGCCCAGGTCTGAATACTTGATTTGTGGAACTGAATAGGAGCAGTATTAAATTAGACGTACCTTTCATCACAGCCTAAATCTGGTCAGAGCTTTGGTCTCCTGTGGCATCTAAAGGCTGTTATCGGTGTGCTTTGTCCCCAGCCTTTTGTCCTGGGGTTAAAAAACATCTATCCCAACTAGCACAGTGACTGAGTGGATGCAGGTGGGCAAATGCGCGTGATACCACTACCATAGCAGAACCTGTGACTATGAGTTTTGAGCTGAAACAATCCTGCAGAGAGCAAGAAAAAACACTTCTGGCTCCAGAACTTTGCTGCTCTGAGGCCGGATCCTTTTGGTGGTTGCTGCCAGAGAGGGGGACCTATAAACGGTCTGAGTGGAGCGTCCCTGGGTTTTGATCCTCTGTCTGACTGTGTAAACTTGGACCAGCTGCTTCCACCTTCTGTGCTTCCCGGAGCAGTTCCTAAACAAAAGCACACTTGCTATAAATTTCCAGTGCCACTTTGGCAGTGTGCTTATTGAGTTTTCCATTTTCCTTTTCTGGATTTTGTTTCCTTTCACCTTTTTAAGTTTCTTCCCTTTTCCCCAGTGGAGTGCTTATGTTCCCAGATTAAAAACAGAAGTTTGTTCAGGTTGATTTGTTAAAAATGTAGTTTTATTATGCTTTCAAATGGTATTTTCCATATAAAAATATTTACTTTACTAAAACCACATCTTTCTGATGGAAGAATGTCTGGGTTTAAAAAAAAAAGTCTAGTAGCATGAGTACATAAATGTTTCAGTGGTTCTGTGATTTCATAGAGCAAAACAATTAGGTAGGGATAACAGAATTCTTCATTTTAGCGAAATCCAATTATAAAATTATTTTCTCATTGGCTGAAGTGTGAAAGCTTCATGCACTAAAGACTTTCTGAATCCTAGAAATGTTAATGTTGAAAGTGTGAAACCTGGTTGTTCTCAAATTGTTATCAATGCACTAAAGTAATGGGTGAAATTTTAATCTTTGTGGCATGCTGCCCACAGATAGCAAAACTGTAATTTGTAGTTGCTTGTTATTAGTAAGTACAGCTCTGTGGTGGTCAGAACTGGAGGATTTTAGACCTCATGTTTTGGGAGCTGATCTCTTGGTCTGTGGCTGCAATCAGGCCTGGCAAGCCTGCAGTAAAAGCTCTGACACCAGCCTGTTGGCTTGTGATGTCTGTGCTGGAGACCAAATCCAGCCTGGGCTGATAGTGGGTTGTTTTTATTACAGGGCTAACAGCATCCTGACCTCCTCCTCCTGCAAGGGATTTTGAAAATTGCCCCTCAGGTATTAAATCCCACAGCTCTCCTCAGCAAGGCTCCGTGCTCCAGAGCTCTATTAGCAAGTGGTGGCCAGAAAAACAGTTAGAAGCTGAAATATATTATTGTGAGAGAAAGGTTAGAAACTAAATGATAACCTTAAGTCTTAAGGAAATTCTTTTGGTGGTTTGGATGTAGCTGGCTTCCTCTAGTCCTCTCTGTGTCATGCTCTTCCTCCCTGAAATGACCGTCCCTCCTTTTGGGACAGAAACTCCTTCTGCACGTTGCAGTGTCTTGGTTCTTTCATCGCTACTGTGAAAGCAAAGGAGTGGCTCACCTGCTGCTGCTGACTCTTTACCTTCTGGTGATGTGCAGAGAGGTGGTGAGAGCTTGTAGAAGATGGGAAATGGTTCCTGAGCTGATCTGGTGGCAGCACATGACATGATACTTAAGTACTACATCTGTTGCATTTCTAAACAGCAGAACAGATGAACAAGCAACTCAGTGCTGCCAATTCCCCAAACCATTACCCCAAAAATGGATTATTCAGTATACGTAAACAAGCATCACCCATATTGCTCCTTGGACACAATGCCTGGTCTCTGGCAGCTTTGTAAACCCAGCAAAACAAGTACAAGCCTATGTCTAGCAGGCGTTTCAAGGCGGTGTTTTTAGCTATGCTAGAACATAAAAGCTGTGTTAAATAACTGGGGGAGAACGTGGTTTAATTAGACGACATGTATATCTCCATTGAAACAGATCTTGTGAGGCTACCGATTGACTTTCAATCTGCAGTAAAGATTAAGGCTGTTACTGATTAAATATCACTCTGTCTTTCTCTGAGGACAAAAAGTTTACCTCTTTAACTGCTTGAACTCTTAGGGAGACTTCCAGAAGGAAGAAGAAAAAAGGGTGAAGAAAAATCTTAATTTTCTTGTTATTCGAAAGGGGTAATGCTATCAAACCTATTCCTCTTCCCAGGTCCCCAGTGTATATTTTGCATAAAAAGCTCAGCCTTCCAGATTTTTCCAGATTTGTACAGTTGGTAAGGAAGAACACTAACTGATGTTTTTCAGGCTTTTCTGAGTGTCTGGAGTGATATTTCCAAGCAGCTGGAGGCACAGCGTGGTTGTGTGTTGCAAGGTAGTGTGAAAAGTCCTTCATCTCAATGCACTGGTTTTTCATATATGGGCATGAATATTTCCTCTGCTGCACTGACAGTATCCATTTTGCAGAAAACAATAATGCAAGCAAGAAAACAGGAGGTTTTCTGCCAGGGCCATGTCACCAAAGGCCAGACTAGAGCCTGATGCTTGGTTATAAAGATATCAGCTTGTCTTTAACCTGTTGTTCCTGCCCCTCTGTGCAATTTGGAGACTTTGTCACGAACGAGGACTGCAAAGTGCTGCACTACGTACAAATCCAGAATCAAAGAGCCTCTTCTGTGCGAAGCCTGCATTGCCTCTGCCACCCGTGCCTGACAAACTGAAAGTTAGCAAAGCCTCCTAGCAGCACTGAGAATGAAACTCCTGGCTTAGTGCAATAGAAAGCTTTTCTGGGAGGGGAGTTGGTTACAAACACCTAGTTGGTGCCAAAAACTTTAAGCCAAACCATTTTTTAATTGCAGCCCATGAGGAGTCTCTAGAGACTCCAGGCAGACGTGCCTGAGATACCATCCCAAGGCCTGGCACTGCACAGGTAATGATGGAGAAAAGACAGAAAGGGGAGGCAGGAGGGCTTGCCAGCTGATGCCTGGACAGCCAGCAGCAGCCACCAGTGAGTGAAAGCTGCCCATAACCCCCTCTCCTTGCAGGGGCCACCCAAAGCATCACAGGGAATGCAGCAGATCACATCTGGAAGTGTAAAAGCAACTTGAGCATCTTGGTGATGCGGATCCCTGGTTCCTACTTTCTCTTCAGCAGAAGATCTTATCCACCCCAACCTTCTCCCTGCTCTCTGTCTGTGCTAATTAGACTGGGCTTTGAGGTATCCAGCCTTTACATTAGTGATGCTGTTATAGAATTTCTGTTAATTTAGCCAATTGTGTTTAGAAATTAACCTTTGGCATTGGGAGACCCTCTTGCAAAGAAATCGTGTTGATCCTTGATTAGTGCAGTGAAAAGCAGCTGGCAGCCACTGCTGCAAGTTAATTCTACTGGGCCAACGAATTTAGGGCAGTTTTTTCTGTTGCAGTTAAAATACAGGACCTGCAATATTGTTGCACTTGTGGCAGCTGTATGTGAACAAACACGCTGACCCAGCAATTTTGCAAGCATCCTGAATGATAGATTCAGGTTTCTTTTGTCTATCGTATATCTAAGCAATAAAATGGAACTTGCAGAATCCAGAATGGTGATTTTTACCTTAATTTTCAATGTAATGAAGGTCAGAACTCAGCTCAGAGATCACAGAATCACAGAATCACAGAATTTCTAGGTTGGAAGAGACCTCAAGATCATCGAGTCCAACCTCTGACCTAACGCTAGCAGTCCCCACTAAACCATTTTTCGTGGCTCTGGAAAGCAGAGAATATGGATTAATTATTTAACTGAAATCTAAGTTTACAATACTTCGTGTGTTACATTGGTGGATGAGCTTCAGGTTTGGAACAAAGCCACGCGTTTGCACTAGAAGGAAATTAAAACTATCAACTACAAGCTGGTACTAAGTGCTGGTGAGTCAAAATGTGATGGCAATAGGAGCCGTATTTCAGAGACAAAATGTTCTTCGCTGTCAGCAAAAGAAGGTGCTGGTTGCTGAGACATGGGATCCTTTTTAGTTTACAATGCCTTATGAGACTTTTTTAAAAGAAATGTAATGTGCATTTTCGTGGATAATGGCCCATACTAATTACTTTGAAGGTCTGCAGAGAGCTCTGTACTATCGCTGCACAGTGGTGCATGTATGCAGGCAGATAAGCTAGTAGTCTACCTGGTCACTGTTGCAGGAAGCATGGCTGAAAGCACGACAGACACCAGTAGAGTCAGATCATGCTCCACTTTATTGCCTGAATAGCCTAACTTTTATAGTGAACTTAACAGGGGCGGATAGTGTTTCACACAAGATTATTGGTCAAAAGCACTCAGACAAACAATTACAAGAAAACAACCCCACCTGCAAGAAAACAACCCCCTTGTGATTAGCAGTCACGTAGACCTTGTCCTTGAAGCCGGATGCTGGTAACAATATTTTTCTAAATTCCTCAATTGGGCGATGTGGGAACACTGTCATGGGAACTTCTCAGTTGCCCTGGTAGCTTGGTTTGCTCAGCTGCAGCAAGCCATGGGATTTTTGCTGTTTCAAAAAATCCCTCAACAGGTCACCAACACTGAAGCTTCTAAAAACATCATGATCTTTAATTTGCTTTTTTTCTTTCTTTCTTTTTTTCTTTTTTTTTTTTTTTTTTTAATTCCCAATCTCTGATGTTTCTTTGCAACTACCTGTGCATGCTCTGCATGGAATTTACACAGATATTTTGGCAGTGGATGCTAGCTGTTAGATCTCAGATGGTTTTTAGACATCGATGTCAAGAAATGTTACAGGATCATCAGCTGGTTGTTCTTTTTTTGGTTTGTGAGGGAGGTGGAGGTATTGTGATCGAATAAGAGTATTTGTCTTTAATCTTTCCACACTAGCTGCTATCATAGTAGTTTGGAGAAATACCAAAAAAAAAGAAAAAGCCTTATTTCTCATTGTCCTTTCTCTCATGTTGGTGCAATGAGAGAAACTGTTGGAGAAAGGTCACTGAGCTGTCAGCAGTGCTTCTATAGCAACCTACAAGGAGAGGACTTTCTGGCTTTATTTATTGAGGGCAAGAAGGGTTCAAGATAGATTTGCTGATGGTAGGGCTGCTCTGCTAGGAAACCTTGAAGGAGGGTGGAAAAAAAACAACTTTGGGCAGCAGGGCACCCTGTGCACAGCTGAAGGTTAGCAAACCCTCCCTGGGCTGGTGACCAGAGTGGCAAAAATTATGTTATGAGCCTGACAAGTGGTATTTGGCACCGTAGTGGAAGTCATTGCTTCCTGCCATATGCTATCTCTGCAGGAAGAGAGATTGCTGTGTATTTAAAGCAGCACTTGGGAAGCTTTCCTCATGAGGATGAGGCCAAGCACTAAATTTCAGGCTTTTGCCTGGACTGGGCATGTCCTGGGGTCTCCTGATGGCATCAGGTGGGCTTGGAGCAAGGTGGGACCCTGTGGAAGTGGTGGTGGATTGTGCTGTAACCAGGATGTGCTGTAGAGCATGAAATTCAGTGTAGGAATAATCAAAATGACAAATGTAATTTCCACTATTAATTTATTTAAAGTGCTGTTTATTGTACTTGGAGTAAAACCAAGCATAATACACCAGTAATCTCTTAAATCCAGTTTTCCCCGATGAACCATTTGTATTGGGCATGTTCTTCTTTAACAGCTGGAGAAATCTGAACAACCTGTTGTATTCCCATTCCAGGCAGAAAGCTTCATAGGAAATGGGTTAAATTCTCCCTTTACTGATCAGATAAAAAGGGTGAATGAAGAGAGAAATTACACTGCAACATCATTGTTTTTAATCTGATGTTAATAACTAGGCGAACAGATTTTTTTTTTTCTTTCTTCCCCTGTGATAAATCTTACTCAGTTTACCTTTATACCATGCTTCACACTTGCCTGGATTATTCTTTTCACAGCAGAACAGCTTTTAATATAGTGACAGGATCTATGACAGAAGAAAGTGTGATATATGTCATTGCTCATCTGTGTGCATGAGTCCTCAAATGTAAAAGGAAAAAAAGCCCCCTAGAGATTTTTGCATTCTTCTTTCTAAGTGGTAATTATGAAAGATCTTGAGAATCTGTTTGAAAATTCTCTGAATAAACTGTTTCAGGAAATACTTGCTCGGGGAAAAAAAAAAAAAAAAGTATTTTACAGGAACACAGATTTCCATCTGAACTTTCAGTGAGAATTTTTTCAGGGTAACTCATTTTGATTACATTTTGATCTAATGTGCTAGCAGGAAATCATGATATTTAGACCAAAATTACCAAGTAAGGCACTTTTGAGGAGGAAAGTTAGAATATTGGGGGGAAAATAGTTTTTATTTTTTTTCTTCCTCCACTTTAGGAGAACCAATAGAAGTTGACTAAGCCTAAAAGCCTGTGTTTTGGCTAGTCCAGCTTAAAAGGATCATCAGAAATTGTGCAGCATTGACATGTAAGAATTCAGTAGGCATTTCAGGTTAGTCATCAGAAACTTCAGACTCATAATGAGGATTGTCAGCAATAATTGATAGTGTAAGCAGTCAGCTTTCCTTAACTCCTTCATTAGGTTGCCACTCAACTACCAGTGGGTGTCTGTGCTGCATTCTGAGATGCTCTGATAGAGTACTGTTAAGAAGTGGTTATCTGCCCAGCCAGAGGAAGGATATGTAAATGGCAAAGCAATTTATATTTAAAAAAATAAAATAAAATACATATTTCATGGAGACTCTCTGCTTTTCTGAATACTTTGGACTTGTGCAAAGAGCCAGAGGAATTTGCACTGGGCCAGGTTTGCTTTTCTGCTGTGGCGTGTTGGGCTGCCCCTGCCATCATCCCCTCCCTCCTGCGAGTGTGGGATTTGTGCCTCGGGTTCTTTTTCTCTCTTTCTGCTTTTCTCTTCTGCTAGTTCTGGACTCCTGTTTGGGGAACAAAATGCCTTTGAAAATAACTCCATTCTTGGGGGATCTTGCTGGGAAGTTAGCGGGGGGTGTCCTTCGTGCCTGCACTAAAGTTCACTCTGTAGCTGGAGGAGAAGTTACTGCTTCCCTTTAGCTGTTGAAAAAGCCCAGAGCCCCAGTGTGCTGCTGCTTTTCCCCCGGGAAACTTCAGTACAGGCTCTGGGTGAAGATTAACTCAGCCATGTTTAGGGTAGGCCAAAAGCAAGCATGAGTACTGGGGTGCAGGAATAACACCTGCTGAAGCATGTGGAGTGCCCCACAACCATTTTGCATGTTCCTCGTCTAATAAAACATCAGTTCTTGCAGAAATTGCTGATTTCCCCTTAGTTCCCCCTGTTGCCTATCATGGATGCTCTCTGTGTTCCTCTATTCATGATAAATGAGGCAACAAACTCCCAAACTCCCACGTTTCCCTGTCACCTGAGTTGCTTTTTAGTATAATTTTTGTTCTCATGAGGCTTTAGTACCAAAATATTTTATTGGAGGGCCTGAAGAAGTGTCAGTCTTTTTTTTTTGTTAAGCTTGAAGATGAGGTAACACAGGCTCTGTTTCACTGTTTTTTTTTTTTTTTTTTTATTCAGTGACAAGTGGTGCAAAATAGTAATTTGTGTATAATTTATAAAAGTGTTGGGGGTCCAGTTTACTTAAAAAAAAAAAAAAAAAAAAAGAAAAAAAGAAAAAAAAAGATTCAGTTTGCTTAAATAAATAGATGAATTCCCCTGGGTAGAAGATGCGTGCACACTGCAGCAGCAGGCATGGGACAGGTCTCTGCTCATCACAGAGACTTCCCTGCCCTTGGCAACCACCCCATAGGTACCTCGCTGCATCCCATGTTGCTGGCCAAATTTTTACTGGTTGCAGCAGATGTGCTGGTGGGGTTGTTATCACAGTGCTGCAGGGCAGAAAAAACAATTTCTGATATGTTCTGGAGAGTTTTGAGCATGGTCCCAGGACACCCAGTATTGCATCTTGGACGAACATCTGTGAAGTGCTCATGTACCAGCCTCTGCATCCCAGCTCTCCGCTTCATCAGATGACGTATGGTTACATGGGCTATGTAGATATGGAAAATGTAACTTTCAGCTAGCAAACTTATCAAATCCATGCTTTGCTCCAATTATGACTATTGCTTTTATTAATTTGTGTTTTACATTTATCATTAACAACAAGCTGTTAACAAGTATATAATGCTATTTGGAAACTAGCTCACAGAAGCATAACGCAAAGCTTGCAGAGGATTTGAGAAACCCTGGGTGGGGATAGGAAATCCTCATGGAGGGGGTGGGCTTGTAAAAAGCTCTCTGATCGACGTGTTCAAATGCAGCACTTGTCGCGTCCTGCCAGCCAGTGCTGCTACAGTGCACGTGATGGCTCGAGGGCCCAGAGTTCTCAGTAAAACAAGATTATTTATTTTTTTTCACCTCTTTCTGAAGCTATCCAGATTCACAGCCCCGAAAGAAAAGAGACAGCATGGAATATTGAAGAGTTCTGATAATAATTCTCCTCTTTGAAATGAGGCAGTTTCACACCTGGCAAAATAAAATAAAAAAAAGAAGACACATTTTAGCCATGTTTTGCAAGAAAATGTACTCTTAAAATTACACTTTGCCCACATCAGCCTTTCTGGCAGTTCCCCATGTAAATTTTGAGTGCCTTGGCCAATTTCAGCTAGAACAAACAAAAGTTTCAGAAATGCAAGGCTTGTAGTTAAATAAAAAGGGCACTTGAGGAAAACACCATCAGAGGACCCACTGAGGGAAGGGAGTGCAACCCCAGGATTTATTAGGCTTAGAGGTAGCTACAAAGGAGAAGTTATGGATCGCTCAGCAGTGGCAAAGCCATCAGCAGGAATCTGTCACAGCTCAGAGCACAAAACCTGACCTGGCACCAGGCGGGGGCTTGCTCCTCTTTGCATTCTCTGGTGTGTTGTAAGGAGCAGCTACAGCATAACTGTGTACAAACCCTGTCAGGTTGGACTCACAGGTTCATTGCAAACAGGATTTATAACTTTTGGCAATCTTGGAAATAGTTGTTTACTCTAACAGGATAGCTCATTTAGACTCCAAAACCAAGACACTTTTTTTTCTCCTTAATCTTTTCTCCTTTAGGACTGTGTTGCTTCCTCAGTGCTTCCCTTGTGCTGCTCTCAGTGTTTTTCGAGCTCACTAATTGCATTTCTTCCCATGCTATTGCTCAAATCTTCTCTGTCAACCTGAATCTAAGCTCTAGCAGCTTGAAATCAGAGACGGGCAAGGATGTCTGTGTGATTAAAGGCTTGCTCCAGCACCAGATGATGTTTGAACAGGTTTGCCCACATGAATTCATACTACTTGTAGGATGTAATTGTGGATAACTTGACAGCATTTTCTGTCTGTGAAGATTTGAGCTGACTTGAGCTGTGTTTTCTCTAGATGTAGTCCTCGGTTGTTTCCCTGGCTCTTGCACGATAGGAAAGAAAAATCATTGGCGTAAGACAAATCCTGAGGAAAGAAAATCGAGAGACCTCAGGTTAATGAAGTTCATGTTCTTCTTGGACTGACTGCTGCAGGATCTTGAGGAAATCACTTCTAGATGATGATGATCTCCTTGTATGCGTCTTCAGGAGTAACAGACAAAAGAAAAAAAAATCACTTGGTACATTGATCCTCAGAAAACTGGGGATGTGGTTTTGAGTAGTGTTGGCTTCTCACTGGCTTCTGGCTACAACATCCCAGCGCAGCCCATTCCCCAGTTTAATTACTTGTTGCTGCTATGAAGTGCTTCCTTGTTTTTGTTTAAAACCTCTTGCCCTGTAGTTTCAAGTGATGTTCTCTGGTTCTTGAGTTGCAGGAGACGGTGAACAGCTAGGCATGTTGTGATTTGTGGAAAATCACTTATCCCATTGACTTGAAGTTGTCCTATCTACATCTTCTACCTGCCAGCTTTCAACTGTGAAAGCTCACAGTCTATAATGGAAGAACGGCTGCTTGTTGGTGTTTTTTTATTTATTTATTTTTAGATTATTATTTTTTAAATACTGTTATTATTTATTACTATTATTTTGCTCAGAAAAGGGTGCAAGATTCAGCCAATTCTGGATATCCAACCACCACCCTGTTCTCTGACAGTCATTTTCAGATCTGGGTGGTTTTAGCCTGCTGTCAAGCTACCAGAAAACTTTTCTCTCATCACCTATATAGCCTCTTCCCTTCAGGTGCTGGGGTGGGCATGAGGGCAGCAGCAGTGTGGGTGGCTTCCTGGCGCTTCTTCTCAGTGCTATAGAATGGGATTTCCACACCCCATTTCCTTTCCATGTTGTTTTTAGGGAATATTCTGCCTTACTACAGGCATGTAGGTTTGTGAGACGTGCTGAGGGGTTATCTCTTTTCAGATGCTGCATTTGCATTCTGCAGGAACAATGCTGTTATTCTCTTCCTGCATTTATCAACCATCTACAAGTTAAAAGAAATGCAGATTTTATTCTAAAAAGGGTGGAGGTGATTAGCAATGTTCATACTGGTTCACAAACAAGGAGCCCAATTTGCTCAGCTTTTGCAAACCAATGAAATTTCTGTGATCTTTAGTGAGAAGATTGAGACGTCAAAATGTTGTCTTGACCTTGTTAAGTCATTGATTTTTTTTTTTCCTAATTGAAGCCTTAATCAAAGAAAAATGAAGATGCTTCAACTCACTTCTCACCCTCACAACAAATAAGAATGCTAACAGCCAGAAAAATGTTCTAATGACTATGTCATGTTGGTCCTCTGAAAAAAGACAAATACTTTAAATGGAATTATGATAATGATGTGATCATTGTCTGGGTTGGCTTAATGAGTTTAGCAGCTGTTACGATATTAAATACTTTGCACTTAAGAAAAATAATTCCTCTTCCATTCTAAAAAAAAAAAAAAAGATCAGAAAAAACGGTTAGAGCTTTTGCTGTTGTGCTAGATACAGCCCATTTAGCTCTAACCACTGCCAAAATAACTGCTGGTTTGGACACTGTGGTCTTCACTGGGCGTGACAGCTTAGATGCCTCAACCCAAACAGAAGAATGGGGTCTTAGATGCTTCATCCTGAACTAACCAATGACTTATAGGAAAGCCTGACATATCCTAAAAGGGTGGAAAAATGATTGGGATGTGTGTTATATGTGAGCATATGCATAAAAATCTGAACTGAGAGTGTCAGGAAAAAGAAAGTTCTCTGTCAGCCATAATTAATCTGGGTGTTGGTGGGGTTGCAAAGAGGAAAAACAAGGTGAAATGTGTAGGGAACAGGTGAGGAATGCCTGTAGGAGACTCATCCCTTATCTGGGTCTGTTAAGCCACCTTATCACTCTGACAGATGGCAGAGGGTACCCCAAGTCCACTTCCACCACTGGCACTACTTTGCCTCCCCTTGGCAGTGCTGCCCTGGGGATCAACAACTCCTGGAATAACTTCCTACATCTCAGCAGCTAACCTGCAGAGCTCAGGGAGAGGCAAACAGCAGGTGCTGATGGAGACAGCTTGCGTGGCTTTGCTGGAGAGCTCTTCTTGACCTGTCTCAGTCCAACTGAACACCACAGGGTCTGCTGAAAATGTCAGGCAAGAGTCAGAAAATGTGCATGCAAGAAAGTCCAATTTCAGTGGAGTTTCTTGCTTGAGAACAAAGTAGTTCATAACTCAAACTGTGGAAAAACTTTCTTTATGCCATGGATAATTTTAAACTGTAATGAAGAGAGTTTACATACGTCATTGTTAACTTCAAGGCTCAAATGTGTGATATCCTGCAGAATGAGATTTCCTGTCATTGTGCTCTGTTTTGAACGAGGGTATTTGGTTAGTGTGCTTGATTGCTTGGGACAGCTCTTCAGCACCAATTTCACTTCTAAGCACACAATGTAAATGCTTCCGTCCTGTGTTGTCACTGTGAAGGAGCTGCGTCAGGCCAGGGAATGGTGTCTGGGGGAAGTAAAGCTTTTGTACTGGAAATCTGAAATGATTTTCCAGGCTGTTGAAATTTAATTAGTTTTACTGCTTAATAATGATTCTTTGTATCTTTTGTTAATCCTTAACAAAAATGAATTCAAACATCCATGACTTCTGACGGAGATGTAAATAAGAGCTGCATACAATTTCTGGGTACTGTGTAAAAAGCAATCTCTTTGCCCTCACCATTGGAAACTCATTCACCATCTCTGAAAGTTTGGAATTAAATAAAAATTTTGAGTCATGCCCAGAACATTAGAAAATATTGGGAGTATTAAAATACAGTAATAGGCTTCGTGGTGTCATTTGCATGGGAAAGGTAATGAAGTGTTAAGGAGTACTCAAGAGATTGAAGATACGCAATAGGTCGCAGTTCAGAGTCCTACGAGTAGGGTGACAGTGGTCTGAGTCACGGCATGACTCTGTCTAGACACGCACAACTTCCTTCATGCCAGGAAAAAAAGTCAGGTTTCACTGGTACCTGGGTAGAGATCCAGGCATAAATACTGTAACTACACTGCAGGGTTTTTGGTACAAAGGATTTACTGATGTGTTCAGGTATTTATTCTTTTCCTAATGCCTATTCTTGAAAACATGGTAGGAGACATCAAAAAATACATACTTATTTGTTAGACGGAGCAAATGTTCTGCTTTTTTCATTTAGTCAATTAAGATGCTGTTAGTAAGTACAAAATGTTTGTTCTAGACAAACTGATATATGAAGTTGAGCTGGGTCTGCATTTTCCAGGAACAAACAGTCCCGTGGAATGCGTACTCACTGCTTGGAGCCGGGAGAAATGTCAAATGCAAGTAGGTTTTGAAAAATCTCACCAGTTGCTCATTGTGAATATCAATGATGGTGGTTTGGTTTTGCATGATAAACTCATTCAGCTATTAAATTACTGGAAAGAAATCCACCACTTCAATAAAGAAGCCTGAATGAATCATGTGCATTTATAAATACAAAGGATGTCATTATGATTAGTTTCTGACCCTAAAAAAAAAAAGCCACTTCACAATTTTCCTGTGGTTTTCATTTATTTAAAAAAAAAAAAAAAAGACATTTTTTTTTTTCCTTTTCTCTTAACATAAATTACACTGCTATCAAAATCCTGATTGTGGACCTCTGAACCTCTGTTTGTTTCGGTATATAATTCTACGTTAACTTTTTGGGGATTGTCTAGCCTTTAATGGTACTTACATGTATGGCTGAACATAGCAGGTCTATACAAGGTGAGTGTGCTTATACTTATGTGTGACAATATCACATGTAGTAACTTTGTTTTCACCTGTATACAGAAATGTAGTAGCTACACCTTGTGTACCTTCTGGAGTTATTTAAACGGTTAATGGAAATAGACATATGAAACCATATTGTTAGGAGGACATGAGAGAAAAAAAATAGCTTCTGCAGTTCTGATATGATAAATCTCTGGGCCTACAAGATAAATCCTGTTTTCTTGATGGGTTTGTTCCCAGTGGCTAACAACGGAGTGTTCCTTCCCCTGATGGGCAAAAGGCAGTGCACCCTGACTTGTTCCTGGCCCCCTCTTGCCTACCCAGGCCAACCACAGATATCCTTCTTGAGAAGCGTGACTTGGATTAAAATTCTCTCACTTTTGACTGCAGAAGCATATTCTCAAGCTCAAACCCTCCGATTTTTAGGGTTCTCTAGCCAGGACAAGATTTGAAAATTCCTCATACCCTCCCTCCCAGCTTTTTGAAATTATTTTTAAATACTGCTTTTGGAAACTCTCCAGAGGGATGCAGAAAAGAATACTTAGAGTATATGAAACATCCAGTATTTGTTTCTCAAATGGTCCCGCAATTCATCAAGATACCTACTTAAATGCCCCTTTCCTCCTCCCAAGAACCCTCATGTCTATTTGTTTTGAAAACAGAAACTGATAAAGAGGAAACTCTTCAAAGCTGTGAGAGTAACCAGTAAGAGACCAGAGTCTAAAACTGTTTTGGGTCTCTGGGAAAGGTGATGGCTCTGTGTAGTGTTTGTGCAGTGTCCAGCTTTGGCACAGCCCCTGGCTGGTACCCAAACCACAGTTCCTTGAGCACTTCTGCAACACCCATCCAGTGCTTGTACCTGGCTTTCCTTCCCAGCGCAGCCCTTCTGTGCTCTTGGGTGTAGATGTAGCTTAAAAGCCCTTTTCTGGAGGAAAATTGCTTCTAAAAATGTGCTTTCAGGCTAGTAGACACAGAGCTAATTCCTGACAGCTTCAACCTGGAGTGGCTCCTGACGAGCTCCCTGGCTTGCGTGGCACAGGAAGCCAAAGCAGATGAGCACAAGAGCCTCTTGTCTTTTATAATTAACAAAGACAGAAGCAGTTTTGCCCTTGATATTTGACATTTATAGAGCATGACACTATGTCATCTGCTGCTGATCTTGTCTGGAGGGAATTCAAGGGTGAGGTGTCCTGGCTGACTGAGACTGATTTGGTTTGGTTTTGGATAAACATCAACTAATTTTCCATCACGATGTTGAGCCCTTGGAGATCCTTCCTTGCATGACTGATGTAGGTTTGTAAATACAGAGCTGGGCTGGGCTTGGGGATGAGTCGGGCCCTTGGACAAGCAACACAGGAGAGATGGTGAGACAAAGCGGGTTCCCCTTGTGCATCCCTCACCTGCTGATGGTCTAGGCAAAGGCTGCAGGTCTGTGATGTTTTAGTAACACATCTCCAGCTCTGCTTTTTTTTTTTTTTTTTTTTTTTTTTGGGTGCTCTGGGAGCAAGCCCAGGAGATGCTGTGGGTTTCATCAGCCTGAGGTGCTGCACCAGCTCTGCCTGGTGCTTTCTGCTTGTCTGAGTAAATGAGATGACAAAACCTCGCAGGGTGGAAAACCTCTCAGGGTGGTGAGCTGGGCAGGGGACACCACGTGGCTGTGATGTTGGCCCTGCAGCAGGTGCTGGCTTGCTGTTGTTTTCAGCTCTTTGTTTTATTTAACAAAATAGACCTGATTATATTGAGAAGGTGTTGAACAGGAACGTGACATTTTTATTTCTTTTTTAATTTTGACAAAGTACTCAAGTTGCATGCCAAGTTGGTATGAAACTTTGATTTTAAATAAAATGCAATGGTACTATGTGAAAATCCCAGGAAACCTTGAAGGTAGCGAAGGGGTGTGTGTAAATGTGCAGTGCCCTGTAGCTGGGAAGTTTATGAGGCGTTAAAGCAGTGCCTGGAGCCCTCCAGTGCCATATAAACTGTTCTGTTACATAAGCATGTTGCTTGATGGCTGGGCTCGTGGATATAAATTCCCTCCAGGCTGCTAAAGGGACCATGCTGCAGCCTAGAAATGCCTGCTATTTATTATTTTATGGGTCTGGGGGCAGTGAGACAGCTTAGCTATGCTTAACCCTCCCAGCGCTTCACAGCCACTCCAATGCAGAAATCACCACTAAGCCTTTACTCGAATCATATTTCTAGCCTCAAATTGCTTCAATCCCACTAAGGATTTTCTAATTGTAAAATCTGCCCCAAAGTTTGTACAATAAGGTAAGGGTCTCCAGGAGCAATCAGTTTGGGTTTGGACCTGACAAACCCCCTGGGATGCTGCCAGTGTCTCTGGAGGAAGCTGAGCTGGAGATGGGTGGCACGGCTGCACCAGTGGAGCCGGCCTGGACCATGGATTCTGTGGGGTGGCAGCATCCCCGCAGCCTGGCTGCCCACCTGAAAGTAGTGCCTGAGCAGTTCCCACAGCTGGAGCCATTTGAGCAGCTTTTTGCCTTGAGTGGGCTTCAAGCGGTTTAATCCAAGTGATCCTAAGGAAAAGTGATACTTGATGAAGCTTCCTCTGTGCTCCTAGCACAGGCATGGAAACAGTGTTGGATGGCTCAGAAATGTCTCAAAGTAATTTTTTGTATCAAGCCAGTTCATGTATTCTGGCAATGCCAGTGGTGATGATGATGTTGGAGCAGCCGATGCCCAGGAGATGGGTCACTTATTTGCCAGACCCTCAATATTTCTGCCTCTGCAGTGACACTGGCTGGCAGGTGGCACCGCCATGCCAGAGGGTGCTTTGGGGGATGATTATTTTTGGGTTGGCATAAGCTCGTGACCCTCTGTGCTTAGACTGCAAAATAAAGGGCTTTTAGCACGTGGAGAGTTTTGGGTATATTTGTATTTAACATCCACACTGCTGTGCTTGTGCACTGAAGAAGAGGTGGTGGCCTTTGGAGAAGTCAGTGGTGTTTTCTCATACCTAGGGGTGATCTCAGGCCATCGGACAGCTGTGTCCTGCTGAGATGAGGTGGAACCCACTGCGTGGTCCATCTCCAGCCATCTGTCCCACCTGCACCTTCCTTACTGGTGTGTCACCGTGAGGTCTGCACGTGGTTTCCCCACCTGCGTTCAGCTGCTGGTGCTTTCTGATGGAATGCTGGAATTTGGATTCAAAACATAATCCACAAACCCTTCCAGCTTCTTTTCAGACAACTGAAAGCAAACTGTTCTTGGCCAAACCTGAGCTTTTGTAGGGTTTGGCTGAAGAGTGTCTATTTCCAATGGTTTATTTCCAAAAATAACTCAGTTTTTGACTGATAGGAAGCAGAAAGATAAGATTTTTTTCCTTCATAGCAATGCCTCTTCTTACAGCTGAAATTAATAATGTGATAAAGATATCTGCTGCATCTAATCTCAACATTTTGGAGATGCAGTGTGGATAAATACTTCGACACTTGCCCAGTTTGCTGTCTCAATATAGATGGCTCTGAGAGTTATATCATTGTCTTGGTATTATTATTGGGCAGGGAAATACACAGAGGTCTGGCACAAAACTCACTCGGAAATGTTTAAACACTTTCAGTATAAGTGTGACTGAGCAGATGACTTGCATTGAAAATAGGAGGGGAACATTTCTTCTACTGGTTCTCATTCTAATACATCTGATGTATTGCAGTTACTTAAAGCTAGCAGAAGTGAATGCTATGCTCAGTAACAGCAGTGCATGTTTTTATTACTCTTCATCCCCAGTGTTTTGATGTTCCTGGTCACCTGTCAGTTATTTCCCTTCCCCAGATGGCACAGGGTTGGGTGCAGAACGCTGAAGTGGGCGCCAGGAGGTTTGTGCAATTCCTGTCTCTCTTACTGCTTTGCTGGATTTTGGATAAATTCTTTGCTGTGCCTCAGCCTTTCTGTTCTAAACAGATCATAATGTTTACCACCACTGTGCAGTGCTTTGATTTCTACAGGTAAGATGCTAGGAATAAATTAGTCTTATTTTGCTGTAACATGGTACACCTTTCTTACATCTCTTCACCCTGTAGCACCTCTTTTGATGATCCCCTTGTTTACTGCTTGTCCTTTAATTAAATAATTTATTTATTTATTCCCCATTCAGTTGCAATGCAAGATCCCAAGGTACGATTTTCACAAAGCAATTTGGCTCTGTGAAAGATGGGGTGGAAAGGGAGAGGGTTTCCACCCACGTCCTGTTTGCGCAGCTCCATGAGGTGTCTGGGCTCAGCCCGGTCGCTTGCCCAGGTCTGGATAAAAGCTCTGTAGTGCATCAAGGTGGCTCGGGGGAAAGACTGGGAGATTTGGGGGGAGCTTTTCTGCTTCTCTTGTTTAGAAAGCAGCTCTTTTTGGGCTGTTTTCACCTGGTCAAGGATCAGAGCCCTGGTCTACCAACCAGCCAGCTGCTGTTACTGCAAGCTGGATGGAAGCACTTCCCTGGTGTTTATTTATTTATTTTTCCCCATAAAAAAAACCTCATAGGACACCTGTACCAGAGCCTTCCCAGCTCAAACCAGCCATTCGTGCTGGGTTAAGCAAGGCTTGGACCTGAGCAACATGTTTAACCTCCTCCCAACCTTTCTTTGCTTTCCAGCAGCCTTGCAGGTGTTAGCAAGTAAATACTGTATGCAGTAATTTTCCCAGTAATATCCACATGTAGTTGCCATTAATATTAATAGCAGCTATTATTTGCTAAATGGACTTCTTGGTTAACTGTGTATTTATTGTAGGTTGTTTGAATAAAGTCAGAGTGTGATCATTGCTATGTAGCAGGCTTGAACGTGGGGGAAAGAGAAGAAATAATTAGTTGGCAGGTAGCCTGTAATTACCTGGATAGCATGGTCCTGCTATGCAATTAGGTGCTCAGCACTTGCTATGTAAATAAAGTGACCAGCCTGGCTAATATGTCCGAGACAGTAGGTTAACATGCAGCACATTTCCACCTGCAAATCTCTGTAAAAAAGCTGATTTCCTTCCTAAGCTTAATTCCCCACTGGTATAAGTCCTGCACGAGTCTTCCTATGGAAGCTGAGTACAACGGGCAAAAGTCAGACTTCAGGTCACTTTGCTGGCTTTCCTAGTTGATTAATCTGGCAGGGATTTATGTTAATGCGGTGGAGCTTTGCAAAATTGAGTTCCTGTATTTTGGCAGCTGGAGTCATTCTGAGTTATAATTTAAATGTCTGTTTAATAATCAGAAATGTTTTTTTGGTCAGTGAATCTGATTAATATTTCATAAGAGGTAGAATCCCATTTCTCTCATGCTTCCTTACACTGGCACACTTTAATTTATTCTTCAGTCATTAGAATGGTAAATGGGAAGGAAGGAGGGGGATTAAGGGTGTGATTTTCTAGGTTGTTATTCATCTTAAAGAGATGGAGCTAATTATAAAGCACCTTTAGCGCTAAGAAAGGCCTGGTAGTTGCGAGGGGATGTGATTTGCTCTTCTGTGATAAACTGTGTTGTTTATAATGAGTGTGCATAAACAAGATGTGGCTTCTTCAGCCACAGCCATCGATGGCTCTAAAATTCTATTCTTAAGTGTATTTGAGCATTTTGTAGCTCTTATCCAGGGCTAGATGTTATATGGGGCATCCTTGTAGAAGACTCAAGGGTCCTTCACTGCAGGGAGTCCCTGCTCCAGCTCAGTTCTCCTCCAAATTATCATCAACTTTTGATGTGGTACTGGAGAATTTGCTTAAATGATGGGTTTCATGAATGGTGATCAGCCACATGCTCCTTATTTTGAGTGCTCTCAAAATAAGACACCAGACTTTTGGTAGTCTGGTGTTTTATTTGCTGATGTCCCAGGTCCTTTAGCTGTAGTTTGTGGTGGACGTTCCCAAAAACTCACTTGATGCAGTGAGGTCAGGCAGTGGAGAGATGCAGGCATTGCCAAAAGGCACCCAGGGGGCTGATGTTATGCTCAGTGGGTGCAGTTCTGAGCATAAAAAATTCAGAGCACTCAAAAACCGAACCTGTTATAAAGTTAGTATCATAAGGTGTACCTGCTGGGAGACAAACTTGATTTCTTGCATTTCCTGTCTTCTGAGTGCTTGACTTGGCAGCTGTAATAATGTTTAATAATAAGGTATACCTTATTGATGTTCTCACTGGAATGATGGAAAATACAGTTATCCTACAATGAAAAGAATAAAAGCAACAACCCTGTGTAACATTTAAATGACTTCCTTTTGCAAATAAATAGGATGGAAACCTTTTTCCTTTGTGTTGTATTAGTATTCCAGTTCAGAAAGAAGCAAGCAATCTTAAATGGGCAGAATTGCTACTGTTAGAAGGAGTAAAATGTATAGTTTAAGATTGTTAGTGTATGCATGCACTTAAAATTACATGTGTTATACATTTTAAAATAAACTGAAAGAATAATTCCTGCTTTTTTGCTTCTGCCTAAGGTGCAATCCAGAATTGATATACTGAGAGAAAGGAGAAAAAAAAACAAAACAAAAACTGTTTCCTGAAAAATAATAAGCACAATGCTTTAGGGAAGAGGAGAATTACTATGAGAAACCAATTCTAGGCAATACCTAACGTAACAATGGCCAAAGCATGATATCTAATTACTTCTTGTTTTCCTCAAGTGGAGGAATGCTGCAAATCAAATGTTTTATTCATTGGGAGAATGGTAGTGTCTAAATCAAAGCCGAAAGGCATCATACCAGTGTGATTTGTATTGCTGGAGAGATGTATAGGAATCCTTCAAACATCCTGATTAAATGCTGTTTGACAATAGACTCAAATTATTCATCAACTATTTGTCTGTGCACAGTAGCATTTTCTTTTGATCCTCTTTGGGTTATCCATCAGGCTCCAGCTTACCAGAACTGAAGTGGAGATAAAAATTCTGTTGTGCCAAGGAAAGAGGAGGACAAAGCTCTTGAGGCAGACTTGCAGGCTGTATTGCATGCGGTTGTTCTGCATCCATCCTTGGCGGTGGGGGAGGATAATGAAACAGAAGTCTTATGTTGTAAATATGCAACTGTACAGCTCGTGGTTAGGATTTGTATGGTAGCAGTGTGATTTGCTTTGACTACAAGTGTCTGAATGCCTGTTTAATAATTTGGTCTAGAGCTGCCTTTGCCTCCTTGGGTCTGCTTTTTTTTATAGCCTGGATGTGGATTGATGGAAAATATTTCCCAGGTCGCTGCACAAATTGGAAAAAAAGATTGTGGTTTTCTTTCACCTTTCTCTTAAGCCTGGCCTTCTGTGGTCTTTCTTTATAATTTGAGCCCTGTCTTAGAATCCCAAAACTCATGGAAGACATTTGCTGCGTGTATATATAAAGGGTATTTATTAACCGTTGGATGCTATACCATGAGTATAGACTGCAGGGAATCCTCCTGGCCACTGAGTGTCATTGTTAACTCAGGAGAAGTGGGGTGATGAGAAAAATCTCTCTCACTGGGGAGGTGAATCTGTGTGGGCAGCTTGGGAAGGCATTGAGTGTGCTGAAATGGTTTACTGAATGGCAAGGTCAGTCTCTAAAGAAAAACTGCTGCATGTTCCCAAGCACTCTGGGAGCTAGATTCATAAAAATTCACAGAATGCATTACCATGGTCCTGTCACAGAGCAGGATCCTTGGCTGAGATGAGCTTAATGCTCTGAATTTTGGGGATCCCCATGTCTGGGCACCTAAGGCTGCTCCCTGTTGCCTCTGGTTCTCTCCTACTCAACTGAGGTCCCATAATGAGTTCCCCTCCCCAAACTCCCTGGGTCCTCTTCCTTGGGGCTTGTGCCTACTGAAGTCAGCTCTGTCATGCAGGATGAGATGATGATGCTTTTCTGCCCTGTGCTGTTATGTGCCCGTGTAGTGCCCTCGTGCAATGCCCAGTACTGTGCAGCAGTGAGGGTGTGGGGCTGGTGCTCTTGTGCAAGCGCAGGATCTTCTTCCAGCTTGGGAAGCCTTGAAATGTAATAGTCTAGAAGAGAGCCATCACCACCAGAAGCAAGATTATTTCCATAGAAGGAAAAATACTTGAAGAAAAGTAGTTCAAACAGTGGTTTGTGCAGCTGTTTTCAAATAGCCAGTGAGTTTTATTACCTGAGTATTGCTACTTCTCTTTATGGCCATGTGTTATGTGAGCAGAGTGCAATTTCCTGATATCTAAACTTGTGAATTAATGCTTTTACTGAATGTATTATTCATAGGGTTGGTTGGGAGCCTTGAAATTCCCTTGCCTTACTATGGACTATTTGCTATGCAAGGTAAACTGATCTTCATCAGCAACAGCATCAACACTGGGACTAAGATAAGGACTCTCTTTTGGACTCTGGGCTTGAAATGTGCCCTGCATTCGTGTTAATAACACTGATTTCAGTGACGGCAAGAGGAAAGGACATGGCTGGAAGGCATCAGCCTGGTGTTCAGAGAAGGAAACTATTGCAGGTAGGAAGGAATGTGATGGCTGGGGTTGCCAAGCTAGTGCACTTTAATGCCTCTTCTGAAAACTATCTCACTCTTACCTCTGTGCGCTGCCTCTCATTGAGCAGTTCTCTGCAAGTTTCTCTTCAATTGGGAAAAGAAGGGTCCTTTCTCTGCAGGATGGCAAATCTATTTTAAAACTATATTATTGCAAATACGATACTGGTGTTTTACTGACTGAGCAGGAGAGGAAGCCCTCTTCAGCTGCATTAACATCTGTAAGGTTAACAGCAACATTGCTATTGCCTAGTAGTTATGTTGCCACGAAAACACCACCTTTCTGGCCTCAAAACCTCCTTAAACCAGGAAAGGGCTTTGCAAAACCCATCTGGGTGGTGTGGCTGGAGCAGGACAGTCAGGAGGAATTCCACAGTCTGCCCATGTCTAGCCGGCTCAGTGAGGGCGGAGAGGAGCGGGGTGGAGGGAGAGGATGATGCTGTGCCAGAAACCACCTCCTTCCCCTACCGTAGCCCCATAGCTGTGGTTTAACTCCTCACAATCCCAAAGCTGAGGTGGTTCTCACACGGTTGTGCTAAATCACTTTTCTTCTGGCAGGGATTGGGTCAGACAGTGGAAGAGCTTTCTGCATGGCATTTAAGGCCATCAGTTTCACTCACTTGCTGTGGGGTTTCTGTGATTTCTGGGTGCCTCTTTGTGCAGAGTCCTAAGTGCCCTCAAGTGCTGGAGGAGCAGCTGAGAAGCTGTTCTGCCCAAATGGATTTGCAGTAAATTATGAGGAAAAAAAAAAAAGTATTTGAACCAATCTCTACATTCTTGACTACTTTTTTTTTTCCTCTCTCTCTCTCTTTTTTTTTTTTTTTTTTTTTTTTTTTTCCTTCTCCCCTCAAAGTCGCTTTTCCTTAGTGGATGAAGATGTTCAACTCTGCTTTAATCTGTGACCAGCTCAGAGCCCTCTGGGAATACAGGCATATTTTTGCTCCTCTCTCTCGATGTTCCCTGCCCACTTGATTCATAACCACTTATCTCAAAGGTTTCTTGCACAGCTTTATTCAATGCAGGCTGCAGAGAGACCTTATCTATTCTGGGCAAGAAGTAGCGCAAGCCTAGTGTTACACCAGCATGTCCCTGCAGCTGCTGGGGGAAGCACTGAATGGAGACAAAGTAGAATGGGCATTGGAACAGAAAAGAAAGATAATGTTGAAAAAATATAGAAGCACTGTGTTTCCTCTCTTCTGGCAATACTTTTTTTTAATTCTTTCCTGTTTAGCCAATTAAAGTCCTTAATTGCCACCCTGTCTCTATTGACTCTACCAATTGGCACCATGCTGCTTGTGTCTGCTGCCCTGTGAGCTGACCGCTTGCACTCAGGGGAAAAAAAAAAAAAATCAAATAGAGCTGTTTGGAAAGAGTAAATGTAAATGACATAAAATTACAACATCTGAACCCGAATCAGCATCACTTCCACATATGGATGTCTTGTTTCCTATGAGAATAATTCTAAAATGTGTTTCAATGTCCATCTTCCCTAGAAACTTCTGTTCTACAACAAAAGTCACTTACCCTGCAGCAGCTGTATGGTGCTGGGCTTTCAAGGAATGCTGTCCTTTGGTGCTTGGTGTTTGCCCTTATTCTTGGGGGTGGTGATGGAGGATGGTGTTTTGTGAGGGATTTACTTTTAAAAGTCTTCCCTGTTGCTTTGGTCTAACACATCTGCCAGATGCAGTGATGGCTCTTTAATAAGAACGATCCTCTCTGTGAAATGTTGCCTTTGGACAGGCGCTTTATTAAGAAGGACATGAGCAGGGGAGTGATTTCACGCTCACAGACCTCAGCTAGGTGATGCGTGATTGAACCCTTCCTCAGGCTGTCGGCTCTCAAACCACAGTGATATAATGCGGGTGTTTCTGGCCGACCGGCCGCAGCAGGAGCTCTCCTGCTTTTAATTTTTGCAACGGCTTCAGCATCCCCCCCAGTTCCTGCATGCTGCTTTGCTTCTCATTCAATTTGTTTCCTGATTGATGGTTAGCACAGAGCTTTTTAAATAGGCTGTTTCAATACGCAAAGTTGCAAAATGTTCACCTGATGTGCGGCAATTGTGCCAGTTCATGACTTTGAAATGGATTACTGGTTCCTTAGTGAAATTCTTCTTGAATGAGAGAGGCTTGGAAAGAAGGCAGCATAACGTGCATTAGGGCGAGGAGACCTTATCTGCTGCTCTCTGTCATTAATCTTCAGCTTTTCTCATTCTCTTCCCAACTGTTCCAGTATTATCGTGCCTTCTCCTGGGGACAACACGTGCTCTGCACTGTTACTCAGTGCCCCAGGAGGGATCAGGGAAGGCTTCCATGGGACCTGCCATCCTTCACCAGATGTGACTATGGGCAGGATCACCCTCAGAGCCGAGATAGCAAGCAGCAGGGATTTTTTTTTTCAGCCGCTGAAATCAGCCATGCTTGGGTTGAGGAAAGGTGTCTGCTGACCCGGTGTAAAAGGTGACTAATTGTCATCTCCCTGTGCCTCCCAGAGCTGCGGCAGTTTGTAAGGCCAGCTCAATGCATTGTCACAGGCGGACAGGATTGTAAAGGTTAGACAAAAGCTGCTGCTCAGCTGCTGCTTCTCCTAAATCAAAGTGCCTCAGCTGTTGACATCTTGGAGAATTTGTTGGGGGTTTAAAAAATTAAAATAAAAGGGCATTAAAAATATTAAAGTTGTTGTATTTAACGTAAATGAGTCATTCTATAGCGGCCCCCATGTTAGGCTGGTGTATAATACTTTGAGGTGATTGCATTAGTCAACTAACTTCAAGGCAGGGCTGGATGCATCTTGTCTTTTTTATTTGGATTCAATTTTATCCTGATTATAAGAACAAAAAAACAAATCCAAACAAAAAACTCTCTAAAACCAACCAACCAAATAAAACCCAAAACAAACCAAGAAGGTAAATACATTCCCCCTAATGCAATGAAATATGACATGGCTTTGGGCTTGGCGCCTTGCTCCTTCTTTATGAAATAGTGTTTGGGTGACCTTTGTGTTCATGAGGCTGAAGGGGGCAGTGACTAAGACCTGGCAAGGCGAGGATCTGCTCTGCCAGCTTTTTCCACAGCACTGCTGCCAGAGACCTGAGGAGAAGCTGCTTTTTGCAGACTGCTCCCCTTGGATGGTGCTGAGGGTTATTTGTGGTCTGCAAGTGACCACCTGAGCCACGGGGCGTTCCCTTGGACTGAAGCTCCTGATTTTCCTCTGCTTGTTTCTGAAAGTCTCGGGGTTAACTCTTCCAGCATGAAGGTTTATATGGCAGTGGGTTATATTTGCATGCATTTTCATCTTTTGCTAGGCTTTTTATGATCAAAAAATACAACTTGTATGCACGGCTACAAAGGCTACAGGATGCTGTGCAACTAAAGGGAGTGTTTGCAGAGCGTGTCGTGGCGCAGGCTGTGCCCTGGGTGATGCTTTTGGGACGTTTGTTGGCATTGCCCCTTGCTGGGAAGCAGACAAGGGTAGTGGCATACAGCCACTTTTTTTCTTTTCCACACCAATATTTCTGAAAACACATTTCAGTCTCAAAAAATACACCTTTAAAAGTAATGATATGTTTCACAACTCTGTAGTATTCAGCATCAAAAGCAGTATTTTTTTTTTTCCCCCAACAGTTTCCCTATTTGAGAAAGCAGTGGCTTTTTTTTTTTTTTTCTTTTTTTTTCCCCATTTTATATTTGGGGTGCAAAGTGGTAAAGTGCTTTAGCCACAGCCCAAACTGAAGTCACTGCTGCAGGTGCCAAAACCATATTTGCATCCCTGGATGCACCTGTCCCCTCGCAGCACCTGACATCTGCAGTGGCCACGTGTGCTCGCACTCTCTTCATGTGTTTATTTGTGCACACACATCTGGCCGTGGCTGTGTTGTTATTTCACAGCCTGGTGCTGTTTGGGGTTCTCAACAAGTCCTGGGGACAGCCCCAGGCAGCAGGGGCTGCAGCAGCAGTGCTAATTTGGAGTCAGGGATTGGGCCCTCATCCTCTTGTATTTAGCAGTGCTGGTCTGAAGATTTTTAACCTGCTGGAGCCTTTGTGATGTTGTCCATCAGCCTCATACCAAAGCCCTAAGCCCTGGATGGGGGCTGCAATGCACCCAAAATAAATACATGATGCAAGTGAATGGTAGTTTGCGTGGGGATGGCTGCCTGCCATGAAAGGCACAGGCATGTCAGGTCTGTCGGCTGCTTTCCTGTCTCATTTTGAAAACAGGTGAAGCAGTGAGGAAAATTAAATGTCTGGGGTTTTCATAGCAAAAACTTGATATAAATAATTCTACTTGCTAGCACTTCCCGCCCCCAGCATCTCCCCATGTGTTTATATTCTGTCTGCATGCCAAAGGGTTTACATTTTGCAGGATAAAAGCAATTTTAATTCTAACGTAGTGCTTAAGTACTTTTTATTTTGACTCAGCAAGATCCTCTATTGTTGGTAAAACTTTGTTTCTGTGCTGTGCTCCCAGGCAGTTGTTGGAATGACGTAGGCTGGTGCCACCAGCAGCTTCCACCAGCACACCAGGGATGGTCACCCTGCTCCTGGCCCCTGCCCCAGCCTGGTGGAGGAGCTGCAGCCTCCTTCTCTCATTCCTGGGGAGAGGAGTTCTTCGCCCCGCTTCCCATCTACATTTGCATGCTGCAGAGCTCTCCATCCCCAATTATTATTATATTATCTTGCTCTGGAGCGGTAGCATTTCTTTGATGAAAGAAAATGGAGAAAAAGTTGAAAAGTGTGATTTTTTTTTTTTAATTTTTGTTTTTAATTGGCTGACTCTTTCTCCTTTCCACTTAAAGGGCTTTCAACAGTAGGCTTTTCAGCTGCATTGGTGTCCTCTAATCTCCTCACTGCCCCTGATCACGTGGGAGGCTTTTGGTTAAATCAGACCCATTCTTTGGGCAAGGCTGTGTTCCTGAACTCCAGAGGAGCACAAAATCCTGCCAGGGCTGAACTTAGCAGGAGAACTTCACATTCCAGCATGTTGCAGTAGTGCTGGCACCTTTATGCCCAAGTAATTCAATAATCTACTGAAAGCACGAAATCTTCTAACCAGTCCCCTTCCTTCGGACTTCCCAGATTCAGAACAATGTAGCCCGTGGTGAGCATTGTGGCAGTTGCTGCATGGTCAAAAACTGACAATGTTTAATTGAAAACAGGCTTGCAGGGTTGTGGGAAGACATCTGTCCTGTTGCCTTAATCCATCCTTGAGCAATCGAGTCACTGACGGATGTAGTGACACATGCACATAGATGATAGCACACATGGACACATGAAGGCACTGGGTCCAAAGGAGGGGCGGCACGAGTGGGTGTAGGGTGTGCATGGGGCCTGGACTGGGAGTTGTGGTGTGGCAGGGACCTCCCCTGGCTTCTCCTTCCTGTCAGAGGGGAGTTAAATCCATGTCAGCTGGGATTGCTTTGCAACACAAATTGAGGACAAAGCTATTAGCGGACCATGCTTTGCTGCTAGGCCTTATCTCTGAATTACAGGTCAATGAACATGTTTATTTGCTAAGTTTTCTGCTTACACTGACAAACTACTGATGGTTTATACTTATAATAGCTCCAAGGTCAGAGCTGACCATTAGATGCTGGGAGCAGCACTGCTTTTTGCTTTGGAGGGTGTGTGGAGTGCATTCCTCATGCTCATTGCCATGGTGCTGCTCGCTGAGAAGTTCATTACAGTTCTTGGAAAAATGTGTCCTGTCCCCACGCAGGACTCGCAGGCTGTCAGGGCACAAATAGCACAAGGCCTCCAATTTGCTTAGAAGATAGTTATCAAAGCATACAACAATAAATGCAAAGGGAACAGGAAGGTTTTTAACAACCTGTTGAAGAGACTAATTAGCCTGAGTTGGGGGACAATAAAAGATGAAAACGTGAATTGGAGAAAACAATGAGCCAGTCTTTCATTTCCTGTAAATGGGCTTTGAAGTGAGAGGAACCATTCTCCCCTGAGAATTTGCCTTACTGTACTTCACTTCTGATTTTTTTTTTTTTTTTTAAAGTACAGTCCTCTCCCAAGGTCTATATGTCTGTGAGAGGTAGTTTAATTTATTAGTTTGAATTCCAAGCCTGAAGTCTGTCTGTGCAGGACTTCAGATGCTGAGGCCTCCAAGCCTTCTTTGAATAATGAACCAAAAGAAACAGCAGCTCTGATAGTTTAAATTGGCTTCCTCTCTTTTTTTTTTTTTCTTTTATTCTTCTTGTTACTGCCTCCAGTTTTAAGGATCTAAACTTCTTTAAGGGGATAGTGTGATTTTATTACTTGAAACAGCTTACAGGTATAAAAAGCTTATGAGTCTCAAAAGGTACACCTTCTTATGGAGTGCCTTCATGTGTTAAAAAAAACAACAAACACAAAACAAAAAAACCTTGCTAAATTCTGCTAATGAACTACTAGTGGCAAATAGTCAGAATGGAAAAAAACAGCCGGGTGCCCTTCAGGTAGGGGCTGCTCCCTGTCCGTGCCTGTTTTATAAGGCAGCTTGAAAAGGGCTGGAGAAAGAACCAGGAGCAGCCACTGTGAATCTCAGCATAGTCTTAAGACAATAGCCTACCGTGGATCTCCACCTCCATGCAGAAGTGAATCCAGCTGCAGCTTTTGGGTACAGACCTAGTGAAACTGTGGACCTTTAATTTCTATCAGTAACAGAAATAAGAGCAGGTTAACAGGGCTGGTACTGCTGGGAAAGAATGACAAATGCAGGTTTGGGAGTGGGGTCTGTCAGTGGGATACAGGAACAGGAAGGGAGAGGTTAAAAGCTCCAAGTGACCCCACAAGCCCTTAAGCTAAGCATAGCATGCAAAGAGTAAAATGAGATGAATAAATTCAAAAGACTCACTGAAGCCCTATCCCTTAGTTCAGATAACAGGAACAGGCAAAAACTTATTTTTGTTCATAGAAAAATTGGAGATGTAGCAGAACAGAACTTGTTAGAGGGTGCCTTGCTTAGTTAGAGAGATGTATTTATTTTTTTTATTTTTTTTGTAAAGTAGGAAATGGCTCTAAATACACTGATCTACCAAAAGTGAGAGAGACATTCCCCTTAAGTTTAAAACTTTAGTTTTATCCCTTCTCTTAGGTATATCAGGAAAAAAATCTAAATACAGAGAAGTATATTTAGCATTGTTTTATAAACTGGGGAAACTGAGGTATGGAACTGCTTGACTGAAAGACCTGGGTGCTGCAGGACACAAGGTGTGTACAGCTCCTCCGCTCACTTGCAAGCAGGTCAACTCATGGCTCTTCCCAGCTGGTCCTCTTCTGGAGGCAAACACCTGTGTAACCCTTTTTTTTTTTTTTTTTTTTCCTCTCCTCTCTGCCTGTTCTGAAGTAATCATGTTCCCAAAGGAAGATCCATTAATTTATGGCCCCAAGTTTCTGTGCCAGCTCTTTTATGGGAAGCAGTTAATAATCTTAATCTCTGTGAATCACACGCTTGGTCAGAAAGGCCTTTCAGAGAGGTGTTTGAGGAACATGTAGATATTCCTTGAATAATGCCTTTTATTTATTTATTTATTTATTTTACTTCCCCCTCCCCTCCTGGCCTCTGTAAAAAGCACAGCCTGCATCTATGTAGCTAATCAGATTTTCTTGCTGATTAGACCCTAAACAATTACTGCATCTTTGGCTTCCTAATAGCTGGGCTGTTAAGAACAGAAGACGCTCTATTAAGAGACAGAGATGCAACTGGGAGCATCACAGGTGATGCCAACTAATGTTCTCTCTAGAGTGCACCAGGAGTTCAACACTACATGACTAATTAATCACATTGTGAAACACCTGCAGTGCTGGATTGGTGTTAATCAGACCAGGCTGGGGACCAGCACGCTGCCCTGGGCAGCACATGCTGCTGAGGAGGGGAAGCACCTCTCAGCTGAGAGGTGGGTGCTCATCCATTTATTAGAAGCAGCTTTAGGCCTTTGCCCTCTCTTCCCTGTTTCCTAGTGCAGATTAACTAAGAGACAAAAGGTTGCTTCTGACAGCTTTCTGGGTTGCTGCTGTGACCAAAAAAGTCTCGGTGACGGTGTTTTGTTCCTCCAGAATAAATGATGTGCTGTTTTCTCTTCTTGTAATGACACAACAAAGCACTGCCAGGAGCCTGGTGCGTTTGAGGATCCCTGTGATAATGAACAGGAAAATGAAGCCTAGTTCTTGTGAACAATCTTGTGTGTTAAACAACCAGAACAGCAAGATGTTGAGACCGTTAGGATGAATGCACGTTGCTCATCGGTAAGAGGATCTGAAATAATAATACAGAATTGTTATTTTTACTATGTTTAGATACTAATCAGCAAGCAAAAGCCCCCATGTAGATTCTGTAAAAAGGTTTCAGGATGAGACATGTCTGAATCCCTAACTCAGCTGGTTTTAAGGAGGGAGAATGAAAAAGAGAAGCTCAGTTTGCTTCCTACTGCTGCTGCTTGCCCCAGGGCTCTGCAGAACTGTTTCCCCCACGCAGCTCTCATCCCTTTGCTGGTTCTTCAGATGCTCTTGAAATCCCTACCCAGGTGTTGTTCCTCCTCTTGGGACTGTGGTTCTCTTTAGTTTTGGTCATGTAGCAAAAAAATGAGGTGTGAGGAACTGAGCAAAGGGAATGGAGGCTGTTCATGGGGTGTCTGCCTTTGGTCCATAGCAGCCCAATTCTGCTAGCATCAAAAGTACGCTTTGAGTTCCCATTTTCTCTGTATTCTGTAGGGAGAAGGGTGAATCTGTGGAACTTGCTTGATATTTCTGGTGGGATTTTTACTTATTGCATGATGATAAGTCACTCTGTGATTTAGTGATTGTTATTGATTTTATTTAATTAGTACAGTACAACTCTGCCACCAGATATTATAAGAATGATGGGAGCTATCTAAGCATATTAGAAAGGAGGTCTGGGGAGAATTGGGACTTGATATGATACTATTACTGTTGGTTCTTTTTCATCTGGTATGTGAGCTGCTTTGAATCTGGGGACTTCACAAGTGGAATAGGTCATTAATCCTAGAAAAGCTTGTGAATTTCTACCAGGTTGGTTAATACTGGAATTTCTGACGTTATAGACATTCCTTCTTGTGCCTTGGTGTTTAATGTGCGATGGAGCTTCGTTCAGAGCCTCTTTTATTCACGTATGTTGTAACGCTTTCCTAAACCGTTTGCTCTTAAATTAGCATCAGGGTATGGAAGATAGTTTTTCTTTTGTTTCATTGCCTTTCTGTGGTAATGCTTTGTTGCACAGCTTTCTTCTACATATTTAATTACAAAAAACACTTAAACTGTTTCCACCTGAGACTCATCACTGCAAAATTAATTTATTTATTTTTTTCTCCTAGAAACAAGTTTATTCCCCTAAAGATGGGGATGTGTAGAGATGTATCAAGTCCCACTAAACACCTATGCATTAGGTATGACATCAGTGGGGCTTTGCCACAATGCAGGTGGCTCTGACCTTTATTTCAGAGATGATCCAGCACCACAAAGCTGAGGGCCCAAATGGTTCTGCCTGTGTACTGAAAGACTTCAGTTGATGTGAACATGGGGATTGCCTCTGGAGGTGCTCTGGAAAGAAAAGCAGCTGGGACTGGAAAACAAATGGGGATTTCTTGTAGTTCCTCGCCTTATTGGTTTCCTGTTGTCAAATATTTTGATTTCCTTTATTGTTCTAAAGGCTTGATTCTGGCTTTAATGGAGCTGTGGGTAAGGTGTGTTATCTAATCAGGCTAAAGCTTGTGTTCCCAGAAGGAGCATCTAATCCATTAAGCCTCTCTGTCATCAAAACACTTCACTTCCCTTTTCAAACCTCCTTAGCTCTGCCAGGTATTTTTGTTTTCCTGTCAGGTTAGGTCTTCAGTCTCTTTTTCTTCTCTTTTCTGGATCTCCTCCAATTTGTCTCCACTTTTTTTTTTTTTTTTTTTTTAAATCTTCAAACATTAACTTAATCTACAGGAACTGGAGACTCCCTCCTGGGAGAACAAGCAGCAAGTATTTGAAGTGTTGCATTGTTTGTTATCGAGGTTGAATTGTCTGCTAATTAGAGAGTAGGATTAGTATATCGCTACTGGGGAATATACTGGGAAACCATAAAGGTGGTGTTTTTGTCCTTTTACCCGTTGTTTTGTAGGTCTTTATATTAGCAGCTGTTTCAATTGCTGTATGGCTCTTCCTCTTGGATCTTGTGATGTGCAGTTCTCTGTGCTCCCCATCAGGGCTTGAGGACCTCTGTTGGCCGATCAAAGTATTTTTGTAATAAATGAAAGGTATTTAAATATAATCATACTGTGGTTACATGACTTATACTGAACTGTATCTCCTCTGGCTGGAATGCATATGACTTTTGTCTGCCACTGGGATGGCTACTTCAGCTGATCAGTGCTCAATAATAAAATGTTAATGGGACAAAATAAGGGGGAAACATCACGTGGGAAAGGAGATAGGCTGTTCTGATTTTAGGTGTGTGTATTTGTGTGGAGTCACAAATAAATTGTGACTCCAGCTGCAGTACAGGACTGGACTTGTGTTTGAAGTGATGTCTGATGGATGGGACTGCTGAGATGTATTAAAGAAAGATGCTGGTAGCAATTTATTTGTTTTATTTATTTGTTTTATGGAAGTAGCTCTTTTCCTTGCTAAGGACAGGTGCCAGCAGCTGCCTGTGGTTACCTCTCTAAATTTGTATCAAGGAGGAGGGAAAGAGAAGAGGAAGACTGATTTGAAAAAGAAGTTCTTTGGCTTTATTGATAGAGAACCAAGATCCATCTGAAAGCAAGGGTTTCTGAAGACTTGAAAATGTGCCATGAATTTTTAACATCAGCTTCTCCTGCACAAAGTAGGAAAGCTTTTTGCTGCCAGTATTCCCTATAGGTTGAAAAGGCAAGGAGCAATTACGAAAGGGAACTTTTTTTTAGCAAAAAAGCTGCTAGGAAGAAAATGCCTGTGGCTTTGAGTCTCAGGAAAATCTATGGCAGGATCTTGTCCAGAGCGTTGGTCTGTCCTCCGAAGTGCTTGTATACTTTGGGCACAGGGAGAAGGTTCCTGTGAGAGCCAGCTCTTATCTGCCTCTGCTGCTTCGTCTGCCTGTTCTCAGCAGATTTGGAGGTCTCCAGGGGCTTTAATGGTGAGGATTTTCCAGGTTTCCTAATGAAGATGCTCCTGCAACTCTTACAAGGCTGATAATCTTTATGTGATTTATACAGTCTTAAATATGTTTCTTCTTAATGCTATGGGTGGTTTAGCACAAATAAGTGTCATTTGAATGTACTGATCTACTGCTCAGCCTAGGAATTTCCAGAGGAAACGTTTTATTTGTGTAGATATACACATACACACACCCAAATGTGCAAATGGGCACGTGTATATATAATTTCTGCTCTTATGTTGCTGGAACACCCTAAAATACCCTAAATGTATGTGAGTAGCTCCAGCAAACAAATCTAAGATGTAAGAGTTCATGATTATGCTATGCAATAAGCAGCAGTTTTCCAAATTGAGGGTCCCTCAGTGATTATGAATGCTTCTCTTGCACCTGCTTTCCCCTGATAAGGAACAGGAGTAATAAATTCTTCTGAAGATTGCTTTTTCCCTGGCCAGGTAGTCATGTGGATGAAAGACTGCAGGCTTCGATTTGTAATGCCACCTGTTGGGACACTTATACTGAGCAGCAGTAAGGAAGAGGAAAGGAAAATTGGAAAGAAGACACAAAAAGGCAAACCAACCCAAATGTTCTGCAGGAACAGCCAGATGAATTACAGGAACATACCCCTCTTCTGGAGTGTAAGCTTCGAAGCTATGCAGCTCTGGCTAAGAGGGAATCCAAACCCACATGCTGTTTTCCCTTTGCTGATGTGAAGTCCAGGTGGTGTGCAACCATCAGCACGTGCTGCTCCAAACTTCTTGAGAAGCTGATTTGTTTTTTCTGGGGAGGGTCTGGATTGTGCCCACCCTGCTCTGCAGCATTTCCCCTAACTCATGGTCTCTCCCAGCAATCCATCCTCCTTTTTCTTTCTTGTTCCATGGAAATGGCAATAAGAATGGCAGGTTAATGCTGTGTGCTTTCCTAGTATAGTTTTTCTTAACATCTGTCTATACTGAAAGCCTGTAATAATGAGTGGAAAGTTATTGATGACTACAGTAGGGTAATTAATCTGGCCAAACCTTAAAGGATTTTTACTTGGGAATAAACTGCTGCTACAGTCCCACTTTGCATTTTATCATTTTGTCAGTTTTTCTATCTGTTGTCTACATTGTGCTTTTGGTAAAAGATAAATTTTTTTTTTTATTCTTCAAGTCTTTTAATCTTTGCAAGTTCTAAAGTGTTATTGCAGAACTCAGAAATGAGTCTACTGAATAGAAAGTCCTGTTGGGGGCAGGGGGGCAAGGTGTGGGGGTGAGTGGAATTCCTAAGACAAAAGTGAGCAGAATTCTTAAGGCAAAACATAGCAGTAATTGACAACTGAGCTGATAAAAGATCAGCTCCGTGAGTGTAATATTTATTCACTGTATAACATCAAGCTGTGTCTTCACAGAGCACCGTAGTTGTGTTGCAGGAAACTTTAATAAGGAAAATGACCTTGTTAAGTGATCAAAATGTGATGTTTAGCAGAAACTAAATGATCTTGTTAGAAATTCAGCTAAAATATTTGCTTAAGCAATTGACCAGAAGCCTCCTAGACAATGCACATCTTTATTTTCCGCTGCTGGTAAGTGCCACAGGGTTGGTACAGAGTAGTAGGAACCAGCCTTGGAGCAGCTGCTGCTGTGAAATGCTGCCTGCATGGGATGAGCTGGAGCTGGGCAGTTTGCCTCTTCAAAGAGGAGCTGGAGCACAGCAGAGTCAGCAGCTGGAAGAGCTTTGAGTAGAGTTGTCATTTAGGGATCAGGCTCTGATACGTGCCCTTCTCTTTCTGCTCTTTGTGAGCACATGACTGACCCAACTGGGACAGTCGTGGAACAGCATCAGTAGCACCAGGCACAGGAATGTCTTACACCTTATGGTATAAACCACTGGTTGTACAGGCAATGCTCTCACCTCCTCTATGTGGCCTCAGGTGGACCTGGCTATAATGGGCAGAGAAGCCTGTGGAGTGTGGGGGTGGTTTTTCTTTTCTTTTCTTTTTTTTTTTTCCAAAACAAAAAACTGTACTGGACCTCATGGTTTCTTCTGCCTCTTATATGTGCTGCACAGTCTCCAGGCTGGAAGTTTGTCCTGTCAAGTAGCCTTCTGAGTAACTTGTCACTACTCCTTGTAAAACATTCTTGAGGCTGACACAATAAAATCTAGGTTGATTAAACCATGAGATGCAGTGAAAGACACAATTATTAACTTTCCAGCTGTTCACTTACAGCCTTCTGTTTCTCTGCTTTATTGGTGGTTGGAAAATGATCTTATTTCTTTTTTTTCTTTTTTTTTTTTTTTCCTTCCTCCTCACCCTTTCTCTGGCAGGAAGGGTAGTCTTATTCTAAAAACCACGATGAGAAACCACAGCTCATAAAGTCAGTACAGGCATCTTTGTGGGGGAAAAAAAAAAATAACCTGGATTCAAATCCAACTTCCTAGCAAAAGGCAGTTTTGCTCAAAAATGTGAGCAGCTTTGCTCTCATTGAGATAGATAAAGTTGCCTATATTGAGCCTGTGTCTAACTGGGCGGGACTCACTGTTTTTGAATTAAGTTTTGATTAAATAAGGCCAGTGGCATTTGGACTGTGTAATGCTCCTTGCTCTGACTGTAAGCTTTTCAGGGTGTAGCTCTATCATTGACTGGCATCTTCTGCTTTTTTTTCTTTCAGATAAAGAATTATTTTTTTTCCCTATGAAACCATGAGAAGGCAAATGCTGCTTCTCAGCACTCATGTATATCTAAACCTCACTATAAACAAAACACAGAATTAGGATTTTTGTCTTGTTTTGCTGCTTCTCATCCTGGCTTCTATTTCTAACTTGCAAATTCTCCCCTTGCCCCAGTGGCCAGTCCACATGTCCCTTGGTAGAAGGTGGTGTGTCTTTCTTTTTTGAAGTTCCTATAATTAGGTTGGCTGAGACCAACCTCTTTAAGTCCTTTCTTGAGACTTAGTGCATCTTGGGAAAACATGGAATAATTTCAGCTTGCAAAGCATGCAGTATCGTTCTTTACTGACAGGTTGTGATGGAGGGACAAAATCTTTCTTCAGGCTCGTGGTTTCAATAGGAGGGGAAGTAATTGAAGTGCAGCAGAAATGACAATTAATGGCTGTTTAATAACTGAAAGGTAGGGCTTGATTTCTGCCTTTGTGTTATGAGAAGTAATGAGGAATATATCAGCATGCAGGTTGCCTGAGGCATGGAAGGCTTTGCTCCTGGGTGGGCAATGGGAGCATTCAGCTGTGTACAATTGCTGTTGGGAAAATCCACAGGACAAATGCAACAATTTCACATGCCATTTCCCAATTTTTATGCTTTTCTTGTTTTTGACTTATTAAGGTTTTCTACAGAATGTGAAAATTGCTGTTTATTTTTTTCCAGTTGCAGCTGGCAAATCACTTGTTTGAAGCTGGACTGTGTTGCAAAGTTTTTGCTTACTTAAGTGGTTTATTTTATTTTATTTTATTTTTAATTAATTTCTATGATCCTTATATTTCAGTCACCCTGGCTTGGTGCTGTGTCCATGTTGTTCTAGGACATCCATGCTTGTCCCTGCAACTGCTTTTCAGGTTTGATCCTGAAAGTTCTTGTGACCTTCAAGGTATTGCTCAAGAGATCAGTCCTGAAACTTTGAGGGATTTGGACTCCTTTTGATTTATGGCATCTGCTCTTATGGGCCAGGATGACTCTTTTCCAAAAGACTTAGAAAGGAAAAGGAGAGGAGTCTAACAATACCCAGTTTTCAGCTTAATAGATGTGCAGGCTTTTTAGATGTCTGCAGTCTCATTCTGAAGTCTCAAAGGCATTAACACTGATTGGATCAGGCAGGGTGGAAGCACAGTATTCAGATGTTTCTGTTTCTGGGATTTGCACATGGAGAGCTTTGTGCCTGAAGCATCCTTGGCCACCAGCAGCATAGGCTATTGCAATCTTTTTCCCATCCCACCATGACACTCAAGACTAGAGGACTGCTAGGAAGAAGTGTGTCTTGTTTTGTGCACTGGGAGGTCACATGCCTTTATTTTTGTGGCAATTTCCCAGCTCCCAGTGGGCACCATTAGAGCAGACAGGAGGGGTGGCATTTCCCAAGAGCATCCTTGCTTGTGGCAACTGCTGCTCCCCACTCATGGTTGGTTAGGACTGTCTGTCCTTCCTTCTTTTCCTGCAATCCAGAAAGATATCAGTGCAAGTCCTCTTTGATGGTACTTTCAGTGCCATAAACTCTTTTGAAGGCCGCAAAATTGTGGTTGTTCCCTGGAGTCTTTCTCAAATGATCTGTGCCGCTGTGGTGTCAGATGGCCTCAGCTGTTCTATCTTAAATATCTGCTTTACCACACCTTCCAGGAATGCATTTGGTTCACTGCATCTTTCAGATAAATGTTTCTTATTGCAGCTCTTGTCTTCATTTCTAAGTGATAAGGAGACCTATTTTTTGACTTATGAGATCATGTAACATGCATTTGTTGGAGGGTAATTTCACTAATTCTCGTTGTGTACACTGACAGCACAATTATCATCTCACTTGACAGCTGTTCCCTTGAATTTTAAACATCCAAAACGCATCCCAAGTTCACTGGAGGAAACCAGTGGTGTTACAGTCTGTGGTAGAGAAGTGGTTAGATTTTAGAGAGGAGAAAGTGTATTTCTGCAGTCCCAGAGAAGGCATATAAAGTGCATAAATGCCAGATATCTGATGAGATGAGATTTGGGAAATATCAGTTTTAAGAATGATAATTTAAACCAGGGAATTTCCCGAGGCAGTAGTTATGATCAAACACAAGGAGATAAAATAGAAAAATAAGGAATGTTAATTTAGTAAAACTTTGGCAGCCTTTGACCAAATTTTCTATACAATGAATGGGGAAGAGGCAGCTTCCTGTGATGTTTCCTTTGACTTTCTCTTGCAGCGTGAGCCAATTCTGCTGTGTGTTGTTCACTTCAAGTGTTGTGTGGGAAAAGGAGCTAAAGCATAATCAAGTGCTAGTGGGGATCGTGGTGATGTTTCCAGTGACACTGATACACACTGGACTTGGTCTCCTAGAGTAAATCTTTCAAAAACAGCAATGTGAATGAAGAAAATGCCAGCTGGGGAGTCTTCATTGCTAAATGAACCCCAATTTTGATGGCCCAAACTCAAATGTGGTGTCTTGAAGTTATCAGAATTAGGCTGTGTCTATTTGTTGGTTGGGGCTGAAACTCTGATACAAGGCAGATGACAAAGGGTGAGACTTCAGTGTTTCCAGAATTATTTCTGTCATCCATCGCTTCTTTTCTCCTCTCTATTGCTAGGATTCTGCTTATTTTCTTCAGCTGAGAAGGGGGAGAGGGGGGGGGGGGGGGAACGGTCAAAACTTCCAGAAGGAGCCAGATGTACAAATCTCATAAAGTATTACTTATTAGGGGTTGGATAGTATGCATACAGAAACAGAAGTCTGAATCTCTGATAGATATTGTGAGTCAAGCTGTTTGAACAGACAGTTTGAGTATTTGATGCATAAAAAATACTGAGAATCGGTAAATAGGTATGAAAATCTTGGCTACTTATGATGAATTGCATTTCATTTTAACTTTTTCTTTCTGAGGGCTCAGTTGCCCACAGGGTGTTGCATCAGGGTTTTGGAGAAGAAAAGCTTGGGACCTCTTCACTGCTTGATGTATTCCCCCAACCACAATGGACCAGACGATCTTCTGGTGCCTGTAGTGTGTTCTGTATTAACTGGTGAAATGGTAAACCGGGAATGAACTTTAAGATAATTTCATTTAACACAGTGCTGAGTTCCTCTTCTGTAAACTGAAGAAGTTAAAAACCCAGTTGCCTTGGAGACAACGCAGCTATTACCTGGCAGGGAAATGAAGGGGCCATATAGGATTTGTGTGAAAAGCACACTTGAGTTTGTTCTGCACCTTTTCAGGGAGCTCATCTAGCTTCTGCTATAGTTCTGTTCTAGGAACAGTGGTTCTCTGTGTCCTTTTTGCATCAGAAATAGGGAAATATTTGTCAATAGATGGATTTCCTTTTCTATTTATATTTGACTAGAAACTGAGATTAGAAAACTGGGTTTTATGGTACTGTTTTAGTAGAAGAGATGGTCTAAGATGGTCAAGCATGATGCCTTTTTAATAGCACCAGTTATGGATGGGTGCTTAGGACAGAGTTTGCCTTTATGCAGAGCACCTGTACTTCAAACTCCAGTGACCATGAACAGAGTGGGTGGGATCCTGCAGTCCTCTCTTGGAGGTGTTCAGCAGCTGCAGTAATTAACGTTTGTACAGCAGAGATCCTGGTTATCCTCTGTGTCACTGCATGAAGGATCATTCTGTACTATTACATACTTGGCCTTTTTGTGCATTCTGTTGAGCACTTCTTTAGCAAGTGCTGCTGGACAGCTCAAGTATTCAAGAACAAGGCAGGATTAATTCACTTAATCTTGCTAACCAGCGTTCAACAAATTTGGCAAGTTTCCTCTCATTATGTGAAATTAATCTAATTTGTTCCTTACTCCTATTGCCAAGAAATGAGGTTTTGTCCTGATCAGCCCTTTTGATGACCAGTTGCTTACTGGATTTTCCCCCTTTCTGCTCTTAAATCTTTGCCCTGGCTTCACCTTTTGCTCCCCAATACCTCTGCAAAAGTTTCCCAAGTCTTCTCTGGTGGATGTCTGTCTTCATCTCCATTTCCCATCTGCTCTGATTCCTCCTAGCAGTATCTGTTGCTCCAAGTGTGGTGCTGCTTCCACGGCATTAGACAAGAGTAGTTTACTGATGAATGCACACTGACTGATACCTTTCACTTTAGAACACAATCTTTTTTTTCTTTCTTTTTTTTTTTTTTTTTTTTTTTGTAATATTATTAACTACGGTGATTGTTCAGGCTTGTTTGCCATTGTGTATGTTGTACTTACTGTGCTTTCAGTCTGTGCAATCAGCAGGACATGGAGGGGATGCTTTGGCACCTTCGCTTAGTGATTAGTATTTGTATAGCACTTTGAAAGCTTAAAATGCTGTAAGAGGGATAAGTAATATTACTAATAACAACATGCTCTGCTATACAGAATGGAGCTCCTGTGTATTCATGGTGATAATCCACAATCTCCTCTTTTCTAAATGCTGTTGTCTGTGTGATCTGCCTCTAGCTTATCTTCCTCACACCTGTCAGAGTGCTTTTCAAACAGCTTTTTGTCCTCCTCTCATTAAAGGCACAGAGTGGGTGGGTGGGGGGAAGATTCTGCTTAACACAATTCAGTCCTCTGGTTTCAGTGACCATGTCCAGATGTGGTCATTAGACCATGTCAGGGGACTTTTGTCTAATGAGTTTTTCACTAATCTGTCTGATTATGTATTGCTGGCTGAAGACCTGCCATTTATTAAAGCCCATTTGGTTTTCCTCAGCATGTGAGGTTTCATATTACTGGAGGAGTGCTTTCCTGAATCCAGGTAATGTTTCATCTGAGCTCTTTTTGAATTCATTTATTCTTGTCACTCCTTGGAAGATGAGCTTTGTGGTAGAGGGAGAGATCAACACAGGCACAGAGAACATCAGAGGCTTTTGTTCTCTTAATGGCTGAAGACGAAATGCAAAGCTTCCTCCCTCCTTTTTCCGTCCAGAAAGCGGGGTGCATTTTGTTTGCTCCTCAGCGCATTACTGCTGGGTCTTAGTGTAGGTAGGGTTGTAAAATTCCCATAGGAACTTGTGTGCTTGGGATTGCCTGGGCTGACTTGGTCAGACCTTTCTGGCCAGGAAGCTCCACATTTTAGCCCGTTATTTTTGTCCTGGTAAAGCTTTTCTGGTAGTTTCTAATGCCTGAGCCCCAAGCCCTGGTGCTCCAGCGCTGAGGACATCTTTCTGCCAAGCACCCTGAGCTGCCTCAGGATTGCAAGAGCTCTTAAACCTTCTGCATGTGTTTGGGGGATCTAATTTTGTGGGTGCTCTGCCACAGACACCTGCAGGGTGAGGTGGGAGGTTATTTTAAGCAGAAGACAAGACCCATGTTTGGCACTGCTTTTAATCTCCTCATAAGGTGGGGACACCAGCTTTATTGCGCTCTTCTCCAAATTTCATTATAACTGCTTTTGAAACAGTTGATTTGGGTGACAGCAGTGAGGCTGTGGCAATTCCACTTCTTCCAGGTTAAGTAATATACAGCACAGTGTGGCGCCCTTTTGCACTCATATGCTTGAATTTTGAGGGGGTTAAGGCAGAATATCCAGAAGAGAGAAGTCCTGATGGAGTCAGAGGAATCGTGCGCTTGTTAAATGACTGTTCTCCTTTGGCAGGACCCCTTCCAGTGCACAAATAGATGTGTGCTCAGTAGCACACTGGCATCGTCAGACTTCAAAAAGCATGCTTTAAAACTAAGCAGAGCAAGTGGCTTTGTTCATTGCCGGCTGATTGATCTTGGATGTTTTTGCAGGATCTGCTCAGGTTTCCAATGCTGGTAGCAAAATTTTGGTGTACTGGTAACCTTTGCTGCTTTACCAGGAGATGAAAAAGATAATAGTATCTTTTATTTTTTTTTTTAAAGGGAGGCATAAAGCCAATAATCTAGATAACGTGGCATATTTATGGAGCTTTTGACCATGAATTAGAAGAAGGGCTAATTCAGGGACAGCTGTGCTTCTGAGGAGCTGTTGAAGGGAAGTTTTCTTGCTGAGCTTTTAAGTGTGCTCTCTGGGGATAACGGGAGCAGAGGAGCTGAAGATGGAAAACAGTGAGCAATGGCTGAATCCCTGGAGAAAATGTAAGTGCTCTCAAGCAATGCTTTGGAAGCTGGTCCCACTCCCCTGTGTGACCAGAACAGGATTAGAAGTTGGGAGGCAAGACTTGAAAGTGTACTTCAGTTTTGTGGGCTTTTAAAAATGATAGCTGGGGCATTTAAACTGTGGAGGCGTCTATCACAACAAGTTTGACCGTGTTCTCAGCTTGTGTCGTGGGAGGACTAAGGCAGTGCAGGGACCAGGTTCAACACAGGACAGAAACTAGATGACTGGGGGGCTTTCCTCTAGCCTGGGTCACCCTGTGAACCAAGCCACCAGTTCTCATAGGGCAGAGAGTCTTCAGCACATGCCCTGGTAAGCTGAAGGGAGGTGGGAGCTTTAAATTTCTGAGTAGATCAGAAGCCAGGGCCAGTAGTTGAGATTTATGATTGCTTTCTTCTAGTCTTGCATTTCTAAATGTTCATGATAAATATTTTACCCCAATGATGAGAGGTTTGGAACACTTCCTGTTTTTCTGTGCTTAACTGGAAACGGCATATTTGCAACTTGCAAAAATTGGTTGCCTCAGGCTGATTGCCCACAATGGGAGCACAAAAATGAGACCTCTGCCCAAGTAGGGGTCCATTTGGAGATACACTCGAGAATGTTGGCTGGAAATCACACCTGCAAAGAGCCTCAGGAAAGAAAAGGGGAACATTAGCAGGGAAATACCTCTTGACTGATTGTCCAAATTACTTCTGTTAGATTAGACTGTGTGGGGGGAAGGGACTGGCACCACAGTATTTAATGTGCCCATCAGCAAGTAGGTGCAGAAGAGCTGGGCTGGGCTGCATTTTTTCTTCTGCCTGGAAGAGCTGTTGAGTTACTACAGCCTTGGAGTTCTTCAGGTGGGTTTGTGGGACTGTGCAAGTGAACTGCCCAGTTCAGTGCCCCTCATTTTGATGTGCTGGGGTGCAACCCCCTTGCTGAGGTACCTGCTGTGAGCAGTCTGAAATGCAGAAAGCCAGCCTGAAATATATGGGTCTTTTTAGTATACTGTCCCCATTTTGACTCAATTTTTTAAGACCTTCCAAGTATCAGTATAGTAGAGAAATTTAACAGAAATGTGAAAGAAGGTAAGTGGAGTGTGATGAAGGGGAGAATCAGGCTTTCTGAGGAAACTCATTATCTATTTTTAGAACATGCGATAACCAAAATCAAATTATTGAACCCTTACCAATAAAAAAATCAACAATATTGGGCAGAGGCTTCTCTTTCAATTACCTGCAGCATGTTCAGAGACTTGAGTGTAAATAACAATTCAAAGCTGCCTACTGCATAGAGGCTTTAATTAACTCTAATGATAATTGCAGAGCATGCGTTGCCATTTTGGGCAACAATTACCCAGCTTATGTGGGAAATCTTGTGTGGGTGGAAAGTGGTGGGGGGGATGGGACTTGAATATTTTTTTCTCATTGCTAACTGAGACTTTTAGATAGAGGAATATGCTTTCAGCCCTGAGAACTGAAAAATGCCTGACCCTTGCTGCACATGTTCTTCTGGCCTTGCAAACTCAGGAGAAATGGAGCCTGGTTTAGTATTCGTTTTTATTGTGAAAAAGCAGGACTGGTCTCTTCATTTACCTTTCAACATTTCAAGGATCCTTCTGAATGGGAACAGAAAGACAGCTTTTCTCTACTAGAAGGATAATTGCTTTGAAAATCCAGAGGGTGAGGATGGGTATGCGCTGCTGTAGGAAACCCAGGTCTTTGCAAATGAGCTCATCTTGATAAGGGTGGCACCTGTGGGATTGGGCTCCAGGCTTTCTTCAGCTGTCTTGGAAAACCTGCCTTAAATGTAGCTGTTTCTGAGAGCACAGCCTCCTTCTGTGGATAGTGTTGTACAGACCTGTCTGTAAATCTTGGAAGTTTTCTTGCATGTAAGTGGGGATGCATCTTTAGTGAACAAAATTCAGCTATAAACAAAAACTCAATTTTAGTAGCTTTTCTTAAATGTACCTTTCTTCTAATACTCCATCAGAATTAAAAGTAATGAAGACTTGGGGCTCCAGTTCTAGGGCAAGAAGAACATACCTCAACTCCCTGGGGTTCCTGTTATTGCCCATTGTTGTAGGGAAGCTATTTCAAGTTCTCTTCTTGGAATGGAAGCATTACTTTTTAAAAAGTGAACAACTTATTTTTATTTCAAGAAGCTAAACCCACTGGAAAAACTTGCTCAATGTTCATTTTTTTGGTCACTGTTTGATGGACTTCAAGAATGCTCTTATTTCTGTAATACGAGGACTGAAAGCATCTCTGAATGTTGCATTTCACATCTATGTTGTTACCTAAGCATAAAAAGTGGATGAAAAGCTTTATTTATTTATTTATTTATTTATTTTGACTAGAAGAGTTTGAAAAAGAACCGGTTCTGCAAAGGCACAAAAGAAGCTCCCTTACAAAGACTGGTGTGAATGAGAAGCTGTGTGTATCAACACTTTGAAAACTCAACTAATAGCCTTATTTCAGAAGTCAAAATGCCACTATGAAGATGATTTTTTTCTGCTTCCTGATCTTAAAGCATATCAGGTGGGCAAGATTCCTTTTAGAGTTTAAAAACAAAATTAATGCTTTGCTCCAAAGTTTGTATTAATTGCACATTGACCCTAAGCTGTAGTTATTGCTTGGAAAGGATGAAAGAGAAATAAAGATAATCTTTACAGAACGTATTAGAGGTACCATACCTGGTGTTTGCTAAAAACCTGCTTAACCTGAAAAGACCGTGAGGTGATTTAATAAAGCTTTCCATATCTAAGCTCTGCCCTGGTCTTAGGTGAAATAAGCTTGATGCAAGCTGAGGGTAAGATTACTTGTGTAATTCATACCTCCCTTATTAGCTTAGATTTATTTCCTTGGCCTCACCTCTCTTGCAGAGGTGACTTCTAGTTCAGCTGGCAGTATCCACCACTTGCTTTGATGCCTTTTTAGGACTTCCTGATGGGTCATGGCTAATAACTTTGGTGTGAGGTGGGGCAGAACCAATAGAGAGAACTCTGAACCAATTACTATGCTACTGTAGTAATAGTCATGTTTGATGTTTTGAGTTCAAAGGGAGGTAAAGGACCATTTCGGATGCAGATTGCAGTTGCTGGGTGTCATTGCAAATATATTTCTTGGTGACGATTTCATGCTGAGGCTCCCTGGAGCATTTGAGCTGATAAAAGGTTGCCAAGCTCTGTTTTGCATCAACTCTAATCGTGCACTGATTCTACAATAAAAGGGCTGGAAATGATTCTGAAATCATTATACTACCACAGGAGATATGCTTGCTGAGGATGTGCGTGTGCTTGTGTTCATTGCCTGATTGAGGAGGTGGGACAAACACACAACCATTTAAACCTATGTTTTATACATGCCCATTTATGAATTCCCCAGCAGTGTTCATTTTCCTGGAATTTTATAAACTGTTCTTGACTCTTACAGTGACTTAAAACCATATCTAGTCACAAAGAAGGTCAAACCTAGAAGTTGAAGGTGGCTTTAAGTTCTGCTAGCAATGCTGATGGAGAGCAGTGTTTTAAATTGTGTGCCTTAAAGTAACACGGCAATGCAGGCGTTTCCCAAGGTTATAATATGTGTGGGAACTTTGCAATTATTCTTAGCTATTGTGTGGTAATCATGGCTGTGACACTGCTGTGCTACAGCTATTTTTTTCCTCTTTTCTGTTCTGCTAGGAAAAGACCATTAATTAAAGCTTCAACACTACAGCAACCCGCCACTCTGGTCTCAAAAGTTGTGCTTTCTTTTCTTTTGTTCATCTCCTGGAACTTATTTATTTTCAAGACTGGAGCTAATCAAAGGTGAAAAATATATAGACTCCAGCAACAGCGTGAAGCTAGTAAGTCCTTAAAGAGTAGTTTTTCAGGAAAAATACCTGTTCATGTGTCCCATTGACTTTTAGAGGTAAAACATTTTAACTACAGTACTTTTTGCACCATAAAATGACTGGGTGAGAGTGGGTAGTCTTGTGTGTGTCAGTGGAACTGTTACAGTAATTGTTTTTGTCATGTGGAGCCTGGGAAATGAGGCATCCAAAATGATCTTTGGAATCACCTTGCAATGGGAAGGATATGACTTCTTAGGACATAAGAAAACAAAGAAAAGATTTAGGTCACAGGAAAACAAAGAACCTAGGTTTTCCTGGTTTGCAGGGCTGAGGTGCTGGTCTTGACAGAAAATGTGTCAAAATGATGTGTTAAGTTAAGCAGCAAATAATAAAGGGAAAAATAGAACAGTTGTATTTCTGGTCTTAAAGCAGTTGATCTTTTTTTCTCTGCGGTGTGATAATCTCACTATCTCTATTGCTTATCAGAACAGAATTTCATAATGTAACATGCAGAGAATGTGGCTTCCATCATAGTGCTGCAGGTGCTTTCTATTTTATCTGTTTAGCAGTTTTATCTGCTCTTGCAAACAAACAGGTTCAGAGCTGATCACTGAGTGTGGGTAACCCTAGGGCACTGCAGAACTATCTAGTGCTATGCTGGTTGCTGGTGCTATGAGCAGCCCTAAGTTTAACCTTGGATCCTGATGTCGATCTTCAGGTATGTATTAGCAGTGCTCTCACCTAGTCCTAGTGTGAGGCTGATCACCATCAGACTAGAAAACCTTGAAGTGTTTTCCAGTCACCTGCTCTCCTGTTAGGGCTGTAATCAAGCTGAGATTCAAGCCCGTTTCTCTTAGTTTCTGTCCAGATCTGCATGTGTTTAATAACACTTTAATAACACTTCTTTGGGTCTAACAGATTCTGCCATCGATTTTTTAAACCTTCTCTGCTAAGACTCTGCCTGAAGGATTTCAGAGTTGCTACTATTGCAGTCCATATCCCAGTTTCTTCTGTGTTTTTTTTTTTTTTTTTTTTTTTCTCCCTGTCTCTGAGTGGAGAAGCTTTTGCATCCTTGTTTGACTTTTCTGGTTTCATGTCCTTCCCCAGATCTGAATCACCACAGTCTTGTGCATGTGCTTCAGTATCATCTGTATCCACTAGTATGCAGGAGTCTCATGCAGAGACAATTTCTTTGCCATGCCTGGTTAGTAGACATTTGACTTGGAGGTATAATAGTGGCGGCAGGAGGATTTTCTCTGCTAGTCCTATTTTCTGACTAGGCTTGTGCAACCACTGCTCTCAAATGATCCTCATGATGATGTGGCAGTTTCCCTTAACAGTAGTGATCCTATTCTAAAAACTGATTTAAAACGTATATTTCATTTCCTGTTGGTCAGCACTTTTTGTGCATGTAGTAATTCCTCTTTGGTTGATGAGAACCTGTCTTTACAATTTACAAGATGTCATAATTAATTTGCCTCTTTGCCCTTGTACTAGGAAAAGCAGTTGGGTAGCAGAGCAATAAAGGTTCCTGAACCAGATCCCATGCTTGTCATAGAAAAAAATATATTCTGAAATGAATGAAGGGTAACAGACTGTATGGGAGTTGATCTGAGTGCTTTTATTGGTAGCTGTTAATGAGCACAGGGGAGGATGTTGTCAGATCTCTATATAAATAACTCGTCCTGTCACTTCTTTTGCTGATCAAGAAGTATGGGGACAAAGCTGGAGGTGACTTTGGTACTTCAGACGATTTTATTAAGATATGTGGAAAGAGGAACCTGAAGTCTGCAGTGAGCTGAGCAAGGCTGGATTATGGGCTGTCCTGCTGCTCTGAATCTGCTAGACAGCCCTTGCTCACAGCTCTACTGTGCAGCATTTCCCAACCTGTTCTTGCTCGCAGGTCTTTCATGGTGTTAACCTGGTGCTTCTGTTAGAGCCTGGTAAGCAGCTTAACCAAAGTCATCACGTAACTCAGACTGGTTGTTGACTTTGCTTGTCTAAACTGCTTGTGGTGCACAACAGACTTCCAAGTGTAACCTATTGATTGCATTCACAATATGTGGCTTCTGAGAAGTCTTACATCAGTGCTCTGCAAGAAGGCTGTATGCTGCTAATTATTCTGACTTAAGGGTAAAGTGAACTTTTAAGTTTGTAATTACATTGTAGCTAGAACTTCTATTGGTTTCTCACAGGTGATTTTGTTGCTGGCAACTTCTCTGATCAGGAACCAAATCACAAGATTTAATAGCACCCAATTTTAAAGAAATAGGGGCATTGTCAAAAACACTGGAGCAAATGCTGCAGCCATCGGTAAGAGAAATAAGTCATGCAAACTCCAAACATGTACAGGTACAGTATCCTGTAATAGCTGTAATGAATACAATTATGGGGTCTGCAAATAAACAGATAAGACCTAGAAATGAGGAAGAATGTCTTTTTGGCACTTGGAAAGAGAAGGCAGAACCTTCCCAGCTCTGTTGTGAAGAGAGACTCATCCTCATTTAGAGACTCCATCTGCAGATGTTCCATATATGCAAAACATGTCCCTCTTTGATAGTTGTCTGCTTGGAGCTTGGACCAATGGAGCTGAAGTGTTCCTGCACTGCAACATATGGATGTCTCAATAACTTCATCAATGTATGGGAGCAATTCAGCAGCGTGTTACCATTGCAAAATGCAATTGCACAGTTGTGCTGCCATTGACCTCTAGCCAAGTTCTTGGGAATTTTAAATAAGATGCAGCTGAGCTACCCAGCATACACTGATACAGAAATAACAGTAGTACAGAGCTTCTGGTTCAGAGGGAGAAATACAGAATTTTGTTTCCCTTTAAAGACTGCAGCTGCCCTTATTTGTAAGACGTTAACATGAGTGCTTCAACAAGCACTGGTATGCACAGCTCTGCAGCTCCTTGGCCGATGACTTATGGAGCTTAAGAAACCAAAAAGATGCCCTTTCCTGTTGAATACTGTCTGATGTAATTTCTAAAAGAACTACACTTTCATACGGAAAGCACTTTCATACCATTTTAACTAGCATTAATTTTATGATTATATGTGTGAAAGCCACATCTCCAGTCCCTAATTAGGATTTAGATTCCCATTAGTCAGACTGATCTAATGACAATGAGGCATCTGATAATGACATGAGACATTGGAAAGGCAGCATTTCTTATCAAATAGCTCATTTGTTTTCCAAATGGTCAGCAAGCACTAATGAGCAAGTCCTCCCCAGGCTTCCTTTTAGGAAAATAACTCTGGGTAAAGAGCTGGGTGTTATTAGGCCATTTGTTTCCATCAGAAGCAGAACTACCAGGCTGGCATTACACCTGCAGTTGTATGTGGTGCTCAACACCTGAGACTTTTGCAGTGGTAGCTGGAGAGAAGCTTTACATGGAAATCTTTGACATTAAAAGCATAAAGAAGCAAGAAGCCCATCACTGTTAACAGCTTATATGTCCTGGAAACATTGTCCTTAAAGAAGGAAAGTGCTTGGGCTTTTGGATAAGGACTTGGGGGAGCTGCAGACGGTGAGGTGCTGAGCGGAGGCTCTTCAGTGAGGGGAGGAGAGCACACACTGAGGCATTTACTTCTCATTGCCTTAGTCAGAAAGTGCCCAGTCCTACAGGGAAGCACTGGGGAAATGTATTTGTGAGGAATGAAGTGTGTTGCTAGCCTCTGTCAAGTGTAATCTGTAGCAGGCAATTAACAGTGAGCTTGCTCTCTCAGTGCCAGAAGAGGATGGGTATGGGTGAGGGCTGCCAATTCTCGTGCTTGTTATTCTCCCAGGGAAAGAGGGTGAGATGAGCCTGGTTCCAATGTCCACACTGGTCACACCTCTTTCTGGCAGGGTAATTTTATTTTTCCCTTTTGCTGTGAATATTCTTAAGTAATGCTATGCAGATGGAGGGGGGAGAGCTTGTTTTCCCAGGGAGCTGCTGATGTCCTTCTGCCAAACATCTGTTGCGGTGCCTTCGTAAGCTGCTGCATCTTCTTGCACCTGCCAAATCTGAGCTGGTGTCTGAGGACCACTTCATTGCAACTTGGGGGATGAATGGCAGCCCTGGCAAGGTGAGAAATCAGGTCAGTGCTGCCCCTGGAGACAAGGCAGGCAGAGCCAGGGCAGGTGCTAGAGAGCAGCGAAAGAGAAATTGGGTACTTTTTGTCCATGAGTAAGCAACTGTGTGGCAATCCATGAAAACAGCAATCGCAACAAAAGGGTACAATTGCCCCAAGGGTCTGGAGGCCATGAACTCTAAGCTGTGGATAAAATTTAATCTCTCCTGAGATGTAGGAAATTGAGAATTGGTTTCAGCATTCCTCCACTGGAGGAATAGTTCAGAGCTATTCAAGAGCTTTGAAAACTCATACAGAACTAGACTGAACTCTGAAAGATATCAGTTTGAGCATGTTTTGGTTAGAAAACCAGCAAACCACAAAAGATGATGCAAGCTCCCTTTAGTAGCAATGGTAATAATGTGCTGTAGTGTCCTATGGCCCCTTTTGAAACAGTTAGGGCCAGCCTGAGTCCTGGCTCATCCCATTCTTGTTTTGAATCCTGCAGGTTAGTCCTTTGCCCTTTAAACTAAAATCTTGTTCTACAATGAATGCATTAGTTACCTGAATGAATGCTGGCAATTGCATTTTTTTCATCACCGTCAATAGACATGTCTTTTCAAACAAACAGAAGCAAATTTCCTTTCTTTCTCTAATGATTCTCCAGAGGAAGTGAGCATGTAATATACGTGCAAATGGACTTTATTCAGATTATTCAGTTTTAAGAGTTGTTTTTTTCACCTCTTACTACTTGGTTGAGCAGCATAAACTTCATCTGCTTCCCAAGTCCTGACTCTGCTGTAGCGAGTCTCTCTGTGTGAAGTTACCAGCAGAGCACAGGGCCCTTCCAGGCATTGGAAAGCTGAGCAAATAGACTGGTTAGAAGCAGTCAGCAAGCGTCTGAGCAAAGTTCAACCCTGTGCCCCGGTTGCCTGAGGATTCCAGCTATAAAAAGTCTTGCTGTCAGCTTTTACTTCAGGAAGAGGCATATCTGCTCCCAGTGAGGTCCCTGACCTGCTTTCAGCTATATCACTCGCACCTTGCAGGCGTCCCTGACGTATAATAAGGTGGCAGCAAATTACATGGGGACTTGGAGCATCCTTCCTTATGGAAAGTAGGTCTGGCTTTCAGGTGACTTATGATCTTTCAAAAATCAAAACATATTTCATGAAGAGTCTAGAGTTTGTTCTTTCTATGAATAATAAGGTATTGGAGGCAGTGGAAAAGAGCAATGAAGAGCACACGCTGCAAGCTGGTTCTAAGACCATTGCTTAAACCTGAATGTCCATCAGTGGTCACTCAAGTGAACCGTGAAGGCCTTCATGTGAGGAGCTTCGGGTTGTTGTTAGGTGTTCACTGTCACCACCTAATGCAAAGTTCACGCACTTGCTTTCAAAATTCAGGCTGGACAATAAACCAATGGATATTGCTCGATGTTTGCAACAACAGGCATCAGGAAAATACTTTTGTCTTGGTGAAACTGATGCAAGTCCAGAGCAAATGCACTCACTGTAGCTGCTCCACCCATTGTATGTATTCTCCAATAGTTAAAAAAAAAAAAAAAAAAAAAAAATCTAGAATAGTGACATTTTAAAAGTAAGTTTCTTGTGGTTTATGATAAAAATCACTTTTGTCCAGGAAATTGCAATCATTTGCTATGCACTTAAATCAGTCCTCTATGACTATATGTGCTCTTAGTAGACACTAATTAGATGTTAGGACACAAAATTGCAAGCCAGAAATACCAGCCATGTTTTTGTCTTGCAGTGGTTACTAAACACTTAAAGAACTACAGTATGTCTGAGGCTGTGTGGTATTTGTTGCCCTTAGTGCACACTGGTACTTGTTAGCCACACAGAAGAGCAAAATCAGTGGGAATAAGTGGTATTTGCCTATGGGACAGTGATTCAAATCCACCTCCTGTAAGAACTTGAGCAACTGAGATTTGGATTTGATGTCGGCCTCTGTCCCTTCCTGTGTTTTTGAAAAGCTGCATCCTCAAACGTGGCCGTTCACAAATACATTTCAGCCTGTTAGAATCCAGGCATCAATCCTTTATTGTAGGAGTGTGCTATTTTTTTCATCTGTTTGATGGAAATGCTTTATTTCACAGCTCTCACTTATGCCTTTAATGAGGTACTATATTTTTTTAAATAATAGGTACTAACAGGCCCTCAATAATACAAATTAAGATCTTTAAGGTCCAATATATATAATTGTCAAATCATTTTGTTCTTGACAGTACCAGGGGGTGTGGAACAGGAACAGTATGCGCTGTTTCAGTACCAAAATATTCCTCCAGAGGGAGAGAGCAGAGGCCCAGGAACACTTGTGGTCTCTGCCCTGAGCCACTGAAAGGTTTGAAATGATCTCACATCTGCCTTGGCTTTGAAACAGAGGAAGCAGAAGCCCAGCTGTGGATAGTCCTGTGCTATAGAAGATACCAGTCTATAGCTAGGATGTGTGCTATGACTAATGTAGCAACACCTTCTGGCTCCATGTGTCCTGTCATTCCTCTGGCAAGTTCACCCTCTTTCACACAGACAACGTGACAATAACTTCATTTAGTTACGGGTTAAAGAATCACTTTCCATTGTAGAAATTGTCTTTTTTTTTTTTTTTTTATTTGAAAGCTTACGTATAACGGAGTTGTCACCGATGGCCTGCTACTTAGTTAGCTCAGAATGAATCATTCCAGCAGTGCCTTCCCCATGCCATATGGTCCTAATGCTCTGGCTCTGATAACGTGCCCGCAAACAGCAGGTACCACTGGTTGTAAACTGAGAGATCTGTGAATCTTTCCTTCCCCCAGCTGGACACATGCCGATTTGATTCATTAAATGGCTTTTGCAGAGTGTTTTTTGAACTGCAGAATGGCTCAAATGGGAGTTGTGGGTACCATCTGTGGTAAGAGACGACCATTTTTTGTCTTTTTTTTTTTTTTTCTCCATTTGAGTTAGAGCTCCTCCTAATTCTTTGCTTAGAAATAATGGGGGATTGCAGTAGCCATTCAGGCTATACAGAAACATAATTCTTCTGGGTTGCCAGATGGAAGTGGTCACTCACTGGGGGACTGCCACCACTTGAGCGAGCAGTTATTTCAGAAAAAAATTGTCTCATTTATTTGCTGTAGCAGTTGAGTGTTATGAAGTGCTTCAGACAGGCTCCTACACTTCTGCTTTCTAACCTAGAATTGGTCTAGTTTTACACAATCATCATGGCTATCCCCCTGAGAGATGAAGACCGTATGCTACTCAGGGAACCAGCTGAACTGTAAGACTTCAAAATGCTGGAGGTTATGAGGGAAGGGAAAACATTCAACAATTGTTAATTACACTTGGCTGCTCAAAATTGTCCAAAGGTGTGCATGGAGAAAGGAAATTGATGCTGCAGATAGGCACGTAACTTTGATATTAGAAGGGAAGTAAGATAGAATAGAATCATAGAATCACTGAGGCTGGAAAAGTCTTTCAAGATCATCAAGCCCAACCATCAACCTGGAACTCTATTGAGTTCCATCACTAAACCATGTCCCTTAGTGCTGTATTCATGTTTCTCTTAAATACCTCTAGGGATGGAGACTTCCACTTTCCTGGGCAGCCCATTACAATGTTTGACCACCCTCTCAATGAAGAAACTCTTCCTAATATCCAATCTACACCTCCCTTGATGCAACTTGAGACTGTAAGATATGGTAGAGTTCAATCAGTTGCTAATATATGGTGATTTTCCGGCATGTATCTAGAGCCAGTGCACAGTGATTACCACATCAGACTGAGACAAATGTGCATTGGAAGGTGACCTCACGTTGAGAATGGAGTTTTACTGGTTTCTTTCTTCTTTAAAGAAAAAACATAGTGATGCCAGGCTGTATGTAAGCTACTGTTAGTTAGCCAAGTAAAGTGTAGGTGTTAACATCATTTAGTGTCCTTTCTATCCAAACATCAGAGGACTGCTTTTGCCTTATAATGGCTGTGGCTGAGCTACAGCACTTTGTTTCCTTCTTAGTCATTTATGGTGCTCATCCATTAAACTTACTACAGTGAAATTAAAGAACTGTGTCCATAAGTTTTAATTAAAAAAGTCAGGAAGTGCATTAATGAGCTTATCATAATGGTTGCTTTTATAATGCAGACAAAACACTGTTTAATATTAATCAGAGGGGAAAGAAATTGAAGGCCAAATGTCAACAGCTTCAATTGAGCAAATAAGAAATTTTTTAAGAAAGCCCATGTGAGCTCCAGAACCCATGAGCCTGCAGGGGAAGGCTGGAAAGGATATGTTTTGTCACAGGGTGGCATCTTGTAAAGGGATTTGCCTCTGTGTCTACAGATAAGGAAGAAAATCCATGAAATTTACTGTTTCTTTGGTTTACGTGGGGAAAATCACTGCTCACAGAGGAAGTCTGGCTTCTGGGTTTCAAGGGGTGCCTGAAGTCAGTATTTAAAAGTAGATGGATGTGTAGGCTAGGCTTTCATCGTACTTTTTTTTTTTTTTTTTTTTTTTTTTTTTTTTTTTTTACTAAAGCAGGAGGAGAAGGTAGACTTTTCTTTCTGGTCACTCAAATACTTTCTAGTCTTTTTAAGGGTCATGAGATTAGAAAGGCATTTGATAATGTTTCTGACAACTTTTATGCCTCATTGAAACATGGAGTGTGATATAGGAAATGACAGTTGTGCGTGACATTGCTTTCTCCTGTGTGGAAAAACTGCAGCTAGTTGTCAGTGATGCTGCTAGAAATTCCTTCCTCATGGAAGGAATTGTCTGTTAGGAAGGGACCCAGATAGCTGGAAGAGGAGGCAGATCTGGGAGCTACTAGAAAAAGCATTCTTAGTTGGGCAGAAATCTTGAATCTTAAAGAGATTGTAATGTGCAATTGAAATTGTAAGCAAACTGAAAACAGATCTCTTCTGTGCCCCCCTGCCCACTCTGATTCTGAGAAATTCCTCCCTTTTGGCATTGCATCCTCAGTTATCCAAATAAGCACTGCTATCTAGGTTTGGGATACCAGAGAAGCATTAACTATGCGAGCAAGACAGGATTATTGCACCTCATTGGAACTTAAGAAGGAACTTAAGAAATCACTGGCAACTGTTGCAGGAAACCTGAGCTTGCCAGGTACATGGTGTAACCGCTGTTGATCTCAGTGGTTTTGATAACCTGCCTATTCCTCTTGCCTCCCTGTGCCTAGGGAACCCAGATAATTGAGTCCTGTAAAATCTTCCACATAAGACTTAATTTTCATGGTCACATTGGTGTTCGCACATATATATATACACACACATATATATATATGTGCATATGTAAATATAAAAGCAAATCTCTCTCTACCTGCCTTTAGTTTTCTGTTGTTTGAACTGTTTTTACTCATCACCTGTTTATTACATGCATAGCAGTTCAGTGCATTTATGACAATGTATAGTGCTATCTTATTTTGTGTGGTACTGCTAATACATAACTGGGAGAAGTCACATAATAAGACCTTGGACTTGAACAGCAAGTGGGTGTTGCAGGAGTTTGGTCTGCAGCAAAAAGCAGGGATGTGTTTTCTGTGGTGCTTAGAGCCTACAGTGCCCAGGTGTGTTAAGTTAAATTCTTCACTATTTTTACAGTTTTCTTTAAGACAGTTTAGGCAGGACGACCTGTGTCCAGAGGGTTGACAGGGCAGCAGCAGCGTGAATGCTGTAATTCTTCTGTATGGGCAGTGTAGGCAGAGCCCAGCCTTCTGCACAGCCTCCCGTACATTAAAGCCATGAATCAACTTCAACAGAATTAACAGAAGAAAGGGAGCTTGTTGCTGGGTTTTGGATTGGGCCTATTTCCAGAAAAGAGCATTTGCATCAGACATTTCATTTGAGAGATGGAGGTTACTGGTCTGTGACGAGCTTGATATCTCACTTCTGCCCTTTAACTCAGTTTTTATCTCCATCCTCTGCTGTGGACTCATGCCAGGTCATAACTGGTTATGTCAAAATTCAGTAAACTATTCTAAGCTGAACTGGCATTGTGTCCTGCATGCATAGTGCTTGGCCAGTTTGGTTGAACTGACATATGCCATCTCTTTTTGTGTATACAGAACAGCACGTGAGTCCCCATGTCACGTGTGCATGGGCTCTGCTGGCCTCTCTGGTGGAATGTGATGTTTAGCCCAGCTCCCAGCCCCTTCTCAAACTTCAGGCATCTTTAGACTTCTTTTTCTGCAGTCCTTGACTGTCATCAGCTCAATTGTCTGTCTCCAGCTTTCTTATTGTCCTTTGCATTATTTTTTTTTTTCTAATTTGCTTGGTTATCTCTAAGGATGTAATAAATGAGAAGGATGAAGGTGACTTACTTGGCATAATTATCATCTGGTAGGTTAATGGGGCCCTTCAACACACACAGTGATTATAAACATTAAGTCCAATTAGGAACATGGATAACAGTTCTGGAGAGAGCTGCATTTCTATATTTTCTGAACTGTGATGGATTTCCTCCCTTGCAGGGCTCAGTGTGTTTAGCTTCTCTGTATTTATGTATCTCCTAGGAGCAGAAAAAATACTCATAAATACTGGGCAACGTCCCCAGTACTGTAGCAAAAAGAGTACATTTTAACATCTTTGACCATTAGCCCTGTGGATTGCAATAGGATACTCCAGGAGGAGGAGGAATATATCAGACTAGCAAAGTGAAATGAAGAAAAGGGGGGAAAAAAAAAGAAAGAGAAAATTGCAAGACCAAAAAAAAGCAAGGATACTAATAATGAAGGGCTCAAGAGAGGATGTGTAACAAGCAGCTAATTCATGAGTACAGGAGGATGAAATTTGCTCCAAAATCCTTGATCGGGCAGCCAAGGTCAGGTGTAGAAGATCAGGGGGGAGGTTTTAGAGAAGGCACAGTATGTGAAGAAGAAGGGTTCAGAACTGTCTCAAATACTGATGAAATGTTAGTTTATTAGTCACCTAGATTGCAGGAATTGTGTGGCATCTGAGCTGTACCAGTCTATATGGATTTACTGGGGAGGTATAAAGCAAGGAGACAGAGAAGCCACCTTGGAAGGCTACACTGTGCATGGAGGTGAGGGCAGAAAGTGGTTCCAGCTGTGTCCCAGTGGTAGCAAATCAGAGTGCTTTGCTTTTGTAGTCTAGCTATTGTAACATTTAACATCAAATATCTTAACGCAGCGTGCAGAAAATGAATTCTCAGACTGTGGAAGTCCGCAAGTAACTGCTTTTTGTTTTAGTGACTCCAGCCATAAAATCACACTGACTGCTCTGTATTGCTGGCTTACAAAGTGCTTGGATATCTATGGGTAAAAAACAACTCGTAGGAATAGACTGAAAAATCTCCTCTGGACTTCATGTGCAGTGCTTATCAAGAAATGGGCTGTGAATGTAGTTACATGCTTCAGATGATGTAGGTCTATGGAGTCCGTCCTTTATGCAAAGGATGTACTGTGAGACCTGAAGTATAGCAAAAAGTATAAATCCAAGTACCGTGTGAGCCTTTAATAGAAATGAGAAGAAGTGGGCAGGAATGTGAAATACACAGGGTCATATTCTGCTAGTTTTACACAAAGCAGATGCTGCTGACAGTAAGTGAGGTAAGGCAGAGCTGTAAGATGGCAACTGATTTGTCTGCCAGGCATTTGTGACCAAGGAAAGTACTCTTTGCTCTGCCAGGGTGCCCATGCAGAGAACTGTGGCTCCAGTTACTTGGTTAAATACTCCCCTGCATAGCTGGCTCATATAGCTTGTGCAGCAAGGAGTGATAAAGCACTGGGAGCTGTGATGAGTCTGCTCAAGGTCACGACCATAAAATTTGCTAAGCAAACTGTTAAACTTAACAGCATGTGTGAAGAGGGGTCTTAAGCTGGGCTTCAGGAGGTGAACCAACAGGCCAATGGGGCAGGGAAGATACCAAGCTGTTAAATAGTCTGCTAGAAATACACCTGCAGGGCAAGTCCTCTTGGAAAAATAAGCTTGGGCTCCAAAGAAAATGGCTGTGGGGTGGTGCCTGTGGCAGGGGCTGAGGCTGGGCCTGGCATACCTGCAGGGTTGGACCTGAGGGGAGGTGGAGGCCTCATGCCAAGGCTGCCTCTGGATTTCTTTGGGAGGGTTGACACAATTACTTGGTGAAATGAATGAGCTTAATCCTGCATAGCAGAGGGCCTGCAGGTGTGGACAGGCTGTTCTCTTGTCTGTGACCTCCATGGAAGGTGAGCTGCCAAATGCAGCTCCATGGCAGATCAACGGTGTGAGGCTGTGCTCGTCTCGGACCACCCCAGCAGAAATACTCTGCGATGTAGTTTTAAAGGTCAGAGACATACAGAGATAGAAGATCTCCCCAAGGTACAAGCTCTCAGCTTGTGTGCTAAGAAATAAATGGCACTGAAAGGCTCTGTGTCCAGTGCTCCTCTTTCTTGGAGAAGTGATTCAGGGAGCAGTCTCAAGGCAGAAACAACACAGTTAAAGCTCAGCTACAAATCAACCAAACCGACACCTGAAAAGTCACTTCAGGACAAAAGAAGAACAAGGCAAAGAGCAGAAAGCAGGAAGGGTAGAAAGCAACAGGTAGGTAAAAGGTGGGAATTCAAGAAAAATGCTTGAGAAAGGTTTATTGTAAGGCTCTGTCCCTGTGTGGGACTTCAGCTTAACTTGCTGACTGAAACCTTGCAGCTTCAGTGCAAATGAATTTCTGTCTTCATCTGTTCCTCCTGTAATTAAACAATTTGAAAGAATCCTCCCCAAATCCCCAACCCTGCCTGTTGTACTGCACCTCGCCCCAGTCTGCTTTCCTCCTGGACTGGTAGCTTGTCAGAAGGGTTTAGGAGTTGGCTGGCTTTGCCCTGAGCTCAATCTGATTCATATTTAATCAGATACTGGACAAGATACTGGGTCTGAGCCCAAACCACTAGTGCTCAATCAAAGGTTATGGTTCAGAGATCTCTGCTTAACTAGAGCTTGCATATAGGTGGATATATTTTTCACCAGTCTCTGCACTAATTATCTTTTGTTAGTTGTCTTTGCTCTCAGTGCCCTGTACCTAAGTTGTACTCCAGGAATGCAAATATGGTTTAGCTTGGCTTGAGTTCCCCTATCCCTCTGAAATGTTGTGGGTTTTGCTTTCCTTTGCATTCAGAGCATTGCTTTGCTCCTCTAATGCTGTGATTGATGCCATACTGCTGTGTCCATCTCGGCCAGGAATGGCACAAGTAGGCTAAAACTTCTCTGTAAGTTCTGGCTGTGGAGATGGAGAGCTTTCTGCAACAGAGGGAAGCTCTGGGTCTGCTCAGCCTCTGCACTGCTGCAAGTGCCTGGACTATTTTTATTGGGGACAGTTATTTAAGTCAATGTCCCTGTGGGCTTCTACAAGCTAATAGTCTGAAATGAAGAGCTCTGAATGTGTCCTATTTTTGGATCCTTGTGTAGCACAGGAAAGGGATGAGACTTTTATTCCCTGGGGAAAACCTATTAAGTAATTTCAGATGTAATTCATTTTCAACCATGATAAATATTCTATGGGATTCATGCTGTAATCACAGAGCTGAAAAGATCCTTGGGATCTAGTCCAACATTGCATTTTATCTTTGTGTACCATCTCCACATCATCTTGAAACTCTTGCTTCAGGAGCTATTTTAAGAGAGACTGTAGCTGCCAGGGCTGCGCAGCTATGTGCCCAGCCGCTGCCCTCCTGGCATCACCAGCTCATGTCACGCTGTGCTTAGTTTAACTGGAAAAGTCTAACTGGAGCTTGTGGTAAGCTGATGCTGTCCAGTCTGGAGTTTTGGTTGTGTCATGTGTTATGACGGCTTTCTTTCCCTTCTCTTCGAAGTGCTGCCAGAGTAATTTTTCTTTTCTAATCCTTCATCTGGTGAATGTTAAACTAGTATTTTTTTTTTCTAGTGTGCATGACCTCCCAGGCTAGTTTGATTCCTTGGATCTCGGTGAATGTTGCATCAGGGCATGGAATAGCAACTGTGTTCACAGTAACCAAAATAAAAGTGTCACAGGCTGTTAATCAAGAGAAGTCAGCTGGGGTCAGAGGAGCATTCCCAGCCACTTTGCATAAATGAGATATGAGTTTGAAATCTTGCTGCTCAACAAGATTAAATGTGCCTGTGGCCTTTTCCACCGTAGGAATTCTGACATCCCTGCGTGAAAATGCCAGATGTTTTTTCTCTCGCTGTAACCTTGTGAAGCGTGGCAGCCAATGTTATCAGCCAGAAAGCACTAGATTTGCTTTATCCAGGCCCCAAATTCCCATAGCAGGCTGAACTTATCCCATGTAGTTTCAAGCATGTGAAACGCCTGCTTCATGTCTATCTAGTCAAGGAAGTGAGATTGGCCAAAGGACAGCCAGAGAGATGGCATAGGGAAAACACCGTGGGCAATGAAACTTCCTAAGTCTGTCTTCGGGAGTCACAGTGGAAGAACACTGCTTTGGGTGAAAGAGTGCTGATTTTTGTCAGAGGTATGTAGGTCTTGCCCAGAAGTGCTGTGTTTTCTTCTGGCAGGGAATTTCACAGCATGGCATTTAAACCATTGAACTGGGCCACGTTAGAGGTGCATTGGATGTGTCTGCAGCTCTATCCAGTGCTACTGAAGCATTGCAGATCAGCACATGGTTCTGACCAAGGCCCATTTAAATCTTCCTTTCCCTCCTGCTCCTATTTGTCCTCCACTTTCTCAGTGTTTCCCTTGGCACTTTGACTGATTAAGCTATATCTTGTTTGACCAAGTTGTTCCTTGTCTGCTTTCTTTAACTCCCTTCTCTTAGCCAAGTCATAAATCTGGATTTATAGCTCTTATTGTTTCCAGGGAAGCAGACTGCAAAACTGCAGACAAAAGGTTATGACTTCCCTAAGGGATGTGTTTGAGAGGAAGAATTGGCCTATCAAGTGGAATAGATGCAAAGTAGTAGTTGAAAATAATGGATGAATGATTTGGAAGGAAATCATCCCTGTTTTAAGTAGTCTTCAAAGGAAAGCCCTTTAACCTACACATTTTCCCTTTCAAGATCTCTGGCTGTTCTGGGATCTGATTCACGTCAGCTGTTTCACCATTTGCATAGCATTATTTTTTGAGAGACTTCTCCTCTGCCCCTGGGTCATTTATGAACCTGAGCTACAAGAAAGTGATTCCCCAGGGATTGTACCGATGTGGGAGTGAAGTGGCCACGGAAGTGGGTCAGACTGCTGTGATCTCAAAGCTCTCGGTGTAAAGGTTTGCTAAAAGCAAAGACACAGCATGAATTTCTCACGTGCTGTCTAACTTTTGGCTTGGTTGGGATTGGGGCTGCTAATCAGCTCCTGTTTGTGGTGTTGGTGAGGAGTGAACATAGGGGGTTAGTGGGGTAGCACTGTTATTTCCAGCTGCTGTAACCTGCTCAGTGGTTATTACCCCTGTCTCACTCTGGGTTTTTCTTTCAGATGAAGGGAGTTCTGAAAGGGAAATACAGGAATCCATTTGCATTCATAGGATATCTGCATGCTTTTTAACAAATAGCGAAGAAATCTTCCAATGTAGCTTATTGCAAGGTAATTGTGCAATGCATCTGGCTTTTCACCTGTGTGAATGCGTTGTTTGATAGCAAGGGTTCTGTGGACATAGAGTATATCCTGGCTGGTCATTATGATGGAGCATGGGAGAGCATCATCTCTCCACTATGAATGTCCTTTGCCAGTGAGTCTCAGTGCTGCAGCTCCCACCTGGGCACGCACCGGCTGCTTTCCTCCTCCTCTCTGATTGAGCATCCTTCTAGGGCAGCTGCTGTCATCATTTCAGTGTAATTGAGCAGTGCCTGAACACAATGGTGCCTCACGACTCCATTGTTATACAAATGCCGATAATAAAGGCTTTTATGCACGTTATTGGACTCGGTATCATCTGTTTGGGACAGATAAACTGTAGATCAGTGAGGCTGTCTTAGCTGAGACCATATATTGGTGAGCATGCAGTAAATCTATGATTAGCAGTGGCTGGTTCTGCTGTGGAGCTCTGTGCAGAGGCCGTTGTATCTTCCTTGCAGGAATAGAATAGTTGGAGGAGGAGAGTGGTTAAATCTGTTTGGTGAACCCTTCAAAATCCTTGGATTTGATGCTACTTACTAAGAGGATCTCTGCTTATTGCAACCATAAAAATGTTTTTGTGCTGTCAGCAGCAGAGTGGCAGTCCTGGCAGCAGTGCTAGACTGCTTAGCATTCAGGATTGCAGGGAACAATCATTGCAAACAGCCTCTGAACTAGGGTCCCAAAGGAGCAGAGAGGAGTCCCAGACCCCTCTTCTCTGGGTTTAGCCTTGAATGTTCTCCTCTGCACATGGTGGATGCGGGCTAAAGAAATCTGTCTTGCAGCTTGATGGAGATGGACTTATGTATAGATCAAATTTCATACAATTTCACACAATTTCATAGATTCATAGAATGGCTTGAGTTGGAAGGGACCTTAGAGATATTCTAGTTCCAACCTCTTTGCCATGGGCAGGGATGCCTCTCACTAGATCATGTTGCTGAGGGCAACCTGGCCTTGAACACCTTCAGGGATGGGGCATCCACAGCTTCTCTGGGCAATCTGGTCCAGTGAAGCATCTCCTTGAACTCCATTGGTACTGGGTTATGTCTTTGTCACTTTTTCTTCAAATAAATGGGAATCACAGCCCGGAGACAGCAAGCTGGTCTCTGCTATCACTGCAGAGATATTTCATTGCCCCTCTGCAGGAGCTGGCAGTCTGCTACCTGGAAAACTTCAAAAAGCAAAGCCCTGCAAACCCTGTTTCTATAAAACCCTAGAGCTTCCGAAGTGCCGGAGACAGGAAATTGTTGTGCTTCAGTGACGAAGCTGAAGGAGTCTCTGGGTATATGCAAAAAGCAATCAATGCAAATTTGGAAATCTAAGTTGGCAAACTCTTATGGAGTTGCAAATCAAACCCATTACTGGAAGGCTGTTTATTAGCTATTGTGTTTTGGTAATTGTTATCGTCATGCATTAAAGCCTTCGGTTAATTCCACCTTTTTCCCCCTGACAAATTAAGACTACTTTGCTCCTTAAGGTCTGGTCTAGTGGCAAGCAACAGCAGTACAGAATATAGATGGAAAATGTTTTGATGTTAGGTGCAGCACTTGCATAGCTCAGAAGCTCCAGGGAGAAAGCAGTTTAACTCTTCATGCCTTGCAATGGGAATGAGCACCAAGCCTGGCTCTCAGCAACTGTGTGCTGAGACCAGCTGCTCATTTCACCTCACTTTTGAGAAGGAAAAGCTTTTCTGGTACGAACTAGCAGTTTCCAATCTGTGTGGGCTGTGGGCTGTCTCATTCTAGAGAGGAGGCTGCAAATCGGCTCGGTGCTTGCTGCATGTGGTGATCTGTGACAAGCTCCGAGGGTAGCTCTCAGGTTAAGTGTTTAGGAAGTCATTGCTCTGTGTTTATAAATCATTGCGCTCTCTGTTGATGTAAGGTTTCTGGTAATGTATAACCAGTGCAATACTGTGGCTGAGGCTGGTACTAATTCAGAGTGCAAATTTGCCCCATATCCAGTAGTTTAGTGACCTTACTCCATATTTGCACATCCATGGAAACCATCACTTTTGCCTGTAAATTGACTTGCTTTTCTTCAATGTCGTGAGTCATTCACAAGCAGTTTAAAATCTGTCAATACCTGTATGAAGTATTTCACAAAGTAACTTCTGGTTTGTAAACTGAGGCAAGCAGTGCAGCAGCTCATAAGCAATGCTGGAATTTGGATCCCTGTTGGTTGGTACAGGTTGGCAAAGCAGAGCTGCAGCCTGCTCTTTGTGCAGTTTGGAGTGCAACCAGTTCAAACTTCTCACAGCAAAAAGTTTTCTAGAGTAGATTCCAAATGACTGTCAAAAGATCCTTAGCTGATGTGAATGAAAACAGAAAGCCCATCTCTCTCCCCACCAAAAATTCTTCTTCAATAGGGATTTTTTTTTTTTTCCTAGTGAAGAATTAAAACCTGTTTTGCTGCTTAGAGCAGTCACATCTCCAAAAATTGCATGTGTTTTTTTTTTTTTTTGGCAAGTGCTGTCTGAATCTGATAATCCTGGCAATCTGTTGCATTGAGATTCTCTGTTTCAGAAGATGGCATTTTCAGAATTGCTGTTGAGATCCCAGCTGAAGGAAGTAGCAGCCTCATCATTTTGCTGCCCAATAAAACATCAAGGAAAGGAGGAAAACAGCTGGTGGACTGAGCTGAAATCTACTTACAGCCAGGCTCCTGAGCCCATCCTCCCTGAAGCGTCCCTCCCTAAGAAGTGTTTTGAAATAGGAGTAATTTTGAAGGGGTTTAGATGGGAATTAGAAGCATGATCTTTGGATCTAACTAGTAAACTGGTTACTTTGGTGACTTTGCCCTAATTGGTTACTTAATGGTGACTTTGCCCTAATTGAAATCAACACCTGTGTTAAGACTGGCTGTGCCAGCTGCAGAGAGTTTTAACTGGAGCTGTAGGACCAGAACATCAGCTGAGTTTGCATGCTCAGCAGCCTTTGCTACAAAAAGCTTTCACTGTCTTCTCTGTAGCATGAAGATCATTCAAGTCCAGGGCAGGAGAATGGGACAGTGTCTCAATGCAGAAAGCTGGTGTGTGTTTATTTCTGGCTGGTGAGCCATTTATCTGTGTAGCTCTTCTCTTCACAGCCATGTGCTAACAACAGTGTCTGCTCTGCTGAGAGCTGGGGTGAGATTCATCCAATCTAATCCAGCCATGTAAAGCTACGTTCTTATGGGAATGGACAGCTGGGGCCCCCGTGGAACCAGCAAGGATGGGTTGAGCTGGATGCTCATTTTGAGGTGGCAGAAATGATGCTACCAATGATACCTTAAAGATGAGTTCACTGTAATGGAGCTGCTGGATGTATTAGTTGCCAAGACCACTAGGCATCAGCACTAAGACCTGTTCTGCCATGCCCAGTGAATACTGCTCTAGTGACCAAGTGATGTGCATGTGCTTGCTGTTTTCACTCTTGATTTCATTGCAGACCATGCAGAGGGTTGAGGCCCTGGGTTCGTATTTGGGATGAGTGCTGGACCCAGTGCAGGTGAACGGCAGTGTCAGGCTTTCCTCCAAAGGCTCTCCCCTGCTCTCACTGGTATTGCAGACTCAAGTGCTCACTGGCTTGCGGTTCACTCTCCTGGTCACTGTCCAGTGCTGTCTGCAACCCAGTAATGAAAATAAACTGCCTAAGATCCCCCATTGAATTGCATAAGCATTTGTGGTGACGGAGAGCTTTTGTGGGGTAGTGTAGGTCTGTGATGGGCAAGATTTCAACCTCCACTTACAATAGTCAAAACCTGATATTAGCTGGAGAAGAAACTATTGCTAATGCAATTCTCCAGGCAAATTCTGTGCTTACGAACCTCCTGCCTGCTGTATCCCACTAATCTGACTATGGATGCTCAAACTCAGCATCAGTAGAAATCCCGACTCTGTTCACTGTGTATGCCTGTGGCTGCTGTGTGGCTGTTTATCTCCCCGTGTCTGTTACTGAGGCTTAAGAACTTGGTTTGTTTAGTCCCAGAGTCTGCCCTTGACCGTGATGATGTCAAGGATTTTTCTGCGGCTTGTAAAATTGCCCATTCATATAAATGCAGCCGAATGGTTCCCATGGCGACAGGGCGCTCAGCTTGCTCCATGCTGGGGAAAAATGGATTTGCATTTATGAATAAATATGATGCCCTGTTGGAGAGTCTGGGCTGGGAGAGGGGGAAACCACTGCCATAGCATATGGTGGAGGGGCCAGTGTCTGGGTGAGGAGGGGCTCCTGGAGGTTGGAAAAGATTTGGACTTCGCATGCTCTCACTGCGAGTCTCACCAAGGTGTCTCAGGTCTTACCATCACCACAGCGTTAATGGGTTATCTGTTGGAAGAGGCTGGTCTCCTGTGTGGAGGACTCAGGAGCCTGAGCTGAAGCTGTTCGGTTACCTAGCCGTGCACTAGGGCAGTGTGAGGTCTGCAGCTGGAATAAGGACAGGCTGTCCTAGTGTGTGTGTGGGGGGGAGGTGGTGAGGAGCCCATGCTGTGAGTGGGAATTATTTTGGTATTTTTTTGCTTAAGCTTTGCATTGGAGAGAATTAAAGTAGCTATGCATCCTGTTGGGGCTTCTTTGCCCATTAGAGGATAACCTCTGTTGGAGGTCATAGAGGCACTGAAATTCAGGTGTCTGCATCTATGCAGCAGCTCATGGTGATGGAACTCTTCAGGTGCCCTTGCCACAAAGGCTGTGAGCAGAATTTTGTCAAATTGCTTTTGCCTGGTAACCTGAATGAATCACAAAGCAGCCACTAAAGATGAGATCATCCTTGTTTTAATTTTTACTCTTTGTCAAACTGAGCGTTAGTGTGTCCCAGTGCTGGCAGACCTAGCCTAGGTAAGGCTGGCAGCTGGGAGCTGTGTTGGTGAGGAGCTCAGCAGTGGGAAGCTTAATTTACAGCTTAGCTGTGGTCTTCAGTCCCCCTAGCATTAGCTGAATCAGAGAGTTGTGAATATAAATTCCAAGGCAGTTATAAACATACAGGACTAAACCTATTCCTCTATCTCTGGGGTGTTCAAGGAGACGCATCAGGGATGGGTTTTCCCTTTCTAGTTTATTTATGCTTTTGTAGAGAATGGACCTGAAATTGCTTGGGAGTTGTCAAATTGACAGGAATTCCTGTACTTTTTCACTGTCATTTTTTGTGCTTTCATCTCCCCAGCAGATAACGCCCTCCTGAAGTTCTCAGTTGTTCCAGAACCCCCTGTCCTGTGTGTCAGAGCTATAACCCCATCCTTATGGGGCTATAGCTGCTGTGGGAAAATGTCTTGAGTATTGGTCACTGGCTACAGGGCCATATTTCATGGTAACTTGTTAAGGCATCTTCTTCCTCATATTAACGGCTCTCACCTTCCTTCTCCAACTCGCTCCTGTTTTCTTCATTTTAACCTTGTTCATTTTCTCTCTCAACTCAGTACTGTTTTGCCCCATGGCTCTGTCTCTGCCTCAGTGACTGCCCTGTTGCTGCGTCTTGGTCTGCCTGAGCCTGTGTCCAGCCTGTGGTGCTCGATAGCCTCTGAGACAAATTCATTATCCCTAGTTCTCGTTCTCTCCCTGGACATATGCAGAGGGAGAGTTTTCTGGCTTTACCAATTCCAGGGCGTGCTAAGCTTGGAGAAGAGGAGTGAAAACAGAGCTGAGGAATGCAGCACGCACTGGTACACTTACTTAGTGTCTGTGCTAAAATGAGGGAGATATTTGAATGCCGTTGCTGCTTGCTGCTTTTCATTAAATCTCTGATTTTTTTCAAGGGAGATGCTTGCTTAGGCAGGAAAGGTGTGCAGAGGAGTGCGCTGTGGTAGGTTCAAGCAGCAGAGGTCAGCAGAGGGATCCTCTGCCTGCTGCTTCCCTCCTTTGGGTTCTGGAGAAATTCCAGGTGTGACAGACATGAAAATGCAGTGTTGGGAGGGCTTCCATCACCTGCTGGTGTGTCCAGGCTGCTGGAAGCAATCTGTTGATGCTTTGTCTGCCCTAACCCCCACCCCTGTGGTGCTCTGTGTGTTTGTGCTGGTTGACTTCAGCTGGCGGCTCAGGCTGGGATTGATTTACCAGGAGGAGGGAAAGGCTTTTGTGGAGCCAGAGTGGCCCTATCCTTGGCCCTGTCAGAGCTGGTGCAGTGCCCGCATGCCACAGATGCTGTGCAAGTATGGAGAGCGAGGATCATTTCGGGAAAATGGGGTTTTATTTTCCATCTCTTCTCAACACAGGAATTACAGTAACATGAGTCCTTCCGAGTGACAGCATAGCCCTCTGATGCGCTCATGGGCTGGGTACCAAGTTCCTGCTCTGGCACTGTGAAATGGCCGCAAATAGAGGGCGAGGGCACGAGCTGTTCCTTCGTTTCTTCCTCTGCATCATGAATTTCGCGGAGGTCAGCACGGCGGTACCAGCCCCACTCCCGTGCTCTCGGCCTCCGTCATCGTCACCGGCTGCGTATGGTGCTGAGGCTCCCCGGAGCATCCTGGTGGTGCTGACTCACCGGCGGTGTTTGGAGCTGGATCCTGCTCTTTGCCTTTGACTCATCTTTCAGCTGAGAGCACAGCCATACTCCTTTCCAGTTGTTCATACTCCTTTCCACTTATTAGTGGTTACAGAAGGACAGGCCCTGTTGGACACTGAGCACTGGTGGGGCAATGTTATCACAGCTGGTGATGTGTGGCTGTGCCGTGGTCTCACACTCACAATGGCGAAGGGTTTGCTTTGGTGTACGAGTGGTGCCTTGAGGACCAGCTGAATGTCACCGCTCTGTGATGTTCATGCTCCAGGTCTGCTTAGGTCTCCACTGCGTTCCTCGGTGCCATGTGGCTGTGCCCTGACCCTAACACCACCTCGCTTGCAGGCCTTCCATGCCCTAAGATCTGTTTGGCACCAGTTTTCATTGGTCTTTTTTTTTTTTTTTTTTTTTTTGTCATCCCCTTCCCTTTTACCCTTCCCATGAGCAGAGGTCTGGGCAGCAGTTACCTATAAGCTAGCACCATGAAGCCAGCTCCCTGCTGAACATACAGCTTTACATTCACCTTCTTTGCCTTTGAGACATAACTCTGAATTTTTACATCGCTCGTATCCTTTTCAGGATGGCTATTTTGTAGAGAGTTTGGTAAAATGGCTCCACAAATCATGACCGCTATTAACTGAATGCTGTTTTCCTTTAGCGGCAGCACGTCTGTTTCAGGAATGGCATGCAAAACCTTATAATTTCCCTTGAAAAGCTGTCATAAAACAGTCTGTCTCACCCTGACATCCTGAAGACCACAGACCGCTTAACATTTGATGCGTTTTGGCACCCTGACTAGTTTGTGGCCACTTCTTGGTGTGTTATTTAAGATGCGTTTTGGCAACCTGACTAATGTGTGGCTGTTTTTCTGTGTTATTTGAACTTTCATGAAAATGTGTGATCTATTACCAGCAAGGCCCAGTGGCAGACCAATGGCACAATTTATTATCTTCTAAAACTAGAAAACAGCCTCTCTCTGTAAGGGTTTTATGTATCACTCACTATCTGTAACTCTTCCATCTGACAAATAGTTAAATAAAACTTTTTATTTTGTTTTAAATCTTCTGGGTTTCAGGCCATGGAGGATAGTTTAATGGTTAAAGCTGGATAGCTGTAAGACCTACAGGTCTGTTACTCAAAAGAGGTATCTTTTAAGTTTTAGGGTATATTTCAGGATTCTCTGTAATAGAGGCACATACATTTGTCAGCAGAGAACTACTTAGCTACCTCAATTACTTTTTTTAAGATAATAAGTATATCAGAAGGCACTTAAGATCCTGTAGGGTTAACTAAACATCCTGTTACTACACACAGAAAATGACAGTCTGCATCTACGCAGAGGCTTTGAGTCATTTTATCAATGGTTGTTGCGGCAATCTGCTCTTAGTAGCATTAAAAAAAAAAAAAAGCCACAGTGAAATTTCTTATCTGTTTTTCAAAACTGCAGGCCAGATTTCCAAAGGAAAATGCCTTTGTGCTTGCTGAACAGGGCAAGGGCAGGCGAGATGCAGCCCTGTGAGGGATGCTGCGTGGCAGGCCAGGGTGTGGGGAATGGTAGTTTTGTTCCGATTTGGCCTATTTTGCCCTGCTGTGCTGGTGAAGTGCTTTCCTGACTGTAGGAATGTTTCTGTTGAGCAATACAGAGCTGCCACTGGGATGAATAATTCATAGAGTAATCAGTCATGGCAGAAACTTTCAACACTCAATCAGGTATCTTTGCTTTTTTCCCCTCTTAATTCAGGATATTGCTGACCTAATTTATCTAGGGGATGATCTTAGCTGATCTGGATAGACAGGGATTAATTTAACATTAGAAACTGTGGGGAATGATGTGATAATGAAATATTAAACCTTTTACCTCGATGCTGCCTCTCTCCCCAGGCAGGGCGGTACCGTGTTCGGTGTCCCCACCAGCCCTATGGCCCTGGGTCGCACACGTGGCTTTGTACATTGTGTTGGACTGGGTTTTGGGGCTTTGGATCCTATTTCAGCTTTGCCACTGCCCTGTTGAGTGAATTTGGAAAAGTTGCTTTGCTTTCCTGTGCTGATGTCATTGACTGTTGTAGGTTGCTTTGGCTGGTGGAAAACACAATGGCAAAGGACTGCTCCATGAGGGAGCGAAGTTGTGCTCCAGGGATGGAGATGTCTTCAGTGCTGGGAACATAATGGGACTCTCGTTTTAGAAAATAAGGATGGTGGAGTTGTTATTCTTTGTTCCACTGTTGGTGGTTTTGGGTCTTAAGGTTTCCCTTTGCAGGTCGGAACATGGCAAAGCACAGCCTGCTTCCTGAGCAGGAGCAAAGCTTAGAGGAGTACCCATGAGGAAGGGGAATGCTGTCCCACAGCAGCCCAGGAGCCCCACTTTCTGATTATTTTCTGCATTTTCTTCAGTGTTTCCTTCACTGTGCACTGTATGACTGACAACTTTGATATCAGTCATGTTTAATTCAACCCCTAAATTGGCTCTGAATAAAACCACCTTCCGTAAGATGCTAAGGAAGAAAACACGTGTGACTTCTGATGCTCCAAACAGGCTCCTGAGGCCATGGAGGCATCCACAAGCACCAGCAGTGAGGACAGCAAGGTGTGAGCATGGCACAGGCCCCTTGGCTTTCTGCAGCGACATCAAACTTTGCCCTTGTTTGTGGCTGGCTCTTGGCCTGGCTACTGTGTGCTGTTTACTTTAAATATTTTTTATTTTGAAGAAATTATACGAAGCGGGACTGCTGAAAATGCTTAATTTGTAATTTCATCCTAATACAACAGGGCTGGGATAAAATCTCATAGCTGCTAGCGAGATGCTAGCTAAGTATGCTGGTTATATTTTGATCTCAGATGTTAGTGCTTTTACTGGCTGAATATATTGGTTTGCTCTGAGGGCTTCTCCACATGACTTTCAGCCAATATTGATACTGTCTCCAACCACCACTGCTATATGCTCTTACTCTTTACTTTATCTGAAGGAACTGTGTGTTTTCGTGCCTACTGCAGGTCTGTCCTGGCATATCCTCTCACCTCCTGTAACGGCTCGGGACTCTGCACTGTTTGTAGGAACAGCTTCCCTGCCACATCCACCCAAAGCAAAGGGATTTGTGCATGTCCTGCAGGTCATACAGTCCTCCTCAAAGCCCGCAGTGGGTAGCACTGAGTTAATTGACTGACAGTGTTTTTGCAGGCTGGCACAAGGGTTTTTTCCAGCCCTAGCAGCCACCGTGTGCTTTCCATCCATGTGTTCTCTGAGAAACGCTTGGCAGTTTCTCCTTAACTCTTCATGTGTCCTAAAGTGCAAGAAAAGGCCCACAAGGGAGCAAGTTAAGATTTTCTGTAGAGAGGTAAAAGCATGAAGCACTTGAGGTTTTCACTATAAATTTGGAAACAAATACAATCTTTTTTTTTTTTCCCAGTTACTTTTGTATGTCCTGGCATTGTGGGCTGGAAGGGGTTTTGCATGCTGCTTACCCTTTGAGTAGTGCTTGGAAATTGAGTTTTTTTTTCTTTTTTTTTTTTTTTCTTTTAGTGTGGTATCTCAGGGTAAGGAGAACAGAGTTCACTTTTCCTGCCTGTATTGTCTTTTAAATTACTTCTGCCCTGCTTTGGCTGAGATGGCTTCATAAGCATTCCTGGGCTCGTATGAGAATAACAGTCAATTTTTTGCATTATACAGCAGGGGGAAAAAAAAAAAGAGGTTAATTATAAATGCCTTCTGGGAAGCTTATGTGGTGCATTAATTACACTCCATGGAGAGCGCACAGGATTTCTGGTGCATTGTAAGCACTGCTAACAAGGTGCTCTGTCTGGGTATGCCTGTAAGAGCAAACACAGCGGTCCCAAAGCTCATGCTAGGACCTCATATATTACCATCTCCTGGATCAGGCTGGAACTGGGGAAAAAGCTGGGGTGGTGTGTAATGAAGGGTTTGCCTTGGTTGGGTGCATGAGGGCTTGGCGATGAGTGTTCTGACTGCCTCGGGGGAATTGTGAAAGGGAAGAGGAGCCCATGGTGGGCTGACAAGCCTGGTTAGCTCCCCGGCCAGCTTTGTTAGCTTGCCTTGGGCAGATGGCTGAGGGAGAGCATCTCTTGAGCTGGGGGATTTGACCTGGAGAGCAGAGATAGGAGACGACAGGGTTGTGAAATGCAGGGACGGGATGTTCATCCCCACAGAGCTTGGGGATGGGACTGAGCTGTGCACGTTACCAGGACTTCTTCCTGGAACTACAGTCACACGTGAAGTTATTTTTACAATGGGTACAGTGTACAAAGGGTCACAGGACATTATATCCACCCTTGCCAAACCAGCCTTGGTCTAATTATAGCAGTCATTGCACTCCTTCTGAAATCATCACCACCACAGAGGAATTCCTCACCCCAGCCTAACCTCAGCAGACCTTTACTTGCAAAATTAAGTGGAAAGCGAAACTTAAGTGCCAGGTGAAGCCTCTTGTCTCACCACACTACCTACTGTACCCTTATTGAGTTACCAAGCCCCAAGAGAGTGCTGCCATGTCTGGCTGCCCTGGCAGGGCTATTTGCATGAAAGGCTCAGACAGAAGGTCTCCAGTGGGGCAGGTTGGGCTGCCCTGGGTCAGCAAGGTCCTGCCTGCAGAGGGAGACTGTCCGTCTGTCTGGAGCAGTCCCCCAACGAGGGGAGACAAGGGACAGTCCCAGCCTGTCCTGGCTGGGGCCCTGCCCACATGGGCAGTGCTGAGGAGTTATGGCCCCAAGTCCTGCTCTCCTCTATGGGGTGGGCTGTGGCACAGGGGCATGGTGAGCAATGAGCTGGTGGGATAACCTCCTGAGCCACCTGTTGGTCTAGTGAGTTTGTTTGAGAGTCCTTTTCCAGATAAATCTGAGAATTACTGGGAGAGAAAATTTGACTCATGCCACCTCATCTTCACGTCACAGGAGGAGGATAAATAAGTGTGAGAAGATTCCTTGAGCTTTCATTTAAAGTGATTTTGACTGTTTCATTGAGCTAACACCCCACACTGATGCACTTCTACGCTATGTATTTGAGTCATGTCATGGTAGTTAATCAAAACTACCTCTATTACTACTGCTGTTCCCCTGATCAGGCTGATAAAATCTAAGAGAAGCCATATGGCTGCTTAGTTTGCAACGCAGAATGCTACTGAGCTCAGCTTTTACGACCTGTGCTTTATTTTAATGCTTCTTGCTGCTCAGTGCAACTTAGCTGGCAGTTGTACAGGTACACTGCACATCGTAAGAATTTAATGTCGATAAGCTTACGGAAAAACGGACTGGCTGGCTTCCTGATGGGGAGGGATGAAGAGTCTGCTCAACCATGAGCTGAGCAGGTTCTGTAGTCTGTCCACCCTGCATGCTTCTCCTTGAGAAGCTTGTGCCTGTCCTGGGTGACAGAGCCAGACTGACTCTGGTACCTCTGCAAATTGCTGCGGGTGGCCTAGGTCCTACTTAGGTTTAAGTCACATTGTAGATCAGCAGTCCTCACTGTCCTAAAACTTTCTAAAACTAATTGCAAACTTTCTCTCTTGGTTTCTACTGATGCTGTTACAGGCAATTCTGTTCCTACACCCTAGTCCCATGCCCTTTTACATTGCAGTTCCCAACTGAGGGTTGTCCAAATGTAAGTGGAGTCAGGGGCAGAGAAACTTTGTGCTCAAGAACACTGCTAAATTTTGTAATTCCTCCTCCTTATTTAGAAGGTTTGGGGATAGGTTCAGAGCTACAGCCACTTTAATGATCTTTTTGCAGAAGCTGAGAGCTTCTGAAGCTCAGGTCTGTCCACAACTTAATATATGACTTCAACACTCATGCAAATATTGTAGACCAGGTTACGGAGCTGGTTTTGGTATTCTGGGACTTTGTTTTAATGTGGGCTGATAAAGGTTAATTCTAGAAGCATCCTGGGATTGGTAGCTGCTATGTTTTGGAGCAACCATAGCCTAGACAAGATGCTGCAAAGTCTAAATGAGGGTGTCCCTGTGTGTGCCGGGCAGTTCTTGTAGGTGTTCCTCAACTTTGTGGAGGATGCCTACTGTGTTAGTGGCATCCTTCATCACCAAACTTTGGCTACCAACTATACCTGTCACTGTTGATTTTATTTTTATTTTTTTTTGAGCTTTAGGCAACAGAGCCTTGTGAATTGAACAATCTCCTGTATGATCTGTCCTAGAAACTTCATGCATTTTCTGTTTCTTTTTATCTTTGTTATAGATCTATGTATGGATCAGGGCAATTATTTATAAAGGGATCAAGCTGCTATTGCGGTTTTCTTCAAAAAGCTGTGAGCATCATCCTGTGATCTTCTGGTCAGCCATAAACTTTCCAGCTGAAATCCCCATTTTGTTATATCATTGAGGTCCCTTTTAGTGGGTTACAAACTCCAGCTCAGCTGGAGGCAATTATTATCTGATATGTATCCTGAGTAGAACATAATTATACTTGTCACTAAGTGGCACTGTGTAAATTACTCTTTAATTGCTACACATCAAATCAGCAGCTACCCGGTCATTTTTCTGTGAAGATGGAGTTGCAGTACTAGCTTTGTCACTCTGGCGTCTGCCTTCACCCAATCTCTAGTATGTTCTTTTTAGGGCCTAAGAAGTAATTTTATGTGATGAAACCTTTTAAATGTATCAGGCATTTGTCCATTAAAGCCTTTGTTGGCCTTAAATGTGTTGGTAGAAAGTTTAATGTTAAAAACATAGGGAGCATGGTAGAAGATATGTCCTTCAAGGACTGCTGTCAAGATAATTATTGCATATCATTTGGGGCCAAAACCTCTTTTCTGGCTGGTATGCTCATAAAAGAGGGGCCGTTGGCAGAGGCTGAGGAGTATAGCCATTTGTCATGATTTAGTTGGGCTATGCTAAATTTTTGGCCTTACTACGGTGTAGATAACTGCATTTGAACACTATTGAAGTGGATGCAGTTTTAGCCCTCTTAACCCTTGCTGGGTTCAGAGTGACCAGAGGGGAGGAAAATGCTGATCTGTAGGAGCTTTTGGATCTTGGTGTGAAGCTGTTTATCTTACACAACAACATCTGGAGGCCAGGCCTCAAACCAGACTGCTTCGTTTGGCTGCCTTCCCGTTTGGGGCAGATCAACATGCATTCTGCTCGTTCTTGCAGCTCAGGCTGTGGTGGACGAGCCTGTGGTCCGTGCTGCCCTCCTTCAGGCCCTCTCTGTGGCAGCAGCTCTGAGCGTTTGTTACATACAATCAGCTTGCAGGCTTCCTACCTTGATGCTGGTGGATAGAGAAATGAGTTCAAGTTGCTCTGCTATAGAATGTCAGGTTGAAATCCAGACATAGAGTGGAAATCTTAGGGTGGTGTGTTACAGAAGAATTGCAGGACTTCGCCTACTTTGTCTGAGAAGGGGGCTCTGCCTCTCCCTCTTGAAGCACGAAGCAGATGGGCCTGCTCATGTGGATGGCTGCTGGAGCAAGGTCCTTGCTTTGTGCTTCTGTCCCTCTTCCTGCTGCTGACACCAGATACCCTTGGCAAAGAGGCTGCAAGGAAAAGCCAGGGCGAGCAGCCAGCCAGCCCTGCTTTTACATTCCAAGGCTGTAATTTCTAAAGCAGTTTATGCCATCAAGTGTGGACAGACTGTTCAGAATAAAAGAAGGAACATTTCCAGTTAGAGGAAACCTCACTAGTGTGTCTATGCAAAGCCTGTCCAGTCTCCCTCCTCCAGCAGGGGCAGGGAGCAAGCCCTGCAGCTGGAGCAAAGCTGCTTGTCAAGGCAAGGAGCTGCTGCTCTGGCAGAGCATGGGCATTAAATTCAAAGTGTATGCAAATTCAGTGTATGCAGCTATATTTCATAGTCTACATAGAAGAGTAATTGAAAGCCAGTATTTCAAATTCCTTGCTATCTGTGAGCCTCTTGTTGAAGGGTTTTGATTTGGGTCCTTTCTGATGGGACTTTCTCCAAGAACTTGCCACGTTTCTGAGTAACCACCATGTCAGAAGGACCCAAACAGCCTTCTTAGTTTTCTTTTTCATTAGTTTCTTTCTCTTATCCTGCCCTTGTCTTTGTTGCGAGGCTTTCCTGAGATGTGTGTGCTGTGTTGGGGCTGAGGGTGAACAGTGAAGTCAAGTGTTTGCTGTGAACTGAGGCTGTCTTGGGGCTGACTTGGGTAGTACAGGACTCTGAGAAAATAGCCTTGAGTCTCTCTTCTTGTCATGCTTATGAGCTAACCTGTACAACCCTAGGAGCTAGGAACTTAATAGCAAGTATTATATATATAAAGAAAGATGAAATTTTCCAGCAGTGAGGGGATTTCAGGAACCAGAGCATTTTAAATAAAAATAAAATCACTCTGTATCTGACACTTATATCTGCCACTTGGTAGAAAACTCTGGGAGCTGGTGACACAGTGTCTTATAGTCCTGATGGGTCAGTGAGAAGTCTGGTTTTAAAAGTCCTTGATTTACATCTCTGTGGATTCATGATTTCTGCCCTGTGTAAGCACTAAGTAACATAGATGGACTTTGACATTTATTTTCCATATATTTGATTCATTGAAAGCTCAGTTGGGGTGGTATTTATATGATAAAATTAATGTTATGCAACACTGGGGAAATTCATGGCCATGGCTAGGACTCCTGTGATTTATAGCTGCAGACCTTTTCTATAGATGCCCTTACCCCTACGTGGAACCTCAACACACTACATTTAATACGTTCAAACCATAAAAATTATTGCAGACTAACCACACAAATGTGCACCATTAATGAGAAGTCTTGGCAAACTCGTTGCCTTCTATAACAAGTTTCTTTTATCTGCCCTCTAGAAATAAAACCCGCCTGCTGGTTGCCAGCTTCAGCTGCTTTTCCTGCACTCCAGGGTGCTGGGCTGGCGGGAGCCTCTTGTGCTGTGTCCGCCTCTTTCAAGAGTGAGGTTGCTTTTTTCTAACCTGACCAAACTCTGAAGCCAGTCACTTATTTACTGCGTGGGTATAATCATCCAGCCCTCATCCAAGGAAGACATTACATTTTTCTTCTGTTCAATACTCTGTGCTGAGAGCTCCAGGACAGCGATGAACCTCCTGGAACTGTAGGAGATATAAATCTCTATAATTATATAAAGCAGTTTTCTCAAAGTACCCTTTGAGAAGTTCCTCACTGTCAGCAGTGACAAGTATAAATCTGTGCGCTCCCTCAGACCAGTGGCTTTCACAAAATGCCACACTTCTCCTTCACACTGCTTCCAGAGGCTTACTTAACAAGTCAGTGCTTATTAAACGTGGTCTTCTCTAGTCCACAGCTGTCAAAATTCATCCTTGAGCTCTGCTGGGCTTTTGCTGGCTGGTTGCATGAGTTTGATTTTATGCAAGGTCAATTGTTTCCCTAAAAGAATACAGATATTTTCCTTCTGTGCAAGCTTTCTAAATCAGACATGGATGCAAGGAGTATAGTTGTTGTGTGATGTCTGCCAATGAGGCTGGGTGCCATTTTTTGGGTAAATATTTGTCATATTAAATTTTGCGTTTGCTTCTGCTGTTTTCTTTTTGTGTGTGTGAGATCCTCTTTGTGGTCTAATCCCCAAATACTTCAGCTAATGCATTTTCTGGTAAGAATGCCTTCAGGGAAAAGCTAATGTGAGATATCACTTGCAGGAAGCAAACGTGTCAATTTGCAAGTGTGAAAATATTCATCAGAAATCAAGTGTGTTTCACTTGCAAGTGAAGTTTTATCCAGTTTGAGACCAATAGCAATCTCATCTGATACTGGTTTCCAGTTTAACTGAGCACCAAACATCAGAGCTTACATGCTGAATCCTTACCATGAAGCGCCTCGTTAGGCGAGGCATACTTCAAAGAAATACATGCTTGAAGTTAATCCAGTTGTGAAAGTTATAACTGGATTTTTTGTAAGTCATGAAGGAAAAACAAGCTGGATACATGGTGGAAATTTTGCCTCACTCTGAGATGGCTGTGACCACCTTGCACTGGCTGATTGAAGCTATGTTAGGGTCCTTCGGTGCCACAGCTCTTCTGGGCACAGAAAAGCCGTGTCACAGGATGGGAATTGGATTCAGGATCAAGTTAATAACATCGTAGCGGATATTTTCCTGGTCTTATTGTGGCAAATGAGGGCTGTTGCCACTGTGGTTTCTTTGAACTTGTCACTCCTAATGCACCATTCATACATCAGTTGGCCAGAGCATGAAGGTGACTGCTGTCTCCATCGTGGTGCCAGCGAGCTCTTCCCATATCAGTCCTTTCTTCTTCCCCATACTCATTAACTGAGGGGCAAGAAGTGTTCGGGGGCAAACACATTATGCTTATGGTTTAATGAGTTTTTGTACTACTTCTGTTTCATAGTGCAGGTGAATCAATTTGGGGAAGATCATGAGAGGGAACGGTGTGTCTGGTGGCTTTAGTGCTTCTGCAAGAGAAGTACAGCTCCTTTCTGCTTGTCGAGTGAGCCTGACAGCCAGCTAGCTAAACATACGTTGGGGGAACACAGATGATTACACCTTACATTTTGATCGTCTCAAAAGCTGCTTTTTCCTGTGCGTTTGATCTGTTCCAACCGGGAGTATCAAAGGAAAAGCTGTTCTTTATTAAATACTTGATAAAGGAATATAGATGCCCCTGGCTGTATGTACATGCCGTAGCTTGGTGTGTGTGTGCCTGCTGCTTGTATCACAAAGTGATGCAAGATTTTTAAGAAAGCTGTGGTGTCAGATGCACTGGCCCAGGCAGTGTTGTTGCACAATAGCATCTTTCTTCCGCTCATCAGATGCTTCAGGCTGTATCTGTTACTGCCTCAGCTTTTCCCTCATCTGCAGTTGTTAAAGCTAAGCAGTATTTGCTTTCCAAGTATTTTAAATATATGGTGTGAGGCGAAGAGGGAATTACTTCAGGATGACCAGACATCAGGATTTGACTGGGGTAGCCACAGGGCATGGGTCCCTTTCCTCGTGCCAAAGGCTTCTCCAGGATACACACGCTCATGATTTTGGTCTTGGCCACAGGGTTTCCCCCAGTTGTCCTTCAGATCACGATTGCAGCAGTTTTCCTGCTCCCGATGCGTGGCGCCAGAGCAGGAGATGATGCCAGGCGAGTAGGAAGCCTGGCAGGAGATGTGTGCCTGTTGAGCTCCTGTGCCAGGTCCATGCCAAGTGCACGCTTGGTACAGAGCCCCTTGTTCTGCTCCTGTAGGTTTAATTTGCTGCCATTTTCTTAATGATGGGGAAGCTGAGCAGGAAAGGCTTAGGATAGGATCCACTTCTGTACCTAGATCCGCTTTAAAGTCCCTGCACTGCCTAAATGCTTGCACTTAAGCCAGTGGACAGACTTTTGTTGTCCCCTCAAGGCTTTCAGGCAGCAGCAAAGGCAGACCACTGTGAGCAAGAGGAGCACTTTGGCTTTCATTTGTTCCTGTGACAGCTTTCATTACTTTCCTATAGTGTTCCCCACTGCTGCATGCAGCCAAGCAGTGCTGGGCTCTGGAGGAAATCTCATCCCACTGCTTGCTGGATGAGTAGAGAACAGTTGTGCTTGCTGGATGGGCAGAAGGGATGGGAGAAAGTGGCTTTTCCCAGCCCAGAGGCAGAAGGTTCCTTGTTGAATGTGAATGATCAGCTTCCAAGTTATTTGTGGGATTTTAAATTCATGGTAGTTTGTGCTTTTCTTTCTCAAACATGAAGGCACTGGATTTCTTAGGAATATACCTAAGCAGTGTGATCTATTTGCTTTTTCTCTTTTAAAGTTTGATTTTATTTTTAAAGAAATGTGAAATGACAACATGTATAATGTGTGCACACAAAATTACACTATCAGAGCAGTGAAGGAGTAAACAGAGATGTAGATGGGTGGAGAAACATCCTAGATCACCGGAAGAGACATTGCTGGTAGGAAAGCTCAAGCAACTGGGAGCACATCTCTGAACAGCTCCTGCTTTGTCACTCAGTCACATTTCTATAGATTTACCAAATTACATACGACTTGATTCAAAGGCTCCCACTGGCTGAGTCTCAGTCTCCCATATGAGCAGACGGTGCTTTTAGATTACCAATGTGACACTTGTTAAAAAGGTCCCTATACAGAAAGAGGTAATGGCCAAATAACGAGCCATGTTAAATAGCTGATTTTTAAAAAAAAAAAATCATCTCAGCATCTGGATAGAGAAATTTTTTGAATGCCAAGTCTGTCAGCCAAATAATTAGCAGTAAATTATATGATCTTCTCTTACTACTGGGTGGTGCAGAAGCAGGATATGATTCAGATGCCTTTTGCCTGCTGTCAGCACAGGTCGGGTTTCACCTGCTGAGAATAACATGGCTAATAGACCAGGACAGCTGTGGAATAACAGGGGCAGGAGAGCTCTTACTTATCCCTTAGGATGCATCCTCCCAGCATCCCCAGCCCTGTCGGTGGTCCCACTTGATGCTGAAGGCATGTTTGTTCCCTTGGAGGTGAAGGAGCTCATTAAAACCGGCTCTTGTGGTGGAGGAAGGCAGTGCCAGCCTCTGCAGCATGCTGTCCTGCTGGCATCAGAAGGTCTGGCACTGGCTCCTGCTTTTCCTCTGGCTCAGCTGCAGCGATCGCTGCGGGCTGGGGCATGGTGCTGGAGGAAGGAGCCGGATGGAACAGCCACCATCAGGTTTTGGGTGCCCAAGGGGAGCCTGGTGCTGTCTCCTGCAGTGTATCCCCAGGTCTGCTGGGGGGTCTGACATATAGTAGGTGAGGGTACAGCATCTCTTGGTGTTGCTTGCTTGTCCCTTTTGTTTTCTTTATGTTAAGGGCAGGATATGCCCTAGGTTTACTTGTGAGGTCAGACTAGCCCAACTCCTTGCCATCAGCAGGCCATGTTCCTGCATGTGCAGCAATGCAGCAGCCTGAGCATGGCTGAGCCTCCGTAGTAAGACAAGAGGATCCCACTTGGTGCTACCCTATGAAGTCCCTGCCCCTCAATTTGGGTCACCTCCCGTGGAGGGGAGTTTCCAGTCCTAAGCACAATCAATAAAGAAGACTTTAAATGGCTGCAAAGCAGACAGACTCCAAAACCTGGGCTCCTTCAGTCCATTCTGTCCCTGCAGTTTGGGGAGAAGGGACAGGGAGAGATGCAGAACACAGAGTTTGTTCCATTTGGGCTCTCAGAGGCCAGAATTCCTGAGTGCGAATTGCACCCAAGTGCTTTGGATGGCTGCTGCTTCTGGAAGTAAATGATACTGAGCCACTAAATTCTTTCAAATCTCTCTTCAGCATGACATCAGTGCTGGCACTAGCATGTCTGTGTTTTGTTTCCTCCACTGCTATCTGCTTTTTCACTCTGCTTTTTGCAGTCCAAAACCCGCTACTATTGCTGCTGATCGGATTAAAACAAAATGCAGTCCTGCTGGAGACTTATGGTCATTTGGGGGGAGGAAATGGAATAAACTTGAATGTTCATGGGAGATGGAAGTGCAGAACCAAGAGTCCTCTCCAGCACAGATGTGACATGGGTGCGGATTTCTCCCCCTCTCGCTGCTGTGCCAACCCTCCTCCTCCTCACACTCTGCAGGGATTTCAGTCCATCCTCTGTCTTGGATAGAAAGAGGAATTAAAAAGGCTGTTGACTCCATAAGGAAGAAAGATGTCCATTAGGGAGAAAGTTTAATCTATCAAAGTCTTCTGAAAAGGCCTGTAGTGAATGCCAAGGTAATGTTTCCATAAAACTTGATGTTCCAGGATGACTGCTAGCTAAAAAATTAGTGATGCTGATACTCCGTTCTTTCTGGAGTTTGGGGCGGATTCAGATTCCTTTCCTTTGCCTGATGTGTATCAGCTTAGTTACTGGACATCTGTCTACCTCATTTGTTCTCATCGCTGTGGTACTGCCACTAGCCAAAGTATTTGATTTCTGTCTCTAGATGCCAAGCATTGAAATGGTCATTTGTTCCTCCTTGGGCTTCAGAAATGATGGGACCTCGATGCTTTCCTCATCCCACGGTCCTGGGGTCTGTCTGTTCCTGCTGGCAGTGGGAGATTTTATCTCTGGTACTTCCAGCCCGATACTGTCGGTGGCTGTCTGGGCTTGACGCAGCAGCCTCAGCTCTGTAGGAAGGTTGTCCTTAAGGTTCTTTCAGTGATTTGACTAACTGGTGACAACTCTAGAGGCTGATCTTCATGTAAATGCAGCTGCCCAAGGAAGCATGGAACAACCTATTCCTTTTTGTGGGAGCCTTGCTTGAAAAAGCTTGGGGTTGTTTCATAGGCTGTGAGCTTAGAGGTTGGTCTGCAGTGGTTTTAAATTGCTGTGGTGTGTCTCTGATTCTGGATGGGCTTCCACGTCTTGAGCATGTGGCAGAGCTTTTTGCTAGACTCTCGAGGCAATCTCGTGCAGTTAAATATGATGGCTTGATGAGGGTTTGATGAGAAGAGTAAGGCAACAACATCTAGAGAAACGAGCTTTGCATGAGCCTGCAAAACCAAGAACGCATTTCTGAGAATGCACCAGGCATTTTTGCTTGAAATCCAGCCCTGGAGACCGGGGGGACAAGGGAGGAGCTGGGTGTATAACCGGGCAAACAGCTCTCCTTGTTTTCAGAGTGTTTTGAGGGGGAATGAGAAGAAAACCTTCATAGAGATGTGAGCTGCCCCCAGCATGGCTGGGGAACAAAGCACGCGCTTCTGGTGTGCCCGTGTGAGCAGAGCAGGCACCCTGCTGGTCCTGCCAGCTGGTAATGGGCCAGTATCTAAGTAGCCTCAGATCCAGCGTTGTTATCTAATAAGTAATTTAGAAGCACTTATTTTAAGTCTCTCTCAACCATACATGCCCGCTGTTTCTGTATAATAGCTTTTTTAATTTATGATGTATTGAATGCCGTGGGGATAGTCACAGAAACCACTAGTAGTGGAGGGAAAAAAATGATTTTCTCCCTCTGTGTGCTGTCTGTTGCTTTTCCTGTCTCCCTCTCGTTGAAATCAGGCAGAAGCCCCAACATTTGACTGAGTTGGGGCTCTGCAAGAGGTCCCTGTGTGCTGCAGAACATGGGCAGGGGCTAAAGCCAGCAGGAGGCTCAGTCCTGCAGGGGCTGATCCAAAGCCTACCGAAGACAGTGCAGGGCATCCTGCTGACCGTGGTGCCCTTTGAATTGGTCTTATACGTATTGTACTTTAAATAACAGTGTTTTGTTCTAGGGCCCCAGTACATTGAGCTGCAGAGCTATATCAAGGTCTTTTATTGTGGTAGGGTCCAGCAAGGTGCAATTTCCTGTGTGATAACCACATACCACACCATGCCAATTACACTGATTTCCCGTTGTTGTCAGGTACTAACGGCATTCAGACTCCACTAGTTACAGAGGGTGCACGCTGTTCCTGCTAGATTGGGTTTCAGAACTGTCCAAGTTCCTGTAACTCCTGTGCTATCTACGAAATTATGAACCAAGCTGAGGATCCCTCATGTTCGTGCCCTGATGCAGGTCTATCCCAGTGCTTTGTGTTAATGATCTCCTTTATGTCTAGCCCCTATGAAAAGGCAAGTCCTTCCCGGGATGGAGAGGAGGCAAGTGGTGCATCTACAACATGGTCTGTATGAGGACATAGTTGTTGAGGTCTCCTGCTTGAGGCTGGGATGGGGTCTAACCCCCATGCCTCTGGATGTTTAACAGACTGTGCTTCTGGACAACGTCAGATATGAGCAATCTTCACACCCATTTGCATATTCCTGTAATTGCAGATGTAGCAAAGGGCTTGCAAATGGTGCTTTCCTCCTCCTTTGCGTGCAGAGCCTGGCCCTTGTTCTCTGAGTGTTCTGTGCTGTGTCGAGCTGGGTTTGCCTGTTATAATGGCACTCCTGGCGTATTGCTGCCGTTGAGGGTTTTTCAATGTAGTGGATGTAGGAAATCATAGAAATTCACAGTAGTACAATTTAGCTTTCTGTTATAGGAATGATGAAGGACAAATTGTTCCTCCCTGTGGGGGTTTTAGGTGCTGTTGTTGTAAGGCTTTTGTATTCCCTCTGCTGTGCAAAGCTGCTTTGGCACCTTGCAGCAGGAGATGCTTTGAGGCTGCGGGGCAGTGCTAGGCAGATGTGACACGCATCTCTGGTTGTGGAAGTCTTAGAAAATTCCTTGGATGAACGTCTGTTTGAGTGGCTTTTGATTGTCTCATTGTGACCCCTTACCCAAAGCTTATACTTGCTCCTGCCAAGACTGAAAGGCGGCTCTGTTATCTTTGCTGCTGATCTACCAGGAATGTTAACAAAGCTGCCTTGGAGCTGCCTAGGAGGAATGCAGTGCTTTTGCTCATGTGCCTGGCCATATGTGTGCACTGAACCCTACACTCTGCCTCTGTCATGTACAAAAGAATGATGCAGTAGCTCTTCCCCTCTCTTTCACAGTGGTAGGACCATATGCACGTACCCTCTGATATGCATCCTCTCTCCTATGTTGTTATTCTGCTGTCAATAGATGATTTCCAGTTCCCTCATCAGTAGTCAGCATGAGTCCCTTCCACCCTGCGCCATGCAGGCGCTATGCAGCCCCCAGGGAGAGCTACAAATTCACAAGAAGCACATAAAAAAATAAAACGGTGTCAGAGAAGCCTCCACAAGAGTACCGCCTTGGTTGGTGCCAGAACAATCCTGTTCTGCATCCCCTGCCAAACTTCGGTCCAAAGAAACATCTGCCATTTAACTCAGCTGGGGTATATTTTTCTTTCATTTAAAAGAGCGCCCTCATAAACATCACTTCAGCTTCTGGGAGGCACGCCAAGGATAACTCGGCATTGTCCTGCTCCTGGGTGAGTGGCAGCATGCTGAGCAGTCTTCACATTTCAGCTCGCCTCCCAGAAGGGTGGGTTTTTCCCTAAGCTCACCCATTCCTGCAGCAAGGAGCTGCTAAATCTAACCTCCTGGTGCTGCAGCTGTTTTGCACTATGCTGAGTAGATGGCTTTGGGGCCTTGGGCACTGCTCTCAGGTCTCCCTGCTTGTACCCCAACGTTTCTTACTCCATGTCCCAACCAACTTGGCAGCTCCTCTCTCTTCTTGAGAATTATTTATTTCAGAAATAAAGGAGGCACAGAACTGGGTGTTAGTTTATGCTAAAGAGAAGGTTCAAGAAGTATACAGCAAGCTGTACTGTTGTTTCATGTGTTGATCTCAAAGGACTGCAGTAAGGAAAGTAAATATAAGCTGTTCTTTATGGACAGGAATGTGGTGGTCCTTGTTCGAGGTCCAGACCTGAGATGGGACCTCAGCTACCCTGCAGGAGAGGCAGAGGGGACGTCCCCACACACTGTCCCTCCTGTTAGGAGCTGAGCAGTTTGAGATATGTTTTCTTCTGGAGGAGTTTGCTAACCCATAGGAGATGGATATACACAGCCCTTTCACATCCCTGCCTGGCAAACTCAGATACCCAAAGCAGAAGATGTCCTTTCCTCTGTGCACACCTTCTCATCTCACAGCTGTGCATTTAGGATTGCTGTAGGCTGATGTTTCCAGCTCCTCCCCTGGGCAAGCGCTTTTATAAAGGTTGTTGAACCATGGCACATGCGGAGAAGCCCTGTGAGTGGCAGTTTCTCAGCCTTTCAACACTGATTTTCAGGTGTAGCTTGTAGGCTTGGATTGGTTGTGGGTGGCTACAGAGGGCAGCAGAGCAGCGCTGGGCAGTGCCATGGATGCTTCATGATCCTGAAGCTGAAAATTCAACTTGTGTCTCCTAGAAGAAACAACAGCGTTTAACTAACACCAGGGTCATCTGACAGCAGCCTGCTTTCCTTAGCCAACATATGCAGGGTAATAGCTAATCCAGTTGGGCAGTGGTTTTACATGTCAGTGATGGATTTCCCTGACCAGCCAGAGAAGCCCTGAATACACCCAAGCAACTCTTCTGCATGAGCAGCTATTCGGAGAGATCCATTCATTTCACAGCAGGGCAAAAAGGTTGCTTTATTATTCATTGGGAGAAAAAAAAAAAGTGAAAAAAGATATTCGCTGTAATGACTGCGGAGGCATCTGTATAATCTGGCTCAGGGCAGAGCTGCTTTTGAAGACATTGGTCACATTTGTTGTCACCTAAATACCTGTATGTGCTCTGCAGGAGATGCTCAGCATCCTGGGGAGTTTAGATCCTAAATAGGAAAGAGGGACAAAGGTTGAGGGAACTTAGGGAACAACAAAGGAAGGGCAACTTTGATAAGAGAATCGTAAACAGAAAAATTGAGTGACTGGCATGGGTTTGCATGAAAATTCTGTGTGTAAGACCCTTTAACTAGAATTTGCTGAAGTTCAGCCAACTGTTTGCAGCACATCCCTGTTGTTTTTCTCTGTTCTGTGGGAATGCGCTGAATTTCCTGCTGTGGGAAAGGTACAGGAACCACCTCCTGTCCCTAGGAATGGTATTTTATTTTGCTGTGGTGGTATAGACTAAGCCTTTGCACCACCAAGGCTTGGGTTTCTTTTTTTCCCCCGATCTGAGAAAAATCCTGAAGCAGTTATTGGTGATTCTCAGCACATCCAGTATCTTCAGAAACTCCACACCCTGTTATCAAAGGCTCTGTGCTTCTCTTTTCAGTTAAGGATTTTAATAGTATAGTTCCTGTAGAATAGGAAAAATAAAATGTTTTGCAGGGGCTGAATATAGCTTCTGCATATTAAAAGTTACGGAAAAAGTTAAACTTTTTCCTTTAGCTTTATATTACATGGAGCTGCATGGATGGGATGGGGCTGTGAAGCCCTCTCCCAGCTCGGCATACCCCTTACATCCCAGCCCAACCTCCCAGGCAAGGGCAACCACAAAAATCAAGTGCACGGGGGTCATTGTGAGCACTGACTTTCCAAAATCCTATGTTTTGTCCTTCTGCATGGTGCTTTGGTGCCTGTTGTTTTTTCTTAGAGGTTATTTAGCTCCTAAGTCCATCCATTGATCAGGGATAAATGCATAAATAGAAGCTTGTCTCTTGCCGTGGTGCAGAAGTGTGGTAGCATTAGGGTTTGCTTCAGGGCATGTTCTGTCTTGGCTGGCCCAAGGACAGGTCGTTTTCAGACATAAGTTTCAAATAAAGAATTTTCAGACAGTAGGCAGTGAATCAAGCCCCAGCAGCTTACAAAAATGTTTTCTTCTTGAATTAGCTAAATTAAAGTGTAATCAGTCCTCCAGATAGCACTGATTAATGAGGGTTTGCTAAATGGGAACTGCTCTTACTATTTTTGGTCCATCAAAAAGGGCTGGGGACATGACAATGCTTTAATGAAGCCAGATGGCCAGAGCTGCTCTACTGAAATCCAGCCACAAAGGAGAAGGCTGGAACAGCACAGGCTGCTATGAGAGAAGGGAAGTGTACCGTTTTCTGATGCTCCAAGGATTGGAAATTCCACCTTATGTTATTTTGCATTGTCTCTAATGTGACTTGTGGGTAGACCTCACATCAAATACGGCAAGTCCTAGTAAAGGAATTTGTCGTTCATAAGATCATTTGCTATTTGCTGTCTTGATTGTTATTGATGTGGACAATTGAAGTTCATGTTTAGCAGAGTCAGAGTCCAAAACATTTTTTTTTTTTTTTTTTTAGCATAACTTTCTATAACAACATTGGCTCCAATGGAAATCAACTTGTTTGTATTTTTTAAAGGCTTTAGGGGTTTTTCCCCTGGTAAGCTCAGTTTGCACACAATAAGAAATTCATAACAGACTTTGTACTAAATTTAAAACCTAATTCTTCCGGAGATCCCATCGTGGGCTGTGATATATCTGTCAGCTCTGGGGCTCCCTGGGTGGCCTGGCCTACAACTTTCCCTTGTCTATGGCCACCTGCATGTTTCAGCCAACGCCATTTGGGATCCATCTGTGGCTGCTGATTCCCGTGCAAGTTGTCTGAATGTTTTGGCAACGTGCAGAACAAGGATGAAATCCACAAAACTCTTTTCCTCTCTTGCCTTCAGTGAAATTGCTTCTCTCATTTTGAAGTCAGGTCTCCAAAGCAGCTTGGCTGGAGGGATCTCGTAGTGCATCTCTGGTCCCACAGAGAGGTTTTCCTGGGGGCAGCTGGGGCTTGCAGTGCCTTTCTCACCAGTCTGGTTGCCCTCGGTACTGAGCCCTGTCCCCACTCTGGGAACAGAACTGAAATTTGCCTCCAAAGATATCACGGAGTGCTAGTGAGTCACCAGCTCACATCAACGTTTTGGATGCAGCAATTCTGTTTGTGTAATGCTTGCAGTTAATGAATTAATGGTGTTATACTCTCTTTCAAGCAATGAACTATAAACTAAACAAGTAATCAGCAGGAGGTTGGCTGGGTGCGTTTCCCTTAGCATTTCAAATAAATGCAAGCACAGGAAAAGCTGGAGCTGCACCGTTGCTATCCACGTGTGCTCAGATTTGTGCATTGGGATCAGTAACTGAAAGCAATCAAAGCTCCTTGCAAAGGAAAGCCTGGGGAAGGGGTGATTGCTGCTTTGGTTCCCAAAGCTCGTGGGTACCTGCTGCTGCTCTGCTGCAGAAGCAACCCTCTCTGCTCATTTTTCCTTTTGTGGCACAGTGATGAAGCGCTGGGAATCCTTGTAATGTTTCATCTTCAGTTTTACAGGACTCAAATGCCCTACTGATGCTGCTACTTGGCTACTGGCACTTGCCTTTCTTTTCTATGAGGATTAATTTATTCTGAGGTTCTGTCCATCAGTGGGTGCACCGCTTGTGCTGTCTTTGGCACATCTGCAAAACCAGGTCTGGGATGGTTTGTGGCTGGTGCTGCCGCTGATGCCAGCGAGTTAACTCTCTCCCAGGAGTCAGAGACTGGCTGTGTGACACAGGTGGTGCCTGAACCAGCCAGGCTGCTTGGTAGTCAGACCTGCTGTGATAAATCCTGCCCTGTGTTAGTGGAAGTAATTTTTCTCTATCATCGAGGCAGCTTCTTTCACTGATTTGGTATATATTTGCTGTTATTGTATTATTTGATCATATTTCTAGACAGCTTTATACCAGTCACAGCAGCTACTTGATGTGTAATTAAATTTAATGGCAGTAAAAATTCTGAATGCTTGAGTGTTTTGCTCTTTGAAACTAAATTTATGAGATTTGCACTTCCTCTTGTGGCACAAACATGAGTTCTGCTGGCAGACAGATGGATTTCCAGATGATAAACATTCAGACTGGATTTAGCAGCGAGCCTTCAGCTTGTGTATAAAATGCTAACTTTTTTTTTGCCTGCTGGATTCCCTGCTCTCTAACTGTGGAGCTGGGGTGTCTGTTCCTGGGAACAAGCAGTGCACCTCCTGCGTTTACCCAGCTGCTACAGGTCAGTCCCAAAGCTGCATGGAGAAACTTGCAGGAGGTTGGCTGGTGAGGTTCTCGCACACAGTGTGTTGACGTGCTTGTCCTGCAGAATTTTGTGTCAGTGGCTGCTTGAAGTACGGGCTGAAGGAGGTGAAGTAGCTTTGGTGATAGCGTGTGACAGCCTGATGGACTGCAGAACATGAGAGGTGATAAAGTGAGGGAAATATCTCAATTGTGAATGAGAAGTGGCTGGAGTGGCTGAACCATTCTTGCTCTTGGTGCCTCTCTGCACAGCTGGCATGTTTGCTTCTTGCATTGCTGCTGAGCTAATTACAGCTCCAAGGTCTCTTTGCTAACGAGTGATGAGTTAGTGGAGAGTCCACCGCTGGATGTGTACAACTAAGATTACATTTCCTCCCATGCATTTCTTTGTTAATATCAGCAATGGATTTACCTGCTGCTCACCACCCACTCAACCATGTATGATTTTTTTCTGCAACATTTGCAGTTGGCTCTCAGCTTTACTATACACTGGAAAATCTAGAATCAGCAACAAATTGCCTGCTTTTATTTTACCTCCCCTTTTGCAGCCTGCTTTCAAATATACCTCTCTATTCTTGCAGAATGATGTGTTCTGTGCTATTACACTGTTTCCACAATTATCTTGATTCCACCATGTTTCTGATATGCCCAAATCAACACCCTTAGCTGCAAACCAGGTGTAGCAGAGCAGAAGGGGAACTTACAGCTCAGGTGTTGAATTTAGAGATGCAAAAGCAATCGGAATGGTTTAGAGGTGAGACTTTCTCCAGGATGTGACAGCTCATGCAGGAAGGAGATGGCACAGCTCCAAATGCTACCCATCACAACCTGGCCACCTGCTGAACCCATGAGGTAGAGCTGGAAAGCATATTTTAACCCAGGCAGACCTTGCACATTTTGTAGTGTAAATGACCCAAAATATGGGTGACCATTTATTGCCCAGGTGCTTGGGTGCAGGAGCAGCTGTAGAGGAGGGATTGGGCCCTGCTCTGCACGTAGGAATTGGGCAGAGAATGGGTTCTGTGGTGCTCCCTGCCACGGGCACCCACCATGTCCCTGCAGGGTTTGGACAGATGGATGCACAGCACTGTGAGCTGTCCTCTGAGCAGTGCTACTGGAGCCCTGGGATGCTTTGTAAAAATCCTGTGGTTTGAGCAAAACAGAGAGAAGGCATCCTAAAAATCAAATCTAAGCAAACAGAGGAGTAAAACTTCATTCTGAAGTGAGAAATTGTGCTGTTTTGCCTCCTAAAGGCTAAAATGAGACAATTCAGTATTTGAGGGGAAAAAAAAAAAAAGATTCTTCAATTTCTGGGCAAATTTGCAAATAGTTTAAATAAACAGAAATGTCATCCTTTTGTGGCAAAGGCACTGTCCAGCTGAAAACCTTGCCTGGCCCCAGCTGTGCTTTGTGCCTGTTTCAGCCACCAGAGTGGGTACTGACCCTTCCCAGCCTGCAGAAGCACAGAAAGGGCTGGTCTCTGTGTCCTGGTCCTTTTGAACAGCCTGCACTGCTCTGCTTGCAACTAGACTTTTGTTGAATCTTAAGATGTTGCTAAATGCTCACTGGCTTAAACTAGCAAAAAATAAAATTAAAAATATTTATTTATGCATTATATGTATATTTTATATCTATATCTATATCTATATCTATATCTATATATCTATATATAATTTTATTTTTATTTTTATTTTTTTTTGCATTTTGACTTCTAGTGTCTGGAGCCAAGCTGGTGCCATCCAGCCTGTGGAGCACTGAATGCCCTGGGGATGGTGGGATTTTAAGACATCAGGTTGTTGAATTCACTCCTGTTCTCACTCAGTGGAGATGAACCAAGGAGTAAATATTAGGATGCAGGTGCAGGGGCATGGTCTGGGGTCAGCAGGCACACAGCCATGCGTGCACACATACAATTTCATATTCCTGTGATCTGTTTATACAAACCCAGTGGCAAAAATTAGCTCTCAGATCTGTGACTGATAATAGTTTTCTGCAAGGAGGAATAATTGCTTTATGGCTGTAATTAACAAGGAATTCATCTGCGTCTCGGAGGAGGCAGTTCCTCCTTTGGATTTCACAGGCACACCCATTTACATGCAGAGGCTTTTTTGGTTTCAGGAACAGGACAGCTGTCTGATGTTTAGTGTCTGCGTGGCTGATACCCCATAAGTTAGCTGGGGACATGGAGCTGAGGCAGAAGCTGCTTGTGAATAGCTCAGAGCCTTGCGTTTACCTGCAGACTTGGAATAATATTCCTTATTGTTGCATGTGCTGGATGTTTTGGGAAAAAAAAAAATGTTGTTTTTGCATCATAATTAGTAATGTAAGCATGGGAAGTGCAAGGCATGTTTCTTCCTGGGATTCCACGATGTATGGGGGGAAACAAGTACCGGGCTGATAGTCAACGGAAAAGGACTGATGGGGTGTATGGGACCAAAAGGCTAAAAAGCTGTTAAAAACAGTAAGAAGGTTGCAAAAGGTAAGAAAAACAAAGGGAGGAATTAAAGGGTAATAGCACTTGTATGAAACGAGTAACAGATACCTGATAGTCTGTGAACCCGTAGCACTCAGCCAGTGAGGAACCAGGGGATAAGAGTGAGAGTTAGGAAACAGGGTGTAGAGGATGTGAAAGTTGAGATGCCTGCCGTTGCAATCATGAATAAAATGTTACTTCGCTGGGGTCCTTGCCTGAGCCTGTGCTGTTGGCTAGTGAGTGTTTCACAGATGTGAATGTTTGAAGGTGGGGAGAAAAAAAAAGAGAAAATAAAAACATAAAAGCCAGCCTGGTGTGGGAATTGAAAGGCCTGAATGAAACATCTCATCTTTCAAGGAGGATCCAGTATTGACAGAAAGTCACCTGCAGTCATTCCCTGACTTGGGGGTGTCATTATTTCTCTTGCCTTTATTGTGCTGATTTGACAAACGCGCTGCCAGCCCCTGCGGAGAGCGCAGCGCTGGCTGCAATCGAGAGCTGGGGCTGGGTAACCTCTGGGGAGGCAGGGAGCCCCGGTCTCTTCCCTGGGCATGGCAGGACCTTCAGCATGGTCCCACTCCTGCTGTTTTTAGGGTGTTTGTTGGATGTTTTTGCAGTGGCAGGCTTGATGCGAATGTTTTCTGTGAGATGCATTGGTTGTGGTGGGCTTGGGGAAATTAACGGAGCAGTCCTGCTGGGGACAGGGGGTTTTGGCTGACCAGCTCTGGTGACAGATCCCCTCCTGTGCCTTTTGGTCATTCTTTGGCACCATTCTCATTGCTGTGCAAAGCCTGGATGAGCTGAGATCTTTCCAAACACCTTCTCTTTTTGACTCTGATCTTAGAAAATACAGACTCTGCTTTCCAAGAACTCAACCCACAGTGGCTTTCCTTCATAATGAGGGGAGCTGCTGGTGCTGAGCTTGGCTTGAGCTATTCCTGAGCAAGAAGCAGTTAAAATTGCAATCTCAAAAAGAAAGAAAAGAGGCCAAATTTTACATTGTCTTATGATAAAGACCTAACTACATAAGTGACCATGTTAACTGCCCTGAAGAGGAATAGGTGGTTAAAAACTAAATTCAATTCCTGTATAAGCAAATTCAGCTTGCTGCACGCTGGAGGATTGCACTGCAGTTCTGAATTTGCTCTTGAGCATTAGTCTGTGACCGGCTCCATGGCTTGGTTAGAGTTGTGCTGGCACTGCATCCTTATATCCTTGCTAACGAGGTAACAGGGCTAATGCAAGCAGAGGACTCCTGCACGGATGTTGGCAGCGCCCCAGAGAAGGGACTTTTAGACTCGCTGGAGAAGCGCCAAGCATCACGGAGGGGATATTTAGCCTAATGATGCTTTATCATCAGTGAAAGCCAGGACAGGCAAAGTGTTCTCAGTGCAGGCAGGACCACATTCACATTTTGTAGCAGTAAAGCAAAATCATCTGTGAACAGAACAAGTGATCTTGGTAATTAGGGAACTTTTGCTTTTATAATTGAGTGTATTAGAGACTTCTGCTAGCACAGCTCACCGGAGCTCACATCTCCTCACCCCCTCTTCTCCCTCTGTCCTTTCTCCCCAGACTCGGGGATGGAGGTCTGGTCTGTCTGGCTGTGTTTGATGATGCAAGCCCTGAGAACAACAGAAGTGGAGGTTCCTGATCCTTGCTTGAAGGAGGGAAGAGGGCAGATACACTGGCAAAGGAAACTGGAGCTGGAAACTGGAAAGCTTTCCACTGGCAAAGGAAAGGTTTGTCAAGGACAGATGATACTCCCCCCGTTAGTGCTCATGTTTTGGGGGTCAGTGCATGAGGGGATGCTGAGTGTCCCCTGAATGTGGCACAGTCATTGGAAGCCTGTCTCGTTAGCAGGAGTCACAATATACTGCAGCAGCTGCTCAGCTACAGACATCTGTGTGAGTTGAGCGTTAAGCCCAGCGCATACGTGAGAGTGTACAATAAATGTGAAGGCAACCAAAACCAGGACAAACACCCATGGACATTCCTCATCCAAGCTGTCCAATTCTACCCCAAATTCAAGCTGGATTGCATATCACAACCATCAGCTGCTTTGTCTTTATTTCACTGTTTTCAGTTCTCATACAAGTACTAATCTAGCATTACTGCTTTAAAAAGAACAAACTACAGCCATTCACGGGATAACATAATTTTAAACTCTGTGAGACAGCTGATACTATTAAAAAACATGGCCCTATAATAGGTTTTCATTATTGATAGCTACTTGAGGAGACACACACTATAAAATATAAAGATGAAAAGCGAAAGGCTATTTGCGAGCTTCAAATCAGTGGTGTTGGAGGAAATGGGAACAGACAAACGGCACAGCCTCTGGACTAAATGTGTGCACATTATGGAGCTGCTAAGGCTTTGCCTTTACAATGTACACTTTAAATCAAAGCAACATTGAAGTCAATATCGATTGTTCTTCGAGATGTGTTTTACCTTCAGGCACTGCTGTTTCCCAAAGGAGCATGAGCAAGAACGTATGTCTCTGTGCAGTGCTGGCTGCTTGTGGACAAAGATCTCCCCGAAATCCTCTGAAACCGATTTCTCCTTTGGAAGTACCCACTGCTGCTGCTGAGGGTCCGCTGTCTGTTCTTCAGGTACTCCCGGTAGTTTTTGGTGAGCAGGGTGTAGAGAAAGGGGTTGATGCAGCTGTTGCTGTAGGTCAGGCAGGTTGTCAGGTAATTAATGTTCTTCATCACCTTGGGAGATAGAGGGAAGGATTCGTAATACTGGAAGAGGAGCTGCCATATCCAGAAAGGCAGGAAGCAAGCCCAGAACACCAGCACGATCGTGAAGATTAAATAGAGCACCTTTTGGTTTGGCAGCCGCTTGGTCTGCTTGAAGGATGCTGTTTGTGACACCCAGTAAATCTTAGCTAGTCGGATGTAGAGGTAGCCAATGATTACCCCTGGGCCCACAATGCTGGTGCCAAAGAGGATGGTAAGATAGACTTTGTAGGACAGCTTGCTCCAGGTGGGTAGGCAGATGCTTTTGTTGTCCCTTTGCACCAGCTGGATCATGATGAGCATTGGGAGAGTGAGCAGCAGCGATACCAGCCAGATGACAACAGCAATGGCCTTACGGTAGCTCTTGGACCTCTTCACCGTGTCAAGGGGCTTCAGCACAGCAAAGTAGCGCTCTGTGCTCATGACTGTAAGGGTGAAGATGCTGGCGTGCATGGTGAGGAAGTCCAGACTGAACAGGATGCGACAGCCAATGTCCCCAAAGTACCATTTCTGGATGAAGTAGGTCCCAACAATGAAGGGGATGGTGAGAAGGTAGAGGAGGTCTGCCAGAGCGAGGTTGATGATGTAAATATACATGGAGGCAGATGACCGCAAGTAGTGGCACATCACCAGCAAGGTGTACACATTGCCAGTCACCCCAATCACACACATCAGGGAGAGGATGGTCCCGATGGTGCAGATGGCAATCATGTCCTCCACAGAACCAGAGGCTGGCACGCTGGCCCCGGTGGCATTGGTGGAGGCATTGGGTCTGATTCTGAACAGGCTGCTCTCGCTGGTGTCTGTCACCATGTAGGGGGTTGCAGAGAAGTGGCTCTCCAGCTCGTCTGTTAGGGACATCCTCCTGGCCTTTGAATGTCAGAGGCTTTGCTCATGCCACAGGTCTTCGGAGAGCTGTTCTTCCTGTTCTGAGAAACGCTACTGCTGGGAGCTGGTGAACCATTGCTCAGTGAGGTCTCATCCGAGGAAGATCTGCATCCTCCACTAGAGGAAAGACATCAGAAACCAACAGATTAGAATCTGCCAGAGCAACACAACCTATTGTTCAGAAGTTACCTGTCCCTGAGTATGTCTTTACTGCCTGCACATACCAAAGGTCTGCATTGAGGCCACTCATGCAAGGCTTATGCCGTCATTACGAGAGCACAGCTCTGAGGAGTGACGCTTTTTAGTGTGCATGGAAAAGAGAGAAGAGATCGTGCAGATATTTGGAACCACTTGCTGCAATCTTTAAAGTTAGTTTGGGGTTGGGGAAGAAAAGTATCCTTCCTAAATTCATAGTGCAAATGCTGATAAGCTCTTTGCTAAGCTCTTAACGTGAAGGAGTCCAAGACCCAAAAGGGAAAACAAACTTTGTATTTACCATTTGCAGCTAAAGGGAATGTATCACAGGGAATAGATGACAAAGTCCAGCATTTCTGCAGTGCTTTCCCTGAACAGCTTTCCTTGAATGAGAAGCTCCTGCTATGTCGTGACCTGCAGTTTCCAGTTGTCGAGTGATGGAGAAAAAAGGCATTTTCTGTACACAGCGCAAGCTGTAGGTTGTGCTGTGAGCTTTAGGTATGTGTAAACACGGTTCTTTTCATGTGCTCTGTCAAGTGTGAGCCCACAGATGTTTGTGTGCCCATGCAGAGAGGTCTATTTCAGACAGTCCTGTCTGCGAATGTGTCTTATGCAGCGGGCTGTGAGATTGCTCTGCAGCGCTTTAGGCAGGTAGTCACTCTTTGTACATGGGAGCTTTTGGTTAGCTCAAGCCCAGTGTTGTATAAATCATGACTGTTGCTTTGAATTTGTGCTGGCTTGGGGTGAAGGCAAAGGAATATCAAACCTGCTTCAGAAAAACACACGAAAAAGTATGTAAAACACTAGGATTTTAAGGCATAACGAGAAGCCTGTACCAACACAAAGGTCACTGCACACAAATGTTTGCAGTACATATTTTACGCAGCTCAGATTGTCTATTCATTTAGAAAACACTGTGAGAGCAGGTGCTGGACTGCCTTGTCCTTGTAGGGCTCCACAGGCAAAGACATCCCTCTGCCTGTTCCATGGGGCAGGTTGGATTGGTTTTATCGTGGGAATTTATGAAGTTGTGCCACTTTTCCCAGTGAATTTGGTGTCCCTTTGCCTCCACACCCACTGACTCCATTGCCATCTTCATCCTGCTTCCTCCTTGGCAGGACAGCAGCACCGTGCCCTGCTCCAGCTGTCCTTGGGTCAGAGACCCTGCCAGTGACCATGGTAGCACTAGAGGACAGGCAATGTTCATCCTCTTCATGACTTGCCCTCATTTTATCTTCTTCCTATTACCAGGTGATGGAGATTTCATGCAGAAAGTCTGCAGAAAAGAGGGCAACCTAGCACAGACAGATTTCTCCTTCCTTACTGGTTGGGATAGGGGTGCAAAAAAGGCAGAAACGCTACACGAAGCCCATCTCCCTCCCATGTCCCTCAGGTACACACATCCGAGGGGTAGAGGTGACACATGGTCTGGCAGTGGTCAGTTCTTTAGGAGGTTGCTTCTCTTGACTGATCTTCATCAGCTTCACTCAGCTTTTCTGCACCCTGCAAACCTGTATCTGCCTTCTCCCTGCCGTGCTGTGCGATCCCTCCTGCTTGGCTTTGGGCATGTGCAGCCAGCCCATCCACGCACCGGCTGGCTCCCTCATCGTCTGCCTCATCCATGCTCCTGTACGAGCTGTGCTGGCAGCACAAGCGTCAATGCGTGGAGGAGACGCAGATGCTCAGGGGCTCTGCCTGCTCCTCTGCCACACGGTCACCAGCAGGCTTGGTTGGAAGGGAAGAGCTCTGCACGGGATGCTCCAGCTAAGCCCAGCTCTGGTGATACGCAGCTCTCGGGCTCGGTTGGATTTGTGCTAGCTTGTTTTCAGGAGCAAGTTTCCGTGACCCAGGTGCTGGCTCTTTGCAGCTGCCTTACTTTGTGCTCTGGGCACTTGAAGCAGGTTTGTGTCGTGCCTGTGTTCATCGGTGCAGGTCCCTGTGTGACAGCTCCTGCTAGAGAGAGCTCCCGCACCGCGGCTGCCTGCTCTGCTCCTTCACCAAACCTGCATTTTGCTTCATTCATAAAAATACTACAGCACTAATTCAATTCAAACACTCCAGCTATCTGCAGGCAGAGCTCAGAGCTAGGCAGGTCCTCGTTCCTAGAGGATGAAAATTGTACAGATTGGGGAAACCTTGCATTGCTTTAAAGTTATTGGCATTGCTGCACTCAAACATGCATGCATACACACAAACACATGCAGACACACACAATAAAGAGCCTGCTCTTCCAAGCAGCCATTCAAAGTGTCTTACGGTCTAAGCAATTTTCTCAGCCATTCCTGCCTTTTCTTCTATGTTATCAGCACCGAGGGGCACCGTGCACATTCCGGTAGCAACGAACATAAAGGAATTCCTCCTGTTCAAACCTTGCTTTTATATCCAGCAGGTGAAGTTTCCTACAAGAAACGGAATAAAAATGCAGCTGGTACTTTTAAAGCTGAAACTTTAAAAAAAAAAAAAAATAAAATAAAATAAAAGAAAAGAAAAAAGAGAATCCTCCTTCATGGGAAGACAACGCCAGCTCCCTGTGCTCCGTCGCATCTGGAAAGGCAGCAGCAGAAAGGAGCGTGCTACCTCTCTAAGTATGTTTGAAATCTGTGCGCTCTTAATACTCTCATTCTCCTCCCTTCACTCATGCCTGCTATTTCTGTTACTCGGTGACGTTAGGCATAGCGTGGCTTTGACTGCAGCCGGCAAAGAGCCTTTTTAAAGCAGCAGTATTTGGATAGCTGGGGCTGGCTGAGCCCGCTCTCCCTGCCTGGCTGCGAGCCAGTTGGGGCTGTGAGGGGTCGGTGCTGTGTTCATCTCAGGGCTGGTGATAAAAGAGCTGTCCTGCCCCTCCTTATGTCATAGAGAAGGGCACAAACATCTTGTGTTGCCTGAGCAAAATCACTGTGTCTGGGCACAGTGGCTGGGCCAGGGAGGGTTAAATTCCTGCGGGAGGGTCGGCTACCCACGGAAATGGCAAGCTCCTCCATTCGGAGATCAATTCCAAAATGAAGCCAAAGTTTATTTGGGTTGGACAGCGTATTCACAAACGAATCTGTGCGGTGGTATCATGCACGACAGCATCTGAGATATTTCAGGCTGGCAATAACAAAACGCTGTCCAGGTTGTTTGGGGGTCGGCTGCTTGCCTTTCCCTGCGGTTCTCGAGGAGGTAAAGACAGAGCAAGATCACCCAAGCTCCTCGAAAACCTCATTGTGAGGAAGGGACTGGTGCTGAGAAATGCCAAAGCTAACTTGAAATTATTTAGTTAGCATCTGAATATTGGGTTGGTGACCTGTACATCATGGGATTGCTTTTCCTCACGGTTCCCTGCTCTAGCTCTGTGCAACATGGGGAATTGCTTCTGACGTACGGGAGGTGAGGAGCATCTCCCAGGGTCACTGCAGCTGGACGTGGGTGGGAGATACCCACTGCAGTTTCACCTGTTTTTATTCAGGTGGCTACTGAAAGGAGGTGCCAATTCCTGGCACGGGGCTCCAGGGAGGCAGCAGCTGTCCCTGGCTCTGCACTCGGGTCCCTGCTGCATTGCCCTGAGAAACTAAGAGCTGTTTCCTCCTCAATCTCTTTCTCTGGGTGCATGTGTTGTGTTGTCTCTGTTCTTGGTCTTTTACACTCCGCCTTCTGGGAACTTCCAGATATGTCTCCTCTCCAAGGTCTTGGCTTCCTGCAGCATGAGCCCAGTTTGGGAAAGCACTCTGTCTAAATGGTGCTTGGGCTGCCTGGGGGACAGTGGTGACAGCTGGGAAGGGTCTTGATGACCAGCTGCAGCTGTGCCTGCATGGGGCAGCTGGTGCTCAAAGCAGAGACCTGGGCTTTTGCATCTGGGGAGGACTCCGGTTAGGAACAAATCCTCATGGGGAGGCTTGAGTTTGCAATGAAAATACATTTCATGTTAGTGGCTCTTAGAAGGGCTGTCTGAGCCCTAAAACCCCAGCCCAAGCACCTCGGTGTAAGGGTGTTTTGCTCCAAAGATTTGCTCTAACTCTGCATTTTGTGTGTCTCTCTTGGCAAATCTTTGGCAAAGTGTGAAGGCAATTCATGTGGCACATTATTCTTCCCATACAAAGCAGGGACAACCTGCTGGTGTCCTGGAATCCCCTTGCCAGTCTTCATGTAACCCAAAGAATGTGTCCCCATCTGGCCAACCCATCACTTCCCTGGATGTGTTGGTCCCAACCTGCTAGTTTCTTTTTGGTGTTTAGACCTGGAAAATGTTGTACCAGTGTGTGCTGGTTTTTCAGGAAACATTATTGCTGTCGGGGCTGCTGTCAGAGCAAGCTGAGCCCCCAAAAGGTTGGAAAGTGCCTGTGGGGCTGCTGGAGCCATTTGAGGAGGTGTCTGGAGAGACACTTGAGAGTGATGTAGTGGTGTCAGGTTCACAGCCCTGGCTCAGAGGGTTGTTTGTGATTGTAGTTTTGCTTCTCCTGTTTCCCTTACTTTCCTCATCTGTAAAACAGAGATCATTGCACTCACTCATCTCCCGGTGCCTCAAGTTTCAGGGTTTTTCACATTTGTCAGATGCTTTGAGAGCTATAGGCAGGAGTCCCATCCAGCAGGATTTGTAACAGGGCTGGGAACCGTGCAGTAAATATCGGATGAAGGTAGGAGCCCTCTGAGATGTGGACTAGGTCTGTTTAATTATTCAGGCAGCATCTGTAGCCACGGGGTTCAAGTTCTGCACAGGAGCCTTCTGAAGGGACTGCAGAGGCAATAGCTTTTGTTATTCTTTTAAACACAGGCAAAAAAGACCTGTTTACATCTTCAACATAACTTACGCCAGCAGTTCGTGAGTTTGATTGTGTTTGGTTACTGGTTCAAACTTCACTGAACCAGACAAACCCCTCGTGCCCCCCGAGCTGGGCTGTGCACCCCACCAGTCCTGTACCTGCTTCCCCCTGTCTGCACAGGGCCCGTGGACACTTTTGTTCTGCTTTTGCTGGGACAGCTTTGAGACTAGCCTCACTAGCAGCCGTGGGCTCCCTTGTACTGCAAGCTGAGGGATTTCTGCAGGACAGCTTGCCTACAAATCCACATTTTCAAAATGTAAGCGCTGCTCCCCCTGTGCAGGGAAGAGCTTGTAGAAACGCAGCCAGAAATTGATAAAAGAAACAAATCTCATAAATGTGTCTGCATTCTTGGTCTGGGTCAGGTCTAGAAACATGCAAGCCTGGATAAGATGGGATTCTCATTTGCCTGACTTGGTTTACTCATTTCTGCACGCGACCTCCACTAATGCCCGTAGCAGTCAGGACGCGGTGTGTGCCTCGTCTCTGCTTCAGATGTTATCGTGGTCACACAGAAATTCGCATTAGCTTCAGAGAAACTGCCTGACTTTGGGGCAGCCCAGAGAAGACCGAGCATTTGCAGCGTTGTGCGTGCTGATGTGGATTAAACCGAGGTCTTGGGAGGGCTTCACATGACTCGTCTTCCTCCGCTAGGGTCACAGCAGGGCGGTCGGGGGCAGGCTCTTCCCATGTCATACCTCGTGTGACAGCACCCAGGTGACAAGTTCTGAGCCCAGGACCACCACCGTGAGCACCACGCTGACAGCCGGGAGCAGCTCCCAAGGCAGAACACTGCTGAGGTGGTGACTCCAGCAGGACACGGTGCTCCCCGGGTCACCTCTTTAAAACCCACACTTAAATCCCTGTTCCAGCTCTTAATGGTCTTGGCACATGTAAATGCGATGTCCAAATTCCCAACTGCTTTTCTCATTCTTCCTGTTATTTGTCCCCAACAGTGAAAGAGCCACCCAAACTTAGCCAATGCATTTGGAGACCTCACTGAACTTTTTGGTATTTTTGTTTCCTTCCTTTCTTTCTTTTTTTTTTCTTCCCCTCCTCCCCCAAACAAGAAACTTCCGTTGTCCTTTCCGAGGCAGTATAGCTTTGTTCTTGGCTAGTCTGTATGAAAGTGAGACTCTGGAGGCTGCAATAACCAGCTTGTTTTCCCTCATCCAAGATCCCTTACAGGGACACCAGGTTTACAGATGCTCTGCTCGGGGAGGGCATTCATCTCTTGCTGAGCTCTGCCAGCCCAGGATTTCTGTGCTGCTGACAGCTTTTCTGTTGCACAGAGGTGAATTGCACAGACAGACCAAAAGGTGGTGCTGGAAGGGGACCGAGGAGTGTCATGCCAGGCTGTTAGCTACCTCATCTGTGCTGGTTTTGGCCCAAACAGTGCCACTGCCCAGAGCAGGGAATCAAATGAGGTGTTCTGTGCTGGTGTACTGGATTTTGTGTAGGGAAAGGGCTCAAGCTCTGACTCCCTGGGATTTGTAGGTAAAAGCTGCACAAACCCCATCCCTGGATCTTTGTGCAAGCTGGTCCTGCAGGTTGGGGCCAGAGCTCCTCTAGCTTTCCTCTTGGGACTGCTGCTGAATCTCTAATGAACTGTTGCTCCTCTGTCTCCTTGATTTCACCTTGCTGTTACTGGGATCTCATCAAGCTCCCAGAAACAGCATAGATTTAGGACTCCTGTGAGGTCCGAAGCTTGCTGTAGGATGCTGGAAGCTGCCCTGAATCCATTTGGGGTGTGGTGGGGTGAACTCTTCCAGGACGATGTGATCATGGGCTGGTCCCTGCAGTGCTGGTGTTCCCCTTGAGGCTCAGGTCACTGCATTCCTGGGAGGCTGCAGTGTGTGCTGGGGGCTTGACCAAACAGCACGGCTGGGTGAAAACCTTCCTGCTAGCGGGGAGACAGAGCAGTGGCCATGCTGCTTGGTGGTTTGCACCTAACACTTGTGCTGTTTACAAATTTCTAAAGTGCTTATGATAATACCAAAGGACCGCCTTACAAATGCAAACAAGAACTTAAATACATTGATGTGCAATAGATTTAAGCTTGACAAGTCTGCTTTGCCCAATCCATTTACCCCTCAGTGTGTTTACAAGTGCAGCCTACGGGGACAGGATCAGTGATTAGATCTAGCCCAAGTCCTGTGATTTTCATCAGCGTACCAGCAGTGCCTTACTGGAGCACAGGTTTTTGAGGCTTTGCCCCCTAACTGATTACAGTTACATGCACCTGTTGTTACTCACTTGTTCTGCCTTTTGTTTTTTTCCAAGCTCTTTGGTCCTCTGCCACCATTAGAAACCGTCACGTAACTGCCTGCGTGCCAGACCTGAAATCTGTGAAAAAGACAAAGTGCCCAGGACATACCAAGGATGGAGATAAGGTTGCATATATTTCATACCAGTAGAGGAAACTGTGATCAGCTGTAAGTGGGTTTTATATCTCACATCAGTAATTAATGCGGCTGCTTGTGCGTTTGTCTCAGTCAAGCATGTCCCTGGATGGGTGCTGATGTCTGCAGGGGGAGGGACGGATCCTGTCCGTGCCTGCCTGTGCTAAGTTGTAGGCTGATCTGAGCCTTGGCCACTTCTGGGAGAGGTTTTAGCAGTGCTAAAACTGTTTTGGCAGTGTTATAGCTACTTTGGCAGTGCTTATAACTGGGTGCTGCTACAGGAAATAAGCTGGTGGCTTTGATGACAGCCGTCTGCACTACACGGCATGGTTATTTTGTCATTTGCCCAGCTGCCTCATGAAAACCTTTAAATCAAGAGCCACAGAGGTGTGGGTGCTCAGGGCAGGCAGGTGCAGGTGGACAGAGGAGGTCTCAGGGTAGAACCTCTCTGCTCTCGGGGCAGCACAAAGGGGTTTGTCCTCAGCAATATTTCACATTTCCCTCTGCACCCAGTCATTGTATTTAAGTTATTTTGAGAGTAACTGGAATAGGAGGGCACAGTGCCTTTATTCTCTTTATTTGAATGCACTCAAGATTAACAAATAAACAAACCAAAAACTGCTCTAGACTTCTGGAAATCTTCCAAAGCATCATCAGAAAAGCCTTGGGGAGTTGAGCTAAGCTCAGCCAAGCCCTTTCCACAGGATAAAACTTATGCGATAGACAAAAGTTTCTCCCCATTGTTACCCATATCTTGCACAGCACCTCCCAGTTCATGTCTGCGTGGCTGTGCTGACTGCTCCAATGCTTTGCAGTTTGTCTCAGTGTCCTCAGCCATCCCACCCTTCCCTCCAGCACTCTGTTCCCTCCTGGGGGAGTATTCCACATTTCTCAGTCTGGTTCCTCTTTGTGGCTAGGAATTAGAGGATTCTGGAAAATCTTTGTGAGGTCAGAAAGCTTGTGGGAAAAGTCAGGCTCCCACCATTTCCAGCAGAATCTCCTGTTGCTGATCCTGAGTGTTTTCCCAGCTCTGGCTGCCTGTGGCTGGCAGCAAACATTTCTCCTGGAGCCTTCAAAACCCTCTCACAAGACACACAAGGTGCAGCAGGAAGGGTTGTCTGGCAGCATATAAAAATAGCAAATGTCATTGCACAGAGCGTGTGCTGCTGTGGTGGCATTTGCCGTGCTGCACACATGGGAGCAGGGCCCGAAGGACCGGGGATGGTGGCAGGTGGTAAAGGCCACCCCATGAAGCGGTGGATGGAGATGGAGATGTGCCCTGCTGAAGGTCACGGTGGTGCTGCTGCTGGGGATGGACAGCAATGGTTCAAGTGGGCTGCAGGACAGGCTGGGCCTCCCACTGACCAGATGATTTGATAAAGGCTCACTTTTCATTGAAATCCAGCAGTGCAGCACCTGCCCAGGCATGGTGAGCCCCAGGCTGCTGGAAAGAGGAAGATCCTGAGCTAAAAGCGCTGCCAGAAGTGGCAGGCATTAGTTCAAAGACCCCAAAGCTCATGCTAGTTTTAGGCAGAGAGGTTTGCCCCCTGCAGGTTGCGTCCTGTGATGAGGAGCAGGCAGCATGTGTGTCTGTGTGCCAGTGAGTCAGTCCCTCACTGTGGGGACCGGTGTGTCCCCAGGATGGGGTCTGGGTGGCAGAGGTGGACCCAGCAGGGCTGGGATGGCTGTGTGGCTGCTGGCCACAGAGGCCAGAAGGGCCACAGCATTTATTCCTTTGTTGTTTTTCTAGTTAGAAGGATGCAGCATTCATTTAGTCATTGGCATGTTATTCCAGAGGGAAATCCCCCTGAAAATGCTCTAATGGTGACAAAAGGGCCTAATTCCGCAGTAGAAAGCAGAAGGAAGATCCAGCAGGTGCCTGGTTTCACAGTCAGAGCATCTATTTATTGTTTCAAAATGCTTCTCTGTGCCTCGATTTTGTCCCAAGTAACACTTTGGTTAACAGAGGTAGCGAACATAGTGAGCTGGTGCCTGAGGATGGGCTTGGAGATGGGGTAACTGAGGGCAGCTCCCAGCACTGATCTGGAGCTGCAAAGGTCTGCAAAGGGCATTCTGCCTGGTCACAGCCCGAGCAATGCCTTCTGCCCCTGTGGGACCCACCGGTCGCGCGTAACTTGATTTATCAAGTATTTGCACCATTGTGGTGCAGCACAGCAGTGGCAGCCCATGCCTGGGGAGATGCTGCCAGTGCTGGGTGCATCCTGCCCCGGCTGCGCTGAGCTGCTCAGACAGCATCCACTGGCACGAAGAGGTTGTCCTCCTCCTCCTCAGTGCTCCTTCACTGCTCTCACCTCTCCTTACCTCTGTGTGTAGGCACAGCATGCTTCCCGGATATCCCCACCGCCCATCCTTTATTTTCCCTCTGCTGATTTCCCGGCAGGAGCTGAGCCCAGCTGCTCCGTATCATGGGAAAGCTTCTGGCAGCAGGCACTGGGAAGCCACCGTGTAAAAGTCACCACAAAGCTCTGTCATAAAATGCCCTTGTGGCTTCAGAACATTTTAATTGTCCTTTTGATGCACATCTGGAGGCATTGTAAAATCTTTATGTTCAAGACAGAGCGTTCCCTATGGGCTGGAGACCCGCCTCCAAAATGTGCCGCTGCCGTTTGGGGCTGTGTGTGGCTGAAGGGGTTGTTTTCTCAGGGTTTGGAACTGGTGTCAAAGCCACAGCTGTTTTATTGATGAGTCAAAGGGAGCAGCGTCCCTTGCTTCTCAGACTGTAAATGCCAGAGTATGCAAACACCTGCCTCGGTGAAAAATAAAGACTAAAAATATATATAAAAACCAAAAACCCAGATCACATCACCTCTTGGTTCCCTTCAAGGTGATGTAGGATGCAATTTTTGGCCATGATTGAGTTTTCAGTGCTGGGGGTGGCTGTTACAGCTGTACCTGTGCTGTCTCCTGTGTTATCCCCAGGTTTTGGATCCTGCCTCTCTCTGCAGCATCCCGGCTTGTACAAACGGAGGGAAGTGCTTCATTTCATGCGTGTATTCACTGCAGCTGTGCTGAAAAACGCTCCTGTTTCGCTGTGAAGGCTGCTCCCTGAGCAAGCAGAAGGGAAGATTGCTTCTGATATGAGTGCTCGGGGCTGCAGCTGGGCTCTCTGTGTACCTTCAGGGCTCCGGGTGCTGCAGGCTGCAGCGTGGTGCCTGCCTGGGTCCCCTTTCCCTGCCCAGCTCCCAAATCCCTGTGGTTTCTTGTTAACCCAAAATTTAGCTTTTCCCACATTGCCAGCACTGTTTTCATGTCCTATTTTGAATACAATCATTCTTTGTGCCAGCACACTGACAGTTAAGAATACAGATGGGCTTTTGGGGCTGGGGCTGGCAGGATGCGTTTAAGCGATTTCCACTTTGCAAGTCATCTGTGTCCTGCACAAATGAGAGAAATTGGGCACCTGCTGTGCAGGATGATGAATATAAGTGGTTGGTGCACAGCCCAGTGCTGTTGTGAGCCTTTACACACCCCCAACATTAATTCTAAACAAAATATTTAAGGGTCTTAGTGGCTTTCAGATACTTTTGCCAGTCTGCATTCATAGTGCATGACTCAGTGCAATTAGGTATCCCAAAACATTTTGCAAAGAGGCTCTCAGTGACCTGTGCTGAGTCCCGGTCTTCTTGGGACATTGCCCAGGTGTTGATCCAGGACGTAGTGCTGCTGCAACATCTGGCCGTGCCATGCCTCCTTGCAGTGCAGCATTGCCCTGAATTTTTCAGTTGTGCGCAGAATTCAACGGGAGCTGACAGCATTTCACTCGAGCAGAAGGGAGGGGGATCTTTGCTACCTGTGCCAGATGGGAGCTCCTGCCAGCGGTGAGAAGCAATTCCCTTTCAAACTCATTTATCTTCCACTGCTAGCCCTTCTCGTGATCTGCTCTTTGCAGCTGGCTCCGCCATGCCCAGGGCACACAGTGCAGGGACTCGCTTGACTGCTTTAATTGCCTCAAATTAATTACATCACTATGAATTATATAAGAGTAACGTTTTTAGGGAACTAAGGTCCGTGTCTTGGTGATAAGAAGAAACTACTGGCGTTTACGTCTCACCTGAGCAATTCACACTCTCCTTGGCTGAGCCTGGTCCCTCATTTTAGGGTCTTGCTTCTTCTGCATCACCATCACTGGGCTCGCTTCTCTTTTCTAAACAAGATATCCTGTACTGGTGTGGGCAATGTTTACTCTGAGCTGATTGAGTTTCAAGTTAAAATTCTCCTCCAGTTTGTAAGATTTTCATGAAAAGTAAACCTTTCCAAACTGTTTGTTGAAATACTGAAATTCTCCCAGTTTTACATGTTGTTTGCTCTGTCTGGAATGCCTGGCTGGTTATTTATGGTGTCTGAAAGGAGGCTTCTCTCACCTTGACACACTTCCAGAGACCCCTATACATCCCTTTCCTGTGTGCTCTTCCAATCCAATCTGATGGGTAGAAAGGGATTTTGCTGACTCTGGGAGATATTCACTACTAACTGGTGGATGTCCAGGTACTGAAATGCTTTAGTAACTTTTAGGTAGTCTTTCCTCTGTTTTTTATTCCCTCAAATATTCTTATTCATATTTTTTTTTTTTTTTCACTGTGAATCCCAAGTTGTTCAGTGAAGAACTTTTCTGTATCTCGTTTGATTTCTTCATTAATTTTTGTTGCCTTTTTTTCAGAGATGCATTCCATAAGCAATGCACTGAGGAATCAGTCTCCGTAGGAATTAAGCAATTTCACATGCAGGGATTTTGTATGCTCCTAAGAAACTGTTATAAATGAATGCTGGAGGATTCAGGGACAATGACGTTCCAAGATGCCATCAGATCTCCTGCATTTTGTTTCTTATGTTAACCAATTACTTGCATGACAACCTTTGCTCTTGTCTCATGAAAGACTAGTTGTTGAAGGACCTGGTTGAATGCTTTTTGTTAATCCAACCATAACTGTATTTCCCTTTTCTGCTTCTTCACAGATCTCCTTCAGAGAGCTCCAGTTTGAGGCAGAGATTCTCTTGTGAAATGCTATTCCCCAATATTTCATGTTTATCCATGTGCCTGCTCACTCTACTTTTTAATCCAGTTTCTCCTAATTCATCCTACTAACTGCTCTGTAGTTTCCCTGATCTTCATTGAGACCTTATTGGAAAATCGGTGTCACATGAACTGCTTTCTAGTCATCTAGTCATGTAGAGAACTACAGAGATTTTAAGCAAGAAGTTGCATGCCACAGTTAATGCTGAAGCTCTTTCACCCTCAGGTTTCTTTTTTGGTGAGCACAGTCTGAAATAAACTCAGACAGGAAGACAGGTCATAGCTAGGTGTATTTATTTTGCTTTGTTGATTGGCCTTTAGCTCACTGTGTAGAAAGAAATCTGTATTTTAAGCAGCACAACAGGCAAGGCACTACGTGTGGCTGGGGTTGTTGCTCTTACAAGTTCCTTTGGAAATGCCAGGTCTGGGCTGCTGGCCTGTGGTGGGTGCGCTCTATGCCTGCGCTTGCCATAAGTCTTGCTCAGGCTTATGAGCTGCAGCATGCCTCGATGTGATCGTTCCTTGAACTGGACAGCTCGTTAATAATGGAGCGTCAGGAGGACGCTCGATGCCATGAAATCCCTCATGGGAAGGTGATGAATCACAGTGAAGTCCAGGAACATGATAAAGGATCTGAGTTTGACTATGAGTCAATCACTTTATCTAATAGAATGGCACGGCATCATCCCTTTGTTATCTGTGATTCAAGGAAAATCTCTCACAGCCTCTTTCCTCCAGTCTTTACAGAGTGTGGTGCAGCCTGACACTGCATCGCTCCCCCATTATTTGTGCAAAACAGACATGGGACAATCAGCCCCCCTCCTCTCCCCAGCCATAAATGTGTGATGTAACTAATTGGCAAAAGTACAAATTAAGTGCTAAGGGGAGGGGGATATTGCACAACCTGAAACACCTGAAAGGGACCTGAATCCTGAAAAACTGCTGAATAAAGTAAATTATCTCACGATCCTACAAATAGCAATCCCAAGCAAGAACTCTTTGAGCTCTCTGGGTGACAGCAGCAGGCTGTGCCCCCGATGTCCCCCTGTGCTGGGACATCTCTCAGGGCACTCCCGGAAGGAAACATCTCTTGTGGCTGACTCCTCGAGGAACAAGTTGTCTGCAGATAAATGACAACAAGGAAGAGAGGTGAGAAACTTAACTTAAGGGGGATCTTAGAAGTGCCCATCTGAATTTAACCACCCCCCCCCCCAGCCCACAGTAAGTCTTGGGTGAACCTTGCCTTTCTGTAATTAAGTCACTGTTCGCATTGTAGTAAACTCTTCAAACTCATTGTGTTAATTGACTAATACTTAAATGCAGATTAAGTGCTGTTAAAAATCATATAGTCTAATCTTGTGTTTTATCATAGAAGTAAATAATAAATCCTTAATTACTGCTACATTGCAGTTGTGTAAAATCAATTCTGTGACATGATGCCAGGTCCTTTTTGGAGGGGTAAAGGAGCTGCTAAATGCAACAGAGTGCTCTTTGACATCTGCAACTGTTAATACATAACCAGAGTTACCAGGGAGGGGGCAGCTTAGAAAGATAAGGCACAATAAACAGGAAGAAAAATTATAATAATTTTTGCACTGTACAGAAAATACTCTTTTCTGCTAGGACATGTTGTGCCCGGAGTTCTCGCTGTTCCAGGCTGCTTGTTTTACAGCTCTTTGTCTGCTTTCTCTGATCATAAATCTTGTAAATCTCATCGCTTCCATGCCTTTACACATCCTTCTCAGAAATGTTTTCTGCAAATTTTGAATCTGTGGTCCTGGAAAATAAATCCCTACGGAGGCTGTTAATGCAAATTGGCTGTGTTTAAGTGAGTGGCTGATGCCTGTCAGCTGTAGTGAGAGGTGGCTGTAGTGTATCTGCTCCAGCTGTAATTAGGGGCTGAACCATGAAGAAGGGGTATGTGCTTTGGCTGAGCTGTCCCAGGCTTGGGGGTGGCTGTGGGAAGCTGCTGAAGCCCTGAAGGTCCAGGAGGGCTGATAGGTGACAGGAGTTTTGAAAGAGGAGTGTGAGCTTGCTGCAACTGTAAGTTTTCTTATTCCTGAAGAGGGGTATTGCTGTTTTTTATGCTTGTATCCTGTGACAATTGGGTTGGGGGGTGGCAGAAGCCACAGAGGGAGTATTACCCTTATAGTATATGAAAATTGGGAATGATTCTTGAGCTATCTGCAAGGTATGTTGCTTTCTCCCTATGTGTGTGTGGTACCTACCCACTAGCTGCTTTTCTGTGAGTCAGGATGTCCTTGAAAGTGCAGGTTTTCGTGCTCTGTGTGTGTGCCTCTGGGTGGTTTGGTTACAAGGGGCAGCTCTAGGGTGCAAGGGGGAAGGTAGGAGGGCCACCGGAGCGCAGAGGAATGGAGCGGAATGGCCTCAGCAGCTTCTGAAATCTCAGCAGTGGAGCCTAATCTGTGGCAGAAGAAGGGATTTGGTGTTCACTTGTAGCTGAGGGCACCCAGTGTCCCACTGGGGGCAGTGTACTTGCCTCATCTCCCACTGAGCAGCCTCCAGCGGGGTGGAGAACCTCATCTTCTTTGCCTCTCAGCTGGGACGTTCCCTGTTTCCTCACAACACTTTCTCCAGTTTTGCACAAAGAAGCATTTTATTATTTTGTGTGTGTGTGTGTAGTCCCTTCCTGCTTCCAGGTGATTACACTGGGGCATGTGCAGCCTATATAATCCTAAAGCACTCCAGCTCTCCTTTTCCACTGTTGAATCCTCCTTTTGCCTTCAATATTTTGTTTTTGCAGTATTTGCACATGTAGTACTTTCTCATTCCCTTCTTCCTGGAGTAAGATAAAGTTGACTCAGTGGCTCTTTTCTTTTATATATCTAATTTAAAGTGAAGCTCTCCATCTCCTGCTGCCATGGCTCAGGCTGATAAAGCAGATCATAATGTAGGCTTTTGTCAGGAGGGACTAAGACTTGGGATTCAAAGCTGGGCAGAAAGTTTTTTATGTCTGACATGCTGTTTGTGCCCTCAATGTGACAGCAAACCCATGGAGGAGCAAACTCTGCTTCTTTCACATCTGGAAGATGCTGAGACCAGAAAGGCTCCCATGGCTTTTGCTGAGGATGGTTGTGTGGGTTTCCCATCTGATGGTCTCTAAGCAGACTTTGCATAACAGCCAGTGGTGCTGCCCCTTCTCAGGCTTTGCTGCAGATCCATGGTAGGGAACCCTAAAACTTGTTCAGCTGCATTTCATTACCAAGTAGAGTGGGCCAAAGTGCTTGGTGGAAGCTCCCCTCTGGCTGCCTGAACTCAGTCCCAAATCCCAGCATGATGGGGCTGGAACAGGAGATGTGCGTACGCTTGTGCCTCTTTCCCACAAGAATGTCCTATGAGAATAGCTTTGCTGAAGCCAAGAGAATGAGGAAACTTGAAAATAAACAAACAAAAAAAAACCAACACACACAAAAACTTGCTGCTGGAGCATTTCTCAGGAGCAGTGCTGGCTGTTCCCTGAAGTTGTGATTCGCAGCAGAACAACACTGAGCTTTCTCATCCAGAAGAGCTTTCAAGATTTTGGAACGTACAAGGGGTAGGAGGAAAGGGTGCTCTGCTGTTCTGACCGGAGCTACCAGCTGTCTCAAAGCTCATAGCACATACTCCAGAAATATTCCAGCTCTCATCGGTCAGCATTTCCTGGCAAAGCTTCTCGTCAGAGCATCAGACAAGTTTTGCTGTGATTTCCGCTGGCATGTGCCCGCACCTGGCAGATGGAGCGTTTCTCAAATGCATCCATCTGCATTGCTTGTTCCTCTGCCACATGCCAAGTTCTACCTCACCTGTTTATCTGTCTTGCACAACATTTGCTTTGTGCCAGACTTCTTTGCATCTCTGTCACTGCTTCCTTCCTATCTGTATCCATGCTCCATTTGTTTCATGTGAGCAAAATCCCAAATGCACTAATATGGGTGGGAGTCCAGTAACTGGGGCAGCACAGGTGGCTTTTGACTCTCCAGAGCCTCCCACGTGTGCATCTTTGAAGAGCTTTCTTTACTTGTTGTGGGCTGCTTAGAGATTTACCCTTTCCAGGAACTGCTCTTCCCAACCCTGTGCCAACCTGGCAGTCCCTGTGTCTGTGGCACCATTGGCACCAGCAAAAACCTGGGCCCTTGGCAGCTGGCAAGTAGGGCCTGGTGGCTTGTAGGAGAGCATGGTAAAAGATGAGAGTGTGGAGGAACAGTGAAGTCACAGAGTGAGGACTGAGAGGGGAAGGTGAAAATATGGTGGATGAAACTTCAGATTGCCCCAGTTCAGAGTTGCTTGAACATCTAGACTCTTCTCTAAATGCTTTTAAAACCCCTCCAGATTTGAAACCTTGAAATGGGGCTGCTTGCACAGCTGAGCGTATGCTGGGTGCACCCAGGTTTGGTCTGTGGGGATCTTTGAGCCCGGAGCTAGGGTTTCATATGTGCACACCTACCGTGTGCTCCTGGTGTGAGGGCCAGGGGGGAAGCAGTGGTTGTTGGAACTAATTAGATCAGATTGCGTGTATGTCCTGGGCTCTACCTGATGGCAGGTGGAAGGGGAACTTTGTGCTGCTTGTTATAGAAATGTCCTTGCTCAGGATGGAGCTGAGGACAAATCCGTGCCAAGCTCCGGTCCCAAAAGCAGGACAGACACACTCCATCCCCGTGCAGGCTTGTGTGCAGCATTGCAGTAATCTTTGGAGATAGCATGTAGCAGGGAGGGACCAGGAGGTCTTCAGGGAACAAATGAGAACACCTCCTCCCTTCTTGTGGTTTGTAAAAGAAAAGAAACCTCTGGAAGCAGACTCCCAGGGTGGGAAACTGTTGCATTCGATGTGTGGAGTGATGAAATAACTTTGAAGCAGACTGGAGCCTTTCCAGGAAGAGCAGTAATGCCATGATTGCCAGGCTGCCTGCAGGGGGTAAAAATAGCTGAGCTGGGCAATGTAATGCCTTGGCAGCAACAACTTGTGCACTAGTTCTGGAGATGTTTGAACTCTGTGACCTATAGTTCAGTTGTGTTCCGCTTTGATGCTGTGTTGGTTTTATGTGGCAAGGTTTTGGTAGTGGGGCAGTGGGGTGGCTTCTGAGCAGAGCCCAGCAGCTGCCCCGTGTCAGATCAGAGCCAGCTCCAGACAGCTCCAAAAGGGACCTGCTGCTGGCAGGAGCCAGGGCATGAATGACATTGGTTGTGCCTCTGTGAGAGCAGATTTAAGGAAGGGGGTCAAAACCTGCTGCATAGCAGCTAGGAGAGAGGAGTGAGAAGCAGTCCTGCAGACCCCAGGGTCAGTGCAGCAGAAGGGCAGGAGGTGCTCCAGGCATGCAGCAGCAGTTTTCCTGTGGCCTGTGCAGAGGCCCCTGGTGGAGCAGGCTGTCCCCTTGCACCCATGGGTCCCACATGGAGCAGGTCTCCACGCTGCAGCCCATGGAGGAGCCCCTGTGGAGCAGGTGGATGTGGCCTGGAGGAGGCTGTGGCCCATGGAGAGCCCCTGCAGGAGCAGGCACCAGGACGGAGCTGCAGCCCGTGGAGAGGAGCCCATGCAGGAGCAGGGGGCCTGGGGGGAGCTGCTGCCTGTGGGGGGACCCGTTTGCTCCTGATGGATGGACCCCATGGTATAGAGCCATGTGGGAGTAATTCTTGAAGAGCTGCTGCCTGTGGGCAGCCCCCACAGGGTCAGTTTGGGAAGGATCCTGCGTTGAGCAGGAGCAGAGAGTGACCGTGAAGGAGTGGTGTGCAGCTCGGGTGGGAGGATGTGGAAGAAAGTGGATGGGGAAAGGTATATTTACTTTGCTTTTAGTTTCTCACTGCTCTAATCTATTAGTAATAGGCAATAAATTACATTAATTTCTCTGTGCTGAGTCTGTTTTGCCCATGATGATAATCTCTGAGTGATCTCCCTGTCCTTATCTCAACCCATGAGTCACAGAATCATCTAGGTTGGAAGAGACCTCCAAGATCACCTAGTCCAACCTCTGACCTAACGCTAACTAGTCCTCCGCTAAACCATATCACTAAGCTCTAAATCTAGACATCTTTTAAAGACCTCCAGGGATGGTGACTCAGCCCTTTCCATTGTATTTTTTCTCCCTTGCCCTTTGAGGAGGGGGAGTGAGAGAGCGGTCAGGTGGAGTTCAGCTGCCCGGCTGGGTGCAACCACCACAGATGCTCACTCTCATCAGCGCAGGCTCCCAGCCACAGGCAGTGTAATCTGCCCTAATTCTCCTGTGGCTGGGCAGTTCTAACATCTCCTGTAATCATGTGCTGCTCACACTAATGAGCCCAGGTCTCAGATGCGTGCACATGGAATAACAGCATAACCACAAACTAATTCTTCGCAGACAGCTCTGTTGTGTTACTTCTGTGTATGAAGTAACAGTCCAAAACCTGTAACTAGTAAGACTTTAACTTGGAAAAAGAAATAGGGATCTGTCCCACGGGTATTGACTTATTAACCTGTAACTACCATGCTATTGGTGTTACCTCCTAGTCTGAAATCCTGTTTGTAGTTACACCTCAATCATGTAAGCAGAGCAGTCCCTACACAACTCATGCTCCTTTTCTTGCCACGTTCCCTACCTACAGATGATGTAAAGATGACGTGATTGCCCTCTTCATGTGGTGCTTTTCAGCTCCAAGACTTGCAGCTTGCAGTGCTCCTGCCAAGTTAATCAACTCGTGCACCTCCTCCAAAATCTCAACCATCTCCAAAGCTCCTTTAATAAAACAGATGGGAGATGTCAGAGAAAAGGCTTTTCTTCCTGAAAAATGTGATTCTGCTAATATCTTCTGTGGTAAACATTCATTGATGCTTTTTATTTTTTATTTTTATTTTTTTTTTAAAGCTTTTCTTCCTATTGCTTTATCTGAGCAAGAAAGAGTACTTACATTTAGCTGAGCGTTATGGTTTCTATTGAAAAGAAATTTTCCATTTCAGTATTTCTTACCAAGAACTTCTTAATTTCTCATTTTCCAGTTCATGAAAAATCTCAGCAGTCTAGTTTTCTGTTTCAGTTTGGAAAAGTAATTTCACATTTCTATATAGAAAATCATTGCTTTCCCCCTCAAAAAAGGAATTGAAACTAGGAAGAAGGTATGCTAGTTTATGTCCTTGCTCTTCTGCCCAGTTTTAACTGTGTACAAGCATTTCCTTGATCTGAAGAAAATGAGAATCTACAAGAAAAAAAAAAAAACAAAAAACAAAAAACAACACACTCTTCCTTTTGTGGTGGTGCCAGGATGTTTTAATTTTGCTAGGAACCATCTTCTGCCTCGTGCTTCCTAGTATGAATTGTATTTGCAAATCTAATGGTTTTCCCAGTGTTAGGTCTAACCAAGAGAGTCCTCCCATAAAACTAAAGTGGTTTATTTACTAGCTTTTATCCTATTTTAAGTGCGTAGACAAAATACAGATGTTATCAAGTACCATTTTCCTCTTTTCCCTGTGCATGGAGTCTGACTGCTCGTGCTTGGAAGGCTGGAGCTGAAGTGTAGGGAGGGAGCTAAACACCTACAGCTGCCCCATCCGGCTCTGCTGGAGGACACTGATGGGATTAAAACAGCTGTAGCTCATGGTCGGGGCCTTTCTACAGCACTAGTAACAGCAATCCGGTTCCCTGGTCCCACATTCAGATCTGCAGTTCTCCCTTTTCCTAATATGAATGCTCTTTCGTAGTTTCTGTAGTCAATCTTGAGCATGGCATGAAATTCTGCAGGGTGTTGCTTGTCTCAGTAAAGCAGAAAGCCGCAAGGGCCTCTATCTTGCGGACAGCTCCCCAGTTCTGGGTGCTTCTGTCCCAGTCTCTGCTCTGGGTTTTGTGACAGTGGCTTGATGTGCTCTCTGCCTGCTGCTCTGCTTTGGGCTGTGCTCTGCCCAGCTGCTTTTCCACTTTGAAGCATGGATGAGCCTGTGATCAAGCAAAGTTTTGGCTGGCTCCTATAGGAAAGTGTCTTGGCACACTCCCCATCCCAGGGAATGTGGAGAGGTTATGAAAGTCTGCCTTGCAGGCTCCTACCAGCAGGGAAAGAAGGAGGAAAATAGGATTAAAACCAATTTCCTCTGTATTTCCAGTTTTTAGGCTGTTAATTCTTCCTGGACGTTGCTGTTTCTCAGAATAGCGGTCTAAGAAGAATTGTCTTGGCCAAAGGTTCAAGCTCTCTGGGCTGCTCAGCTCACCCAAACGCTCCTCCCGTCTCTGGCTCTGCTTTGTGTCAACACTTTCAAAATCGCGGCTGCATCAGGGAGCAGAGGCTCTTCTCCCTGGAGGTTTGCACGGCTCTGGTCATGCACACTGGGCAAGCTGCTACCAGCTCCTTCTGTGGCAGCCCTGGGGTCTTCTCATGGGCTTTTCTTGGCTGTTGCTGCAGACGATGGTACCAGAAGACAGTCCTCTGTGTGCCATGAAGTGATTTGTTGGCAGTGTGTCACCTCTGCCTTGCAGCAAGCAGTTTAGAAATCAATTTCCACAATCTTTTTATCAGTAGCTATTTAAAATGGGAGTCGGTAGTGCTTTGCATCAGTCCTGACAGCAGCACATCTTGGAGTTTCATAGAATCACAGGATTTCTGTTTTCATACAGTACATCATGGTCCTCTACAAAAAGTCCATGATCAGATCACGAGGATGTTGGTCTTTCCTTGCCTATTCCTTCCAGATATTTTAGCTTTGGGACCATCAGCTGGGCTTGGAGGTTATGGCTCTCATGGGGATGGAAAGGGAAGAAGATGACCTTCTGCCTCGATTTTGTGTTGCTCCCATCCTGGGTTTCTCATGCTGTGTGGGCTGGCTGGGTGCAGGCGGGGCTGCTTGGATTTCCTGCTTTCCACTTCCATAGTTTATCCAGATGTATGGACAGGAGAGGAGGATTACTGTAAAGCCAGCCTCCACCTCTTCAGACTGAAGAATCAGGGTGGGAAAAGGGGGCCTGTGAACCCTGAGCTGCCCCTCTGACCCTTTCTTGGGAAAGGACACAGAGGTGTTTACTCTTCTGAAGCAAGCCCTTGAAGAGAGGGTAGCTGTCTTATTTTAAGATAATCAGGACTTTGAGTAATATACCGGGGTCCAAACTGCAGGTTGGTCTTAAATCTTTCTGGGGAAATAAGAGGAGTATATGGCTGTCCTGACTTTGAGGGAGAACGTGGAATTTGAGCTGGACAGGTGCAGGAAGGGTTAAGTGTGGCTGTTCCCTTGGTGGGGAACAGGGAGGCTTGGCTGGGGCTCATCCTGCCTGGTGGAGCAGAGGCAGGGATATGGGTGAAGACAAGGGGAGGAAAATGCTGCTTCAACTGAAATACTGCATCAGACCACTAACATGATGAGGGGATGGTTTGGGGTGTTTCTGGGGACCCTGCCTGCCTGAGCAGCTGCTCAGAGGAGGCTGTAGGGACAAAATATGAGCTGTTCTTGGGACTGAGGTTGATTGTATTAACAAAAGCAGTGTCTGCCCTGTCCCATACTTTTGTCGTAACACAGATAACAAACTTGTCTCAATCTGTGTTGAGCACTTCCCAGCTCCCAGGCAGCTGGGGCCAGCTCAATGCAAGCAGGAGCTTGCTCAGGGGATGTGAAATCCTCAGCTCCACGGGCATCCATGGGGCTCTGATGCTTCAGTGCCTTTCCTCATTGCAGATTAGTTCAGTGATTAATTCTTGCTCCGAAGAACCAAATGGCTGCAAAGGAGAGCAGCTCTGTGGGTGCTGTGTGCTGTCACCTCTGGCATGCATCACCCTGTGCACTGCTTCCCATCCCAAAGGAGCCGGCAGCACCCAGACCTGGGACTCTCACTGTGCTGAGAAACTTCCATGGGGAAAGGAGTGAGTGCAGCCACCCTCCTATCTCTGAAACACAGAGCTTGGAAAGCTCTCCTGTCTGGAACTCGTCTCTGGCTCTGTGAGTCTTGGCACACCCTACTGAGTAGTTCCCCTCCTAGGCTGGGAAACCTTAATCCAGCAGGGTGGAGGAGTGCAGTAGGGGATGGAATACTTACAACCCCCCCCCCTTTTTTTTTTCTTTCATTGTGTTATCAGAACGTGCCCAGCAGCAGTACTTGCTTGGGCAGCTCTAATTTTCTCATTGCTTCCAGTCAGACCTGCCTGGCATCTCAATTCCTCCATTAGACATATTTTCTGCAGGATAAGAGGCAGCAGCACAGCTAACCCCAGCTTCTGGGGGAGCTCTGTGTTGTTTCTCATCTGCTGGTTTCCCATGACATTTCCACCCAGACAAGTGGAGCAAAATGACAGAGCTGCTGCTGGCTGATGTGTGAATTAATTCTGTTCCTCGAGCACCATCCAAGGGCTGGAGGGGGGATTTAGTTGTCCCTCTAGGCTTGCTGTCCTGGCGTCCTGCCCTCCTGGTCTCGTTTCTGACATGTTCTCGCCCTGTAGGTCCCACAGAACTGTAGCTCAGGCATGGCGCAGGAAAGCTGATGGGGACAATGTCCATTAACAGCTGCTTCTTGGCCACTGATGTGTACATGGCCAGTGCTTGCTCAAATGGCTTCACCTAGCCCTGCTCACAGTGCTGCAAAGGTAGGTGGCTGCTCTGCAGCAGCCCTGGTGCAGCTGTGGGAAACTTTAGAGCAAGCAAGGAAAAGGGACACAGCTCTCAGCAGGAACAGAGCTTTTCTTGAGAACACTTAATGAAATACATGTCTATTTTCCCTCAGCTTACCCAGTCCTTGTTCTTTCCTAGCTTGTGTCTCGTTGCAGCTACTATATTTGTGTCCTGCTGATTTCCTAAGTGACACTGTAAAAATAACTAAGGTCTCATTGATTTTTCCTATTGTTATTAAACACAGTCTCGGGATTTTACTTTTAAAGAACAGAAAGTCAAGTAGAACTGGCAGAAAGGCTCGCAACAAATTTGTGTGCCATAGGAGATGGCTCCAAGTCCAGTGAAATGATCAACCTTTATCTCAGTGGACTCTTCGGTCAGGCCTGTAGCTCTATCAAATCTCTTGTTTGTTGCCTCTTTCAAGGTTATCAGATACCTTGTTCACCACCTGGCCACCTCCTCAAAGGTCAGGATTTGTACAGGTTTTTGTCCTCTGGAGGACCAGTCTCTCTAAAAGCCCTGCCAGCATGTCACAGCCAGCCTCCGTTTTGAAGTGGGTGAAGTTGAAGCAGCAGACTGCAAGCACTAAGATATTAATTTCCTCATTTCTATGCAACTGTGAGTTGGTTGTTGGCAACCTCCGAAAGTGTAATGTCAGCTGTTCTCTTGATGTCTGTGAGTGTAAGGATGCCCTGGTGCCAGCCCCAAATGACTGCTCATTTTTGCACCTGTGGGCAGGCAGCAGCATGCAGATGTCCTGTGGTACCTCTTCTTGCTGTTTTTATCACAGCTGAATAAAGTTGTATGCGTGGAAGAAAGAGCAGAAGACCCCTGTGGGGCTGTCTGTGTTATGACTGCCCTGGGGAGCTTCTGCTGTGGGCTAAGACTTTGTCATGGTGACCTGCAAGGGATTGTAAGAAGAAATTGGAATTGGTCTCAAGCTTTGGGGTGCTTACTTATTTGTTTTTCTGTTTTTGTAATGCTTTGCAATGGCTGTTGCTGAACAAGCTTGGTGGTACATCCATGGTGGCAGTGGGAGGAGCAGGGGTCTGCCAGGAGCTGGCCGGAGGGGCTAAGCAGGTCTTTGTGCTGGGGATGAGAGGGCTGTGGGAGAGGAGCACGGCTTTCCCTGCCTCCTGCACATCCATCAGCTGGGGGATTTCTGTGCTCACAAGCAAGGGATTTGTGTGTCACGCTTAATATTGGACCTTATTGAGCTGCTTAAAGCAGGTGGGCTCTGAAGCTGAAGCTCTCAATCTCTGTTTTGGTGTGAATACAGACCAAGTGGCAGGTAATCAGCTCCTTTCTGTTGGGCACTGTGGTTACACTAGCACTACTCTAGGTGCTGTAGCAGCATCATTAGTCCTGGTCTGCAGTGTGTTCCAAGATCTCTAAATAGATAGAGGTTTGATTAATGCCTTTGCCAATCATGGTTTAGTCTGGCTAGCAGCCCTACCTTGCCTGACCCCAATTTCAGTGCTTCTGATGGGAAAGGCTCTGTTACTCCCCCTACCTCTCCTGCAGTCTCTTCTAATAAATAACCCAGCATCAGGGAGGGGGAAAAACAACCCACGGTCCTTTACAACTGAATTTTTCTGTGGATGTAGGAAACTCTTGCTTATGAGGGTTTAGATCTTTCTCTCTTGCAGTGGAGGGTGATTTGTGTGGCCCTGTGCAGTGCTGAAACAAGGCCTTGAGTTCAATGTTTCCCATGCATCAGTGCCAATGTTTCTATTTGCTGAGGTAGGTTTGGCCTGACTGGTGAAAGCTTCATAACTGCTGTTGCAGAGTGAGTTGACAACAGCAAGGGAGCAATCTGTACATCCTCAGGGATTAGTTCCACACTTGGGGTGCGTGCACATTATTATTATCTACTATTTTTTTTATGAAGACTCTTCTTACTGTGTCTGTTGAGGAGAGAGTGAGGAGCTGATGAGGCATGAATCTGAGACTTAGGAGGGATGTGTTCAGGTCCTAGTCCTAGTAATCCTTTCTGTGCATGACCCTGCACGACTCCTGTCAGAAGCGATTCACCTCCCTTAAGTTATCCATGTATCCAGCTACAAGCCCAGCTGGAGCCAGCCCTTCAGAACCCCTCTAAGCTCATGTGGAGCTGGAAGCTTCTGGAGAGCTGGGCCCCAGTGAGCAACATGCTTAAAAAAATCCAGTCAATATGAGGCTTGGATGTGGCAAAGTATTCCAGGGCAGTGAGATGCATGTCCACTGGGAAGAGGATCACCTGGATGGTGACTTATGCCTCGATCAGACACAGTTGTTGTCATCTCTGCTGTCCCAAAGAGCTCCGTCCCTGGTGCTTTGCCCATTGCAACTGACTTGTGGCTGGGGATGGCTGCCTTGGCTCACAGCTGTGTTGGAGCAGCCACCTGAGAGCAGAGGGGGAGCTGTAGAACCCTATAAAGTGCAAGATTCAAAATAAAGCAGTAACCTTCCCAGCAAGAAGAAATCTGATCTGCTCAGAGAGTAATCTTCACAGGCCTTTACCTTCCCAGGAAGCCTCAGGGTCACTTACTGATTACTCCTCCTCCCTGGCACAAATTTCTGGCTGTTGTCTGGGGCTAAAAAGGGGCATTTTGGGTACTGAAGCACCTGGGCTCTTCCCCCTTGAGCTGACAAGGGTCCCTGCAGCAGCACCCAAGAAATGACCTGGGGAAGGAGGAGCAGACTTGAATGTCCCCTCTGCAGTTGTCCCTGTGATGAAAGGATTCCAAGGGCTGTAACAAACCCAATGGGCTCTGAATCTTTCCAAGAACTGCTGAGGGGGAAAAGAAGTCCAGCCTATGGACTTCTCTCTTCCTGGAGTTGCTAGTTCCCCTAAAAAAGGAACTAGGTTTCTGCTATGGCTCATGATTCATCTCCACATATCAGCCATGGTGGCATCCCCTGTAGGATGCCTTCTGCTCTTGGATGGCTTCTTGAGATGGATGGATCTGGAGTCACCCACCAGGGGTAGCAGTGGGCGACCTGGGGGATGCAAGAGTGACCAAATCATTTCCCAAAGAGCTGTCACTTCCCAGGAACATGTGAGAGTCCTGGGATTATTAACAACCTTATATACACCATGGACCTGAGATAGTTGCAGTCAAGAACAGAAAGAAGGCATACTTGACTTCCTTCTTTCTTAGAAGCTAATAAGGCTACAAATAAATCTCACCCCTCCTCAGTTTCTGCAGAGTGACTAGATCTTTCCTCGTCATGGGGCTGTGTTCCTCAAACCCAATACCCTCTTTTTCCCTTTGGTTTCTGTGGTACTGCGTAGGCACATGGCTTATGTCAGAGGGATGTCCTGTTGGAGGTGTGTTTGGCCATGCTCCTTGTGCAGCAGTTATGAGATGAGAAGGTGTGCTCCTGCTGCTGCATTAATGAAGAACTGGGCTGTGGGGACAGGTCTCACATCACTGGTGATTCAACATGTCACTGAGTCGTGGCATTAGCATTAGAGTGAATTAACACAACTAGAAGTGTGCACACCAACCATGAGAAAGGATTTCAATAGCAATGTTGTGTAAAAAAAAAAAAGTGCTTGTGTTAGCAGGGTGGTGTGTAAGCATCACTTGCCAGGTTGGGGATGTATTTAAGAATTTCTATATGCCAATAAGAAAAGCCTGCTGGGGAATAAAGACACAAAATAATGACTAAAAGCCTTTGTAAGGCTCTAGGGTTGTCTGCTGTCAAGTACTGCATTAGTTAATGATCATGGTGATTACAGGAATGAGTGAAATTTATTATTAAAACAGTTTTCATGTAGAATTAAATCTTCATGTATTGTGGGCAATGGCTTGGAAAGATGCTTATGTTCAATATGCATCAAATACAATTGCTGAAACATTTTTAAGGACTCAAGATGTACAGTGCTCAATGTTCCTCCTCCGTTACAAGTATTTCTAAGAAGGTATGTGCAGTTGTGTCGGTATATGACAATCCTTTGGTGGCTTCATGCCCGTGACAACTCATGCTTGAGTCATCAGCTTGGCCAGCTATTTTAAGATTTGAGAACTCAATTTTTATTTTATTTATTTTTAAATTTTGGTTACCATGTTAGGCAGGGTTATCTGAAAGGAAGTAGTCCGTCCTGAGAGCACAGATGTATTAAACTTTTAGATTTGTGACTCTGTTCTGAGAAGTTCATCCTGTTTTCTTATGTCTTCTGAATGTCCTTTCAGTTTGTTGCAATCTCTTAAAACCTTATTTTGTACTCCTGCCCCTTACAGGTATGTTGCATTGTACCAGTCATATTTTTGATAATTCACTGTGCTGTTCTTCAGCTCTTCTTTTCCTGGCTTCTGGTTTCTTTAAACATATCTTTCATCCATTTTGTAATTAAGAATAGGGGGGCTGTTTTCACAGATGCAACCACTTCTTTTAAAGCCTCAGACTTGATCCGGAGGAAATCTTTAGAAATCATGCTGTCCTTAAATAATTGCACATTCTGAACCAGACAGGTGGGCAGAGCAGCTGTCACCCTCAGTCACCTTTTCATCTGCCATGATTTTGATTTGTGTAACCCTGGGAGGGCTGTCACCTTCGTTCAGGTCCTTCATGATGTTCACGTCCCTGCTGGGCTGTTGGCTGAACTGGCCCGTCACTTTGATCCTGGTTACAGCTCTGAAAACTTGAGCTTAGAGGTGGCATGAACAGGTACCTGACTGAGGGAAGGTGGTGGCTGTCTGTAATGGGGGAAGTCTGTTGGAAGAAGTCTTTCCCTCTTTGATTTGGATGGAGCCAAGCTGAACCAGACAGAAATGGGAGCAGGTTCTGGGAAGTGAGCACTGTGATCCTGCCTGTACTGCTTCTGTTTGCTGTTGTCATTACTCTTCGTTTGCTTGCCTGCTAAGGACTGAAGTTATGATTATTTTTTAAAAGTGATCTGATAAAGGCTAGTTTTCAAAATCTGTCTTCAAGGTAGTAATTATCTTGTTTCTTGCAGAAGGCTTGCAGATTAATGTCCTAGAAGTTGTAATACAAGGCAGTGATTTGAGTCTCTTGTGACTTACGTGCTCGATTTTTATCCTCATGAGTCAGTACAGACGTGGTACTGCTACACAGCGGGGAACTGCACACCCTGGCCTGCCCTGCATCTTGTGGTGGTGTAGGGTTAATGCTGCCTTCCTATCTGTTTCATTGTGTAAGAGTGGCTTCTTTTTTTTATTTATTTTTTGTGGCACTGGGAGCAAACAGTAATTAGGCCTCTGGTTTCTGAGGTAGTGCAGGAAGCGGCTTTTGGTGCTTTCAGAGAGGGGAAATCACAAAATCACAGAATTGTAGGGGTTGGAAGGGACCTTGAGATCATCTGGTCCAACCCCCCCACCAAAGCAGGTCCCCTTGAGCAGGCTGCCCAGGTAGGCATCCAGACGGGCCTTGAATATCTCCAGAGAAGACTCCACAACCTCCCTGGGCAGCCTCTCTCAGTGCTCCTGCACCCTCACCGAGTTCTTTCACACGTCAGTGCGGAACTTCTGGGGCTCCATTTTGTGGCCATTTTTGTGTCCCCACAAACCACTGAAAAGAGTTTGGCCAAACCCCTCTGTCTCCCACACAAATGAAGGCAGTTAGTTTTGTTTGGTGGTGGGAGGAGAGACGGTGAGGTGAATGATGTATATTCTGAGTTGAGCCTCTTTGCTAAAGGGCATATAAAAGAAAGAAAAGGAAAAAACCTAATGAAATTTCTAAATCAAATTGGCCATAACTGCAGTGCTGGTTTCTAGGCTGACCTCTCATGGCTTCCTCTGCCTGCTGGTAAAGACCGTACAGCCCTTCTCACCCTTCTGCTCTGTCTGCAACACAGACCCCAGCCCGCTGGTTTCTTCAGGTGTGCTTCGTGCTTTTCCCTTCTGCTGGGGAAGAACTGGGGCTGTAATGGGGGGCTGAGGTAGAAGCTGGGGTTGGGCTTGGTCTTCTGCACTGGGGTCTGCTCCCTGCTGAGCGTCTGTGTTAGCTAGATGTTGTTGGTCGCTTTTGGATCTCGATGAGCAGCAGCGCCTTGGTCTCTCCTTATGGGTCTTGGCAGGTCCCTCCTTGTAATATTGACCTTGTCCTGCCTTGGCTTGGAAGAACAGCATGTTCTTTCACCGGCACTTGTGTGCTGTGCCCAGCAGAGCAGCTCTCTGTGGGCATGGAGGCTGCCTCCTTGGTCAGCTCGTCAGGAATGTGCTGGGACTTTGAAGTGCTGTGTTTGGGGATGGGCTGCGTGGGTTTCTCTGTTCCTTCGGGGTTCGAAGCAGTCACGGCCAGTGCCTCCGTACAGAGCCAGTGGTGTGCACTGCCATTTACCGTAAGGCTTCTTCATTTGCAAACGCTGCTTGGAAGGCCTTTGTGGTAGCTGCCCTAGGCGGATTTGGAGAAGGCAAAATCAATCCGCCAAAATCCAGTGTCCCATGAGCTGAGTTTCTTTTGGCACATTAAATAGAAGCAGTATTATTGACAATGGCTTGCCTTATTCCCTATGCTTTTGGGGCAGGGGGAGGGAAATCCCTGCTTGTGGCAGGGACATCTTTCTGCCCCATGCCCATCCACACTTCAGGATCAGTCAGAAATACTGGCAGTCTCATTTTTATCTGCTTGCAAGTGGTCAAAGCTCCCTTAAAACAGAATAGCAGCACTTTACTTTGTGTGGAATGGCCTTTGCCTGCTGTCTTTTCTCCCCTCTAATTTACCTCCATAAACTGGGGATATTGTCTTGCCATAATTGGAGGTGAGATGGCACCGCTGTGTCCTGACATATGAGGAGCATGAAAGAAGAGGGCTGGAGGTTGAGCTGCTCCTGTGATGTTGGAGGCAGAAGTTTCTGCTGCTGCAAAGGTGGGTGGGAATTACAGAGCTTTCTAGTCTACAAGAGCTTAAAAAGAGGAAATGTTTTGTATGGAAAGTTAATATTTTATTTTATTAAATAGGCAGATTTTTGAGCATACAAAGTGTTCCCTGGGTATTAAAAACACCCTGGTCCTTTAAGCACTTTTTACAGAGCCCTCATCTGGGAATACATATAATTTCAGGAAGCACAGAGCTGATTGCTTTCATTCGTGTTACTGTAATGTTTTGGGGAACAAAAATTAAAACTGGTAGTAAAGATTAATATTATTATGCTAAAAATAACTGAATTTAGAAAACTTTTCAACCGAAGAACTAGGCTCAGGCTGGCTTTCTCAAAATATCCTGCCATATGTTTCCCCCCAGCACCCTCAACAAAGAAGGTCCAGCATCAGGAGTGCTCATATGATAGGGTACAATTACATTGGTAATGTAAAAACAAAACACCACCAATCATCCCAGCTGTGGTATTCTTCTCAGTAAGGTCTGCAGGCACTTCTATAACATTTAATTTTTTTTATTTTTATTTTTTCTTGAGATGAGGATTTTAAATCTCACTCTACCATAACTCCCTTTTGTAATTTAGGGACAAAAAGTTATTTCAACTCATCCAACAGCAGCGTCTGCACTTCCCAAGGCATTTGGGCTGGGTGTGAAGTTTCCTGGAGCTGCCTTGCAGGGTGGACATCTCCCTGGGGAGGGGAAAGGGAGGAAGGCTTCAGCAGAGATTGTGCTGAGCTGACAAAGGATGCAGAGATGTCTTTAGCCAAGGGAGGTTGTACTGCTTCTCCAGAAGCCAAGTTGCATGCTACAGTCTTGAGGATAGTCTACAGGAAGCTCATTTAATAACTATTTATCATGAACTATTCTTGTAACAAGGTCAGGAACTACAATTATCAACAAGCGCATTATCCAGTATTTTTCTGATGAAAGGGAGCGGAGGCTGCAGTACATGCTTGGGGAGCCTGCCAAGGTCAAGAAACCACTCTGCAAGCCTCAGCCAGGGTCCTCGCCATCAGGCCTGGTTCCATGGTGAGCTGGAGATGTTCACCATGAGGTTGGCTGGAAAGGCTCGGTGGTCCTCTCTGCCAGCAGCGCTACCGCAGAAATGAGCGGCATCTTCACTGGCTGAGCCAGACAGCTGTTTTATTGAGACAAGCATTGGTTTTGTGTTACATCCCTGCTTTCAAACCATGGGCTTTCTACCTCTGACTGCCAAAATGTCAGTCTTTTGAGGGGAGTGGGGGAAACGAGCAAAATGCCTCAAGTTTTAAAGATCAAAACAACAAATACAGAATCCCATTCAGCCTGACTCAGGAACTGTTTTTCTTTAAAGCCAGTAGGAAAACATTTAGAAAACACACAAGGCAACAAAACAAATGTGCAAGCAAAAGCTGTTTCTCACCACTGACAGTCTACTCACCAAAAATGGGATTCTCCAGTTCAAAGCCTGGCTCTTCAGGCTGGGGAGGTGCAAAGTAAAACCAAAGCTGCCCAGAACAGAGTGACTCGTGTTTCCTCTAATGGCTGACTTTGATTTCAGCTCCTGTTTTCCCTGGAAAGCAAGCAGCGTCTTATTTCTTTTGGATATAATAGGTTTAGGGGATGCCAGAACGTTTTTCATTTCAGTTCTCTCTGACTTTAGGCATGTGAGCAGCGCTGTTGTTTGGAGGGAGAGGATCCACCACATGCAGCTGGGGACTGAGCCCCGTGAGACTGGACAGACTTCAGTGGTATTTTTGGCTCTCCTGTTGAGTTGCTGCCTGAGGCGGGCTTGTGCATCAGGTAGAAGTCCTGGATTAGAAATGATTAGTGAAGCTGAAGGGAGACCCGGAATATGTGAGCACTAGCGAGATAGGGATCCAAACTGTCACAGGCTTGGCTTCATTTTGTCAGGCTCCTGGTGAGGTGTGGACTTCTGGCAATACTCCTGAACCAGGGTGCGTGATGCTTCACCAGGCTGAAAGCCTGCTTGGTCAAAGATGACCCTACGAAACTATTACACAAGACATGTGGCTTGCATCTTACAGCCATGGTGTTTGAAAGTACTTCTGGGATTTTCTTTATAGTCAAAGTTGCAGTCTCTCCACCAGTTTAGTGTGTCCTGCTTGCATCTCCACAGCTCACTGGAGGGGCAGAAGGGGATAAGGAAATAAGACAAAATCTGTGCCCAAAGGAGCTTCTTTGGTGGAACCTTTCGAAGGAAAGGCTTCTTCAACTTGTCCTTAGCAGGAAAGAGGATGTCAGAGGTGAGGCCTGTGAGCTGGGTGCTCCATTGCCCTTACTGGAGAGCAGGTCCTTGGGGAGGAAGGGGATATGGGGGTGTTTGGCAGAGGTAGAAGCTCCCCCCTGAGGCCGATTGACTTAGAAGTATGCTACTTTGTTATTTGTTTGTCTTAAAAAAATCTGCTTCCTGTGGAAAACATCGTTCTTTAGCCTCCTGAGCTGCCAGAGGAGATTTTGTGTTACTGTGAACCTCTGCAGCTGGTGGAGCGACCAACTGAGCTGGTTCCCCTTTGGTCTTCTAATACTTGCTGCACAAGGAGTAAAGAGGAGCAAGCGTGGCTTTAGCTGACTGGGTCTTCCGTCACTGCTGGAAGCTTCTTGTTCTGACTCTTCATCATCTGCTGAATGAGATACTTTGAGTAAACACCAGTGACACCATGAGAAACCAGAGAAATCTGTATTGCTGGGGTTTTCCTGTATTGACACTGGGATAAAAACAAAAACTAAACAAAAAGGCATGTCAGGAATTCCTGAACAGCTTTTTTGCAGCCTGATTACCCTGAGGATTGTGGATGTTGGGTTGTGCAACAGAAAGCTGTGAGAAGAAATATTGTGGTTTTAGGAGCATGTTGCAGAAAGTTTTAAGCAGATGAAGCTTAACTCTTTGTGTTGGTCACCACAATCCTGCCCTTTAAAACTGATCCAGGAGTTGCACAGCAACTCTCGGCAGCTTTTTGTCCCCAAAGCAGCAGTCTGGGAGGATGCTGCAGTGCATAGCTAGGATTTGGTATGCCCAGCTGGGACTGAAATGGATGGATGCACTTTTGGGATTGAGCATGTGCTAGATTTAGAATTAAATGGTAACTCGGTCTAACTTGAATCGCACATGTAATGCTTGTTTTTGCGGTTTATGGCTATTTTTTTGAATTGCACTATCATGTAGGGCCCCTGGCTGCAGTGGGGATCCTGTTAAAAAGGCATCCTGTAGAGGGATGTAATGAAAGACAATCATTTGAGGTCATGTAGGACTTGATCGTTTTGATTCCTTGTGCACAGCATTTAGAGGTAGAATGGCTTAGGAAAAGCTTCTGGAGAAAGGTCAAAGCAGGCAGATGTGATGCTGAACTCCTTGAAAATGGCACAAGTATGGTCTCTAATTTAAAGACATCTGTGTAATGACATCTCTCTGCATGCCCTGTTATCTGTTTGGTGTGCTTCTTGAGCAAAACTGTGCCTTTAGAGAATGTATTGAGAGAGAATGACAGAATGAGATATTGGCTCTTGTTATGGAGTGGTCTCACTCCACTGCATGCACAGAGGTGAGGGCATGGCCAGTCTTTCTTACACATTTTAGCTGGTTCTTGAGAAACCATGAAAAAGAGTCACAAAGCCATAAGAATCTTAGAAACCTCAGAAAACTAGTGAACAGTTAATAAACTCAAACCAGGAAGCAAAGCTACATTTTTTCCCCCTTTTTTTCCCCCTAGTGAGTGAGACAGCCTTTTCACGTACAAGTGAGAACTTGTCACCTGCAAAATTCATGGCTTTTAAATCTTTATTTTCATGAACCATGGATGCTTTTCATAAGCTGTATGAATATTTCACTTCTCCTTGGCATGCTGCTATGGACACTCTCCCTGTGTGCTCCCTGATTCACCCACCTGCAGATCCCTCCCCTTTGGATTTACACACAAAATGAGGCACCATTGGTGCTAACAGGAGCTCTCTGATTTTAAAATCTCAAATGTGATATAGCGTTCAACACGCTGCACAGGTTTTTAATTACCTCACAGTGATCAGCAGTCCAGAAAATCCCGTCAAACCAATTAAAAAATGTGCACCTGGCTGAAGGTGCTGCAGGCTCCAGGAGTTGCTTTAGTGCAAAGCCCTGTTTGTGCCCCGTGCTGAGAACTTGCCCCAGCCTGGGCAGCTCCTGCCAAGGGGAGGAGAAGCCTTCAGCTTTTTGCACCGTGCTCCCCTCTTGGGCGAGGAAGAAAGGCAAAGTGCTATGGGTATCAGGTCGTAAGGATGATTGCTTGACTGGGTTTGTTTGTTGAATGCATTTGCATTTCATTTGGCTATATTAAAATCCATTTAAAGCTGATAGTGGAGGTTATGATAAGATTAGGATTAAGATAATGATGGCTAGTGGATGACAAGCTGTATGGAAAAGAGAAACCTGCTGCTTGTCACTGCCACCCTGGCACACTCATCTTTTGTCGCTCTGTTTTCCCCAGGAGACAGTAAGACAGACACCATCCTCAAGCTTCACTGCTTCAATTCACGACTGCGAGCAAAGGGAAAGCAAAGATTTGATGTGAAACAGAGCCATGCTCGGGAACATCCACTTGTGTGGGGAGTGGCACCTGGTGTCATGTGTAATTACTCATCCTGTCTGGATCAGATGGATCATCATAAAATAAGCATTGAGCTACGTGAACTCTCGCAGCTGGGATGAAAGAGCAGGTACAGTTGTCAGCATTTTTAACATGCATTTCCTTGTCAGTTTTAGAGGTACCCTGTTAATGATTTTATCTATTTCAGTATTTTATTTTTTAACTCAAACAGTATTTGATTTGTTTTTATTCAAGCTGCTGTTGTTATTAGCTACTGTTATTATTATTTACAGTAGTAATATTTCATCTAAGAGCTCCCCTCTCTGGACTGAGGCCCTAAACTGTGTGGGCAGTGGCTTTTCTGACTCCTGAATTAGTCCTGCAGTACAGTTTCTCAGGAAACGGTTTGACCCTGGAGCTTTGGTGTTAGTTTCCTATGTGCCCTGTGTGGGTGCCCTGTTCACCTTGTGTGATCAACTGGAATGAACTTGGCACTTAATAAAAATCATTAACTCAAGCAGGCGAAGCGTGCGGAGCTTTTCGGCACTTTGTTTTTCAAGGAACTGAGCTTTGCTTTCTAGGTAGGCAAGGTACAGAAGGAATTGTGCCCAGGAGCATGTGCACGCTCCCACACCACCCACCAGTGTGTCTTAGCCCTCTCCTCACTTCATCCCAGTGACAGCAGTCCTAGAAATGTGATGTGTTTATTTTTGTTTGTTTGTTTATTTTTTTTCCTTGCTTTATACTTCTTGCCTAAGAGGAAGCTAGATGGCCCCACAATGCCAATTCCTCCACATTTACCCACAGCACCCACAGAGCTGATGTGTGTCCCCAGATAGCGTCAGAGGATGTTGGCAATGGTGTGTCCTGCTCTGGGTTTGTGAGCTGGTGTGCTTGGTGCCAGTAGGAAGCTGTGCACACCCAGTGCCATGTAGGTGTCGTGCAGTGGGACCTGGGTGTCGTGCCTCTGCCAGGTCCTGAGCTGCCAACACCGTGTGCCCCAACAAGCCCTGGATAAAGAAGTGCTGTGATGCAATCAAGCAACATCTCCAGATTGTGTTATGGAAATAAAAAGCAACTGGGGAGTTGGTAACTGAGATGGGGGAGGCTGAGATGGTGTTGTACAGACATGCCCCAGCTGCTGGGCTGCTTTCTCAGAGCAGGGGCAGGAGCACTGCAGGGTCCTTTGTTCTGGAGACCAAGCTGAGCCAAATCAGAGCATCAGAGGCCAGCTGGTGTTTAGTGCTCCCATGTTTCAAATGCCCCCTTGCAGCCTTTCAACATACTTTCCTCAGTGTATTCACCACTTGGCCACAGAAATGGACCCAGAGCAAAACATTGCTGAATAAAACAGGAAATATCAAGAAATTTATTTGCTGCTTTAAGAAATACCAGTTCCTCCTCAGGCTTTCTGGTCATGCAACCTACCTGCTCTGTGCCACCTCGGGTGGCTTTTGGGAACATGCTGACTTCTAAAAACACCCTGGGTGGCTGCGGCAGCCAGGGGAGCGTGGCAGTGCTTTTGAGCCCTGCTCGGGAGGTGTTTGGGGACCCCTTGGCTCCCCACTTGCTGGTGGGGTCCCGGGTAGGTTCCCAGCTTGGGGGGCTCGCTCTGATCCTGTTGCTGCCCTTCTGCAAAGCAGGATGGCCATCAAGTGGCTGATGCTGGGACTGGCACAGGAGCTTATCCCAAGCTGTTCCAGATGTGAAATTTCAGCCCTGCTCTGCAGTCAGAAGCGTCAGGCTGGCAAAGGGCGCTTCTTCTCTGATCACTGGGTCGATCTGAAATTAACTGCTGTCCATACTGTCCCCACTGAGGGTGAGAGTCTTAGGTTGAGAGTGCTTCTGCTTGGGGCAGCCTTTAATCAGAGGCTGCACATGGCATCAGGCACAGATGTATTACAGGGACCATGGTGGGGCTGTGAGGTGGCAGGTGAGCGAAGGGGAGAGCCTGCAGGTGGCTTTGTAGCAGATACCTGCTGCCGAAGAGAAGCTTAGTATTAGAGCAATAATTACTTCAAATTAGTGTATGCATCTTCTTCAACCCTCCCCACACACACACCCTGGGAATGCAGCACAACATCCAAATTACAAGAGCACAAGGAGAAACTTTGCTTGGATCGTTTTGGAGCAGAAGCAGCTTTAATGGACAACTTTTGTACTTTCTTTTGTGTCGATAGGACTACTGACTCTGGCTGTGTTACGATTGGTTTCTCATTTGGGGTTCAGAGGCTGTTGTTTGTTTCTTCCTGTTGTTTTTCTTTTCAGTAAGTTGTAGGAACTTCTGGATTGCAAAGATTAGAAATAACAATTGCTTAGGCTTTTGTTTCTGTATTTGTGCAGTGTTGAGCATAACGTGATTGTGTGCCAGGCCTGGTGGAACTACTCCTGTGACAGAGAACAGTTAGGAAGTTGTAAAAGCTTTTTCTGATGCCTGTAAGCAAGCATCATTCCACTAACGTGCTTTTCATACTTCTGGCCCTTTTGAAACAGGAGGAGAGAAATTAATCCCTGCAAGTGTATTTCTAGAAAAGGAATGAAAAGCATCTTGTCTCCTAGCTGATTTCATCTGTAAGTGCTTTCACATCTTACCCAGCTCTGTTTCGAAGTCTGTCCACAGTACAACCTGCAGAAAACATCAGGAGCTTCCAGAGTGCCTGGGTGGTGGCTACAAAAGCCTGGGATGAGGGAGAGTGAGTCCCTGCCCTGGGAATGGGAGGCAGAGCAAGCTCATGGAGAGGAGAGGAAGGGGCAAAGGCAGCTCTGCTTTTTCATTCTTCTCTGAATGAGATTTCGAGCAGCTGTTTTGGATTCAGCCTGTTGATGTTCCCACTTTCAAAATTCCCCTAGCACTAAGACAGAAAGTGAATCTGAGGCTGTGTTGTAACTTTATTGTCCTTTTAAAGTTATGGCCCTGGGGAAGATTTGAGAAGTCTGCCATAGTAAAGACTTTCCATCTTCTCATCTGTGAAGAAATCTGCGAAATTTGGCCTCCCCCCTCCTTTCTGTGATGCACTGATAACAATTTGAAAGGGAGCAGGTGCTGATCGCTTACAACTCTCTGCATTTGGGTTTCTCGTGTTTGAACTGAAGAAAGCCTAAAACCTCAGCTCTGAATTATTTCAGCATTTCATAGGATGAAGAGACATTGGGCTGCTAGCCAGCCTTCATTGTACACAACTGTAGGGTGAGGAAATGCCTGGTTTTGTTATGAAAGTAGAAAAAACTTGGGGAAGGTCTCATTCCTGGCTTATCTAAAGACACAGTTCTTGGAGTTTTTGCAGGGAAGACTTTTTCAAGATATTTTTTTTTTCAAGAGTTTGGGAAGAGACAGGTACCTTCTGTGTTTCAGTCTCATTATCTGTTTAATATATCTTCCACTAGACAGACCATCAGGGAAATTTTGACTCAATTCAGGGACAATCATTAAATCACATCTTGAGTTGGAAGGAACCCACAAGGACCACGGAGTCCGCCTCCTGGCTCCACACAGAACCACCCAAAAAACACACCCTGTGCCTGAGAGTATTGTCCAAATGCTCTTTGACCTCGAGCAGGCTCAGGGCTGTGACCACATATCTCGGAAGCCTGTCCCAGTGCCCGACCACCTCTGGGTGCAGAACCTTTCCCTAACCCCCAGCCTGACCCTCCCCTGTCCCGGCCCCATGCCGTTCCTCTGGGTCCTGGTGCTGTCCCCAGAGAGCAGAGCTCAGCACCTGCCCCTTGTGACGAAATTAGAACGCTAAAACAAATAAAAGGATTAGTGATTTTGTTTTGGCAAGAAAGCGCTGTGTGAAAATACCACAGTAATCCAAATCATACTGCTGCCTTTGCTTTCTGTATTAAAATCTGATCTATTAGTTTGCTATCTACTTGGACCTGTGCAAGTGGGCACCAGCACTATGACGTGTGGAAGCCAGTAGGGAAAGCTGGTTGTTTATTTGTGCGGGGGTTGTTTTTTGTTTTCTTTTTAACCAGGAGAGTTGACAGCCAAACCAGGTAAATGCAGTGAGCAGAACTCCTAACCGTGTGCTCTGAAGCCTGTGAGCGGCAGGAGAGGCTCACGCAGCAGCACCCAGCCCCTGGGAGACAGTGGGTGTAGGGCAGCATCTCAGTGCCACCACCCCAGGATGTGTGACAGTTTCCCCATTTGTATCCTGATGCTTCTGCCCAGACCTTTCCCCTGCTCCTGTGTCTCCTTCCCAAGCTGTCTCTGTTGCTCCAGGCACCCTACCCCTCGGCTCAAGTGCTGTGAGTGTGTGATTTTTGCTTGTTTCCTCCCTGCTGCTTCAGGTCTGTAAGCAATGACAGCAGGTGGAGGGTTTCTGGGGCACCCCAGGCGTTTTTTTGGGAGGTACAGTTGGACAGAGCAGCCATGCTCTGGTGCTGCCCATCGCATCCTGCGGTGTGTCTGGGGACCAGGGTACGTGAAGGCTGCAGACAGCTGCAGGCATCCAATGGAGCACTGTGAAAGGGGTGGTGTCTGTTAGTATTAACGATGCCTTTGGGTGCTAATTGTTTCTCATAAAGGTGGTGCCTCCTCTTAGGGTGATGAATGTTGAGCCAGAGGCTATGGTGTCTGAACCAGGCTGAGCTCCAAAGGTGTGGGTTGCATGTGGTTCTAACTGAGACAAATTTGCTAACTCTTGATCTATTTCCTTGCTAGCCCCAGGCACTGCAGACATCCTAATCCTCTGCAGAAGGGTGTGTGGATGAGTGAGGAGATCTGTGTGAGACAGCAGAGTACCCAGGCATGGGGTTTCAGGGGCAGAGGGTGCCCTGCAGCTCTGCCATCGCTCCCGCTGCCACTCGTGTGCTGTCTGTGGTCGTGGGGCTGTGTGGCAGCAGCCTGCATAGAGCTGTGTGTCCAGTTTGGTCCAGTTTGCTCCATCTTAGACTGCTTCCATGAGAAAAGGGACTGGTGTTAGTAACTCCAATTCTTTGTGAATGCATTTTTTTTATTTTTTATTTTTTTTTAATATACGTCTTAAAAACAAGTCAGTCAGTTCAAGTTTGCCCTCTGGGCTTTTCCAGGCTCACGAGAAAACCACTAGTGAGTAATGCTTAAAATCAAAATCCTGCGGGTAAGAACACAGCGCTCTCACATGAACACCCGGGTACTTGGCTGCTAGGAGAGCTGCAGCAAAATGTTAGGTGAAATGCCTACGTAGATCTCACAATATTCTCTCCAGCCCCACTTTTTCACCATCTATCTACTAAATGTGCTTGTCACTCAGCAGCTTAGCATCCCTTTTCACCATGTAATGAATATATTCATAATAAATCAGGCTTGCAGTGTTTTCCCAGCCTCCCTGCATCTGGGATAACTTCTGATAACTCAGATAACTTCTGAGATAAAGGTTTTATGGTATGTGTTTGTACAACACTTCCACCATGGGGCAGGGGTTCAGAGTTTAACACCATTGTGCTGTAGGAGTATGCAGTGTATTTAGAAAAACATTATAGGAAATGCAGATCTGAAATAGAGATGTTACTCTATGTATCCTACAGCAGTGGTGGCTGTGACCATGTGTGGCTCTGCTGATGAGAGTTTATTTGTTCAACTTGGCTTTGCAAGAATTTAGGAAGAAAAAAGTTAACGAAGATCACCGCGTTACTCAGCAGACCCAGAAAGTTGTCAACTTCTTCAGAAGTGTGAAGGGACCAAGCTTTGCCTCTGAAAAAGAGCTAAGAGCTAAGACCCTGTGTTGCTGGTGACTTGTGATGTGACTGCATGGTGTCAGTGGTACCTGAGTACAAATACATGTTCCTCCTCCTCTAGCAGCTTTGTCCTCCTGCCACCTCCCTGGGTGCAAGGCCATTTGTCTGGGCTTTGAAGCCTCTTCTAAAAGCTCAGATGTGGTATAGTGATCCTAAACAAACATAACACGTTTTAAAATAATCAGGCAATAACTTGAAGCAGAAAGTTCTTGAAAGATGCAACTTTACTGCACCAGGATGGGTAATTGTGGACTCTAAATGAATGGCATCTGCAGTACTGCTGGCCTCTACCCAAGGAGCTGATGTCCCCTGCAGTGATACGGGGCAGAGAGGGAAGTTGAGAGACCTGTTGGAGACAAAGTTTCAGCAAGGAAAATACTTCAAATATGGATAAATCTGAAAATCCTTCTGTTCTGAGCAGCCGGTGGCTTTTCCCTCCGCTGTGCTGAGCACTTCATTTTGCACAATGAGCTCTTCCCTTTGTTCCTCACTTGTGGGCTCCAGCCGTGCAGCTTCTGCCCTGCTCATCTGCCCCAAGCTCTGTGGCTTTCTCCTCTTTCCTATGGCAAATGTGAAGCTCTTAATTCCAATGTCATTACCTCTTCCTGGCTTTCCATAAAAACAAAATTCAGCTTCCTGAAGTGACAGAGAAATGGTGGCTGATTATTGGATTCAGCAAGTCAAGTTCTTCTGTGTACATTTGCAGATACTATCACATCAACAATATTGGTTTACTCTCTCTGTTTTATCACATCAAAACATTGTTTTCCTTTCTGCTTGTATTATTTAAAAGCAAACTGGAAGAACAAGCTGTATTTATGCTGAGGTAATCGCATTAACTTTCCAGCTAAACAAAGGCAGGTGCAGCACATAGGCTGCCAGCAGCTCTCCAGTGTGCTCTGTCTGCTTGGAGCAACTCCTGCAGCTGCTCCCTTTACCACAGGGTTTCTGCAATGTTGCTGGGACCAGTGGTCCTCCAGCTTCTTCAAGAGGCGAGGGATGATGAATCTGTTTGAACCTGGCATTGCTCAATCTCTTTTAGCTTTGTTTTCTCCCCCAACCCTACAGCGATGATGGGAACCCATCAGAAAAAAAAAGTGATGTTTGTTTTGCAGTGGTTGGGCCTTACAGCTGTTTGTCTTTGGCAAAACTTCAAGCATGTGGCAGACCTAGGCCTGGTTGGCAGCAAAGGATTTATAAATCCACCAGCTTCAGCAGGGGTTGTCCACGGGGGAGTGCCGCAGCAGGATGCTGCAGAGGAAGGTCCCCAGCGGTACGGGGCAGGCAGCCAGGAGTCCAGTGGCTGTGACTTGGGGCTTGCTGAGCCGGGGTCTTTAATTCTTTGCAACAAAGCCACTCCAGCTTGTGATCCTCAGCTCTAGATTTGTTCTCGGTGCCTGTAAAGGGATTATTTCATGATCACCTGAAGGCAGTGCATTGTGCTACTCTGCTCCTCTGCATTCCTTGCTCTGTGGTCTCCAAGTCCTTATGAATTCATTTACCTTTGCAAGGGGCAGGAAGAGAAAGGCTTTGTGCTATTTGTTTCACAGAATGGTGAGGAAAAAACTGTATTTGTTCCTGAGCAACGTATGAGACTATGAAGCACAGAGAAGGAAGACCTTTTGCTTTGAAGCTATTTCCTGAATTTTTTTTTTATTATTTTTTTTTCCGCTTAGCCTTTAAAAAAAAAAATCTTAGATAGTATCTGCAGACAATAATCTGAGCATGGAAGGGATAACTCAACAATCAAACCCACAGGAAAACCGGGCGTGGTCTGACACGAAAGCACATGTCCTATTTGTGAATGAAGCCTAGGGAAATGGGGACTCTGGGGCTCTGGTTCAGTTCCTGATGGAAATGTGTAAGCTGTCAGTGTTCTGCTGTAGTCTTGTGGTGTGAATTTTGATGGTTTCTGTGACTAAACAAACTTCAGGGTAGATTAAATGAACCTTGTGTCTAGTTTGGAGGTTTCACTGCTACTTTTAATTATTTCAGGAGATGCTAGACTACACTGGGAGGCCTGTGGAGACTCTAGGGTGCACTGGGAAGCCTCTGGGTGCAGTGGGGTTCCTGGGAGGCCTCACGGGCATCTGAGAGCTACTCGTGGGGCCTACCTTCTCCTGTTGTGAGCGCCATTTCATGGGAGCCTTAGGTGGAGTGGGTATTAGGTTAGGGTCTTAAATAGGGTTAGGATTTGGAGAGAGAGAAAGTGGAGAGTCCCGTTGTGAGTGGGGCCATGTGAGGGAAGTTGAGGGCTACCAAAAGGCTTCCATTGTGAGCACTGTTTCATGGGAGAATTTTGTAAGGTATGTGTTGGGTCATAATTAGGGTTAAGGTTTGGAGGGGAGAAAGTGCATGGTCTCACAAATTCTGTGGAATTAAATAACAGAATTATTTGTGTATGTTTTTGTGTGGAAAATCCAAATATAATTCCTCTTGTCTAACTTCATTGCCTCTCACCACCTTAGTCCCAAAACCTTGGGGGTGTTTCTATTCATGCTTGTTGATTGAACCTCCTCATCCACACTTTTTCTGTGTCCAGTGCTCTTCTAATGAAAAAATGGAAGCAAGGCTAAAGCCCCAAGGCTGCTTATAAACTCAACTGTCTAATTTAGACAGAAATTGCATCTTGACTTGGTGTCTACTCTGCTGCCTTGGGTTGAACCCCAACATCTAGTCCATGTATGCAACTGTCTGCAAATGCCTTGGGAGGCAGTGTACCTCTGGGTTGTATCTTTTGGACAAATAGTAGTTGAGGGACTCCTTGAGCTGGAGTTTGCATTGAAGCCATGGCATTTGAGCTTCTGTTGGGCTTTTCATCCATGAATAAGTCCTATCCTTAAATGAACTAATAGTTTCTAGGTTGTCACGTTGTGCTGTAGCAAAGGGCTCTTCTTCTGGTCATTTTAATTATGTTGTTCTTGACCCTTCCTCCTGCAGCCCATGTTTCACCTCCTGCCCCTACTTCCATCTTTTTAAGTGCTGTTCTATGCTTCTGAAACATGAGCTAACATGTACATAGATGTGGGCACGCTGTATTTCATTTTGTTCTGTTTCCTTCCTTGTGTTTTCTGATGTTCTATTTCACTTTGTAGCTTGGTGCTACCTGTAGTTATATTTTTAAAATATGTGTCATAATCCCATTGTCTGTCTAGCGGATTGAGAGCTCATGGCTGTACCAAGGGATGGTCAGACACTGTGTCAGTAGCCCATGCAGCCTCTTTTCCATTCCTTTTGGAAAAACTCCTTTCCTGGTTGCACCTTCACACGTACACATTTGGATAACGGATCTCTCTTCATTCTAGAAAACAATAGGCTAGATGCAGTAATGGCTAGTTAAGGTCTATCTCTATTTCTAGAGCAGGAAGGAAAAACCTTTAACTTGTCCTTCCTCTTGTTTAACTTGTTCAGTCACTGCTTGGTAAGCTGTCTTGGGCAATACTGAATTGTGAGCTGCCTGAAGTCGCTCATTTGTGTGTTTTCTCTGAAACTTAAATCTCTTCTGTATAGAACAGTTGACAGGGCTTTGACTAAAAGATGCTAGCAAGAATGACAGCAACAAGGAAAATGTGTGGAGAGTGAGTTGTCCTGAGGGATCTGAGCTGTAGTTTGCCAGTGTCTGACTGCCTTATGGAAGAAAAAAATCTCTGCAGATTGAAAGATTTCAGGAAGGTGAAAGCCACTGTCACAGGATATTGTATGAGTCCTCAAAGGACTGTAGTTATGGCAAACGGAGGAAGGAGGGGGGAAAAAAGTGTGTCCTCAGTAAGAGTCAGACTTTGGTGTGAAAAGGTTGATTGAGAACATCAGGATAAATAGATCTAAGCCATTTTCTTGTTGGGCACAAAAGGAAATATGTGCTCAAATGAGAAAGCCTTTGGCTGCAATAAATGAAGTGTTGCTTTAGGTAGCTGTTAATTTTACTCGAGAGGCTAGGTCTCTCACAAGCCACTGAGCTGTTGCAGTGTGCCTCCCATGCACATGGGAAGAACTTAAGCTCTGACCTCTTGTGTGTTCTGGTCTCAGCCAGATGGTGGATCCTCACAGGTTCATCCTTGCTCTTTATATTCTTCTTCATGATCATTTTTGTGCCATGCCAATGGGATCTGGAGATGGTGCCTAGAGCAGGACAGGTTCCTGCAGAGCAAAGGGGTCCTGTGGGAGTTCCAGTGCCCAGCATCAGCCTTGGTCTGTGTCCTCCTCCTCTTCTGTTTGTGTACCAGAAAGGCATCCATCAGCAAGTGGTGGCTTAGTGTCCCTTGCTGGGAAAAGAAAAGTTGTCAGATGGGTCATTTTGAGGTGTGCATTAGCTATAACATTTTTCCTGGAGCTAATGCTTGAGTGAACGAAGGGGCAATTCACCTGATGTTTGCTGGGGGGTGGGAAAAAGCTCATCTTACACTGAAACAGCTGCCTTGTGCAGCTTTTACACTGCTCAGCCTGAAGTAGTTTGTGCTCTTCAATGTTTCATGCTCTAACAGGTCGTGCCAATAAAAATACTGTTTAAATATTTCCTCTGAATGCTTAAAAAAACAAAAACAAAAGCAATCTGTTTGCCTGATCAACTTTTCAAATAAAATACACATCCTTAATGCAGGTCCTGCATGTGATACTTCAGCCAGATGTCATTAGTTACATTCAAGTCATGAAGAATGAAATTCTCCTTTACTGAATTGAATGCATTCCACTTTAACTGCAGAGACTCCTACTTCATCCATGTCATGCGCAAATCCAGACTTCTCTGCTGTTTAGATGTTTCCTTTTATAGTAGTGAAGTTGGGCTTGGAGGTGCTTCCCCGTCATGGTAGATGTGTTTTCACTGGCTCGTGTGTGCAGCAAGGCTTGGGAGCCTGGGCTTGAAACAGAAAGTAAAAATGCTTGTTTTTGTGTCCCCTTCTCCTGGTTAACCATGGCAGATGTTGTGTGGGGATTTTTCTCTGCCTCTGAGTGCAAGACTCTTGACAGTGTAAACCAGCTGCTCTCAACTAGGAAATGAGCCTTACTCATTGCTTGCTTCCTTGTAAACAATGTCCTTATGTTCTAGGCATTAAAAAAATCAGAGTAGTTTCCCTGACATCAGTGCAAGAATCTTGTTTAAAAGTAGACGTAAAATTAACCTTTCATGGGAATAAATATCACCTGCCAAAGCTGCTGATGTGAGACATCCTCAGCCAGTGGTCTTGAAACAAGATAGGAGAAGCAATAATCTTAGATCTTAAAAACTGCTGTTTATGTGATGCTTTCAATAGTCTTACTTTCGAGATGATGGTTAAAGGGGGATTGGATTCCCCTTGCTGGGTGGCAGACTGCATTATAGAAGCTCCCTGAGCTCCGTCTGGGGAGCAGCATCTGGCCACACAGCTCGTTACCTGGGGACCCACCTCACTTTGGATCTTCTCTGGTGTGCCCTGTCCAAGAGGCACAAGCGGCCACAGAGTGGACTCATGGCCTGCCTGGCATGTGTGGGTGTAGTTGTGAGTCTTGTAGTACTGTTTGAGTAAGCAGCAGTGCTGGTTCAGGCTGGGGGGTGACCTGCTGGTGGCAGCTCCACAAGAGCTGTGGGTCGTAAGGGACCCACTAGAGAGGACTCCCTTCTAGAGAGAAAAAAAGTTAAACTTCTACAGATCTCTGGTACCAGTGCATTCTATTCAGAAGGGGCAGCAGAAAAGGCCCACTTGTGTCAGAGGTTGGCTGTGTGTATTGTTAAATCTGTGTCTATTTATCCTCTGGAAAGTGTATGGGGAGAGGGAGATGTTAGCTGGTTCTCCCTTACTTGAGGGAAGCAGCGGTATGGGAAACACGGGAACTCGTTGGGTCGCTGGACTCCAGCACAATACCGGAGGTCAAGGAAGTAGCCCAAAATCCCCTGTCTTATGTTCCAGGGCTGAAGTAACTTCCTCCAAAAGCGAAATCCACATTGCATTAATCCAATTCTTATAAACAGCCAAATGAGTAGCAATGGTCAGATGTGGAGTGTGAGTCATAGGAGGAAAAACAAGGGCTCAGGGGAAACAGACAGGGTGCCGTGGCTGTTTCCTTTGCTTTGCTCTTTGAGGAGTGCTGCCAGCTCTCACATGGAGAGAGATTGATCTCTATCTATTGGCAAAGGTTTTGCATGCAACGTTTGTAACCTTTGTGTTTCTCTAATTCCCTGGGCCACATCTAGATTTAAGCTTTTCAGAAGGCACATGGGATGAGGCACCCTGAGATACAGAAGATTATGTTAGCAAGGTCATTGCCTTTAAGTATTCAGTTGCCTTCTGTAGTTTAGAGCAAATATACAGTTGTTGTTATTTGCATGAGTGGTATTCTGCAATTCTTCCATTTTAGGCTTGATGAAGAAATATCCAAAGATGCAGAATCTGCTTTTCATCAATGCAAACACAAACAAGACTGCCTGGTGTCAGAAGGTGGCTGGGTAGGTTACAAAATCCTTGTCCAGCACACAGATATTACAGCAAGCTGTGGCACTCCGTAGCCATCTCAGGGGTGACTTTCTCAGGCAGAAGACGCTCTGTGCCCCCTCTGAGACCAAGAGGTGCTTGTGCTTTTGCAGAGGGTAGACCAGACCATGGGAAAGGAGGGGTGATTGCTCCAGGTCATGCTGTGTGTAATAACTCCACTTGGGAGCTGGAGTTATTTGGTGATTTGGCTTTTAAGCTTGCAGGCTTGTCACGTGGCATAAGTTTGCATATTGGCAGTGTATTTGTGTTTTGAACTTGTGTGTTTTCCAGGCTGCCAGCCCCCCCACCCTCTGATAGTGGTTCCCAAGGGAATGCATTACTGCTGTTTGTTTGGGCTGAGAACAATAACCAAGACTTGCGACCAGGGCTTGCGTTGCCAGGCCTGGATCAGAGTAGAGTTGTGGTTGCACTTCTCTCCTCCCAGTCATGCTTTTCATTAACTGGGGATTTTCATAGTGGCATAAAGCAGATTTTGCTTTGCTCAAGCATTTCCCCTCACAGAAGGGAAATTGTTGTCTGCTGCTCCAGCCAGTGCCGTGCTTGGCAGGGCAGGATGCCACACCGACAAGCGGTGTTTTTAGCCAGGTGAATGAAACCTGGTGTGCTGAGGTGGGAAAGGATTGCACTGCTATTTTTGTCAGACCTGCACACCTGGAGAAACCTTGTCTCCTATGGATACCATGTGATGTGTTTAAAAGAAAGTATAAACTCTGAAGATGGGCTATCAGTCAGCCCGTGCTGGAGGTGCTTTCAGTTATGGTTCAAAATGTGTGATGGGAGAACGAATAATGCTCCCTTCGCTGCTTCTGTGTGCCATCACCGTGTCAGCAGAACATATTTGTATTTAGATCTCTCTTCGTGTTAGTTAGCTGGGAGTTGATGTAATTCTGGCTGTAACTCCCAGATCCACTGTGCCTGGCGCTGGCAGTTCCCCCAGTCTGCACCGACAGAATTGCCAGTGACGGCTGCATTATGTGGGCTGGCTGGGGAGGCTCTGATCTGGAATATCTGCATTGAGACTTACAGGGAATTCCCCTGGGCTTTCCTGCCAGTGCTCGAGCACAGCCATGTCACTGCGCTGCAGCCACGCTGTGCTTTGCTAAGCTTTATTTACCTGTCACAGTGCCAAGTGCCATGTCAAATAAAAGGACTTGGAAAAGCAAACACTAGGTCAAGTATTGCCAGAAGGTCAAGAGATGTGATCTCTCTTCTTGACTTGGTGTTGGCGTGGCTGTACCTGGAGTGTTGTGTCCAGTTCTGGGACCCCAGAACAACGCAGACTGGCCATACTGGAGAGAGCCCAGCAGAAGGGTGCCAGGATGCTGAAGGGACTGGAGCAGCTATGCTGCGAGGAGGGGCAGGGACAGTTGGGGCTCCTCATTGATGGGGGATCTCATTGATGTCTGTGAATATCTGAGGGAAGGGAGCAGAGAAGATAGAGCCAGCTTCTTTTGGGTGGTGCCCAGGGACAGGACGAGAGGCACTGGGTGCCAGCTGGAGAACAGGGGCTCCCTCCCAACACCAGGAATGCTCCTGTGCTGATGGGCAGGTGCTGGAGCCCTGACACAGGCTGCCCCGAGAGGTGCTGGGTGCTTCTCCTTGGGGGTCTCCCAACACCACCTGCACATGGTACTGGGTGGCACCCTGCTCTGGGTGACCCTGCTGGGGCAGGGCTTGGGCCAGGTGGACTCAGAGGTCCCTGCTGACCTCAACTGTTCTGTGAAGCCCAATATTTGCTGATATCCATGGTAATCCCTGCTGGCATCCACTGCACTAATCCCGGAGTGGAGACTGGATGCTAAACCTGCAGCAAAGAGTGCTAAATAGGTTTTAATTCAGATTGGCTTAACGCTCTTATTCAGTTGTCTACCCAATCAGCCTGCTTTTCCTCACTTCTGCTAATGAGTACAAACACAAACATGCTGTATAATCAAGTAGTGCCATGTAGTGGCTGCTTGGGTACACAAGCTCTCCCTTCCAGAGCAGCACGTATCACATCCAGCTATGGGGCAATTGCAAAGCAAATTGAGCAACCCTGAAACTATGCCTGTATGTTTCCGACTGCAATCGATAGGTGAAGGGAGCTGCAGCCAGCTGACAATGTTCCTCAGCAGTAACTTTTCACAGAACTGCTCCAGTAAAACCTGTGTTTTTTTTTTTTTTTTTTTTTTTTTTTTTTTTTTAAATAGGTTACAAGACAAAGCAGAGCGAGACTAATTTTTTCTCTTGGCAAAAAAAGAGAGGGCACGTGGAAGTCATACACCCCCAAGCAAGAGCAAGGCTGGACACAGAGACAAGCTCCATGAACTGAAGGTGAGCAGGGGGCAGCCCCCAGGCACAGGTGCTCTCAGCTGCTCTGTGTGGTTCTGATAGCCGTGTCCTGATGTGCTGCTGCTGTGGGATGGGCACATAGCGTTGTCGGTTCCACCTCTGCTGTCTGGTCTTGGGCTGTGAGCTTTTGGGACTTCCAGCTTGAGGATGAGGTGCTGGAGCTGGGGTAAGCACATTTGGCTGATGCGCTGGTTGGGGTGGGCAGGCTGTCTGTGAGTCTGTGCAAAGAGACAGGACAGCTCTCTTGGGAGCTGCGTGCATAAATCCTGGCAGGTTTGGTGGCTGTAGGGTGAATCTGGAAGTAAGTGGTGCTGGTTTCAAAGAGCAGTAAAAAAAAAATAAAGTAGAAAGGTTTGATGCAATGCATCTAGGGTTTTTCGAGAGGGTGGTGGCCTGAACTAAAGCTAACAGTAGTAGAAGAAAAACAAGGTGTAAGGGTGTAAGAACATACTGAAGAGAGATGTTAATTCAACCTTGTGCATGAGATTATACCATGGGTCTTAGCCAGGGCCAGCATGCCTGCCAGAGAAAACAGGAGTTGTTGTTTTATTTTTAATTTAGAGGAAATAACTCTAATTGAATGTTCTGAGCCTGGAATGCGAGTATAACAATAAACGAATCACCCAGTGTCTGAAATGCTTTTCTAATAGAGTAGTTGTAGCCCTGAACTGGGACTGTAAGAGCGAAATAAATTATCCATAGATACTCCAAAAGGGCAGCAGTTTTCTTGCAGCACTGTGCTTTAACCTGAAGCCTGATTGTGTATGTGTGATACTTGCTAAAAAAGACCCAAAGCTAGCTTTCCAAGAAACGTGCCTTATTCCCAGAGTACAACTTGTAAACACAATTAGCTGATTCAGACCTTTTGGTTTGTGGGTCAGGTGACAGAAAGAGGAACAAAGTGCACACAAACATGTCACAACTTTCTGTCCTGGGCTAAAGTGGACTGTGGACTGGGAGGAGACATCACTCCCTGGCGTGTAGAGCTTGTGGCAGTGCCAAGCTGAGGCTGTCACGCGCGCCCCTTCACTGCATGAGGGTGGTGAGTGTGGAGTAATTGCCTAAAGTAATTAGGAAAATTACATGCGACAGCACAAACTTTGGGCATAACACCTGCTCAACACAGGGTTAAATTCACAGGAATCTGTGGTGTGGAAAAAAAATGCCCCACTACAAAAATTTCCCTTTGGCTGCCAGAGGAACAAAAATTAATCAGGGCAGGGGTATTAGTAGGTGCTGCATATACTACTATTTTAGGATTTTACATACTACGTGGGCAAATGTAGAAACTCGCAGATGGGATTGTGCAGTTTGTTGACACATGAAAGGGATTCAGGCATAGTGAAACTGAGCCTGTTACAAACATCCATGACCTTGCACCCTGCAAAAATTGCTCAAGTTTGGCAATATCTGTTGCTAGCAGCAGCACTTATGGGAATTGATGGGGTGGTAACAGAATTGGAAGAAAGAGGCATTATTAAAAGGACTCATTCACCTTACAATTCACCGGTGTGGCTGGTAAAGAAACCAAACAGGCAATGCCGTTTTACAGGAGATTACAGACAGTTAACTGCTAACCCCAGACCTTTGCCTGCTGCAGTTTGAAACATGACAGAGATAGAGAAAGCCTTCTGTGTATCTACCACTACAATCACCACAAAGGTTTATTATAAACCAGAAGAACATCCTGCAGGATTTTACACTGGACAACCTGTGCTTGTGAAAATGCCTCATGTTGGAACAGTAGCAATGGTACTAACTAGTCCCAAACATCCCTACACATGGGAAGTCAAAGATTGTTATTTCACCCTCTTTCTAACCCTGCCGGCTGAATACAACTGAACATATTTTATTTCCTTTTGTAATTTCCTTCGGTTAGCATGGTTACATAGATGTTTTCTGAAACAGTCTTAGGACATGTTATGGGATACAACTAGGTTATTTGGAACAGGATTAGGTATACTAAATAGCATTGATGCTGAAGTCCCGATGAATAGAATAACTGCTACTACGGATGACCTAAGGAAATTGGAATGACCGATAAAATCATCCTTATTGGCCTTAGGAGCAAGTCAGTGGCTTCTATCAGACATTTTATCCCATTGGGAACAAACTGAAGAAAATGATCATCAGTTTATTTTAAATGCCCTTAACACATTCGAAGCCCAAGACATTTGTTTTGACAGTAAACAAAATATTTGTCGCTTTGAGATACACCCTAATGAAACCCTTGAAACTGTACTTGTATATATTGGGAAAGGTTGTGTTTGCATGAGAACCTGTGGTGATTCTATAGTCATAGATAATACTATTGAAGATACCAGTAATCACTCTGTTTATGTTTGTAATTTTACCAAAATTCTAGGATGTGATTTTAGTTACTCAGCTTCTGTCACCTCTTAGCAACTTACTACATCCAATTATATTCTGCTTCATGATCTGCCAGATACTCCTACTGGAATGAACCTTACCTTGGTGAAGAAATTGCTGTTACATGAAGACTTGAAGTGGCTGATGAAACAAGCTTGAGAAAATGGAATGAAAGACTCTGCTGTCCATCATGATATAGAAGAAATGCATCGAGTGACAGAAAGAGTAAAGAAAGATGATAAGGGTAAGAGCTTATGGCTCATGGAGCTACGCAGGCAGATAGGGGAAGGAGTGGGGTCAACCACCCTGTAGGTGTCTGGCCTGTTGTAACCTTATAATGCACTGGTCGTTAACTAAAACGTATGTTGATAGTTTTTGCCCCTCCCGTCCCCTCAAAAAACAGAAATAGAAAGAAAGAAATTCTGTTAGGGATTAGGGAAAGAAAGAAATGGTTAGGGATTATCCACATCCCTAAACCTGTGCTCGCAGGCTTTGAAGTCTTCCTCCCCTTGTTCTCCAGATGCCAGCAGCAGCACATTTTACCGTAAAGGGCTCGTTTTATTGGCAAGCCACCTTGCATCTTGTCATCATTAAGCAAGAAATAAAGATCAAAACAGAAACCATAATCACACGAACCTGCTAGTGAAATAAGAGCTTTGAACTTTCCCTGTCTGAAAACAGACAGGTCTGAAAGCTCTCCTTATCAGCAGTGGGGCTTTCCCCCTTAACAGCTTCTGATAAGGAATGAAACGGGCAGCTGCAGCAGGATGCAGCAAACAGGGCAGAAATGTGCTGTATTGGCATGGGGATGATGCTCTGGCACAGTTGCTAGCCCCCAAATCTTGCTCTTTCCGTTGAGGAAAGCCATCCAAACAGTAGTAGCTGAATTGCTGGTCTCCACAGAAAGGTACGTGGTGAAGCTTTGAAGCACTGCAAGCAGTGCTTTCTAAGCAGCTATAAAGCAGAGCAGTTCAGTGGTTTTGCTTGGATCTGCTTCCTGACAATGGAGGGATGTCCATGAAAACAAAAAGAGCAGTTCCCTGGGGGAAAAACAACAGGGGAGGGAGATGCACAGACTTTGTCTTGTTTCCTAAATGCCTGGATTCCCTAAGGGAAGGATGCCCACAGCTCTTTCCCTTAGGTGCCTGCTGGTGGGTGCAGGCACCTCTCCTGCTGTGCATAAGGTTCCGCGGGCACTGGTGTGTTGGAGCAGCAGCTGCCTAGGGCAAAGCAGGGCTCTTGCCTTCATGCCATGATGCCAAAGGGAAAGGAGGAAAGTGGGTTGATGTGGCACACAGAAACCAGAAGGCAGGAAGGATCCTTAACAAGAAGGTTGTATTGGCCATGTGTCAGGAACATAAAACCCAGAGTTTCCTTTGTAGTTAAAGGAGATGTGAGGAGGACCATCAGGGAACGGCGCCTTGTGTATTTACTTAAACATGGGTTTCCTTGCTCTGCTGTTGAGCTTGGCTGTGGTTTTCTGGTGCTGCCTTTGAAAGCTCTGAAACCTCTTATCTGAGAGTAGCAGTTGGTGCTGGTAGCCACCACAAAGAGCTTTGTCCCACGGAAAGGAAGACCTTGTCAGTGGAGTTTTTACCAACCAGGCTTAATACTACAAATCCTTCCTCAGAGGTCGTCTTTATTTCTCTTTTCAGTTTTGATTTCACAGTTGTTATAGTTGTGCTTCAAAGGGGTAAGCCTGAATTTCAGTAATCACCCAATAGTATCCTTAGTCCTGTGGCCAGGCAGATGAGATCGGAGCAGTGTCTGTGTCCTGCTCCAGGGACCCTAATGTTCCTTCCTTCTTCCTTTTCTTCTTTTTAGTCTGTGAAAAGGTGTGCTTTTTGATGTATCTAAAAATCTGTACTGAAGGAAAAGTAACTCATGCATTTTGGCTCATGGTCTCAGAAATTTGATTTCTCAGGAGACAAGAGATTTCCTGATGTCCTACTGTAGGAAAATAAGTAGCAGCTTAGCCCTAGTAGCTACAATTAATGGAGCCTTATGCCATGGGAATGTACTTTTAACCTTTTGGTTTTAAGCAGAGAAACTGTAACCCAGCCCCAGTTGAAACTAGAATACAAGGGAGTAGAAACAAAACTTTTACCTAAAAGTTTCCTAATCCTGAGACAGGAGGAAAAGACAAGTCACACTTGCAAAGAATCGCCTGAAGACAGGAGACCAGCCAGGAGAAGATGAAGCCCCAGGCCCAGAAGTGCAGCTGGACAACACAGATGGCGTGCACTGGGGATGTGGAGGAGGGAGGACTGTAAACTGGAAGGCTATCGGAAAATCAGGGTTGCTCCTTGGAGGCACCCAGCTTGATCTGTAGCTGTAACTTAACTCAGTAGAAGAATTTTTGTTGGCTTATTAACATTGAGAAAACCTAGACTCAAACCCTCTTATGGTGATGGGCTTGCATAATTTCCATAACACCTACTTAGCAATGGACGGAAAAAAAAAAAAAAAAAAAAGAGTTACGGTCACCATTTTGTTTTTTTTCAGGAAGAAATCAAAGTGACCATGAACCAAACCCTGGATTTTAACTGCAGTTTCTTTTCTCTAGTCCTTGGTCTCTACAATTAAAGGGCAAATTTTAATAGCTAGTTTTGATATTAAGCAGTAATAATTGTGCTAAATTCTTTCAGTTTCCTTTTACAGAACACTTTGTATTTTGTTTTAATTTATTGACTGGCTGTGGCCAAACTGTTTTACCTATGATGTTGGCTCTTAGATCTGAGCTCCCTTTCTTTTCTGATCACTGAGATGCTTTTGGATATTACTTGTGCTATGTGTCTTTGGTCAAAATCTCCCTTGGTGTTTGGTGCGTGGTGTCTGTCCTGAAAACACAACAAATCATGTCTAGGTTAAAGGTTCACAGTTGCAGATGTGGTTCCAGTTTCGCACCATCTGGGAACTTTTGCTCCTCTGGAAAACAATCTGCCTTTTGGAAGAAGCTCAGCTGTGCATGTGCCTTTAGACACTGATGTAAACTCTGGAGTTGACACCATTCATTTCTTCCAGCAGATGAGGTCGCCTCACGTGGGAATTTTCCAAGTGCTGCTCTAAGCCAGTACAGACACGGTTCACCTCTGGAGAGCTGCTGTTTTTCAGACTTTTTCTCTCCCCAAATATGACAACATCACTGTTTCAACCCGATTCAGCCAATGTCTGCAGCTCTACACAGACTGACAGTGAAACGAAGCAGAAATACAAGCAGTGTGTGAGCATGGTATACGTAGTGTATAGCTAGAGCCGCTTTTATGCAGGCTTCAAAATAATTCTCCTATCACTTTCCTTAAACAAAATGCCAGTCGTAACAGAAGCTGCCTGGTGCTAGGGAAGGCAAAAATCACAGTTGTCATTCTACAGTGAATATGAATGCTACAGAAGGTATGACCAGGTCTGTGAAAAATGCAAACATTTCCCAGGCTGCCGCCAGCTTCTGCTGTTTCCCTAGGGCTTTTGGTAGAGGGGACCTTTTGCAGGTGGGTGACTGTGATTTGGCTGCTTCTCTGCATGGCTCTGTGTGTGCTGGCCTTGGCAGTGGTGGATGCTCAGCATGCCATGAAATGGCCCAGCCTGGCAAGCAAACACTGGCTTGGTCCTTGCTCCCTCATGATGTTCAAGGTTGTTTTGATTTGTGCCTTTCATCAGCTTTCAGATATTAAGTAATTTTGCTGTAGAAAGTTCAACAGTATTAAGATGAAGCAGGACACAGAGGGAAAGGGGGGGAGTCTGTGTTTCCAGAGGAGGCTCAGCAGCTGGCTACAGTGGTGTTGTACTCATCACACACTCCAGAAAGAGGCCCCTCAGCTGTCTGGCTCTTGTGCAGCACCCACTCTGCGCTGCTGACTCCTCCAACTCCCTGCAGTGTCCTGGAGCAGGAGGCATCGCACCATTTCTGGCTTTGTTCACAGCACTTTGGTACAAAAATCACAAATCTGGTGAAAACCCTGTGTCCTGTTAGGGCAGTCCTGGTGAACAGCAGGCTGGCTGTGAGGCAGCAATGTGCCCTCATGGCCAAGTAGGCTGATGGCATCCTGGGGCGCATTTAAAAGAGTGTGACCAGCAGGCCAAGGGAGGTGATCCTTTCCCTCTGCTCTGCCCTGGTGAGGCCACATCTGGAATACTGTGTCCAGTTGTGGGCTCCTCAGTTAAAAAAGGATCTTCTAGAGAGAGTCCAAAGGAGGGCCACAAAGGTGTTTAACGGCTTGCAGCATCTCCAGTATGAGGAGAGGCTGAGAGACCTGGGTCTGATCAGCACAGGGAAGACTGAAAGGTGTGATCTGATCAATGTTTATAAATATCTAAAGTACAGGAGGCAAATGGATGGGGCCAGGCTCTTTTCAGCGTCATGCAGTGATAGGACAAGGGGCAATGGCCAAAAACTGGAACACAGAAGTTCCACGCAAACACGCATAAGAAATTCATCACAGTGAGGGTCACAGAGCGCTGACGCAGGCTCCCAGAAAGGTTGTAAATTCTCCTTCTCTGTAGATATTCAGGACCTGCCTGGATGCTTTCCTGCTCAACCTACTGTAGCGAACTTGCTTTTAGCAGGGGGGGCTGGACTTGATGATCTCCAGAGGTCCCTCCTAACCCCTACGATTCTGTGATCCTGTGCTTGGCTGGTGTGCAGCTTCCTGGCATGGCCACCAGCCCTGGCTAGCTGGGAGCTAGCGAGGCTGCGTCTCTGTTACTGACCGTGGCCTTGACATCAAAGAAGTCAAGGATCAAAATTACTGCTATAATCTTTCTGTGAGACTTCCCCATCCACAGGATTAAAAGGAAATCTCTCTTTCTTTTTGCCCTGGTTCCATCTTCTCTGCTTCAAGGGCAGCACCTTTGGGGTACAGCTTGCCTCATGGGCTGTTTGCCAAAGGGGCTCTCATTTTCTGCCAAGCCCACAAAGTATTGATGTTGCATAAACACTGAATGATATTGCAGGTGTGAGATGCAGAATTGGAGAGTGAATTGGTGATATATAAATGTCAGGGAACTGCATTCGGTGAATTTTTACTCAGTTGTCCATCTGGTGAAGAATCAACTATGATATTTCTTTCTCAAAGTAGTGGACTCCTATGAGGGATGAATTCTGGCCTTTTAAAGTCCCCATATATATTTAAAATTTTCTTAAAACCTAACAGCTGTCTGAACACCAAGATGTGGTTCTTATGCTGACCTACAAAATCTCTTTCTGCTACCAGTATTTTGAGTAGTTGCATTGGTTTCTGTTGCATTGTTGTTTCTGTTTCTCCACTGCCAAGAGATACTTGTGGCTGCTGTTTTTCATTGCAACATCTCTTACACTTCTCATGAATAAAATTTACTGTGTAAAATTTTGTAAGGCAATGTTGCCAGAAAAAGTTTTTTTTTTTTTTTTTTTTTCTTTTTTTTTTTTCCCCTTTTGTTCACAGCAGATACGTCGAAGCCTGGATGGGTGAATTACTTTAGCAATAACGATCACTTTTATGATACTATTTAGATTGTCATAAACAATTATGGTTCTCGTTTTATATTTCAGCTGTAAATGATTACATGAGCTATTTTCCTGACCTATCAGGTTAGTAGACCATCCTATTGCATATATGAAAGAGGAAGTTTTGTCAGAAAGCAAAACCTGTGGCAAAACACACTGGGTTCAATGACATAATGATACAGTGACTATCAATGCACAGGTCTGGGATATATCCCTGGTCTTTACTATTACCCTCTCAACTTCCCAGAACATAGAATCACAGAATCATTCAGGTTGGAAAACACCTCTAAGATCATCTAGTCAAACCTTTAACCTAATAATGAAATAAGATATGTAAATAAACATCACATGAAAAAAAGATCTGTTAAAAAAGCAGGTAGAAAGTTCTCTGATGGGACAAGGAACAGAAACCCTAAATACTACTTGTAGTGTTTTAATACTTGTAGTAAACACTACTTGCCTTACAAAAAGTCTTGCTTTCTCTATATTCATAGTATTTTATTTTCATCTCCTGTCCACTTCTGACATTGAGTTCCTGGGTAAAGTTCTGGCCAAGGTTAAGGTTAATGTTTTGGGCTGGTATTTCTGTAGTAAAGGAAAAGAATTTTGTAGTGTCAGGATGGATCAAAGAAAGCAGAAAATTGCTTGGCCATAGGAGAATGTTCAAGGTGGAGGATTTCTAGAAGTCAAAATAAAGCCTGATTCAGTAGTACAGTTTCTAGTATCACTGCTGTATACATAAGGATCCTAATGGTGGTGACACCAGTAAAGCACAACACAAATGTCTGTCCCTCACCCATTGGCTTGGTTGCCTCCATGTTGGTTGGACTTTGAGGACAAAACTGTCAGGGATTGAAAATTTTGCCTTAAGTGGAAATAGGTGCATATGCAGGAGTAGGCTGATGTTCAGCTCTTACTTTGTACTCCATGGTTTTATATATGTTTTAGCAGATTATTGTCACGTTGCAACCTTATTTGCAGATCTTGTATTGCTAACATAAGATAAGGCTTGGCAGCCCACAGAAAACCATTAATTTCTAAAGCATCTTTTTCGTATATAAAAGGAGGAGAATTTCATCACTGAGGACAGATGTTAAAATATTTTTCCTGTTTATCAGGTACTGAATTTATAGTTAAAGGTTGCAGTGCTAGCTACATCTGTAAGAGGCTGAGTGGCAGGATGGACATTATGAGAATAAGCAGTTCTAAGAGAAGTTCTTGGATACTGAAGTTCTTAGCCTGTTCCCGGATTTATAGTATAGGCAATGTATGTTTTCCCTAGATTCTGTTCTATGCTTGTAGGAAGTATTACCAATGGTTTGTCCTTCACGGAATCACAAAATGGCTGAGGTTGGAAGGGATCTCTGCACGTCTAGTCCCCTGTGGAGCAGGATAACCCAGAGCACCTTGCGCAGGATGGCGTATAGGTGAGTTTTGAATATCTCCAAGGAAGGAAACTCCACAGCCTCTCTGGGCAACCTGTTCAGTGCTTTGTCACCCTCACAGTAAAGAAATGCCTTGTCATATTCAGTTGCAACCTCCTGTGCTTCATTTTTTGCCCTTTTTTCCCTCTCATCTTCTCATTGGGCACAACTGAAAGGAGACTGGCTCCATCCTCTTGACACCCTCCCCTCAGATACTTACACACATTGATGAGGTAACTCTTCGGTCTTTTTCTTTTCCAGTCTTCTCTTTTTTTCTTTAACTTCAAAGGTAACTTCTTTTCTGTGGGAAAAAAAAAAAAAAAATCGGGGCAAAAGAAAAGTAAATTTTTGAGTCAGTTTCTCAGATTATTGATATATTTTGGACTGACAGCATGCACTGGAAGTTAAATCATAAACTATTTGAACTAGCTGTTTTCACATGAAGAGTTTGGTCCTACCAGCACTTCCCCGTACCATTCAGTCATCCAGAAGAACAGAAAAATCAACCACTGGATTGCTTGGCAATAATGTGCTCCCTTGTGCTGCTATTTGCAGCTGTCACACTTAGCAGCTGGCAAAAATGGGAAGTTTGGAAATAACCACGATGTTTATGTTAAAAATAAAAAATAAACTCTTGTCCAGCAAGGAAAAGGGTTTGTTCACCCTGAGTGCATCTCGGTAGAGCTGCTCAGGACTGCTCGTTGGAGCTTCGAAAGGAATGAGCTCTGAAATGCTCTCTGCACTGCACCGGCCAGTGTGTGCCTTCAGGGAGAGTGTGTGAGGTGGTATCTGAGACAGACAGCAGGGTGCAACAGTGCACATGACTGAAAACTCATTCTTGGTGGGAAATGTAAGGGGATTCATCTCAGGCATAGGGAGTGGCAGCGTGCTTTTCCTGCCCTTGTTTTTTTCTGTCACTTGAGACCACTTGCAACCAGGAAACAGGATCAGACGGTGATGTAGCGGAGAAAAAGGGTCAGGGCAGGATTCACAGGGGCCATAAGGGCCCTTGTCTCCTAATGGAGGAGCTGTATGCTGCAGTATGTGGGACTGGCCAAGTCTGTCAAAGATGGCAGCTTGGACTTGGGCCAGCTCTACTTGTTTGTGCTGGGTTTATGTGACAAGGGCTTGGTAGCAGGGTCTGTGGGGGCGGCCTCTGTAAGTAGAGCCCAGCAGCTGCCCCATGTCAGATCAGAGCAGGCTGATCAGAGCTCCAGACAGCTCCGAAAGGGACCCACTGCTGGCCAAGGCTGAGCTAGTGCACGGTGTTAATGACAACTCTGTTAGAGCAGATTTAAGGCGGTGGGACAAAACCTGCTGCATAGCAGCTGGGAGAGAGGAGTGAGAAGCGGCCCTTCAGACCCCAAGGGCAGTGCAGCAGGAGGTGCTCCAGGAACGCAGCAGCAGTTCCCCTGCAGCCTGTGCAGAGGCCCCTGGTGGAGCAGGCTGTCCCCTTGCACCCATGGGTCCCACATGGAGCAGATCTCCATGCTGCAGCCTATGGAGAGCCCCCGCAGGAGCAGGCCCTGGGACGAAGCTGCAGCCTGTGGAGAGGAGCCCACGCAGGAGCAGGGGGCCCGGGGGAAGCTGCCGCCCGTGGGGGACCCGTGCTGGAGCAGTTTGCTCCTGACAGATGTACGCCATGTGGTACGGAGGCATATGGCCCATGTGGGAGCACTTCTTGAAGAGCTGCTGCCTGTGGGCAGCCCCCGCAGGATCAGTTTGGGAAGGACAGCATCCCGTGGGAGGGACCCCACGTGGAGCATGGGCAGAGAGAGGATGAAGGAGCAGCAGCGACAAAACGTTGTGGACTGACTGCGGCCCCCGTTCCCCTGTGCCATTCAGCATGAGGAGGGAGAAGAGAGTGGATGGAGCAGAGGTGTGGTGTTTTGTTTGCTTCTAGATTCTCGCTGCTCTTATCTGTTAGTAATAAGCATAGGGAGATTAATGTAACTTATTGCTGTATCTGTTCTGCCCATGACGATAGTTGTTGAGTGATATCTCTGTCCTTATCTCAAAGGCTCCCCCGAGCCCTTTCCATCCTATTTACTTCCCCTTTCCCGCTGAGGAGGGAGAGAGCGAGAGTGCAATGAGGTGAAGTTCAGCTCCCCAGCAGGGTAAAACCTCCACACCACTCCCACTGGTGGTGATGAGTCACGGTTAGCCTGTCTCTTGTAAACGTTTCAAAGTACAACTGGTGCTATACAGTCACTGAGAACTTCACGCACAGGTTTGCATTTAGTTTCTCTATCAACTGAATTGACGTTGACAGTTGCCCTTACAGAGGTATGTTTTGCTTCTGTAGAGGCACTCTGCTTTTCAGTGCTAGGTTCCAGGTTGTCTCAGGTGGCAGGGAGAGGTGCAACAGGTGAGGGGTTGTTTGAGGTGGACCGAGCAGCCCAAACGTGCTAGCAGCAGCCTGTGGGTGCTAGAATCCTCTTCTGCCAGTGGTCCCGAGGGAGCTCCAACCACCCCCATAGTGCATGTATGCCTAGTCCCACCCCAAAGCACCCGTGCTCAAATCTGGAGCCTTTCCTGTGGGGCTGTGCCCTGGCCAGGAGCTGGGCAGGGAAGGTGCTCAGCCCCATGGCCAGGGGCCAGGAGCAGGTTGTGCTGTCTGTCTGGGCTGTGGCAGGAGCACTGGGCACAAGTCACCTCCTGCTGCTCCCAGGCTTGGCTGGATCTCACTTTCTCTGAAATGTTTTTGACACAAAGTGGTTCTAAGTAAGGAAGTACAAGCTCTTCTGTGTATCCTGAGCTTAGAAAGAGCAAAACTGTGATGATTTGATTGTTCATTGTGAAAATTGACTTGAAAGGCAACCAAAACCACTTCCTCTTCTTGTCCAAGCCTGCTCATAAGGATGTTTGGGCAAAGGCACAAGAGCAACCCTCTCTGCAGCTACTTGCTCCAGTCTCAGGCCATGGGGACTGAGAGGAGGCTGGTCTCAGGAGGAGGCTGGGGAGGATTGGTGTCTCTCTCTGGCTGTACCCTGGCTTTGAGATGAGGAGGCTCCACAGACTGAGGTGTCCTGAGAGGTGCTGTTTACCATTTAATATAGTGCAACTCTTTCATCTCAGCCACCTATGTTGGCCCAGCAGTGGGCTTTGGCTGTCATTTCCTATATCAGCTCCATGGGGTTCTCCTTGCATGCTGCCATGTGTCACACCTTTTACTGGGTTCCTGAGACAAGAACTGATTTGCCCCAGGCAAGATCCCAGCCTCCCTCCAGGACAAGCTATATGACAGCAGGCTGATATTTGGTATGTGTGGAATCTCTTAGTACCAGCTGTTCTACCTGATTAAATTATAGTACGTGGTAGTATATTATAGTATACGATTTTATCAGGTCCCACTCCTATGTAGCCCTGCTGAACTCTGCACTCCCTTTTCATTTCAGAAGCCACACTGAGCTCTGTCGTGCAGGCTGGAGAGGGCAGCATCCCTCCTAGAGACTGCCAGAGCACCTAATTTTTGGTAGAGCTGCTTCTGGCTACCAGCTGAGCAGTAGCACAGCTACCAAGGAGCCAGAGGCCCAGGTGAAAGAAAGTCTTAAATATGTGAGACTGTGACATGTAACTGGTCTTGTATGTTTTTCTCAAAGAAACATTTAGGAGGAAAAGGAAGAGCCTTAGCCTTGAGGAAATAAAATAAGAAAAACCTACAAAAGAGGTAATGGCTTACTATAACAATATTGACTTACTGGAACAACTCCCTGCTAGCTCCTTACCAGTTATTTGTTTTAGAAAGCCGTTGGCTCATCCTACTGCCTTTGTTTCTCTGCTACAGGTAGCATGAGCTGCCCAGAGGTGCAGGAAAGTCTGTCCTTTTCTATTTCCCTACTAGTGTTTTCTGACTGCTTCAGTGCACTCATGGTGTGGGATCCAAATGTTGAATATAGGCAGCAATTCCCAACACGGTTTCTCAGGCCACTGCAAGACGCAAAGTTCTGCCTGGAAAATTAACTTAGATTTGTTACTAGTGTTTTTTCTGTCTCCCTCCTATTGAGTCAGGAGCTACCCATGCTGAGGGATGCACTAGCTTGGGGTTCCCAGACAAACTGACAGAAGGCACAATGCTTTTCCTCCCTTGCTGTCATTCACATTTGCTTGTTTCATTTCTAATTTGTGGAGTATTAATATTTTATTGATTTATTTTCATATTCACATTTAAAAAAAATCTTGTTTTTAGTTCTCAAAATATTTATTTGAATGTTATGGATAAAGCTTCATCTTGGGTCTTTATTGGGATTCCATGATATAAATACAATGTAAATCAAATTAAAATAAAATGTAAATCAAATGTCTTTGAGCACAAGTATTTCATCCTCTTTATACTTTTCTTCTGTCTATAATAACTTCTTAGGAGGCTGAGTTAAAACCCAAATAGAAATTTGTTTGGAGCCTAGGAGGGTGGGAGAATCCTTTTCTCTCCATTCCTGGGTTTTATTGTGGAGGACATTGTCATATTTCTGCTTATTCCTCTTTGGAATAAGCTTTTGGATAAGAAGCACGGGCATTATACTGGATTCACTGTCTTTCCACTTTTCCAATATGCAGCAAATTTATGTGCTGGAGTTAGTCAAAAGTATATGCTTGTCATGTCAGAACTAGAAAGGCTTTACAGGAAATCTGACTCCAGTCTGTGCAGGCAAAGAATGTAACAGGTAAGGTATGGATGCATATCTGGCACAGAAAAGGAAAAAAAAATATATGTAGATGAGAGCAATTCCGGAAAAATTTGGGTAAGGTATTTGTCCTGAACTCTGAGAGCAGGCAACAGGAAAGGAAAATAGAATGGAAATCTTGCAGCTACAGTGATAATGCACCTCAGGGATTGGTTTTGTGTTGTATTGGTGCTGAGCCGCAGCCCATGGGGACTTTCTCTGCTTTTCCCTGAGCCTAATAACTGGAGAATGTGCTCCCAGTCCAGCTGCAGTCTGTAAGCAGCCAGCTCAGGGATACACCTGCCTGTCCCCTGTCCTCAGCCTCCTCTTCCTTGGCAATAGGGTACTCTCTGCTGATCCTACACAGATGTCTTCCACAACACAGACAGGAAGACAGGCAACAAATGTCTGCATCTAGCTTTAATGTGTATGAATTTGGCAGTCTGCACTATTCGTGCATGGGACAAACATTTGTTTTAAATCTAAGCTCGCCCCTAAACAGACTGTGCTGAGAGCCGGGGTGGCAGGCTGTATTTAAGAAAATGTAGTCCTACTGGGAGAGTGTCTGCATCATCAGGTGTTCCAGTACTGGGAGCTGATGCATGCACCTCTTCGCTCCTTGATATTGCTCAAAACCTGCCTGGGTACCATCCTGCACAAGGTGCTTTAGGTGATCCTTCTTGGCTGGGGGTTGGACTGGGTGATCTTCAGAGGTCCCTGCCAACCTCGGCTGTTCTGGGATTCTCTGACATATTGAGGACAGCATTTAAAGAAATCTTCCAAAAGCCCTATTAGTTGCTGCAGAGAAGATAAACACACCACATAGTATGTGAAATACTGCAGAACATGTGCTTGAAGATTTTATTCTATGGTCAGAGCTAACAAATAATATTTTCTCTATTAAACAGCAACTATAAAAGTGCTAAGCTACAAATGAATACCTGTGGCATTAACCTCAAAGTGCTTTGCCAAGGCCAGTGAGCCTGTTTTACCTGAGTTGTGATGATTCCAGAAATTAGAGAGGTTTCCTTGCTGTCCCGAGGGCTGTGCAGACTTGCTGCCTGTTACGTGGCAGCAGAGCCAGGTGCAGGTCTCAAACCCACTCAGCTCACATCCCTGCTGCAGTACACAGAGAGGCAGCCTTCGTGCCCAGCTCCTGTGCGGGGGGCACATCCCATGAGTGGGTTTTGGCAGGGGAGGCTGCGGTGCTTTCCAGCTGCAACATCCTATGCAGCTGTGTGGACGTACCTTGCTGATACTGTACGAGCTGCCCTGCCTATAGCAAGAAGTGAAAGTGAAAATGGAGTTGCCCTTAAAAGGAGGGAAAAGCCGTCAGTCTGCCTTTATCTCAGGGACCCACACTCCTGGAATCAGAGCTTGATGTCCTGGGTGAGGGAGAAGCTGCTCAGGAACCACAGCTTCCAGCTTGCTGCAAAGGAAGAGGCACTTGAAGGCTTCCTTGGACACAAACCACTTTTGAGGTACTTGTACTGTGCTTTTCTTTAGGAGGTCCTGTCTATAGTCTGCAGCTGGTCTTTTTTCTTTCAAATACTTAGTGGTTCCTCTTTGTAAGGAGACGTTTAGAAAGAGCCACTAAAAGCGTGACTGTGGTGGAAGGGAAACCTTCAGTGTCTTCTCTGTAGGGGAAAACGTGCCTTACTCTGTCAGTGACCGTGGCAGACAAATAGCACCACACTTTCTTCCCTGCCTGCCAACCTCTGAGCAGCTCTGCACTGCTGTCCCATTGTTGATGCAAGTGCAAAAACATAACAGCTTCATTAATTAGTGCAATTTTATGTAGGTGGGAGTGAGTGCAGAAATCACAGAATAAATCTATTACAGTACTTTATCTCCTGTTACCCCCGAATAATTTTTCTGTCATCCAGTTAACCACTGTTTTTTTTCCTCTTCACTGTTTTTTTCCTTAACTTTTTTGCAAGTTTTTCTAATATCCCCTTACCAAAATTGTCATCCTGCTAAACTTGCACGTAAAGGATAATTTGCCAGGAGGGTGCAGTAGAAATCTTTGCAGCTCTCTCCTCCGCTGTTGAGAAGCTATCACCCAACCTGCTGTTGATGGTGCTGTGTTTCCCTGGGGCTGCTGCTGCACCCCAAATGGACCTGTGGGGATCCAGACCCCGATGGCTCTGGGTTCAGAGCTAAACATAACAGAAAACCAAAACAGAAAGGGTCAAGCAGTAAGGATATTGGTTTCAAAATAAAAGAAATGAAACTAGGGAAACGGTTAATTCTACTTGCCTTAATGTGCTGCAAACTGCAAAATCTCAGCAATGTTTTCCATTGGCTGTGATGGAAGAAATTTTTAATTTTGGTTTCTGAAGAAGTTTTCTCAGCTCAAGGACTGAGTCCTCCTGATTGCTTGCTGGAACTACTGGTAGCAAACTGCACTTGCAGGCTTGCTCTGGAAATAGCTTGTTTGCCTCTTTCTCTGGTTTTGTTTATGTGTTTTCTTTATTGCAAAGGCTTGTTGAGAGTGGCAGTCAGGAGACCAATCAGGTGAAATGGGTACTGTGAGCAATACTGATGTTATCTCTTATATAAAGTCCACTCCTTTTCCCGGAAAGCACAGAGTGTAAAAAAATCCTCAGTCACTTGCAAAGTTCTTTGATTGTTGTTGTTGCTTCCTTCTGACCATTTTCTTCAAACTGAAATTTCAGTCCTTTACCCAGGCTGCTTAGGGTAACACATAAAACTTTTCTGACAATATACTGTGTTATTCCACCAAGACAGTCCTGCCTGACTGTGAGAGCCATATGCTAAAGTGCTCAGAAAGCTGCACAGGTGTGTGGCTGCATGGAGGAGCGAGGAGGGACAGGGAAATGCCGTGTTTGCAGCTGGGGGAGAACGGGGACTCCCATGGGCTGGTGACTGTGTGTCAGGATCAATTGAGGGGGAAGTGCTCCAGAAGCCTGGGGCAGCAGCCCTGCTCCCCCCAGCCCTACAGGGGGCTACGGGGACCCCCTGCAGCCCTGTGCTCATCACCCTGGTGTCCCTGCAGAAGGGGCAGCCCCACCTGAGCCCGGATGGAGGGGGAGGACAGGGAGTGTGAGGGCGCACGCCAAGGAAACGGTGAGCTGGTTTGGCTTGTGCTGGGGCAGGAAAACGCAGGTGGCTCACCAGGACATTGCGTCTCAGCTTTATCTTTGAAAGAGGACCTTTCCTTCGGGGGAACTGATGCTGTTGCTTTATTGACTCTCTTTCTTGGCTTGATGAACACTGGAGTTGTCTATTGCATCTCTGGGAGAAGGAAAAGCAGGAGGGTTTCAGGTGGGGATTTGTTCTCCAGTAGCTCCTTCCAAAAATAAAGCCAGAACACCTCGTTAGGGCTCTCCACACAGCTGATGCTTCACTCATCTGCTGCTGCTGGCTGGTCTGCATTTAGGGTCTGGTGTTCCCTTGCTCCAGCTCTGCAGGCAGCTTGAGCAGCTCTGAACCTGGGAATTCATATTGCCCCCAAAAGCAAAGTAAGCTGGGGTAAAACCTTGATGAAAAATGTTTTCTGTCCAAAGCAAGTGTTCTGTTTTAGATCTGAGTGTTTTATTTTTAACAATAATTTAACATAAATGGTAGGAGGTGGCCAAGAGGACTCTTGGAAACCTGCCAAAAGAGGATCATTAAGGCAGGGCAGTATTAGGAGGCAGGGGTTTGCAGATAGGGTTATGGGTTTTAGACATAAAGAAAAGAGGAGGAGGAGAAGGCAGGAATGTTTCCAGAGGAGGAGGAGCAAGGATGAGGCAAGGAGACTGCAAAGGGAAGGAGAAAACAGAACATATAGATGGGAGTCTGAAAACTGGACCAGAAGTCCCGTGGTGTCCCTCACCTCGGGGCAGTAACCACCAGGTGTGCTGCAGCTGGTCCGGGGACGCTGCGTTGGGCCAGGCTTCCAGGAGGACAAGGTTGGTGACAGTCCCTGGGACCTGAGGGGACAGGGACAGCTGACTGATGCTTTGCAGAGCAGGAAACAAGCTTTAAGTGAGCATTGTGTGGAAGGGCACTGAATGATGTGGGTTTTTTTGGGGGAAAAAAGAAGATCAGAACCAGTTGCAGATGTATGGATAGATAAAGAGGGAAGACCCTGTGCTCATGCGATGCTCTGAATGGTGCTGATAGCTGGTGGGACCCGGAGAAATTCTTGCAAGATCGTGTGAGAACAGCAGCAGCACCCACAGAGCGCAGGAACTGGTCCCTCGTGTGGTGCGAAGTGGAAACGGACGGGTGGCAGCTCCGGGACCTCTGCACCATGCCCAGCATCAATTGGGCTCTGCGAGGGCATCGAGAGCTCGGGAAGCTGCAGGGCGGGGCCCGGATTTTATCCCGTGGGAAATTTTGCAGCCGGTCTCCAAAATCAGCTGCGTCCCTCCTGTGCCAGCTGGAAGGGGCTCGTTTTGGGGATGGGGTTTCTCCTGTCTCATCTGCTCCTGGGGACTGGGGATTGTGATCATTAACTTCTGCTGAGGATTTTGTGCATAAATTGGAAACCCACTCAAGGTACTTCTCGGGCAGTGACATATCAAGAAAATTATTTTACTGAAAACTTCTAAAAAATAAAAAAGCTCCAAAGGGCAAAGTGTTTGTTGGAGCTTGCCTGGTGAGAAAAGTTAGGCTACTTCTCTGGGAGTTTTTCTCCTTTGGAAATTAAAAGTCATGTTTTACTAAAACATACTTTACAAATTTGTTATTGTTTCATCGAAATGATCTAGGATGTTTTTCTAACTAAATCCAAGATATTAGTGGGAAAGAAATACTAAGGGTTTTTTTTTTGTTTGTTTGTTTTGTTTTGTTTTTAATTTGAACAGGCATTTCCCATCAGCTTTTCCAAATTAAAATGCCCTTTAACACTAAATATTTCATATCGGGTTAAACAAAACATTCCTTCAACACAGAATGCCTTTCTTGTCTATTTTTTTGGTGTTGTTTTGTAAGTGGCAGTAAGTGATTTGTTGTATGCATTGCTGAGGGATGTGCATAGGGCCACTGAATTCCAGTTTTCTTGACTTAAATCTTCACAGCACTTGCCCTGGATGCAGTTTTCTCTTAGACTACAGAAAGATAACAGAAAGGAGGTAATGGATGCTATTTAATGTCCAAACAGGGAGATGAGTTCAGGAGGAGCCTGGTGAGCCTGCCCCAGGATTGTGGAGCATCCAACAGCACCGGAGCCATGCTCCCAGGTGGACAGATGGGCTCTGCCTGCTTCCCGTGGCTGAGCTTGCTGCTTCTCAGTGGCCTCGCTCTGTGGCCAGGTGAGTCTCCTGCTGGAGCTCCTTGCTTTTCACTGCGCTTCTGTAGCTAAAAACTTTTCAGCTGTTAATAGAAAGCTCAGTTGTGTCCAGTTGAAGCTAAGAGCACAGAACAACTCAGGTGAGAAAAGGAATTAAGAAGGGGAAGGTGATTCACTTCTCTAACACAACTGCCTGCCTTGGCAGGAATGACTTTTCCTTTGGCTCTGCCTGAAGCCAGGTGGGGTGAGTCCTTTCTTGAAGGACTGGCCCTTTACCAGGAGAGTCTGAAAGAGCAAAACCCCTCTGTCAGCTGTCAGAGCCCAGCCCTGGCATGCTCCAACACCGGACTGAGTCAGTGGTGCTGCATCCAGCTGCAGGCTAACAGCTCAGCTGGCAGCCCTGAGATCTCGTATGTGCTGGAGAGGCACCTGGTGGGGTTGTGCCAAGGAGTTTTGGGAGGAGAGAAGACAAGGAGGGATGACTCGTCTGAATGTGCCTGGGCAGGGGGTGTCTTAGCTCAGGAGGGGAGATGTCTCTCAGCTCACTTCCCAAGCCGCCAGCTTCCTAGGTCAAACCCTCATGGCAGCAGTGAGGGAGCTGTATCATATTTCTACTCCAAAAACTATTCCGGGGACTGGACCCAGTCCCTTACAAAACTTCCCCATTGGCAGACAATGTCTCCTAAGCCACAACTGGGTTTGTCCACCAGAACTCATCTCTCCAGAAATCTGGGGAGGAAACCGTTGTTTAACAGTTTTCTTTGTTTTCTCCTGTAGGTATTGCTGCGCCAACAGGTGACCCTGCTGAAGGGACAAAACGCTTTTCCCCTAACAATACACGTGTGACAGTTTATCGTTGTAAAGATTGTGACAGCAACATTTGCCCATTATCCAATTATGAGAGCTTTGATAAAATTGGAGAAACGCAAAATGGGGCATTATCAAATGACATAATTCAGTTGGTGACCACTGAAACTCACATCATTATGTGCTTTCAGCAAGAAATTAAGTATCTTAATGAAGTTTATGCCATCGTCGTGCAGACAGACTGGGGAATAGGAGAATTCTGTGGCAACCTGGAGCTTGGAGGTAAACTCTGCTGGGAGTCTAGCTGTGAATACATAGATAATACTTTTCTGGTCGTGAAACCAAACTGTAATATATTTGGGCAGACAGTGAGATTAATGAGAAAACTAACTTATCAAAACAAGTGTTTTTTGTTTTTTTTTTGTTTGTTTGTTTTTGTTTGTTTTTTTTTTTTTTTAATTGTAAAACGTGTTAACCTGATTTATGAAGATACCATTTTTTTATTTTTTTTCCAATGGCAGTTCTAATGATCAAGTTCTGTGTTGGTTTGCAATGTATGAATCTGATCTACTTCAGTCAGTACACTCTGAAATCCAGGTCTAGCCTAATGAGCCATTCTGTGTTGCTCTTCTTTACAATTCAGTAAATAATCCTGCCAGTTTCCTCACAAAGTTGTCAGGATGAGAAATGAAAATGCCGGTCACTACGTGTAGGATGTGGCTCCAAGAGCGCAAAGTGTACAAAACAAGTGATGTATAATGCAATTGCTCATGACCTGCTGAATGATGCCAAACCTGTCCCTGAACAACTGTGTCTGCTCACCCCCTTTGTCCCCCCCAGAATTTCATATACTTAATTACATATGAAAACGTTTTCCTATCTTCATATTTGAAGACTTTGACTATTGGTTCAAAGCAGGGTTCATCAGCTTTAGTGAGAAGAAAATCTGAACACCTAGTGAACTAAGGATGATTATAGCAACCTCAGCATTGTATGGCACACAAGGAATCTAAGTTGTTGACCTACAAGCATTGGTTAAAGATTTTAAAATGATCCATATTTGTATTCAATGCTGCTTTTATCTTTCACCTTCCCTAGAAAATAGGGTGCATCACATCACAGAGGAGGAGAAAATCTGCTGTGCAGTAGGGGCAGAAGAAATCCAAGCACGCGTGGCTAACCTGAACTTCTATGTTGAAAGCAAGAGAACAAGCTCGATATACAAGACCCCTGATGATATGACTCCAGGTTAGTCTCTTCATGTGTTTGTCTGCCTTTAGCTTTGAGACAGTTTTGCTCAGACAGCTTGCTGTGAGTAGTTTTACAGGTGTTTTGGGAGGAATGTTCTGTACGTTCTTATCTTGGACCCACATGTGCTGTAGCATCCAAACTCAGGGGCTTTCCCCCAGCCTATGCAGGTGCCTGGCCCTAGGCATATTGATCCATATATACTAGTCCTGGATGTAGGCATAAGTGGCTGCAACTGTAGTTATCCAGCAATAGATACAGGGATGCTGAGGGGGAAGTTGGTATGTGGTGGGCGTGTAGCAAGATTCCAGAATTCCACTTACTAGTGAATAGTAAATGGGACTTTACCACCAGATTAAGAGAACACTTGTCATGTGCACACTTATTAAAGTATTCAAATAACTGCTTATGAGGCAGGCTCATTTCTTGGCATACCTGTTTGATCATTTGGATCCTGTATTTTCTTCTGCTCTGCAGATAATCCAACAGATCCAGGCAGCAGCAAGACAATTGGCATCACTGTCACTTTCCTGATTCTTGGGGTTTGTGCAGCAGCACTGGCACTGTATTGCGTTCAAAGAACCCGAAGTGGTCAAGGTACAGTCTGACAAAGCATTATGTTTCCCATGGGTAACGTGCCTCTACAAGCAGCCCTGGGAGTGGAAAAGGAAGCGCACAGCGTTTTCTTTCTGTATCTTGTTTCCATAAAATTGTTTAGGAAGTTGCTAAGTGATATTCATTGTGAAGGGGGGAGGCTGGGCTAGCACATGGCCTGGACGCCACCTCCGCATTTGGTGCTGTGACATAGTCCATGGCCAGCAGGCTTTAGTACATAAAATAAGCAGAAAATAAACTTCCTCACCACCACACTAATGCAGCCAAGTGATCACACTTGAGAGGCAGTTTTAACTTAGAGAAGAATATATTTTAAATGTTTTTATTGGTGGTGTGTTTTTTTTGTTTTGCTTGTTTGTTTTTTGCAAAATAATATGCACAGAAAGGGGTGGGCTGGGCTGTATGGACTGAATAGGGAGCATAGTGCAGTGTTCTTAAAGTGCAGTAGTGTTAAAGCAGCTTTTCAGGAGCTGTTGTGCTAGAGCAGAGTGCAGAACTTGGGGTGCAGCTGTGCTGTCATGTGGCAAACAAAGCATTATCCCTGCCGAGAGGTACCCCTCTCAGGGGTTATTTATACATTACACTTGGTGCAGAGTTGTGGAGAAACACAAGGCCTGTGGATCTGTTTTAGACAGATAGCAGTTGCTCAGGCATTCTGGGTAAGTGTAAGTAGGGAAAAACAACTGCATGTCTATTAGTTTTAAACGTTCTAAGTAAATCTTTGCTAATGCTGGTACTTTCTTGCTCTTGTTTTCCTAGGACCTGTCGTAGTGCTCTATCAGACTTTTAAAGGTAAGCAATGACTTTTTTTTTTTTTTTTTTTGGGGGGGGGATTAATTATGATAAATGGTAATATCATTTAGTTACGAGGGCAGGAAGTTGTTCAGCAAAAGGCTAGGTGTGTTTACCAGGACTAAGCCCAGTGGAAGCCCATTTCCACACTGCATCAAGGCTGTGTTAATAGATTTTAATCCCATATATATTTTATAGATTTAGATCTATAGATTTAGATCCCATATAGATTTTATAGATTTATGGGATTTTTAATCCCATAGATTTTAATCCCATACTTTCAGCCTGCAGCTGCCTCCCCTACATCCCTGGCTCTGAGGTTTATGGGACCTGAAGCTGTATTGCCAGAAGCTGAGATGTCTCCTCTCAGCTACTGAACTACCTCATCCTTCTTTAGAATCAAATGCTCCTGTTGGCTTTTCCCTAGTAGTTGGTTGTTTCCTTCTAAGAGTCTAGGAATTACATTTCCAGATCAATTTGTTTAAGGTTATCTTGCTTAGAAGTTAGTTATAGCCTAAGCTTTTTTTCTTTTGCTCCCTTTCTAGCGAATGGAGAGAGACAGCTGTCTTCAGAAGGTGATTCATCCCACTTATAATGAGTTTTAAGATGTGACATGACTGTGAAGATGCCTGTTGCTCTCTGTTAACTATAAAGGAAGCCAATGGTACCGAGCAGAGACTGTTGAACGTCTACAGTTAGATAAAGCACAAAGCTACCTGTGAAAAACAAGAGCTATGCAAGCACTTGTACAACTCACTAAAGACAATGTGATGGTAGTGTCACGGTGGTTATGCTGTTAAGACATATTAGTAGACGTATTGGTGTTATAGGCAAAAAACGTTCTGCTGGTGGCTCTCCTGACGTCCTGCCCTGTGGTGTAACACTCGGTGATGTTTCAGAGCTGTCCCAGACCCCCCTGAGGCACAGGCTGATGGCCCCAGCAACCAGGGCATGGTTTCAGCAGAGAGGCTGTGAACTTGCTGGGTGAAGAAGCTGCAAACTTTCCCCTTTCAGAGCAACAGGCAGTCTGGAAGCAGATGGGGCAGGGCAGCTTCTCTGAGGACTTCACATCTCCAAACCTATCAGGCAATCTGATTTTATTTCTCAATTAAATCGATCTGTGCCTTTGCTTCACAGATGTTTTTCCTTCAATTCTGCAGGTGCTATAAAACCCAATCAGGCTTATGAAAGTGGAAGGTCACAGCCATTTGAAGCATCATCTACAAATGAGACAAACCAGGCCCTTATGCCAGCAGCATCCTTCTGAAACAAAGTCTAGCCATCACCTGAAGAAACACGTTTATTTTATACCTCACAATAGTTTTCACAAACGTACTTTCACAATTCTCGTGAATTCACCGAGGACTGCAGTTGCACTAGTTACCCAACTCCAGGCTTTTGCAAGCAGTATGAGAAGCTTCCAGGGGCTCTTGTCCTCTCCCGGTACTTGTCTGAGAAGCCCCAGCATCACAAGATGCATGGCTTGTTTGGCAGCACAGACTTATACCAACTGAATCCTCCCACTTGTTTTTATGGTTGAAACTATCAGTTCTCCTAAAATTCTTTGGAGAATTGCATCTTTGCTCAGGCAGGCCGTGTTGAACCTTAATGGAGATGTTCTCTGCATATCTTCCATGTCGTAACACAGTAGCGTGGCCATAGTTTTTCATCTGTTAAGTCCCAGGCTAGTTCTAGGTTTCCCTGAGAAGGAGTTTTGTAGAGCCATGGGTAGGAAGGGACCTTAAAGACCACCCTAGCTCAGGCTGTCCAGAGCCTCATCCAGCCCGTACAGGTGACTGGTTTGTTTTTAGAGTGGTTTGGCCTTCTGAGCCAAAAGTCTGGTTTTGCAGCCACCTGCAGGTTGAAGGCTACTCTGCAGCCTCTGTCCTGTGCAGCAGAGACAGAAAGGCATGCACTTCACGGGTCCACAAACTGTAGATCACAGGTAGCATGTCATCTTCAAGTGATTTACTGCTCATGCTTGATTTGAGTAAATCCTCAAAATTTGCATTATACCCAAACAAATATCAGGCTTTTGAGCAAAGAGCACCAGCATCCGGATTGCAAAAGCACATTCCTGAAGCGGAATGAATGCTTGTTGAATTATTTTTTTGTGTAGTTTAACCAATCATAAACCTATAAATTGGTAGTTTCATCAGGAAATCTCAAAGGATGTAAGATGTAACATGACTCTATATAGATTAAAAAAAAATAGCAAAAAAAAAATACAAAAAAGTATATTAAAAAGTTATGGACATTTTCTTTTTCTCTTGACCTCAAAACTTTGGAAGGTCCTTCACATGCACGTAGGAAATTTCTGTGTTGTTTTGCAACAGTATGATTAGTTCAATGTATGTTTTTCCAGGGCAGCTATCGTGGGTGTTGCTTTTGGTTTTGTTTTTCTGCTGTAAGTCATTTCTGCGAGAGCCTCTCAGGAAGTGCCAAACATTCCCATTGATGCATGGGGCTGTGTGCTGGGCTTCAGGAGATTCCAGTGATGCATACCTGATTTTCCTAGACCTAGAAAAAGACTGTCTTAAAATTAAAGGCTGTTGCAGTTCTCTGATGTGGTCTCTTAATGGGGAAAAACAAATGTGTGTATACATATTTGTGTGTGCATCTTAGGGCGGTCAAACTGATGACTGACACTGCTCTTTTTTTGTGTACCCTCAGATTTTGAGATTTTTGAAAAAGGGACAACATGCTATTTGACAACTTATGTTGTAGTAACTCAAGAGATTCAAATTTAAGAGTGTGCAAATTTAATTTCTAATCTTTAACACCAGTTGGGGCCAGAGAGCTAGTCAAGCCTTGAGAATAAAGGTTACCTGCCCAGTTCTGCCCAGTGACAGTTGCTCAGCTAAATCTGTCACAAGATGCAATTCACAAACTGACTTTGGGGTGCACACACTTTCCTTCCCATCTTTTCTGCCTTCCTACTGCTGATTTTGCAGACAGTGATATTCAGAAGCATCAATCCCAGCTGTTCTGATTTGTGCCTTCTGAGCTGTGTTTTGCCTGTAATGCCAGTCATCCGATGTCTTGGGAAAAGGGGCTTTAATGATCCTCTTGGCTCTCAGCAAGTGACTGATGTTGCTTTATGTGCCTTTTTACAAATAAATATATCCACACAAATAGTTCTGAAATAAAAATCAACTGAAAATATCAGGTAGCCTGACTCAATAGATGGCATAATTTGATAGTTGCAGTTTTATTTTGATGTGCTTTGTTTTGTGTTCTTGTTGTCACCACAATGGCATGCCAACTTGAAAACTGGCTATTCACTGGTAACCCTGCATCGATCATTTTGTTCTTTGGCTTGTTCATGTCCTTTAAAAAACATCACCATCACATGAGTCCCATACTCATTACCCAGCATTATTGGGATGATCTACTTCTTGAGTATTACAAAATCAAAGTCCAGGAGCAGGAAATCCCTCCTGCCATCTGCTTTTGTATCTAGCAGTGAGTCTTCATAGGGCTAATTGAAAGCCCATTTCACAACCCACCTGAACTCGGTTTTCTTTACAAGGATTGATGACTCTTATCAGCTGTCAGGCAATCATTCCTTCAAGAAAAGCTGTTTGTTGTATCAGGGAGAGAGTAGGGTGTGAGCTATAACTGAGCTTCCCTTTTGCTGGTGGCTTGCAGCTACAGAACATCTCTAAGCATGAAGCCACGGGAGAGGTACACACTGTACTGCTGCTCTGAAAACACACACCATTCCATTGCTTGGAGAACACAGGCTCGTCATTGGCAAAATACAGGTCAAGCCTGCAAGTTTGTGAGCAGGCTTTGTATATTAATTTAAGGTTTAGCTGAAGTAGTGGAGTATCTTTCTCCCACTTGCCCCTTACAAAGCCAACGCTTTCAATTGCAGCCTGCAACAGGGCTGGCTGCTGAGCCTGGGGGGATTGACAGTCTGTATCGACTGCAGCTAGTGCTGATGTTTCCACTAACAGCCCCCACATCTGGGGCTTGTTTTGCGGTTGTAAATTGTGGGCGTTGCCAGTGTGAAGTCAACAACAGAATACACCTCTCTCTGAATCTCTCGCTCCCCTCTCTGTCACAGTCTCTGTGATGTGAAGACAAAAGAAGCAAGTTGCTGGGGAGAGGGAGAGAACTTCAGTTAGAAAGCAGCTGACCTAGCTGGAAGATAACAGCCAGGTTTTGGCACACAAACCTGTCTTCAGCTCATCAGTTGGGTTATTGAGAAGATCAGCTAAAAAGACCTTGGAAAATGCTGCAGACATCGCCTCTCCCAGCTGCATCTCTCTTTCTTCTGCTTCTCCTGTTCATCCCTGGCCTGAGTGGTATGTACATACAACACTGCTCCTCTTACATTTCACAAGTTTCATTATATATATATTTTTTTTCTCCTCCTTAGCTTATCCTCTCAAAGAGGTTCCTGGGTGTTTAACCATTAACAAAAGCAGGTGGTACTCTGAAAAAAGCATTCTCTAATATTTCACAACGCGTTTTTAGAAAAAAGTGAAAGAGTATTATGCTCTGAAGCTTTCTTTTCTACACACTAATTACTCTCTATAACAATAGTGGAAGTTATTTTCCTAGTAATCCAACATGAATTGTGTATGTATTCTCAAGGCTGACACGGGGAGCTCGTTACTGGATAGAAATGAGTGTTGGTATTTACTAGGCATGTAATTGGTGAAGGTGTAGTAAAGCCTTACTAGAAATATCAATTGTATGTTGTAGCTATTGAGAGCACAAGCCAGAGGCACACTTGGGGAAAACCATGAGGCTCTCTGAGGAGAAGAAACTGAGGAAAAAGATGCCTCAAACAGCCAGATAGCCCTTTTCTCCCCATGATGTCTGGTTTGTTTGTTAATAACCTGGAAGCATGGTGACTTGAGGGGGGGAAAAAAAAAAGGAATAAAATCCACAAATCAACATGTTTGAATTGAAGATGCATTGAAACTGGTGCTAATGTTTTAATGTGTTTTTGTCATTTGTTGAGGAGTTGATACTGATTTCTGAAAATATAATTTAACCCTTGTACTTTTTAGAACTCTTATCGTTTGGAGGAAATGATTAAGTGGTTGTGGCTGCTTGCCATAAAGTGCCTGGGTTCTTAGAACGCGTAAGTGGGGGTCAGCTTAGAAGTTCTGATTTTTGGTTGATGGGGATCAATTCTCTGGGCTTTCCTTCCCTGTTTGTTAAGGCAGAGTGCTTTGCGCTTTTCCAGCCTTCTCCATTGCACCATTTCTCTGTTGCTGAAAGATAATTGTTGATGACTCCTGGGTTGCTTTAATTTTCTTAATAGTGTAGGATGTAGAATGTCCTCATGTCTGGACAGGTTGGATTGGCCTACATTATTTGAATTCCCATGATGCAGTCTTTCTGTGTTTGACTTCTGGGATTGTTCCCTTATTAAAATAAGTTGTTTTAAGTATATAGGGTACCTTACTCTGATTGTGAACACCTGAATATTCAACCCTTCCTATACTGTCTTCTTCCAAGATATCCAGTACTCTGTATTTCAATTCTCTTTTCTTGTTTGTAATGTAATTTCTCTTATATTTGTTATTTGATCTGTCCTTTGCTATTCATTCCATAAGTACTTTCTACTTTTTTTTTTTTTTTCTCCAGATGTTCAGGTTGTTACAGAACTCAAAGAGTCTCCTTATGTGTTCTTACACCTTTGTTTCTTAAAATAGGCTGTAACATTATACCTTCTGCAGTTCTCTTCCTAAGAGGCTACATTGTCGAGTTCCCTGATATTGTTAAAGCTTTTTTTCTTTTCTTTGAAATATACAATTTTCTCCTGTTCTGTCATTTTGTCATCCCTTTGAACTCCAGATTTAGATCCTCAGTCAGCTCCAATTATTGGGCTCAGTTCAACGAAGCTGATATTTTAAGAGCTAAGAGGATCATACTGGGAACCTACAGTGCAGACTAAATTTTTTATGTGAGTGACAGAAGCCACTTTTTTCACCAGAAACTTTTGAGCTTTGGGTGTGTTGAATCATGCAGGTTAATGGGGATAAAAGACACTCTAGGGTTTAGGACAGTCAAGAGACTACATACACAGAATATTAAGACTAAGGTTCAGGTTTTCAGAGCTGTTCCACAGACATAAATGATTATATTTGCAACTTACTTTGATATTTGTAGAACAAGAAATCTGATATTATAATTTCTATTGCATTTCTTATTTTAAGGTGAAGAAAATGCATTTCTTGAACAGTCAACAGACGTTGTCAGTGTTTGGGAAGGAGACTCCGTCAGCATAACTTGCTCAATGTACAATTCAGAAAATGAACTGGGGATGTACTTGAGGACTAGAGTACCACCAGAAAATGTTTTATATGTTCCCAAGGATAATAAACCAACTGTTAATAAAGCTTTTGTGGATCGCATCAAGTATTCAGAGGAAGGAGCAAAACTCACAGTAACTCTGCTCAATGCACGGGAATCTGATTCAAATTTCTACCTATGCACCAGGTTTATTATAAGAAATGACCGTCATGTCAGGCTGGATGGGAAGACAACCATTGTAGTGGTGAAAGCTCCTGTGGTTCCACCTCTTAAGTTAGGAATTAATAAACGTGGAGGTATGTTTGAAATCAAAGATTGGAAGAAAGCATAGTGGGAGGGACTGTCTAAAAGAATTTTACCAATGTCTACTCAGGTGATGTATTGATTTGAAGGAAAGTGCAAGCCTGTTCTGTGAAAAGATGAAGAAGACATCTGAAACATCACTTCATGACTAATTTAATCCTAGCTACTTACGTAAGACTTTCACATGAGTCAGAAGTGTTATGGCAGCAGGGTGGAAACAGTGAGGGCCCATAGCTGTTTTCAGAACCATCTGCTAAATCTTTATGAAAATGAACCAGCAATGAACCCTGATTTTGGTAGCAGCTTTTGCAAATCTCTTTTGGTTTTGCTATTCCATCTGGAATTATAAACCCAAAATAACAAAGAAGCTGATGCTAGGTAGGGTTTGTGAGTTGGACATCAGTGGATACAGGGATGCATGGTTTTTATCTTTTTAGAAAACAGTTGAAGAATGGCCACATTTTCCTCTTGGTAGTCATTTCTGGTTAGGGGAAGAATTTTTCTGTCTTTGCCCTCCCCTCCCTTCCCCTCCCCCCCTTTTTTTTTGTTTTCTTAAATTAGAAGAGGGTTGAGTCCACTATAGTCTTCAGCAGCTTATTCCCAGGCATACCTACCCTACTGGTAAGACCATTTCATCTGAACTGTCTTTGCCAAAAATTACAGTTTTCTTCCTTTCCAGTTCCCAAAGCATTTAAAAACTAATTTGTTGCTTGGTCAGTAGTATTCCCTTATACCTCTAAAGACTTACTATGTTATTTCTTAGACTTCTCTTTTCAAACTTCTTCACTGTGTTTTTTCAAATGAATTTTGCCTTGTTGATCATATGCTGTTAATCCAAATTACGTTTTTAAATTCTCTTATCTTTTTCTGATGCTGATCCTCTTCTCTGAAATACCTGCAACCTTTCCAGAATTACCTTTTGCACAGAAGTGATAAATTGTCTAATTCTCTTATTCCCTCATCCACATTGTTAATGATAATGTAAAAAGGTACAGGGCATGTCCTTAGAGGAACTCAGTGAAATGTGTTCCACATTGGACAGCAGACCATAAATAACTACCTTGAAGACCATTTTCAACTGTTGATGGTACGCACTATGTATGATTTCATCCAGGCCAATGGTATCCAGATGCTTTATAACTTAATCTCGCTTGAGAAGGCAGTACTCAGTCCTACTTTCAGAACCTGGGGCAGCAAAATATTCCAGGGTGCACTGAGATATATCTCTGTTCTGAAAGCATGTATAAAGGCAGGCTTTAAAATATCATTTTTTTTCTATATTTCTGTGCTAGGTTCTTTCTGTCATTGGCCTCTGTATTTGCTCCCTAGTTAAAAAATAATGTGTTAGTTACGTGGCAGTCATCAATTTCTCTTGTTTTTAGCTGGAATTGTTGAGCAGTCGCCGCTCGTTGTCAATATTCAACAAGGCCAGTCTCTCAACATTACCTGTGCATTGAATAGTTCATATAAACATGAAGAGATCTGCTTGCTCAAGACTCACACACAACCTGAAGGAGTGCTATGTGTTTCAAGTCAGAAAGCTCTAGAAATCTTTCCTGTTTTTGCTAATCGCTTGGAGTATTCAAAGGAAGAGAAGAAACTAGTGGTAACTTTACACAACCTACAGCAAAGTGACAATGATGTGTATGTATGTGCTGCAGTGCTGAACAATTCCTTTCTCTTCTCAGTGAGCCAAAGAGGCACCATGGTGATGGTTAAAGGTATTGTGCTTTTGTTTGCTTAATCATAAATAATTATAGGCATGTTATAAAAGAAGACATGGACTAAAAGCTCACAGACCTATAGTCAGTCCAAGTAGAGCTCTAATTCATGACTAAAAATCCTTCAGGACCAGGGAAAGTCTGGGGAGATGCTCACGCTCCTCGGGGTCCTATACAACCAGAGGAGAATTTAAAAATAGAAAACTAGCTATAATCCCACATCTTCACAAAGAAAAAAAATATATATATAAAATCAATAATATATATTTTTACATATATATATATATATGTAAAATAATATAATAAGTATATAAGTAAACATATATAATATAATATATATACTATATCATAATATTATATAGTGTATAGTATAATATATAATTTATATGATATAATATATGTTATATTATTACATTATATACTTAATATTATATATTTATTATAATACATAATATAAATATATAAGTATATAAGTAAAATAATAGTAAATAATATAATAATAGTAAAATATATAAAATAATATTAATATATAATAAAAATAATTATATAGATATAAATTATAGTATTATAATAATATTATAATAAATAATGTGATATATAAGTAAAATAATATATATAAGTAAACTGAGCCTAAAAATAGGTCATACTAAGAAATACAGAACAAGTCCTTGGGCGTTTTCTTTAAGTACCGAAGATAACAGCGATGATCTCACACATCCTTATTATACACTGAGCACACTGTGAGCATATTTTACTGGGACTTAATTTTCATGAGAGTTAGTTATAGCCATTTTTTAAGATGAATCCACAGTGCTACTTGATTTTGACGTTACTGGTGCAAAAACTCTGCATTGACAGTTTTGATGGGATCTTTGAGCAAATAAACTAAGGTTTACATAGGTGCTAGGAGCTGAAAAAGATCTATTTACAAATTGGTCTGCAAAAAAAAGACTGATCTCATGCTATGCTGCTGGCTATAACATGTGCAACAACTCAGTAACGTGAGTTGGGGAAAATGACAGCTGCACATCAAAGCAGTGGGGTGATAACTAGATAGAATGTTATTTAAATTGAGATTTTAGAGAACTGTAACCCTTTCTAACAGCACTGTGCTACTCATTGTAGAATATTTTTTTAATTGTCTGTACTGCTTGCACCCTCCCAACCCTAGTTGTTGTTTAATTCCTATGTACTCCTGGTGGAGCCCTCAATGGTGATATAACAGTGCAGTAAACTTTTTTTTTTTTTTTTTCCCCCATTATGAGTGTGTGATTTTGCTTCTGAGCTGTGGTACAGAAGCTGTCACCTTTGTAGAATGCTCCTCCCTGACCCTTCATTTGCCACTGACAGTTGTCACCTGCCTCCAAGAGAGCAGAGGGGATGCCAGCTAGAATACTAATGGCATGACTAACATGGCCGTGGAGCATGCTGTTCACATTTGATTTCCTGCTGACCAGAGCCCCACACATACCTAAATATTTTTTCCATAATAAAAATATAATTCTACCTCTCTTCATATTATTAATAATAATATAACTCCACATGCAGGAGGGGAGGAGACAGCATTCCCTAATAGTTCCTGGGCCTACTATGGTCTTATCATCATGGCAGTGCTGCTGCTTTCTGTGCCGATGTGCTACGCCCTGTACAATGTCCATGTAAGTATGCTGTTACAGTCCCAAAGGAAAAATGAATCCGTGTTAACTGAATAGGTGCCTTTTCAGTAACAGTCAAAGGTATTATTTGTAAATAGTGATTGAGTCAAGCAAACACTCAATAAACCTAAAGAATCATGGCTGTGTATTGTCTACTCTTTGCTCTTGTTTAACGTCCACTAGATGTAAACTTTCAGAAGTAAAGACTGTTTTATATTTTTGTAGCTCTTAGTAAATCATGAGACATTCTTTGCCTTTCAATATGGAAGCTCAAGTAATCCCTGCAGTCAACAATGCAGCCATGCATTGTATCTGTTTCCCTGAACAGGGCAACTCATTATTCTGTTTTGCTTCTTTTTTACGTATTTGTTGTCAGTCAAGAATGGAGACACACGTGTGTGTGTGTATGTATGTATATATATATATACGCACATGTACACATCTTATACTAGAGTGTTTTGGGGGAAATCTGGTACAACACAATGTCATTAAATATCCCTGTGTGTGAAAGTACCTCTGGGAGAATGTTTTTGACCTGTCCTAGAAAAAAAAAAAAAAAAAGTGATCAAGAAACTTTTCATTTATAGGGATTTTTTGGATCTATTTTCTATAGAAAGCATGCTTATTTATTTATTTATTTATTTATTTTTTCACTTTGATAGATCCTTACACTCCAAAACGATTACTCAAAACTAACATAGTAGGATTCACAGGCCAGACCCTTATCCTGTACCTCCCCTTTTAGCTTCAGTACTGCTAAAGCCAGTGGTATAATATCATCCTGGCAAAGACAAGTGACCCTGTGGGAACTGGTCTCATATGTCTCTGGTAACAAACTACAGTTTAAGGATAAGCATTATTTATGTAGGGGCTGCAGTTACATAAAAATCTTGAAGGAACTTTTAGTGGAATTGCATCAGACTGACAACACAGATTGAAATGACTAGGTCATAAATTTCCACCTAAATCTGTAAGACCTCATTGTGTTATGAGAGAAATCTTAGCAGCTGGACTTCAGGCAGCTGGACTCCTAAGATGTAAATTGGCAACTTGGTCGGAGTCTTTTCAAGCTTTGTTCTGAATGGTTGTTTGCTTTCTTTTGCAGATGAAGAAATACTTCCAGAAAAGAAAAACAAATACAGTGTATGAAGATATGTCTTACGGTTCTAGACGCAACACTTTCGTCAAACCTAACGTTTACAACAATTACACTTAAGCTGGGACCTTGCTGGATCAACTGTCCTCTTCCAGGTGCCTCTGAGAGCTGCCTTGGTGACTCGATGTAGTAGCTGAACTGAAAATGCTATCGTATAACTTCTTTAGTTGCAGGAAAAATCTGCCTTATTTCCAAAGCTGTTTTTACTTATTTTGATCACTTGTGAAATACCTTTTACTTTTCCTTGTACAGAAAGTGCATGTACCCTGCACATGTGTTTGCAGTGTAGAGTGGAAAGCAGTATTTTTGGAGTGTACGTTTGGCTAGATGCAATATATGGGATTGTTTCTGTGATGGTAGATAACCCTTTCAGGGAAGGTGAGATAGTTTGAGAGGTCTCATTTTGCGCTTTCATAAGTGCTCAGAAAGACCATAACAGGCTTGTTTAATAATTTGCAGTGTATCTATGTATGAATGAAGTACAGTTTTCGAAAGAATCTATGTGGGGTCTACCCAAAACCTCTTGTAGCTAAAACTACTCATGAGTTAAAGCAACATTTATTTTTTTTCTGAACAGAATTCAGAAACTTTGTGACAAGAATGCATTAGATGTGAGGTGCTAGATATGTGTGGGTTTAACTATTCAAAGATCAGAATGGTCCCACAAAAATGTAATCAAGTGTAGATATTAAATTATTGACCTTGCTGTGCCAAGCCTGCTGCTCAGGAGAGGTCATTTCCCTTCAAATGACAGTTGTGAAATCCTGTTTACCAGACTTGAGGGGGAAATCTGCTCACCCAAATGGCTGGATTTCCTTTGTAGCAGAGGGGCGTCTGTTGACTGCAGAACCTGCAAACATTGCGTAGCTCTACATGAATAAACCAATACAATCTGATTGTGGAAACTGATTGTGGTCTGAGCACGAGGGATTTATACAATTTGCTTCCTACTTTTGTACATGTATTAAAGACTGTTTTATGTCTCTTGCAATTGAGTGCTAGTTATTGAATGGACTGGTTCATGTAGATTTTATAATAGAGTGAAATGAAGTCTTTTTGCAAAATGCACCTAGCAATACCTCAAAGGATGATATGATAATCATTTGCCACTTTTTTTTTTTTTCTACACAACCTATATCTTTTTTTTTTTTCTTTTGAAAAATCACTGAATCACTGAAAAAAATACTAAAGAACAATCTGGATGATGTATACTCCCGCAATCATTTCATGGTGGCTAAGAAAAAACTCCTGAAGAGCTAAAAACTTCAAACGGTGATGGGGAGGAAACAGATGGCACTGGGGAAGCTTGGCCCATCCTTTGGACAGCCCCCTGCACCTTGTCACAATGGGTGAGGGTCACAGGCTCAGCTAAATCTAGAGGAGATAGCCATGCCACATCGGGCTCTGTCTAATGTTTGCCTCGTGTATTCACCTGCCTTCCCACAGGAGTGCTGAAGGAGATTTCAGAGGGAAACGGGCAAGCTTTGGGAATAAATCTGCTGTCACCCTTCCCACAGTTAGCAGCTAACACAGGTGACCATTTTGTGAGCTGTTGATGGCTGTGGATGGGGGTAACGAGATGGCTGCTGACACTATGCTCAAGCCTGGTGGGCACAGCTGTGGGATCCCATGGCCGGGCAAGCACATCCCCATCTGGGTCCCGTGTTCCCCTTGTGAGGTTCTATGTCCCCTTGCGGTTGTCAGGGCTCCCACTCAGAGAGGATGGGGTTCCTCCATTTCTGCCTTTGTCCCTGGTAAGCCCAGCTCAGGCATGGATGCAGGTGATGCATCAGATCTGGGAGCTAAAGCACCTATGCTCAGTCATGTTTTGTCACAAGCTCTGTTACCTGATTTAGGCTGCTTCCTCCCACTGACAGTCATGCCAGTGAAAAGCCTGAAGACATCAATGGGTCTTGTCCCTAAGGCCTCTTCTACCTGTGTCACACACGTAAAATGGGATTTAACAGGGTTCTGCTGAAGGGGATCTCATTGAAACCAAGCACACATCTGCCTGGGAAGGAAAATAGCACCTCACCTCCCAGGGTTTTAAACTGATCTTTGCCTTGTGCAAATAAAAGGCTTCATCTTTGCAAAAGAAGTGGTGGTGTAGTATTAAAGAGCTACACTCACAGAGAAACGCTGCATGAAGTTTAAATAAACAAAGTGGCATTTAACATCAGCTTTCTGTAGCAAGGCTGCTGTGCAAGCATGACCACAATTGTGGAAAAAAAAAAAAGCTGTGAAAGAAAACAGTAGTGGAGGTGGTTTCTTTGGTTTAGCATACATAAAAATAAGTATAGCCTAGCTGAAGGAAATGACATATAGTGAGACATTTTGTGAGTCGTACCAGTGTAGAGGTGTAGAGCAACAAAACCTCCCAAATTAACTCAAGCAGCAGTGAATTAACAGCTTGGAGAAGGCTGCCAGGGAAATAAGTTTACAGCAGCAGTCACAGGAAAGGGCTGGGTATTTGGCTGTTAGAGGGTAGTGGGAGGTGCTAAGATGCAGCGTGGTCTCAGAGCTTCCCTGAAAGGCAAAGTGAATTTTTCATCTCCAGAGTGGACAACAGAAATACACTGGGGTTGTCCTGTTGCCTCTGCTGTTGTTCATTCTCTTGCCTCTGCACTGGAGAGGGACAAGGGGAAAAGTAAATGCAACTAGGAGCAAAGCATCTTCAGACGGCAAAGCAGCAGCTCTTGTTTCAGAGTTTACCAAACAGAGATGAAGAAAGCAGAGGCAGCTAAGCGAGGACAATACATGAGAAGCAGAAAAGACATGACAGGGAAGGTACGGCCATGCCAGAAGTGACTCAGGGTGCTGCGTCAATCAGTATGGAGGGCCCAGGGATGAGCTCTTGGGAATGGGAAAGCTCATCAGGAATAATCTTTGGTTATTCACAAAACTGGAGAGAGCAGCCAGCACGTATAAATTACTGCAGATGAAGTTCATAGATTGAGTAAAATTTAAGCAAGAAAGTGTTTTTACCCTTTGACTAAGGCTAATCTGACAAGTTCATACTTGAAATCAGATGCCAAGGAACAGCACAAAGAGCTTGTTACGCAGAATGACTGACGTGTGATAGAGAAAAGAGTTGACTGTCCATGTGGCAGAGTCCTGGAGTCCTGCTCCCTGCTGGGAGTTGATGAAGTGTCTGCCACTTCCCGGCAGCCTCATGGACAAGCAAAGGCTAGCAGAGTGCTGCTGTGACAGTGCTGAGCAGAATGAGGGGTTGGAATCTGTCCAGAATGGTGGGACATGGAGTTGAGCCACAAAACATTTTCCAGGCCTGTATATGGGGTGGTAGTAGGTTCTCTTGTTGTGGATTGTGCTATATTGTAGAACACTGGACTATTTCCAACAATCTGCAAGCAAATGCTTGTATGCTGCTAAAAGTTTTAGATGCTACATGCCATATTTCTGAAGTCTACACGGGTTGAGTGGTCTGGAGTTAGTTTCTTTTACCCATTTATCACTGGTTGTTGCTCGTGATCATTTTCCACCCAATAACTTTCTGTTGGTATTTGAAGCATATACCCAGCATTACTGCTGACTGATTATATTGCGAGGTCTCTGTTAGTGACAAAATATTTCCATTCATGGCTTACAGTCTTTTGTAAGCACTTGTCTTTCAAGGCATTTAAGTTTATCTTTGAATGTTTGGTAACACTCAGCTAGCAGTCAGCTTACAGTCAAGATGAAAACTTGTAGTTATTTCTGGTAGCTCACCGATCCGATTTGGTTTTCACACAGTTTAGAACTCTGAAAATGCATTCTTGGTGTCGTTTTGTTTTGTATGCTTGTTTGTTTACCTGACATTATTGGTTAATAAGCTTCTACTCTAACTAAAGAATTCTTTGACTGCTTGACATCTAATTTTAACAGTATTTATCTCTGTTGCCATACATGTGTTTTTTTTTTTTTTTTTTTTTTTTTTTTTTTTTTTTAACACTGCTTTGAATGCTCCAGTAATGCCTGAGTAGTGCTATGTGTAGCATGCAAGGAATCTCCCAGATTCCACTCAAAATCTCAACAGGTTTTAATTATCTGGCAGCTTAAGTATTCTACCTTCTCTAGAATATCCTCACGTGGATAAACGGCTTAATATTAGAAGCTCATAATTTTTTATTCAATAAAGTGAAATACAGCAACTCACCTAAATCTTAATCAGATTGAACAAAACATTTTTCCTAACGTGTACTGTTAGGAAATTGCTGGTGTATTTTTGAAATTCTCCCCAAGTATCAAGTCCCGAGAGAAGATATTCACCTGAGTTATTAGAAATCATCTACTATTCTCTAGAATTTCTGACCATAGTGAGAATAACATCTAAGCATTGCAGATGCCAAGTAGAAGATGCTCTGATTTTTTTTCTGTGAATTAGTAACTGTAATTAGTAAACCACTGGGAAAGAAAGCCTTGAAGTTAATTTCTCCCTGCAGTTCATGCCACCCTGAGACATCTGGTCTGTCTCCTCTTAACACAATGGAATAGGTAAGGAAAGATACCTCAATTAGATCATAGATTCGTAGAATATCCTGAGTTGGAAGGGACCCTGAAGAGTGTCTGGCTGAGATTCTGGGGTGCAGGAGCCAGTATTTCATCCACAAATCTGTTAAGACAGATTTCTAAATTATGCAGCCCTTTTCCATATGAGGCATAAAAGCTTATGCTGGGGCTACTTGTACAGATAACACAATGGGATTAATAATTTCATCCACAGATGACAATTTATAACTCTGTTGTGACAGAAACAATAGCTTTGTTGGGGGGAGAGGAGGAGGTTCTCTTTCCTTACACATAGCGCCTTGCAGCTCTCAGACAAGTCCTATAAGAAACCACAAAGGGCAGTTTAGTTCTCATGGTTTGCATTTGCATCGCTATCTTCACTCAGAGGCATAGCTGACAGCAAGACTGCAGATAAATGGCATATAAAGTAGACAGCTATGTTCTCAACCAATTTTTAAGGCTGGATGGTGAGCTCACATTACACCCAAATGGTCATGACTTCTAGGAAATACACTTACTAAGAAACACTGTGTAACATCTCTGTGGATTTCTCTGCTACTCTATTTCTCATATGATATAACACTCGTAGTGCAGATTCTTGTAGAGAGTCTCCTAAAGTGGACACAGCCATTGACCAAACTCTAACAGCTTTTGGACTCAAAACCCTTAAAAAAGGTAAACAACTCAAGGTTTTGAAAAAAGTCATTAGCAAGAAGCTATGCATGTATGTGTACACACACCAGAGGCAAAGAAACTACAGCTCCTAATGGCTGTCAGGACTAAAATTAAAAACAGGCCTTCTGCAGAGAGCTGTATGTTCCTCCCTTGCAGAAGCTGTTTTGGAAATTAAGGTGTTGCATGCAGAAACAGACAACTATATTTCTTTCTTAGCCAAAAGAGGATTTAGAGAAGAATTTCCAGGTTTTCAGCTCAGAGAAGCTTGAATGAACAGTCCAAACTGAGGGTTTGCAACTTTTAGACTTGTTCAGAATTAGGCAAACTAGGAGGGAGCCATCCTTGATAGCGTCATTTTTCAAAATGTTCTTATCTCTTTTGTCCTGGCTCTTTTGCTGGTAAATCTCACCATTGTGGTCATGGTGAGTTACCAAATAAGCTACTTCATGTGGCTGTAGGCAGAGATGGGCTGTTCTTTCAATGCTACTTATTCAATGGCAATCTCTAACACTTGGACCTGAGGGCACCACTCTGATGGAACAAAAAGAGAGGCAGAAACAGTCATAATAAAATTAATCATGTTCATTAATAACATGCCTTCTTCAGCTAGCTTCTCTTAGGCTGCTCATGCCTCGAGAAAAAAAAAACTGTGGTCTTTGTGGTAAAAATACAGGAGCCTGGGTGCTACAGGGATGCTTCCTGAGGTGTTGTGTTTCTGAACATACGTTCACATAATAAAAAAGAGCCATGTGAATGCATTAACGGGCCTCGGAGACTTAGCACGGCCACACTGAGCTCTGATAGGTCCTGCAGGCTGGGACCAGCTGCAGTCCTACTGGCAATGGTGTTTGGCTCGGGTTGATCTGCTCAGAGCATCACACATTCGCTAATTAAAGCCATCTTCTGTCTTTTCCGTTTGAAAGAGGAGAAGCTGAGGGACTAGATAGCTGATGCAACTGCGCCAAGGCCATGAAAGAAGTCGGAGGCTGGGTAACAGTTTTCATTCCTGCATGTCATGCAAAGCCACCAACACAAACAGTCCCACCATATTTCTGTTCTGTAGTTATGTGGAATGACATAAAGCAGGGTGATGGGACAACCAAACCTGTTCAGCCATCAGTTGGCATCACTTTAATTGCCTTACATTCAAAGGTCTTTATTTATTTATTTATTTATTTACTTATTATTTCATCTACCTCCTAGCACGAAGACCTGAGAGAAAGAACCTCCCAGTTTTACACCATGCCTGATTTTTCTGTGCAGCAGAACTTCAGGCATATGCCAGTGGCACGCTGAGTGTGGCTTGTCTCTGTGGCTGCTGACGGGAACATCTCTGGAACTGAAACATATTATCAGAGGGTAACCTTACTCTGTCAGTCACTGCTGATAAGATCTGAGGTTTTCTCTTTTGCTGTGGTTTTTTATCATGCATAGGACCTCTGACATTAGAGCGGAGATTTTGTATATATGTCTGACCACTTACTACGTACCCTGTTTAGAGGAAAAGCCTTTTGGCTCACAGTCTGCAGCACTTTATTTGGGCATTTCTACATTACACTTGTACGACTTTGCCTCTGCATATGGCTGTATGGCTGCAGCAGCTCCTTCTGGGCTCACACGCTCTGCCCGTGGTCAGACCACTTCTGATGCATCATTATGCTTGGGTTTTACCCACACACTGCAAGCAAGGTACTGCAGGGTATCTCAGCGTGGAGCTCATGTAAGCATATGAACGAGCACCGCTCAAATACTGATGCAGCAGTATTTCCTTTCACAAGGCTTGGTATCTGTGTAGGTCCTGAATAAACCCACCAGCATCTGTCAGGCGCTCAGCACCAAGCGTGCCCCAGCTATGTTGTTATCAGTACCCAGGCTTGCTAGGTTGAAGCCACACATCTCACCTGCAGCCTAGATGCACCCCACGTAACATAAAGTCTGACAGTGAATAAGTGAAGAGAAGGAACCACTGCGGCCTGGAGTATTTAAAGTGATGCTATTTAAGAGACAGAAGCTAAACATGAAAGTTGCTTCTGTTTTGTTTTATTCTAAGCAGAGCTATTTTAGTAATACAAAACTAGTGTCTGGGTGATAAAAATTGATTGCTGGATGGGAAAATCATGCTCCTACATGTGTTACTATGCCTGCTAGGTTCATAGTCAGTAATTTTATTTGAAATATTGTGCATGTATAGGAGTATAGGAAAAGGAGGGGTATTCGTGCAGGAGTGGGTACTTCCAGGTATGAGCCAATGGCTCAATAATCTGAAATGGAAAATGTTATCAAATGCTCAGTTCCTTTAAAAGCTGTGCAATTACTTTTTTTTGATGCACTCTCATGCATTGGTGTGCCGTGCTTTCTGCCCAGCAGTCCTGGCCTGCTCTTGATCAGAGAGGGTACCTCTGGCCACCCTGAGCTGTGATGTGGGGGCTGCTGCTCTGAGGTGGCTCAGCTGGCTGATTGTCCCAAGGGCCATGCTAAGATGCATTAAATTCATATGAAAGAGGTTCTTGAAATGCTTTTTAGCCTGAATCATATATGGACCAACTTGCTGATTATGTGTATCTGCTTAGGCAATAGATTCTCAGCTCTGACAGATCCTTTGTTGGCTGAACTCACTTTTTCAATATAAATTTTTAAGTGTGCTCAGCTGTTATCCTTTAAGATCCCCTTTTAACAGACTCAAATTTAGTTGCATTATACAGCTGGGTATAGAGGCCATTCAGACAGGAAACTAATTCCCCACTTCTGGTTCCTTGCAGCTTAAGTGGACAGGTAATGAAGCACAGCTGAGGCTTCTTAGGCACACAGGGATTCACAATACAAAAGAGAGGCACAGAAGGAGAGGGGGCTGCTTTGTTTGAACCAGAAGTCAGTATTTTTATTTATTTTTTAGGTAAGTAGTTTTTATTGTTGGTTCTAAAGCAGTATCAGAGAAGCTTTAGAAGCCTGTTCTCTGGTCCTGTCCTATGCTTCTTTCTTTCTTTTAGTGAGACCTTCCAGTAATCAAACACCCTGTAGCACCAGGATAGAAGTACTGATAGAGAAAAGCTGGCTTCCTGCCTTCTTAGGGCTGGCTGTGGTGCTTAAGTGGCAGAATCTGATCAGATAGGTGTGTAAAGCTCCACTGCTGTATTTCAGCAGAGACTTGGCCTCAGGGAAACAACCCAGCTTTGTACATCAACCTGCCACACTGAATGATGTATGGAGCCTGAGCTCATGTGGGCAGGTAGGCAATAGGTTTCTGAAGCTGAATTAGTTATGAGTGATTAGACAAGAGGCCTTAAGTTGTGCCTGGAGAGGTTTAGGTTGGATATGAGAAAAAACTTCTTCACTGAAAGGGTTGTGAAATATTGGAACAGGCTGCCTAGGGAAGTAGTTGAGTCCCCATCGCTGGAGGTCTTCAAAAAATATGTAGAACTGAGTGGCATGGCTTAATGATAGACTTGGCAGTGCTAGGTTAAAGGCTGGACTGTGTGATCTTAGAGGTCTCTTCCAACCTGAATGATTCTATAATACTTTGTCAGTGCAATGTGACTCTATGAAGAGAGGGAGAGCTAATAGCTGCAGTCCCTGAGATGTTTGGGAAAGGCAGCAAGCACAGGTGCTTTTCTGCCCTGATGGAGGCTTATTGCAGTGGCACTGGGTGAAGGAAGGTGTTGTACTCTCTGCACATCTCTGGCAAATCCACCAGCCAGAAGGGCTCTGAGCCTACATTGTGCTTATGCTGGGAGCAGCCTCAACCCACCTAGCAAGAGAAGAAGGTGACAGTATTTTCTGCAGCTCTGCTCTTTGTTTTTGCTAAAGCCAAGCACCCTGCATCTTGCATGGTGGTATGCATCCTCTTCCTGACAGAGCGCTCTTTCGTTGTGGCTCTCCTTTGTCTAACAGGTGTCTAAATTAGCCTGAGGTCATTTTACCATTTTCAACTATGCTGCAAGCCTGGGATCAAAAAAGCAGGTAAATGTAGTGCCAGTACAGCAAGACATTTTGTCGTGAAGTTTTCCCTGAAATTTATCTTGGAAATGTATTTCCTTGGCAGCAAGATCAGTTTGTAAGAGTCAGAAGATATAACTCTGTTCTTTGTTAGCTTTTTCTCTCCCCGCTTTTTTGTTTCCTTTGCAGCAAAACAGGACATGTCATCAAGACCACAAGAGCAAGTGTTATCTGTGAGGTGCTTTAGTTTTCTGCATCTAACAGCAGTCAAAGAACTACCTTTAACACCATCAAAGAGCCTGGCCAGCTGGGTAGAAAGGAAAGGGGTGTGGGTGCTGTGAGGTTCTTCACAGTTGGGGAAAATGAAAATACCAGAAGCTATTAGAAGGAAATCTATACTTAATACCCTGTGGGCTCAAGTGGTTTAACTTTTTTATATCTGTGAAATTTTAAAAGACTTTTAAATGGTGGATTTTATAGTGGTTTGCATCAGTATTTAACAGGAAAACCCTTGTTTACATATTGATATTTGATTGTGTAACACTACAAATGTTTTTGTTGATATCTGTTCCCATTCTTGGCTTGAGACACCACTTTCCACCCCTCTTGGCTTATAAACTAATGAGAGAGGGAACCCTCTGATGTGTTTAAAAAACAAGTGAAAACAAACAACCCTTCCATTAGGAGAATAGAGAAAGATCCTGGGACATTACCAAAGTGTGGGAAGAGGCATTTTTGAGGATGTTAAAGCAGTAGTAATAGGCTAGGACCAGCAAAGAAGATCATAAAATTAAGGTAGAGCATATATGGCTAGAAAGGAATTGAAGAGGTGATTTGATCCATGTGTTTGCTATGAAAAATAATCTGGTACACCTGAATCTAGACCATCCCAAGAGTTAAGTGCTTGCCTAACCTGTTCCTGAAGGCTCCAGCTGATGGCATAATCCATACAGTCTGTTCTAAAGCTGAACTTCCCTTGTAACTGGTCTCACCTGACACTATGCCAAAAATGCATTGTGTGACTAGGTGTGACAGGCAAGGCAGCTTCTCTGGGGAATATCAGTGGTATGGTTTGGCCCAGAATGGTGAACGTTGAGGATGCTGCTGCCTGAGAGGAGGCAAACTCATAACAAACCCTTTGTAGAGTTGGTAGCAATGCAAGAGCTGTTATGAGAAGGAAAGTAATGATGTTCAATTTGCATTTAATCAGAAAATATAATTCCTAAAACTGTCTGGAATGGAGCAGATAAATGAGTCGTGGAGGCACTTGACGTGATCAGAGTCAAAGGGACAGACTGATTCTGTAGTGGGCACCATAGTGAGAAAGAAGGTGTGCTCCCATGGCTGGACAGTGAAAAAACAAACTGACAGCTGTGCTCTTACATCTCATTGGCAGTGTTTGAATCTCTGAAGCTTTCTGTATGTATGTATAGACACGTGGGTGCAGATGCACACTCTACCTTCTACCCTGAGCCTATTCCTATCAAATATTCATCAGAGGAAGATTTTCATCTGCACATTTTACATTATTCAAGCTTAGGAGTATTTCATCTTGCCTACAGGATTTAGATACCAGGGATAAAACAGAAGCCTCTTTAATTTTCTACATTTAGGATTTCTGCTTCATTAAAAATTCTTTTGAAGATTAGTCTTAATGATAGATCTTTAACTTGGAGTCTTTCTCCCAGGAAAAATATGCTCACAGCAGAAAACAGATGAACCCACTCCAGAGAAATCTCTGCAGTTTGACCATCAGCCATAGGTGGATAACATAGGTAGCTCTCTTTCTTTTCAATATTTGCCTTACTCCAAAGGGCCTGCATTTAACCCCAGTGTGTAATAGATTGCTGCTGCTTCTATGTGTTCCCCCAGGATTAAAATAGGAGCATTCTCCTTGGAGTAATTCCTTCTGATGCACTGAACCAGAACAGAGCCAATTTGAACTAAGTTTTAAACTGTTAATATTCAGTACTTGTTTTTACATGCCAAAACTTGATTTTTGTTATAGAGCCCGACTTTTCAGAGGCTGCAAAGCACCTAATGATCTGCTTAGATGCTAAGGATGCTTCCCTTCCTCTGAAAGGCAGGTGTGCTATTCACTGCCATAAAACTTGAATTTAGATCTAGGGTCAGACAATAGATGGTCCCAAATTTATTGAGAAACATGATGCTACTTCTGGCCTTTTATAAAGGAGCATGCAAAGATTCTGGAGAGGTTGAACTCAGCTATCGTGTTTGATTACTTGTTAGCAAACAAACCAGGATGTTTGGCATAAGGGACAACAGTTATAGTTGCCATGTACACAAAGGGCTCAGATTTTGTCACTTCTCATGCTCTTCTTTGCCGGAAGAGTATTATTAGGTAAGTGCTATATCACCTTGTGCACAGCTTCCTCTCTACTGAAGTTAGTAGAGTAAGGCTGCATTATATTGGTTACTGGTACTTGTTACCAAAAATCCTAAATGAGACAGGCTTGGTTCTGAACACAGTTTGGGCTGTCTGATTCCCAAGGACATAGGCTTTGGCTGGGACTGGGGATGGTGCTTGGATCTTCTTTTTCATTTGCTTTCTTTAAAATAAATAAATAAATCACTATTTCTGGCTTCTAGGGGAAACAAATCTGAAGCACATCACTCTGATAGGAAACAAGAATAATTACATAGCTGCTTTTTCAAAGATCACTTGCCATGAGGACCATCCCTCCCCCCCCAACCACCCAAAAAAAAAAAAAAAAAAAAGATAGGCAGGCTTGCTTTACAGGCTGCTCTGAGGAGCTCTTGGGTTATTCTCTTAGTGCTTAGCAAAATTTCTTTAACTTTATCTGCTTATGTTGGAGTCTGCTGTGACTATATCCCACTGGTTTTGCATTATCAAATCTTACTCTGGTTTAGCAGAAGCATTAGAAAGATATAAGCTAGTCAAGTGTTTTTAACATCCAGTGGTTAAAGCAGACAGTGTTTTTTTTAATCTAAAGAAAATGAAAGCTATTAGAGCAATGTTTATTTTAAGCTACACGCAAAATGTATGAGCTTAGATGCTCCTAAGTTATCTGTCTGCACATCTTGTGGACAATCTCCAGGAAGTCAAAGAGCTCTGAGCCTCAGTGGCTGTCATTACATCTCCCCTCGTAATGTGTCTACCCTACCTGTGTATTTGCCTGAGGTTTGGGAGCTGGTGTTATGAATATATGTGGATATGTAGTAAGAAATGTCCAGATTCTTTTCTATTTTCTGTAAATATCTATGCAGTTGATTTTTTGGCACAAAAGAGTTAAAACTCTCATAGTGGCAGGAAAAAAATCCTTGAGCACACTGCAGAGGTCCTCATTTGTGAGCAAAGTTTCAAGTTGTGCTGCTGAGAGCTGATGACAAGCTAGCCTTAAGACACCCGGTGTGGTAATGCCCAAAGGCTGCCAAAGCTGCTTCACATAGGCAGGCTCCTCCATGGAAGAGCTCCAAAAGATCCTTGCCTTTGTCTCTCTTAATCAGAGCTAACTGGAGGTGAACACCACCACACAGCTGCCTTGTATGCCATGGGCCAATTAGTGAATGGAGATAGTAAAACTCCCCAAGCGAAGCTAACCTTTCAATGATGATGAAATCTAGTGTTAAATAGATTAAACAGGTGGTGTAAAAATAGTTTAGGCAGGACTCATCTTGTTGACCATCAGATGTCTGCAGTGGAGAATCAGAGGTGCATCAGAGGTGGTCAGCCAGGCTGCTTTTGGAGTCTGCAGATTTGCAGGATGCTTGCAGTACAAGATCTCTAGGAGCTGGATGTCCCCTATAGAAGAAAACACAGCATCCCCTGCCCATGCAGCACAGATTCTCTAAAGCCTGGGCGGTAGAGCTGGAAGCACCCCAGCACCACTGGGATGTGTGGGACGGAGTGAAAACAATGAAGCAGCTTCTGATGGTTTAATTTCCATTAGGTCTTTCATGAAAGGATGTCAGTATGCTTTACACTGAGATTGGAAGAGACTGTTGTTAATTAAATAATTAGCTGTTTAAAATGTATTTATTAAGGCTTAACAGCCAGGCCACAGATACGCATCAGTTACAGAGCCGCAATATCTGCAATAAATGTTTTTCACTCCATAATCAAATATGGTTTAATTAGGCAATGCTGGGAGAACAGTGGCAATAAATAGTGGGTAAGACTTGCCTTTATAATTGAGATTTAATCAGCCAACTCTTGTATGTTCATTGAATAATTGATTATTCTGCGCATTTATCAAGGATTAAAAACTCAGTGGTAGACATGCAAATCTACTTGTATTAAATACATCTGAAATTCTCAAATACCATTTAATGCATATTAATGTTCTGATTCAATCTAAATGGCAGACACATTGGAGATCTCACATCTGACATAGGCTGCTTTATTGGCATTTATCAATTTTTTCTAAATTAAACTGTTTGCATTTGTTGCTTTGGAATTAGTTGTAGGAGATGGACAGAAACACAGTAAGGGGGAGTGAAAGGGAGATAGCTTGCTCATTCGAGGAACGTGCAAGATGCCATCCTGGATGGGACAGCAGGGAATATTTTTACATTGGCTGCCAGTGAGCAGACTAAACCAAGTGAAGCAGCCAAACAGATTGGAAGTGGGAACTCTCCCCACAATGTTTTAGTGTTTGTTTCATACAACAAGCATGTAAAAATGTCCATGGATAGTTCTTGTAGCTCCCCCCCCCCCAAAAAAAAAATAATAATAATAAAAAAAAAGCATGTGGGTGAACAGTGATGGGGTTATCAAGAACCAGCACAAGGTGTGTCTCACTGGCTAGCTGCAGCTTTTGCTGCAAAGCCTGGGAGAAGCAAACAACCCTGGGGCTGCCAGGGTTGTTAGACTTTTTTTTTTTTCTGAAGGTTAAGGATGGAGTAAGAACGAGAAGGAACATGACATTGTGGTTAATGGTGGTAGCTCATTTCTGAAGTGAGAGGAGTGCCAGATTAACATCCCAATTAAAAGTGAAAGCAAAACTTAAACCGAGAGTAGGGCACAAGCCTGCACCTTGGTGAATCCCTTTTTGCTTTTATATCCCATGCAGCTCGTACAGTGTTGCAGTCAGTGCTGGAAGCACAGGAGGTGCTCAGCTTTTGGGAAGCAAACAGATTTGCCACAGGTGTGGGACACCTCAAGCTTATACATTCTTTAAAAGCTTAGCTGTTAGTGGCAGAGCACTGGTAACAACAGATTAGTATTTAATTTCTGTGTGGTCGAAGGCTTGGACATCAATGATACATGCTGGACAGTGAGGGCAGGAGCAAGTGTGTAGCCTGAAGATCTCAGGGCGAGGCCAGTATGCAAGGCTGATTTGTTACCAGTTGTTTGTGGCATCAGTGCTCTTTAGGAGGGAAAAAAACAACTTGTAGATTTGAACATTTTCCAGTGGGGTGAGCCTCTTCATTAGCGAAGTGAAACCGATAAAGGTAGCGTATGTTCCTTCCATCTTCTGCAGTCATCCTGGAGAGCATGTCCTCTACATCTGCCCTCTGTGCCCCATGTCCACAGCCTGAACACCACTTTTCCAAATCCAAGACTAATGAGCCAAATGGCTGCTGTGTGTAGACTGCTTGCTTTATTTTCTGCTTTGTGAACCATTCCTTGCTAGCTACAACTTGAACACAAGAGGGTGATGTTTCTTCAGGAATTTGCTGCAAGGACAATCAGTTTATAGAGAAATGTGCTCAATGGGAGAAAATAACCATGTCTTGTTTTCTTCCATATTGGTAGGGCCAGCCTTGCTCTTGTTTGGCACTTGTTACCTGCAGCAGAGCTGTGGTCCAGTGCTGGGTGGACAATGGGACATGCTGTCCTACTACTGCTCATCCCTGAGCAAACCTGCTGCCTGGGATGCTGCAAAACCACTTAATCTGACCAACGGCATTTTTTTTTTTTTCAGGGTTTCCCTTCTGAAGACCCCTTCCCTTGTCTAGTTCCAGAGGTGCAAGCTGTTGCTGAGTCTCTGGGAGCTGTGGCCATTTCTTCTGTGCATGCGTCTCGTTTGTATTGCACAAATACCTGGGTGCCCATTGCTGACTGCGCTGCCTCTAAGTGCTTGGGAAGTACAGAGGAGAAGCTGTTTCAGCCCCAGGCAGGGATTACAGTTCCTGATTGCATATGGAGCAGTGTTGAGAGAAGAGCTGTCTCCAGGATCAGCATATCCTGTTCCTGCAGATCAGCTCTCGCTTTCCCCAGGCCAGTCTCACTGCAGTGTGCTGGTTTGGGGATGTAGGTCTTGGGCTGGGGGGCACTGGTGGCTCTGCTGAATTCTGACCAATTTCCCAAACTGGAGAGAGGATTTGGGCAAGTCCCCATGTCAGCAAGGATAATGTTAACTCTCTTCCTGCTCTGTACACCATCAGGCAGATGTGGATTTGGGATCGTCTCCCTGACTTGCCATTTGCCTCCTCTGTCTCATAGCTGTGCCCTGGACCAGGCAATGTCTCGGCCTCTCGCAGCAGCATGGCGATGAGCTGAATCTCTGAAATGACAGGCCCTCAGTGAGGCTGCTGGATGCCTTGCTGGATATGTAATCTCTGCGCTTGGAACCCGCATGAGACAATGCAAAGCAAATTGCTGCAGACTAAATATATGGTCAGGATGTGTTGGGAGTTGGCAGTGCAGCTGGTTGGGGCAGCCAGGGAAGGAGGAGGGGAATGGTCAGCTTTCTCTTTCTATTGCTCTGTACGATGCTCGGGGTCCTTTAAAAGACTTTAACATGGTTTTGGAAAGGAAGAGCTGGAGGAGACTCAGCCACAAAAAGCTGGATGGTGGCTGAAGGGCGCAGCGTGCCTGGGAACTGTGAGAAGGGATCAGCGGCCAGCTCTGATCAGAGGATGAATTTGGGAGCAGACTGTTTCACAGCAGCTCAGAACAGGGCTCTGGCACCTCCTATGAACTGGGGGGAGATGGAGTTCTGATGTGGCCCTCTCCATGATCGCAGCTCACACGTGATCTTTGTATGAGCTGTGCTGCACACAGGCAGCTGGCTGAGGCAGGGAATGTCCTTCTGAGAAGAACACAACCAAAATAAAGATCAGTTGTCTTGCCTGGTTTACTGTAACTAATTGCTAATGTTGCCACAGTGGAACAGATATTTAAAAACTCAATCAGAGCTTTGTATTTTAAATTGACTTATTTTTATATTTCACCTGGCTCGCTCAAATTAGAATGGACTTTGCTTTTTTTCTGTTCAGAATCATTTTCTGGCTCTTCGCCCAGACCAGAAGAGCCCCAAGCTCTCCCATACTGAATGCTGGCAGGAGTTGAGGCCAAACTGTACTGTACAACTGTTTAAAGTGTTCTGCCTTGAATAAGGACACAGCTGTAATGATGACTGACCTCTTCTTTTACTGTTCCTCAAACTGGAAAATCCAACGTGATAGCACTCGAAGATCTTGGGTTTTGTCTTTGGGTAGCACTTCTTATGGTACGTAATGATAAAAAAGGGAAATTATGAATTTTTATCAGTATTTTGAAGGCAAGTGCCCACCTGAACATTCTAGTTTTGCAACGTTTGAGAAGATGTGTGACACATTGGATGAGGTCTAAAGGTTGAAGTGGCTTCTCCATCTGAGCATCCTGCCGGCGGGCAGTAGTAGCAGAGAAGATCTCCTATGAGTCGTGTTGGTTGTACTCATCCTTTTCCTGTTAAGTGAAGAAAGTGCTTTGGCTCAGAGCTTATTCACAAAACAAACCTGTGTTTGATCACCTTTGTCCTCACCCTGCAGGTAGAGAGGGTATGTCAATAGATCATATTGTAGAGCTTCAGATGTAATGTGCAGCTTCTGGAGCACTTCTCAGCTGCCTAGTAAGTTCTCAGTAAAGATCGCTTTGCTTGCTAGGCATTTATCCATCCTGGAAAAAGGCTTGTGAGACACTCCCCATTCGAATCCCCACCATCCGTAGGCACAGCAACTCCACTGCTGAACCCTCTATAGAAGGAGAGAGCAGGCAGGTAAATTGTGCTCCACCTGGTGCAACAAGGGCATGGAAACAGCTGTATATGATCAGCAGGCAAACCTCAGTGACAGTCCTGAAACACCATGGGTCAGCTGAACTAAATTACCTCTTCTAATGTCCCTAGAGCTATGCAGGCTTCCATCACCTGAGACCTGAGTTCTGTGTTCATCTGAAATGTTCCCAAGGTGGCCCTGCTCTGGCTCTGCTGCCTGCTGACCTGGACTTTTTTCAAAGCAGATCTCGCTATCTCGAAATCAGTAGGCACTCCACGCCTCCTGCTGTTGAGTTTGAGGGCACCACCTTCTATGCTGACAGCTCTTCCCTGCCCCTTTGTGGGGCTGCAGGCAGGACCTGGGGCACAAAAGACCTTGCGTGCTGGCTAGCTGCCCATGAGATGGGGTCTGTGCTGTGCTGGGAGCCGCGTGGCTCAGCAAACTGGTAAAGTGTGCTGTAGGTGAGGTGGTAATAGCAGCAATTGCGATGTTCTTTATGTTACAGCTTTCATTAAGCTATCAGCCTGTTTATCTATAGCTCAATGTATTTGCCTGTTGGAGCATATTGAGTAACCAGTTATAAATGGCAGGCTTTGCTGATGTTGGCGTTTCTGGTGTTGAAATCTAATGCTAGTGCTATTCTGCTCGTGTTGATGCATGTTCACATGTGTGGTTTGGTTTCCCTCACACACACAAGTTTAACTTCTGAAGGAGGGACACCTCCTGTGTAAATATGCACTGTGCTTAAAACGAATGTGTTTTTACAGGGCTGTTTCCCTTTCATAAGTGAACAGGACCGTGCTTGCAGCCATAAAATAATTTTACAACTTTCTTTCTTGTTTGCAGTCTCCCTGAGTAGGATAGAAATAATAAACAGATAAGTTATCTCCCTAAATGGTTAAGGGACAATAAGAAAGCTTCAAAACCATTAAAAAAAAAATATATATATATATATACATATATAATGCCTAGATCCTATTTTTTAGCAAAGCTGCTAAATAATTAGCCCTCCTTGTTGTTCATGGTACAGTACCTAGACATGCCATAAAGCAATTCCAGCTTCATCCAGTGGTTTGGGGTATATAATAGTTTACTATTCTTTTGCTGTTTTATCTGACAGTGATGGATCAACCCAGGAAAATGAGAGAGCAGGGGGAAAGGGGATTAAGATCTTAGCCTCACCAGCTTCTCCTGTGTTTAGTCCCTATGGGCAAGTGCTGATGAGAGTTCCCCGTTTTGTTTCTTCCCTGATTAAACTAAGAAACCAAACCAAAGGATGCAGGAGAAAAGGGTTAAAGGATTAGGAGATGGTCTTTGAACCGCCATGTGGCAAGGTAATGAGGCATGAATTATTAAAATTATTTCAATTATAACTGGCAGCCACACGCACCGCTTTTGCATTGCCTTTCTTCCTTTTTGTAAGAAGACAGATTTGCTACTGCTCATGGTTTCTTGGAAAAGAGACGCTCGTCCAGAAATGTTAGGTGTACACACAATGTAATTTGGGCTAAACTGCATTTGTGGTTAGATAAATTGAAGTGTCAATGAAATGGGCATGGTTCAGCAGCAAGACAATTACTGCTTGAAAACCTATGGGGATGGATTGCTGTCATGTTGATGGAAGGCCGTAGGTATTAGTGGCCTCCATTACCTGTATCAGAACAGTGAGCTGTGAGGCACTGGTCATACATCGCTAATGATAATTAAACAGTTTTTGGCTTTGGGAAGTGATGGAAAAAGCAGTATTTTCATACTGTGTATTCTTCTGTGCAAAGCATGCTCAACAAATGAGCTTTGGGTGCATTGAATGCGGATTTGTAGACAGTGCTTGGACTACTCCTGCTGGGAAGACAGGCATCACACTGCTAGCTGCCTTTTCCATATTTCTTGTGATATGCCTGTAGAAATGTAAATATTACCAGGCACAGCTCCATCTAGTGACTGCTAAGAACTTTGCGCTAAAGCCTGTGTTTTGGGTCAATGGACAATGATCTGAGGTCTTGGCTTCTTTGGCCACAAAACCCAATCATCACAAGTAAGGCTTGCAAGGTTTGCTATGGAATAAAAATGTAGAGATGATCTGGTGAAATCAGAACTTGATGAATGTTTCAGAATGATTTATTTAACAGGATTTAATTTATTTTTGGTACTTGTGAATTGCGGGTGGGGTGAGTGAGCAGGGAAGAAATAAATCTATCAGGGGCTCAGAGCACAGTGAAATCAGAGGTATTGTGAAGCTGTATCTCTAGCAGTTTAGCCAAACTGTGCCTTTTCACTCCTCTTCTCCATACCAAGGCCGTGCTTGTCCATACTCCATCCTGAAAGATGACAGTTAAAGCCTATTGCCATGTGAATGCATCTCTGCAGTTTTTACTTTCTGTACTTTTTATCTTAATAGGGAGAGAAAGCAAAAAAGTAGCATTACTGGTTGACTTTGGCACACACAGATGAACTCATCAGGAAAGGAGCAGTGGGCAGCACTGGACGCAATTAATAGACTGAAGTTCTGAGCCCATGAACTTTGCGGGGGAGCATCTGATCTATGGTGCAGCTGAGAGTGGACAAGACAGTAACACAAAAACCTGAGCAAAAATTAGTCCTTTGGGCAGGGAAACAATTGCATGAAGGCAGCCGCCGTGCCAGACTGCCAAGCCTGGAAGGGGAACAGGGCCGTGGGCCAGGCTGGGAGCTCACTGGGCGAGCAATGAATGGGAAACCTCTGCGGGGTCTGGCTGGGGCCATTGTTTGCAGTCACGGCAGGCAGCCTTCAGCCCTGCTCCTCTCGGAAATATGAGTTATTAAAATGTAACAACAGCAGGAAGGCGCTTGCACTAGAACTTACACAATATCCCTCTTATAGTTCCTGGTTTCCCCCTCTCCTTGGAGCGGAGCCACTTTCCTTAGGCCACGGGTGAGAGGAGGGTTTGTTCGTGCCGTGACCCTGCCAGCAGGTGACCATTTCTGCAGCTACTCTGCTGAGTTGCCTTCTGCAGCCTGGATGGAAATGGAGGCCAGGCTCCCCCCGGGGTTTCTGGATGACAACTTTTCCCAATCTGTTCAGTGCAACCCCATCTCAGGACCCGAGGAGAGGCGCGGGGGGATGAGGAAGGAGCAGGCATTCCTTACTGCTACATTCACGTAGTTCCTGGCACCGGCCAGCTCAGCAAGCTCCTCCTGAAACCGCTCCAGACTCTGAAATCATTTCTATTAGGAAACCATTCATGCTCTAGCTAGAGCCCTAGGTGACTCTTTAAAGCCCCAAAATTGCTAAAATGCTGTCGGTGGTCAGGAGTCTGACGCTGCCTGGCTTACTTTGGCAGAGCTGTGGCTGGGCTGTAGTGAGACCCGAGTCCTCTGCTCTTAGGCAGTGCTGTCCCTGCACAATTTTGTGCTTCCTGCTGGTTAGTACAGAGCTGGAATCCAGCTCTGTTTCCTTAGTTACCCTTAATGCTATCCCTGTCCCCCTCTCTGTGACAAAGGCTGGTTTTTTTGCAGCATGACCGTGCTTGCTCACTTCATTACCAGTGCTGCCATCACAGCTCTGGAGGACAGAGACTGTCTGCAGAGCACAAGTGTCAGTGCTGAAATAATAGAAATTGGCACTTTTTCAAGTTGAGGAAATCTTCAAGGTGAAAGTAGATATTTAGACTCCAAGGGACTGCCACTTGTGGGGATGTGGAGGACCTGGTGTCTGACAAGCCTCCTGCTGCCTGCAGCTCTGGTACGTGCTACCTCCGCCCTCCCTCTCAGCTCTGTTTTCAAGTCCCCCATGAGACGGATGTGTTAGCCCAGTCATGCTGTTACCTGCTGAACTGCAGCGGGCTTGTTTCAGTGCGTAAATTACCTCTCTGCTTGTCTCGCTCAAGTGATGATTCATTTTGATTGATCAGCTCTGAGCTGGGTGTGAAGACAGCTCGGGCTGCTTCATTGCTGGCACTGCCGTGCTCTGGGTGAAGCTGGGTTTTACGCTTTAAAGCCACTGCGTGTTGCAGCTCCTCTGCCTGGTGACTTCCTCCTGTTGCTGTGAATGGGGAAATTCCCCTGGGCCTTTCTGGAGCTTTCTGTCAGTATTTGTACCCAGCTAGTTTGGAAGTTTGGATGAAGTGTGAGCTGAGGGTTTGCTCATTGTATGAGGTGGCTGGAAATGAGTGCACTGGTTCTGAGAGGTTGGTCAGTCTGCTGCTGTAAGTCTTGTGTGGGAACTTTAGTCTGCTAGCAGATGGCAAAAAATCCTTTTAAATTCAGGAGTAAAAGGTGTAGATGGAAGATAAAGAGCAATGGAAAGTAAAGCTATGCGAGTGTAAGAACAGAATAACTAATAATCGTTAGCAAGCATGGAGGAGACAAGATGTAAGTGATGGATAATGCTGGGTGACAGTATATCACAGAGAAACCTACACCAGTTTCCAGAAACACTGAGTAATATGTGTAATAGTGCTCCAGGACTACAATTCCAGCCCTAGGTTAAAAATGCTGCTTTCTGTAGCTCTTTTGTGTGTCTATTTCCCCACCTGTGAAGCTGTATAATAGTAATTTCCTCCCAGAAGAGCTGCAAACTCTGGCTAGAAGTTACAGTATGTTATAGCATTAAGGAAACGGTGGCTATTATTAATCATTCCTTATATTTTTTCAACATTCTGCATAAATAAATTTTGTTTGTTTTGGTTTTTAAAACTTGGAATCCATGGCTGGACCAAATTAGAGCTGGAAGCTGAGAGGTGCAAGGAAAGACATCCAAAATGCTGCTCAGTTTGCTCTGTATGGGACAGAACTGCTGAGGCTGCATCACTTGCAGCTCTCGAGCCTGGTGCCAGCATACAGAATTCCCTCCTTACAGCTTTTCCATTTTGCGTGCCAAGTATCCAGCTCCTCAGTCTGTTATAAATCTTCCCTAATTCTGTAATTGCTTTGGTAGTGATTATAGGCAGACTCTTGTTGATCCTTCTGTGGTTTTCCTTTATCCACATTTTCTGTGGGCTTTTTTTTTTTTTTTTATTGTTGTTGATCCTTTTTTCCAGTTCCTTTTCTCCCTTTTTCCAGTTCTAGCAGGCCCCATGGCTCCAGTCCAGTGTCTTCCCTTCAAACAACAGGCAGAGCCCCTCTACATCTGGGTCTGCCTTTCCAGTACAAGCCTTCGGGGGAAGGGGCACCTTGTGCCTCTTCTGCACTCACAAATACGGGAAGCAAACATGTAAGTTCATGCTTTAAGAACATGTTCTGAATCAAACTGGGAGCTGCATGCAGCGATGGATTTAGAAGTTGTGGCAGGAAGACAATTAAGCATGGCTTTAAGCATGATTGTTCCATTCTCTAAATACCTGTGGATATCTCTAAACATAAGCAGTTACAACAACAGTGAAGTGGTTGGGCCTGGCTTAAGCTTGGCACACGCTTGGGTTGCACCAGGTTGGCTGCTGCTCTGAGAACAGGTTGGAGTAGGCAATGTGTGGTCTCTGCCCTGCAGCAGATTTGTCCCATGCTTACTTCTGCACAGCAGGTCCAGCAAACCTCACTATGCAAAACCCTAGTACTCCTGTTCTCCCTCCCCAGGGATGTAGGCTCACTTGAGTAAAATGAACTTGTGAAAACATACCTGATAATCCACCCTGACCAAATGCAGGCAGTGGGGTGAACCCCTGCCCTGGTTCATGTGTGATGCTTTGATAAAAATCAGTGATACTCTCACTTGGTGGCAAGATCCAGATCTCTCATGAACATGGCTGATGCAAAGCTATGGTTCCTGCTTTGTTCCTGTAGTTTCAGCGAGAACTCGGGCCATAAAAGCCATAAAACTGGGTTGTACATTTGTGGAAAATGGATTAAGCTTTGAGGGGTTTGAGAGTTTGACTTTGACCTGTTTTTGTTTTTCAAACTTGCAGCTTGTTTCAGAAGTGCTCAGCTGGCATTTCTGAAAGCAGCTGAGGGATTTCAGTGGTTATTAAGAGGGATATTCCTGTAGGTCAGCTCAGGAAGCACTTCCAGGAGTTATATTTTCAGAGGTGGATGCTATTAAGGATGGGAAAACTCTTATGACCTCTCATTAGGCTACCAGTGACTTTGTTCTACTATATAGGCATTGACTTCTGCCTTTTTTTGTCTGTTAATATATCCTTCAGCTTTCATGTCAGCCTGAAGTATCCCCTTCCCTACCCATGGGAGAGGCTGTTCTATGAAAATGTCCATCTGATGTACCTCGTGGTTGAGCAGATGTTATCTTACTTGGTAATGAAATTCTGCCTTGAGTAATTGGACATTCTTCCTGGTTCCTCATAATTAAGGCGGGAGAAAAGAACAAAACCTGCTGATTTGATATGAGTAATTGCTTCATTAAGTTATTTGCTTCCTCACCATAACCATCAGCCCGAAGATGAGAACAGCGTGGCCATCAGACCATATATGCCTACACCGTAACGCTGCGGGTCTCGGTGCTGCCTTGTCAGATGGAATCACAGGCAGAGGAGTTGGGAAACACGCTGCTGAATTATTTACCTCTTAACCATATGCACTTAAAACCACAGAGAGTCTGGCTGTTGCTAGCTGTGCTGTGTCCCAACCAAGTGAATCAGCCCCTGGAAATAGCAGAGAGCTCATGTGTGAGGCTTTAGATCAACACAGCTGCCTTGCCTCCTGTATCTGAGCACTGTGAGATGATGTTTAGAGGCTGAACATCTGTGTCCTGCTGTGGAGCAGGCAAAAAGCTATGTGAGATCCTGGTTGGTGCTGAGAAGAAAGCAGCTCAGAACTGGAACGTGGCAGCATCTTAGCTCTGGCCCTTAGTGATGGCGTATGGCTCCGCTGTCATTTGGTTTTCTGGCTTGTATTTGTGTTTGGATGCACATGGAGCCACTGGTGATCACGCTGTACCAGGTGTCACTGGGGATGGGTAATTGTGCCTTGTTCATTTCTTCAGTTACATGGGCTTAGCTGAAACCTCAGCCATAACTTTAAGTAGGAGATTCTGGGTACTTGTGGACCTGAGCTTCTCTCAGACATGACTGCCCCCTCTCTGTGATGCTGTTGCTCCTGAATAACAAGTCACCCCAAATGCACTTCATAAATCTCTTTATTTCCTTGTTGCAGCCTTGAGAACTGGCTTCTGAATGGGGCAGGCACAGGATTTGTGTGTGCCCTTGCTTGGGGCTCAGAAGCTCCTTGGCTGGGAAGTCTCTGAGTTACCCCCGGTGTGGGGCAAGCAGGTGAGGCAGTTCCAGGTCACTGCTAGTCAGTCCCTGAGACCTCTGCATGCTGTGCTCTGCAAAGTCCGTATTTTCCAGGAATGCTATCAGAAACTGATTATGCAGCTGATTCCTATCTCCCTGAGGATCTGGGAAGGTATGTTTTTGTAAGAGACCAGCTCGGAGCTGACAGTCCCAATATTCCTACATCTGCAAAGCTAGGTAGTAACAAGCTAGCCCAGAGCTGTAATTCCTGATTTGACAACTTTTTTTTTTTCCAGAGCCATTAGAAATAAAAATCTGTGTTTTCAGTTTTTTTGAAGTAAATGAGGATAATGATGAACTTAAATAACCAAGGCATTGTAAGGATTAAGTAACTGCCGCACAACCAGCACTTTGTATGAGCGAATACTCCTTTAGGGCTGTGGGGAAAAGGAAGAGCAATCAGAGATGCCACAATATTTCAATTTCCTCGAGGCAGTGGCGGAAAGAAGGGCAGATCCTGCCAGTGCTGCAACTGACTGGCACTGGTTGCTTGGCTCTCGTCCCTTCTCACAAGCATCGTGCTGTCCTGGGCTGCAGGTTGTGCAGAGCAGGGACTGTGCAAAGCCTCCAGCACTGCTCCAGTGGCCAGCCCCCTGGCACAGGGCTCTTCTGGCTGCCCAGAAGGGCAGCAGTCAGCTGCCTGGCCTTTTTTTTTTTTTTTCTCTGATTTGGTGCATCTGGGCTGCTGGACTTTGCAAAATACATGGTGTGAGTCAGGCCCTGTTGCTCTTGCAGCACCCAAAGCAGCCTCTCTTGCCTGCCTCTTTCTGCTGGAAGCTCCAAGATCTCATCTGTGTGGTCTCCTTCCCCTCTTGTTTTCTTTCTCTCCACTCTGAAGGCTGTCTGAGCTGAGTTTCATAGGGCTTTTAGGTGAGCAGCACTGACAAGGCTTGGTTTGGCAGCTGCCTGCCTGTGCTGGGGAGGCTGGGTTGTTGGCAGAGAGCAGGGCTGGAAAATTTTTGCATCCTCTCTTGCAGCCACGAAAGAGCAGTTGGTCAGGGGAATGTTGCTCTGAGGATCATATGTAAAACAAACAGAGCTGGAGAAGATGTGGGTGGCTTACAGCCCGGACACCTGAGTTTCCACTTCTAAATCACTCAGAGATACTGTTCCCCAAAGAGGAGGCTGAGGCCTGCCCTGTGCTCACCAGTGGGTCTTTGCAGCATAAATTCTGGTTTCTCCTCCTTGCTAGTCACCCAGGGAGCTCTGCTCCTTGCTGTAACAGTGACTTCTGCCTACCAGGCAAAGCCTGCAAGCCGCAGGGCAGCACTGAGTAATGCTCAGCCTCCCCCTGCCCTGGGAAAACTCAACTTCCCTTTTGCAAGCTGAGAAACTTGGTCAGAGAGGTTGAATGAGTCAGTTGGAGAGATGCATTCATGCAGCTCAGCATACCAAACTGTCTAGCTTTATTCCAGTCCATGAGATTGTATTTTATTTTTTTTCCCCCAGATCCTCTCCCCTTCCTCCTTTCTGCTCTCCCCTCCTCACTGCTCCATGCATTACTTGGTGCTGTTGCCTCCCCCAGTTTCTCCCTCACCTTGACCCTTCCCTGAGCCTCTGGCTCCCTGCCCCAGCCCACCACACGTAGCAGGCAGTGCTTGTCTCTCGCTCCTCTGATCACTGCACGATGTTTAGCTTGGGAGATTGCATATCTCAGTGCAGGACCCCCACGTGCTGGGGAACGTGCTTGCCTGGAGGATGCTACTGGGGGAGACAGCACATACTGCTCACAGAAAATGCCTCTCGTGCCTATCACGGAGCTACAATGTGGGTGTTGCACACTAAGCCATGGGTTAGCAGCAGTGGAGGGCATCAGAGCTGGGCTGGGCTCAGCAGCAGGAGGTGCAGGCAGTGCTCAGGTGAGCCCTTCTGTGCTTGTGCCTCATGGAAATCAATGCCATGTGCACGGAGTTGGGCATGGCCAGGCAGAGATGAGTGAGGTTGGTGCAGCCTCCAGCAGCTGCTGCCAGCTCTGCACTTCCAGCAGTGCCATGCTGGAGCAGGATGGGTTCTGCAGGGGGGGTTCCTGCAGGAGCAGGGTCAGGGTTAGGTGCAGCGGGCTCGGTGGTGTCTGCCTCTGCAGCTGGGCTGAGCCTGCAGCCTGAACCCCTTGCTTTCAGGAGCAATAAATTCCCTTGCTGATCTTACGAAACTGGAGAAAAGAAAAAAAAAAAAAAAGCTATAAATGACTTACCTATTCGAAGCCTGTGGGCTCTGTATTGTATTAAACATTAACCTGCCCTTCTGAGCCGAAGTGCTGACTCTCTTGGTAATTCTGAGGCCTGGGCAGCCAAATAAAAGGATCCTTTGTCAGCCGATATTTCAGAGAAATCCCTTCGGCCATTTTCTGTCTCATCGTGTTTGTTTGGCCCCGTGGTGGAAAGCCTGCTGCACAATTTGCTGTTTGTATTTGTGCAGCCAAGCCGATCGGACGGCTGTACCCCAGCCGTGGCTCGACGTGCTGGTCACCAGCAGCCCCGCAGAGGCACAGGCACACGTTGCACAAAATCACACGCACGTGTAACCGTATGCTTCAGTGCACCCCTGCATGTGCAATCACACTTAACCAGGCACACGGGCACACGTGCACATACACCCGTGTGCAAGAAGAGATGAAAATTCTTTTGACATTCTGTAAAATGTATCCCCATGAGCACAGGGTATGAAAAGTTGCTGTGCCCGTGGGAGAGATGCAGGCAGGAGCAGAGCTGTGCTCAGGAGTGGGTTCTGCCCCTGACTTTGCCCTTGCTTGGTGTGCAAGGTGGGGCAAGCCATTGTGCTATTGTTTCTCCTCCATGGATTGTGACTAATGGTTACAAAAGAACTTGTGGAAAGGGTAATATCTTGTTACTATGGGCTTAGAGATATGTTTACTTAAGTAACGAGGGCTTTGGTGGTTCAAAAGTTTTTATGATGACAGAACTCTATGAAAACCTCCCTGCTGGGATCGCAGTGTTGCGTCAACTCAACATGGCCATGCAGCAGCAATAGGGTTGCTGCTGGCACCCCAGGAACAAGTAGGGACTCCCAAGTTGTTTCAGTGCAAAGCCTGAGTGCTCAGCACTGGCTGCCCCAGAAATTTCAGATGGTCTTCAAATTGTGTTTTAAATGACCAAGAGAGGTTCAGACAGGTTTTTTTGTTTTGTTTTCGTATCTATTATAGAGGTGATAATCTGCAGCTGAGAAATGGTATCAAATACAGATGGCACTGTAACCTTGCAAACCATCCACCGTTTCTGTCCCTGGCAGATGCCAGCATTAGGGATGGGGTGAAGAAGAGTTCTACTATGGAGAAGTCCAAAACTACATAGAGAAAACAAGAGGGAGCAAACCAAAAACCCCTTCGTAGCAACCCCTGCCTTTAAGCTGGTGGAAGTGTCTCATGGCTGGGACTCAGGCTCCGCACCTCTGTGGGTGACTCATCTCCCAGTCTCCCAGGCAGGGGAAATCTCTGCTGTGATCAGCTCCGTCCCTCTTCCTGCACCTCAGTGTGCTAGTCATCGCTAGCCTTAATTTGCTGCTCCTTCCCGTCTGTGTTAATAAGGCCCCCAGCTTTACTGCGTTTGTGTCACTAATTGTCCAACAGGTGTTTTGCCAGGGACTGATCCAGAGCACGCCTGCTCTCCCCACAGCCCCGTGTGCTGAGGCACAGGAGGAATTCCACCTGGAGCCTCCCTTCCCCAAATAAAAGCTGGGTAACAGGGAGGGGGCTGCCAGATCCCCGTGCATTGGGAAGCCAGTTATTTGATCCGGGACTCGTGGGGAGCTCTCCCCGTGGTGTGAGCCTGCAGGAGCGTCTCACTCGACCTGCAGCCCTGAACGAGCCCTTTACGCCTGGGCTCGGCGAGGGGAGAGCTGTTGGTGCTGCTGGGCGCCGACGGCCGCTCGTGCACTTTGAGCTGGGAACTGCCAGGCTCGAGAACAGCGCTGACCTGAGCTCTTTTGGCAGCCGGGGGCCGAGTCAAAGCTGTGGGGTGTGCCGGGCCGGAGGCACGAAATTCCCTTTCTTCTCCCCCTGCCGCGCTGACCGACCGCACCGCGTCTTCCAGGGCTGGCTGCCGGCAGCAGTAACCCACAGATCCCCTTTGTTTCCTAGGGCGATAACGTGCAGCCGCCGGGGAGGCTGAGCCCTGCTCTACCCCTGCCGGTGCCAGGAGAGTTGGAACAGCCCATAACCGAGTGCGTGATTAGGCAAGGTGTGCGCTAATTAATGGGAGCGCTGGGCTGCCCCTCGGCTGCAGCCGCGCGCGTGGATGCGGTGGCGGCGTGCGCGTCTCCTCCCCGGCCCTGCCTGCGCCAACAAAAGGACTGAGCCCGTGGCACAGCACCCCGGGGACAGCTGGCGGAGCCGTCCCGGCGCTGGCTGCCCTTCCTATGAGCAGCTCGAAGGAACAGCATGAGGAAATCAGCGTATTCAGGTGAGCAAGCGGCCGCCCCGTCTGCGCCTCTCTCCTCTCGGCTCTCTCCCTTTGGGTCTGTCCTGGGAAAAGAAGAAAGTTTAAAAACTCAAGTCTGGCTTGCACGAGCCCCTCTCCCTGCAAGCGGCTCTGTACTGGAGAAAGGAGCTGTTTTGGTCTGTGCAAACAAACCTTGTTGACAAGTAGAAAAGGCTTAAAAAGCAAAACAAATCAAGGGAAGTAGCTTGTGAGAGCCAAAACTCAGCTGTTGTGGCACGGAGCTTGTTGTTCAGAAAGCACCTGGGCCATACGAGGCTGACTCCAGTGCTGAGTGGCAGCCTGAAATTAAAACAGGACAGTGCTATTGCTTGTGACACCAGCCTCAGGGCTGGTGGGGTTCCCGGCTGCCCTGTGCAGAAGAGCTGGGACCCCAGACACCACGGGATTCTTCCTCCCTCCTCCTCCTCCTCACCCCAGCTTTGTGGTCTTGCCCTGCCAGGTGAGGGCTCCATGCCCATGGCTTCCTGGGGCTCCCTCAGGCACCTTCCTCCCCAGCTGACCTGAGAGCGAGCAGCCACAGCTGCCAGCTTTTCTCGGAGCTTTCTCTGAAGTCTTGCCAGCAGCCCTGAGAGGTGGCTGGTGCATGACAGCACGGACGTGTGCCCTGTGACAGGTCCGTGGCTCGCCCCGTGCAGCTTGGTGCCCTCTGGCAGCTCTTCTTAGTGCAGGCTTTGGCTCTGCAGCATATTTCTGTTTGGCTCCGGCTTCCAGCCCATGACTCTGCTCTGCAAGCCCTGTTCTGCCCTGGCTTCACCCTGCCTGCTTTGGGAACACAGTGTCATGGTGCTGGTCTTCGTCCTGAGTCATGCGTCTGGGCAGCCGCGGTGTGGCGGTCACCGGAGCCACGTAATGGCCCGCGGGACTCAGTGGAGCTGAGGGAGCTGGTGGTTGTGCTTAGAAACCCCCGTGTGATGCTGCTGCCTGTTTGTTAGAGTCAGGAGCATTTCCCCGTAGTATATTTCTCTTACACAAGTGGCTGAATGGACTGCCAGGGAATTTTTCTTAGGGCGTATGTGCCAGGAACCTGGGAAGGGCTAAGAATGGTTATTAACATGTTGTAATAGATTAAAGTTGGTGTTAATGGTGACGAATTGCACCTAGGGAAAGCTGCTGTTTGTACAGGCCTCCTGAGGTGCTGCTCACAGTGGCTGAAGGGGCCCTGGAGCAGACAGGAGCAGTGCAGGAACAGGTGTGGGGATAGCTGGGGGGCTGGAGGAAAAGCTGTTAGTTTTGGACCTGAAATTAAGGCTTCTCAGGGATGAAGCTGTGTATTCCTTAATTGTTTTGTTTGCTTTGGGCTAATTGTGCTGGAGTGAAGCTGTGGCACCACAAAGCCCATGATGTGATTGTATCTCTGGTCAGCGTCTAAATTAGTGTTAGCTTGGTGTTGCAATGAAGATCAACTGATATCTGGCCAGTACCTGTAATTCAGAAAGGGAGTGCAGTCATATTTTGGAAACTCTGTTTGCCTGGAGTTTTGATTTGGTACATGGCAGTTATTTACAAAAACAAAAAATAAATTAAAGGAAGGGAAGAATTGCATTAGCCAGTTAAAACAACAGCACAGTTGCACACTGACCACCACCAAAGCACAGACAGCTCTCGCAAGCAGCCCTGATGTGTGTGTTGCAGAGGCTCTGCTTCTGGTCGTGAAAATCCCTGTTGTGCTGAGCTGGGGCCCTACCTCCCCTGGCTCATGGGGAAGAAAAGCACTCGGTGAATCACCCACTGCGCCGTGGAGGCCTTTGGAGAGCTGCCACCTGTGTGCCGGGCAGAGCCAGCCCTCCTTATCCTGTAAATCTGATGGCTTTAGAAATCGGGGAGCAGCAGCGGTGACTTGCTTTGGGGAAATACATTTGGAATCCAAGAGACAAGTAAGAGGTACAGAGCGCTGCAGAGCCTCCAGGCTTTCTACGGATAGAGAAAACAGGGAGATGACAGATGAGCAAGTTCTCAGTGCAAAGCCTCACTTCTCAAGCACCGTGCTGGCAGCCTTGACAGCCTGGAAACTCATTGCTTTGCAGAGAAACTGCCCTAAAATTAGGACAAAAGAAACAGCTTCCTCAACCCCTCTTTGAGGTTAGGGAGCATCCTGTCCTTGCCTCTTCCATATATTCTGAATTTATATGGTGGACCAGCTTCCAATGAACCTAACCAGAAAATTTCACGACTTTGTGGGGCTGAAGCTCCAGCCCTGTCCTCCTCTGTTAACGCAGCAACACTTTGTGGTGTGCTCTGTTAGCAGGCTGCTCCCCACCTCAGGCGAGGTTTACCTTTGCTGAAGACCTTCAGGGGAAATTATTACCCATCTGCTACAGCTCTTGAGCACATGCCATATAGGTGTGGTTGGGATAGTGCTCGCCTTCGGATGCTTTACCTCTTACTGATAACGAGAGGTTCAGACCTTTGTGCTGTAGCTGCAGGCGCTGGAGCTCAGCCCGCAGCTGTCTTCTGGAACTTCCTGGCAAGAGGAGAGAAGAGGGCAAAAAAGGGATTTTACACAGCAAGTTAAAAATGAGCAATAACCACTGTTGAAGCCAACTCCTAAATGTTTGCTTTAGGGATGTCTATTATTTCAGATGCTTGAGAAAAGGAGAGTTTCTTCTGAGTTATTTTAGTTGTCCTGAAATATTATTTTTTAAAGGGTTTTTGGGTTCTCATTTTCCATTACTCAAGCACAGTTGCATTGCCAAAGAAGCAACAGACAGGATTCATGACAAATGCCACAATATTTTATAGGCATTTTCAAGAATGATGCAAACTGTTTTAGCCAAAGACTGCTTACAGTTTCAGGTTTATAAGTTGGCATATGCTGAAATAAGGGTTGCACTAATTGCAGTAGCTGCAGAACTGTCATATGTGACCCACCCTTACCTTAATTATCAAGTCCTATTTTATTGGTAAGGCACGTATTTAGAAATAACTGCTTGCATATGAGCTAAGGTTATAGGGAAAAATGCAGAAGTAACAGGGAACTGACCTGGTGGTTGCATTAGGATTCGGGATTTTTTTTCCCCTTCATCATGACTCACAAACAGATTCCCTATAAAACACGCACAACAGGATAGGGAAGGGAAGTGACTGAAGATGAGGCCCTGATAAATCTGCTTTGCTGTGTGGCTGAAGACAGCAAACAGCTGAGGTGTATTTCCAGGGACATGTGGGTGACCTTGAGCTCCAACTCAAAGAGCACAATGCCAGCTGCTCCGTGCCTGCTGCCAGAGCCACGTCCCCAAAGCACCGGGCAGCTGCCTCCAGGGAAGTGCTGCTCTTGGTGGTGACGGGAGCGCTGCAGAGCACGACAGCTGGGATAGCCCTGGGATGTGCAGTGCAGCAAGAGATCATCTGGCAGGAAATGCAGGAGCTCGCCGAAGCACAGTGAAGGGTGGTGGGTAGGCTTGGCCCCCCCTAAAAGCAAGCATCAGGGGTTGTGGCTGGGCAGGCGCCTGCTGAGAGGGGCCTCAGTACAGCTGAGATGGGAAAATTCAAGAGGGAATCTTTTCCAGGCTGACACTGCACATGAAAGGCCTGGTGTAATTCCCCCCGTGGCTTTTAACCTTGGTGTGATAAAAGCTGCTAGGTGGGGCGGAGATGACACGGGGCTTGCAGATCCCCATTGTTCTCTCCTGAGCCAGACCCAGTGTCCTCAGAGCCAAGTGGCATTTTGTTTGTCTAAGCCATGGAAAAATGAGCAAGGTTGTTCAGGCTGATTTTTTATTTTTTTATTTTTTATTTCGTAGTTCCTTGTTCAAGCTGTAGTATCAAGGGAAAAAAAAAATAGAGCTTGGATCCAACAAAAACACTGATTTAATTTAAATTGTCGTTTTTTTAACAGAAACTTCCAATATTTTGTTTTGAAATATGTAGAAAGCCATTTCCTTGAGCTCAAACTCCCAGATAGCTCTTAGTCTCCCAAAGCTGCGTTGCTGGGCCAACAAGCTCTCACAAATAAATGACTGCACTGGGGATTTGCGAGCAGCCAGAGGAAGCTGCATCCTCAGTCCGCGGCTGTTCAAACCTATTGCTCCAAACCTGAATTCGGTGCAAGCAACGCTTCTGCCAGGTCAGCTGAACGAACTGCCCCCTCGCACCATTTCCACTTGTTATCCCTGGATGAAACAAAGCTGCCTGATGCACTGAAGCATATTCCTGGTGCATCTGTTGCAAGGAAGTGGTCAGCCTCTGTGTATTGAGACCGAAGCACTTTGCAGTTATTCAGCAGGGAACTGGTGAAGGAGCAGGTACGGCTGGCACTGGCACAGCTGCGTAGTGCTTGTGCAAATAGCCTGCAGTGAGGGAAACGCACCAGCCTTTGGGAAGGCTTCTGCAGAACAGCAGGAGCAACAAAAATCTCCTGCACCCAGAAAATGGGCAGAGCAGTGAAGCCCAAGCTGGCTTCTTGCCTTTTCCTCCAGCAGCAGAGCTGAAGCACTTGTCAAATCAATGCAAATGCTGGAGACCTGAAGAGGCAGGAGGAAAGCGGGGAGAGGATGGGATGATGGCACTGGCAGTGTCACCGTGGGGTGAACTTCCCCAGGAGTGCCAGTCCTGACATCATGGTCAAAACTTCAGGCTTTACAAGTTGTTCATTACTGGGTTTGGTGTGGGCATTGTGATACCTTGTGTTACTGACGTAACAGGAAGGAAAATAAGGACTGCAAAATGAACTTTATTGATAATCCAAGAATAGCAGGAGGCTGGTGCACAAAGGGCTTTGTATCTTGTTTTCAGGATGCTGAAAGGTCTACAGGTTGGCTTGGTCAGCTGCATGGACTTAAAAGAAGCCATAAGTCAGATCTGTGTGAAAGCTGGCTGATACCAAATGTCCACGGCCCCCTATTCTTGCTTTAAATCCCCAAACAAAAGAGAAAACAGGCATGATCCAGTTTCTGTATGGCAAACACTCACTTATTGTTTTAGGAACTGCATCTCTGATTAGTCCATGCCTCACTCACATTTTCCAACCAGTAAACAACGGCCTCGGTGCCTCGTCGTGTTTACACGTTCTGCCTGGTGGGCTTTTTTCCCCAGCCCCCTTCATTTATTTATTTTTTTACCACTTGATCCATCACAACAAGCCAGTTGCTGCTCCGTCCCTGCCTGAGCCACTTCCCTTTGTTGTGTGAGGGTTGGATGTGGCCTCTGACATCCTCGCTGGCTGCTGCCCCGGTGTTGTATGAGCTACAGCAGCGTTCAGGGGCACCCGGAGAGAAGGGCTACCACAGGCTGAGTGCTGCAGGGCTATAGGGTGAAAATGCACATCTTTCCCTCCCCGTGCCTCCAGATTTCTCAATAGCAGGTTTGCACTATGAAGTTAAAGTCCAAAAACCTTTGAGTACTTTGATTATTTCTAAAATGGAGAAGGTGTGCGTTACAGAACTAGATCTCTAATGTGCCTATCCTCCTCTTTTGTTAGTAATTTTCCCAGAGTCCTACAAATTCTTGGTGTCTCCAAGGGGCAAAGCACCTTGGTGCTTGGACAGACCCTCAGCAGCCTTTGAGGCCTTTCCGTGCCTTTCTGTGGCTCAGCAGATAGAGCTGTTGATGGCACCTGGCATCACTCCTGGAAAACTCACCTCTCTGCTTGTTGCAGAAATTGAAAGGCAAGCGCAGGAGGTTCAATACAAAGCACAGTTGTTATATCGGACCCACATGCTGACAGAATATATTGCTCTAGGTGTCAACACACCCTGTGTTGCAGTCATGTTTCTGATGGCTTGAGATGATTGATGCAATGTTAGCAGAACGGTTCTCCAACGGCAGTGTCACACGGAGCCGGGGTGGCAGGATCAGCCTGACAGGTTGGGCTGGGTGCTCTGCCACTGCCAGGTTTGGCTGCGTGTACGGGCAGTGCTGGAGCTTTGTTTGGGTAGGAAACATCACAATGACTGCTAGGAAGGTTCAGAGAAGCAGAGGAATCCAGCCTGCTGAGAAAGCCACATTTAGAAATTGCGATATGTAGAAAGAAGAAAGCTGTCCAGGGCCTGATGGGGTGAGAAGCTGTTCTCACAGAATACCATCATCATCTTCAGTGCTGCTCAGGATGGGCAAGGACAAGAAGTGCCATGTGCAGTGAGGAAATGCTGCAGAGCAATTCCATGGCAAGCAGGTACACAAGTGACGAGGAAAGGGGAGCTAAAGACATTCCCTTCTTTCCTCCTGCACTTCCATCACTGTTGGCATGCTCCTGGGCTTGCCCTCAGCCTGTGTGCAGCTCCTGCTCCCTTCCCTGCTGCTGACCAGTGCAGAAGTTGTGCCTGGCCACAGCTCAGACTGGTGGAGGCTCAGCGTTGGCTCTCCTCTGCCCAGCCACTGCTTGCTGTGAGGCAGGGAAAGCTCCTAGGGAGCGGTGCTGCTCATACCAGATAGTGAGCAGAGCTTTCTGCATGACGTTAACGTGCCTCCTACATGACTCCTTTTAGCACGTGCCAGAGTAGTAATGGCTTTTGCAGCTTAAGGCCAGAACCACGTCCGGGGCAAAGTCTGTGGAATAGCACAGGACTTTGTATTGCCATGGATGGAAGTGCAGCTTGTGAAGCTTTACCACATTAGAGAGCTGTGCAGTCTCCACTTTCTTTTTCGAAGCAACCTGGGACGTGCTGGGGAGGGTGGGATCTGTCTGTCCCTAGGGGTGATGCTCACCAGCCCTGCCTTGTCTGTGGATGTGATGCCTCGTGCTCTCTGTCAGTGCTGAGACCCAGCTCTGCAGCTCCTAGCCTGATTTGAGAGCAAAACAGGGATGAACGATGGCTTGAAGTGCCCTTTAAAAATCTGACACTTAAGAGGGGGGTTCAGTGCAGCCTGGGAACACCCGGTCTGTCCCTGCAGCAGCCCAAAAGGGATTCCTGGCTTTGTGCCTATAAAGCAGTTTTCACTGTCACACAAAGTACAACATCAGTGTGTGATGGTAACAGGAGGAAGGGAAAGGGATTTTTTTGCCCAGTGGTGCAACATTTGGGAAAGCAGCTGGGCAGAAGGGGCTCACTGAAGTTATCACTCTAGCATTAGCAGTGCTCGTTGTGTTACTGCAGTCTGAGGCACAGTACACATTACCTCTGACCTGAGTTTCCCATTCTGGGGAGGGCAGTTTCAGAGCTGCTGTCCAGAGCATGCGACTGTCCCTTCCTTCCCCTCCAACATGGCACTGCCTTCAAGGCTCCCAGATGGGAGCTGAACTTGAGAGGCTGTTGCAAGCTGCAACTAGCAGCAAAAGGGTTTTGTTCCCCTCTCCTTGTCCATGCCAGATGAGTATTATTTACAGGAAACACTTTGTGCAGCTTGGAGGTTTGTTTAGAGAAGGAGTGTAGAGGGAGGAGTCAGTTAAAAGCATAATGGAAATAAAATAAAATAAAAAGGTCATGGTAATGCTCGAGAAGGTCCATAATTTCCTGGTGTGGGAGTTTTGCTATTCTGGGGACTGAGGGAACAGCAGAGCTCGGGCTCTGGTTCCCAGGGGGAGACAGTGTTTGTTGGGGCTGGTGAGCAGAGGAACCAAACCAGCCTTCCCTGGGAAGAGATCAGATCCTGCTGTGGCCATGGGGCTGAACCCAAATCAGCTGCTGGAGACACAGTGAGTCCCTGGCACGGTGTTGTCCTCTTGCAGGGCCTGAAGCTGCGTCCCTTACATCCCTTACGTCCCTTTGCAGGCTGCAGCAGCAGTGCTGGAGAAACCCCAAGCATGTCTGCCTGGGGAGCAAGCTGGAGTCCTAATCCTCAAGAGCAGCCCCTGGGTGCGAGTTTATTTTTGCCGTTATCAAGGGAAATGGGGATTGCCTATAGCCTTATATAATGCACAGAATAAACAAAGGAAATGAGTACAAGATGCCCTCAGCAATTACAGTCAAGAGCTGTTGTTGAATGACTCAGCAGCTAAGTTAAAAGTGCCTGGACATGTACAGAGAAAAGTTGCTGAGAAGAATAACAGATCTCGGCGAGTTACAAGTCAGGACAAAGGAGCTGCACGTGATAGACCATGGGAGGTTGCAGGGATTTAGTCAAGTGAGTTTAAGGCCGATGAAAAGCTGTGAGTTAACATGGCTGGAGGCTTTGGCTTGCCTGCAGGAAGGATACAGATGTGGGCATGAAGAGCATGCGCTCACGTGAGGAGCAAGTGTCCTGCACTGGCTCGGATGGGGGCACACCCAGCTTCTCTGGGGCTGGCATGCTCCAGGGCTGTCTGAGGGCTTTGCTTCCTAATATCTGATTGCCCTTTTTCCCCTCCAAGATGACTTTCAATCTTTAAAATCAAAAGCAACTGTTTTTTCAAATCAGTGAGTCTGGAACTCTATTCATTAACTTGGAGTGTGGAAATCTGACGTTGCTGCTTTTCCTGAAACGCTGTGGTTCTCCCAGTCCTCTGCTTTGCTTTGGGGAAGCTTTCTGACCTCCCTGATCTTTAGTGTCCTGACAATAAAGGGAGTCACGTGTGCTGTATTGCTTTTATCTGAGGTCAGTTGCTAGAAGCACCAGGAAATCCTTAAAATCAGACCTTTGCTATGTGCTCTCACAGCCCTGTTTGCCGCATGAAGGGATTTTTCCCCTCTGGTGTCCTGCCTTCACGTGTTTAAGAACGTGTTTTTATCAAAGCAGGCATAACACAGAGATGTGAGTTTGAGTTGTGCCCAAGCTGTACCAAACCCACTGCATCCTACCCTTTGATTTCAAGTGCCTGTTTTTGTTTTCAGTGGGTAGGTTACAGCTCTCGAAAGTGCTGCATATTTACTGAATAGATCAGACTTGCGCAGCCCGAAGGGCTAACATTGCTGTAGCTAATTGTCCTTTGACATTAATTGTCATTCAGCTACATCTGCATCTGTAAACATTTTCTCAGATTGCTGTACTGACAAGTGAGATGCTTTAGTTGGCAAGTCCCACATCTGAGTAGGGGAAGGCTGTTGGTGCTGCACGGTTCTAAGGGGATGTCATGGCTTGGGTGGTCTCTCCCTTCCCCTTGGCAGCTGCAACATGAGGCTGGGATTTATCTCCCGCAGTGGATTTTTGTTGTCAGATCAACCTCTGAACAGTGATGTGAAATAATCCGACAGCTGATTTCTGCAGCTCAGGGTATGAAGGATGAACTCAGCTGTCCTGCCTTCGATCTATCTGCAAAGGCTTTGAGTGCTCCTGCATGGCAGAGCTGCTCTGCTGCCCGTGTCAGCCCCTGTCCTGGGAATCAGCATCACACAGCAAGGTTTTGTAATAAATGCCATGATTTTAGGGGCAGCAGGGGAGGTGGGTGGCAGAGGGGAGGATAGCTGAATTATTTTTTTGGTTGTTTTTTCTGACTTCTTTAAGATCATCATGGAATAACAAGAGCCCTGCGCTTAAGTCATGGTGGAGAAGGAATGGTTAAGAAGCTGTTTCATAATCTGTCAGGATTAATGTTCAGATTTTACTGAGCCTCTTATGCCCTTTGGGGCATGAATATAAGCACAGGAGCACCCAGGAATGGATATAGGCCAGAAAAACCTCTTGCAGTAACATGCTGGGTGTTTGTTATGGGAGGCATCTGCATTAGATCCTTTCACAAACTGCTCCTGTTCACTTGTGGGATTTTTGTGGGATGCTGTCGGCAGGGTTTGTAGCACAGGAGGAGGGCTGGCAGCTCTGTACATGGGAAGCAAGGAGCTGGAGGATTGGTGTGGGACATCAGCCACAGCCTCTAGGAGGAAAACCCAACCTTAGTCCTGGGTAAAAGCCAAGTCCCCTCATTCCCTTCCGGGGACACTTCTGTGTGTGAAGCCCCTCTGAAACCCCACCTCCTGCAGGGCAGGGATGGCAGAAGCAGGGAGTGGAAAAGCAGAAGCAGTGCTGGCTGGCCCTGTGTACCACACAGATCTGGGAGAAAAGAGCCTCCAGGAGAAGGGCAGGAGAGAGGGCAGAGCAGGAGGGGAGGATGCGGCCCTGGAGGATGCAGCTCTGGGATGAGGAGCAGCGAAGGAAGAAACAGAAACTTTCTGGACAAACCAAGCATGTTCGCTCCTCAGACACCCTGGGCATGTGGGTGAGATCTAGGACATGCTGTTCTTTGCTCTAAGCCTTGATTGTGGAGGGTTTACAGATATTTTTATCATTTCTGCAGTGTGTTCTTAACTTGCCCTGAAGGCAGGGAACTTGGGGACAGGAAGCGAACTGGGTGCTGTGGGCTGCTGGGCCAAAGCTGCTCAGCTCCAGGGCAGGTAGAGGAGAGGTGTGAACTCTTGTAAAGATGCAAGAGAAAACATCAAGACAAAGGTAAGCAAATTCTTTAGCGAGGTGTGCAAAAATGAATCAGAATACCCAGAAGTTTTACTGGGTCATACTGGGTGGGATGCAGGAAGAGAGCTGTGATGCCCTCCGAGGAGGTAACAGCTCTACAAGTAGCACCTGGGTTATTTCAGTTGTATTTGTGTTATTACAGGTAGTCTGGTGAGGAGGTAGTTTGAGTTCTTGTGAGCAGACAGAGAAGCTTTTATTGATGATTTCTGCTCTTTGAACACTTCACGGCGAGGTTAAACACCTGCATGGGAGTTCACCCTTGCCATCACTAGCACAGGAGCCATAAACAGTTTGTAGGGTCATCTTCGGAGCTTCCCTTGTATAAGCACAGCACAGGTAGAGGATGCAGGGCTCTCTTTGTACTTGCCAGACGGAGCCCAGGCCCCTAAACACAGGAATTGTGCTGCTTTTGATATACATTAGAATGTGTGGGGTTGGTTTTAATTCTCAGCAGGACAGCAAAAATGACAACTACAGGAAAAAAAACAAACCCACAGGTTTCTTAGGTCAAGCCCTTCAGGACCAGGAGTTGGGTGGTGTTTGAACGTGCACGTTTTATTGCAAAAGGTACCACTGGATGGAGCACAGTGGGTCAGGAGAGGGGGAGAGCTGGTGTTCAGACACCTTGAGCTCAGTGTGGCAATAAGCACATGGAGAGGAGGCTGCTGAGATGCGTGCCGGGGAGCTGCGCCTTTCCTCCTCCTGCTCGCCTCTGGCTCTGGGCTGCTGGCACTGGGGCGGCTGCTTTACCCCGGGTGTTCTGTGCCCTCCTGCCTGCCATCTGGAGATGACCTTGTTTGAATTTCTCGGAGGCGTGCAGGGGTGGGTTTGTTTGCGTTTCCCTCTAAGCCGATACCTGGCAGTCACGTGGAGCCGAGCAGGTGGCACACGGCATGTTGTCCGATTCCAAGGAGCTCTCAGTTTTGTGGCAAAACTGGGGCTTATTAACACAGCCTGGAGGGCCTTCTGTTGGCCCTGTTCGATGGGGAATGTCTGGGTGTTTCCAGGAGGCTCTGTGCTCGTGGGGCTGCAGGGATGTCCGGGCTCTGGAGCTGTGTGAATCTGCTGGGAGTGGGCAGGCTGCTGCAAAGCATGCAGCACAGGGTCAGGCTTTCTTGCTCTTGTAGCTGCTCTGTCCTTGTTTCTTACACAGGAGGGAAGCCTGAGCATGTGGTAGGACCCCAGGCAAACTGTCTGATTAAGTGCAACAAGCTCTGGAAGCAGAGCTGCTCTGCTTGGTACCTGGTGGCTTTTCATGTTGAGGATCCAGCGCATGGCATTAGAGGTTTGCAGAGGGAGCAGCTCTAATCCGCAGCTTCTGCAAGGTGAATTTCTGCTCGTGGGGCAGGGGAAGCCAGCCTGGATGCTGCCAGCCCTCTCTCACGGGGCTATGACAGCCTCCCACACCTCGATTCACAGTCGGCTCCATCCCACTTCCCTGTGAGCACCTGCTTGGAGAACTTGTCACCCTCAGCTATTTCTGTAGCTGCTGCTGATAAAATCTGGTGATTCATCCCACACAAGATCTGAATCTTTCGTAGGAACCTCCTGCATCCACTGGCTTGAGGGCATCTAGGATGTGGGTTAGACCTCTGTGCTGGTCCTTGCTGAATCGCACCGCATCCTGTTTGGGTGGTTTTTGTCCATTTCCACTGTATTGGGATTTATTTGAATTCTAGTATTTTCTAACATACTACCATTGCATCCCAGTATGGGATCATTTTTGTCTTTTATAATACTGTATTTCACATTTCAGGTGGTTAATGAATGCTGTATCCTTAGGCCAAAGCACAGCTGAGAAATCAGGCTTTGGGTTAAAAACCCTCAGCAAAGTCCCTCAGAGAATCCTGGAGGCATCCAAGCCCTGCTGCCTGTAGACTGTGGGCAGAATAAGACTGTGAACCAAGCCAAGATCTGTGTTTTGGGTACTCCACAGCCTCAGCTGCTTTTCAAATTGTGTCATAATCTTTGTGAGATTAAACACTGGTTCAGCTGGTTTTTGTTTCTAATTCCCTCACTTATGGAATAAGCTGGTGGTGGCAGATGCCCAGCACCTGGAGGTTACACACAGGGCACTTGGGGTGTGACAGGTCCCCCTGGGGAGGGACGTGGCCATTCCTCATGGTCCCCTGGAGCACGAGGCTCCCCTGGTAGGGGCCGTGCTCCCTGCTTGTCCCCGGTGCAGAGCCCTGCAGAGGGGCTGGAGTGCTGTGAATACACATCACTTTTCCCTGGTGCTCCCAAAGCCTTCCCGAGTGTCTGGGGGAGGCACCTCACAGACTCTGTGTAGGAAATGTGATTACGGCCACCTTACTGCTGAGGAAAATGAGCTACGGAGAAAGAAGTTGTTTCATTCCGTTTGTGAGGCCAGATTATGCCCTAATCAGATATCCTGCCTCTGCTCCTTGTCTAATGACTGTCAGATAACCCAAGGGGTGATTATTACTGCAAATTTAAGTCCCGAGTCGTTTATACATTGCTTGTAAAGCTCCAAAAGAGCCAATCTGCTGTATTACAGAGGACTGAGGCTGGGAAAAGTCCAAGGTTGAATTTAATTTTGCCATCTAAGTTCATCCATCTAAAAGCAGCTCTGGATCAGAGCCGGTGCCTGCAGACTCTCCAGCCGGGGGCTGTAGGGCTGATCCCCCTATCTTCCGTCTCAGGGTGGAGGTGAATCAGCAGCTGCGGTGCCTGTTTCTGCTCTGTGAAGGGTGTCTGGGGCTCTTGCTCAAATGTTATGTCTATAAATGCTCAGGCAGGTGCTGCCTGAGGCTCCAAGCATCTGCGGCAGAGAGAGGAGTCAAACCCAGGCCTGCTGAGATTCGGGTTGTCATCCTGCAGAGCAGGCATCCTTCCTTCACAGGGCTAAAGCATGTGGCTACTGGTTGGCAGCTGTGCAGGAGGGAACTGCTTTGTGTCACGCGTGGCAGCATCCCTTGGGGCTGGTCCCATTCACCTGGCCGAGGCACAGCTGTGCTGCGTTAAGGAGAGGCACCGCCGCAGGTCCTGAGTCTCAGAACTGCTAAATCTGTTTAGTCTGTACCAACGAACAGCACTTTCTGGCTCCAAAAGTGTTCACAAAGAGGTGCTTTTGTGGAGAGGAAGAGAGATGCCAGCAGGAAGCTGGCTGAGACAACACAGAAACATTTTCTCCCCGTGAACTCAGCCCCTGGAGATAAGGCAGGAATTCCAGCCCCCCCAGAGCATCCTCCCCTGGTCAATCCTGCGGTTAGGGCTGCCTGGGGATGCTGCAGCCTGGGCGATGCTCCCCCAGGAGAAGCCAAGGGCTGGGGCAGGTTGAGCTGGAGGTCTTGGAGTCATCTCCAGAGGCATCAGAAGGTGTGGCTTGTGAGAAGCCAGCTTGTCTAATAAGCTCTGGCAGTGGTCAGTGGTGGTGACCTGAGCCTCCAGGCAGGGAAAACCCTTCCAGGTGTGGCCAGCAGCAGTTTGTGTGTGCCATGCCCATGGCACGAGGCAGTCGGGCATTGTGGTGTGCTCGAGGCCTTGCTGCCACACCACATAGAGCCCAGGGGAGCTCCGAACCCCCTGCCTTTCAGTTCTTCTCACCCGCTTCATCCCACTGCTGATTAGGCAAAGGAAAGGAAAACAAAGTAAATCTTCCTATTCCCGGAGATGAAGTGGGTTCAGACTGGATTGCTATTCACTCAGCTCCCTTCAGACTAATAACCTGTACCTCTTCTCTGACCCCAAATGCCTGGAAATGGTTCAAACTGATCAGTAGCAGGTCACGCACAGCCTGTTTCACTGCATGTGCTGCAGGTCCACGCATTTTGCAGTGCTGGGGTCCTCTGCATGATGAGGGGGCTTGGCATACATCCGTGTCACCTGAATAGCAGCAGCAGCATTTTTTTTTGCTGAGTATTTTCATAGTGGAGGCTGAAAATTTGTATCTTCGTGGTGAGTGACTCGTGGAAGGAATTTTGGATTCTGCCTCGACCTCTGCTGCCTGGCTCCGTTACACCGGGCAGGCCGCGTACAATGCTGCCTTTCAGGCAGACCTACAGAATAGGCTTTGTGTCTCTGTGTGAGTCCTCTTCTATCAGAGAAAAACTTCCTCAAAGGTTGCAGGCAGTGCTCGGTGCTTTGAAATAGTTTCCACCTGTGCCAGGAGTGATTTCACCCTGCCTTTCGCCAGGGCTGAGCTGTGCCCAGGTGCCAGGTGCTTTACGCTGCCCTCCCAGAGCCCACTCCTTGCTGCCAGCTGCAGGAATCCCTTAGAGGAAGGGGCTGCACGGGGTCTGCTCGTGGCCCAGGAGGAGAGCATGCCATCAGGGTGATATTGTGGGGGGGTCCTAAAACTGGGTGCATGTAGCTGAGCCCCTTTGTGTTTTTCCTTCGCCCTCTCTGCAGAGCCAACGGCTGGGAGAGCCTAGTTCTGTGTTGGGCCGAGACTTATTTGCTCCCTGACAAAGCTTTAACAGGATAAGCTAATAAGATATTAACACAAAGGTTGTTTCCGTGTCCAGTTTTCGATCAATAAAAGTTTGAAGTTAGTGCTCTCGTGCTGGGGGTGTGCTTTACTCAGCAGGACACGACAGATGTGGGGCTCGGTACGGGCCATGGGCGCTCCCCAGAAGCCAGCCCCTCTGCGAGCGCCTTTAAACGTGTTTTGTATGAGGGATGGGGGAGGTGGGAGCTTGCAGGAAATTCAATCTCACCGCTGAGGCCTCCCAGACACAGCCCCTAGTGCTCATGTAGCTGCCCTGGGGGCTGCGGTCTGTCTTTCTGCGGGTCTGTCGGACTTGGAAGAGGGAACTGGAAATGCAGCATTGATGTTTTGGGGATGTTCGGGCCCTCTCAGGATAGAGATGGAGTCACACTACTGTTCATAAAGGCGCTTTTGCAAACTCTGGTGTAAGCTGATCTGCAGCATTAGGCACTCAAATACTTCCTAAGAATTGGCTGAAGTCCTCTTCTATTCCAATTTCCCTGCTACAGCCACTATTAAATATAATTGTAAGATACAAGGGAAAACATTCAAAGAATGTTACTAGCTTATGAAATTGGATTGCCTTGGCTACTTCTGGGCAGATTTTATAGGGGGGAAAAAACTCAATTATATGAATCTAGGGCCTCATGGTAGTCTCAAATTGTAACTTCCCTTCTTCCCTGATATTTAAGGGCAGTGGACGTTGCTTCTGGAAGCTATAGATAGTGCCTGAGTCATCCCTTACAGTACAGCTAAAATGTAAAAATGTTAAATAATATAGGAGCAGGAAGGATATAAGCAGAGGAAAGTGTTTGACACCTCATTTTAAAAGCAGAGAAAAGGATACGTGGAGGAGGAGAGTTACGTGCGCCAAGCTGTGGCAGCAGCGGAGGGTTCCTGGCTTGTGGCCGTGCCAATGGCTTGTCCCTGCAGCTGAGCTCGTCCTCCCTGGCCATCCTCTGTGTCTTCTTCCTGGGGCAGCTGCTTTTCAAATGAGCAGAGCATCAAGATGCTGCTGGGGTTGTTGTTAAAGACAGATGAAAGAACGGGGGTGTTTGTCCCAAGGGGGTAGCTGCAATCTGAGCTTAAATTTCTTATGCGGGGCTACCAAGGGAGCTGGTTTCTGGGCTGCAGTTTGGGTGTAGGGTTTTCTGGCTTCCAGGCAGCTCTGTGTAATAGCAGCAGATCACAAGGCTCCCACTGAAGTGATCCAGATGGCTGTGTGTGTGTGTGCTCAGGCTGCTGTTAGGGATGCTTTGCTGAATCAGCTCCAGGTGGAACCCACGGCGCATTGGTGTGGGTGTTTGATACGGAGAGAAAAGTTTGCTCGTGCTTTTACAGCTTTTCCCACCTTACTTGTTGTCAAGCACGTGGCCAGACTGTTGAAAATTGTGACCCTGTGTATCTGTCAGAGACTCTGGCTAGGGAGGAGTAGGGTTTAGTGACTCCGGTCTCTTGGCTGCTCCTTTACCTGCCTCCAGTGCCTTTGTCTGGACGCTGCACAGTGGCAGCGGAGCAGCTCTTGGACCAGGTGGAGGAAAAGGGCATTTGGACTTGAACTTGTGTGTTTGCATCTAAGCAAAATTCCTGGCTGAGTTTCTCCCTCAGCAGTGTCTCCAGAGACAGACTCTGGTCTGAAAACCTAATTGGTGAAGGCTGCCCCTTACCTCCTCCAGCTGTGAACAAGCAGTTGCTCATTTAGGCTGGGCAATCTTCAGGGCTGTTCCCGGAGTCCTGCTGGCCAAGCTCTCTGGCTGGTCACCCTGTCTGGTCACCATGGCTCAGGAGAACTCCTCACCTCCACCCTTTGTTGGCGGCAGCACTTTGGTCAGTGAGCCGCTGCCTCTTTGTTCTGCCTTTTCTCCCTTATTCACTCCCATTACTCTGGGAAAAATCAACATTTGCCTTTCAGAGCGTGGCAAACAGAAGGGATCTGTATTACATCCTGATGGCAGCCTCAGGCTTGCAGGGCTCCAACGAGAAATCCAGGGATGCTTGTTGCAGGGGGACCCTCTGGAGTAGTAGTTTGGGACCTGTGCTTGTCCAAAATAAGAGCAGGAAAGCAGTATGTGCAGCTGGAAAATAAAATTTGCATTGGTGTTGCACGAAGGTGGCAAGAAATGGATTTAAAATCTTAACTAAGGATGATTTCTTCCCTCCCCCCCAAAAAAATAACACGCTGCTGCTTAGTGTAATAAAGCTGTGCAGCGTTGGAGCACAGCAGAGAGCCAGATGCAGGGGTGGGAAGCTTGCACCAGTTCTGCTGCGTGGCCAGAGCGGTGCGGGCCTGCGGGGAGAGGGGAGGAGAGCAGCGGGGTGCCTTGGTGGGAGTATTCGATCCATATGGAAATACCACACTGCAGTTTTAAAATTCCTTTCCCGTCTTTTAAATCTGACAGCGTTTTTCTCCAACTAATCGATGGCTATTGCCAGATGAACCTGGGAAAGTCCGGGGCACGCATGAGTCTGGCTGCTGTAAATGTTTGGGGGTTTTTGGAACTCGAGGGGAAAGGGGTGAGCAGCGATCATTTGTTTCATTCTCTGTTTGCTTAGTGCTTTGCATGCTAAGCCCTCTCCCTCATCCATTCAGGCACTCGGGTACTCTCGTGCTATTAAAGGTAATCATTAACTAACACATTTTTAGCTTGCAGAAGCTCTTGTGGCAGCTGGTTAATGTAAGAGGTTGATTATTTCCTTCTTTGAGCAAGGCCACAGCGTGGGTGAGTTCAGTGCCTTCCCCCTCTCCCCTCTGCTGGGAGGCTGCAGGTTCTGCAGAAATGCAGGGACCCAGCCCAAGCTGCTCTGTGGTGGCTGAGCCCTGCACATCCCACTCAGTTAGCAAAGAGGCCACGAGGACACTGTGGAACTTCACAGGTCCTGCTGCTTCCCTCTCTTGGGTTTCAGAAGGTGAAGGCTGCTTGCAGATGAGGACAGTGGTGAGGACAGGTTGAATTTAGAGGGACAACATCTCTTCAGAAATCTGGTTAACTTCAGCAGTGAACTGGAAATGATTTTAGACTTGACAGTACACACAAGTTCCTTTCCCAGTCAGCATGGCTTCGCAAGAAGTTTTCTGTTCCTTTATAATCTTTTTCTCTTCCACCCTGCTGCTATAGAAAAGAATTGTGTTAATCAACAAAACTGACAGCACATACGCAAGACCCACTTTTGCCAGTCCTTTCCAATCTGTGTGGATGCTTGCATTATAAACATGCATTTGTGCAAATCCTCGGATATGTCAGTGTGGTGACGTGGCACCCTTCCTGCTGCCCCGTCAGATTACTGAAATGCTCCAACCAGACGGATCACAGATGATGACTAACAGGCTTTTTCATAAGAAAAACTTGTGCTTGTGCTAATTTTTTTGCGCTTTCATGGTTGGCCAGCATATCTCTCAATGGCTATCAGCTGTCTAGGGCTTTGTGGACAGTAAAGAGCAGACCGTGACATACAGTGGTGAAATGCTGTATTTCTGTCAACTCAGTACCTGAGGATTGAGTTTGCTCACCCAAGAACAAATATGCAGAGAAGGGGATGGTCTCTGCACTGTTTGAAGGATGTTTTAGGTATTGAGCAACCTACCAAAGCAGCTGGGGCTGTTGTGGTGTTTCAGTCTTGACACAGAGGTTGAATGTCTCTGACAAACCTTAGGTTTGAGCACGATCAGCCGGGCATGGCTCAGGATGTCTGGGCACAAACGCGTAGTGTGGGTTTGGGGGTCAGGCCAGGCAGCTTTAACTGATCTTCCCTGGCCTCGAGTTCTGTGGCTGTGTTAACTAATTTCCTGAGAGCTGCTGCAGTTGGGGTTAAAAGCTTGAATCAAAGCCTAAATGCGATGGGAGGTGGAATGCCAGGCCAAGCCCGTTCCCTGCTTAGCCCTTTGCTGTGTCCAGCAGCCCAGTTGTTGGCTGGGGGAAACCATTCGAACTTCAGGAAAAAAAAAAAGAAAAAAAAAAAGAAAAAAAAAAGGCTTAACTCCTGCTGCCTCTTATCATTAGCATAAGCTTTTGGAGTGATATTTTTTTTAGTGTGAGCATGCACTTGGCACCTGCCAGAAGCATAACGTAGGAGGAATGTTTGCATTTTGCTCATGCTATTCTTCCTGAGGTTTCCTCGAGGGCTCTCTGATCCAGCTATGGGTCCTTTTTTTCCTACATGTGAACTCATGGCTCTGGTTGTGTTAACGGTGCTGTGCTGCTGAGCAGGGCTGTCTGGTGCCTGTAAACATGAGCAAGCTGGTGATGGCACAGGGTTCACGGGACGAGGTGCGGAACTGCTTTCGGTGCCCACAGGGCACGAGCTGCATCGATCCCTCCCGAGTTGGTCACTTGTGCCCCTTGGGAACAGCCAAGGCATCCTCCATCCCTGTGAAAAGCTCAGTTTGCTGCCAGAGATATTTGATCCAGAATGGAGCTGTGCACATGGGTTGAAGTTTCTGTCTAGCTGTGCTCAGCTTCTTTGGAAAGAGTCTCCATTACACAGAAACGAGAAAAGTGTCTTTATCCTTCAGCGCATGTTTCTGATTAGTGCTGGAAATAGGCATGATTTTTTTTCCCTTTTTATTTTTTTTTCATACATACTCCTTTTGAGGTTAATGTTGCAAGTGGATTTCAAGTTAATAAAAGTGAAGCTGTAATTGTGTGGTTCGCTGGAGCTGGGTTTGAAGCAATAGAGACTTATTTTCCTGCTCTGCAAGCAGGCGCCTTTCCCTCGCAGTCCCCAGCTGCCTCCAGTGACCCCGTGGTTCTGCAAGCTCTGACTGCAGGGCTCTGCTTCTGAAGGTGAAGCCCAATGTTGGCATTACAAAATGTGCAGCTCAGTCTCCAGCACCTCCTCTGGTACGTTGGAGAAGCCACCGTTGGTTGTGCACTGCGGATCGAGCCCCGGGTGGGCTCTCCTCCCTCTGCTCACAGCTCTGTTACTGGTGAAGACCTCTCCAGTCATTTATCTAAGGAGCTTTTAGAGCTTGTCCTTGTGGAGCAGGAAGGGATGCAGCTGCTGGTGACGACAGGTCTCTTGCTATCTGGGCAGTACCTGCGATGTAGATAAAATGAGGGAGAATTTGCGCTGTATGGTCCTGAACAGATGGTCCTGAGTGTAATGTGATGGATATGCAGATCCCAAAAGGGGGTGGAAAACTGTCCTAGCAGTCCATCTGGACACCTGTGCCAGCTGTGCATTCCCTGCAGGGCAAGCGAGGTGACATCCTTGGTGCCATGTCCTCCCCAGCAGACAGCATTGGTGACAACGGAGGGCAGGGTGGATTAGAGGAGATGGGGTTGGGGGCCACTACTGGAGAGAGCGGAGCCTAAAATGTCATCTTTTGCTCCAAAACTGCTTGTGCTGTGGACACCACTGAGGTGTTGTTCTGCTGGGGGTCTCCCAACCCCAGGTCCTCTGTTGGTGGGGTCTGGGGAGGGCTCTGTGGCCTGGCCCAGACCAACACACCCCAGGAGGGAGCTTGGGTGTCTGTGGGAGGGCGCTGGTCTTGGATGGAGACGTCTCCAGTGTTGTCCAGACACCCTGCCATGCTCATTCTGAAGAAGGAAGCTGAGTTCTCTGACCTCAGACCCACCAGTAACTACATTTAACGGAAGCAAAGGTCGTGCTGGCTGCTCGGATGAGCTGGTGCCGCTTTGCTGACTCCAGCAGCATGGGACGACTCCTGCTGGTTTTGGCCCATCCTGTTCCATCGCGACCCTTGCTTGGTTTGGGTTCCTTTGTTTGTTTGTTTTTTGTTTTTACTGGAATGTGTAGAGAGCAAGTTCCTGGGCTACATCTTCTATTGTTTGTCCTCACCCCGTGGTTTCTCTTCATAATGGAAATTGCTCATTTGTTCTTTGATTTCTGCATGGTATGAGTGTAGTGGCATGAAGCACTCACTGCGAAGCGAAAATAGATTTCAAGTGGCCTTGTCACCAGTGCATGTGCATGTAGAAAGTTTGGGATTTACCATGCAAAAACTCTGATTTGCTTTGGAGAATGTACATGCTGCCCGTATTGCAGTTGAACATCTCTGGCATGTCTAACATCTTGTTAGTGCTAGCCAAGCCAACTGGAAAGGACACGCTGCAGTAGGGATAACTTTCCCAGACACACTGAATCCAGTCTCCCTGCTGCCCTGCACCATGTCTGCACCCCCACATCGGGGCAAGGATCTATGAAATGCTCCCATTGCAGTGTTGGAATGCTGTACGTCAACGGTGTGCTATGTTACGGAGTTGTAGGGGTTGGAAGGGACCTCAAGAGATCATTGGGTCCAACCCCTTGCCAAAGCAGGTTCCCTAGAGCCTTCAGTACTGCTGCTCCTCTTGGGTGCCATGAGGATCTGGAGGGAATTAGTCCTCGATTATGGAATGTGAGAAAGTATTGCCCAGCCAGCCAGCCAAGGTGAGGCGAAGCTCTGTGAAAGTTATAATTCTGTGCTGCTCTGACACATCCGCCAGGCTGAATGAGCTGTTCTTGGATCGACCTATTTTAGCTGCTGGACTCTTCCAGTTTGAAGTCATCCTGCTGGGGTGTGGGGAAGCATTCCAAATTTCAACCAAATAAAGCACATTTCATTATGTTTCTTAGGCCAGTGTGCTACAATAAATTTATAGGATGGCCCGAGGGCACTTGAACAGTGTGGAGAGGGAGGGCTCATAGACGCTATGTCTGGGGTGGAAACCTTTGATTTTTGGTTCACAGCCCCACAGCCGAAAACTGGGGCTCAGCCTGCTGCGTCCACGCTATAAATAGAGGTAACCCCGGAATCCTGTCAGCACGCCACATTGCTGGCTTCCTGGCAGCGTGTTCAGAGCAGCATATTTTTAGCTATTGCTTTCTCATTTATTTATTTTTTGACAGATCTTCTCTTCTGTCCTGCCGGCCCGCCAGCTTTCCCTGCTGTTTATCTGCTTTCCAGGACGGAGTCGGGATCCTTGCTCAGTGGCGGGGCAGCGTGGCACCACGAGTAGCCTGCTGTGTTTGGACTGGAGGCCACTACCTCCCCTTTCCAGATTTGCTCTTAAGGTGTTGGCCAGCCTGGATGAATTGGTGTTTTGCTCCTTGTTTTCCCTTCTGTTGAAAGGGGATTAACAGCATTATTGTGGGTTATTGTGTGACCCAGGGGCTGGAGCAGCAGCCGTCAGGAAAGCTTCCTTCTACTCCTGCCTCCAATACAAGTCTGTTTTTTGCCCACCTTTTCAGTTACCTGTTTAAAAAGCTTGCAAATGGTATTTGCACATCCCCAGAGAAAACCTGCGAGACAGGGCAGATAAGCAAACCTCTCAGAAATGTTTGCATAAAAGTACACGCTCAGCCAGTCGTGCATGGATGCTCTGACGGCCGGGCTGCCTTGGACACTCCAAGTCGTATGTGTGTTTTTCCACTGGAGTTGTTGCTAAAGGGAATAAAGCCTATTTCCTATGTGCGATCCTGTCCAAGCTTGTAAGCTTCTCGCTCTGCTTCCATCCTGCTTTCCCGCAGACTGAATGAAGTCTTTGAACATGAAAGGATGTATTTAACTAGCTCAGCATGGCTGCATATCTGCGTTGTTCAGCATGCCACCCATAAGGGACCTTTTCCTCCTCTTTTTTTCAGCAATTATGAAAGCCAGGTTTCAGTGCCTCACCTTGCCTGCACGCAGAGCAGAGGTGTTGGTTCCCTGCAAGAAGCTGAGCCAGGGCTCGAGCTCTCTTGCAGCTCATCTGAAGTGGCATTTAAAACCCTGCTGGGCATGGGAAACGTGCCCTGTCATCCCTGCCAGAGCAACAGGCATTTAGGAGGAGGAAATAATTGAGAAAAAATGAGGCACTGTGTTTAAAAGAAACAAAAATATGATGCTGGTTAAAATGTTTAATGCTGATTATAGTGCAAGAGCGCCTGGAAATTCCAGCCCTTCTCTCGGAGTAATGGAAGCTGTGGGCTGAGGGATGTGCGCAGCAGCAGAGCGCTCTGTGGCAGTGCAGGTGAAGCTCTCGGGAGGATGACCTGGGTGTTTGCAGCATGGCCGGATGGTCCCAGATGGGTTTCTGGCTGGTGGGGGCCAGGACCTGCTGGCAGGGTGCAGAACTTGGGGGGGGGAATGGCTCCGGGCGGTGCTGGCCGGGGCTTCCTGCGGCCAGGCAGCTCTGCCGCTCCCTGGGACCAGCCCTGCGGTTCAGCCGCCTGGCTTCGTAGGCACAGAGGCTTTTTATATTAAAAAAGGAAAGGGAGAGAGAAAATGCACACACGTATGCATATATACAAGCAGAGGCTTCTGAGCGTGAGGCATTTTTTCCATGTCGAGTTGCCAGGCAGCACTTTTCCCTTCCCTCCCTCCCTCCATCGCGGGCTCACTGGTATGAAAGTTTTCCTGCCTTTTATATTTTTTTTTTCCTCTTTTGTGTATGATGCAAATTCCTACAGCTGACAAGGTTTGTAAGGTTGTGGCTGTGTCAGATATCACAGTTTCAGGATGTTTTGCAGCTTATAATGGTGCTGCTGCTTTATTCTTTTTGCGTATTGTCCAACAGATCTGGTAGACGTTGAGAAGAGGGGATATTTGTTTAAAGTCAATCACTTATAATTATATAACACCGCCTAACAAATCTGGAAATCTCTTACCTGTTGGCAGAGTAGATATCCCAACTGACAGTCTTGGTGTGTGCTCTGGCAGGCTTTGTGCTGATTCTTTTCCTGTCCACTTCTATTGTGCTAAAAAATAAAAAAAAATAAAAGAAGGGAAGCTGAGGCACTGATCGGGTTACAGTTTCTGCAGATGGCTAAGCTTTAATCAAAGGCTTGTTGCCATGAAATTTTGTTCTCGTTGATTTTTTTTTTTTTGGCCCACCAGGGGGCTGAGCATTGTGACCTTCACCAAAAAGCTGCTGGGAGTGCAGAGAAAGTGAGTGAGTTGCTGATGGATTAGAAATGATGCTGTAGCTGCGTGCCCTTCTGTCTTGTGTGAAGCAAGGAAACAGTCACAGGTTGATCTGGGGAGATTTAAATTGGGCGTTCGGAAGAATTTCTTCATGGAGAGGGTGGCCAAGTGTTGGAATGGGCTGCCCAGGGAGGTGGTGGAGTTCCCATCCCCAAAGGCATTTAAGAGATGTGTGTATGTGGCTCTGAGGGACATGGTTTAGTGATGGGACTCAGTAGGTCCAGGTGATGGTTGGACTCGGTGATCCTGAAGGTGATTTCCATCCTGAGTGATCCTGTTGTGATTCTGTGAGCCTGGGAGACCGGCAGGCATGCAGGCGTTACCTATTTCAGACAGCGATTGCTATGGGAATGAAGGAGACAGGTCTGTCTGCTTTTTGTCTTTCAAAATAATGTGTGATGAAGGGTGAGTTAAGCTTTCCGCACGATCTTTCTCCAGCACAATGCATGTGAATTAACCATCTGCTACCCCAGTGAACACAAAGGAAACATTTTAGTTGAAAAAAGACTTAGCAAAATTAGCCCAACATCTGGCTCGCTGTATTCTGGTTTAGCATCTGCCTGCAACAAGTGATGCATCAGGTGTTTCGGCCAGTCCTGTCCCACAGCAGGGTTCTCAGAGACAGTGCATTCCCAGGATGCTACATCCAAAGGGACTGAAAAAGGGGCTTATAAAAAAGATGGAGAGCAACTTTTTGCTCAGGCATATAATGATAGAACAAGGGGGAATGGTTTTAAACTAAAAGAGGGGAGTGCTAGATTAGATATAAGGAGGAAATTCTTCACTCATAGGGTGGCGAGGCACTGGAACAGGTTGCCCAGAGCAACTGTGGATGCCCCATCCCTGAGGTGCTCATTTTTATTACATTTATTACATGCAACATTCCTTCCCTCGCAGATTGCACAGGAGATTCCCAACAGAATACGTGCCTTACCAGCTGTAGTTGTAGCGTGGAGATTGCTCCACATATGCTCTCCACATGAACTCCCTTAGCCCATGCAAACCTTCTTCTTGCTTTAGGAATCACCCGGACTTCCAGTGGGAGACTGCGGAGACTCAGTGACCAGACGAGTCCAAGTAAGTTATGTGAATCTTTCCTTGTGAATCTGCCTCATCCAATAAAAACAAACAACGATAAAAAAAACGGGCTGGGAGAATGCAAGAGGTGACTGCAGAAAGCACATCTCCTGCCTCCTGTGCGTTGAATACTGGCTGCCAATAAATGCAGAGCTCTCTGCTGCAGGGAGAGAGCAGCATGTATAGAAAAGAGAGCAGTATATATAAAATAACTGAAAAGAGAGAGCAATATAAAATAAAAGATTAATTACTTACTGAATAATGATCCAGAGAGAATAATTAGAAAGCCATCTTAACTCAAGGGGTCTGACACCAGGTAGCAGAAAGCAGGAATGGCCTGAGGTTGAAATATAGCTTTAGCAATTAGTGGCTCTCTCTTGCTCTCCTTAGCTATTATTTTTTATTGGATGTGGAGATTTATGGATTATGTGTGCTTGTGACTAACTTACACTCCTAATTGCAGTTTAATGTTTCTGAGGCTGTTTCTGATTCAGAAGGAAGCGAGTGGGAGGGTTCCTTTCTCAGAGAAGGTGTTTCCCAGCCTCTGGAAAGCAGCGGCAGCAATCTTAGCGCCTGGGGTACCTGGGACCGTTTGCTGAGTTGTTCATGTGTGTGACACTGCTGGGAGCGCTCAGGCACACAGACAGGTCCCTGATGCTGGCAGAAAATTTCCCTCTTATCTAAAGCACACAACAGGAAGCTGGGATAGCCCCGTTCTAGGCTTTTCCTTTTTGCTGGCCCTTTTTGCTGGCTCTGCTAGTCCCTCTGATGGACTTGTGCTGCTCCACGTGGGGCAGCATCTGGCTCTGGAATCGTGGTCCCCTGTATACCATGGATTTTCACCTTTCTTTTGGTGCAGCTGATATCTTTCTTCACCTCTTCCTTCCTTTAGTCTGTTTGACCTTCCCTTTGGCATTGCCTCTTCACTTTCTCTGGGATGCCAACAGTCACCTCTGCTGCTTGCTGTACCCCGAGAGCCCCGCTTGCCTCCTCAGCACCCCGTGCTGGCCACGTTTGGTGCAGGGCTTCCACCCGCTCCTGTTCCCTTGGTCTCTGTCACTCACAGTCACTCCCTCTGGGCTCTGTTTGCTATTTCAATTCATCTTCTCAGCCCTCATATCCTGTCTCAGCTCCCAGATGTACTTATCAAAACAGTCTTTGTCAGCTTTTCCCTCCGTGCTGGGGGGAAAGCCACCCTCGGGAAGCCTTCCTGGAGCGGTGACTTCAGCATTTTGCTGTATCAAGGCTTGAGCACACGCGGCATGGGGATTAGTCACAGACATCTGGACAAGGGTGCACTTAGCCACTTGGGAAGCTGTGACACTGCCTGCCTGGCCTTCATCAAAAGCTAGAGATAAACACAGAGGCAGGTCTTCCAGATACAGCCCAGGCAAGGTGACAGGGGACGTCGTGCGCCGTGACATGATCCTGCTGCTGGGACGCTCACTGCTCCAGACTGGGAGCCTCCTACAGACCTCAGAGGTCTCCGATGTGGGCGTTGCGATGTATCGGTGGGAGGACGTAAATATGGTCAGAGCAGGCCTTTGTGCCACAAGCTAATAGCAAATGGCTGGAGAAATGCGTTGCGTGGAGTCGCAGTGCTGGTCTGGGCCCGGGAGCAGGGAGCTGAGCTGTGCTTCAAAGCTGCCGCTCCAAAACTTGGCCACCGGTGCAGAAGCTGCTGGTTCTGAACTGAATGGCGTGTTTATCTCCTGCATGTGCGAAAACAAAGCTGCCGTCGCAGCCCTCGCATCGTGTGTTTTCGTATACATATGTCCAAGGACAGAAAGGGGATTTGGTACAGCTCCAAAGGTAACTGAAGTGTAGAGAATCTAAATTGAAAGACACAGCACGTTTGTTCAAGCCTGTTTTCTTTAGGCTCTAATTATATGCTTTTCCACTTTTCTGGTGAGAGACCTTTTAAATTTTAATGTATTTTTTTTTCAAGTTAAAATCAAATGAGCAACTCAGTGCTCCGGTTTACGCTGCAGTAAATATTTATGGCTCCGTATAACTGCAGCTCAATTTCCCCTTGTTTCGGATCCAAATGTTCTCCTCTGCACATCTGGCCCTGCACCCAGAAGTTTTTATTCTTGTGAAAGATAAATTGGGACTGGGATGACTGAGCAGTGGTTGTAAATGAAGCATCACAGAAGGAGGGGGGGTTGTTTTGGGCTCCTTGCCACCCTAAACAAAGAAAGGGATGACATGCATTTCCACAGCCACTGACTCTCGGGCTCTAGATAGCTCCACAGTCATCTGCAGACCACGTTTAGCCCTGGGACATGCAGTGACATTAGGACAGTGGATCTGGCCTTGACTTCTTCTGGGAACCCTATTATGCGATTCCTCATGGTTTTTCCTGTCCCTTTGACAGCAGTCGTGTGGCAGTGGCATCCAGCGTAGCTCAGAGAGCTGCAATTCTGGGACTCGAGAGCTTCAGCTTTTGTTTGGTGTGGGTCTGCTGGGTAGTCCTGGGAAAGCCGCTGTGCTGGGACCCATCTGGGCTTCTTGTGGGGCCGTGGAGAGAGCTGGGGGCTGTCAGAAACTCAGAAACCATCCAGAGCACCTATTGGAGGTTGGGAGGTGTAAGCTTCTTGGAGAAACCCATGTCCTCATAGGATTATAGGGGAATGTAACTTCTTTAGGTAGTTATATTCAGGAGTATGGGAATCCTGTGCTTTGTCTCAGTTTTTTTCTTTCACTGCAAAAGTGGAGTCAGCCTCTTGAGAGCTGCGCTGGGGAGGAGATGCCAGGATAAGGCAGTGTTCGAGTGCCTCAAGCTTGTAGAGGGGGCTCGGGCCGCTATGTGAAGAGATGCTGTGGTTGCTGGTCCTTCTGCCCTACAGATCTGCCGTGGGCTGGGGTGATGCTGGCCATGGGTTCCCGGCTCCAGTGGGGCTGGAGGGGCCTCAGCATGAGATCCAGGGCAGGGGAATTTGGGGTTTGGCACCGCCACCCCTCGGTTAAGGCGCACAAACCCTGCCCTTGGGAATATTTCGTGAGTGGTTTGGAGGCTCCGTTCAATGCACGACTGGAAACAGGCAGCGAGAGAAGTGGGAAGCCTTTCCTAAAAGGCTCTGCTGTGGTTTGGGATTTTGGCCCCTAAAATGCCACCGTCACCTGATTTTTGGTAGCTTAGGGTAATATTTTTGCAAGGCTAAGAGCGGTGTGTTAGGGAAGTTACTCCCACCTCATTTTCCTACAACCGTACCTGATGAATCTGAAGGAGAGAAATATTTGCTGACATTTGCCATCCAGAGCAGGGCTGCGTTCCCGAGCAGGCCAGAAAACAGCCCCAGAGCGGTTGGAGTGGAAGAAATCGGCATCGTGTTCCTCATGGGCAGCCAGCTGCGCTCCGGACTTTGATTTGCTTCCAGACTTACAGGTTGGGCTTTGCGAAGAGGAAGGAACTCCTCTAGCAGGGGCAACGCAGGAGGGTCCAAAAAAAAAAAAAAAAAGCTAGAATTTACTGATTTAGCTAAAACAGTGTGTCTCTGCGAAGGTAAAGGCAGCTTGGGGCGGGAGGAGGATGCCTTCCCCTCGTGCTATGGCAGAGCTGCTGCCACACTGCTGCTGTGTTAGGGTCAGGTGTTTTGTTGGTGAGAAACCCTGCAGGGCCAGCAGGAGAACAGGTGCCTCTGCTCTTCCCTGCGCCAGCTTCTCTCTCGTTGCTCGGCCGCCCGGAGCCGAGCGGGGCAGGGGCAGGCTGCCAGGGCCAGCTGCAGCGGGGCAGGCACAGCGCTCCCAGCCAGGGGCGCGGGGCGCAAGCGGCCCCACTTCTGCATCCTCAGCAGTTGGCCAGGGATCAACCACAGCTTGTCTCGGCACTTTTTGGAAGCACAGGGCATAATTTTAGGGAGGCGTAAAGCTCCAGGCCAGCTATCTGGGTTGCATTATAAAGGGGCACTCGCTGATGTCATGAAAGCCTTCATCAGAGCGGTTTGTCTCATGGTGTTTAAATATTTCTGCTGGGTATAAAGCCTGGAGGCAGTCCTGTGCCAGGCCGTGTGTTTTTTGGGTCAGTTCGGGCTCCTTGTCTATACTTTAGGTTGTCAGTGGTAGACAGCAGCCCCAGTGGGTGGGCAAGCAGGGGCTGGGGCTGCGGGACACGAGAGAAAAGTTTCTGATCATGGTGTGAGCCTGTGCCTTGTCCTGGGGGTGGTGGCAGTGCTGTTTGCCCATAGATCTGGGGATCCTTCCCCATGGCACTGAAATGGGAAGCTGTGTGTCCTGGGGGTGGGTACACGGCTGTGGACACAGCTTAAATTGGAGCATCCCAAACTGGTGAACCCTGCTGAAGCCAGATGTTGCAGTGATGTACCCAATCATGGAGTGAGTTGAAGGTAATCACGGCAATAGCTCTTGCTGTTTCCATCTCTCGGTTCAGTCCCTTGGCCTGAGGCTTTCTCCTCTCTTTATGCTTGGAGTCTGCAAGAGAGCAGCTTTAGAAGGGGGTTATGTTAGGCTGCAGGTGAACCAGAATACTGGAAATAAAAGAAATCTCCAAAGCTAGGGGCTCAATAGACAAATGTATGTAGTTACATAAGCTAATTCAGAGTGCTATAAAAGCCATTAGGTCTTTTGATTTTTTTCCCCAGGGAAATACTGCCAGGACTGTCAGGTACCTCCTGGAGCTCACACGTGGGCACCCCCACTACACAGCACAGCCATCTGCGTATAATCGTGGCATCTGAGCGAGCTGAGTGCGGGAGCCCCTCCTGTAAACCTTTGCCCTGACCTTCAGACAGTCCTAACCTTTACTGAATCCCGCTTTAGTTTCCCCTCGGCCCACCAGGGTCCAGGCTAGGAGCGCAGCACTGGTGCTGCAGCCGGGAATTGCGGGCACACACGGCGTCCTGGTGCTGCTGCCTTCTCCCAGCCTGCGCCTTTCTCCCTGGCAGAGCTGCAGAAGGGTTAACTTGAGGCTCGTGGTTGCGGCCTGATTGCTTTGGATGTGTCCCTAGATGAGGTCATGCGGATTTCTTTGGGCAGTCTCTATTCCCCTTTGTTTCAAGCACCACACTGGTCACACCAGCTGCGCGGGTCTCCGTGCCAAAGAGCGTCCCTGTGCACATGCACCACTTGCTCTCCTCGGGCTCCCGAGTGACAAGCCCTCATTTGACACGTGTCCTCTCGGTCATCCTCATCCAGAGGCAAAGCAGCAAAAGGTGAAGCCTGGTCATTTTAGAGTCCCTTCTGCAGTAGGGCAGCTCCAGGAGTGTGGCTCTGCAGGAAAGCCAGAGCCCAGGCAGCAAGAAGTTAAAAAGAAAAGGCTGCTCCTGGTTCAGGTGCTGGGTTTCCTGCACGGACACAAGCACAGTGCTTGCATAACGCAGACATGTGGACTCAGAGCTGCCTGGGATGGTCCTGTGGGGATGCCACGTGCTTCGAGTGGAGATGTGCATTAGTTACAGTGAATGATGGACCAAGGCTTGTGTGCAAGCTAAGAAATTAAGGAGTAGTGATAGGTGCCCTGGGCCTATTTGCTGTAGAGATGTGCTGAGCACTGGCTTGTCATCCTGTTCCTTTACAATATCTGTGAATCATCTCCAACCTTGTGTGCTGTGATGGGCTGAGTTAGTCCCAAAAGGCCGCTGGACAGGTGAGCAGGCAGATTGCTTGGCTTTCATCCTGCAGCACCTGGCACCGGGGGCTCTGGTGGGAGGACAAGAGAGGTGGTAACGATATAAATCAGCAGGTGAGGAATGACTGCAGAGTTGTTGCTCTGTAGTGTTTGGGGGACAAAAAACAGCTTCAGCTGCTGGCTGCGTTTTAGGATATTTGTCTTCCTCACTGTAGCTGTTGCTGAGTGCTGACAAGCCCCGTAGCGCTGCCCCGAGGACAGGAGAGGCAGAAGTGCAGCGAGCACCTGCTCCTAGGCTGGCCCTGGGGAGGTTTCTGATGGCTCCTGGCCCAGGCCTCCCTGGAGGGAGCTCCCAGGGCCCTTTCAGGAGATGCTCACATCAACTGTGGCAGGAAGGAGTTGGGGGAGCAGAGAAACAACACAGAAATATGGTTTTATCTGATTCACTTCATTTGTCTCATCCTGTTGTGAAGGATGGAGGAATAACAGCCTCTAGAGCAGGACGCAGAGCAGTAAGTTTGCTGTCACCTCTGCCAGCTCCAGCACGGATCCTGCGAGGGGCACGGCTGCCCTGGGACGTTGCTGACCCGAGGTGCCACGCTGAGCCCGTGCGGGGAGCTGATGGAGGCAGCGAGGATCCTTCTTGGGGCTGGAGGGAGCCAAAGGTGCTGCTTCCAGCCCAAGTGTGGGGTGTGGAGCAGGGCACCCCTGCTTATAGGAGGAAGGAGCACCCTGGTGTGCCTGGACCTGCTTTGGGTGTGCTAACTCCCGCGGTGCTGTTACCTAAGGAGCTGCATGCGGCCACATTTCTCTCCGTCGGCTACGTGCGTCTCCCCATGGCGTTTGTTTTCCCCGTCCCTTTTGTTGCTGAAACGTCAGTTTGCAAATTGCTCTTGGGCATGTTGGCAGAGCTGCTCAGCTTTCCCTCTTCCCCTCAAAGCCTGGCGGCCTTTGGGCATGGCGGCGAGGTCCTGAGCCTCGGCTGCACACCACAGGCATGCTCTGAGCCGGCGCGGCCGGCGGTGTCTGGCCTTTACCAAAACCCCTAATTGCACCTTGGGCAGGGAGCACCGATTTACTCCCAGCTATATTTATCTTGTGCCCGGGACTGCAAAAAGGATGGGAGCGCAGCCTTTCCTGCCCGTCTCCGCAATGAGAGGGCTGTGTCTGCCGGGCAGCTCTGCAGCTGGGTGTTTGAGGCCGAGCTGCAAAGCGTGAGGTCTCCCTGCCAAAATTTGGTAGCCGTGAAAGCAACACATGAGGTCCAAGGCTCCTTGGCTTCAGTTTTTTGTAACTGACTCTCTGATCCAAAGCAGGTTATGGTGTGCAAGTCCCCTGGGCGAGCTGCTCGGAGGATGCTGGAGGGGAGCGGGGTGCAGCACAGCCTGGGCACTGCCTGCTGAAGTAAGCCCAGAAAATAAGAAAGGCAGCTCCTGAAGGTGCGTGCAGCTCTTGGTGCAGTCTGTCTTAATTTATTTTACTCTGCCTGCTTCAGAGACCCTCTTACACTCTCTTAAAGGCTTCGTTCGCTCCTTAGTGGGTCCTTCTGCCAGGGGGAATCACCGCAGCCCTGCAGGAGCCCCCTGCTTTTGTGGGGTCCCTGAGCACTGAGCTGAGGCAGGGTGGCTGGGGAGAGGGCTCCAGGGCCAGGCTGGAGAGGGTCTGGGCTGGAGAGTGGCCATGGAGGGCCCTGGAAGAGTTAAGGTTTATCTGGGAGGGTGCGAGCCCGGTTCCTCCTGCCTTGCCTTTCGTTCAGCGCTGCCAGCTGCTATTAATACTTCAGCACATGAGTGTTAAAGCGCGAGCAGAAAGCCCGGGGAGGATATGCTAGGGATTTCCGGCAGTTTGAGGCTTGCAGGCAGAGGAGAGAGGTTGGGAGCCAGCAGAGAGGAGAGCCCGAAGAGGGGCTCTTCTTAAAGACACACTGCTCCCGGCACGGATGGGATGGGATGGGATGGGGGAGATGTGTGTGCAGGGGCTCGGGGCAGGAGGGGATGTGCTGTGCTGCTGCCACCACTTCAGCAATCCCCTGCTCTGACCGTCAGGCACGCTTTGGATTGTGTCCTGGACATGCTCTTTGGCTTGGGAAAAGTAATAACCCGAGAGGCTCTGTGTTTCCCTGGGTTGAACAAATGTGATTTTTCATAAAAATAATCAGGGAGGGGCAGAACTGCGCTTGGCAGCAAATGTGGAGTGAGAGCCCCGCGCTCCGGGGCTGGGCAGCTCCGCGTCTGCCGGATGGGAGAGGGGGAAGGAGAGGGGAGGGAGAGGAAAAATCCCTGGCAAAAAGCAGGGCAGCAGCACTCGGAGGCTAAGTACTTCCCTTGGAAAGAGGGGCATCTCCTTGGTTCTCTCTCTTCAAATGAAGAAGAGAATTTTAGCCAGCGTTTCCTTTCTTCTCTATCCCTGGGGCTCAAAACTGTAAATGAAAGGTTCCTGGAGCAAGCAGTGGAGGCTCAGCCACTGTCATCTTCTGGTGAGATTAAGCCTGGGGATAAATGGCATGGAGGGAGTGTAACGGAGCAACACTTGATTGCACTGTTTGAGTTCAGCCCTGTGTTGTCTCCTGTGAAAATGCTTCGCCGAATACAATTTGATTTAGGTGTGCTCCACGCAGCCCCATTGTCCTCCCCCTCTGCTCTCCCTCCCATCTCACTAGCCTTGCAGACAGCTGAGCTGGAGAAAGAACCCCTTGAATCCCCGTTTTCCCCGGCCTCCCCAGGCCCTCCAGGTCTTTGGCGGCTCTGGCTGCTTTCTGGCACCTGTGTCAGCGCGCTCGGAGGCTGCGATCCCTGCGCTGACTTGCAGCGTGCGTCCTTTCCAGCTCCCCCAGCACCAGGGCTGGGGTTACCAGGTGATGCCTGGCTGCCTGAAGCTGCAGGCTCCAGCTCTGTGGCTGTGTGAGGGAGCCAGGTGGAAAAGAAAATCGCGCTTCTGCTTGGTGAAATGCTACAGGAATATAATCCTGGCACGAACCTGGGGAGGCAGGGGCACTGCACATAGCATCTGCTGGAGTATTTGCAGGGGTCTACGCTGCGGTAGCTGCTGCTGCAGCTGCTGTCAGTGCTGAGAGTCCCAACTTCCCTGCCAGCATCCCCACCTTTGGGCCTGGGACTCCATGGCCATGCTCAGGGCTGAGCTTTTGCTGTTGTCCCAGCAGCTTCTCTGCACGCTCAAACAGTTCACCACAAACAGTTCATTGCTAAGCAAAGGGCTGGGGCGTTGCTGGGCCAGCATTGGAAAGGTGTGAGAGCGATAAAATGTGAGCTGAGCTGCTAGCGGGGTTTGCTTTACCTTCCTGCAGTTTCCTTCCTAGCTTTCTCTGCAAATGGAGTTGTTTTTTTTTGTCTTTGCAGCAGACGGTGGCTTGTCTTAAAAGCTGTTCCTCTGCTGCTGGTTCTGCTTCTTCCCTGAGAAGCAGCCCCAGGCTGGGAAGAGCCTCCTCTGCCCCTTCCCAAACCTTAGACGTGTGCCTGGCTTCCCCCTGCCCTTCTAAAGGTGGTTCTAGGAAATGCAGCGTATTTTATTCTCTATATAGGCTCATACTATGCACCAAAACCCATTCACTCCTCAACAGCCACGGGCAACTCGTTGCCACCTGCAGTGGTGGCAGGGCAGCCTGGTGGGCGCTGCTACAAGGGGAGGCGCCTGGCTGTGCCTTTAAAGAGAATCCTTCAAAATTCACTCGAGGACTTGAGTCTGAATGAGAGCATCAACCTTGAGGTTTCGTGAAATTAAAGCTCGCTAGCATTAATCATCATTTGGATCCGCTTCACTGGGTGCCTCACGCTGATTTACCCTGCGAGAAATAATGCCTTTGCTTCGTCACGGCTAATCACCTGGGTCCCGACGGGTTAAAATCAGCAGGCTGAAACATGCGTGCTGCCCCGTCCCTCCTTCCTTTCCATTCACCTTCTTCCTTTCTCGATACTTCCCCTGAGTTTTTTCCCTTCCTCTCCAGCGCAGGCCTGCTTATGGTGTAAGGAGCCCCATGAAAAAGGCTGTTCAGTGGTGCCGTGGGCTGCGGCTTGTGCTTGTGGGGCCATGCAGCTCCCCTGGGCTCTCACTTTGTGTTCAGCACCTTCGCGGTCTCGGGCAGGAAGCAGGGTTTGGGCTGTGCATGGGAAAGCATCGCTTATTGTCCCCACTCTGCTGCCTTAGGCGCTGGCAGCAGGAGCACGCAAAGCTTTCACAGCAAATGGAGAACAAACAGGAATTTGGGCAGGAATCTGATGCTCCCTGTGCACAGAATAAGCCCAGCCCTGGGGATTAGGAACTTTGCTGGGGACTGGTGTGCTCGAGAGCTGCCTGCCCCTGTCTGTTGTGACCCCAATGTGTGTCTGCTCCCGTGTGGCATTCGCTTTGTTCCTCCCTCTGTTTGATGACAGTGATGCTCCGTCAGCAGCTGTCTGGGGAAACACGCGAGTTTACCGGGATTTTTCGTGTTGCCCCTGAAAAGCAACGCGAGAGGGGTTCAGGCTGTGAAAGCCAAGGTCCCTGCAGCGCTCTGGGCTGCGGGCCCGCAGCTGGCTTGTTCTCCAGCCCGGGGACGGAGGCTGTGCCCTCGCAGCTGGCCGGGTGACTCAGGCTGCAGAGCATCAATAGGAATCGGTGGTGGGTGGCACGGGGGGTGGCCGCTGGCAGCCAGCATCGCTGCTCAGCCTTACCCATATCCTACAGCAGGTCTGTGCCAGGGGTTCCTGCAGTGTCCCTGCCCCTGAGCCAGCAGCTTTGGGGGCGCAGAGCCGTGGTGGTGACCCCCATGTTAGTAGGGCAGCATCCCCCCGCTCTGTGCCCGACGGCAGCGCTCACGGGGGGACTGTGTGTGGGATCTGGGCAGAGGGCAGGCGCCGTGTCCTGGAGGTGTTACGGCCGCGTCCCCGCTGCCTGCCTGCCCTGCCCTGGCCGCCAGCCAAGTGGAAGTTTCCGTGAAGGCCAGCCCATCGCTGCGGCCGCGCGTCCATCCCTGCAGCCCGCCGGGGAGGCGAGGAGCCGGCCGCTGCTCACTGTGTGCCCTGCGCCCCTCGGGAAGGGACGGGCGCCTCCAAAGCCCCCCTGCGCTCCACCTTGGGAGCGAGGAGGAAGGCCGAGGGCTTTGGTTATCGCTCCGAGGCTGGCTGCAGGAATCCTCCCCTTATTGCGGCGTCGCCGAGGGGACTGCCAAGGCGGAGCGGGGACTCCTCGCCAGGACCAGGCGTTGAAGCTCTCCGGAGGGGCGCAGGGGGAGCGTGAACGTGCACGGGGCTCGGGTCCTGCCCGGGAGCGGCAGCCCCGTGATGCTGCGCCGGGAGTGAAGTCAGCCTTCATCAGCCGAATAGTTTATGCATGAATCGAAACTTCAGACCTGGCAGGGTGGGGGAACGCGCAGGATCTTTGCTCTTTTCAAATGCTCTCGCCAAGGAAGGAGGAGGGGATAGAGGAAATAGCAGCAAAATAGGACTGGGGAAGCGGGGAGAGATTTGAGAAGCTGGATGAGTTGTTCACTCTGTTCTTGCGAGGAGCCAAGTTCCTTAAGCATCTCCTGGTGGATGTTAACAGAGAGCTGTGGAGACCGGAGCATTCCCCTGGACTCTCGCAAGCTGTAGCTTTAAGACTGTTTTACAGAGGACTTGGGATTTCCAGTTTTCCTGCGCCTGGTGGAGTATTTCAGGGAGTTACAGGATTTTCGGGTCATGCACCCCCTTTTTCCTTTTTCTTCCTCCTTTCTCTTCCTCTCTTACTCTTTCTTTTCATTTCAAAGAGACAAAGCTACTTCAGTTTGGAGCACAAACATATGATCAGCACATGGAAATGTGGTAATTTGGATGCATTCATGATTGCAACAGATTGAAGAAATTAGACCAGACAAAGAGCTTTTTTTGGAGGAGGAGGAGGCAAGGCAAGGAGGGAGGGAGAGTGGGTGAAAGAAGGGGACGCCACCGAAAAAAGGGACGGCCGTGACACGCGGATGCTAAATATATCCCGTAGTAATGGAGAAGGACCGGATTTCAGGTAGGCTATCGATCTTTTAATATGTTCTGTTCTGCCTCTGCCTCCCTACCTTTCCAGTAGCTTCTGCACTTTAAGAAGAGAAACAGCCACGCTCCGGCTCGGTTTCAGCAGTTTCTTTAATTTATTTATTTTCTGCAACGTTTCCTTTTTGCATTTTTTTTTTCCATCCTCCTGAGCCCTCTAGACAGAAGGTGGTTCCAGCAGAAACCGGGGGGGAGCGGGGGAAAAAAGAAACTGCTCTCTAGGTCTGGATTTCATTTGAGCCTCCCTCTCCCCCCCTCCGTTCCCATGTGCCGCCCGGCGCGGGGGGATGAATGCTGAGCCTGTTAGCTCGGCGCTGCGAGTCGGGAAGAGGGAGGAAAAGAGCCGAGCTCTTGGCATGGAGACGCATTTCTGCTCTGAAGGTTGGCTCCTGGCTTTGTGTGGCTGTGCGTCGGGGTTGAGCTTTCTCTGTCTGTCTCTCGCCCTCCGGTGCCCGCTGCCTCGCTGGGGGGGAGCTGCAGGATGGGGAGCTGCAGGATGCGGCCCCGTGGGTGCCTGCGTGTCCCGCACCGCTGCTGCTCGCCCTGCAGCGCTGCCGGCTCGGGCTTCGCTCCCCTTGCTGGCCGAGCACGGGGTGTTTGGGGTGGCTGGGGGGCGGGTGGAGGACGCTGCGAGGAGGAAGGAATAACTCTGTCTTGGTCTCCAGATTCCCTGCAAATCCTGGCTAATGGTGCATGCCTGAGTGCTTCCAAAACCCGCTCCCAGGTGTGCTGAGTTGGCAGGGAGCGGTGTCTCTGCAAGCTGCTCCTGCTGCGGTTGCAGGATGGCTGCTCCTGGGACCCTTTATCCTGAGGGAGCAGTGGGGAGATGGGATGGGTAGCACAGTGGCACCGTGAGGCTCTGGCTTGGTGGGTGTGAGCAGGACAGTCAGGATCAAAGAGGGACAGCGAGGGGCAGGGGCCAGCAGTAAAATCCCCGGTGTGCTGCAGCCGACGGGATGCCACCATGGGTCTCCCTCCTCTGTGCTGAGCCGGCGCGGGCACGAGGCCTCTCCTGGGCGTTCCCAGGCGGCTGCTGGGCATCGGCACTGGAAGGGAAACCACAGGGATGAGAGGAAACGCTCAAGCCAGGGTGGAGCGAAACTGTGGCCGGAGAAAGCTGCTGCCATGGCTGGCCCCACACAAACCTGTGGGGCCCCATCTGGGCATGTGCTGAGAGCCCCTGGGAAGGGAACTTACCTGCAGGAGCATCCTCCGCTCCTCACTGCCTTCGAAGAGCGCAGCTGATGCCTCCTCGTCCCTCTCTCCATCTCTCTTGCTTGTGCTTTCTGCTCTGGTTTGAGCCACTTCAAAGCATTCCTGAGAGCTGCTCCTAACACAGCGGCTGGCGTGCGTTTCGGCAAGGCAGTGCCTTGGGCTGGGAAGCCCTCTGCCACTACGTGCAGGCCTCTGCAAGGCAGGGTTTGGGGGAACAGGAGGAGGTGGCAGGGTGGCTTTGTTCCCCTTGTGGTTTGGCCTTCCACAGCTCCTGTTGCACTCTCTGTGCACCCCTGGGTCCCTTCCTGCTGTGCAGAGGTGGGGGTTGCAAAAAGTTGCTGGTATGAAAGGGAACTCTGATTTAGGGATGTGGTTTAGTGGATGGTAGGGAGAATGTTGGACTGGATGATCTTGGAGGTCTTGTCCAAACTTCTAAGATTTCTGGCTGTGGTGATGTGATCTGAGGCTCTTTGTTCCCGAAAAGCATCACAGGTGGGTCTCTCCCAGCCCATAAGACGCTGCAAGGAGCACGAAGCCCCCTGCCTGGGCTGGCTCTGCTTTTGGGGCTGCAGGCAGGAGGACTCTGGGGAGCACCGTTGTGCGGAGGTGCACGAACTCATGCTAAGGCATGAGCATGAGCAGCATCTGCAAATTACCAATGTCCAAGTGCGTGCATGTTTCACTGGCCCTTGCTGGAACTGACTCAGCTGTGGGTGGTTCAGATGTGGTGGAGCTGGGGCTGCATCATTTTGGGGTCAGAATGCACAAACCGGGCATGGGGAGTGTGCCCCGTGCCTTACCCCAAGGAGCCGTGCCTGGGGGCTGGACGTGGGGCATGCGTGTGGCTGCTCCACTTGGCTCAGGCAGGAGCAGGCTGTGCCTGGCAGGATGGGGAATGTAATGATGTAGGAAAATCATCCCTAATGGGGCTTCAGGCACAAAACTGGTAATATCACGGGGGAGAAGAGGAGCTCAGCTGGCTCTATGTCTCCTTCAGAAGACGCTGCCCACAACACGGGCAGCTGGGCTCTCCCCCCGTGGCCGCGCAGGCAGCGCTCCCAGCACAGGCAGGGAGAGCCAGAGCTTCGGCCTCAGTGACTAAACCGAAACATGACTCAGATGAAAGCAGATCTGTGCAGCGCTGGGGGCCACGTTCGTCACTGTTCTGGCCCTAAGCATGCTTTTAATTAATATTCTGCTGTGGGTGGGAAGAGCTGACTCCAGAGCTGACTGTGTCGCTGCTGGACGGGGTGAGGGCACCTCGGAGCGGGTGGGAATTGGGCCTCTTCTCCTCCTCGAGGGCTGTTTTCCCACAGCTGCTGGAGCTCAGCACGTCCCATGGGGTCTGCGCCGCCCAAGCAGAGCCCAGGCTTCCTCGCAGTGGAGCAGTGTCCCCAATCTGAGATCCCATGACGATGATGGGCGCTGTGGGTGAAGGCCCTGAATGCACGGGGTGATGCTGGGGCTGTGCCTCGCTCCAAGCAGCGAGGTCTTCCTTGGGCTCTGTAAGGAGGCACCGGGCTCCGGTGGTGCCTTTGGGTGCAGGTATAAGAAACACCCCCTCGTACAACTTGCTGATTCCTTTTAATCTGGTTAAACCATCTCTCACACGTTTCCACACGCTAATCCTGCATGAAAAGCCTAAATCAAATTGGTTTCCAGGCATCCTGCTCTGGTGGTTTGGGGCTGGGCAGCTGTGCTGGGGGCTGCGGCCCTGCTCACATCTGTGCCCCGCTCTGCCTTTCCGAGCGCTTTGGTGGCAGCAGGGGTGCTCCTCAGCTGGAGGTGGCTTTCCTCAGCAGATGGCTGGTTTGATTAGTCCAGATCTTTCTACAAAGCCCTGATTGTTAATGCCACGGGGCCCTTTACCTCTTCTTGAAAGGAAAGGGTCAGCAGCATGCCAGGCGGCCGGGGTCTGGTTACTGCGATGAGGGAGTGATGGGATCGGTGCAGCCACCGTGGGAAAGGAAGTCTGATCTCCCAGGTAAATTATTAATGCTGCCTTTAAAATTACACTTTGAGAACCCAGTGTAGAAGTTACTAAATGATTAGCAGGTAATTATAACACCTGGATGCGATGAGTGGCATGTATGAGGTGCAGGGCCCAGGAGCAGGCAACTGGGAGTGCTGGAGGTGCTTGTAAGCAATGTGCTGGACTCCAGGACAAACGGGGAACTGTTTATTAACCCACTGGTGATCCTTTTGTAATCTTTCAGTTATACAAAGCACCACCTGTGGGTATATGCTTGTGTGTGTGCATGCATACAGAATTTAACATGTTATATGTGTCATTTGTGCACCTCAATGATCAGAGCAGTGAGAAGACGGCCCCTGCTTGCAGCACGGGGCTTTTGGAGGCTGCCCAGGCAGCAGCTCTCACACTGAGTACATCAAGACCGAGCATCTTCGGTGGTCCTCAGAGCCCCGTGGGAAGCACCACGTGCCTGCCCTGAGCGCTAGGGAAGGGGAGAAGTGATACTGTGTGTGAGTGTTGGAGGTGTGAAGGGTTGGTAGGAGGGAATGTGCCTTTTTGTCACTTTTTTTATCCAAGTTAATCTTTAAAAAGCATGCAGCAGGGTTGGGGTTGCTTCTTATCACTCTGTCTTTTCTGCTTCAAGATTTTTGGTGCCACTGTTGTTCCTAGGAGATGGCAGCTAGGACAGTGACATACTGCTTTTTCATGGTCTTCACACAGCTGTAGGCTTTCCTTTACCAAATGTGTTTCTTTTTGCTCTGGCTTGTGGTGTGGGACACCAGGTCAGACATTTGCAGTGTGGGTGCTTCTACCTTCTGTTAGACCCCACCACCTCCATCCAGCCCTAGCACACTGGATGCTTTCCTGCCTGTCCTGCCTTTGCTGTCAGCCACTGGGCTGTCCTTAGTTCTCCCCTCACTGTCCCCTGTTCCTACCTGGTGCCCACAGCCATGGTTTATTGTGGCGTGCAATGCCCTGTCCCCAAAGTGCCATGCACTGCAAAAAAGTCTGCAGCTTTTTTTTTTGCCAGTGTTCTTGTTCAAGCATCTGCCTTCACCCACTTCCTAGGTGCCACACTGGGACCTGCGGTGGCTGCGGGTTTTGGCTCAGTTAATAACCAGATAGGTCCCGTTGGGCCTCCTCTCAGGAAGGGTTTGGGTTTCTTGGGGCTGCAGAGCTGCCTCTGCAGACAGCTATGTTTGCAGCGTGCTCGGCTGCTCCCAGCCTGCTCTTGCCTGGCCGGTGGATGCATTCCCGCAGTTGTCTGAGGCATGTCAAGGTATGAAGCATTATCCATTTCCTGATGTCTGCTTTTAAATCTGCTGGAATTTCTGCTCATCTCCATTAAATACGATCCCGCTGTGGCGCACAGCTCATCTCTGGCCTGACAGCGGAGGTAACGCTTCTCAGCACCGCTCCGCTGAGCTTGGTGAAGCCCGAGGCAGGAGCTCCCTTCCCGCCTGCCCTCCTGCTCCGTGCTTCGCTGGATGACTTGGAGCCTCCCAGCAGAGCGATTCCCATGCTGCTGGGGTGAGGGAGGACGTTTCTCATGCAAGTCAGGGCGCTTCCAAGGTCCAGCATACCATAATGCTGAGTAGGAGCAAGTACGTAGTTAGGGAAGTATGTCTGGGTCAACACATGTCTTCTGTTGCCTTAATGATCTCAGAATCACAATATCTTTGTCCTGTTGGCTTCTCCATGCTGTAGTGCAGCTGTAACTAATGGACAGAATAATTTGTTAGAGAGCAGTGATGCCTTGGGCTGCGAGCACTGCAGTGGGGCGCGGGGCCCCAGCATCATATGCACAGCAGTGAAGGTTTAATGGGTAGCGAGCCCTGTTGCACGGTATGATGCCTGAGAAAATTCAGGCTAGATTTCTTGCTCTGCCTCAGATTTCCTGTAGCTCCTTGGAAAATGGCATTTGTGGTCCCGTTACCCCTTGATTTTTGAGGCAGGATCTGGCCTTTGGGGGTCTGTGCTGAAGCTCTCTGCAGGCAAAGGAGCTTCCAGCCGTGCTGTTAGTGCTTGGTGGGTACCCCACCGAGAACAGCTGAGGGAGATGGTACCCTGTACTTTACCATGTGCTCAACCCACGTCCCTCTATAACATCCCCTTTGCACTGAGCTTCTTGGGAGCCAGGCTCTGCCCCTGCTTCTTACCAGAGGCTGTTTGCACGTGCAGCTTCCTTCATGAACACCCGCACAGAAAGGGCAACTGAGTAGGCCATGGCACCCCCTCAGTGGCACTTTGGGCTGTCCCTGCTCTCTTTATTTTATCTGGGCTGGCACCTGGATGCCACAGGCTGGCCCAGGAGGGCCTCGGTGCCCTGCTGGGGCTGGGGCCGCCATTTGGGTGTCACACTGCTTCGCTGGGACAGGCAAAAGGACTTTGGGGTGCTGACGCCAAGAGCGTCAGAGGCAAATAGCTCTGTTTTGTGACTGAGGGGAGAACGGGAATGACTTTGCAGGTGAATAAAATGCATTAGTTTTACAAGCAATAATCACGCAATAAACCTGAAAGTGGATTAATTTTTTTTTTATTTTTTTTTTGCTATGCCTTGTCTGTATCCATGAGAAGTTGGTGCTACATAAACAGGCCTGTGTTGGTTTAGTGATCACATCCCTACCAGAGAGCATCTAAACTAAAGCAGTAGTTCTGGGAGCAAGCTCTGGTTTCCAGGGAAGCTGATCTGGGGAGTGATAAGCGTGATTCCTCACATGGGATCTGTGGGCTCAGCTGCGTGTGACATGCTCTCCTTCGCTTTCGATGAGTGCAATTCAGTGAGCGCAGGACATGCTTTTTTATTAGTTTCAGATGCTTTTTCTTTCCAGGGCTGCGTGTTTTGAGTTCTTAGCCCTGGTGCTGAGAACCCATTTCTGTGCTCCCCTTGGGCTGGTGAGGGCAGCGGTGGTGTGTGGAGCTTCATGGCAGTACCAGCACCCAGTGCTCACTGCCTGTGTCCCAGATTTTGTCCCTGTGCCCCTGGTTTATGTGGACTCCAGCAAGCCACGGGCTCCCCCCACTCAGCGTCTGAGGTGTTCGCTGGGGCTTTGGGCTGTGAGATGAGGGGAAGGGTCTGAATGTACGTGCGGCTCTGTACCTGCACCTGCTGCTGAAGCACCCCTTGCTGGCCAGCCCATGGAGTGATCTGCTTTGTGGGAGAGTTTTGTGCCAATTGGCTGTTCCTGATGTTACTGGGACAATTTGCACAAAACTGGTCAGCCTTTGGGTGCTGACTGCTGGGTGCCCCCCGAAACAAGGGCCTGACACCACGTACAGCGATGGGGTGAGCTGCCCCAAGTGTCTGCATCAGGCTCCCTGCCTAGAGACCTATGTCCTTGACTACGCTGCCTGTAAAGGAGAGGGGAGGCCATTTTAACAGCTTCAGCCGGTCTTTGCAAAGCTACACTCCGTAAATAGTGCTCTCCAGGATCTCACTGCTGCTTTTTAGCATGCATGCAGGGGGGGTGCCCGCAGAAACGTCTCGGTGGGCTTCCTTGAACCACCTGGGTGCCTCTGAGGGGCTCAGGTGGCTGCTGACCCTGGGCTGACTGCGAGACCCCAGCATGGGTCATTCAGTGCTTCCAGCGAGCCCGTCGGCAGCTGCATCCCAGCAGCACCAGTCACTGCTTGCCAGCAGGCTAAGGGTGGGTGTCCCCCTCCCCAGACACTTGCACCTCGGATCTCCTCTGGCACAGCTCCTTTGTTCCTAGCAACCCATTCCCTGCTCGGAGGGGCCGGGAGAGCCGGGGTTATGCACCTTGGGTGGGTGACGATGGGTGCAAGGCAGTGGTGGCCTGGGGCATGCAGCTGGGCCTGTGGCCACCCAGGCCGGGAGGGGGCGGCGTGAGCCTGCTGCTGCTGCTGCGCCTGCTGCTGCTGCAACGTCCCACACTGTCTGCTTTGGATTTTGCTTCCAGAAGTAGGCACGGGACTACATTCCGCCTCTGGAAAAAGATAAATGATTGTTGAGGATTGCAGCAGAGGGAAGTCCTTTGTGTGTGTATACGGAGGCACTTTATTTGATAAAAATAGATGGGTGTTTTTTCACCGCGTTGCTGAAAGCATCTGGGTTCCCCTCTCCGAAGCTGATCAGATTTTGGCACAGCTTTTATTTAGCAGTGAGTCAGGATTTAAACTGTACCGGGAGGGAGTGATCTTGTGGCAATTAGAAGCAGGAATTTTGGAGTCCTTTTCCTGCTCCTCCACTAAATTACTCCGCATCCTTATGTAAATCATTTAACACATGTGCTCTAACTTCCTATATGGAAAATGAGGTAGATGCTTTCCGCTTTTCATAGACAGGCAATTCAGGATGCCCTGCCAGGCAGCTGGGAGGGATTTGTCGTGATAAAGCTGGGAATTTGACCTGTTTGAGATGCTGGCACCCCCGTGCAGGGCAGGGCTGAGGCTCTCTATGGGGTAGAGGCAACTCCTGCTGCTGATCTGAGCTGTGGGGCTCGCGAGTAGCTGCACGTCAGGCTGGAGACGTGAATGGATCTCACCGGACCCATCTTTCATCTGTGCTGGGGAGCATGGGCCAAAGAGCAGGAGTAGGGGATTTATTCCCGGGCTGTGATGTCCATCTGTCGGTCATCACAGGCAGGGGAGGTGCAGGCAGAGCTTCCTCCAGGGGGACTTCGGTGCTGAGTGGTACAAAATCACCGGCCAGTGCCTTGTTCCCAGCTGGAGCAGCACCAAACCCAGGATCATGGCTCTGCTCTGCTCTGCTCATCAGCAAGAGCCGTGTGGATCTCCTGCCTTCACCAGGCAGACAGGAGGGGACGTAAACCTGCTCAGCCTCCCCTGCTGCCTGCAGCTGGCCTGTCAGTGCCGCCCCCTCTCTGCTAGGGGAAGATGATGTTGTCCTGGTACGACGTGCCATTGCCCACCATTTGTCACCCTGAGTCGTCTTCCCCTGACCATAAAGGGTTTAGCGGTTTTGCTCTCTTGCTTTTCTTTTGCCTGTGGCTTCTCTCACCTCTGTGAGGTCTGTAGGACTTGGAGCAAGTGAGGCATGTAGAAACGCTCACAAGGAGGGCTTGTGTTTAAGAGTTTAGCGGCTTATTTTTTTATTTAGGTAGAGACAAAGCAGAGAACTGCTAGGCCGGGAAGCAGGGGTTCTTCAGCACCTGAAATATTTACCATTTCATTCCCCTCTCACATTTCTAACACTTCAAGTGGAAAACTGGTCAGACCCAGCTCTGGCTACCTGAGAGGCGCTTGCTGACCCCCTGCTCTCCGGGGAAGGGGCCCTCCTGGAAAGTGCCGTGGTTGGTGAGCAGTTCCTTGTGTGTAGGGTAGGTTTTTTTTTTTTTTTTTTCCAGAAAACTTTAAAAATTCCCAGTGGGTGGAGAGGGAAAGTGAGCTATGGAAATTAATTGTGTGTCTCGTGCTCTCAAATGAAACACACCCTGGGGAAGGCAATATCCTCCACCAGAGGAGCAGCAGTCTTGGCCACAGACCAGGAAACCCTTCCCTCTCCGCTCCCCTGCGCAGCAAGGGGTGAGTGCTGTAGGGAAAAGCAGCTCCTGGGGTCCTCTCTCCTGGCTCTTCGCCGCTCGGGACACCCCTGGAGTGCCCTGCTGAGTGCGGGTTGTGCTCTGCCATCGCTTTGCCCTTCACCCATCAGTTTTTTTCTATCGGACTGGTGTTACTGGTAGCACAGGGCTCTGTACTGGGGCTGCTCACTGGTTGTGCTCTGAGAGTGTAGGCGGTGTGGCTGGATCTCCAGCAATGCCCCAGGATGGCTCGGGTGCTTGGCTTGGATGTCTGCTCCCAGCCTTTCTCCAAAATGAGACAGCAAGAGGTAGGTCACAGCATCGGTGAGATACACCCATGCACCTGGGGCTGTCCTGAAGCTGGGTTGCCAAAACCGGCCTTTTATCTCCCAGTCAGCCCCAAAATGGGGTAAGACCCACCTCTGGTGTCTTGTGCTCATTTATATTGCTGCTTCCTGAGCTGGCAGCCACGTGCAGGTCCGGGGCAGCTGCTGAGGCTGTGCCACTGCTGCACAAAGCGGGCCACGTCCCCACTGAGGGGCTGTGGCCATGTTTTGGAGAAGGGGAAACTTCCCCGCTAGCCCCGACAGTGCTGGAGGCAGCTCTGAAACGGGGCCCTTCGCCTGCAGCTGGAGAGGAAACCTAATCTTGCTCTGTACAAAGGCAAGGAGCTGACAGCCAGATGTGCAGGGGACACGGGGGGGGCGGAGGAAGGGGATGCGCAAGGGCGGGCGGTGGGGAGTTTTTGGTGGTGGGGGCTGGAAGGGGGCGAGGGAACTGCACGGCTGGGAGCGCTGCAGCCCGCTCTGACCTGCAGGAAGAGAAGATGGAGCGTTTGGGAAAAAAACAGCTGTGAGAGGCAGAAAGAGGAGCACCAGGAGTGCTCTGTAGGAGCAGGGACTTTGAGCTCTCCCTGGTTTTGGCTCGGTGCCTTCCTCCCCCTCCTCGCTGCGTGAGGCGTTTCCTCCCTGGGGGCCCGCGCAGCCCCAGACTCAGCTCCACCGCTGGCAAAGCTCAGGCTGCACAGCTCCCCGAGCTCTGCCAGAAGCAGTGCTCCTGGCTCAGTGGGCAGGGCCAGGGGTTTGGGAGGTTTGTTCTGCTGCTGGTTACCAGCTTAGACTCCTCTGGGAGCCTGAGCAGCGCCCAGACAGCCCGGCCCTGCTTTTCTGCATTGAGAGGGCTCCTTGTGCAGCACTGCTACATCCAAACCAAGCAAGTTATTTATTCCTTTTCCTTGTCAAACTCTTTTTGTGCAAGGCTGAGCCTTCCCTAGCTGGCTGCTAGTGCCCCGCTGCTGGCCCGAGCCCCTCTGTGCCCTGACAACAGCAGGCGGTGAACATTGCACAACACAAATAATGGGAAATCCGGTCCTGTGTCAGAAGTCCCGTTCAAAGGCACCTTGGCTGTGCTCAGGACGTTCTGGCTGACGGATTTTCCCATGAAATAAAAAGCGCTAGCTGTTGACATACAAATGCAGCTGAAGTGTAAGCTTTTACTGTCAAATTTTGCTGCTTCTGGCTTAAAATCCTTAGGGCACAGCAGTGTAAACGAAGGATAGCTTTAGGGGGCAGAATTTGCCTGAACTTGAGCAGGAGTTCACTTAGTTTCGAGTTGGAGTTCAGGTCGTTTCTCTGCCTCTGTCACTTTGGGAGCTGCATGCAGGAGGAGCTGGGGGCTCAGCAGGACCGGCAGCAGCAGGGCTGTGCCCTCGCTTGCCTCTGGCCACCTGGGAGAAGCTCTTGGAGTAATGGAACTCTCTCACGCTTCCTTCCCCGTTTATAATAGCGTAATATTGTAATAATGTAAGAGTAATTACATTAAACTGTGCAAGTCAGCAGTGTGTGCAGGACACACAGAGTGCGGCAACACTTGTGAGAAGGGCGAGGATCACGCGAGAGGCTTGGAGGCACCACATCCCCGCGGAGCCCACAGTCCTCTGCTGCAGTTGGCAGTGGGGTGCTTTAATCAGTGGGACAGGAATTAATCCAAACCTGCCTCTGTGCAGAGCACGATCCAAAATTCCATCCCCCCACAGGAAGCCTCCCTGCACTGGTGAAGCTGTGTGTCCTAACAAATAAAGGTTTAGCATCTTTGCCTTGTTGGAAAAAAAAAAAAAAAAAAAGAGAGAGAGATGAGATGTTGCTACTGGAAAGATTTATTACTATATTTTCAGGCTATAGGAATATCACAGGTAAAGCAGTACAGGCACTCATTGTACTTGTGAAACCCTGTGCTCGTGCGGACATCCCTTGGGTCCTCAGCTCCCGGTGACCGTCACACCTTTCCCTCTGGCTGCTTTGGGTCTTAGCTCACAGCTCCCTGACGTACTTCTTCACGTCCTCTTGGATGGGCAAGTATTTTTCTCATCTTTGGAAAAGCAAATTACTGTCTAGGATTGCCAATATCTGTTACGTTGTCGTGAAGCTCATGTGTGGATAGAAGAATTTTTGAGTTAGCATGTCTGGTCCATCACTTAACCCATCAAATATGTCCCCTTCGTGACCCTCTCCGTTTGTACTGCATGGATTTAAACAATAAAGCCGGTCTGGTTTTCAATCATTTTCCTGGCTTGGAAAAGAAAGCATTGGGAAAAAAAAAAAAAAAAAAACACCACAAAACAGAAGAGAAAGGCCCTCCTGTTTTCCACCAGAGACGCAGAATTTGCTCGGCGGGGAGCTGATCTCTCAGGAAGCACTGGAAGTGGCCCGCTGGATTTGACACCCTGCTCATCAGCTGCATCTGGTGTGAACAGGAGGATCTTGTGTTGCGAGGACTTTGCTTTTTTCTGCTGAATAGCAAGTTGTCCTTTTAATGTTAAGAGTTAAAGACAGGCTCTCGGCTGATGTGGGCTCACAGCTCTGCCGACTCCAGCAGCTGAAAGCGTCTTCCCTGGCAATTCTGCTGCGCTCGGCGTTTCCCTGGGGTTATGTAAACAGCTCTGCTTTATGGATGGGGCTGGGACGTGCGATCCGCAGCTTGCCGACTGTCCCGTGCAGGACACGGAGCTGCTGGAGAGCCTTGGGCAGCGCCGAGGGAGGGAGGAGGTGGGTGCTCAGCTCCGGCGGTGGCTGCAGCTCGGCCCAGTGCCTGCTGCTGCTGGAGAAGTGCTGGGAGCTGAAAACGGAGCATGTGTAGGCAGGGTGCCCAAAACGTGGTTTGGTGCTTGGATGGAGGTGTCCCTCTGGAAATGTGGGCTCGTGATGCCAGAAGTCACCAAGTGTGTGACACGGAGGAGGTAGGAGGGGATTGTCCCCTCTACTCCGCTCTCATGGGCCTCCCCCCGGAGCCCTGAGTTCAGCTCTGGGACACCCAGCACAAGGACAGGGACCTGTGGGAGTGGGACTAGAGGAGGCCGCGAGGATGCTCAGAGGGCTGAAGCATCTCTCCTACAAAGAAAGGCTGAGAAGGTTGATGTTGTTCAGCCTGGAGAAGGGAAGGCTCCAGGGAGACCTTAGAGTGGCCTTCAAGTGCCTAAATGGGGCTACAGGACAGCTGGGGAGGGACTCTGTCAGGGAGTATGGTGACAGGGCAAGGGGTAACAGCTTTAAACAAGGGGGTGTAGGAGCAGGTTACACATTGGGAAGAAATTCTTTCCTCAAGAGGGTGGTGAGGCACCAGGCTGCCCCGAGAAGCTGTGGGTGCCCCATCCGTGGTGGTGCCTGAGGCCAGGCTGGATGGGGCTGGGGGCAGCCTGGGCTGGTGGGAAGTGCCCGTGCCCAAGGCAGGGGAGTTGGAATGAGGTGGTCTTTAAGGTTCCTTCCAACCCAAAACATGCTATGGTTCTATGACAGTCCAGACCTACAGAAATCCAGCAGGAAAGGTGCCAAGAAAGCCAAGCTGTGCAGCATCCATGCTCCTCAGGAGTACCTGGGGATGCACAATTGTCTTGTAGGTTCAGGCGTAGCAGGAGGATCAAGCCAACAGGCACAGCAAAGTTCATCCCCAGGAGTTTTGGCTTCCTTGTGTGGCTCCACCTGAAGTCCCATGCCTCTTATTTCTGTTGACAACTCCCATGCCTCCCTAAACCCCTGTTGCAGATGCAACTTTCCACCAGTTCAGGATGCTGCAGGAGCTTGACCTGCACATCTGCGGCACCAAAGGCACCACCATCAGGTTTTCCTCTCCGTGAAAGCGTAGGAGTCGTGTTTATCTCCGCGCTGGCAGGCCGGGGAGGATGCCACACCTCTGGGAGCTTCTCGGGGCTGGGTGGAGCGGGGCAGCGGAGGAGCAGCACGCGGGCTTGGAGCTGCTTTCGTGGCTCTGCCTTGAAGCCAGACGCTGGGATCTGGCACGTGTTTCCAGGGGCCCTGGGGAAGGAGGGTGACAATAAATCTGGGCCGTGAATAACAGCCCCTTGCCCTTCTAGCGATTTCTGACACGCTGCTTTTTGATGACAAATGGAGCCCCGGGGGGTAATCCACGGGGGCTCCTCTTGGCTCTCACGCTGAGAAAGCGCTCGCTGTGTGCAGGCTTGGCTGCGAGGAGCTCCCAGCTCTGGGTGTGAAGGTTGGAAGGGAAAGGAAGCAAAAGCACAGATAACGCGTTGTGGGGCTTTCTCATTGCCAGGCTTGGAGATTTTGTTGTTCTCAAAATGTGACTGTGGCCCTCTGCTCCGGGGTGACACCGTGGCTGTTCCTAGGGGACCTGCTGGTGTGTGTGGTTCCCCCAGGAGAGGCCCCAAAGGGAAATGCCGACCAAGCACACCCTGTGAATGCCTAACAGGTCTGACTGCTGGGGCAGGAAATTCGTCCTGGGGTGACTGGTGTGCAATGGGGGAGCCCTTGTGATAGGAGAAAGACATCCAGTCCTCAGATGTGGCCGAAAGATAGAGTTACTGTCCTGTAAAAGATCAGGAGCGGTAACGAGGGAGCTGCAAAAAGGTCCCCATTTGGGGAGCAGAAGCTCTGCAGGAAGCCCCAGCTGGTGTGGAACACCTTTAACCATGGTTGGCTTGGGACGTTTTCCCTGGAAGAAGCCCGATTCACCCCTGGCTAAGCCATCCTGCTGCTTAACCACAGCGTGAGCGCCGTGCCCCTTCCACCTCCCCTGAGACCTTCCCGGCAACCCCCTGGCCGTGCCTCTGCGCAGGGCTTGTGCCTGCTCCCATTGCTGTCTCCTTACAAGACGGGGTTTTATTTCACTTCGTTCCTTGCCAGCCTTCCTTGAGTTTTGCCAGCTCTTTTCCCTGTGAGCCAGAAGACTGTTAGACATAGAAGGAAAGCGCTGCGTTCAATCTGCCTTTTAAATGCCTAATTCAGGAAAATTAAGTTCGTTAGCGCTGCCCTGCCTCTGAGCAGATGCACTGCGAGGGGTGTGCTGAAGGAGCTGTCTGGTTCTCAGGATGGGGATGGGTTGTCGTCGCATTCTTAAGACCATAGATACTCGGCATATCTGGCATGAGAGAGCTGGGCTGGACTATTTGCCTTCTTTAGCTACTGGAAGCAATCCAGCCTGCCAGTTCCTGCAAGCTCATCCTGTGGTTTAGTGGATAATACTGATCCTTGTTCAACTCCCACGCCTTTGTGCCTTCCAAGCGGATGGGGAAGACTTTGCAGGGCTTGTACTGCGCACAGATCCCGGCTCTTTGCTGTGGAAGGCACAAGTTTTCATTATGCTGTGGAGTGCTCGCTCCAGAGTTTTAATAAAACGTTAATTATTGCACGGGAATGACCATGAGAATCATGGCAGGTTGTAACCGGTCAGCGCGTCTGAGTGGTGTAGGGTGGTAGCAATAACTGAGGAGGGATGGCTGCTGCTTTGAACTTAATGAAATGTCTTCAGGTGCTTCAACAGGAGTTGGTCTCCTCTGCTAGCACGAGCCTTTGGTGTCTGTGGCAGCTTCTCGTGCGTTTGTGCAGCCAACTGCAGGCAGCACAGGGCTGCTCGGCTCGGGGCTGGCAGCTGATCAGCCACTGGCTGCAGCGAGGAGGTGATCAAGCCCGAGTTTTCTCGAGCAGGCAGCAAGGCTGCTGAGTGCTGTGACTCAGTGGGATGGCTCTGCCAAGGGTGATCCGCCGGGGATGAGCGTGCAGGCTTTATTCTGTGACTGCACCCATGGGGCTCAAAGCCACATGTCCCAAACCATGCATTGCTCCCAGCAGGTTGGGCTGGTGTGTTCGTATCTCAGCTCCTGAGCAGCACGGGGCTGTTGGTGAGGCCGTTCCTTGTCTGCAGGGCAGCTTTGGGCTGGCCTTTCCCCACGAGGTGCCCAGTGTGCAGCAGGGCTTCGGTGAGCAAGAGGTGACATTGGCTTCAGGTGCTGGGATGTCCCCTGGCCTCTGCGCCCAGGGTGGCAGCAGGGTGCAGCTGTGTCCTCTACAACAGCACCAAAAGCAGTGAGAAAATTGCAATTCTGCTACCCCTTTACCTCAGTCTGGGGATGTATAGAAGATATATGAGGTGAGCAGATTTTGGTATGAATGTGGCTGGCAGCAGACGCAGATCTTGGATTCAACATGTGCCTTGCAAGAAAGAGGCTTTCTTGAAGCGGACAGAGAGTTGCTGTTGCCGTGCAGCCGTGCTCATCACCAGCGCTGATGCTAACATCATTATCAACATGTTTATGTGAAGCTTGGCTGCAAAATAGCTCATCATCTTCAAGATTTCTCAAGCGAGTTTGCTAAATACTTCTTTTACTGTGCTGCCAGGGGCTCTCCCAGCGGCCAGTGAAGGAGGCGGCGTTTGGCCAAAGCAGTGCCTGGCCCGGAGGTCCAATTCCCGTGTGCCTTAAATCCATCTGCAGGCTGGCAGGGGAACAACTGGGTGCTCTTTTCTCCCGGTAATTGTCTGCTTTATGTGCAGCCCAGCCACGAGCTGCTTCCATGGCACCTGTTTTGCTGGAGTTGCGTGTGAACGTGCCCCTGGCAGCACCTCTGCATCCCTCGCCGAGCTGCCCCAGCCTTTGGGGGTTAGTGCAGGCATCGTGAGGATGGGCACAGCCCGGCCCTGCTGCTGCAGCGGGTCAGGACCCTTTGTCTGAGCTGCCCCGGGCTGCTCTGCGCCCTGAGCGCTGCTCTGTGCTGTGCGAGGGCCCTGTCAGCCCTCCAGCTGGCAGGCACCGCGCTCCCGAGTTGTAAGCAGGCATTGTGGAGAAGTCTGGTTTGGAAACTGCTGGCAGCGGCGGGGCCGTAGCTGCAGACTTTGGACGCGAGGTGCCCCTGGCAGGAGATGTGCAGCTCTGAATGGAGAGCCGGCGGCAGCCACGCCGAGCCCTGGGCGCAGCTGCGGGTGATGGAGGACCCGTGTGGGAGGTGTTGCTGATGCTTGGAGGCTCGTGTTCCTGCCGAGGAGGGCTCAGCGCTGACCCGGGCGCAGGATCCAGGCAGCAGGGCAGTTTTATTCGACTCCGAGGAATGTTGTCTGGTCGTTAAACCAGCCAAATTAGAGTACTGCGGGGTGCGGGGATTTTTCTGGAGGAGGGGGAGGAGGAAGGTATGTAGAGACAGAGCTCAGGTCTGGCAGATTACTCCCGTGCGTTAACATAAATGCCGGCTGTATCGGTCGGCCCTGTGATTCCTCGTCTGGGAGGAACAGCACCCTTGAGCTTACAGACACTGACAGTCCCTGCCGAACAGGGCTGATGCTTAATGCAGGCAGCTCCTTCCTCCCATCCTTCCTTTGCACATAAAAACACTTCACGTTTGGTTTCTCCCTCGTCTGAACTTCTCCTGAAGAACAGCGCTTCGATTCTGCTGGTGGAACGCCTGGGCTATGACAGGTGCCAGCGGTGCAAATTAAAATGAGCGAACAACAAACGAGCGCGGCGAGGCCGAGTTCGTGGGAGGCTGGAGCTTGTGGAAGCGATGCAGTGTGCAGGCACCGTGTGGACTTCGTGTTGCGGGCTGCTCTGATTCATTTTGGGTGTGATGGTGGTGGCCACAGCTCATCGGAGGTGGTGTTTGGCCTCTTCCCTGCTGGGCTTGGCTGCAGGGGTCATGGGTGTGAGCGGAGCGCGGGCTGTGTGCAGGTGGAGATAAAGCAGCCCTGGGTTGTCACTACAAGGGAGCGGGCCAAGCTCGGCTCGTTCAGGAAATTTTGAGGCTGTGATCTTCATTTACAAACAAAAGCAGCAGAGGTAGGCGTCCTGGGGCCTGCAGCACGATGCCTGAGCTTTTTGTACGCCTGCCCAGGGAGGGGTTTTGGCTCGCAGCTGATGGCCGGAGCCTCTTCCTCTGCGTGGGGGCAGAGATCAGCTTGTGACAGCGCCTCGTGGTGCCAAATGCAAGCTGAAAACCCGCGGCCAGCCCCACGCCAGGCTGGATCCTCCATCCTGCCCAGGTGCGTGTGTCCAGCTGGTGACACACTGCTCCAAACCTCTCCCAGCTCCAGGACCTCCCCAGATTTTTACTCTCCCTCTTTGCTGGCGAGCATTGCCCATGGGGATTTTCTCCACCCCCTCCACAGTGCTCTGGGCAGAGCTGGAGCCCCCTGCTCCTCTCCTGCTGCTCCGGGCTGGCTCGGTGCCGCCTCGCTCCAGAGCTGGTGCTCGGCCCCCAGCACGCTCCCGGGCCCCTTTCCATCTAGGGCAAACTCTGCAAGGCAAAACACTGCTTTTGGCCAGCTTGCAGCAGATCTCTGAACTGATTTTGGATCCTCGTTTGTTTGTGGAGGCTGAAATCCCCGGCGTCTCCCACCCGCGTGTGCCAGCTGCGGCTCCTGCCAAGGGGGGCTCGTGGAAAGGAGCACCAGAGGTGGGAGGAAGCCCGAGGTGCCCTGCCCTGCCTGAGCCTCAGTGCTGACCCCATCCCCTGGCAAAAGAGGCTGTGCCAACATCATTGAGTCCATCATGTGATAATGGCTTAATCTTAGGAAAAAGAAAAAAAAAAAAAAAAGTGCTCTGTGCCAGGGAGCCCGTGGGCACGGCTGTGTGCATGAGAGGGGTGGGGGCAAGCACAAGTGGCTGAACATGTGAAAGGGAGACAGGGCTAAAAGGAAATTCTCCTCAAACCTTGTGTTTGGATCAATAATTTGCTTTTTAATTGACTGTGCAATTTCAGCACCTGATGTCACAGAGGTCGGGGGGGCAGAAGCGGTGTGCTGGGAGCTGGGGGGAGCCTGGCGAGAGGGGCCCTTTGTGGTCCCCTTTGCCCTGCGCTGCTTTCCCAGCAGGAGAGTTGCTGCAGTCCAGCCCCGGCTGCTTTTGGGGGATTTCCCTCACACGTGCAGCCCGTGGCTCTGCTGGGGCCCTGGAGCCAGTGCAATTATCCCGGGGTCTGGCTGGGGGGGGATTATCTTGGTGATAACTCGGGTAGGTCTGGTAGCGTTTGCGGTGAATTGAGAGAGGGAGCCGAAGGCAAAGGCCCTGCCGTGTGCGTGGGCTTGCTGCAGTGGGTTTGGGCAGTGCTGCCTGTGTCCTTGTGCCCCCTTCCCGTCCCTGTGTCCTTGTGCCTCTTCCCATCCCTCCCTGCTGGAGCCATGGGAACAGGAGAGCCACTGGTGGTGCTCAGCACTGCGTGGATCCGTGCCTCAGCATCCTCACTGCGGGGTCTGACAGGGCCTCGTGCTCTCAGAGGGACCGGTGGCAGCTCCACCACCATTTTCAAAGAAAAGGAAAAAAAGAGGGAAAAGTTTTTTCCCTCGTTCCTCTCCTCCTGCCCTCGCTTCCTTCCCCATCCCAGCGCCGTGCGCCGAGTTCCCGGCGCTTTGTCCCTGCTGCGCGGAGGAAGCCGAGTGGGCGTGGGGCTGCGGCCGGTGTGGGAATTGTTCTTATCAAGCTGCTTTTCGTCAAGAAAGAATAATAATAATAATAAAATCTTTGATGGTACCAAGGGAACGCGGGAGGCGCAGCTGCCCCCGAGGCCTGATCCGCGGCTCGCGGTGCTTCCTGAGCCTTGGCCGTGAGTTTTTAGGGTCTTTGTGCTGCGGCAGATCTTGCTGCGTGCCTGAAATATCTCGGAGGAGCCGGGAGAGCCGGCCGGGGGCTGGCACAGGGAGAGTGAGCTGCCGGACACGGCTCACTGAGAAGCAGGGGAGAAGTATCAGAAAAGCAAGTTTCCTGCCATTCGCTGGGGTATTTATGACTGGAAAGTTTGGGGTCGGAAAGGTCGCGAGCAGGCAGCAGAAAGCGGCGGTGGCTACAAAAGCATGGGACACGGGTCTGCAGCCGAGTGCGTGCGCGCGGCTCTGCCCACTCACCCCTTCCTGCAAATTTTCCCGAATTAGGGACTGCCAGGAAGCTTTCAGAAATGGAGAAGCCTGTTTCTGAGGGGTTCAATATGAGGCTGATGCTTGCCTCCCCCTTTTTATCTTGCACCCACTGTAGTGCATGTATGGTGGAAATGGCTGGGGGCGCTTCTCTACCTCTGGGAGCAGGAACCCTGAATCCTTCTGGAGCCGGGGGCACCCCACAAGCAAGCAGTGGGGAACTCGCCATGCCATGCATGTGTTGAACTCGCCAGGGGGTGAGCAAGGTTTCTGAAGCCTCTCGTTTCCATGAAAACGTCTGTGCTGTCACGCAACCGGGCCTTCATGCCTCTTTGGTCTTAATATTAAAATGGAGTGGTTAATAATTAATACTTTATTTAATAGTTGAAGTAATTAAGTAGGTTTGCTTCTTGGATCCTAAACCACTGTACCTCCCCTTTTCTTAAGAAAGACTAACCTGAAAATAAACGAGGAGAGCAAGGCCACGAGGCTGGGGTTGTTTTCCCCGCGTGAGGCTCAGGCAGATGCGATTCCTAACCTTCTTCCCATTTCCTTCCCATGCAGGCGTCCCCCGCCGCTTAATCAACACCAGAGAACTGCGCTTCCCTTCCCTTCCCAGGCACTGCAGGCTCCCAGCCCTCTCCACCAGCGTGCTGGGGACCCTGTGCTCCAGCCGGTGGCAGGGGGACATCTCTGTCCCCATATGCCTGCTGCCGTGGGCACCGTGCCTCATTCCTTCCTAGGGCCGGCTGTGCCCCACCTCGAAAACTGTTTCACTTTTTGCCCCCTTGATTTTGTGCAAGTCCTGCTATTGCTCCCATTACTGGCTGTTAAAAATCTTCCTCTAATTTCCAGCCCGCAGCTCTTACAGACCTGTTTATGCCCTGGCCCTGTTTGGGTTTGGATTGTTTTTTTTTTTGTTGTTCCCTTGGTGACGGTGATCTTTGCCCGCAACACCTCTTCCCTGCGGCGCATCCGCGTGCGATGTTTCCAGCGGTCACATCCCCTCCCCTCCCAGCCCTCCTTTCTGCCTGCTTTCACCGGTGCTGGGTGGGCAGGATGAGTCAGGACAGAGCATTAGTGATTTCCGCTTTGCTGCTGAAAGTATCTAATTTACTGCGTTTTAGGAGCGCCCTCACTTTCTCTGCACCGCATCAGTGGCTCGTGGCCATGCCGGGACCCCTTGTGCAGCGAGGTCCTTCCCACTGCTTCCCTCTGCTCGGGGGGGGGTGCAAAGACTTTGCCAAAAGCCCTTTAGGTACTGACCTTCAGTGCCTCTTCCAGATTTCATCTGTTTCTGTTTTCCAGGCTCCAAAGTCATCCAGATTTTTATTATTTTTTTTTTTTTTTTGGTCTGCAGCACCCAGGCTCTGTTTTTGCAGCCGTGGTTTCACAGCTTTGTGGCACCGGGGGATGCGATCTGGCTGCGTTTCCTTTATCTAGTAAACCAGTCAATTGTCCAGCAGTCTCAAATCAGCAAACCCGTTCTGCTTTTTTTTTTTTTTTTTTTTTTTTTTTAAGCTTTTCCCATGATCTTAGTTTCCTTCCAGAGGAAGGGAAGCGTGACTAGCACTGAAATATGGCTGTCCTCACTGCACTTCCCACTGCTTAGGAAGCAGGAAGGGTCTGAAGTCTTGTGAAGGACTATTTTTTTTTGTGACAATTCCTGTGTAATCAGCGGGGCTGGATTCGTGGCGTCATCGACATAAAAGCCTGGGCGGAGGCGATGGGAACCAGTGTCGGGGTTTCCTTCCAGTGTCCCCCACGTCCTCTGCCAGGCACGCTGCCCTTCCCAGCGAGCGCCCCAGCCAGGCCAGCTCCTCCTGCGAGTTTATTACTCGCCAGCTCCCCATTTCTCAGTGCTGGAGGCTGTGTGCCTCAGTTTCCCCACCTGTAAAATGGTGATCGTTGCACCTCAATCCCTGGGGATTGGCAACAAAAATGGTTTTGAGCAGAAGCACAGGAACTCAGAAGCTGCAGGGAGCACACGAGTGGAAGGGAAAGTAGTTGCAAGAGCTTTTTAAATTTTATTTATTTGGTTAGAAAGGTGTGACTTGCCATTCCCTCTCCTCCAACATCTGTCTTGTGTGGGTTGTTGTGCCTTTGTTTCTGGATGTTATCCTGCATTGGTGCTGCCCGTCTGAGAGGAGCTGCTACCAGCGCTGTGCTGTGCTTAGGGACAAAATGATGCTGTGGGGATGTGGGTGGTGGGGGCTGGTGCCACGAGAGCCTCCACCTACACATCACACCAACCTGAAAAGGCTGGGAAGGGCATTTCATCCTCCATCAGCAGCAAGAAAAGATATTGGATTCTCAAAAGAAGCATTAGGTAGTTAATGACAGTGTTTAGCTGCTCCTGCCTGGTACTTTTGGTCAGAAAGTCTCCAAGCATTTTATTAGAAGCGGCCACAGTTATAAAGAGCTCTGTTTTCTAATTAAAACAGGAGGAGGAAAAGGAAGATGCTGGGGATGAATTACTGGCTTTTGTGAACTAGGTAATTTGATTCATGCAGCCACAGTGACTCATGCCACTTCGTCTGACCAAGTCTGATGCTCATTACTGCAGCAGATTTTGAGAATGATAAGAGAGCTGCTCAGAAAAACCTCGGCTTGTGGGAGGAAGAAAATCTGCCCCAAAACCTGCAGCTTGCGAGCAGACGGTACAGTGCTGCTCAAAGTTTGTGTGTGGATAGGAAAGTCCCCTGTCTGCCCTCACCTGTCCTGATGAGAGATGTTGTAATGCCAGTGCCTTCCCTCTCCAAAAAAAAAAAGACATTTTTTTTTCCTCCCATTTGGCACAGCTTTTACCAAAACCTGTGCTGGGAAGTGCAGCTGCCTTGCTGGGGTTTCACCAGCCTGGGAGAAAGAGGCTGTGGAAGAAAAGTTTGGAGAAAAACATTTAAAAAGTCAGGACAATAGCCCTCCATCCACTAGTGGCAGCACAGGGATGGCAGCACGGGGACAAGGGTTGAGGTTTCTTGCCAGCTATCGCGGCATCGTGCCACTTTGAGCTGGGTGACTGATCAGCAGATTTCACAGGCTGTGTTTTCGGGACAGGAAATCACTTCTAGGCCAGCAAAACAGCTTTGCAGGAAGCTTGCTGCTCATCTGAAGAGCAGTGACGGTGGAAGAAGGAGGGCTGGGCAGTCGGTGCCCTGGGTTGGTGAGGAAACCAGGAGCTGTAGCGTGGTGAGCAGGGCCACTTCAAACCCTCCTGCAGCCGGTGGTTTGTAAACAGGAATCGTGTCTGGGGCAGCAGTTACTGTGTGAGATGTTCTGGGGGTCCCAGCTAGCAGGGAACTCCAGGTGAGTCCCGTGGTTTATAAACCTGAGTGAGGCCCTTGACTGTGTCAGCAAGGGAGCAGCCAGCACGAGAGATTTGCACTGAGCACAACCTAAGTATACGGTGTTTGCACCCTGTTTTAAAAGCAAATCCATCAACAAACACTTGTGGAAAGCTGGGACAAAGGAGCAGCAAAGCTGAATAAATGACTAAGAGGCCAAAGAAAACACCTGCCCCGGAGGACAGAAGGAACAGGACCCGATTCATTTACCAGGAGGAAGGTGGGTGACGTGCTGAGTGTGGGAGTGTCAGCAGCAGGCTCAGGGTCCTTAATCTCTGCCATCTGCCAGGCAAGGGCAAAGCAGGGCCTCGCCGAAGCTAAATTGGGATGAGCAGTACCACACGTGCTTCCGAGGGGCTGCTGGGGAGCCCCAGGAAGGAGCTGCAGGGAGGTGGATGCTCCGTCCCGTTGGGACCGTGCTCTCTTGCCAGGGTTGCCTGCCTGCCTGGCACCTCAGCTCAGCACAAGCTTTGGGGTTCAGGAGGTGGCTAGCAAAGCAGATGATGTGCTATTTGGTTGTTACATGTGGGCTGGATGAGGAAGTGATTTTTTTAGTCTTGCAAAGCCTCTAGCAGTGGCTAAATCAGATAAAGGTGCATGAAAGTCTCCAGGAGAGAGAAGGACAGGCTTGTGTCCCCCAGAAAGCCCGCTCCTTCACCGCGTAGCAGGCGCTGGGGTTACGGTCTGTGGGGTGAGTTGGTTACACACCTCCCTGCTTTAAATATTTACTGTGAGAACTCTGGATATCCCCGTGATTAGTCGTGCTGCTTTTCCATCTTCCACTCCCCAGCTCAGTGCCTTAGGTGCGCATGGGTGCAATATTTACCCTCCTGGCAGCCGGTTGTAATGAAAATGAACTCTAATAGTTGGGTTATTACTTGACACTTCTTGGGGCTCTTCTCCAGGCCTGTTGGCTTGCTAAAACCTTTATTAGCAGCAGATATTAGATCCAGGGTGATTGCGGAGTGGCACAGCAACCAAACCAAACTGCCTGAACTCTTCTGCTGGAAAGCTTTGAGCTTCCTCACTGGTGTCTTGGGAATTTTACCTCTTATTGCCTCCAGTGGGCCTCAGAAACAGCCCCATCACCGTGCCACACGTTCCCCATGGGATGTGGTGCAGAGGGTGCCACCAAGCTCCGAGCAGCAGGCCTGATGCTGAATCTTGTGATGGTTACAGGGGAGAGACTCTGAACATTAAAGTGTGCTCAGTCCTTCCTAACATTGGCCCTATCTTTTTTTTTTTTTTTTTTTTTTACAGTATTGCTTTTGAGTTTGTCTTGATGAGTTCATTTTTCCCTTTTAAACTCTTTCTGGAGCCTTGTGATGAGGGTGCAGCAGGGACTGATGATCCTCAACAGCCTCCACAACAGCCCAATGTCGGTAACAGCTCCGGCCAGGGAGTCATCGACAGCTCCTAACAAAGCAGCTTTTACTCCTCTGGTAGCTCCGGCTGAATATCGACAGCTATGTTTTACTCGCTTGGAATGGACTGCGAATGTGACCTGCATGCTAGCACTTGGCAAGAGAGAAACAGTGCCAGTGATGCAGGTCAGCCAGCATGGGATCGGGTGTAAGGGGGCAATAGGCACCATCCTGCGAGTGGCTGTGAGCCCGGCACAGAGAGTTGCAGCCCCCACTGTGAATCCAGGCTGCTTCTTGGTCTCTTCTAGGAAATCCGGAGCAGGTGAGGGGTCCAGGCAGTGGGACTGTCGGGGAGATTTGCACCAGTGTCTTTATGGACAGCGTATCGAGCAGGGCTGTGTTTACGTTTCCGTATCTGCAACTGCACGGAGGTGCAAAGTGTGCTCCTCGCTGCACTGTTGTGGTATGGTGGTTCCTGCCATCACCAAGTATGCAAGAAATGAAAGAGCTGAGCACTTTTCTTTGTGAAAGCAGAAGAAAACCACTGCCTCTGCCTTAGAATACCATACCTCTATTTTAAAGGTGCGTTCTCAAGGCTGGCTGAACAGTTCTCATGTTTTCAAATAATGCCTTTCCGTGTATTAAAACCTCAAGCTATTACCAGTATGTAAAACCTGGCCTTCTATTCTCCTATTATTATTATTATTTTTTTAACATGGAATTTCTTGAGTCTGGGAAATTGGCGCTGTTGGTTTCATTTTCTGGTTCACATATGCTATTGGAGAGCCTGTGGTGTCTGCAGACTTCTTTGGAGGTGGAAGGGCTGTAAAATTAAGAGTATGACACATGTGATGAAGCATGCACTTTCAGCAGTGGTGTACGGTAGCAGTACCACTGCTTTGCATAGCGTTTCTTTATGGTTTGCCCCAGGTGGAGTAAAATCCAAGCCCATTAATTGTGCTTTTCCTGTTGATGTGTCTGGACGCATTTTCAGGGGTATCATCGCTTTTAAATGAGGTTACAAAAGCGTGGGGTGGGGAGGATAAAAAGAGAGGGTCAAGAGGGCAAAATGTGAATCGACGTGGGAGGGGAGAAACATCCGATGACGAGCAGAGATGCAGAAACCCAGAGAGGGTGAGACGTGGCGAGCGGGCTGATGTGCATGGAAGGGGCTCGTGTCGGTGCCTGGAACTGCCGTGTGCCTTGGTGTTTTGGGTCAGAGGGAGATGCTTTTGGTGCTGCGGGGCTCGGGGCAGGCCCCCAGCCTCCCTGGTTGTGTTGGTGGTGATTTTCCAGAGCTGCGGAGGCGGCCTGGGGTCGGTAGTGTTGGGTGCCTGCTGCCACTTAGCGCCCTGCTTCGGGTTTGAGAACAAAGAGGAGGACTGGGGGAGCTGCAGGGCTGTGGGATTAAGAAGGATTTAGGGGGTGCTTGAGAGCATCCCTGGTGTGACCCAGCAGCTGGGGGTGGCTTGGTGAGGGTGCCACTGCTGGTGGCAGCCACTGCGGGCTGGGAGGGACCTCGGGAGGAGCCCTGCTTAGGGCCAGAAGAGGGGCATCTGGAGCCCTGCTTAGGGCCAGTGAAGGGACCTCTGGGGTCCTGTTTATGGCCAGTGAAGGGACCTTGTGAGGAGCTCTGCTTAGGGCCAGTGAAGAGACCTCTGGACTCCCCTTTATGGCCAGTGAAGGGACCTCGGGAGGAGCCCTGTTTAGGGCCAGTGAAGGGGTGTATCTGGAGTCCTGTTTATGGCCAGTGAAGGGATCCTGGGAGGAGCCCTGCTGGGGGCCAGTGAAGGGTCCTCTAGCAGTGTCCTGCTTAGGGCCAGCAAAGGGACCTCCAGAGTCCTGTTTAGGGCCAGCAAAGGGACCTCTGGACTCCTGTTTATGGCCAGAGAAAGGACCTCAGGAGGAGCCCTGCTTCGGGCCAGCAAAGGGACCTCTGAAGCCCAGTTTGGGGCCAGCAAAGGGCCCTCCAAAGCCCTACTCAGGACCCCCGAAGTCACCTCCAGCAGCCAACCCCCCCCTTCACCCACCCCACCAGCACCCCCCCTCCCCACGGGGGCTGCGTGCGTGTGGGGCAGCCCCGAGACCCCAAGACCCCCGCCCCACTTCCCCAGCCCCCTAAGGCCCCCAAACCCGTCTCCCCCAGCCCCACTGTCTATGGGACAACCCCTCGGAGACCCCCCCCGTTTTGGGGCGGGCCGTGCTGACGGGCTGTGCGAGCAGCCAGTGGGCGGTGTGGGGCGGGCCGGGCCGGGCCGGGCCGGGCCGTGGCAGCGGGCCCGGGGCTGGGGGTGGCTTGGGGGGGGGGGGTCGGGGAGGGGGAGGCGGCGGCTGCCGCTCGGTCTCCGCCATTCATTCGGCCGCGGGAGGCAGCGGGCAGGGATGGGAGACCCGGCCGTCAACGCCCAGCTCGAGGGCATCATCTCCGACTTTGAAGGTAAAGGAATTGGGGGAGGGGGGGTTAGAGGGGGTGGAATGGGGAAAAGTTGGGGGTCAGCGGGGTTTTTGTAGGGTTTTGGACTGGTCGTGGTCGGGGGGGACTTCCGAGATTTGCCTGGGGTCCTACGGTTTTGGCCGGGACTCCACAGCCCTACAGGGAGCCTTTAGTTTTTCCCCGGACCCCACAGCCCTCCTGGGGTTCCACAGCCCTACTGGGACCATGCAGTTCTGTTGGGGTCTTACAGCCCTACCCGGGACCCCACAGCCCTGCTGGAGCCCCACAGCTATCCCCGGGATCCTACAGTCCTATTGGGGTCCCACAACCTTACCAGGATCCCACAGCCCTCCCCAGGACCCTACAGTCCTATTGGGGTCCCACAGCCCTACCCAGGACCCCCCAGCCATCTCCGGGACCCTACAGCCCTATCGGGGTCCCACAGCTCTCCCTGGGGTCCCACAGCCCTATTGGGGTCCCACAGCCCTTCCTGTCCCCATCCCATCCCCTGCAGCCCCCCGGAGCTTCCAGCTGTGTGATCCCAGCTGTGCGTTTCCAGCTGTGTGGGTCCAGCTGTGCGGGTCCAGCCGTGGGGCTCGGCAGGGCTGGGAAGGGGGAACGGGGACGGGCTCGTGCTCGGCTCTGCCTCGGCTCCGTGGCTTTGTCTGGAGCAGCACTGCGCCCCGCTGCCGGCTGCTAACGCAGGTCCTGCGGGACGCTTCGCTTTCCTGCCTTTCCCCCTTGCTTTCGGTGGGTTTTCAGCCGAGGACGCGCGCGTGACGCAGTGAAAAGTTTGTGGATCCCCCGGCGCTGGCCTTTCTGTCGGTTCCCTGATTTTTGGATGCAAGCTGCGCCGTGGGTACCGAGTCTGAGCTACAACAACGGCCGTAGCGGGAGCTGCCTGCGGCAGAAAGCTTTGGGTTTGTCCTGTGGCACGGCTCCAGCTGCCTGCTAGCGCTGCACCGCTCCCCGCTGGGGTATCTCCTTGCAGTCCCCGGCGAGCTGCAGGGGATGATGCCGGCAACCCGGGCGGCTGCGGCTCTTGGCCTGGGTTTTTGGGGAAGGGACGAGAAAATGGGTTTGTGGAGAGGGTGCTGCTGCCAGCTGGGGAGAGGCAGGCGAGAGGAGAGAGGGGGATTTGCCTGGAGCAGGCAGCGAGGGGGTGGTTTGGGGGGAGCTCATCTTCCAGAGCGGAGTTGTGGAAAAGCAGCAGCGTCCCTGCACGCATGCACTCCCGCGTCCTGGCAGCGACCCAAGGCGAGCTCCGTGCAGCGGCTTTTAGAAAAGAAAAAAAAAAACAAAAAAAAAAAGTCGTAGGGATCGGGGGGCCGCGATGAAAGCTTGTCCAGGGGCCGTGTGCGTTGCCATAGGCTGAGGCAGCTTCACCGCCTCCTGCCTCGCTCCTTCTTGCCTTCCGTGGAGGAGCGAAGTGTTGTTTTTCCTGCTGGGCAGACGAGGAAGCTGAAAGCCCCGCGGTTCCTCTTCCAGGTTGGGCAGGAAACGGGTGGCAGGGCTGGGGTGTCAGCGGGCTGCTCCGGGGCTCTGGGGTGCCCTCGTCCTAAAACGCAGCCCCATCTGACACCCCTTTGTGCTGCCCCCAGCTCCGCCGCAGCGCCGGGGTGGGGGCGGAGGGTTAGCGGGAGGCCGAGGGAAGCCACATCCTGTAGGAAGGCCGGGGCCAAGGGGAACGGGGACAGGGAGCAGCCCAAATGTCCGTGGGGTTGTTGCCCCAGGGCTCATGAGGATGGTCGTGACCCCTCTTTGGGGGCTGGGGAGCGTCCCCACGCAGGGCTCCGCGCTGCATGTGTGGTTGTATCTGTGGTTATAGCTGTGTATATCAGGTCTCCTGCCTGCCCCTCTTGTGTTTAAATCCCCGAGGAAGGAGTAATTCTCAGCTCGGGTACGGTAAAGGCTCTGCGGGGAGCCCTGGGGCTGCTTGCTCTGAGCCAGGCGTGTTCCTTGGTGAGGCTGAGCCATGCGCGGTGCCTCGTGGCAGGGAGAGGCTGAGGAAAGCTCTGTGTAGCTGCAGCCAAAAAAAGGCCTGCCCTTGCCCTTGAGCAGGGATCCGGGGACTGGTTCACGGTTCAGTTCGCTCTCTGGGCTGCTCAGCAGCGTACCAAGTACAGAGCAATTAATTTCTGGCCTGTAGGGCAGCAGGGGCAGCATCCATGACTGCCATCACCCCCAGCTCTGTGGGCGATGCAGGGGCCTTTTTGGAGAAGGAAAGAGTACCAAATACTCATAGCTTAGCAGGCTGTGTGCCCGGCGCTGCGGAGGGGATGGCCACGTCCAGGCAGCAGCAGCGCGCCCACCTCACGCCGAGCCAGCAGCACCTCAGGGGAGCCCTAACCCCGCTCATTCCTCTGGCAAGGGCTTCCCCACCTTCAGCTGGGGGAGAGCAGCGTCGGGTCTGCGGTTTGCCAAGCTTTGCAGGACGTGAGTTAGGGCTTTATAGATTCTGGCAGGCCTTCGGCAGCACCGCTGGCTCAGCCGTGGTTGTGCCAGGACTTCCCAAGCTCGCCTCTGCTGGGGCTGCAGGAACCTGCCGCAGGGGGTCAAGCTGGGTGGTGGGACGAGGGGCAGGGTGAGCATCGTGTGAAGCCCAAACCATCCTGATCCTGCTCAGGGTGAGCCCTGCTGCAGCGTCGGTGTCCTCGGCGTTCAGCTGCAGGCCCTCGTTGTAGGACTGGAGAGAGGAGGATGCTCCTCTCGCTGCTCGTGGTTGCTGGTGGTGATGCAGGGAGATAACCCCACGGTGCAGGCCTCCTGCTCGCTGCCACCAAGCTAAAAGCAGCGCGTGGCCTGCTGAAAGGGGGAGCAGAGACGAGCTGCTCCCTTGGGAGCGTGGCTGCAGCCGAGGCTCTGGCGTGCTGGAAGGTGCTGATGGCGCTGGCAGCGGTGACACCGAGCGCTCTGCCAGTGCTGCGGGTCAGCGCCAGGCCCCTCGCCACGTGCTGATGCCGAAGCACAAAGATCCCAGGAGATGCAAGCTGCGAGCGGTGCCGAGCGGGGCTGTCACTGCAGAAATCACAGGGCAGCGTGGCGGGGTCAGACGCCAGAGCCTGGGCTCGCAGCTCCGCTCCGGCAGAAACCAGCAGCCAGCCTTCATCCACAGCGGCTGAGCCCCTGGGGAGCTTTCCCTGCCTTACTCATTCCCCTGGCCCAACTCTTGGGAAATCTGGGACAACGTTAAGAAGCCGAACCCCCGGCTGCCGCCGAGTGATGGGCTCGCTGGTGCCCAAACCTTGGCATTGTGGGGCCGAGGGTGCGGGGCACCCAGCCCGCCAGCACCCCTCGGTGCTGCTGGAAGGGTTTCTCATCATCACTTCTGTTTTTCCTTCTCCCCTGTCGGCACCTTCCCCTCGGGTAGGTACCTCTCGCGCTGCCCGGTGAGCGCTAGTTGTAGGATTTCAGCCACAGGCTCTGTCTCAATGAGTTGGGCCAAGTGATGTTGTGTTTTTTGGGGTCATTCAAGACGAAAAGAGGCGGCCAGGTGGCTTGCAGAAATCGCCTTTTCTATGCCCGTGAATCTCACGGGCTCGTCCTCAGGGCTGTCCTGAGCAGAGACGGGGGTGCCCGGGGCTACACGTGCCGGTGGGGCTGGCTCGGGGCTGGCGTCTCTGCTGCACCAGGCGGCAGCTGCTGCCCGTGGAGGGCTCAGCCCCGTGCTAATCTTAGCAGCAGCCCGCAGAGGGATGGTCGCGGTGTTATGTGGGTGGTGTGCCTCGAATTCAATACAGGGAAAGGCCCTGCAGTGACAGCGGGGCTGTCTCGCCTTTCCCTAAGCGCCTCCCTGGATCCAGGCCCCTCCGTCCCTCCCGCGGGGGGTTTTGTAGGCTCAGCTCAGGGGGCCGGGCTGCGTGACTCACGGCCCCGGGTGTGCGGAGGCTCAATGCCTGGAAAAGGAAATGCAAAAAGATCTTGGAGATTACATCGAGGATCATCACAACCCGGAGAGCGAGGCGAAGCTCCTGGACTCCACTTGTTGGGTTTCCTGGGCCATCCCCAAAAAAACTTAATCCTGCAGCTGGGGCATCCGATGCTCCTTACCACCAGGGTGGTGCGGGACGGGCTGGCAGCGCTCTCCCAGCTGGTTGATCAGTTGTGTCCTGCTCCGAGACAGCCACCGCCTCCAGCAGGCCCAGAGATGAGCTTCACAGACACTTCTGAGCCCGAGACAAAAGGACGGGCTGGTGGGGAGCTTTCTGCCGAATCTGCCCTTGTGGGGAGAGGCAGGAGCTGGGGAAGGTGCCGCTGGGAAGGCAGGAGCCACGTCTCCTCCGGAGGAACTGGCCTTTCACGTGCCAAGTGGAAAAACTGCATCTGCCTGGATACAGCAGCGGAGACCTGCAGTTGTGGCTTGTTTTCTTTTTTTTTTTTTTTCCCCGTGTATATTTGGTTTCTTGGGAATAGAGAGGCTGTGAGGGAGTGGGAACGGGAAGAACAGGACGTGGATCTCTCCATCCACGTGAGCGGGGCTCTGGGGATAGCCTCTGGCCCCGGCTAGGATGTAGGATCGGCCAGAGGTTGTTGTTTATGGCCATCTTATGCAACGAGGGCTGGGCCGCGTGCCCTCGGGGACGGGCAAACCACCGCAGCGTGGAGCAGAGCGTCCTTGGCAGGAGCTGTGTCAGCGGGGAGGGCGAGCTCTGGTGCCCGTCTGAGATCCCTCTTGGGCCAAGCGAGCACGGTGCTGCAGTAATTAGACAGGAACCTGGCAAAGGGGCTGCAGGGAAGGGACGGAGGGTGGCCGGGTCTGTGCACCAGGGCCAGGCTGAGTGCTTTGGCTGCACGGCACGGCTGGTGCCTGGAGGGAAGTCAAGCTTTGGAGCACGTCTGCCAAGTGCTCGCCGCTCTCTGGGGTCTTGGTAGCATCTTTTCCTGAGCTATCACCCAAACTGGAGTCGTGCCACTCTGCTCCTTGGTGCCTCTTGTTAGTTTATGGCAGCAGTGAGGGGAAGCGCTCCTGGAGCGCTCAGGGTCGCGCTGTTGTGTCCGAGGGACCGTGCCTATGTCTCTTGGCTAACAAACGCCAGCAAACCTGCTGCTGAGCGAGCGTCCTGACACCTCCGGGTGCCCTGCGGCCCCGCTGCCTGTTGCTGGTTCCGTTTCTGCTTTGCAGCCCTTCCTCGCTCAGCCCCTTTTCCCAGGAGCCAGACCCCAGACAGCAGCCGCGAGAGCCTGCGCTGGGACTTGTCAGAAATCCAAAGGCAATAATGGAGGCTTCAGAGCCCATAATCACCCCAGATATTCATGTTTCTAGCTCTGATATTTGATATTTAAGGCGCTGTTGTTCTGCAGTGCCATTACGTAGGCTCTTCCCCTTCCCCTTCCTCCCTTGTCGTGCTGCAGCCCCTGCAGGGCACCTCCTGGCCATCAGAGCTGGGCCGGGGAGGCAGCAGTGATGCTGAGCCCTGGTTCAGCTCCTTTGAAGCCTGCAAAGCGAGCCGATGGGTCTGAGGCTGCTTGCTGATGGGGACGTGTCTTTTTGGTGGGGGCAGCATCCATCAGGGGCCCCTTTATGGGGCAGGGCCGGGTTGCATCGTCGTGCCCTTTGGCACAGGGTTGGGGTTGTGTCCTGGCCACCTCTTGTTCCACATTTACAGGGTGCCCTTCGGTGCTGGCACCCCTCTTTTTGCTCGTGGGGGCACGGCACCCACCCACTGTGCCACTGAGCCCTCCCTGCCCCGAAAGGCAGCGGTGGGGAGCAGCCCTGGGGTGGTGGCGATGTGCCACCTTGTCCTTGGCTTGTCCCAAAAAGCTGGCCCCCGATGAAGGAGGGCTCTCAGCTCCCGACGCCGTGACTCAGGCTTTTACTGTGATTGCTTCTGCGAGGCTGCTGGATGGCGCTCAGCCCTCGGGGCTGCCAGGGACACCTCGGCTGGTGGCAGGGCTGGTGGCAGTGCCGCCCATCCCCTGCGTCCCCCAGGCCAGAGGCCCCGGTGTTGGCACCTGAGTTGAGGTCACGCTGGCCTGGGGACATCTCCACGAGGTGCTGCTGCTCCTCGGGTGGCCCTGCAGCTGACAGGCACCCAGGGGTGCTCTCGGTGTCGGCAGCACCAGCACCGGGGAGTTCTCAGCTCTCATTGGGGTGAAGCTCCCTCGGATCGGTAGTTTGGGGGTACCTGCTTTTGGGGTTTGGTTCCTTGGGGTCAGCGGGCAGGGAGCTGTGTCTGGAGTTACTGCTGGTGGAGGTGCCCCCCTCCTCTAACCCCTTGTGCTGATTTATCCTTTTCTGTAGCATTTTAACCAGCCGTGTTGCAACTCCTCCCGCTGGAGCACATTATGGAGCTGAGATGTAATCACCGAATGATTGAATCAGCTTAATCACCCAGTGCCCCATCCCCGGGGCTTGTCGCCCACCTGAGTCACTCCTGATGTCCCCTCTGTGTGCCTGGGGATGTGACTCAGCCCCGGCTGCATCTGGCAGCGCCTCTGACGCCACTCAGTGCTTTGGGCTCTCTCAGGCCGGCCATGCAGGGCCCTGCCTGCTCGTAACCCTTTGCAGCACCAGTGCCCTGCAAGCCAGCACCAAAACTGGCGGTGGTGTGGGGCTGCAGGACCATCTGCATCACAGTTCGGCCCTCTGGGCGATAATTGCGAAGTGTTTGGGAAACCCCGGTGGGTCAAAACAAAGCTGCAGTCCCCTGGGAGGCAGGGAGGATTTATTTCCCTCTCCCCTCCTGAAAGGAAAGTGGAGCACAGAGCGGAGGCAAAAGCTGTGCGGAGAGCCAGTAACACAATCTGTGGGGCTGGGTGCCCTGCACGGCGCGGGGTTGTGTGTGCGAAGCCCAAATATTCATTTCATAAGGGAAGTCAAATAGCTGCTGTGATCTGGAAGTGTTTTGCTGAGGGTTAGTGGTGATATGAAACAAAGTGCAACGGAGAATCGCAGCTAAAACCTCTCTAGAGCTCCCTTATAGGGACTGGAAATCTGGGATTTTGACTTAATCTGAGTGTGGATTATTTTTTTTTTTTTCTATTCTTAGTTCCAACTTTGCTCTTGCGTGCTGACAAATGGCTGGGTCTGCTGCACCGCTCCCAGAGGCTGTCTGTGTAATTTGCTGCGCCGGAGTGAAATGCTGCTCGGATGGCCTCGCTTAACGGCAGAGCTCCGAGCTTGCATTTATCCCCACATTTCCCCCGTAATTCAGTTCGTGTTACGGTTTGCACAGCTCACGAAGCACTGCACGGTGACAGCGCGGTGACGCTGATGTCTCCCCGTGTCAGGCCATAAAACGTGTGGGAGCTTCTTGTTGACCCTGGTTTTGGAGTCCAAGGAAGGGTTTTTGTGTTTGCACAAACCATTCACAGCAGCAGCTCTCATTATACAGGTGGATTTGGGGGCTCTTGGGTCCTGGCACCGCCAGGAGCCCCCTGCTGTGGGGACGGGTGGGCGCGTGCCCTGCTGCAGGAGCTTTAGGGCTGGAGCACACCATACACGTGGCCTGCAGGCAGGTGAAGAGCATCGTGTTGTTCCCATAGCCAAGGCGTCTCGCTCCTAAAGGCGTCCTGGATGCTGGCAGCTATCCATCAGCAGCTCCCTGTCAGCACCCCGGGCGATGATTTCGGGTAAGCACCGCTAAAAACCAAACCTGGGTGTCCCCACGGTGACACGGGGAGGGTGCCAGCGGGGCCAGTCGAGGCAGGGAGCTTCCTGCTGCCGGGGGACAGGGCTCCGGGCAGCTCAGATGGCCACAAACAGCCAGGAACAGTTACTGGCATGGGGTCCGGGGGGGGCCGCTGAAAGAGGACACCTGCGGCCGCTGCCTCCCCCTTTTTCCTCCCCGGGAACAGGAGGTCGCCATCTGGTAGCAGTTTAGAGAAAGTCAGCGCTCTGAAACGAGCCCATTGTATCGTGTGAAACACCGGGGCGACTGGCTGCCCCGTTCCCATAAGGCTCTTATGTGTCTGAAAGCGCAAGGAAAGCTTTCAGTGCTTAAGCAAGCAAGCAAACGTAACCCCTGGGTTACAGAAACCACGCGAGGGGCAGAGGATGTTTAATGGGAAGCAGCTCAGCACCGCGGCACAGCCCGGGGCTCGAGTTGCAAAGCAGCTAGCGCAGGTCCGGGAGGAGCCAGCGTCCCTCGCTGTTTATTTTGGTCTCCTCCGGAGCTCTGGGCATAGAGGTTTCCTTGTGTAAAGCATCCCCTCGGCTGTTACGTGGGGTGTTGTGTTGAAAAGGAAAAGGAAAGAAAGAAGGAGCAGATGTTGCTGCGCTGACAGCCCCTTCCCACGTGCTGCCCGGGGCAGGGCGAGCCGCGGCGCCCCCGGGTTCCCAGCACCCACAGGGATGCTCAGGGCCTTGGGGCAGGAGCCACCCAGCCCTCCGTGTCCCCGGGGTGCCTTTGCCTCAATCCCAGGGCTTGGGACGTGGCGGGGGACTGGACTGCAGGGAGGGGAGCGATGAGACGCGACCCCCAGCCCCCAGCACAGCGTGGCTGTGGCTTCTCTGGAAACTTGGCTGTTGTCGTACGTGCTTCTGGGATCTGAACCAGACCTCTGCCCCCTCTTCCCAGTTTGCAGGATCCCCCAAAGAGCAGCTTTAACCACCTCCAGGACCCACTGGGGCCTGACCTTGACGCAACCAGGGCGCAGCAGCCGCACCGTGCGAGCATCCCCAGCACGCAGCAGCCGGGGGCACGAGCGTTTTGCTGCTTCTCTGGCAGTGCTCGAGCCCAGGATGAAGGCGTTTGTGTCTTGTCCCCAGCACCAGGCTGGCGGGGAGCAGCCCACGGGCATTGCAGCCACTTGGCTCGAGCCCCCGGGGTGGCAGAGGCAGGGCAGAGGGGACGGAGGCACCGGGACGGGACGCGGCCGTGCCAGGAGGGGCGCAGGGGGGAAGCGGCGTTTCCAGACCGGGGCTTGAAGCAGGGGGGAAACCATCGGCAGCAGAAGGAAATCGTGAAACTTGAAGTGCAGATTTGCTTTCTTCCATGTGTCAAAACATTTTCGGAGGATAAAATTACTTCCCAGAGCGGCGGCGGCCCCCGCGCACGCTGGCATTTGCTCCAGCCGGGCTGCCAAGCCGGGGGGTCGAGGCCGGGGGCTGGCAGGAGCCGCAGTTGTGTGCAGGCAGCAGGCAGCAGGTGCTGCCACACGGAGCCCCACGTGCCAGGATTAGTGCGGGGGCTGCCCGGCTGTCCCTGCCTCCAGGGCTTTGGGAAGGGGCCGAGCAAGAGATCCGCAGCACAGGCATGAGGGGCTGAGGGTGGTGCTGCCTGGGTTGGGTTGGCACCGAAAGGGAGCGCTTGGGAACCTGGCTTTAGGGGATTTCCAGCTTGTTGTGCTATGGGATGGGAGCCGCTGCCTTCCCGCGGCACGGATTGAGGCAGTGGCTGCCTGAATTGGGTCGGAATCGGTTAAAAGGAAAGGCGTGTAAGTGACAACCCCGCTTGGCGCTCACGCCCCGCGGCGCAGGCACCTCGAGAGGAAGAGGAGGAAGGGCAGAGGAGGAAGGGCGACGCTCCGCCACCACCCCCAGCGGGAGGGATGCTGCTGCCGGGGCAGGGGAAGCCCTGCTAACACCAAACAGCCCCAGGAAAACGTCACAGCGGGGATATAACCCCGCAGCGGGGCCGTCCCGCTCCCTGCTCGGCCTGGGACATCAGGGACGTGGCCCTGGAGCCTGCAGGGACCCCGGGCACTGCCCACGGCTGCCAGCGGGGCCTCGGGCTCCTGTTGTTTTAATTAATACGCCAGCTTCCCCGCAGGAAGCCGGGGGAGGGTCCTGCGGAGCAGAGGCTGTTTGCTTTCCTTTCTTGGCTCTGGACAGGACAGGCTATTTTTAAGCTTTTCTCCTTTTTTTTTTTTTTTTTAATTTTTTTGGCCGTTGTTTTGCTTCCCAAGCTCTTTCTCTTTTCTGCTCGAGGATCAGGAGCGTGGTGATGATGTGCAGGGCAGCTCCAGCTGTGCTGGGGACCGGTGTCACCGGAGGTGGCATCCCTGAGGACCCCCCTGGGGACCCCCTCGCTGCTGCTCATGGGCGCAGCGTGGGCATGGGCAGCGATCTTTGGCTGGGTCCAGTCCTTTGTGCCCCTAATCACGGCTTTGCAGCTCTTCCTCAGACTTTGGGAACCCCCTTTGTGTCTGGGCTTTGACCTTTTCCTCATTTATTTTGCCCAGAAAGACCTGGAGAAAAGCCATTTGTGGGTGTTGTACCCAGGCCAGCCCTGAGATAAGGACAGGGGGTGGCAGCGCTCCAGGGGCCGTGCTGCGGGTGCGGGTTTGCCTCGGGCTTAGGGCGCTTGGAGAGGCTTGGGGTCAGCAGGAAGGGCTGCAGGCAGCGGCTCCTGCAGTGCCACCGCGTTCCTCACCACCAGGTCGCTGCTGCCCTCGTTTCTTTCGGCGCTGGCAAATCCCACGGGGGCTGAAGGGAGCTGGGATGATGGGAGGCTCACACCACAAACCCCGGAGGTCAGCGGGGATCTTCATACCCAAAACTCACTGCCAGCTCATGAGGAAATCCCCGAGCCGCTGGCTGCAGAGACATTTCCAGAGGGACGTTCACAAAGGGGAGAAACTCGCCAGCATTTCCTTTGCTATCGGGTTCCTTGAGAGCATTTGCTTCAGGCGTCAGCTCCTCCAGACACGTCTGTCACCAGGCTGTCAGGCTGCTTTGTTGAGGGGAATAAAACGCGACCGAGTTTGCTGGCAGGAGGAGTGGCGAGCAGGTTCCAAAAGCCTGGTGTGGACAAAACCCTGATCCCATCCATCGGGGAGCTGGCAGCTCGTGGCCGTGTCCTCTGCCCGTGTCCCCTTCCCCGCGTGGCTCTGCCTGGGGACAGGAGGGGCTGCTCTTGGGACGTCCCTGCTGCTCCTTTGGCTCCCTGCAAAGTGCAGCCTGGGCTTCTCTGCGGTGTTTGAAACCTGGGGTTTGGGGCAGGGGGCTGAAATGTGAGTAGGGGACGTGACGGGGAGTGGGAGTGGTGATGTCTGCGCTCCCGCTCGGTTTTGGAGAGCTTTGGACCCGTCAGAGCAGCTCTCAGGCTGAGGCTGCTGTGAATCGGTCGCTTGTTCTTGGGTGCTGATAACAGGGTTGGATGCAGCTCTGCTGGGCCTGCCATGCAGCCTTTTCGGGGATTCAGGAAGCAGAGCAGATAAAATGGAGGAAAATGCAAGTTTCCTTGCCAGCTTCTCCATTTCCTCCCCGCAGGTGCGGTGGCTCCGCAGGTGGCAGCCCCCGCGTGGCTCTGGCTGTGCCACGGGGAACAGCCCCTCTCCGTGGGGCAGGACAATTCCCCATCCTCCACCTTGCCTCCTGCCCTCTGCCCCTGAATATTTTGAGGTGCAGGGTTTGTCACTGCTAGTTGGCCCCCCGGGGCCCCTCCTGTCATTACTGTTCATTACCGGGGGGTACAAATGAGCAGCTTGGATGCCGTACCCAAATGGCACCGCAGGGTTTCCAGGCTTGGGCAGCCTCTCTGCACGTGGGGCAGGAGCCCGTCCCATGCACGCTGTTGCTTTCCAGCATTTCCCGTGTGGGATTTTGGGCTGCAGAGGGGGGACGGAGATGTTTGCCCACATCCGTATGTCCCTTTGTGCTTGCTGCTGGGTGTGGAGGGCTCCCAGGAGCCGTGTTTGCGGGGTCACTCACACCGAGCATCCCGGGGAGGCTCCTGCCCCCAGCCAGCACACTTTCAGAATGGATTTTAAAGCCTGGCGTTCGCATTTCCCAGTTCTTTGGGTATTCCCCCTAAAAGGAGAACAGCCCAAAGCCGTGCGTGTCAGCAGCTGCGATTGCGATCTGCTGGCGGAGCGGAGCCGAGCGGCTGCCACGTGGACGCTTCCCTGCCCCTGCTCGCAGCCGGCAGCCGCCTCCCGTGGCCCAGCCCGGGGCTGCTCCGCGGCACGCAGACACCTCCAGGTGCTGCAGCTCCTCCCGGGGTGCAGGACAAGGGGGGACCAGGGGTGGCCGGGCGGCAAGGGGTGAGGGAAAGCCATGTGCGAGGCTCTCCCCCCATCCCTGGCATCCCGGGGGATCTCGGGGTGGATTTTAAAGGCGATTTCTTTTTCTTTTAAAGGCGGGTGTCTGTGCTGCCTGCTGCAGACCTGGGCGTCCACGTCAGGGCAGCTCGTGGCTCGGGTGGTGGTGGGAGCGGTGTCAGACCCTGCCTGGAGCTGAAAGTGGGGCTGTGCTGCCTCTGGACATGTTACGTGGGAAATTGGCTCTTAAATCTCACCGCTCACTGGTGTTGCATCTCTCTCTCTCTCTGCCTCTTAATTTCCCCGTTGGTTAAAACAGGGGTGATGCTGTTGAGATTGTGGATGTCCCTCACACCTCCCGGTTTGCCCCTTCCTGCACTGGGGGTCTCGTGCTGTTGTTTGTGAAGCACTGCAGCCTTTGGCTCCGACGGTCTCTGGGGTTGTTTTTAAGGATATGCGCTCCTGGGGCTGCCACCTTTGTTTTTGTAGCTGCGTTATTTGGGTTCAGGGCTCTTCGGAGATTGTTTGCACGTTCCGGACGAGGATTTTGCTGGCAGGGGTCACCGGGAAGCCGGTGTTTATCTGCGCATCCTCTGGGCGCGAGAGGCAAAGGAAAGGGCTCGGAGCGGGGCCCGGGGCTGTGCCGTGGTGGGGAGCGGGGCCGGGTGGGCTGTGGGGCGGTGTAGGGGAGGCTGGCACTCCAGGTTATGCTTCTGGGGTTGAATTTCCTGGTCCAAGTGCCAGCTTTGTCTCTGGGTCTGGAGCTTCTCTGAAGAGGCCAAGCCTGGCCCTCGGTCCCCAGAGGCAGTCAGTGGGGCTGTGAATCCTCGCGTGGCAGCAATAGGGCCACGACTCTCAGACAGTTCCTGTAAGTGTCCCTTGAGGCACGCTGGTGGCTGGTAACTAAATTCTGCCTTCCCCTTAATGTCTTTCAGCTCTGAAAAGATCTTTTGAGGTCGAGGAGGTAGATCAGTCTTCAAATTCCTCCACCCCACAGAGACGGACCCCGAACCCCCTCCTCAGGTCCACGGTGTCCAGCTCCACGCAGAAGTTTCAGGAACTCGGTGCCAGGAACTCGGAGCCGCCTGCCCGGCATGCAGACCCCACGGGCCAGCGATCCCCCAAATCCTCTCTGAGGAGAGTGGAGCTCTCCGGACCCAAACTGCCCGAGCCGGTGTCCAGAAGAACAGAAATCTCCATTGACATCTCGTCCAAGCAGGTGGAGAACTCCACCTCGGCCTTGTCGAGGTTCGGCCTCAAACGAGCAGATGTGCTGGGGCACAAACCCCCGGAGCCCACCCCGCGGAGGACTGAGATCACGCTCGGCAAGCCCCAGGAGCCCGGGCTCCGCAGGGCGGAGGCGCCGGCCTCAAAGATCCCCGAGATGCCCCAGCGCCGAGCCGAGCTGGCCAACACCGCCCTGCCCGACGTGGCCACCAAGCGAGTGGAAATCCAGGTAGCCAAGGCCACCGAGCTCCCGGCCCCGCCGGCGCGGCAGGTGGAGGGGTTGGAGCCTGCCCCGGCCCCGCAGCCACCCCAGGCAGAGCCAAAACCACAGCCGGCGCTGGTCGAGAGCCCACCAAAGAGAGAAGAGGGTGAGTACAGCTGCGGACGGGGGTGGGAGGCAGGTTCACAGCTGCCCTCGCTCCTCGTTGCGGGTTCAACACCTGCGCAGGGTGCTGAGCCCGGGGTGCTGCTCCTCCAGCCCAGGCGGCGATGGTTTTCGGGGCTGGGCTCGGCTCTGGGCTCACACGTGTCTGAATACACGGCTGTTAGCTTGGTTTTATTCGGGCTGAAAGAGCTGTCAGTTTGAATAAGAGATGCTATCGAGCCCCGGAGAAATAAAATGAGAGAGTGCCAAAAGCGCACTGCTCGCAGAAAAGGGCGCTCGGGCCAGCTCTGCCCGCAGAGCCAGCGCCTGTGCAGCGCCCAGAGCAGCTTCTGGTGGGATGGGGACTGAGGTGTCCCTTCGGAGGTGGCTTTGGAGGTGTCTCTGGGATGGTTTTTGTTCATCTTGTTGCTTGGGGTTGCGGGCAGAAACCTGGCCACTGGAGCCAAAGCCTGATAACGTCAGGGATCGGAGCATCCCTCGGGCTCCAGCTGAGGTCTGAGCACAACTTCAGTGGTGGCTCAGCCTGGGCCGCCCTGCCAGGCGCCCTGTCCCCAGCAGCAGTGTGGATGATGCCCAGGACCTGTTTTTTTTCCCCGTGCTTGGCCTCATCCTGCTGGGTTTGGGCTGCGGGGAGCTCTCTGGGCTCAGGGCTGCAGGCAGTTGGGCGCTTTAAGAGCAGGAGATCATCTCAGCTGCTGAATGCCCCAGCTGCCCAGGGGGGAAAGGGAGGGCTCTTTGCATCAAAAAGGACTCCAGAAACCCAGGGCAGCTGCTGGGGATGAGTTTTACCAAAGAGCCCAGCTGTCTGGGGCCTGCCTTACAGAGCAGGACGGCCTGGCACTGCCACAAAAGGGGCTTTCAGTCTAAATCCGGCCGAGAAGAGCCAGAAGCAGAGCTGCAGGAGCAGGAAGGGCCCTGGCTGCTTCTCACCCCACTGGTCACAGGAGCCCACCCGGGGGGTGATGCTGGGCAGGGGGCGGCATCTCTCCATCTCCCCCAGCTGCTGCCAGAGGCTCAATCAGAGCTGAGCCTCGTTAAGTGTGGGGCTGAGACCGCTGGGGAACAGCTCAGGTGGGGCCTCGGTGGGGTGCAGGAACAAGATGCACTGGGTGAGGAGGTGACTGGGCTCAGAGTGGGTCAGAGAAGCTGGGGCAAGGTTTTGCACCGGGCAAACACAAGGGGAGAACGTGCCAAGGGGGAAAAAGAGGCATGAACAGCTTTGGGTTTCCGTGCTTAGAAATGCCCAGGCTTTGTTGTGGGGTGCTTGCCTCCACCCGGCCTTCCCAATGCTTCTTGTGAAGCCCAAGGACGCTGAGCGTGACCTCCCTTCAGCTGGAGGCACCCGGCTTCCCCGAGGGCTCTCTGTTATGGGACCTTCCTCCTGCTCAGGGCTGGGTGGTGGAGATGCTTTTGCTGTCTGGATGAAGCTCCCCTTCCACTGGTGCCTCCCGTCACTGAGCTGAGGATGTGAGAGCTCTAAAAATACCCCGTAACTCTGTGCCCGGGTACGTGTGCTCTCTCCAGCCTACCCAGAGCCGTGCCTGTGCTCAGGGGGGAGCTGCAGAGCTGTCCAGAGCCGTGTCCCTCCTTGGGGGGGCACCAGGAGAGGGGCCCCCTGTTCAGCTGCCGCGTGCCCCAGCGGGGCGCTGAGCAGCACAGCCTGTCCCTCGGGAAGGGGGCCTGGAAATCCTGGCCAGGGTGCCAGAGGTTGGGTAAATGCCAGGCTTAGAAACGTGTTTTCAGAGGCATGTTGAAGGATTCACAAGTTTGGGGTTGTTGCTTGAGGGCTTGTGAAGCATCGCTCCGGTGGCTTACTCGTCCAGGAGGAGATCTCGTTTGCTGTTCTTTGTGCCTTGCAAACTGGTGATGGTTGGGAGGGGAAGGGCATCGCTGGGCCCAGCAAGGTTCGTGTTTTTCATGTCAGCTTTATCTTCTATCTGCGCTGCCCCCAGATCTGGACCTGTTTGTGTTTGGGGTTGAGGCTGGTGACAGATGAGAAGTGAGCCCAGATGAGAAATGGAAGCCGCTTTGACCTGATGATTTGATGTGATCCTTTTTGTCCCTGCCCGTGGCTTTGCTGCCAGAGCCTCCCCTTGCCCCTCTCCCTGCTCCTGCACACCAGGAAGGCCGTGGTGGTTCCCCCTGGGATCCTTCCTTGCAGGGAGGCTCTGCAGCTTGGGTTGGTGAATTGAGGTAAATGTGGTGAGTAACGGGAACCTTCACCCAAAACAGGAGCCTGACCATCTTCTGCAGTGAGTTTGTCCAGCCGTCAGTCTGAACAAAGCACAGCTCTGCTGATCCGTGGTGGTCTGTGGGTAAAACTGGCTGCAAAGAGCCCGAGGTTCCAGCTTTTTGGAGCCTTGTCCCACCGCTGTCCCCCCGGTCCCTTTGGGACAGCCACGTGGGGGCCAGGGTCCCTGAAATAGCAGTGAGGTCCCCGCTCCTCTTCTTCAGCAGAGAGAGCGTGACAACTTCAGAAGAACGAAGCAGCTCAACTTTTCCACTCTTTTTTCCAGCCCTGGACCCCTGTGGTGAGCCTTGTCCTCAGAACTTGCTGTTTTTCACTTGGAGGCTCCGTGAGAGTGAGCAGAGAGGGAGAGGACTTAGCTATGCGCAGCTCTCCTTGGGGAGGACGTAGCCAAAAACTGGAGACCCTGCAGTGAGCCTCGAGCCCCCAGCTCGTAGCAGAGCCTCGGGCACCTTTCCTTTGGTGCCCTTCTGTAGGGATGAGAGCAGGGCTGGAGCAAGGGGTTTGGAGAGATCCAGAGACAACGAGCATGGCTCTGCCCACAATAAAGAGGCCAGGCCTGTGTGCATAAACAGTGAGTAATCATTTCCAGCTCCCTGAGCTGCACAGCAATTTAACTGTACGGAGAGATTAAAGCTGTAGGGAAACGTTTCCTTAAAACCAGCTGACACATTTGGGCTACGTTACGGGTAGCCTTTTTTTTTTCTTTCTGTTGTTATTATTTTTAACAGGAAAGTGCCTCCAGCCCAAGATCCCAAACGGGGAGGCTCTGAATGAGAAACGCAGAGAGTCCCAAATCCGCGTGCTCGGGGCAGGCGCCAGAAATGAGATAATCTGGAAAAACGGAGCCCTGCCGCGCCAGCCACTTGGAAGGAGGGCGTGCGAGGAGCCCGATGCGTGGGAGATGCTCGTGTCCCCTCGCGGGGACGCCGGCAGCCACGCGAGGCCACGTGCACGGCCGTGTGCCTGCGCGGGGAGGGCAGCGGGGGGCTGGCAGCTTTCTGGTTGTTCCTTCCCACCCTGCTCTCTTCCCCTTGGCTGTGCAGGGAACAGCTCAGCTCGTTTTGGGGTGTATTTGGGGTGGGATAGAGGCCAGGGGATGTGGATGTGCCGGCACTCTGCTGCACGTCCTCACCCACCGTGAGCACTGCTCCCAGACTCACAGTGCGTGGGCTGCTGTTGTGTCCAGCTGTGGTCATTGGGGTGAGCATGAGCATTTGTGTGCCCATTGCTGTGTTTCCTCTGCACACCTTCAGGGTGACCTAGAGGGGAGCTAGGGCAATCTCCGAGCTGCTGCTGCCGCCTCCTGCACCGTGCAAGACCTGCAGGAGACGCGGGCTGTGCCTCGGAGACAAATACAAGCAGGGAGTTCATCTGCCCCACTGCAGGTCCCCGAGGGCCTGTAGTCAAAGCAGCGATCTCAGCAGCCAGATTCATTATGTGAAGCAGGAGGTTCCCATCAGAGATGTGACAGCTCCCACTGCCCTGCCCTGTCTGAGGGGGGAACGGGACGAAGCCCTGGGTGCTGAGCCGCGGGGTGCTCGTGGCCCCATGCAGCGACCTGGCAGGGCTCCTCCAAGTCTGGTTTGGGCCTGGGGATGGGATTGTGCATCAAGGACAAGGTTCTGCATCGACATCAGTGCTCCCAGAAACCTGCAGGGAGCGTGTAAGGCTGAGCGTGTCCACGCAGAGGTCAAAACCTCCCGGTGCAGGCAGAAGGTGACCGGCGGTACCCCAGGGGCACCAGGCCGGGGTGTTGGCCCTGCAGGCCCGTGGGGTCCCGTGGGGCTCCTCATGGTGGCCTTGGAGCCTCGTGCGGCTGCAGGGGCCTTCCTGAGCTGCACCCAAGCCCGTGGGTGAGCACCACGGCCTGTGGCCACAGGACCCGCAGCCATGGCCGGGCATCGCGTGCAGGCCGGGGCGAGGGCCCGCTCTGTGCCTCGTCTGAAGCCTGCAGCAGTTGTGCTCCGGGACATGCTCCCCACCCTTGAGCTCCTCTGGCATCGTGAAGCTTTCTCACATTTAGGTTAATCATCCTGCAGGCTGATAAGGCAAATAAAACCCGTTATCTTGACCGAGATAAAAACAAAGGGTTTGCTTTGATCTCTTGCAGTAAGGCCCGGCCGCTCGTTTTGTGTCTTGGCCGGGGGAGGGAAGTGATGGCAATGGTGATGAACCTTCTGCCGCGAAGAAATAGTTTTCTTCTGAACTATTTCTAGAGCTCTGTCCCTGCCTGAGATGTTTCTGTTGGCCGGCAGCTGAGAGGACACCACGGGCTGGGTACGGTGCCAACGCCATAAACCGTGACGGAGGAACCGCGTGGAGATGGGTCGGAGATAAACTTGTTTGGGGAAGATCAAACGTTGTTGTGACCGAAGCAGATAACTTGACAGCTGGCCAGTCATGTTCCTTGCTCCCCCAGCAAACAAACAGCCCCACAGACGCTCTTGTCTTGTCCAAGACGTTGTGGAGGCGAGGGGAGCGTGGCTATAAATGGAAGCAGCGGCTCCGCGCGGGTGGCTGCCTCTGCTCGCCTCCCAGCTGCTCGTGCAGGGGGCTTGGGCAGAGGGCTGCTCTCCTCCGGCTTAGTTCAGTGTGGGGCTTTTGTTTTGTCCATCTTCTGGACGGGTCTCAGAGCAGAAGCAACCTGGATTGCTGTAGGATCACACAAACGTTTCCCTCCTCGATTGTTTCTTCTTGTCTTGGCATGAAGGCAGCAGAGGACATTCGGAGAGACAAGGCCGGACTGAAGGGACTGCTCCAAAGTGTTGTACAAACAGCAGAAGTTGGCGTGTTTATGAATTTATGAAAAGCACATAATTTTAACAAACTGTGCAAGGTCGCTGTGCCAGCTCAGCCGTGCTGACACGGGGTTCTCACTCGCTTGGCTCCTCCTTGGTTTTATTGCCTGCAGTTTGGTCGGTAGAAGCAGCAGGTCGGTCTTTGCATAGCGCAGGCAATTTGTTTAATGGGGATTATAAATGACTGAAAGCATCTTTCAACATCTTGAGCTCCAAAGACTGTTGATGCTTCAGCAAAAATGAGCATAACCTTGGATTTATGTTCTAGCTTGTCAGCCCCAGAGAGCGCGTCCAGGCTGTGTGCGAGCTGTGGGGTCCTGGCAGCCCTGGCCCTTGTGAGGTCTGGAGCTGCAGGGGCTCCATGGTGCACCTCCAGCACAGCCTCTGGCTGGTGTTCACAGGGGGCACGGAAATATTTAGTGGGAGCCGAGCACCTGCCTCCTTTTGCCTCTTTGTGAGCGAGAGAGACCTGTGCAGGGAAGGCTCCCAGTGGCTCCGTGTGTGTGTGCTGTGTGGTGTTCTCCCCATCTCAGCGGAGAGGTCTGTGCTTGAGCGTGTCCATCTGGGTCTCCAAAAGGCTTTTTCTCTGCTGAGTGTGAAGAGAGAGACCCTGGGCACTCAGTTCAGCTGGAGACACATCCATTTTGGCGAGGCACATTTTCCCCTTGGCCGTTATTCCCAGAGACAGAGGTGGGTGAGGGTGCTGCAGCAGGACAGACCTGTGCGAGCTGCTGGTCCTGGTTATCCACGGTCCTTCACAGCCCCCCTGCAAAGCTGCTGCCCTTGGGTCGGGTTGTTCTGCCAGCGGGTTGCTGTGGGCTATCATTCACTTAGGTTCGGGGATCAGACTGGCTTTGATGCTTATCGACAGTACTGTAAGGTTTTATGGTGGCTCTGCCTCCTGCCCTTGCCTCCTCCCTTGCTGTGCGTGGAGCAGGACGCACGCTCCTCCCCTCCCACATTAAAGCTCCCTTTGGGGAGCTCTCAGCCAACGGAGGTTAGGTGGGAATCCCAAATGGTGCCTAGCAGAGGGCAGTGATAAAAGTTAATGATACGTAAGGTCTTTAAGGAGCTTTCTCAGTTGTTAGCTCACTTCTCTTAAATTGTGGGGCTTTTTTAACTCCTTTTAACTCCAGCACGAGTGCAGCTGGGTGTATTCCATGTGTGACAGGGAGCTCTGGAGGGGCCTGCGGGTACTGCCCACCCGGCTTGGGCTGGGACCCTGCCTGCTCGCTTCCCTTGCACGTTTTGGCTCTGGATGGAGTTTGTGTTTACCCTGTGTGCCGTTCTCTCTGATCCAGGAGGCTGTGCTGCTTTTAACCCATGCACCAAGGTGCTGGTGTCCTCTGCAGCCTTCTGCTGGTACGTGGGAGTGCAGGATGAGTCCCCAGTTACAGCCTGCTGTGCAGCTCCTGCCGCTACGGCACGGAGGGTGCTGTGCTCCATCACACACACAACGTGTTTTGGAGGTTCACTGCCATCTGTAGCGGAAATAAATTCAGGGACTGGGAGCCTGGAAAACACTGAGAAGATGACTCAAGGTTGGGAGGCAGGAGAGCCTGGCCAGGAGCTGCTCTTGGTGTTCAGTTGCTCATCACCTCGAGTGAATCCCTCTGCCCTTCACCCCTTCCAGTTTCTGTCCTAATAACGAGCTGGTGGATGTGGCAAGAGGTCTGGGGTTTGATCCTTGCATGGACTGTTTCCTTCATCCAGGGGGGGTCCTGCAGCTGGCCTGGGGGAGAGGGAGGATGTCCGCCTGTTTCTGCATCAAGCCGTCTCCAGGCTGCTCCGCCCTTCTGTCTGCTTTCTCCTAAATTTGAAAATCAGCGGGTGGTCTCCAGAAACCCATGTGTTTGGTGATCTGTTTGCCTTTCTCTCTTGGATTTTCTTGGGTGGTTAGATGACAAGGGGCTGTTTGGGGCTGCAGTGAAGTCATTTATGGGTCGTGCAGCCCAGGGAAGGTAACCTCTGGATGCGTGTGAATGGGAGGGAGCAAAGGATGGATGGAAGGATGGATGGAAGGATGGATGGATGGATGGATGGATGGATGGATGGATGGATGGATGGATGGATGGATGCTGCCTCCTGATTTACGGTGATGGAGATTCCTGATGCTGGGAGGGGTGGAGCAGGCGCGGGCGGGGAGTTTGGGATGCTCTCTGCCTCGTGTCCTCCCCTGTTTCCATCTTGTGCAGATAGGAAGGAGAATGGAGATTACCTTGGAGTTGTCCAGATTTGTCCTGGGAAAAGAAGGAGTAGATGTGAGCAGCGTTTCTGATAAAACTGAATTGTTTAGACAAACTCTGGCTGAACTCACTTCCTCCTGCAGCCCAACGCACTGATAAATGGGGGGGGGGGGAAGCGGGAGGCCGAGTTCACTGGCTGCTGAGCCCTTCCCTGGGGTCGTGCCACCCCCGAGCTCCCCCAACTGCCCCTTCTTGTGGCCTCGGAGGAGACAAGAGGACACCCGTGATGGGCTGGGGACACCTGGCTGGGATGAGGCCGTGGTGGTGCCGGTGCCCTGCGTGGCCCCTGCTGTCTCCAGGGATTGTTTTATGGGGGAGCGGGATGAAATCTGAGCTCCTGCCATCCCTTGGGGACACCGTCCTCCCTGCCCTACTTCGAGTAGGACACAGAAGTTCCCTTACAGCTCGGGAGCGCACGCCCCGAGGTTGGGAGGTGAAGGGTTCCTGCCCGGCCCCGAAGGAGCTCTGGGATTTCCTCTCTGCTCCCTGGCTTCGTTTCCTGGGCAGAAAAAGCCTCGCAAAGGATGAGCTCGGTGAATCAGATGCCTCTCTGTGGACCCAGGGAGCCTTTGTCCCCCAGCAGCAAGGCGGTGCCCCCACGTGTTACCTGGGGAAGGAGCACGAGGAGGCGATGGGAGCAGTGTAGGCATCCGCCTGTGCCCCAAAACTGCTCTGCAGAGCCCTGGGGGAGCAGGAATCATCACTCTGGCCTCATCTCAGCCTCTTAAGTGGTTTGTGGGGTGGTTGCTAGAACAGGGAGCAAACTGAGGCCTTCTCATTTTTAGACACGCAAAGTTGGGTTTTTCTCTTTTATTGCCTGCTCTGGGGAAGCAGGGACTGGACGGGTTGCACGGATTTTCCCCAGGAGAGCCCCTCCTCTGCTCTCACAGCCCCAGCTGCCAGGCTTGCTTCCCCAAACGATTTGCAGAGGCGCAAATATTGGAAGGGCAAAGCGGTGCCTGCAGGAAATGGCTGAAGCTTCCTGCTCCCGTGGTGTCAGCGCGGCTCCGGAGCGATCCTGGGCGTCCTGCACCCGGCAAGGGGTGAGCCAGGGGTGAGCCAGGGCAGCCTGAAAAATGGGCAAACGGTCCCCTGCTGCTCTGGGCTCGGGGTTTGGGCTTTGTGGGGAGAGCTGGGCAAAGGTGGGGGCAGCGTGGCAGCGGGAGGGCTTTTTGCATCCGGAAAATGAGGGAGGTTGGGTCAGGGTGGAGGCGGTGCATGGAGAGGCGCTGAGTTTTGGTGCAGCGTTTGCTGCGGTTTTATCTGCCACCGAGAGGGCCCCTGCCATCCCCCAGTGACGGGGGAAAGTCTGGAAGAGAGGAATGACGAGGATCTGAGTCAGCCTCGCGCGGTTGGGGCCAGGAGCGGGACCTCCTGCATCTGTCAGCAGGAACAATGCTGAATGACGGCCTCAGGCAGGGCCAGAAAACTGTCTCCCAAAGCAGTTTTGCACTTCGTGCTGGCTGAGCACCATCTACCTGGCCAGGCAGGGAATAGCAGCTCCCTGCCTGTCCGTGCCGGACGGGGATGCACAGAAATGGAAGAGAAACGGGAGGTTTGGGGAGCTTTGGGGAAGGTTGTGTGCCTCCAGATGTGACACAGCTCACAGGGGATCGCCGCACCGCTAGGGAAGGCTGCTCCAAACCCCAGCTTGTTGGTTGGAGCATGGAAATTTAGGTAATTTTAGTCAAATTTAATCAAATTGCAAGCAGGAGTCTGAAAAGGACCTAAGTAATGTGGGTTAAAGGAGAGCACTGAGGTGGGAGCTGGAACCCCAACGCCTCTGAGGCTGTGCCCTACAGCGCCTTGGGCAACTCTGATCTCACTCGTGCTGCCTTTCCCCTGGTAGTCACTGATAATCCCCAAAATTGCCCATAATGGAAGACAAACGAAGGCTGTTGTGTCTGCGCTGGGACGTCTCGTTCCGGTGGCAGGAGCCGAAGCAGCGCCTGCGGTGCCCTGCTGGGTGGGTGCACGGAGCCGTGCACAGAGCGGCCTCCTCTGGGGGTTTTGTCCTCGGTCCCTTCTTTCCCCGTGCAGGATGGTTTCAGGGGGTGCGGGGGAAGAGCTGTCCCCGTTCCCTGTATGTGGTGCAAGGAGCAGGAGGGCGGCCACACGCCAGGGGCTGGAGGGCAGCAGCTGCCCTGCTCGCCCGTCTCAGAGCAAAACCTCGAGGAAGAAGTCGGTGAAGCAATTCCCCACACGGGTTCCTGGGGCCGTGGGCACCCTCGGGGAATTCAACGGGAGAGGAAATGTCCTTCTTGGGGCCGCTGAGGCATTTTGAGCCTTGCTGCTTTCTGCTGAGCAGCTGTGGCGAAGCCGTGGCTCTGCGGGAAGGGGGAATTTTGTGCGAATCGCCGGGCGGCTGATTTATTCCTCTTCTTTCTGGCTGACCTCCGGGGTCCCCTCCGAGCCCTTCCGTGGGCCAATTCGACCTGGTGTGGGACGTGCCCCCCTTCCCACGGCTCTGCGGGGACGGGAGAGCAGGGCTGTGGTGCTGAGGGAAGCGGCTGGGAAGGCTTTGGAAGGGCTCGGCCAAACGCTGCGCAGAGGTCAGCGCATTGCGCCCAGCTGCGGCTATCGGGGAGCCAAAGCTGCTCCCTACGGGGGCCTCGATCCAAAATGGAGGGGAACTGGGGATGCAGGGGGTGAGTTTCAGCAGGTTTTCATGCAGCCCTGAGATCCTGCTTTGTTCAGAGTTTGCTTAAAAAAATACCCTAAATGATAGGTTTGCACCTCAGCCTGTGCTTGGATGCCCCCAAACTCCGGATCCAGGGTCTGGTCTTGGATGCTTCTGCGATGCTTTGCCTTCAGCACCAAAATGGTCCAATTCTGCCTTGTGTCTGAGCAGGGGCTGGTGCCTCGAGTCTTATCAGTGCCGCGGGGCACAGCAGGGTTTGGGGCCCAGGAAGCGCTGAAGTCAGCAGCACTGGGGCAAGAAGCAAGCACGGCGCCCTGCAGAGCCGCAGAGCGAGGCACTGCTCTTATCTGCCTTCATCTGCAGCTTGCGGCGCCGCTTCCTGGGGACAGAGGCAGCTCTGAGAGGGTTTGGGGCTGCCATGGGGCCCGTCTGGTTGCGCTGGCAGGGGGGGCAATGGGGCTCGCTGCAGCTTGGGGCTGGGTTTGTGGGATGGGGCTGTGCGAGCTGGTGGGGAGCGCGGTGCCGAGCCCCTGGGGACTGCTGCGTGGAGCATCCCCAGCCCCGGTCCTGCAGCCTGCTGCAAGCTCTGGTCCTTGTAGGAAAGGGGGAGGAGGCCAGGGAGGGACCCTTGGTGTCTGAGAGGTTTGTGTCCAGGAGAGCTGCTCCGAATTTATCCTGTGGGAGGGCTTCTTCAGCAGCAGCTGCTAACTGGGGGGCCTCAGCTTGCCCAGAGACAGCATCCTCAGGCTTTTCTGCCTTCTGCCACGTGTGTGTGGATGCTGTGCTCTTGGTGCTGAGCGCTGCTCCCGTCCTGTGTGCGCGTAGTGCCGGGGTGATGCCGAGCCCCGGGCACTCGGTTCCCACTCAAATTATGGCTGTGGGCATGGTATATACTGAGATGGCCTGGGGGCTGTTAGAGCCATCAAAATTGGGATTAGGTGGCCAAGCACCTCTTTGGCTGTCAGTCCTAACCCCTCCGCATCCCCCAGCACAGCCCTGCCCCAGCTGGAGGAACAAATGCCCCAAACTCCACGGCGTGCTCCGTGACGGGGAGCCGGGTGAAGGGCGAGGAGGGGGCTGGGTGCTGCTCTGGGGGGGCTGCGAGCCCCACAGGGGTTAAACACCACCATCAGCCCTTCCCTCGGGGCTGGTCCTGGTGGTGGGGTGCCTGCTGTGAAGGATGGAGCCCGTGGCAGGCAGCCCTCCCGGTAGGGCTCAGCACCGCCGCCGTGGCAGCGCCGAGCTGCAGGCAGCAGGAGAGGGGCAGGGCAGGGCTTGGCTCCATCCTGAACCTCTTCCAAACTCCTCCTCGGGCGCAGGACGTCCCGTGGGATTTACGGGGCCCGTGAATGGGGGGCTTTCTTAGAGGAGGCTGAGCAGCCCCCAGAGGGCTCGCATGCAGAAGGAAGAGCGCGTTGCCAAATCGTAGGAGGAATTCCCACGTTCCCGTTCCTTCCCCTGGCTGCCAAGCCCTCCTCCTTTCCTCCAGAGCTGATGTATTTAGCTGGATTTAACCTTTGCTCAAAGAAGTGAATAACGGGGGTCTTTTACTTTTGGTTTCTGGGTGTAAATTTACGATTCAGAGACGGTTTTGTACGCACGGCACGATTCTGTTGGCAGAAAAGCCGGGGGAGAGCCCAGCCGGGAGCGAGCGCATCACTCGGGGCTCCTTTGTAACCGGGACTTTCCGGGGGCCTGCCGAGAGCTTTCTCTTCCTTCCTGCTCAAACAAACTCCGCCAGGGCAGGCTTTAGGTGTCAGGCAGACCTCGCCGTTTCAGCAGGGACGGAAGGGCAGCGCCGTGAGACTTGGACTCCTCGTGCCTGCGGTCAGCGCGGCACTGCCCGACTCGGCACGGCGGCGGTGAGTGATGGTGCTTTGGGGAGGAGGAATTGTTTCCTTGCTGGTTTTTAGAGCTGAATGCTACAAAGCTGGGTACGGGCTGCTCGGGGTGCCCAGGTTTGAGGTTTCCAGGAGGGGGAGAAGCAGGCGGGGCTGCTGTGCGGCAGGGAGGCACGGCTCCTGCTGGTGCCCTCTGCCCTGGGTGTTATTTGTTTGTCTCAGTGACAATGATGCTAGCAAGTGTCACCAGTCGTATAATCAGTAGTGCCCAGCTCTGCCGGTGTGTGGGCCAGGGCCTGGGTACCTCTGTAGGTTTGGTGCGATGTATGGGGAACCCTAAAGGTGGAACTGGCACTGTCCTCTGCTCCGGTGCGTGGGCAGATGCCCCGTCTCTCCGGCCAGGAGAAGCCCTGACGGAGCTCAGCTCTATCCCAGGACACTGTGTGGCCTGTAAAGAGCTGCGATGGCCATTTCCAACGCAGCAGGATTTGGCTCCTGCTTTTTTCCAAAGACCAGCCCCTCTGGAACTCATTAGCAGGACGCCCACGTCGGTGACCCCGAGGTGCTCCTGGCAGCAGCCAGCCGTGGGGGAGCTGCCGCTGGAGCGGGGTGCTTCGGGGGGCTGTGGGGGTGCTGTACACTCACTGCAGGATCCCTGAGGCAGCACAGGGTGTTTGGGGTCCCCCGTGCCCCTTCCCAGTGCCCCTTAGGTGCTGGGAGCAGGCTGGCCCCAGGCAAGTGATGCCCTCTTCCAGCCAGACCTCTGGGGAGCGGCTGGGGAGCCTCCGAGCTGTGGAGCTCACATGTGGTCACAGCCCAAGCTGTGGGATTTGGGAACTTCAGAGTGGGATTTGGAATAATTGCCAACAAAATACCAACTCATTGATGATGAAAAAGCACAGCCAGTGGCATCACAGCCAGCCTGGGATGCTGACCCGGGCAGTGACCCCACAGGGTGTTTTTCTCAGAGCCCTGTGCGCATCTGTGCAAATCTCTGCTCTCCCTTTAGCTCCTGCCCGCAGCACTCCCTGCAAGTTGCCCAAAAATTCCACCCTGGTGTAATTTAGGATACGCTCCAGCCTGCCCCGAGAACATCTGGTATCTGTGCGCTGGATGATATTAATCATAGCACAAACACAGCCAAGTGTTAAATGGCACAGCCCTCCCACCTCCCCCTTTAAGCGAAGGCTCTTTCAGTGCTCCAGCCATAAAATTAACCCAGCAGCCCGGGCGAGCGGCGATCTGGCAGGAACAACTGCTGTGTGGGATGGAGGGATGAGCAGCGCTCCGACGTGGGCCAAGAAACCATGTGCCGCTCCGGCTCTTGTAAATCCCTGCGGAGCTGGAAGCTATTTCCTGGTGTTGCGCACCTCCCCAAGCCACAAAGGTTGGTGCCCGGGTGGCAGACAGCGGGCGGACCCACAGCAGCCACTCCCCGGCTGCTGTGGGGCTCTGATTTGCCCCAAGTTACCCAGGAAATGTGTGGCTGAGTTTAAAACAGAGACAGAAAAAAAAAAAAATCACAGCCACGTCTCGAGTGCTGGTGCAGCCGGCACCTTAACCACGGAGCCGTGCCTGGCGAGGAGGCAGCCCCGGCCTCGCTGCACGGGGCGGGGGGAGCTCCTCTGTGCTGCCTTTGATGTTGGCAGGATTTACCCGCGCTGCCCTGGGAGAAACCCGAGTGCTTTTCATGTCTGGCTGCGAGGCAGGCAGCGAGCCAGGAGGGATTTGGTTCGCCAGCCCCGTGCGAGGGGAACTGGGCGAAAACTCCTCTGAAGTTTGGGAGATGCGGGGCGGGGAGCCGGGACGCAGCGGGCCCACGTGCTTGTAGGCGGGGGGCAGCAGGGACGGGCGCTGCAGCATCCTCAGCTCCGGCGAGCGTTGGCCTTCCCCTGCTCCCCGGCTGCGTAAGTCTCTGCCCGAGCAATCCCCGAACCCTGGGGAGCAAATCCCCGTGGCGAGGGCCGGGCTGGGGTCTCCGCGGCTCGGTGCAGGCGAGTTGGAGCCCGAGGGGCGCACGCGGGAAGGGAAAGGGCAGGAGGGGGGAGCAGAGCGGTGGCTGAGCACAGGGGAGGAAGCGAGGGAGAAATACCAGGGGCATGATGCAGGCGTCGGCACAGGGAAACGCTTTGTCAGGGCCTGCGGGACGGGGAGGATTTTCTGAGCACGTGGCTCTGCGCGCCGGGGTGGGCGCCGGGCTTGTGCCCATGGCTCAGGGGGAGGCAGGACCGGCCTCCTGAGGGGCTGGAGCACCCGGGGAGCAGGAAAACGGGGTCGCAGAGGCTGGTTCTGAGCAATGGGGGCTCCTTTCCCAGCCTCGCCTGCCTGGCACGTGCGTGCCCGTGTCGGCCCCGCCGTCTGCGTTGGCGCGGCTCCTGCGCTGCCACTGCTGGAAAACCCGGCCCTGCAGCGCCCCGGGGAGCCTGCACGCTGTGTAAGGGGGGCTGGCGGCCTCTGCGCTGGAGGCTGGTGGTGGAGAGGGGGTGATAAGGCTTGGGGGGGTAGGGAGGGGGGGTTAAAGGAAGCTGGAGGGGTCCTGGGACCCCAACTTGCTGCCTGTGGAGGGGACACAGTCGCTGACGGGACGGATTTCCCCATAGCAGAACTGCCGGTCCAGGGCTGTGCCCAGGGCTGTGCTCAGGCTGGGCAGGCTGCAGGCACCTCAGAGCCCCTCTGAGCCTGGGGAAACCCCCCAAAAATAAAATAAAAAATAAAGAAAAGGCAGGGGGAGGGGCAGGGCTAATTCCTTCCAGCTGGGGAAATGCTTGGGCTCCTGCCCCAGGGCTCTGGCCCCACAGGGGGGCCCTTCCTGTGTCGCCCTCCCCATCCCCCTTTGCTTTTCTCTGGAGCTGGCTCTTTCGGAACGGCCCCATCCAGCCTCTCCTGGGCTGCTTTTGGGGCTGGGGTGGGCAGCACAGGCCCTGATCCTGCTGCCAGCTCCCAGCGCCGTGCCACAGACCGGTGAGCGCTGCCTGCTCCACGGGGCGCACGGCCGCCTTGCTTGTGCATCAGGAGCGTGCATCAGTGGGAACCGTCACAGCTGGGGAGGGGAGGGCTTTTCTTCCTTCTTTTTTTTAGGATAATAATTTAACAACAGCTCCTTATTCTTCTCCTGCCACTCGGGACGGCTGCTTGCACAACGATCGTGGGAGAGCGGGAACTCGTGTGTTTCAGCGGCACAACGGGAACCCTCGGGATGTGCTGAGCGCGGTTTGTCCCGGGTTTGCTCGCGGGCAGAGCAGGGTGCAGGCAGCTCGGGGTGCAGGCAGAGCGGGGTGCCAGCCCAGCCAGCCGTGCAGCTGAAGCTTCATGGCCCGTGCCTGCAGGCAATGTTCTTTCTTTCCCTGCTGTCCCCGGGGCGTGCGTCCTCACCCGGCACCTTTACGTGCAGCGGGGGGCTCCTGCCTGGGAAGGGCTTGTTCTGGACAGCTTCAGTCCTCGCTTGCTAAATCCACCCCTTGTGCAACCAGACCAGAAGCATTCGGGGTGGGTCTGGCTGGACACGCTCAGGGCCGAGAGCTCTCCGGCTCCGTGAAGGCGCTGCCTGCCCCACTCGGGGCTGGGGAGCAGCTGGGCGCCAACAGGGCCATTGTTGGTGCCGTGCTGCAGCACACTGAGCTGTCTGTCTGTGGCTTTCATCGTTTAGGGCCAGGGGGCACTGACGGAGTGTCGTGGTGGCTGCCCTCGTGCACATCCCAGGTCCCTGCTCCTCTTTGGAGCCTGCTCTGTGCCGTGCACCGCGAGCTGGGCTCACGCTCGCCGCTTTTGGGGGTGGACTTGTGTGACCGCACGGATCAGAGGAGCTCAGGAGCATCTCACTGCAGCACCGGGCGCCTTTGGGGGCCACTGTCCCGTGTGGTAAGCGAGCTGCTTTATTTTCTGGCGTTCCCACTGCTGGGCTGTGCAGATGCTGCGTGGGGCGGAGAGGGAGCGGCGCTGCAGCCCCAGCTCGTGTGCCGCTGCCGGAGGGTCCGGGCTCCCCGGCACTAGGGCCGGGCGTTTGTTTGCCTGAATTCCCCCGCAGGGTGCGTGGGGCGATGAGAGATTTGCATGCGCAGGCAACGCTTGATGGAGTTTGTGGTTTTGAGCCCAGCGATGACTTGGGCACCGCCTTGTGAAAGCACGAGCTGCCTCCGTCGGGCTCGGCCTCCGCCGCGGGTACATGTGAACCCCTGCGGACTGCTTCCCCGTCCAGACGTGGCTGCAGGTGGTAGGGAACAGCACCATCACGCACCCAGGATGCGTGCCCGGCTCACAGCCCCATTTCAGGGCCCTTCAGGACGTCGGGGACCAAAAAAAAAAAAGAAACAAAACAAACGCGTGGAGCACGTGGAAGGCTGCGTAGCCAAGAGCTCGGGGAGCTGGGGCCCCTGTGCTGCTTTTGTGGTTACGCTGCATGACTTTGTGTGCTGAGAGCAGAATACCTGTGGGGTCACGGGGCTCGTGGGCAGCTCCAGGGGGATGTACCCAACCTCAGAGCCTTTAGAAGAGAGGTTCTGCTGGGGGAGCAGACATATCCTGCTGGGAGCAGACATACGGCAGGCGGTGTCTCGGGGTAACAGAAGCACGAGGGGCACAAATCCCGTGTGTCCCGTGGGTGTGGGGATGCTCCAGCTGCCCCCATAGCATGTGTGGGTGCTGTCCCCAGCTCACAGGCCGGGTGGTGGCCCCGGGGTCACAACCTCTCTCCCCAAATCTGCTGGAAATCCCCCTGTGGAGGAGCTGCTGTGGCTGGGGGGGGCTCTGGGCTGGCAGGGGGCTCTGTGTGCGGGGCACCCAGGTGGAGTTTGGGGGCAGCGCTGCCTCCAGCCTGGGGGAAATGGCAGAAAAATGATGCTGGGGTCTGGGGACGTGTCCCCCTTGTCCCCTAGCACTGCTCGGGGGCTGTCGCCTTCATCCAGCTCTCCCTCCTGGTGCAGAATGATTTCTGTCCAGCTTTCTGGTCTCCCCCCGGCGGGTTCCACTGGCCGTGGGTTCCCAGCCGGCTGCGCGGGGCTGTAAAAGCCACATTTTCTTTGGGAATCGGATTAGGGCCCCTTCTTCTGCGCTGGCGGATGGCAGGACATGAAGCCTCCCTTTGTCCTGCAGCATTGCTGGCCCAGCTGCAGCGCGTTAACCCCTTGTGACCGGGGGGGACACAGAGCTGCTGCTGAATGGCTCTGTGCTGGGCGCCGGGACCTTCCCCGAGTGGTGCTGCAGGAGGTGAGCAGGGGGCAGGGTGGACTCAGGGTCCTTCCCCAGCACCAGAAACCCTAAAACAGCCCTTATGGGGCCGGCAGCAGGAGTGAGGCGGGGCTGGTGCCCAGCCATGCGCTGGCACAGGCTGGGGCAGAGGCATCCTTGGGGCAGGGGAGCTGAGGGCTCGATCGCCGCCTGTAGCAGGGCTGTTAAAAACCCAAAGTGCCTGTATGGCTCCTGGGAAGCTCCCAGCTCCCCTGCCCAGGGTGCGAGGAGGTGGTTTGGGTTGGTTGGGTTGGATTTGGTTGGGTTGGGTTGGGTTTGTTTTGGTGCCCGCTGCTTGGCTCTGACCTGCCGTGGCCGAGCACGAGTGAAGGTGGCCGTGCCCGATGCTGGTTATCGGGGCAGCTCCCGGTAAGGGCAGGGCAGGGATTTCCCCGCTGGGATCCCAGATGAATCAAACCGACACCAGGAGCAGTTGGTAGGGCCCCCGACAGCCGCCCTTTAGGACTTTGAGGGATGCCCACTGCATTCTCCCGCGCCCCTCCGCTCCTTACACGCAGAGACGCGATCGCCCCGAGGCAAATGGCCGTGGCCGTGCTCTGCAGCACCCCGCAGCTGCACCCAATTATCCCGCTGACCCCGGCCCCACGCAGGGCTTGGGAGAGGCCTCGGGGCCGGCACAACCCCAAGGGCCACCGGCCACGGCACAGCTGGGACCGAGCGGGGCTGGCTGACATCCCCGGGGGCTGCGGGCAGGGAGCAACGCGCCTCTCATGCTCCTGTGTCTCCATCCCACCCGTCGCTCCGGCCACAAGGGCGAGGTGCGTTTCCTTCCCTCTGGGCTGTGCCGTCTGTCCCAGGTCCCTCTCAGACACAGCCATCAATGCACAAAGACAGATCAGCCCCCAACGAGCAAAATCTGTGCCCAAATCTGCGACGTTGGGGGAGCAGATCCCAGGTGCCCTCTGCCTCTGTCTGAACTGTCATACCGGTGGCAATATTACCCCTGCAAGCGGGAGGATGTTGAGATAAACTTTTTTTTTCCTGCTTTTTTTTTTTTTTTCCAAACGTGTGTGACCCTGGAGCAGCTTCCAGCAGAGTCCCTTCCCTGCTGGAAAACGCCGGGTTGCTCAAGCATGGCGAGGAGCTGTGGGAGGGCAGGGTGCTGAGGTGCGGCCTCCCCGCGCGGCGCTGACTCGTGCCAAGGACGCGGTGCCAGCTGCACGCGTGCGAAATAATTCCTGCCTGCCCTCCTCCTGCCTTCCTGGGGCCAGAGGAGCCGCTTGCTCCCGGTGTCCCTCGGGGGGGGACATGGAAGGACGAGGGGGTGTTGGTGGGAGGGAGGAGACACCGGGGCCGCGCCGGGCTCTGCACCATGGGGCCCTTGGGGTGTGCAGAGGGCACCGAGGGCTTATCAGCCCCAGTGCTTCCTGTCTGCAGCAGGGCTGCTGGGGAGTGCTGCTTTGCTTTAGGTGCTGCTGGCAATGAGGAACGTTCTGCTCTTGCTGGCAGGGACGATTTCTTTTGGTGTTCAATTTTGGGATCTCTGATCCACGAGGCCGTGTCCTTTTCCACGGTCCTGCTGCTTCGACTGCATCTGCTGGTGCTCCCCACAGGTCTCTGGCAGTGCTTTTCCTTCTGCTATCGATCCGGGGTTATGATAAATACAGCTGGGAAGGTAAATGCATCAATACACTGCCAGGGTGGCTGAACGCCTGGCGCATCCACCGGAGTCAGCGGGGCCGTGCAGGTGGTCAGCACGGCTGCACCATTAGGAAATAAAAAATGTTTGCGAAGCCCGAACGCTGCACTTCGTGCCAGGGCTCGGCGGGGCGCAGCGTGGTGAATATCGCCGATATTGCATCGTGCACCCAGGGAAAGCCGTCCCTGCTCCCTGTGCTGCAGGGATTTGGTGCAGGTCCCCCTCGCAGGCCGGTGAGTCCTGGTAAAGCTGCCTTCATCTGCAGGTTCGGGGTCTTCCCCAGCGCCGGGCAGCGGTGGAGCCGGGCGGCTGTGCCCAGGGCTGGCCCCGCTGCCGGGCAGCTCTCTGGTGCAAGATAAAGGACAATGGCTGGGATCTCCCCCAGAACTCGTTGCAGCCAGTTCAAATCCCTTGGTGCTTACAACACCAGCAGGGCCTCGCCAGAATTGCTCCTAACCCTGTGCTTCTATTTGATTTTATTTAAGAGGAGAACAATGACTTTGTGGTTAGGAGCTCTGAGCCGGGGGTTTGGATGCGGCTGTAAGTTGTGTGTGACCTTGGGCAAGTCGCTTAATGCTTCTCCTCCTCACTTTAAGGCAGGGATGAGGCTGCCTCCCTCCCCCCTGCTCGCTCCCAGCTCCGAGCCAGGAATGGGCACGGGCAGAAGCAGCGCAGCAGGGCTCCTGCTTTGGGAACAGAGAGATGCCCCGGGGAAAACAAATCCCGGAGGCTGCTGCCATCCCTGCGTGGGTTCCTCCTCCATGCAGACAGCCCCCAAACCGCCGGGAGGAAAGGCACGCATACGAAAGCCCCATGGTTTTATTTCTCCGAGCCCAAGGATGCCGCAGCGCTGACCTTCGCTGCTGCTCGCTCCCCCCCCACCTCTGGCTCTCCTCGGGAGGAGGAGGCGCGCGGAGGCAAAGCGCTGAGTCGAAACAAAACATTTTGCACGAGTTGACTTGGAGAGCAGCCTGTGCGCCGCGGCAGCTCGCCTCCTGCCCCAAAATGTCTTTGCAGAGCTGCGGCGACCGCGGGGAGGACCCAGGCGGTAGGTTGGGTCTGGGTGCTTCCACCTGCGTGGAGCTGCAGACGTGCCGCTGCGTGGCGGCGAGCCGGCGGTGTGGGCAGGAGCAGAGGGTCCCAGCTGCAAAGCGGGGTGCAGCCGGGCTCTCGCTCCCCTGGTTCCCCTGGGAAGCTCCCGATGGAGCCGGGCAGCGCCGCTCCCCAGCTCCACGTCCCGCTCCTGCCTCGTGCCGAGCTCTCGCAAGGCTGGAGCGTCCCGCAAGCAGCCCCCGCTGCTGCTTGGGCAAGCCCGCTCTGGCATCGAGCGCTGGATTTTCCCGGAGATTAGGGAGATTAAAGCACTAATGCCCATTGATAGGGGTTAAGGCTTTTTTTTTTTTAAGTCATAAAACGCGGCGTAATCTAGCAGAAAGCTGCGCACAGCTGCAGCGTAAGCAGACCGAGGCTGGATTTCCTGCCTCGGCGCTGGGGTGGAGGTTTCTCAGAAACTGCAATTTGTGGCACTTGCTGAAGTGGGGGAGCGCCAGGCTCGCCCACGGGCTGCAGCCGGCGTTTTCGGGGCAGGCTCGGCCACGGCGGCGGCTGGAAGTGGTCGGGAAGGGGAGACGGGGGGCGGCACTGCTGCTGGCGGCGGGGTGCTCACCGGGGGGGCCCTGCTCCACCGGCTGCTGAGCGTGGGGAGCTCCTGGGTGCCCTGCTCCTGCTCCTGGGTGCCCTGCTCCTGGGTGCCCTGCTCCTGCTTCTCCTCGTCCTGCTTCTTCTCCTGCTCCTGGTCCCGTGCAGTTTTGCAGGGAGCTGCAGGGCCAAGGACGTGCCTGGTGCCTGCAGGCAGTACATGTCCCCCCCAGAGGCTGTGCGTGTGAAAGGGAGCCTTTTGGGGTCTGGAGGGCCACAGATGTGATCCTTCTTCACCCTTCCATCATCCTCAGGCCCTCTCCTGGTAATGGGACCTCCGAGAACTGTAGGGTCTGGGGTAGGGGATTAGGGAAGGGGTCCGGCTCCGTGCACCTCGCAGCCTCCCCCCTCCAGCCGCCCCCTTCCCTCTCCCCACAACCAGAGGAGGAGGAGAAGCCCCGGTGGTGCGGGTGTAGGGCAGGGGGGACATGTGGGGCCCCATAACGTCTGTATTCAGCTCCAGGGGCTGGATTTTAGGAAGCAGCCAGCTTGTGGGGTGGGCAGCGCCCAGGGCAGGGCACCTCGCGTCCTTGTCCCCGCAGTGTCCCTGCATCAACCCCTTTGTCCCGGGCTGCAGCGGCCGGGATGGAGGGGGGGGAATTGGGGAGGGGGGGGGAAGGGAGCGGAACAGAGCTGGGGGAGGGGAAGGGGGGTGGGGGAGGGAAGGGGATGGAGGGAGAGGAAGGGTGGTGGGGGAAGAGGAGGGTGATGGGGTGAGAGGAGGGGGAGGAGGAAGGGTGATGGAGGGGGAGGAGGAGGAGGAGGGGTGATGGGGGAGGAGGAGGCAGCAGGAGGGCAGGGGGAGGAGGAGGAGGAGGAGGAGGCAGGGCAGCAGCAGGAGGCGGGGAGCTGCCGGAGCCGCCGCCACCGCGGGTGAGTCGCCGGTGCCCGGGGCAGGAGGAGAGGGCGGGGGGGGTTGGGGGGATTTTTTTTGGGGGGGGCGCATTTGGGGTGCCATGCTCTGGGGCACCCCAAAGGGGCTCGCTGCTGCCGGCGGGGGTGCAAACTCCCCGAGTTCGCCTGGAAGGGAAGGGGGGCACCCCGGCTTGGGCTGGGTGCTCTCCACTCTTACCCCCCCCTGCTGACCCCCCCCCCCGGACCTTCCTTGCGGGCTGTGGGCTCCCCAAGGGGGGACTGCTGTTCCCCCGGCCCCCCGGGGGGATGCTGGGACTGTTTGGGGCTGGGGGGGCGGGGATGGGGGCTTGGAGCAAGGGGGCGAGATGCTGGGGAGCCTGCATCTGGGGAGCCCCCCCCCCGGCCTGAGCCTGGCCCTGCAGCGTGGTGTTCCGGGGCACCCGGACACAATTGGCCTTTGTGAACAGGAGAAGGAAAAAGGCAAGGAAAAAAAATAAAAAAAAAGAAGCAGCCCTGGGCGTACATTGCTCCTGCACAACTCGGTCCCGGGGTGCCCCCTCCTCGCCTGGGGCTGCAGCTGGGGGGGGGGGCGCAGGCAGGGAGCCCCAGCCCCGGGTGCGTGCAGTGGGAGCATCCCGCAGCGCTTCAGCAGCTTTGTGTTCCCCTTGCACAAAAGCACAAAGCTCTGCAGATGAGCAGCAGCGGGGGCAGAGGTGCTTTCTGCCCCCCCTCCCTCCCCCGGGGCCTCGCTGTCCCTCCCGTGCCGAGCATCCTCACCCAGCGGGGGGCTGGCACCGCGTCCCCTCCTGCAGCGGGGCAGAAAGCGGGGCAGAAATTATACCGGGCTTCACGGGCTTGGGTGTTTCACTGCGTGGGGTTGCACGGTGTGGGTACAGGAGTACAGGAGAGCCCCCAGCAAGAGGGGGGGGCTCTCTGATGGAGCAGGGCATTTGTTTGGGCTGGGTGCCCGGAGACCCCCACGTGCGTGCGCAGCGCTCGGTGCTCAGCCGGTGTGGCGAGCCTGGCGGTCGGCTCTGACCTCCTCTTCTCTTTCAAGTTTCTCCCAGCAAACGGAAAAGGCCGACAGCAACAACAACTCCTCCTTGCAGGTCTCGGTGAGCGGTTTCCTGTCTGTCAGCCCAGCGTTGGCCTCACGTGGTCGCAGAAACGAGGCCGTGCGGCCGCTGTCTGCGGCGGGAGGGAGGGCGAGCACGTGGCCGGCGCTGGCACCGCGCGGTGGGTCCCGGCACCAGCGCTCTGCTTCCCAGCCCTGCAGCCCCTGCGGCAGCCGGAGGGTTAATCCTGAAAGGGAAGCGGCGCTGCGGGGTCCCAGTCTGGTGTAAAATGGGGAAAAAGTGGGGCTGGGCTGTGGGGGGCTGCTTTCGGAGCCCAAAAGGGGGAAGCGCACCCATGGGGACGGCTGCGCCTCTGTGCACGCACATGGCGTGTGCCCAGGGCTCGGCACCACGTCCCCCTGGGGGTGCTTGTCCCAAAGCAGGAATCACTGCTTGCTTTGCTTTGCTTTGCTTTGCTTTGTTTTGTTTTGTTTTATTTTTTTCCCCAGAGTTCGCTATGAAAATGTATTTCCCCCTCACGTGAGTCAGAAGGCTTTGCACCCAGAGCTGCTCCAGAGCATCCCGTGCAGCCGTGTTTTGTAGGGCAGTGTTAATGCTGCGGGGGGGGTTCTGCCTCCTGAATTCATCTGCTTCGGATGAATTCACACTGCGGGCTGACCGCCCCCCCTGCCCCAATGGGGAGAGCAGGACCTGGCTGTGCCTCTGTTTCCACCCAGGCTGCCCCACGAGGGTGTAAAGGGAAGGGGTTTGCTCTTATCTTGCAGGCCACCTGGCCGCCGCTCCGCCGGCTCTCGGGAGGATTTGGTCTGGTGAGGTGTAGCTGAGCGTCCCCTGCTATTTCTGGGTCACGGCTGTTGTCAGCCCGCTGGAAATGCAAGCCGAGGAGGAAGCGTAACCAGTGGGTAGATGGGCCCGGGCTGGCGGCCAGCCCAAAACCGTAGCCTGGTGCCCAGGGACGGGAGCAGACGGCTCCAGCTCGGGGCCTGGCTGTGCCAGCTGGGCTCGGCTGACTGCACGCACACAACAGCAACGTCCCTTAGGTACCCTCGGCTGCTGCTGCCTGGCTTCGGGACACCAGGCTGGGCCCTCTGCCAGGACACTGACATTTCGGGGGGCTGCCTCGTGCTCCTGCACCCCCGTATCGGGGCCAGCACGGGTGGGCTGCAGTTGGGGCTGGGGGACCCCGCAATGGCTCCGAGGGTGAGCTGCGGGCAGCTCCTGGGCCACGCAGGGTTTGCATCCAGCCCTGGCTCTGCTGCCTGCCTCCTGCCGTCCTCTCGGAGGGGAGAGCTGTGGCTTTGCAACCTGCTGCGTGGGCTGGATCCGTTTCTGCAGCTCGTGCTGGGGAAGCAGAGGGGGGACCCGCAGAGGGGCTGCCCACAAGGGCTCAGCCTTCCCCTCCATCCTCATCATCATCACTTGGGGCATGGCCGAGCAGCTGTGCTCAGCTCGAGAGAGCTTGGTGCTGATTTGGAAGATCAGGGGAAAGTTGTGCCCTTCTCCGGGGCTCCTGGAGAACAGCCCTTCCCCGATGCTCAAACGGTGCCAAAGCCTTCAGAGCCGACAGCTTGCGAGTTTGGCGTGCAAGGTAGAAAAGCCCTGGAAGCGGCGTGCTCTGCAGCCCTGCCAGTCTGCTCTGAGCTAGCTGGGAGCTATAAATTCACTCTTTGCTTCTAAAAATGTCTCCGTTACACCCAACAGTCATAATTTTGGAGGGTTGTTTCTCCCAATCACTGGAAGGTTAGTTGGTCTGCGCTGCTCTCTTGAAAACATCTGTGGATGCTCAGCTGCCTGGGAAGCTGTTATGTTTTCCTGCCCTCAGCTGACTGATACACGCTGTTGTTCCCTGCTAGGAATCTGCTCTCCGTGATAGCACAAACCCGTCCAGCAGACCTGGAAGCCTGATGTGTTCCCAGTCTAGCACTGAGGCGAGTTATCCCCACCCCAGAAAGCTCTGTGCAGCATCCTCGTCTTCTGCGGGCTGGTCGTGGGGCTGCCCGAGACGTTCCTGCTTCAGCCTCTGCGAAGGTTGTCCAGCTTTGTGTGCCCGCAATGCAAGTTCTGGTCTCCCACTGGCCCCTCTCCCAAATTTTCCGTGAGGATTCCACGAGGTGGGCTGTTTTGGGGGAGCAGGGAGCCCACCCTGGTGTTTGCAACCCTGCCTGCAGCCTGTTGTCGGTGCAGCGGTTCCCCAAAGTCTTTTTATGAAACCCACCCCACGGGGACCCTCTCGCTGTGTCCCCTTGGGGCTCCCCGCTCTGGGGGTGCCTTTTGGCGGCTGTTGGCCTTGGCTCCCATCTCACGTGTATTAATTACAGTGCAACAGCCCCGAGCCCTTGGCAAAACAAACTGGGGAGCAGCTGGCCGAAGTCACCCCGCAGCCCATGCCGCAGCCGCGCGTTTCCTTGTGCTCGGTGCTGCCCTGCGGTCTCCAGTGCCTGCGTGGAGGGCTTTCCCTGGCTGAGGACACCTGGGAACGGCTGTGCACAAGTTGCTGCACAGCTCCTGTTTGTCCAGGGACACGTGCAGGGGAGCTGGAGGGAGCGCAGGGCTCCCAGTCCCATGGGCGACCCGAGCAGCCCCCGCGCTTCCCGGCTGCCCCCGCGGGGGAGGCCCGGAGCAGCGGGGTCCTGGTGGCACGGAAAGGCAGCGCTGTTTGAGGCCTGATCCTGCTGCTGCCAGGGCTCAGCACCAAGCAGGCCGTTTCTCACAGCGCTGTGTGTGTTAATCCATCCCTTCCCACTGCGCTGTGGCCAGGCGGGCGGTGCTGGCACACCGAGTGCCGCCGTTTTGGCGCCGTCCCCGTGGAGAACACGAGGGTTGGATCCAGCTCTCTGGGGCAGCCACTGCTCCTGTTCCAACTTCATTCCGGGGTCTTTCTACTTCAGACGAGTGGGCAGCCACCACTTCTGCTCCAGTTTCATTCCGGGATCTTCTTACTTCAGCCAAACGCCTTCCGAGAGCGCTCCCTGGCACCCATCAGCGCAGCCCCCTGTGCCTGTGCCGTGTGCCGCAGAGGTCCCGTGGCTCGGCCGCATCCTGCCTCTAAAGCTGGCACAAATCTCTTGCAGCCGAGCGGGATGCTCGGGTCCGTGCTTGCTAGCAGAGGCTCGGCTCCTTCCTGGCTGCTGCCTCGATGGGAAGCTCAAAGGGAAGAGCGAATGTGTGGGTTGCAACATTTCCTTGGGGAGCCTGCCGGGCAGTTGGTGTCTGTGCATCCCTGTTGGCCCGCAGATCCCTCCTCGTTGTGACATATTTATTTATTATTTCCCCAAGCCGCGGCCAGATGCTGGGACTCTTTGTCCTTTAACTCCCTTCTTCCTGCGGGCCAGCTGCAGCAGCGGGGGCCGTGCTGCTGGCCGTGCCGCGCGGGTGCACCTTGGGGGCCGTGCGCCTGCGCGCTCCGCGGCCACAAACCGTGGTGCGTGGGAACCCCTCGCCTCCCGTGGCTTTTGGCCCCACCGCCAGAGGCTGATTTCCCACTCCATTTGTTTAATTTTCCTCACCTGTAGCCGTTGCCCTGTCCTACAGGGCCAGCGTGCTTCGGGCTCTCACACGTGGGTGCCCTACCTGCAGCCCTCCCGCTGCTGGCAGCAGCTGAAGCGTTTCATAACCTTGTGCTTCTGGTGGCAGCACACTTCCCACGTGATTTATCATTTTTCTAGCGGTATGTTGGTGTTTTTTTCCACTTCTGGCCTTGCCACTTTGAAGCAGCGCTAACCCAGGGCCTGTGGAAGGGCCTCTGGCGTGCCAGGCCTGTGATCTGTTCAGGGAGCAGCCGGCAGCGTGCTGCCAGCTGTGCTACAGCCCAAATCTGTGTGTGTGCGCCTGGTGCAGAGCCGGGAGGAGCAGATTGCTGCTGCGTGGGCCAGACCTGCGTGTTTGCTCCCCAGCGGCCCCGTGAGTAACGCTGCTCTGCACAGCCCGGGGCTGGGGGGTGGAAAAAAGCACTCAGAGCCACCCGTATCGGTCTGGGTGATCAGTTCTGGTTTGGTTTGTTTTTTTCCTGCTTGACTCAAAGCGCGCTGTGCTCGCAGGATGTGAGGGCTTCTGCCTCGCAGCTGGCTCTGGGCTGGTGCTGGGCCCCGGGCTGTGCCGGTCACCGGAGGGGGAAGGGACGGGGGGAGTTGTGCCAGGAGGGAGCCCCTCGGCACCGCCTGCACCCTGCGCTCAGATCCCTTGGGAGGCAGGGAGAGGAGGGCACGCAGCGCCTCATCTGAGGCCAACAAGCTGGGAGAAGAGCTGAAGTCCGTAGTGGTGCTTTAGGATACAAGAACAGAGAGCTTGGCAAAAAGCTACAAGGAAATGAAAGGCTTTGGCTGGCCATGCAGGGAGCTGGGCATCGAGCAGCAGCAGCCCGGGCTAGGGGAGGTTCTCGCTGTGTCTCCTGACCCCTCGGCTGCTTCCCTCTCCACGCCTGCGTTCCAGGAGCATCCTCACCGTGGCTCACGGCTCCACCAGGAGCCTGCAAATGTCGGGGCCAAGCTTGTGCACGCTCCGTGCTTGGGCTGCGAGCAGAGTGCGTCGCCTTGTGACCCCCACGGCCGCCTGCCTGCCTGCCAGTGGTGGTCCTGCCCGCGGGAGAGGATGGTGCCACCACCTTTTCTGGCGAGGAGATGAAAGGAGGCAGCAGATCGGTGCACGTTTTTCTCTCTCATCCTCCAGAGACCTCTGCCTCCTTTATAGCCGGAGCCCCAAAGCACGTTGGTGAGCTGCATGCCCCGTAGCCACCCTGCGGGTGGGACAAGCGCCCCGTTTCTCCAGGAAGCTGAAGGCTTTTTGCTTTCCCCCTGACGGGTGGCGGCAGAACTGGGGCAGCATCGTGACGGCTCCATTACTGCGTGGGCGCTTTCTGCTGCAGCCCATTTTGGGGCAGATGTGTTAGTTTTTGGTTCTCGGCGGTGTGCGCTGGGGTAGGGCGGTGAGGGGCGAGCTGGGGCCTGCGGGCACCGTGTCAGAGGCAGCTCAGAGTGGGCATGGGACTTGGAGACCTTCATTGTGTGACAGAGAGCCAGCCGGCTCCCCAAAACGTGCCCGTGAGGCATTTATGCCGGCAGCCAGTGTACTGCTGTAATTACAGCCGTAGGATGATGTAGGAATGCAAGTTTTTAATGGCAGTGTCCTGGCACAGGGCTGTTCTGCTGAAAGCCCTCGTCACCCTCATGGCATGAACTCCAGGCTCGTGCTGAGGGCTTCCCTGCTGCCGGGAGCGGGGCACCCCGGGGTGCTCCCCCTGCACACCCGGCTGCAGGACCGCGTCCTTTTGCTGTGCTCCAGTAGTCTCGGTAATGGGGGCAGGGATCAAGGTGCACGTGTTAAGAAGTGAAATCCCAGATTCGAGGTAATTACAGGCGAAGGACGATGCTGGGTGCCTGCTCCCAGCCTCCAGATGCCCCAAATCCCCGCTTGGTGCGGAGATGCCGCGTGCGCCTCGTTCCTTCTTGGCACAGGGCAGGCATCTCCTCCTGGAGGAGCACCGCGGTGTGCTCGGCCCTTTTCCACCCCTGACCGTTCTCTCTCTGCCTCCCCAGGTCCCGAGGCCGTTCCCAGCCACGCACCCGGCATGACGGACGCCCCGCGGGATGCCGGCCCCAAGCAGGCGGCGCCGGCGCGGCCGGAGAAACCGGCGGCAGACTTCGGCTACGTGGGGATAGATGCCATCCTGGAGCAGATGAGACGGAAAGCCATGAAGCAGGGCTTCGAGTTCAACATCATGGTCGTGGGTGAGCGCTCCCCCCGGGCCAGCTGCCGGCCGCGTGCTCGGCGAGCTGTTTGTTTGCTGCTGGGACAGGGTTTGTCCTCTCCGTGCCCTCCCCGGGCGCAGCAGTTCAGCTCCGTGGCGGTGGCTCTGCTGCAGGAGCCAGCAAATCCTGCTTGCAGAGGGCTGGGACGCGGCCTGGAGCTGGCTGTGGTCCCGTGCACCTTCCTGCAGTGCGTCCCCTGTAGGCACATCCCCAAGGAGAGAGGGCTGGGAGGGCAGCAGGGCAGGGGAAGGACGGGCTCGGGAAGCCAGGGAGGAAACGCTGCGGGTGTTTGGCGGTGCAGATCCAGAAGAGGTTTGGGTGGCTGGGCTTGTTCGGCTCACAGCTGGGTGCTGGTGGCTCTTCTGGGGGTGTGAAACTTGATAAAAGAGTTTGGGGGGCTCCTGGGAGAGGGGGAAGGCTGTGGCCGTGGTGTGATGGGGGCCTTCCCATCATTTCCTCCTGCGAGGAGCTGTGTGGGGCTGCAGCCTCGGGTAGGGATGCTCATGTGCTGGGAAACTCCTCCAGGAGCCCTGGGGAGCATCCTGGGGATGCAGGAGGGCCTGACCCAAGGAGTTTATTAATTCTCTGAAGCCTGCAGCTGCCCTGTAGCTTCCCAGCGGGCTCTTTTGATGCCAAGCATTTCCTCTTTTTGTTTTTTTTTTTTCCTACAGAAATGGGTCTGGGAGAGGAGGGCGTCCTGGGATGTGGGCTGGGAGGTCACTGTGAACCCGTTCACTGCAGGACCAGTTTGTGCAGGCTCCCGTGACATTTTTAATGTAAAAAATGCTCTTTGCAGCCAGTTGAGCAGCACTCCCAGGGCAGAGGGATCACAGCACTGATCCCGAGAGCCTGCACACGAGATCCCGAGGGCTGAGCCCCCGCTCCCCTGCCAGAAGAGGCACCCACCCACCTGTCTGCTGCTCCAGGAATGTCCTGGGCGATAGCTCCAGGCTTCCCCGTGCTCCCTCCCTGCTGAGCAGAGGCTCCTTGTTGGGAGAAACGATCCCAAGAGCCTGCAAAACCTCGTTCTTCCCCTGGCAGGCTCCGGGCGGGCTGTTTGCAGCCTGGGGAATTGGGTGGCAGCATGAACAAGGCGAGTTTGTTCATGAAAGGGACGGTGCTGACTGTGCCTTGTCCTGCTGCTTTCCAGGTCAGAGCGGCCTGGGGAAATCCACGTTAATCAACACCCTCTTCAAGTCCAAAATCAGCCGGAAATCTGTGCAGCCAACTGCTGAGGAGCGGATCCCCAAGACCATTGAAATCAAATCCATCACTCACGGTGAGACCCCGCAGAGCCCGGCTGGCACTTTGGCTTTCGGTCCTGCTCTGCCTCGTGGCCCGGCAGGCCTGGGGGGGTTGGGGGCCCCCCAAACCTCTGCTCCCATCTGCACGAGGGGGCTTTGGCCATCCAGAGGTGCTCACAGGGCTGGGAAGACGTCTCTCTTCTTTTTACCATCCAGCACTGACCTAATGATGATGGAAGGGAACAAGGGGGATTGGTGGTGGGGGGCTGAGTTTCAGGGCAGAGGTGGTGCTGAGCTCCTTGGAGGGCTGATTTGTGCCTGTGAGAAGCTGTAAAGGCGCTTTTCTTCCCTGGGGGGGGCTGGTCCGGACCGCCAGGTGTTTTCGGGAGCTGCCTCACACAGCTGCTTCCTTCTCATTGCAGAGATCGAAGAGAAGGGGGTTCGCATGAAGCTGACCGTCATCGACACCCCGGGCTTTGGGGACCACATCAACAACGAGAACTGGTGAGCTGCCTGGGCAGCCGTGCCTGTAGGGGCTGGGGGGAAAGCGTCTGATCCCTGGGACACCCTGCCCCAGAGCTGGTCCTGGGGGCCGGGCTGTGTCCCTGTGCTGTCCCTGTGCTGTCCCTGTGCTGTCCCTGCAGAGCAGCAGGGCTGGTGCGGGTGGCAGCGCGGTGCCGCGTTCCCTGGCCCTGCTGTGGACCCACAAACATCGTGCTGTCCGTGCCGTGAGATGCCCTTTGTTCGGGGCCGGGAGCAGCTGTGTGCCAGCAGGGCTCGTCCCTGGGCCTCGCTCATGTGGCCCCGAGGCTGGGCCCTGCCACATGGCCCCGGGACAGTGGCTCTCTGTGCTGGGTGGCTGCAGGATGTGCCGAACACGAGCCCCTGTGTGTGTGCACACATCTCCGGGGCAGGGAGGAACGGGGGGTTTTTGGACCCTGGCTGCATTCAGCTTCCCTCTCCTGTCCCATATTCGCTCCCCATGTAGCTGGCATTTCCAGGACGCCCTGGAAGCCGCCTTGTCCTGCTCTGGGCACTGGGGGCTGTCCAAAAACGCCCCCGAGGACCTGCTCTGCTGCAGTGCTGCCCCAAAGCACAAACCAGGAGGCCCCACAGTGGGGTGCGGGGATGGGATTGGGAAGATGGGGACGTGGCCGTGCCTGCTAGGGCTTCCTGGGCCCTTTTGGTGTTGGAAAGGACCGGACAACTTCAGGAGCTCCTACCCATACCGAGCTGGGGTGGATGCTCCTGCTCCTGGGCTACGAGGCATCCCCTGCTCAGAGGCCGGGGGGGGAGGCTGAGGGTGGTCCCGGTCCCTCCCCCGAACCCAACCTCGTGTCTGTGGCTCTCTGCAGCTGGCAGCCCATCATGAAGTTCATCAACGACCAGTACGAGAAATACCTGCAGGAGGAGATCAACATCAACCGCAAGAAGCGGATCCCCGACACGCGGGTGCACTGCTGTATATACTTCATCCCCGCCACCGGCCACTCGTACGTACCCACCGCCCGCCCTCAGCCCCTCGGCCTTTCCCTTTCTGCCTCCAGTCTCGCAGCTCAGCTGCTCGGGGACGTCCTTCGGGTCCCTCGGGATCTCTGAGGGGACTCGGAGGAGCTCGGGGCCCTTCACGAGCGTCTGGCTGCAGGCAGTCGGGGCAGGTCAGGTAGGGCTCCTGTGCGAGGCTGCTGCAGCCCCTCAGGCAGCCCGCACGAAGCTGTTTTTCCTAAGGCTGTAGCATCTGCACTCCTTACGACACCACAGAGCTGCTTTAGCCAAGAAAAATGTGGTGTTTCCTCTTCTCCCCAAGGGCCCTTACGGCCTCTCAGGGCTTCAGTTGATCGCTTTGCCCTGGCCACCTTGCCTGCCCAGCCGATGGGCATCAGTCAGTCAGCGAGCTCTCAGATTTGCTGGGGCTGCCTCTGCAAACAGGAGAATTTTATTTATTTTTTTTCCCCAGCTCCCCTGCCTGTGTAAGGGGCGAAGTGCTGCCATACGGAGGGAGCAAACACCCTAACCCTTTTAGGGCATTTTGTAGGTTGTTTGATTAGTCTGCGAGTGGGATGCCGTTTATTCTGCGCAGCGCCTTCCTGGCTCTGGCATTTCTCAAGTGACAGCATCAAAGGGCTAAACCTGGTGCTTTTCGTTACCCCACCCCCTCTTTTTTTTTTTTTTTTTTTTTTTTTTTTTTTAAAGACACAGCCTCTAGTGGAAATCTTGGGAACTTTAGTGTTTTGAAAGCTGCAACGTAAAGCACCGCGACACGAACTGAGACTGAAGTTTCCTTTTGATTTGTGTCAATTCCTTCCACTTCTGGCTTTGTCTGCCCGGGGAATTTTTTTTTTTTCTGTTTTCAAAAGTTAGATTCGGACTGCCAGAGCTGTATTAATGCCAGCCCTTTCCTCTTCCCCATGTAGAGATTTATTCCAATAGAAAAGATTTTGTTTTGCTTCTGTCAGTGGGTAGACCAAAAATGCATTCTTCGCTGGAATAGAATGACTGCATGGGCCAGTTATGTTCTGCTTGTGTAACAGGCACGGCTTGCGTGTGCGGATGAGGCTGGAAAGCCTCCGAGGAGGGAGCAGGAGCCTCACCACCGGGCCGGTCAGGACTTTTCCTTTACGCCCCCCTCTGCTTGGGGCAGCTGAGCAGGAGCGGGGGCCGTGCTGACATGTGAGAGAACCCGGTGAAGCAAAAACCCTTTAAGAGGGGACAATGTTTTGGGCCAGTCTGGCTCGCCGGTCCTGCTCATCTCGGGACCGATCTGCAAACCATCTGCAGACCAGGTCCTGCAGGTCGGGGTGTTGCAGCAGGAGCCACGCTCTGGCTTTTTCTCCTGGCTTCAGGCGTTTAACCCTTACCAGCGTGTGCGCTGCGGGCACGGAGCGCTGTGCTGCAGCAGGCAGAGGTGGCAGATTTGGGTGTGCTGTGGTGAAGGAGCACAGGCACTGCTTCCCTCAGCTCCCCCGGGATGTGCAGCCCCCCACGGGGCGCAGTTTGCAGGTCGGGGAGCAGCGGTGCAGAGCCCGTCCCCTGCCGGAGCCTCTCCAGCGGCGCGTTCTGGTTTCTCTCACCCGCCGGCTAGCAGTAATTGCGGGGAAGTTCAGCTGCTTTTTTTCTTTCTCTGCACTCAACATGTGTTTCCAATATCCGAGCTAGCCTGGCGGTTGGAGGACGTTGTTGCTGAGCCGTGCACAGACCCTGCTCCCCCTGCTGCAGCCTCGGCCGGGCGGGTCCTGGTGGCCCGCCTGGGGCCAGCGCTCGCTGTGGCCACTGCTCGGGGACCCTCCTGCCCTGCCCAGGGGTCCCCACCTGCAGCTGGCTCACGCATCCCCTCCTGGAAGGGGATGGGAACAGAGTGAGAGTGAAGCTGGTTGCAGAAAGGGGGGCAAACCCCACAGGGTGCGAGAAATCCGTGGGAAGTGGTGCTTCTCTGAAAGCTCGAGGCAGTGGCTCCCCTTCTGCCCCTTGTGAAGCCCCCTTACGGTGCTCATCACCCTGACGTGCTCCTCCTGCACTGCCCATGAGCCGTGGGGCCCGTCCTGCAGCAGGGACAGGGCTCTGTGCTCATTTTTGCAGCTCCACAGGGGTACTGCAGCGTTCAGTGCAGGCTGGTGCCTCCCCGCCGTGCTGCTCAAGGGTTAATCCAGGGAGAGATTTCCTCTCTGCTGCCGCTGTCTCTCCCCTCGCAGGGAGGTCAGGGTAGGATTTGCAACCCATCTAGCTTGCACACACCCAGTCCTTCTTGTAACACTCCCGTAAAACCATGTTTGCAAAGGCTAAGTAACCTGCTGGCAGGGGCTTTTGGCTGTAGCTGCGCAAGCCGAGCTCTTTGCCACCCAATAAATTTCTCAGCTCTGACCCCTGTGAAGCACCGCCAGGCTGCGAAACGTGACTCTGAAATACTGCCCTGGGCTCGGCAGCCCCCTTTGCTGCGTGTGCCGGAGGTGCTGGCTGACGTACGGACACCTCACGGCCGCTTTCCTCCTCTCACAGCCTCGGTTGGGTGCCCCGAGGGTGCTGGCGGGGCTGGGTGGCCGCTGGGTGCTCGCTGGTGTCGGCTGGAAGCACGGCTCAGCGTCTTGCTGAGCTCCTTGGCACAACCCGAAGGAAATAACTGCAGTTTGTGGGGAATTTTTATTCCTCTAATGGCAGTTCAAGGGGACCTGTGCTGTGCACGTGGCTGCGGGCTGTGCAGGCACGGTGTGTGCCCAGCCAACGGGACGCGTGCCCGGGTGCGCTGCTCTCCCCAGCCCCATAGCGAGAGGGGACCCGGGAGCAACCAGCACCCGCTGGGGTGGGCTGGAGCCCCTCCTGCAGCCCCTGCTCCAGCTCGCCTGCTCCCTTTTTGTTCCTCCAGCCCCTCCCAGCACAGTCCAAAGCGTGCGTGTGTCTAGTTGCAAGCTTGCACAGTTACGGAGCACCTGGAGAAGGGGAAGAAAACACGTGCTGCTTCTTCCTGAGCATCTGTTTCATGATGTGCTTGTGAAAAGAGCAGATCTCACGGACCTGAAAAGAAATAACTCACTTTCTCTTGCTGTTTTGCTCGTTGGTACATTTAGTGATTTCATTGCTGATGCTCTTGGAGCTCTGGTGTCGATGCTTTGAACCTGGTTTGGGCTCCCAGGGGATGACGGCGGTGCTGGGGGCATCCTGGTGGCAGGACGGTGGTGGCGGAGCACCAGAACTGTCCCTGCTCTCCCGGGTGGTGCCAAGCAGCAGGAATTTCAGAGGAATTACATGTAGGGAGCTGCCCCCTGGTGCTGCTGGCTCACGAGGCTCCTGTGCTCATCCCCTCCTGTCCCACCCAGTCCTCGTGTGTCCTGGGAGCAGCTTCGTGGTGCTGCTTCGCCACCCTCACGTCCTCAGCAGGTGGCGGGGGGCTTGGTGGCGGGGCGGGTGGGCTCGGTGCATCCCGGCCTGAAACTGTGCTACGTGGGCATCCCGAAAGGAGAGCTGGAGGAGGAGGCAGCAGCACAGTCTCGGTGGGGAAGAGGCTTTTAAAGGGGAAAAACTGTTTGAAAAATGGTAAAGAGAAAGGAGGGGAAAGAAATCTGCTGGGAAAGGAACATGAGTGCATGGCTTCCTTGGAGGTCTGGGAAATACATTCTGCAGAGCTCCGAACAATGCTTGCCAGCAGCACTCTGCTTAGATGTGTCCGTGGGGGTTTCCTTGTACTTTTTTCAGTCTTTTTTATTTTTTAATTTTTTTAAATAGCCAAACTCCTTTTCTTTCCTGGGGCCCAGGGTGAGCTGTGGCTCCTGAGCTCGTGGTAGGAACTTGGTTGTCCTCACGCTGCCTGCCCAGCGCCCGGGGCCGTGCGTGCAAACAGCACGGGGGGCTCGGGGCACGTCCTTGTGGTGCAGGGTGTGCCCAGCCCCAAGGAGGAGATGGGGTTTGGCCAGGGACGGGCTCTGATGTCTGCACTGGAATAGCCTCGAGCTGCGGTTTTAGGATCAGCAGGAGCGCCGTGCCGGGTCTCTCCTTGTGGGGTGGAGATGCCACCTGGGGACTGCCAAGGAGCAGCATCAGCCCCTTCCCTTTGGGCTCACAAGGCTCTCACCAGGTTCATGGGAGCTTTGTGGGGTCTGTGGGAGCCTCTGAGCCCTTTGTAGGGCCTGAGGGGACCACCCCGGTGGGGTTTGGCTTGAGCATGCTGGCAGCAGGTGCTCTCTTGGCCCTCTCCTCCCTGCTTCTAAGCACGTTTTTGGCTTCCCTGGGCACTGGGCTCTGCTCTGTGCTCCCCCACACCGGGAGCACCCGAGCACCCTAAGCCACAGCCCCGTTTATTTGGGTTTCTCCCCAGGTGCTGAGCAGCGTTTGCTCAGCTCTCACGTGGCCACTGTGTCCCCGTCACCTCCAGAGCCACCGATGGGGACCTGCAGCGGGCAGAGGCATCCCCAGGCAGGCTTTTATCTGGCCAGCTTGGGATCCTCTGGTGATAAAAATACCTCCAGGGAGCAGAGAGGACGGAGGGGCAGAGGGAAGGGTCAGGGCCAGGCGCAGCGTGGCACCGGGGGTCACGGCCGCGCTGTCAGCAGGAGCGCACAGCAGCGAGGGATTTCCCCAGGGGCTGATGGCTCGGCTGTGCAATCGCTGCAGCTTTGCTCTGCCGAGACTTTGGTTGTAGAAGTTTCCCAACGTTTTTGCCCTCTGGAACAAGCAGCATCTCTTCTGTGCCACGTGAGAATGGGCAGAGCCTTTTTTTCATCCGAGCCAGTGGGTGAGGGATGAAATCTTGGCTCGCGTGTGACAGAGCAAGGGTGAATCAGAGCAGGGACCCGTGGCCACGTCCCCATCGTGCTGGCCTGGCCCTGGCCCTTGCCAGCGTGTCCTCGTGGGCACAGCTGGAGGTTTTGCACCGTGGTCTCTCCCCAGCTTGATGTGTGCCGCGGGCAGGCTGCGGCGCCGTGCTCGCATCCCGGCTTTGCCGAGGACACACTTGGCTTTGGGCACCTTGCTGCCACATGCCGCTGAGCTTCTAAGAAAATGTCTCTCCTTTTCCTCTCGGAAAGCAAAGAGGCTGAGCCCTTTTTTTTTCTCCTGCCGTGTTTTGCAGCCTCCGACCGCTGGACATCGAGTTCATGAAGCGCCTGAGCAAGGTGGTCAACATCGTCCCGGTGATCGCCAAAGCCGACACGTTAACGCTGGAGGAGAGGGATTACTTCAAGCAGAGGGTAAGGAAGGGGCTGGGGGTGCTTGTGGGGGCTCCGCAGCTCCCCCTGCCCCTCTCCCCAGGCAGCTTTGGGAAGCCGAGCGCCTGGCTGGGAGCCCGGCGCATTCCTCGGGCTGCAGCCCTGAGCGATCCCATGTGGCAGGAGGGAAGGCCCTCGCTCCAAACGCTTCCTTGTGTTTCTCTTGGATCGCTGTCAGCGCGGAGTACGTTTGGAGCTCGTGGTCTCGGGGCCTGTTCCTCCTGCCTCCTTTGTTGTTGTTGTTGTTGTTTTGGGGCTGGGTTGGGTTATTTCGGGAGGCGGGCGGCGCTGCACGCACAGCCTGGAGAACCGTCCCTGTGCCACACGGTAACCAGGCAAAAACTGGAGGGGTTGCTGAGCTCAGCCGGGCAAGATTTATGGGGAAGCGAGCCACGAAATTCCCTTGATCGCGTTGGTGGGGAGCTGAGGAGCGGCGGCTGAGCCCACCGAAGGTGTGTGCTTGGTGTGTGCTCGCTTCCCTCCCTGCGGGCCCCGTGCTGCTGGGAGCTGGGGGCTGCTCACACAACGCTGAAAGCCGCGGCGTGGCTGCGGCCGTGCCGGCCCCGGCACTCACTGCACAAAGCAGCGAGCCCCTGGCCACCGCGTGGCTCGTTGCTCTGAGCCAGAATTGCATTTTTGAGCAGGAACCGGCCAGGTTTTGCCAAAACTGGTCACTCAGCCAGCATTCCCCAAACACCCCGCTGCAATGCAGATGGTTCGGGCACCGGGTGCTGTAGGGCAGGGAGGAGATGGGCAGGAATTGGGTCCTGCAGCCTGGTACCGACACGCAGACCCAGAACGGGACAGGGTCAGCCTGAGCAGCCTCCGCTTCTCAGTGCTTGCCGGGGTGCAGCACATCTCCCCTCCGGGCACGGAGTGGAGCGAAGGGAAAGGGGCGGCGTGGCCTTGCCAAAAGGACGGCTTTAGGGACGGGGATTTAGGATGGGGAGTGCAGGAGGTGAGGAGCTGCCTGGGGCTGCGGGCACTGCGTCAGGTTGGTGCCTGCATGGCACTGAGTTGGTCAAATGGGGTCCAGTGCCCCGTGGAGCTGGCTCTGCTGGGTTGTTCCCATAAAATAGCGGTCATCCCCAGCAGGTATGTGTGTGGGGACTGGTTTGGGGTTTTTCTGGTCTGATTCCTTTGCCAGCCTGCAGTGCAGGCTGATGTGGGGGCGTAGGTGGCCATAGCAAGCAACAGGAGCAGGCGCACAGGTGTGGGTTTGGGTTTGCAGCTTTGCTCAAGGCTGAACCTGTGTGCTCCTGGTGCTGACCTGAGCTGAGCCTCACCCTAACCCCAACCCTAACCCTAACCCTAACCCTAACCTCCCAGGACTCGGATTTTGGTGCCCCTTTGCCCTGCACAGAGGCAGTGTCCTGGAGACCGCTCCAGGCAGTTGTGTCCCTGGCTGCTCAGAGCAGGCAGTGCTGTGAAACCTTTCCAGGCAGGGCAGCAAGTGCCAAAAAACAATGTGAGGGCCAGCACCGCGTGCCTGGCAGCTGTGTTCCCATCGCTGGGTGCACCCTGTGTCTTTGTACTCTTAAATGCCAACACAAAGCCCAGCTCATCCAACTGCAGCTCCCTCTCAGCCTGGCTTGGCACCAGGTTCCTGCAGATCTTACAGGGCAGGCTCTTGGAGGTGTGTGGCACCTAAACATAGGTCCCTGTCCCCCAGGTGGGCGATATTTGGGGGAGAGAGGGAAGGTGATGGTGCCTGGGCACTGCTGTGCCCTGCGGGCTTGCTCCTGAATCCTCCTGCAGGGGCTGGGGCAGCGCTGTGGTGGGGGCGAGCTCCTCTGCCCGAATCTTCACGTGTCCCCTGCTCCTCCCCTCCCAGATCACGGCCGATCTTCTCGCCAATGGGATCGACGTGTACCCGCAGAAGGAGTTTGATGAAGACTCTGAAGATCGGCTAGTGAACGAGAAATTCAGGGTTAGTGCCTGGCGTCGCCGTTAAATGTGCTCGGGTGGGGGGTCTGCGGCTCCGAGCGCCTGGGATGCCGCAGGGTCCTCACCAGGGTCTGTGGTTTCTTTCTGAAGGTGCTGAGCCCCACAGCAGCCTGCCTGGGCTCATGGCAGAGCTCAGAGCAGGGACAGAAAGAGTACAAAAAAGGCAGCTGGGGAAGGCTGCCTCTCTGTTGCTGCTCCTTCCCCCAGCTCTGTATCTTAACGTGCCCTCAGGAAGCAGCAGGCAGGGAGGTCTGGGGGCTTCGTGCCCCCCCCCCAGGTGCAGGGAATGCCCCCTGCAGCACGGGGAGCCCCCTTCCTGGCGGCTGCAGGGGATCTGCCCGCAGCCTGCTCCTTCTGTGGAGGTGAATTGCCTGCTGCAGGAAATAGCGAACGAGTTTCTAACTTGGAAAATTGGATCGGGCAAAATCAAGGAAGAAAAATAAAAATTAGGGACTCCAAAGTACCAAGACAGCACCTGGGGCCAGGGGGTGACCAAGCCCTGGGTTGCTGCCTTCCTCTGGCTGGGTGCTGCCCAGGTCCCTGGCATCAGGGGCAGGCTGGCCCGTCCCGTGAAGGTCTCTTCTGAAAACAGCCTGGCCCAGGGCTTTGCTCACCAGCTCGGTTTCCTGACTGGTTTCTCGGGAGGAAAACGTGACCTTGTTTTTCTCGTTCCTCAGGAAATGATCCCGTTTGCAGTGGTGGGCAGCGACCAGGAGTACCAGGTTAATGGAAGAAGAATCCTTGGAAGGAAGACCAAGTGGGGCACCATTGAAGGTAGCTTGCCCTTGTTTCCCCACCTCCCGAGCCCGACTCCCTGCCCTGGCAGAAGGTGATGAGCTCCAAAAGCAGCAGTGGAAATCGAGATGGACCCAGAGCTTCCCTGCTCCTCCGGGAGAGCCACCTCCCCCGTCTCTGGGACTGGAAATAACTCAGCCACTTCTGTGCTGAGGTCCTTCAGCTCAGGGGGCAGCTGAGGGTGTGAGGGGACACTTCTCGGTGTCTTGTCTCCCCCTCTGGCCAGGCTCCTGCTTCTCACACTGTGACCTGCCTGCCGGCTGGGTTTGAGGGCAGACAAGCTCAGTGCTGAGGTCTCTTTCTCGAGCCCAGCTTGGAGCCTTCCCCACCATCCAGAGGTCTCCGCACCCTCCTCCATGCATTTAATGGTGCCCTGGTGGGATCTCATCCTTCTGTCTTCATCCCATCGATGTCTTCCTTCTTTTTTAATATTTTTTTCTCCTCCTTCCACCATTTTAAGTCAGAGTTTAAAGGTTAGGCAAAGGCTTATGGCTGCAGCCCATCAGCACGTTACCTGGTCCCTGGCTGTGGGCAGCTGGCTGACTGGTGCCACCCCCCTGCCTTCCTCCCCTTCATTTGACAGCTTTCTCTCATTTATGATTCTCTTTTATAGGAATCCCGCGTTGAAGGATTGCTTGACAAAGCTGCCAGGAAAATCAGTGTATTTTAGATCTCTGCTGCCCTCTTGTGCTGTGTCCTGGGAAGTTCTGAGTTTGTGGGGCTCAGGGAGGGCTAAGAGACACGAATCGCCTTCCGTGTTGGTCTCCCCGTGCCAAAGGCAGGTGCCACACAAGGAGCCAGCGTGCCCGTGGGCAGCCTTTGCAGAACAATGTTACTTATTCTCTTATGAACAGAATGCAGAAATCATTTTGGGTGGAAAAAAAATCAAAAAGGGGAGCTGAGATTCTAAATTCAAACGCCTGGCAAAGTGCTGGCTGTCATTACTTGCGGCAGAGCAGCACCCCTTGCTTTCTCCCCAGCCCTTGCTCCTTGCTCTAAGCCCCGTTAGCACGGGGTCGTGCTGAGCTGGGCGGGCGGGTGGAGAAATCGCTGGCCTCACGGCAGCAAGGAGGACTCCTGAGCATCCTGCACGGGTGGCGCTGGGGCTGGGTCCCTGTCTCAGCTCCCTGCGCCCCGGTGAAGCCGGTCGCGCTCTCCCTCCCTGGCTGGTTGCCGTCTGTGCCCTGGCTGCGTGCTGATGGGTTTTTCTCTCTCTTTTGTCCCCCTCGCAGTGGAGAACACGACACACTGTGAGTTCGCCTACCTGCGGGACCTCCTCATCAGGTCAGTAGGGCCGTGCTGCTCCCCGTAGCCTGCGCTCAGCGGGTGGCATCCAGGGAAAGGGGAGAGCCCCCCTGGGACACAGCCGCTGCTTTGCTCCCCTCCATCCCACCTGCCTGGAGCACCAGAGGGGTATTCCTGCCCTGCTGACCCCACACCAGCCCCAGATCCTGCCCGGTCCACCGTTCCCAGTCCCAAAGCGTCACCCTCTTGCATCGTGCTGTTGTGAGGTCTGGGTGTCCCTGCTGAGGAGCGGGGTGCTGAGCCCCTTGGCTGGCTGGAGGGGACGTTGGTCTCAATTTGGCTGCCCCGCACGTGGAGCTGCTGCTGGCAGAGCTGTGCAGGGCTTCAAAGCCTCACCCCAGGGATTTGTAGGACCGGGATCTTCCCAAGAGGGTGTCGTGCAGCGAGGGCTCCCCACGTACCACAGCACGGGCTGTCAGTACGTGCAAAGGTTTCGGGTCTCAGTTTCCCATCGTTGCCTTTGCTTCCACCCCACACCCTGAGGATGTGTCAGGAACCAGAGAAGGGGCTGGGGACGTTTGGGCTGGGGACATTTGGGCTGGGAGGGGGCTGGAAAGCAGAGGGTGAGGGGTGCGAGGTGGTGGCTGGGGCTGGCGCTGGGTGAGCCCCCGGCCCCCTGCAACCACCCCCTGTCTGTGTTGGTGCAGGACACACATGCAGAACATAAAGGACATCACCAGCAACATCCACTTCGAAGCCTACAGGGTGAAGAGGCTGAACGAGGGCCAGAGCTCGCTCTCCAACGGCGTGACCGACAAGGAGCTGGTGGCTAACGAAATGTAACCGTCTCGCTCTGTAGCCAGGACCTCGCTCGCTCACGCTCGCTATTTCTCCCCTCTCCCCCCCACCCTTTATTTTTATATAAATCCTCTGCCACTGTCCCTCCTTGCCCCCAGCCCCCCGCCCATGTTAACTGACCAAATAACCAGCTGTCGTGCAGTGGGGTGACCGCTCGTCCCCCCGCCTCGTGGCACGGCTTTCCGTCTCGGCCCCGTTCAGGCAGGAGGGGATGGCCGGGCTGGGGACCGTCCCCCCGTTGGGGTCGGGCTCTCGCCGTCCTCCAGCCTAATGGGGCAGCCTCCTCCCGCTGCCCCAGAGCCGCGGGGTTTAGGGGTAGGGCAGCGGGCGGGGGTCTCCTGCCCCCTCTGTGGCTGTCCCCAGGGGGCATTTGCCAAAGGCTGAGGACCTCTGCCCCGTGGCTTTGCCGTTTTTTCTTCTCCGTCCATTGAAGGCAAGGGTTTCTCCGTGTGAATGTAGCCTCCAGAAGCAAGGTACGGTGGTATGAAGAGAGCAAGACGGTGACATCCTTGTCTCCTGCCTCCTCCTCCTCCTCCTCCTCCTCCTCGCGAGCCCTCTGCAGTCCTCCAGAAGCAGCCAGCCCCAACCCCGACCCCCCCCTGCCTACACGCAATAACCTGGGAGCCTTTAGGGGTTTCCTGCAGCCCGGCAGAGCTGCCCGCTCTGGGAGAAGTGCCTTTTGGGACTGGTACCTTGCAACGGTGGAACCGGGGGGCGGGGGGCTCGCGCTGGCCGTCTTCGCAGCCTGGAAAATGCTTCCCCGAGCTGCGGCGCTTTGCAGAGACTCCTTTTCCCCTCTCGCTTGGACCACAGGTGTGGCTGAGCTCCTGGGAAGCCTTGTATATTTATTTGTAATTCGGTGGGGTGTTGTATGCCATCGAAGGCTCCAAGTTTCTTTGTCCGAAGGGGGCTGAGAGCGGAACATCTCTGCAAAGCGGCGGTGGGGAGTTTGTCCTGTCTGACCCTTGTCATTATCAGGCTTTTCCATAAGACAGAGGAGGCCGTTAGGTATTTTTTTTATTTTATTTTTGATGTTTTTGCATCCCCTGTGTGATGTGTATGTGCGTAACACGCTCCTCCATCTGCCTAGCCCTCGTGCAAGGAGACCGTGCCCGTATCGGACTGAGCCCCGCATGCCCGCGTGCACGGCCCCGGCCCTGGGGAGGGCTCCTGGGACCCCCCCAGCCCTGGGGCACTCTCCCTTCAGCTCTGCCTCCCCGTGTGCCTTGTGTTTCCGTGGGTCTGCAGTAAAAAAGACCCTGCAAGGGTGTTCAACAACACCGCGTGGCATGTGAGCAGGTGCTCGGCGCAGAGCTCTGCAACCTTTCTGCCCCGCCTGCCTCTCTGCTGTCAGCCCCATCAGTCTCCGCTCCCCTCTCCAAGGGACGAAACTTTACCCAAATCACCCTTTTTTCGGCATGTGCTAAGAGGGCAGCGTGTCCCCAGCACCGGGGGACACCCGCAGAGCCCACCCAGCGGCTTCATCACAGGTGGCCAGAAGGAGAGGAGAGGAGAGGGGCTGCGCTCGCCCTGCTCAGGCTGCCCAAACCTTGTGCTGGGGGGCGATTTGCAGATTTTCCCCACACCTCACCCCCATGGGCAGCCAGAGGGGTGCTCGGGGCTCTCCCCGGGCCGTGCCCAGCTCCGTGCTGCCCCGGGGAAGCTGTGGCGGTGGCGCAGGGTGCGCATGGCACGGAGGCTGCGCTCTCCCCCTCCTCGTGTTTTCCCCTCCGCAGCAGCACTGGGAGGGCTGCTGGGCTGCTGGGGAGGAACAGTTATGTACTTGCTGACTTGCTATATTTTAGCAAAAACAAAACAAAATGTATTAACTGAAAAAAAAAAAAAAGTATATATATTTCAAGTGTTAAAAAGACTTTTAAGGGGGAGAAAAATCTCTTGTGTGAGGCACTTCTGCAAATGTCATCTTCAACTTTTTTTTTTCCTCTAGTCGATATCTCAAGCTGGGCCAAGCAAGACACGCCGCTTTCTCCTTTGTAACCTGATTTTTTTTTTTGAAGAAAAAAAGAAAATAATACAATAAAAAAAAAAACTTCATCCAGATCTATTAAAATGACCTTTTGGGGGTTATAAGCATTATGACAAATTTAGTCCATTTTTGTATAAATAATAGTGTTTAATATGTATTTCCCAAAATAAATGTTTCGAATGCAAATAGAAGGAGGCTTGTTTGGAAACGTCTGGTTTTTGGGGACGTCCCCAGCCAGGATGGGGTCGCTCCTGCATGGATCCTGCGGGGCTGGGGGTGAGGGCAGAGGCTGAAAGGACTGTGCCCAATTTGGGGGGAAGGTTTCATTTATTGCTCATCTCCATCAGCTTTGGGCTGGGTTGGGCTCCCTGGGGGGCTGTAGGGTGCAGGACCGGCTTTATGGACCTGTTCTTTCTGCTGGCAGCTGGGATTTGGAGCAGTGGAGATGGGACCGTCGTGGACGGCATCCAGGGAGGTTCAACGTTGATGGGCTCCTCTAGCCCTAGTGCTAAGCCTAGCCCAAGTGCTGCCCGTGTTAAAGTATTGCCACGTGAAGCCCTGCAGCTTGCGGTGGCTTTGGCTCAGGCTCCTCGCAGCCCCTGCTCCTCCGGGATGGGGATGGGGCTGGGGCGTTCTTGGTGCTATAACCAGAGCAAGACCCTGAGCAAAAACTCTTAGTGGGGAAAAATCATGATGAGGCAGAGGCTGCACCAGGATGGGCGCTTTTAGGGACCAAGAAATGGTTTCTCACCATGGCGAGGGGCGGGCGGGCAAAAGTCCCTGCTCAGCACTAGGGGCAGCTTTGTGTAGCCCAAGGGAAGAGCTCTTGGGGTCGGAGGTGGGTTTGTGGGGATGGCTCCCAGGTGCTTGGAGGCTCTGGAGCAGGGGAGAGCCAGGACGCCCCGATGGGCTGCAGGAGCAGGGGGCTGTGGGGTGCCACAGCAAAACCCCAGCTCAGGGAAGGGTTCGCTGCTGTGAAATTGCCCCCTCTCCCCCAGGGTGTCCCAGGAGGGGCGGCTGGGGAGGTTTGGGGCCGAGCAGTCAGTAAGGGGCTGCGTGCACGGCCCCGGCTGTCCCGGGGGGACGTTCGCCTGACGATGCCGTGGCTGGCAGAGGGCCTTGCACTAACACCTCGTGGAGTGGCCTCGCTTCAGCAAACGAGGGAAGTGAAGATGAGTGAGGCTTTAATTACTGAGCAGAGCAGGGCTTTCCGCAGTGATGGGCGCTTGCTCCCATTTGCTTTGCAGAGCTGGGGGAACCTGAGCATGGCCGGGTGGCACCGGGGGGACAGGGACATGGCCAGGGGGCTCCTTGTCCAGCCAGCCCCGCGAGTATCTCATGCAGAGGCTGCCTGCAGAGTGAAAGAGTGAAAGGGAGCATAAATAATTAAAGCAGCTCGTAGCCAGTACTCCCCAAAATGCCTGCCTGATTTAAAAACTAATTACTCGGAGGGTAATCACCTCCAGAAGCGCATGGATTTACCACAGTGCTGCCCTGCCTCGCTCTCACCTGCTCCTGACTGATCCCAGGCATCGGCACCCAGATTTATCGCCCACCCGCAGCACTCAATACCCGGCGTTGTACTCACCCATCTCCCTCGTTAGTATCCTCATTGGAGACCTGCCCAGGGATGGACAAACCCTCTCTGGGAAGGAGTCCAGCAGTGCTCAAGGCCCTTTCGGATGAGCCTTTGGTACCTGAGAGGCCGGGCACCTTTGCCCACGGCTGCACATCGCCCGCACAGCCTGAGCTGCTGCCAAGGGGCTCTCCTGGCCGGTAACTTCCACGCCGATCGTGGTGCTCATCAAAACCCCACCGCAGCGACGTGGGACCTGTCCTCATGGGAAGCTCCGCCGTTTGATGTGCAAGCCGGCCTGCAGCAGGCATAGGCAGAGCTGCCTCGCTCCAGCTTTAATTACCGTGAGGCTGCTGCTCTGCAGTTGGGAGCAGTTTTTGATCATCTCTGCTCTGGCTGCAGTGGGAAGGATTTGCCTGTCCATCCATCCCCGCTGCCCCCTCGCACCACCCCACCACCACTGCTCCTTCTCAAAGCCAGAGCAGAAGGGTTTCCTCCTTGCTGCCAGCAAATCCCAGTCTGTAGCTCTTTGCTCTGTGTTTACCTGGCCGAGCTCTGGCTGGTCCTGCACAAATTGCTAATTCTCACCGGCAGCCCGGTGGAGGAGCAGCGCTGCGCTGCTTCATTTAGGAAAACAGAATAATTTATTTCTAACTTATGGGATTTGGGAGACTTCCACCTGCAGCCTGCAGTATTTTCTCATTAACACTCCCCAGCTAAGCTAAAAACTGTGATTTCAGAAGTGGTGCTTCCATCAGAGGCACATTATGAGCTTCCCAGAGACTCCAAAACTTTACTGAAACTTAAAGCCATACCCCGCAGCACATGGTAGTGTACCAAATTCCCCCTTCGGATAACCACTGGAGTCATTTTTTTTCCTGTGGGTTTTACTCCCCTGCACCACCCCCATAGCCCCCAGCAGCTCCCCCCTGCACAGGAGCAGGGTACGTGCCTGTGGCACCGACAGCAAGCAGGACTCTTGTGGCTTCGTTTTGTCCATCACAGCTGGAAACCCTCGCTAACAAAGTTGGCGGAGCTTATTTTAGATGTAAAACCTGTACCTGGATGAACTACAACCTGAAATAGCCTTGCTGAGGGCAAGGACGGGGGGCTCAAGGAGCCTTCATCCCCTCATGTGCTCTGGCCCCGCCAGGCACCAGCTCAGCCCTTGGCCCCTCCCTGCCCTTCTCTCCGCTGCAGCAGAAAACCCAGATTAAAACCATGTTCCTAAAGCCAAATTACACACCGGAGGCTCCACGGCCCTCTTGGGAGGATCAGGGCACTCCTCTATAAATAACTGTCTCAATATGTTTAATTTGCAGATGAAATTAAGGCTGGGAAGAAAGGGAAGCCTGCCTTTTCATGTGTGGGCTGTCCGGCTTCGCCTTGAATATCAAAGTGAGAGGAGTTACAAAGCACCGGCTCTCCGGGATTATCTGAGGAACCTTGTAGGTCCCGAGTGGCAGCGGTTACAGGATCAAAAGGTGTGGGACTTATGCGGGAAGCCAGACAAAGCCCAGGTGGCTCCCAGGTCAGCCCCGGAGAGCCCAACCTCAGGGCAGCTCGCAGCGCGGAGAGCTCCAGCAAGACGAGGAGGTAGATGAGGAGCCAGGTTGGGGTTTCACATGGGCTTTGGATTAAATATTAGCTCACTACGGCAGGTCACAGGGATAAACATTTTCATTAATCATGTATGTGCTCATAATGATGCCGAGAACAGGCTGTAAGAGCCCCGGCTGCACACCCACCTCCCTGTCTCTGCACAGCGCTCTCTGAAGCCACCAGCCTTCAGGCTGCCTTCAGCTGGAACATTTTTCCCACAAGCAATCTGCCAAGATTTTACCGGTTACATTTGGAAAACAGCAGCAGAAAAGCTTTCGGATAAGGCTGAAGGGACAGGTGATGTCCCCCTGAGAAGCCCCACTGCGGGGGCTTCACGTGCGCCGTGCTCAGCGCTGCCAATGTGTCTGCACAGAGCAGAAACCGAGTGGGGCACTGCACCGGGCCTGCACGGCAGTTACAGCCCGGTGACATTTTTCATGGTAAAAATACTTAGCTGAAAAAAGGCCCTCTTCATCATCCATTTTGTTAGAAAACAGGATTTTTCCGTCTTTCCTCTGATTTTATTGAACCTTTCCATCACGTTAACTTTCTTCGGCTTCCCTACCCTTCTGTTTTTAGCTGCTCCTTTCAATTATTTTGTGCTTTTCTTTTTATTCCAGTAATTTATTTTTTTTTTTAAGACTCAAACAGAAGGAAGAGGGAAGATTGATGAAGATTTACACTAGAACAGAAAGTGGATGTATGGCAGAGAGTCTAAAAACCTTCCATTAGCAATATTTAATAAGGAAAAGAATCACTGAGAAAGCTGAGATGTCTGCAAATGACTCCTGAAGCTCCCCAAAAGGGAAGGGAGCTCAGCTAGCAGAGGAGAAAGCCATCTGATGGATGAAGGTGCGGAGCACTGGGAAGGAGGTGGAACTGGCATCGTTGATGGTGTTCCTCCCTGCTCCGATGCCTTCAGGACACTGAGCAGGGCTGCCCAGGGACACCCACCCATGGGTGAGGGGTGCTGGGGAGCGTTCCCAGCAAGGGGGCTGCAGTCGGAGCACAGGAGGAGCTGGATGAGCGCTTTTATTTAAGCACATCTCCTCTGCTCCTTTCCCCATCACATGTGGGACGGGTGATGGATGCTCTGTGCCTTTTCTGAGCACCTCTGCAGCGCAGGAGCAGAGGGCAGGTGCTGCCCCACGTCCCACTGCTCTGGGGGCTCTGGTCCTGCCACCAACCTGCCCCAGTGCGGCTTCTCTTCTATTTTTAGCAGGGTGCAGCACACGCTTTTTGCTCCTCGCTGCAGGAGAGAGCTGATTAAAACAGTTTGTTAGTTTGTTTTTCCCTATCATCAGCGAAGCTAGGGTGCTGGAGCATGAATGTCAGCTGTGGAGTATCTGCGCCGTGACCTTTGGCGGGATGAGCGGCGCTGAGATGTCATAAAGTGCTTCGGGTCATGCAAGCTGTGAGCCTGTACTTCTGAGTGTGTTGCTGGGACCAGAAGCTGGTCCCATATTGGCCATGTGCATGGTGTGAGCCCTTTCTTTTCTGGGGGGCCGTGGTCCCCACATCCTCCACCGAGTGGGCCAAAACAGCAGTGGCCAGGCCTTTCCTGCTGGGCGAGGGGGAAGTTGTGGCTGCAGCGCTGTGTCTGGGGGCCTGCAAATCTGCAGAGGTGCCTGGATGCCCTGGGCATGGGTCTGGAAAATCCTGTATTACAGATGTAGGTACTGTATTGAAATGATGTGCTTGGAGGGCTCTTGTACCTCTGTTTGCTGTCACTCTTGCCTGTGGCACACTGCTGCTGGGGACAAATTGGTCACTTAATGCTCCCTGTGTCTTCAGGCAGCATGGCCACCACCCCTGCTGCAGGGTTCCTGTGTCTCCCATCAGTTACTTGGGGTTGGAGCTGTGGTGGTCTACCCATATAGTCCCTGCTAGTTATTCTGGGGTCCAGCTGCCTGCAGTGTGAATGGTTGTGCTTAAACTAAGCCTGCTGAGCAGATCCAAGCTGGGCCAGGTGAGCAGCAGGGCTGGTGGAGGGGAGCAGCACCGCATCCTCTGCAGGAACGTGGCTGAGCTGCCACCAGCTGGTGGCACCAAGCGCCCCTGTGTCTCCACAATGTGCTTTGGGTGGGATGGAGAGGGCAGGGAGCTGTCATCAAACATGTGCCTGTCTCCTGTGATCCTCTGCTTGTGATGAGTGATCAAACCGCAGACACTCAGCTTCGTAACCTCAGCAAGCACTCAAAGAAGCATTGCTCCCTAAATGTCGTAGGAAAGGTGTTCTGAGCCTTGGCTGCTTTGCCTGGGAAACGGTCTCTTCTGATTCAGCGTGTTCAAATCATCTTAACAGTTCTTAGTGAGAAAAACCCGCTGTATCCTCAAGGCAAGTATATTTGGGCAAAGCAATAAGACTTTAAGAGGTTTGGAGGTTACAGTGGGAAATAGCAGTTATTCCCAATAAGCAGTGTTAAATGAAGTGCTGCTGACAGTAGCCTGAGGCAGGTTCAAGAGTTTCAAGATTTGCAACTAAGAGATTAACCAAAATAGATGTCTTATTACAGGCAAGTTTGTATCTAAATCATTTAAAGTGCCTTTAGATGCTGTAATGTTTTTCCTCCTAAGTGCTCACAGTATATCTGCGGCTTCCTCCTGGCTCTTGCGAGCAAGTCAGGAAAGGGACCTTGATGTTGGTGAGTTCAAGTCCCTCTGATGAGGGGGCAAGGAGCGTCGTGTTGGCAGATCCCGGTTTGATGGGAGGCTGTGTTAGTGGTGCTTGGATGCACAGAAAGCCTGGCCGTGTTCTCCTTCCCATTCCCTGCTGGATGCTTGGCTGTGTGGCTGGATAAGGGGTACAGCCAGGGAAGATGCACTGAGCAGGGGAGTTTGCCAAAAGTCAGTAGTAAAATGCCTGTGGAAGATTAGCAGCCATGTGCTGTGAATTTTCTGTGCTGAGCTGGCACTGGAAGGAAGTTTGGTGTAGGGCTGGTGTTACAGGATTACTTAGCACAAATGATCTGCTGTCGATACAGGCAGTCACTGGCATTTAGTCATGCCTCCAGCTTGAATAAGGTGAGGTTTTAATTCTGACTGAGGTGAGGAATTAACAGATTCTGGGGAATTGCCTACAGAAGATGGACAAGCTCCACATTCCCCTAGGGAATTAGATCTGACCTGGTGATGGCATTGTTTGCCCTGTCCTGCATGCGTGTGAGAAGCCACTTCAAAAGCAGTATAATGCCAACCCAAGCTACCTTCTTTTGCCTCTCACCTTGAGGAGCTGGTGGCGGTAACTCACTGCAAGGGGGCAGGACAAGGGGGCAGAGTGGCCTCATCCTCTCCAGCACTAATGGCTTTGCCGGGGGTTCTGTGTGAATTAAAATGCTTCTGTGAGCTAAGGAAGGGTTGAATTTGTTTTCTAATAGATGGGGGAACTGCATCTCAGAGGCACGGGGCTACCACCAGCAGTTTTCCCTTTCAGTAACATGGACCAATGTCGGATGTTGTGTTTGTCTCTGGGCTCTTCCATGCTACATGAATGACAGCTGCCTCCCTACTTTAAATATAAAAGGCTGTAATATATAATATTATATAATATATAGTAAGTACTGCCTACATGCTTGCCTTACTGTGGGAGCCGGGGTTCAGGCACACCAATAGCTGAAACGTTCCTGCCTCTGGGGACTTTGAGGAGAGTCAGGGAGGCTGCCTCCCTCCTTGGGGGGGTGGAGCCTAGGCCCCCCAAAGGTATTTGTTTCTGCAAGTAACCAGTATCCCAAGCTTATAATAGCAAAATACCATAAAATTAGCTGTAAAATTAAGTATTTGGAAACACTATTTGTTTTCAGAGTGCTTGGAGCAGCAAGGCAGAGCCTGGCACTGCCCTGCCAGGCCCCTCAGGGCTGCTGGCAGTGCCTCAGGCCTGTGTGCAGGGGAAATACCAGAGCTGTGGCCTGGGGGCAGGCAGGACATGAAGGCTCAGCCTTGGTGAGTCCATCACAGCCCCTGAGGTGAGGTGTTGGGGTGGTTGGGAGGGTGGGCCCTGAGGTGTCAGGGTACAGTGAAAGCAGAACTGGGTTTTGGGGACCACCAGAGACTGTCCTTGGCTTTCTCCCAAGGGAGCCTCAGGCATTTGGGTCATGATCCCCCTGAGAGAGATCTAGGGAGAGGCAGCTCTTGTCACAGAAATGTTTCACAAAGTCTGTCTCTTGCTGGATTTCTGGCAAGAGAGACCCTGATTTAGCATGAGGTTTTAAAACTGGGGAATGTGAAACAGCTGCTCTGGTTGTAAGCCAGCCAGGAGCTGAGAGGAGGGCAAGGCCTGCGGGTGTTTCACTTGCAGATGTTGGCTAACAGGAGACTTTTCTTTTTAATTGGCATCAGGAAGATCTCTGGGGCCTTGGATCCCAAATGCCAGGGATCCCAAATGCCAGCCTGGAGGGCTGGGTGGGTCTGAAGGGTGCTTGCATTCTGAGGCCTTGAGGGTGGTGTTGAAGGAAGGGGCAGAGGAAACTGCAGGGGTTAGAGAGGGGCTCATCCAGGCCACGTTCTCCTTTCTGACCATCAGATGCTGTGGCGGAAGATGTAAGAGATCTATAATCCTCCTGGAGAGGAGCCTTGTCATGGTTAGGATGCGGCAGGTTTTATCCTTTTCATTAGATGAGTATTCAAATAATTTAACAGTGGATGTTCTCATTCTTCATATAACTATGGAGTTGTTTTTGTGGCTCTAATGCTGTCATGACCTCAATAATATCTTCTGTGAGTGCGTGTGTCAGGTTAATTATGCATTAAGTTTGCATAAGGCTTTTCCTTTTTTAATCAGTTTTAAACCTGCTGCCTTCAGATGTGCTGGTGCTGTCAGGAGGGCTGGTGGGAGGACCGCTCCCACCTTCGTATCCTGCTGTTTCTTTTGAGCACCCTTGGTCCCCTTTGTGACCTTGCTAAATAAGCAGTCCTGGGACTTCTGGCTGTTTCTCTTTCTTCTGGAGATCTGTCTTTCTCTTTGCTTTCCTCCTCGTTTTATCTTTGATTTGCTAACAATCTCCTTTTGAGGAGGACAAGCTGTAGCTTTCCTTCTCTGCAGACTAAGACACCTTGCAAGTAAGGGTTATTGTAAGGTCACAGAAGCGAGGTGAGTAATGCTGGGTTCTTTCTTCAAGGCAAGCATTTGTTTGCAAAGTAACTTGGCAGTCTTGTGTATTTTGGAATTAGGCATCCTGGCGTATAAGCCAAAGCTAACAGGCATTAATTAGCTGGAGGACTGGAACTGTAATGAGGGCAGTCACTCATAAGTTGGCATTTTTACTTTAAATGCAAGTGGTTAAAGAAAAAGTGTGCTGAAAATGTCAGTGTTAAAAGATGTTATATAAATAACGTGCTCTGGGTGAGAGTCAGGAGGAGGAGTAGCAACCAGGTTGCTGGTGCAGCAGTGCCCTGGTGGGGTTATTTCTATAACAGGAAAGAGTGGCTTTAAAACCATGGCATAGGGAAGGGTGGTGGGAGTTGAAAGGCTTTTGCTGGCATATTAGGAAATGCACAGGGAAGTTATGTCTCTGGAGGATCTCAAAAAGCTGGCCTGTGAAGGTGATGTAGGACTGGAGTCTGCAGTGGAGACTCTGGGTTGGAGAAATAGCTTGAGGTACTACATGTGCAGCCCAGTATTGAATGGGGATCCTATAAACCCATAAGTCACCCCTGAGACCCTGCTGGGCTCAGGACTAAGCTCCCTCAGGTGGAGTCTGTCTGGAGCAGAAGCTCTGAGCAAAGCCCAGAGGGTGGTGAAGCTGAACACCAGCACGGCATAGCTGGGGCCAGAGACACTTGGAGGCAGTGTGCCAAAACCAGTGATGAATCCGTGGAGTGGCTTTAGGCATGGCCATACCTTTGGGTCACAGCCCCAGGTGTGTAAAATGGGAGGAGGAAGAAAGCAGTCAGCTCCCAGATACCTGGCAGGGTGCCCTGGTGATGCCCGGAGCATCTCTGGTGTGGGGCATTTGGGACTGGCCTACGGTGGGGAGAGCCGTGGCTGAGTGCTCCCCATCACACGTGGGCTCTGCTGCCACCCGAGCAAGGCCTAGCAAATTGGGATCCTCACCGAGATCATGTCCCAGGTCAGGGTCTGGCCAACTGGGTCTGCTGAGCATGGTCCCAGAGCTCATGTCTGAGCTGTGTGGGGGTGCTGTAGCCGGTGTGTGATCTGATAGCCTTGTGTGGAGGCTGCGTGTGACAAATAGCACCAACTACCACTGTCGCTTGTGGGTTTTAACCATTTTTTCCCCTTTTCCGAGACCCAGCTGTCTGTAACAATGACCAGGTCCTTTTTCTCCGGGTGCTGTGTGGTGAACGGGGGTGCAGAATGCAAACCAAACCTCAGCAGCGCCCTTTGCTGCCTTTCCTTCAGAAGCTTCACATTTTTAACTAATTATCTGCCAACAACCTCCACACACAAAGCAGAACGCTCCGGTCCCCTGGCATCACCCACTCCGAGCTCCACCACTAACCCCTCCCGAGCGGCCATTTTGGGCTGTGCGGACTCCATGTGGTGTTCGGCCTGCGTGGCAAGAGAAGATGGCGGCGTGGAGCCGCGGGCGCTGCTCCCGCTCCCTGTGTCCCGGCGGACGGCCGGGCGCCACGGTGCCTTCTGGCGAGGAACAAACGTGTGGCGGCCCCTCCTCGGGTGATGCCTGCGGCACCAGGACCCCCGCCTCCCGCCCCCCCTTCGTGCGCGTCTTCTCTTAATTAATTAACGCCGCATTCATCACCGCTTAATTCCTGTTTCCGTAGCACCCGGGGAGGGGGGCTGGCGGTGCAGGCGGGCGCTGAGGTGGTCCAGAGCTGCTGGCCTCGTCAAGGAGCTTAATTAGCCCCTGGGATGGCGTGGGGTTGTTTTTCTGCAGCCCTGTAAAACCCAGTTTCAAACTGGTTTCGTGCACACTGGTGGAGAGCTTGTGCTTAGATGTGCCCCTGTCCCTGTGGGGCTGGTCTGTGAGCGTTTGGGGAAAGGTGATCTGTGGCTGCCTGGGATAAAACATCCCAAATCGGTCATTTTTGTGTGGTGATGGAAGGGAAGCAGAGCACAAGGTGCTGCCACTGTGGGGTTGCCCTTGGGGTGTCGGTGCAGGGGATGGGCAGGCTGCGTGCCGGGGTGTGAAGGATCCGGTCCAACCTTCTCTGCTCATAGCTGCCACTGCCGGGCTGCCCTTCCCTTTATATTTTTCCCTTAACCATGAGCTGTAGGCGCTCCTGCTGCCTCTTTCCGACCTTGCCCCATGGCCTTGATGGCTGCAAAGCCAGCGGGGGCAGCTGCACAGCACGGCTGGGGCAAACCAGGCAGCAATCCGGCAATATGAGCTGCCGTGGCGCTTTCAGGAGGCGCACACGGGGCTGGGTGCGCTCTGTGGAGCACAGAACAAATACCACTTCTGGAGCGGTCTGGAACAACAGCCGACATGCTTGTCAGCATCACTTTGTAGTGTTAGATGTTAGAGGGACACCTTATTTTTTAGGGTTTCCCCCCATCTTTGAACAGATACCCGTACAAATCCCATCCACCGGGCACCATAAGCCCGAACTCCCCAACCCGTGCCCGGGGAGTGAAGGCGGAGGGGGAACAAAAGCTGCAAACCCACCGCGACGCCGGGCCGGGCTCGGTGCCAGGGCTTCGGGGTGCCGTGTGTCCCCCTCCCCGGGGGCACGGGGTGCCGGGTGTCCCCCCCTGAGGGCGCACACTGCCGCGGGGTGCCACGGCGCCCTGCCCACCGCCAGACGGGACCGCGGCATCGCCGCTCCGGCAGCCCGACGCGCGCCCGTGCCGCGTGACTCGCATACGCAATGCAGCCATGCTTAACGAGCGTGAGTAATTATGCCAGGCGGAGGGTTGGGGCGTGGGGGGGTGGTCAGGGTTGGCTGTGTTGTTTTGTTATTTTGCGTTTTCTCCTATTTTTTTCTCCCCCTTCCCGTTCCTCTTCTCTCCCCCCTCTGCCCTTTTTTCCCACCCCCAGCCCGCGGCGTTGAACCTTGGCCACCTCCTTGGCGGTGGCTTCGGGCGGGCCGGGGCCGCGGGGGTCAGTTGGCACAGCAACTGCTGCTCGGGGACAAAAGGAGGCTTTTTTGCAGCGACAGTAGCAGCTGCCAGCCAGAATAGCAAATCCGCGCGACTTGGCACCACTCCAGCTTCCTTGAGGGTTGCAGAGGGATGGTATGTTGGAGGGTAAGACTAGCTAATTAATCTTCCGGCAGGGAACAATGTAATATCAGACAATTACAAAGACAGAATGAAATTACTATAGTGGGAAGGCTGGCATACGAATTTCTCAAAGGGTCCATCCCTCACCCGCTGCCGTGGTACTTTATATGCGGGAAAGGCGCCGACTGTACATGCGCTTTTCTGTGGTGTGGGGTTTTTTTTTGTGTATGGATTGAATTAGATGCTTGAGGAGGGGCAAGGGGATCCGGGCTCGATTGCAGGAGCTTTTGAGGAGCAAAAGGCAGAAAGAGTCATTCCAAGCAGAAAGGTTCCCCGTCAACCTGTCGGTGCGTCGCTGGTGCTGGGGGCTTACGGGGTTGGGTTTTTTTTTCCTGTTCTTTTTTTAATGATCGCGCCGTGATGCCTGATGATGAGAGGCTTTGGGAGGCGGGTCTGGCTGCCAAGCAGAGGGGAGAGCCGTTTCCTTCCTCCTTCCAGCATGGAGAAGCCCTCAAAGAGGTTTGGGAGCTGCTGAAAGTTATTGGGGAAACACACCTACCAGCTCAGCGGTGGTAATTGCCAATAATTAGCTGTAATCACCGCTACCTACAGTCGGGATGCTGTGATGAATAGGGCAGTACAAGCCGCATGGTGCAGGCTCCCCGTCTGTTTATTTGCAGTGGGGAAAGAATTAGGAAAGTCTCATTTATTCTGGAGCACAGGAAAGCATCGGTGGGAGCTCAGCCTGCGCAGCATTAGCATAGGAAACCCCTCCTCCTCCTCCTCCTCTTCCTTGCAGGGCGTCAGGGATAAGCTAATGACTCTCCTCCCTCCGCATCCCTCTCCCAGGATGAGGCTTAATGCGGCGGGATCTGTGACTGTCATTAAAACCCAACGTGAGAACAGGCTTGTTCCAATCCTCTGCAACGCTGGGGCCAGGAGGGGGCCGGGCTGGGACATGGGGCCGTGGCCGGGAGCCTCTCCAAGCCAGGAGAGGGCTTGGAGCAGCTCCAGCTCGGTCGCTCTGCCTCCGAAGGAATCTGAGTGGGTTTTTGTTCGGTGCCTCCACCGATCAGACGGTGCAGAGCTGATGCTGAAACCCTGCTGCAAGCCCCCTCCTGCCCTTCTTGGCGGCTGTGCTGTTGCTGGAGCTCTTGCAAAGCTCAGGCTGAATGGGATTTTCTATTTCAGGCACTGCCAAGTGCTGGGCTGGGATCTCTTTCCCGAGTTATAAACTAGTGGGAGCTGGGTGCTGCCCGGTCCTTGGTCTGCACCCTGACTGGCATCCTGGTGGGTGCCCATCGTGGGGGTGTGAAGAAAATACATGAACAATTCAGCTGGGTTTAGGGTTGGGTTCTGGCACTAATGGAAGCAGTGATGCTTTGTCCCCATTGGGATGGCGCTAGGAGCCCTGGGCAGGCTGGGCTTGCCTTGTTCAGGCCCAGCTCTGTGCCTGGAGCTCTGTGCACGTCCGTCCCGCTCCAGCAGCACTCTCCCGAGCAGAAGATGTCCCGAACCACTTTCTCGTCACCGCCTGACACCAGAGATGTTTCTGCAAATTAATGACTGCATCTTCTTGGCTATGCTTCAAAGTTTTCGCTTTATGAATTTTTTATGGAGCTCTCCTTACGCAGGAAGCCTGTAGTGCTGCAATTTTACCTTTTAAAGCCCTACGACAGTAAGAACCAGGCTTTCACCTTCAGTTGCCTGGAGGAAGGCCACCCAGTGTGGTCCTGCTCATGTCGGCGCTGCGGGGCCGAGTTGGGCAGCACAGGTGGGCACATGGAAATGTTTGTGCTAAGGGGCACTGAGACCTGGAGCTGCTGCGGCTCCCCCTGACATCAGGGTGTCTCACCTCAAGTCCTGCTGAGCCTCTCCAAGTCAACCTCTGGAGTTGGGAAATTTAATTTGTAATAAATCTGCATTACAGTATGAGTAAATCCGCTCCAGTGGCTATAAAAATTAATTCCTGATCCTAAACATTATTATATAGCTTTCAAAATGAATTGGCTGTGGTCGGTACCATGGTATGTGCCATTATTGGTAATTAGTGCAACAAAACATTGCTGTAATATTTCCTGCCTGCCCCTCCCCCAGTTGGGAGCCATTTCCTATTAGAGGCTCAGAATTGCAAATGTGAGGCTTGTATCAAACTGCTGGCTTTGATTTCCTTCTGTGTGTGCTGGGAGGCGATCCGCTCCTCTCTGCGACTTTGCCTGGTTTTCCTGGGAGCTTTTTCAGAAGAAAAAGCTGTGTGTTGGGGCAGGGCAGCGCCGAAATGCAGAGCTGGAGGGTGCAGGTCCCTGCCCTGCTGCCTCTGGGGCTCCTCAGAGCTTCAGCTCGTGCTCAGCTGGTTCTGAGGCTGCTCGCTGCCTCCCAGGGTCTGGCCTTCGTGTTGGCTTGCTGACGATGTGGATCTTGATGCTGTGCATGGAGAGCCACCGTACCCACGTTGGCCTCATCTCGAAGCTCAGCTTGTCCTAGGAGATCAGTTGGGTTGGGCTGTGGAGGCACCGGAGCAGCTCCATGCCCGCTGGGAGATGGGATCCTGGCGATTTGGGTCCCTCAGCCTGGACAGAGACCTCACCCCGCAGCCTTCAGAGCTGCCATGGCCCCCCTCAGACACGGGGACGGAGCAGGGGCAGCACCACCAAGCTGCAGGTCTCTGCTCAGGCCCTGCCTCGGTCCCACTTGGGCTCCTGGGTGTGCGTGTGGTGTCCCGGCCTTTTGGGGACACCTGCGCTGAGCAGGGGGTGCTGACCAAAACCACTGCAGGTGTTGTATTTGGGGGCATTCCTGATTGATCTTTTTTGACCATCCTACATTTTTCCTCCTGAATTTGAAGCTTCCAGTGTTACCTCTCTCTGTAGCCTTGAAGGTCAGGAACTCAATTCTCAGTGGGTGTAAGCTGGGATTCTCCTGTGGTCTTCTGAGTCTGGATCTAGGACTTTGATGTGAAATCTTCGATTTAGACATTACCATCTCTGCAATAAAAGCCCAGGAGCAGAGAAATGGGAAGCCAAGAGGAAGGCCTGGTTCTCATGCTATCCCCAGCATGTGTGTGGTGTTACTTCTGGAGTTTTGATGACATGACAGCTTCAGAAATCTGGTTATACGCCCTGGGCTCCGTCACCCCATCTATTAGAGCTGAAAAATGCAGAAACTAAGCAGTAAAACTGAGTGGTGGATAGCTTTGCCAGCCTGGAAAACATTCAAGGCTTAGCTACAGTAATAATAATAATATCAGTACTGTTCTTGGCCCAGATGAGGGTGGTAAATCATAACTCCAAGTTCCAGTGAGTCACAGAGGGAACAGGCTGTGCCAGCTGAAACCTTTGATTTGGTCCAGGCTGGGTTTGGTAGCTGAGCCTGGGGTTTTGTGTTTCGGTTGGCGTTGTACAATTGCAGTTCGCTGAGGCCTGGGGATACAAATTCCCTCCGAGCTGAGGGGATTGTGTGTCGGAAGATGATATCCTGGTGACTTCAGAGCTTTCTCCGGCAGTTTTTTTTCCTTATGTCAAAAGATACCGAACTGATTCAAAACAGGATTTTGCTAGGAACAAGCGGCTGTGTGCTTTTTTATGTAGCAACCCCAGAGCAGTATCAGGTAGGGCCACTGCAGTGCTTTGAAGCCTCGGTCCCCATCGCTCCTGCAGGACCAGAGCAGCGCTTTGTAGCTTCCCCGTAGCTTCCCAGTGACGGCTGCTGGGCAGGGAGCAGCCTGGCAGTACTGGCCAGGAAAAGCAGGATATTTTCTTCTCTTTAGCTTCCTTGTTGAAGGGTCTGTATCTCAAGCATTTGTCTGGAATGAAGCATTTTGAAGCACGTTGACCAGTTTTTCCCATCCTCTTGCTTTTGAGAAAAATGTGACTTTCCTGTGATGCCAAACGTCTTTCTGGCTGGAAGTTTATTTTTCCTTTGCTGCCCCTTCTCATGTCACTGGCAGCGCATTTTGCCGAAGTCTTTGTGCATAGACTTCAGAATGCTCAGATTTTTCATCAAAGTGGGAAGCCTGTTTTTCTTCCTATGCATATTTCTGCGTTTCTTCTTGGTTCTTTTCCTCCAAAACCTCTGCCTTGCTGCTGCTGTGCTGATTGCTCAGCTGTTTCAAAGGACTGATCAAAGTTATTCCAGTTTCCTTCTTGGTGTGAGCCTGATTCTTCAGTGGCCTTTAATGACTGGAATAACTTTGCAGGAGAAAATTTAAGAAAACAAAAGCAGTAGCAAGTCAGTACAGCGAATGCATCCTTGCTAACGCTGGGAAGAAATCAGATCTGTTTGCCTGGAGAACTCTGCAATCTTTGATTTCTCAAATGAATCTAGTCTCAAAGATCAAAAAAAATCTGAAAGTGTTTTGGGTCAAATTAAATATTTTATTTCAAAAAAATCAAAGTATTTCCAACACATTTCTTTGTTCATTTAATATTTTATGAGATAAGCCTAAAATTATCCACAAAGTTGTTTCTCAGTGGGGAAAAAAGAGGTTGTTTTGTGTTTTTTAATAAAATCTGAAAATACTTTTTTCTTTTTCCATTAAAAAAATACAGGATTTCTGTGTGAAGCTGTGTCACAGCAGCCTTTTCAAAAAGGTGGTGCCTCTCTGGGTGTCGGTCCCCTGGTGCTCCAGGGTCAAGGATGAGCTCTTGCTGCTTACAGCATGGTCTAGAGAACTAGGTCGTCTGTGTTTTTCTTTTAACTATGCTCCTGCTGCAGTAGAGCTGCAGAAATAGGTAAGGCCAAGGCACAAGAAATCACTGGAGCATCTCCTGGCACTGTGTGCAGGCCCAGCAGTTGCCCTTGACTCTGAGACTTTTACTTCTCGGGGCTTGGCTGCAATTTGCTTAAGGAACACTGGCACGTGTGGTAAGGAGCCTACAAATTGGTCTCGTCTTCAGTTGTGTAAATGTGGTTTTTATTCTTTGTGTGTACATGAAAAGGCGCCTTATGAAATCCAGAAGGCGGCGAGGCTGAGGGATAATGTGAGAACTTGTGGATGCTTCCAAGGGAAAAACCTCTAATCTTGGCCTGGCTTTATGTATGGGAAGATTTGTTTGCTTGAGTTTTTAAAATGAGGAGATGGCACTTTGTTAGTATTGTTATTATGCAGAGTGCTTCCTAAAACCGTGCTTGTTTGAGGCCCAGTTCCTGAGCTCTTGTCCAGGCTTCTGATGTGGTAGCTGAAAGGCTTGGCTTCTTCCAGCAGCAACGGCAAGGCAGCGCAGGACAAATGCAGCGCAGATCCCTTCTCTTTAATGTGGGTCCCTTATGCATGTGCCGATCTGGTTGTATTTCTCCCCTGATGTTTGGTAAATGTGCTATTTATCTGTTTTCTCTGACTCTAAATCACTCTTTCTCTGCACTTGTCATGCACTTCTGCTGGCAGGTTTGCGGAGGGCAGCCAGCTTGCTTAACGTCTTCTCCACATCACGTTTCTGACAATGCAGATAGATTGTTGCACTGGCAAAAATCATTCTGATTATATTGATCATGTGCCCTCAAGCTTTTCTTTTTTTTTTTGCTAGTTTTGCCGTCTGTTGGTAGCTGCTAAAATGGATGCAGACCTCCCAGGGAGCCAGCCAGAGTCCATGCAATGGCACCCATTGCAAATCCGAGCCCGACTGCCGTGGGCACACGTGACAGAGCAGGAATATAACGGGACTGCAGACCCCTGCCCCCCTGGCACTCCAGCTGCTGCTGCAGTTCTGCTGATGCCAACAGCCCTCGAAATCTTAGGGGGAAGAAGTCATCAGGTTGAGCTTCTGTCCCCATTCAAGTCAAGAGGTGACTTTGGCCCGGGGGCTTTGTGGGAGGCTGCCCGTGCTCTCAAGGCATGGGTGTGCTCAGCTTGCTGCTCGTGTGCTGTTCCCTGGGCACGAGCTGGCAGCTCAGCCTCACCTCTGTGCAGTGGGAAGGCAAAGCTAGCAGAGGGAAGCGATTTCCCCGTGCTGCAGCTGATGCAGAGCGAGGTGCTGTCTGCAGGAGGGCAGGAGCAATGCAAACAATTTACTCTCCTGCTGCAAGGATGCTACAAGGAGGCCGGTAAATGGCCACATAAAGGGAATCCGGGTGGGAGCTGGGAATACACTGACAAACACAATTCTCCCTTAATTTAATAGAACGGCCCATTCAGCAGAGAATATATTGTAAAGCGCTCTCAGGTTGGATGGCCTCCTATTGTGTCTGGCCTTTGAAGTGCTGATTAGCCGGGCTGGGAACACGCTGATAAAAAGTTAATTTCTATTTGCTGTTGCTTTGTAATTGGATGAACACGAAAGCAATTAAATATTAAAACATACAAACAAATAACGAAGTCACTGTAATTAGCCAAAGTTTGATCACTGTCATATTTATTTAGAAGGAGATGATACGTCTCAGCAGGTGACATTTTAAATACCCTTGGCTGCTTTGGTGTTGTCTTCAGAGAATACTGAATAATGTACGGAGGATTTAATTAAACCCCATTGTAAATCAGCTGTGATGACAGGGAAGTGACAGCCACATGTTGAAAAGAGAATTAGGCCGCAGCACGAGAGATTAATTAACTGTTTTCCGTAGAGTTCAACCTAGGTGGTGTGCCCCAAGCTTGTCCAAGGAAGGGAACTTCATTTTCGAGTTGCCGCACTCGAGGCTGGAGTCGGTGTCGCACCCGAGGTGCCTCAGCCCCTCGGAGAGGTGGCTGCAGCTCCTCCTGTGTATTGAGAGGGAAACTGAGGCACGCAGTGCTGCTGGCAGGGTCCCAGCACCTTTACATCCCCTTGGCAGGACAAGGCCAGCAGCACTGAGCCAAAACCAGCTGGGGACCTGCGGAATCCAGTTTGGCGGAGGTTTGTGGGACTGGTTTTTGATGGGCTGTGCTGGTGCAGCAGCTGCTCCCAGTGCTGCTGCTGCTCTCGCAGGCTGTGTGGTGCTGAAAGCTTCCTGGGCCCGGGGGGATGTGAGAAAAAGGGGCCAGGAGCACCCGAGCTGTGCACCCTCTGCATGTAGGGGCTGTGAGCACAGAGCACAGCCTGCTTCAGGGCAGGGCATGGGGAAACCTTTAGTAAAAAGCACCCTGAGGGGCCTGCTAGGGGAGCACCAGCTCTGGTGCCACCTCCAGGGAGGTTCTGGAGCACGCCAGGCTCTTCCTGCTCTCCTCTCGGGCAGTATTTCGATAGCATGTGAGAAAGAAAATGCATTCCCGGCTGTGCCTCTGTGTGTTTGGTAAATGAAAGCACTTCCACGCAGGTAGCTGCTGGGGGACGGGGTTTGTCCGGCGCCGAGCAGCCGAAGCAGATTAAACAGACTGAAATGTTGTAGCAACGCAGGAGGAAGTTGGGCTGAGGAACCTCAGGTCAGCAAAATGTGCTCTGTAGACCTGGCAGCAGCCCTGCGCTGGGTTTTTACCCCGCTGTGCTCTGTGCTGGGGTTGTGGTTAAGCTCTGCAGGCTCCAGCTCTGAGCTGAAAGCTTAAAAACTAGAAACGGGGAGGGCAGTGGGGCTGCCGTAAGGGGGTGTCACAGAGGGTGATTCAATCTTTAACTGAGCGATCCCCACCTCTGCTGGCAGGGCCATTGCTGACCGCCGGGGACCTGGTGCGAGGATGAGCCGGGCGGGTTGCTGCAGAAGAGGCCGAGGCCAATCCTGCCCAGGTAAGACGCTGCCCGCCTGTGTTAGCAGCATGTGGGCACAGCTTTCGCTGCTGGAGATGATGATTTGCACATATGACTTTGCATTTCAAAGCCCCTCTCTCCTCCTCTCTTACCAATGAAAACTGGGAATAATTGTACACATTGCAGGAAAAAATTCGTTGTATTCCCAGAGGTGTGAATTAATTGATTCAGCCCAGGAAAAAGACCTGGGCACTGTTACAGCCAGCTCCCTGAAGGCATCTCCTCAGCGTATGGGTCTGATCAAAAATGCAAATAAGATCTTAAGAGGAGTGAGGGATGGGAAAGGATGGAAAGTAATGAGGAAATGTAATATTGTCACGATGCAAACGAGCGGTGCTGCCTTCTCTGAATACAACAAAAAAATGAGTTCTGTACCCTGAAAGGGTCTTGCAATTCTGCTGGGTGTGAAGAGCAGAATGAGAACAGTGACTGGGGGATGGAAAATTCCCCTGTCAGGGCAGAATGAATGTCTGATTTGGCAGAGCCCTGGGCTGGCGTGATGCACTAGCCTGGGAGAGGGATTGAAGTGCTACCCCTACCAAAAAGGCTGTGGTGATGTGAGGCGGCTGCTGGCTGTGAGCCTCTCCTGGGTGGATGCCAGGACTACAGCCCGGCATCAGGACTGTGTGGGCAGCAGTAGGTGTCAAGAAGGGATTTATCCTTTCCTTGTCCTTGTCCCTGACTTGCCGGCTGTGCTCTGGCTTGCTTTACCACCTTCTGAAGCTTCAGAGAGTTGCTGGGCTCCTTTGAATCAGCAGGGACTATTTATTATTTAGCAATGGCCAGACCTCTACATTCTTATGACGCTCTTGGGCTCTCTGCCTTTGGCACACTTCTACCACAGCTTCTGGTCATCTGCTGCCAGCCTGCAGCCTGCCAGAGGTGTGGTGTGCTCAGAAGTGTTTTGTGGCAGGTTGTTGTGACAAAGATGTTCCATAGGAAGTATGTAACTGCCCTGGTTTGTCCCATGGAGGCAATTATTTCAGCTGTATTTGCAGTCTGTGGGGGGAGAAAACCATCCCAGAAGGAAGCATCGCTCCTGGGGGCTGTCTCTGCAGGCATTAGGACAGCCTGGATGCTTGCAGCAGACTTGCTAGATGTGATCTCAGACGCAGAGAAGCTTTTTGGATGAACCCCAGCAGTGCTGGGTTCCCAGCCACTGTGGGAGGTGGCACTGGGCACAACTGGGGAAGCTGCAGGCTCGTAGCTGGCTGTGGAGGCTGTCAGAGCAGTGCTCTGAACGCACCAAAAGCTTTGGTTCCCAAAGCTCTGAGAAATGAGTCCTTCCCGCATCCCAAACGCAGCACCCCAGCACGCTGTGCCCGTCTGATTTTATTGTGGCTGTGCCCAAGTCCCCCATCTGTACGGGGATAATTCCACCATTCCTCACAGGGCTGTTGTAAGGCAAATTAATGTTTGCAAAGCACTCAGATACTATGATAATAAATGCTGTGAAAGCCCAGGAGAAAATTAATAGCTCATTATTTAGAGCAGGACTTCAATAGCATGCCATACACAGGACATGGAGCTACATATTGAATGATGAGGATAAAGAAAAATATTGAATAGCTGCTCATTAAGAGAGCACGATCCATCTGGTGTATGAAAGGGGGCTTTTTCGTGCAGAAAGTGCTCCCTGACCACGTCATTACAGAGCGTGTGCTGATGCATTTATGCAAGGGGACCGGGCTTGTGCTGTGTGTGCAGTCCGGGCTCTGGCATTTTTCTGCTTCCAAGTGCTTGACTGCAACCTGACTGCTCTTTTAACACTGGGGTTGGGTTTAATATATAGCAGAGAGATAAAAATGCCAGTAGATGGCACTCAAGAATATGGAGCATCATTCTCGGGTGTGCGAGACCAATAAAAACGATGTGCCACAAATGGCTTCCTCTGCACAGCTCTCTATATCAGCTCCTCTTTACTCTTTCTGCTCTGTAAGTTTGATGATGCCCAGAGCAGAGGAAGAACACGAATGTGAGGCAGGAGTGGTTAGGTGGTCCGTGCTCTTCCCTGATCTCAATTTTCTTTTTCCCCTTTGGTTTTAAATTACTTAACAGCCTAGGAATCCTGGGCCGTGCTCTCCTCAGCTGACCCTTTTTCTGCTTTGCTTACAGCTTGTCTGTAAAACGAGATGAGAACTTAATTTGAAAGCCGAAGTTAATTGACCTAAATAAACTAAGAGCCTTCTGTTGGCTTTATGGGGGGGAAATGCATAACCCTCACTCTCCTCAAACAGCAGAGAGGCTTTCATGGCGCAGCCTCAAGCTGCTGCTGTTACTGACAGCTACTTGTGGTGTAGTTCTGAGAGCCCTGAGATGAGGAAGGTGTGCTCGGCGAGGAGGCAGCACCAACCTGGAGCAGAGGGGTTTCAGTAGGGAAGATGGGTTGGGGTAGTGAATTAAAATGAAAGGCTCTGGCTGCAGACCCCTGTGGCTACACAGAGTGAGCCCTGCAGCTGCAGGGAGGTCTCCCCACGTCTGCTCTGATGCTCGAGCATCTCATCTGGTGCCCTGTCTGGAGCAGACCCTCTTGCAGCTGGGGCAGGTGTTGGGAAAGCAGCTGGTCCTGCTCCTGCTGCCTGAGCCTGACCTCGGAGATCTGTGCTGACTGTTCTGTGCCTGCTCTGGGAGAGCAGCCTCGGGCCAGGAGTGCTGCCCAGCTCTCGCCCGTGTGCTGAGCTGTGCTGTGAGGAGCTCAGTTCTGCTCTGCTGGCATAACGCTGATTGCCCTGGGCAAGCCAAAGAGCAGGTGCTTGTACCAGTGCTAGCCAAAAGCAGGGTGAGTAGGGCTGTGTCCATATCTATGTCAGCACAGTGATTTAAAATGTTTTTTGGCTGCACTCATGATATTGTCTAATCTAGACAAGTCCCGTGTCTAGGCTGGGGGATGCTCTTCTGCTGAGTGCAGAGGAGAGGATGAGCAGCAGGGCACAGCCATCCTGCGGCTCCTGGGAGAGGCTGCAGGGCTGGGCAGGAGCAGCAGAACTTGTTGTTTTTACCTCAAGCCTGCCGGTAACCTGTCACGGGAGCTTGGTCGGCCAGGGGTTAGCCACTTCCCTCCTCTGCTGCAGGAGCTGTGGCAGCCTGCTCCTTCGTGCAAGCCCTGGGGGCTCTGTGTTTGCTTTCCCCGCTTTACACCTTGTGAGATGATTCGTTCCCAGCAGGTAAAAACTCAGACCAGAACAATAAGGAGCTCACAGATCTAGATCCAGGACAGCTGTGTGGGTATGGCACTTCACGAACACTTCGGGTTTCCTCCAAACCTCTCCTCTTTGGCAACTCGCAGGAGGCGGCAGCGGCAGGAGCCCTCTTGCGGCAAGTGCTGAGCGTGCCCGAGGTCGTGTACCGGTGGCTTGGGCGTGTGGGTAGAGAAGAGAAATTGAGTTCAATACATGCCTGTGCGTCCAGGAATCACCAACTGAACAGATCTTCTGTTTCCAAAGCCCCACTGCTCTGGAGTAAGGCAGTAGCAGCAAACAAGCTGTGCTTGTGGAAAAGCAAACGCTGCTGAGGAATTGGCAGTGCACTTCAGGACTAGCTGGGAGAGGAGGTTTGAGGTGACCTTGCACAAGCAGAGCGGGAAGGGAGCAGCTAGGCTGCAGGATGCTTACCCAGGGCCCTGAGGATGGTTTTCTTAGCATAGTCAGTGCTGTTCTGGTTGTACTAATCAAAGATGCTGGGAAAGAGGGTGGTGAGAGCAGAGCTGGCCTGGGATGTGCAGGTTGACTCGTGACTTTGCCCATATGGAGAGCTCTGGGTTGTTTTTCAGGTGTGGTCTGGTGACAGGAGCTTAGTTCAAGCTAGAATTTGCTTAATAACCTGTCACCTGAGCACAGGGGGGAGTGCTCAGGGCTAAGGCAAATGCCCTGCAGGGGGTCAGAGAACATCAGCTGTGCAGCGTGACCCTGAGACCTCACAGCAGCCTCCCCCCTTCAGGTGTATGCACTTGGAAGCCCCTTGGCTGGGGGACACAAGCTCCCAGAGGGAAATGCTGGCCAAGCAGCATGGTTTGCTGTGCATCACCTGAGCCGTAACAAAGGCAGCCAGACACAACCCCAGGCTGCTTTGGGGGCCAGCAGCCTGATCCGTGCACAGGTACCACCCCGTGTCTGGGGCAGGGATGTGCTGGAGCTGCCTGTGGGTCTGGAGACCTCAGGGCTGCTGCCTTCTCACAAGGAGCCCTCATTTCTCCCTTTCCATCATCTGCTGGGACAAGTTCTTGCTCTTGCACGTGGCCCCTTTTCCCCAGCTGGATTTCCTCTGCTGCTGGCTGATGACGGCTTCTCCACAAAATGGAGGCAACATCTGCATCCAGACTGATATCTCTCCCCTCTGTTAGAAGAGTGGAATGAAAAGGACCGGCGTTAGGTAATGTCTGCTTGAAAAGCTGGGCCAGGACTTGTACCTGTTGCTGCAGGGACCTCTCCCTCTGATGGTAATTGGAACAATTAAAGCCCACCGTAACGAGGGCGAAATCGCTGGCCGGGGAATGTCGCATCAGGCAGCGGCAGCAAACAGCTGTTCCCCACTACATTTACTCTCTAAGTGGAAGTACAGCAGATGCAAACCAGCATTAAAATGGTATCATGGCTGTAAATACCGCTTCTAATTACTGCAGCAGGTAATGGCGGTCACAGCCATGCAGATCCCTCCCAAGGATGCTCTGCGGACAGGCAGGATGTACGGAGTCTTTAAAAAAACAGAGTTGTTGTTTTTCTTCCCCTGGAATGCAGCATATGTGGGCTTGCTCGCTTAGGGCAGCAGAGGAGAGGGTCACAGCCCTTCTGCCTGGCGTGTCTTTGGCACATGGTGCTGAGAATAAACAAGGAGACGGGAACGGAGCATTAAATGCGGAGATCTGGGGATGGGGAGAGGTGGGTGGAGGAGGAATGAGAGTAGTGTGAGCAGGGAGGAAAAGAGGGGAGTAGAAGTGAGGAGATTACAAGAGACAGCACGAGTGATGGGGAGAGAAAATAGCAGTGCAGTATCCTCAGCTGGCCCCGTAGCTGTGGGGCTCGTGGGGTCAGCGGTGGGATTTTGTAGCTTTGGGTTTGATTTCCCTGAGGCTGGGCATTGGCTGTCGGGTGCTCGCTGTTGGTGTCATCCTGCTGGGGCTTGGGCCGTGGAGCTGAGCTCAGGCCCAGCTTGGTCTGGGGTAAGGGGAAGGAGACGAGGAGCCCTGGAGAGGAGACGGCAGCACAGACACAGCGAGGTGTGCACCAGCAGCCTGCCAGGTCTGAGCGATTGCTTACCTACCAGGGCACTGGTTGGAGACTCCTGTGTCCCTCTGGCAGGCTGGGCATGTTTTGTGGGCAAAATGCAGCTTATAAAGAGCTATTTGGAGCCTGAATATACTATGCAAGAGAAATTGTTTCCTTTTCCCTCATCCCACAAGTGCTTCTCCAACTTCCTTGCTCTGTCTGTTGATGCCTGCTGGCACTAACATGCAGGTGCTGAATGGAGGACTTTAAGGACAGCCAAACATTCTGTGAAGTGTGAAGGTTAGTGGAGGGTTTTACCTGTCCAGGGTTTGTTTTTTGGATGATGTTACGGATAATTTTGGAGGTGGTCAGCTCCTGGTCATGCTCTGGAGCCTGCTTGTCCACTCACCAGTCTGCAGCCCTTCACGCGAAGCTGAAGCAGCAGAAGGTGCTGTTGACCCCTAGGGGTGTGTGGGGAAGGGGGTGGCCTTTTGGCTGGCAGGGGACAGCAGGAAATAGGAGCCTGGGCTTGGCTGGGGCACGCAACGGGGTGTGCAAGGCTGCTGCAGCGTGGTGGGGCCACCTGCAGGTACTGGGAGAGCTGCAACACAGACACAAACCCTCCTCTCCTCTCCCCTCCTGATCAAATTAGGAGGAGAGACCAACAGAAAGTGCATTAACTAATCAAACCCTGATTTCAAATTGATTATTGCAAATTGCTAACCATTATCCCACTAATGGCACTCATTTAAAAATAAAATAATAGGGGGGAAAAAAATAAAAAACAGAGCCTCCTTCAGGCAGCGTGCCACCCTGTCCTTGCTGAGAGCTGTCTGAACCTCGTGGCCTTGGTTCAGGAACCTCAGCGCCTGACCTGGGTGCTGCAGGAGCAGCTCCGTGGCTTGGTGCTGCCACCAGGGCACGGGGCTGGTGGCCCAGGGGGGCAGTGGCAGCCTTGCTGCGGGCACTGCTCCCTGCTGCCAGCAGGCGTTTCCCCGCCTGGCTGCGGGCAGCAGCCCCGTGCACCTTCACAGCAGTTTCCCTGGCAACCGAGTCCTCCTGCCAGCAGGCTGCGATGGCAAAAAATAAAACAAGATGACACCGCGGAGCCTCAAAAAAAAAAAGGGAACCCAACAACCTGCCTCCCTCCACCCCGAGGGGTTGGTTCCCTTTTTCCCCACTCCCGTGGTGTTTTTGCAGGGTGTCTGGGCGTGCTCTTGTGCAAGGAGGAGTGGGAAGTGATGTGCTTTGAAGACTGCTGCCACAGACTGCTTGGCTGGGAGCTGGGGAATGGCTCCTGTGCCAGCTGGGAGCGTGGCACTGCCTGGCTGTTTGGACCCACGGCCATCTGACTGGGGCCGAGCAGCGTTCCCCTGCTGTCACAAACATGTGCCCATCACTTCTTGGGCTTCCCACACTCCTGTTGTCGCTGCCATCCCCGTGGGGCTTCTGTGCTGCCTGCGGCAGGGTCCTTGGGCCTGAGCCCTTCTCACCAAAAGGCTTCAGATGAGGTCTGGTCTTCTGACAGAGCGTGGTAGCGGTGTGTTTCATGGAGTTGGATGCTCTTACTTTGCAGGGGTGTAATTAGGAGCACTTCTAGGTGTGTAATCTGCGTACTTGTGGGTTTTGGTGTGAAATTAACCCTACTACTGCCCATAACAGTAGGTCTCTAGGTCTCTTTTTTTGGAGGCCAGCAGTTGGTCTCGTTGGCTGGATCACACACCCATCGTCCCCCTTTGTCTCTCTGCTCCTGCCTTGGTGCAGTATTTTCCTCCGAGCGTTCTGGTACAAAATCCAGAGCAGGCATTTCCCGCCATGTATTTTTGTCCTGCTTTTTGACAGTTCTCCCAAGGACACGAGCTCCTGTAGGTTGTGGAAAGTAACTCTGGAGACTGGAAGTAGCTGATAGCAATGAACTAAATCAGTTAAAGGCTCCCCTTCTGAACAACGTGCAGCTGTTTTCTTTGACTGATGCTCAGAGCCTTCCTACTTCAAGCAATGCAGAGACAAAGCAGAGGCATTTTTTGGATTCATGTCATGGGTGATTAGTACTTCTCATTGATTTTCTTCTATTTAAAAAAATAACAAACACACAGGGACTAGAAAGCTTAAGTAGCACAGTAAAAAGCTCTGAAGTGAAATCTGTTGCTCTTTCAGAGCTGGACTCATGTGGACATGTGCAGTGATGCTTTTTAGAGGTCAATCCAAATAGTGTTGGGCAGTCTCGTGTTTCTCAGGCCATGATACCTTTAAGTGTATTAAGTATATTGATATGAAGATCTGTCTCTTAGTCTGATGACATGGACCAGCTCTAACCCCTTATCTTGAACTGCTTTGGGCAATTCCTGCAGATTTTACAAGGTATCTTGCTCACGTACCTTGTTCCCCAGTGAAGCAAGCCCAGGCTGCCCATGTGTTATGAATAGTCCATCTAACTACACCTTCACTGTGTGCAAAACCTCATTGCTCACTGCTGTGAGGGTTTCCTCGGAGGCAGTTGGCCTCCCACGCTGAGCATTGCACTGGCAAGAGTAAAAGCTGTGGCTCTCCCTTCTCCATGCCTGGGGTGAAAGTTGAGACCTTCAGCTGCACGTGTGGAGTAAGCCTTGTGTCTGTCAGCTGTTTGCCAGGCATGTTTGTCTGTTTAAAGCAGTGCTGCTAGATGTTGAAACCCGCTTCTTCCAGCTTTTAGATGAAATTCACTCAACTGGTGGAGTTGTTTGGGAACAGAGCTCCTGGTTTCACTTGCCGCTGATGCCTCTGTTTATATCTAATCTGTTTCATTAAGCCAGGAGCTCATAACCACGAGTACTTGTGCCCATGTTGCTTGATATTCATGCTAACCCATTGGGGTTGACTGTAATCACCTGCTCTTTTGATTACCATAAACATTTGATAACCTGGCTGTTCCCGGCTGCTGGAGAGGTCTTATCGCTGCTCTCGGGGGAATTTGTTCCTCTGGCTCGGGAATACCCGCCTCCCGTGGAGGAGATAATTTCTATGGAGAGGCTTATCCTGTTTGTACAGGACAAGTCTTGGGACTATAGAGTTACCAGGTAGGTACTGTTTGTCTCTGTGCAAGCAAAGTATTTCTTAAACGGCGAATCCACTGCTGCTGCCTTCAGCTGCGTATTTGGAGGCTCTGCCCCCTCCTTGCTTGGGGCCCGTTAGCGCTCACAGAGGCTTGAAGACCCCTCTCTCATTGCCCTCCTCAGGCAGGAAGGGAAAAAAGCATCCCTCCAGGGAAGATGAACGAGCTGGGTTGCTGATCCACCTCTAGTTAGACGCGTCCAGAGTCTAATCCTCACTTTGCAAAGACCAGGCCCTTCTCCCAGTCGTGTCCCATCAGTGCTGTCACCGCGTGTCGCACGGCTCGTGAGCCCTGTCCTGCTCGGGTGTGCTGCCTCCTCGAGATCGTTGGCCTTGTCAGAGAAAGAGCAAGAGGGCAGACTTGTGGCGAGCAGACGGTCCTGGGGGAACGGCTAACGGGGTCATTGTCACTTGGTTTTCCTTTCTAGTATTTTTCCTTTTCCTTTCTTATGGCTGTAGACAGAAAGGGGAAAAAAAGAAGGAAAAGAGAAAAGATGTGGTAGGCAATCTGAACTTACAAACTTCCCTGAATGAGAGGGGAAGCATAAATAATAGAGGGAACATTCAAAGTCCTGGTTTATTCGGCACACAGAAAACCAAACCCAGCTTCTCCACGTCATGCGTTACTTTTTCTGTTTTCCCTACCAGCTCTGTTAAAGCCTCAATAATATACAGGAGTCTATTAAAGGTTTTCAAGATGAAGCCAAGTTTGGTCATTATCACTAAATGGCTCTTTGGTGGGCTGTATGAAAAGAGGGAATGGTCTCACTGTGGTTCTTAGTGGAAACATGCCCAAATCGCAAACCTGAGATTTCTGCTGGTCTCACATCAGGACTAGCAGATGCTGCTCGGGGTGGGGTTTTGACTCCATTGCTGGCTGCACAAACACCCCATTTCCAGGACTAGCTGTGCCCCAGGCACTGAGGAGGCAGCAGCTCTGGCTCCAGAGCCCTTTCTAGAGGCAATTCTTCCAGTTTCAGCTCTGGAGCCCCTCGGGGAGCTGGCGCTGTGGCTGCACTTGCTGCTCCTGTGGGGCTCTCCTGGGAGCCAGAGCCCAAAGCTTTCATCTGCACTGAAGTCAGTCTCTTACTTTGTATTTTTTTTAAATCTGCACATCTCCCACGAACGCAGCATTTCTGGCAGTCTTTTGTCTCTAATGCCTTTCTTAGGACTCTGTGAAATACCTGAAGTGCCAACCCTTCCTTCACGCTGGGTGCTGCCAGCAGGACTCCTGGGTGGTGGTGGGGGGCTTACAGCGAAACCCCACTGATCCTTGGCTGCGTTCACATCCACAGCAGCATGACACAGAGCCCATTTGTTTTCCTACTGCTAGAGGAGACCCCAAAGGAACGTGGGGGGCTGCCTGACTCTCACAGGTTTTATAGAGTTGTACGAGTCCAACTCCTGTGTCACTCTGCCCTTTAAGAAGACGAGGGAGGCAGATTTGGAGCTGAGAACGAGGTTTGTCCTGTGGGACAGCAGCAAAGCCAGCTCTGTCTCTTGGCAATGAACAGCAGAGGCAGTCAAGGAAGAGATTTGCTGGGATCTGGCAGTTTATACTGTCATTTTCCTTGGTCTATTGCCAAACAGATACAGTCTGTGCTTGGGGAAAACAAGGCGATGAGTCAGTCTTCTCTGCTCAGGTTGTTACAGGCACCTCTTGCAGGCTCTCATTTGGGCTCTGCTCAGTGAATTTGAGCTCTCGGTTCCCAGCTGTCCTGCTGTTCTGGGTACGACAGGTCGTTAGCCTTAGGGTCAGGCCATCTTTATGCAGCCAAAGCAAGTCCAGTCCATTAGAGGTTTAGTGGAAGTGAGAAATTAAAATCTCCCTCAGCCAGCCTCTGGGACAGCTGCCCAGCTTTGAGGCAAAGGCAGACAAATTCCTCACGGTGGAGGCTTTTGGTCTCAAAATGGATTTGACATTGGATCAGTGGCAGAGGAACATCGTGCCTGCAAGGCTCGTGCCACGCTCAGCTCCTTGTACAAGGCGGATGGGGGCTGAGCTGGGCAGGATCTCCTCTGCAGGGCCGTTTGCTGGCCCAGCTGCAGCACCACGGCTCAGCCACCCAACACGCAGACGGCTTTGGCCTCGTGAGCAGCTGGGGTCTCTGCAGAGCACTGGGCTGCAATCAGGTAACGTGGCAGCTGGCCCCGCTCCGGGCCTCCCTGCATTGTTGCTGCACATTTTCCCTTTTTTTAGGAAAAAGGCTGAGAGGGGTAAAATCCAGGAGGGATTTCCTCAGGATTTTTGTGCGAGGTTATCCACATCTGAAGCTGCCCCAGACCCAGCATCCCAGCACAGGCACCTCACCGTGCTCAGCCCACGCTGGATGCAGACGTTGCTCTTTGGATCATCACCGTGATGGGCTCTAAGGGGCCAGGCTCGTGTTGTTGTGGAAGGGGACGATGCCCCGGCATGCACCAAAAGCTGCCACGGTGTCTTTGATACAGCCAAGAAGGAAGTGCAGTATTTTTTTAATGCTGTGTTACATTTTAATGGCAAGCAGCTGGTCGGATGTATAACCTGGACCTGCGAGGACACTGCCTGCCTGTCCTTACGAGAAGCTCACTGAGTAAATACCCAAATACCCTGTAAAGGTGAGGAGGGGGTAGGTCTGTGCTCGCTGCCCATGGGCTGCTGCAGCAGTGTGTGCCTGCACTGCTTGGCTTTATGTGTGCAGAAGTGCTGCTCCATCATAAACAAGGGAGGCAAACGCGAGGCTTGGTCTGTGTGGAAATTTCCCTGTCTTTTTAATCTATCATTCATCAAGTTTTGATGAATGCCTTGTGAGCCAGAGAATTGCTTTTCTCTATCACAGCTCTGAGTTGCCGGCCTGCTGAAAAAATGTACCCGTGTCTATTCAGAGAGTGGCATGCTTTCTTTGAGACTTCTTGTATATACTGTTGTGGTTGCTTGTGGATGGAGATGGGAAATTATCTCATAGTGAATAATTAATAATAAAAAACTGCATTTCTCTGTTCCCAGCAGAGAACTGGAAAGTTTGTCTTGCATATTGAGTTGCAAATAGCAAATCCAGTGGAGTTAAAAAATTATTCCGAGCTTAGTTTCTCCTAAAATGCAGGTCTGAATGCAAATTGTTCTAATTACCTAGGTGGCTTGTAATCAGTTCTGCCCTGGCAGGGCTGAAAGTGGCTAGCTCCATGTCATACTCACGAAAATACTGCCTTGAACGCGTCTTTATAACCAGACAAAAGAATTCTCCTCAAATGCATGCTAATTTCCAAAGCTAATTTCAATGCTAAACCTGCAAGATATTAAGATATTTTTAGCTGTTTTGCTCCTGTTTGGAAGCTAGTGCTGTTTAGCTCTGTAACTACCTGTTTATTTGGCTGAATTAAACACTGCTGCATTCGTTAGCATTTACAAGAGCTTAGTAATACAATCAGGCACTAATGCATTCATTTTCTACTTGACTGCTCATTCATTGAGATGTTAGTACATAGGAAGAATATGATCAGGGTGACTGTGGGATGAACTAATCAATTCATAATGAATAATCTGAAAATACAGATGTCTGAGGGAGACGTCTTCAGCACGGAGCGAGCCCGGCAGGCCTGGAGAAGGCCCCAGCAAGGTGGGGTGCTGAGCTCGGTGCTGAGATGCCTCCACCTCCCTTCCACTTGGGCAGAGCTTACCAGGAGCTGGTTCAAAAGCTGTGAATTGAGTACCTCTGGAGCAGTCTTCCCCCACATAGAAGCCCTGGTGACCTTTGCTAAAGCTGTGGAGATCTTTATCTGTGAGAGATGGTGGGAGGAGAGCTGCTGGGGGTTCCTTGTGACAGTCCCTCCTTGCTGCTTGCCTTTCCTCATCCCAGCCTCTGCCAGGGTTTTGTGGTCATCTTTTCTGGTTCTCAGCATCCTCTCAGTGGTTTTATTTTAACTTCTCTCTTGGGAGTTAATTGTTGCAGATGGTCCTGCATAATCCTTCTGATGGCAAATAGGAAAGCTGAGCCGAGGTGCGGACCGAGGGCTGGAATCCCTTTCAGGTCAGAGCAGGCTTCAGAGGTGCATAAGGCACTGGTACAGTGACCCGAGCAGGTGTGCCACGGCTGTCTCCAATGAGAACAGTGATTTTGGAAACCACTTTGTTTGCTGCAGGCACAGCTCCAGCTATCTGATAGGGCTGTGGCAACGGGGGCAATGCTCGGTTCCTTCATCGCCGTGTTTCAGCAGAAAGTGTGCCACCCCGTCAGGGCTGGGGTATTTCCTGAGGGTTATTGCATGTGTGCTACGTCTGGCAAAGCAGTCCTGCTGCTGTTCCCCGTGGTGCTCCTGGAGCCCAGCTGCCCCCCATCAGACCCTGGGAAGGGGGTGAGCAAGCACTGCTGTACAGTAGCACAAATCATGTCCGTGTAGACCAGCAAAGCTCAGACGTCCCCTCCTCAGCCAGCCTTGCTGATACTGCTGGTGTGTGCTTGCTTACACTTGGGCAAGGACATGTTTTTTCTCTTTTTCCTTTTGGCACCTCTTTGGTTCCTACAGATGAGAATGTCATCTTGGTTGCTTTGATTAGCAGGTGTGAGTGGAACCATTTCATTTCTCGAGCCTGAATTTCTTGGGTAAAAGTGAAATCAGGGCTGCTGCCTGACACCTCCTGTTCCCTGAACCCAGGAGCAGTGCACCCCAATCTGTTGGCCTGGTCCCAGAGAAGGGATGTGGCAGTGTGACACCTTCTGCCTTTGTTTCAAAACAAAACAAGATTCACTCTGGGAAGGGTTCTTATGGTGTCCAGGAGCACTTCAGTGATCCCATCGTGTGCAATGATTCCTGCTGGTGCAGATTGCCGTGGGTGATGAATGTCGTTGAGATTAACCTCAAAGCAGTGTGTGTGTGTACATAACCATCTGAGATCTACCCTGCCCCTCTCAGTGGTGTGTACATTTCAACCCCATCAGCCCCACTTTGCTTTTCCAGAGGGCTGTGGCAGGGACTGCAAGGAAAAAGGGGCTGCGCCTGCCTGCCCATCTCGTGCTTCCTTCTTGTAAAAACTGAAGTCTTGCAAATAAATTCCTAGCGGTCTTCAGTCAGAGCAGGTGACTGGCAGGAGGGCACCCGTCCTGCAGAGGACACTTGTCCTGCTCAAGGGGGAGACTTCAGAGAGATTTAGGAGGAGAGGGGAGGCTCAGCCTGAGCAGCGCGTGCCTGCACACCTCTCCCTGTGGGGGATTTTTTTCTTCCCCCTTCTTTCAGCGCCCGGCGTTCTTTATTGTCTCTTGCAGGTAGATCACTCATTGCTATAAATTTTCTTATCTCCAGTGCTTTTCCAATTACGGATAACAACAGGAAAGCAGTCATTGGTTTCTAAAAGGTCATCAAGATATAGGGCCCGGTTGGGAAGGGGATGACTTATGGAGTTAGCTTGTGTAAATCTGGGGAAGTTTTATGCACAAGTCAGGCACGAAATGTAAGTGAGATTCATAGAAGACAAATTTACACTGGCTTCAGTTAGTAGAAATCAAAACGGTTATGAAAATTTCCCCTTCTCTCTACGCCTGTGTGCAAAGAAAAAGACTGAACTGTGTTCTCCACGCGCCTGTGGGGCTGGGGAAGGGCTGCCCGGGGCCGTGGGCTGCCCTCTTGGTCCAGAGGACATTTAGGGGGTGAGGTATAAACACGAGCTGCTCCCACCACCTGCTTTGCTGGTCCTCCAGAGGTGACCTCCTCCACGAGGGCAGCTCGGTCTTGGCTGTGTGCCGTTTGTCACCACGTTTCTGTGCCCCCAGCTGTGGGGCTGTGAGCGGAGGAGACATGTGGCTCCCTGGTGGTGGTACAGGCTGCAGCTCCATCCCAGGGGGCTCTCGGCCTTACTGTGTGCTGGAAGGGTCCCTCGGGCTCTGTAGGGTCCCTCGGGCTCTGTAGGATCGCTGTCACTGATGTCCATGCAGCAGGGAGGTTTGGGGACTGCTTCCCCATGCATGGCCTTTGTGAGTGCGTGCTGCCGTCACAGGGCAGGGCCTGCCCCCGCCCAGAGCCACACAGCCCCTCGGATGAGGAGGGAAGGTGCTCTCCAGCCTTGTGTCCTGGCCTCTCCCACTGCAGCTCTGGTCACCCAGCTCCCCTACTGCTTCCCTGTGCTGCTGAAGGCAAGCTAAGAGGTACGCCTGGCTGCCCAAATTACTGACACCACCTGTGTGGGGTGGGTTTCCATCCAGTAGTCCCTTTTAGGCACACAGCTGAGGCACTGAAGTGATGTTCATCATCAGGTCAGCAACAAGAGTGTCAGAGGGGAGGGAGGAAGAGGAATATCTGCCCCAAAATGAGCTACTCCACCTGGAGACCTGGAGGTGCTCTTACTGTTAGCCAGGGAGGGGGACCTGGGTGGCTGCTGGCCCACCAGTGCCAAGCCACGGGGGGGAATTTGGGCAGCGGGGATGAGGTGGCAGGACACGGGCCTTGGCCTTGCTGAGCATCAGCAGCTGGAGGGAAGCCCTGGGAGCCAAACCCTGGCTCCATGGAGCAGGGCACAGCCCTACACAGCATCCCCCACGGTGAGAGCTGCAGGCCGGGTGGCATCCAGCCACGGCAGCTGGGGTGGAGACAGGGCAGAAGCTTTGGCTCGCAAGGCAGGGCTGTTCTCCAGATGCTCTGTTGTCCTCTTTTGGAAAAAAGGAATAACAATAACGTTGTGTAGATCCAATTTCCAACATCCTTGACATGGCAAATGGCTGGGAGCACACCAAGGAGCCAGGGACGTGGGCGTTTCTGACCAAGCTGCCTCTGTGCAGCCGAACACAACGTACGGCACGGGGCATTGCCCCCTGAACCTGCTCCAAAGCCCGATTCGGTTGGTACAGAGGCGTCTGGCAGCAGGAAGTGTTGGGAGCTGCCATGAGCTACTTCACCTTCGGACTAATGCACGAAGTCACTTCTGTCACAGCTGCCTGAACAAGACATTTGCCAATTAAGTTAATTCGATCAAATCCCTTGTATCCAGCAGAAAGGGCAGAGCAAATCCAGGTGAGGGAGAGAGAGCAGAGCCAAACTTCTCCTCTATGTCACATGCAGGCAGAACAAAGGGCGTGCGTGTGTGTATAAATATTTATGGATAATTGCACTGTGCAGCCACAGCATAATTGACGAGTTGAAGTCCAGTTCCTGGGACGTGCCCTCCCTACCTGCAGCACGACAGGGCGACGTGGGGAGCCTGCAGCTTCTGCACTCAGGGCTTCAGTGTTTTCACTGAGGACTAGTTAAAATGCTTCATTTCTAATCTTGGTAAACTGATTTTCTTTCTCTGCCCTTCTGTGCACAGTGCTGGGTTTGTTCAAGCCCTGCAGAAAGCGTGCCTTGGCGTGGAGATACTGTTGGGTTTCTTGGCATAAATGCAGCTCCAGGTTTTCCCCACTTACCTAAAGCTGTTGTGAGAGTAGGTTGCTGCCACAAAAGCGTCTGCTGTAATGAGATGACACGTAGCTTTCCTGATGAATGACAGGATCTCCAACCTCGTCTAGGAAGCCACGTGCTTTGGACACGGCCTGTGACACTTTGCGTTATCACCCAGATAACTGCAGCACACCCCAAATCCTGGAAAATGGGTAAATTTAGTGGTTCTTGGTTGAAATGCAGAATGCGATGAACCAGGCTCCTCTCCCTTGACCGGTTCTGCTCCACAGATGAGGGCACGATCCAGCCTGACAGCAGGAAGGGTCACTCAGGGGCTGCCCAGGGGCTGACGCAGCAGTGATTAAGTTGTGCTTTGCTAGGTTTTGTTGCGTTGTGTTGCAATTTGGCTTGCTGCCCATCTGTCTTGCCATTTTAAACACACACGTAGTCTTGTGGAGGTCATGGTCAAATCCAAGAGAACCCAGATCATGTAAATTATCCTCCTCACCCCCCAGTCTCTCAAGAGATTGTAAGAGTGCTTGTAGCTGGAGCATCCCCTCCCTGACACGGGCGCTTATATAAAGTCTGGACCTGGTAATAGCTTTCCCATCTGGGAAGGAGGTAAGAGAAAAATTCCCTTTGTCAGTTCTTTTTTTTTTTTTCCTTAAGCTTTTCTTCCTCCCTCTTTAATTCGCCCTGTTGGCAGGACAAAGAATGGCAACGGCGTCGCCGTGCTGCTTTCCAGATTGACACCGAGTGAATGCGGCCGCTCGTAATCACTGCCTGCAAGCATTTATCACTTCCCCAGATTACAACGTGGGGAGCAGGTGTCTGACCTGCGATGACAAAAACATGGAGTGGTGCTAGGGAGGAAGGAAATAGATAAGATGTCATTTTTCAGCACAATTTTTCTCTCTTTAATGTTCCCCTAGATTATGGGAAACAATCATGGGATGTGGAGCACTGATGCTTTATGGTGTCAGTAGGGTTTAAGGTTTTAGGTGCAAAAAAAAAAAGTGATGTTGGATCTTGTATATTATGGAGTATTTATAGGACACACTAACTTTTTAAAATTTATTTACTTGAGGCGAGGAAGATAAATGGGATTCTGTGTCCAAGTACTTGTATCTAGAGGAAATTAAAAGGAGCGCCTCTTGAACTTGGCCTCCACTTAGGACAGAAAAATGACACAGAAATGACCCTTTGTAGATTAAAGAGCTGCTCACGCCTCAAAGGAGGTGGTAGAAATCAGTTGTAAAAAAATAAAAATCTTCCTTTCGCATATTACATGTTTTCTGCTTCTCTTCAACTCTACATTTTTCCTACTAAAAGTACCACCAAAAAAAAAAAACCATCCCCCAACTTTTCTGTGGCACCTTCTACCCTACCCTTAAACGCTCCTGTGACCTGTGACTGCTGCTTCAAAGCTGACTTCAGTTTTTGATCACTGAACGTGTCTCAAGACGGATGCTGAAAGTGGTTTTGACTTTCCTGAGCTCTGCAGCTTGGGGTTTAAAACCTCATCTCTCATCTTAATAATAGTAATTTTGCTCTGAGCTGCTTTCATGCTTTCCATCTGAGTAGCTGGCAAATGTCCTGCACATTTTAAGCATCACAATGTCCTAGGATCAGAGTGCAAACCCCCAAAACTCAGCTCCAGTTCTTAAACATTGCCCAAATCAGAGCTACTCGTGTCTGAAAGCTCCTTGGAGATCTGTTGTTGCTGTGTACAGGTGGGGAAGGAGGAGCTGAGGGGTCAGGGGATCTTACTGAGGATCCCACGCTGGATATGACCAGGCCCTATGAGATTAGCTCAACCCTACACCTCTGGGTTCTCTGCTCTGCCTTCCAGTCAGTGCTTCACCGGTTAAAGCAGCAGCCAACCACCTAGATTCCTATCTTAAATGTTTTGAGTGATGAAAAAACATGATAGCAGCTGGGAAGGGTTCCCTCCACAGCCTAGCACCTGAGCAGGTCATTGCAGTGAAAGCTGTAAGAGCTGGCAGCATCTCCTGCACTGAGAGGCAAGAAACGTGTGGGCATCGCGGGCTCCTGGGCAGGAAGAGCTGGTTCTCGAGCAGCCTGGCTGCTGTGGGCTGCTGGAGGTGCTGAGAGGAAGGCAGTCCTTGTGGTGTGTCCAGATGCATGAGAGTTTGTTCCAGACTCCTTGGGAGAGTTGTGGCTTTGGTGCTGCTTTTGAGTTAATGCCCAAAAGGCTTCTGCAAGGAGTGATTTCCTCCCGCTGGGTGCTTTGGTTGGTGGGTGCTCGCTAACGCCAGGCAAGATTTGGAACGGGAGGCTGCACGCTCATCCCTCTCTTCTTGTGAAATGGAAACAGACTGGATTTTCCTTCCCTTCCTTCCCTGCAGATTTCCAAGCAGTGCACCCGTTGCACGTCCTGTCCCTTGCTCTGACAGCTGCGGGCTGCTAGGCCAGTGCCAGGATCCCTGGTGCAGAACGAGCCCTGTCCTTGCCAGCCCTGCTCCAGGCATCCTTTCTGTGCCAGGGAATAACCCACAGGGAAGGCAGCTTGTAACTGGGGGATGAAGGAGCAGCGTCTCGGAGATGCCAGCGCTGCGAGCTTTCCCTGAGCAGCATGCAAGGGTGCAGAGAAGAATCCAGTGCACCTCTGTGAGCAAGGAGAGGACGGGGACAGAAACCCTGCTGTGCAGGGGCTGTCTCTGCACGCACCCAGAGACTTTGCTACGAGCAGAAGCATGGTGAGAGCATCAGCACAGCCTGTCTGGAGGCAGCTGCTCCTTGTGCTGTGTTGCACTTTGGTGCCACAAGGTGATCTCTGCGCGTTCCCAGCAGCCTCCAGAGCAGATCTCCGTGTCCTTGAAGGTCAGCCCATCAGAAGTGACAAGGGGAAAAGAAGAATTTCGAAGCACGCCTCCTTTCGTCCTTGTCGGGGTGTTCTCTGATGCTAGGGGAGGCTTTTCACGTTGTTCTACCAAAACTAAATAAAAACAAAGATAAAATTTTGGGGATGGCGGTAATGATGTTAAGGACTTTGCTTGTCTCTGTCTATAACAGCCTTCTGGCTAGTAATCTGAACGGAAATAATAATTTGAAAGGGAAGATAATTAAATTAAACAGGCAACCAAACTGGAGGAAGGAGACTTCTGATGAAGGAGGGTGGCTGGGGAAAAAGTAGAGGAGGTGGCGGAGGGAAGCAGCACATCTCTTTAAATTGTCAATCTCTCAGGGCAAGGTTGCTGCAGACATAATGAGTGTCCTAGTGAATTATCTCCCACTTTTATTGTCTGTTGCTACCATGGAAAGATGGGGAGGTGGGGAAACTAACTTTTTTTTTTTTTTTTTGAATTTGGACAGACTTAAAGAAGTGGCATCAAATTTGAAGGGCACCCAATCAATCTGTTGTCCTAGCTGCATGAAATTGTATTTCCCTGCCACTTCATATCTTATTTGCAGCAGCTGGGCTGTAAGTCATTGGTGATAACATTCTTTATTATGCAGCCGTGTTTATGAACTGTGCCTGGAAAGAGATGATAGAAATATGCAGCAATATGCAAAGGGGGGGATGCTGGGGGGAGGGGGAATAAATGCTAGTTGCTAGGGCAACCGTGGGGCTATTTTGGGCATCAAATTTTACAGATGATGAAAAGCATTTTCATGTGATGGTTGGTCTCTCCGGGAAGAGAAGGGGAGAGAGGGCACACAATAAACCAAGAAGATAATATTCAAGAAGGCAGGCATTTAATTTTTTGTATCTGGATACGTGTATAGTTTTAGCTGTATGGAAAACGTATGAAACGCCAAGTAGTTAGTGCCTCCTGGAGAAGGAGAGGGGTGTAACTAAATGGGAAATGGCCCGGTAGTAATTTGGGGGCCTTTCCTACACCGCTTGGCAAAGTCTAAATCTGACCGGTGCTCTCCGAAAGCGTTGTGTGAGCCGTGCTGGTGTCTGCAGCTACCCCTGCTTGCCCTCGGGCTGTCTCACCACAGGCACCTGACTGCTTTTTCCCCAAAAGGCTTCTCCACCCACATCACAGCAGCAACTGAGCCAATTAACTCACAGCCCCTTCTGCCACAGGTTAAAACCAACAAATTATTGAAGACCGCTCTTGACTCCTTCAAGGATCAGGTGATACCCATGCTTGACACCCATTAAAATGCTAAGATTGAGTAAAAAAAAAAAAAGGGAATTGGTCTCAGGTCACTGCCCTCAGGCAGAGATCACCAGCATGGAGCATTTGGGGTGCTCCTGCCGTGCCACCACGCAGAGATGGAGGGGCTGGGACCCCCATGTGAGCAGGAGCTCCCGGTGAGGAAGATGATGAGGAGGAAGATGATGATGGGGAGCCTGGACCTTGCTGCCCGGGGCTTTGCAATGCTTTGGGCTGAAGGGAGTAGCAAAGAGTCATCAGGGCTGAGGGTGCTTGTACAAACGGAGCACAGGTTTCCCCTTTTTTGCCCTGGAGGAGTGGGTCAGGAGGTGCAGTCACCTCGATTAGCACAAGCTGGGACCTGGTAGATCTGCCCCTGCTGATAGGCCCTTGGTGGCAATGCAAAGAGCAGCCCCAGTTTGGGTGCCCACCTGCACCTGTGGGCATTTGGCACCAGCAGAAGGGGCAGGAGGTGGGGGATGCTCCAGCGCCTGGGGAGCGCCAGCAAGGTAAGAGCTTGTCCAGGCCTCTCAGCCTCTGACTTCCCCAGGGGTAAAGCTTGCTTATTTTCCGGACTAGTTCTGTTGTGGTGATGTTTTTCTTAATTTGATTTTGCTGGAGCTGCCTAGGCTCTGAAGGAGAACAAGCTTATGGGCATCGTTTGCAGCCCCTGGATGATGGCTGCTGCTCGAGCCATTCTTAAAATCCTCGGGACTCTGAATATATCGGCACATTAAGCTGGTTAAAGTAAACAGCGCCTGGTTTTGGCATGAAATCTATTTCAAATACAATATAATGTGACTCCCTTATTGCTCTAAAGTTGTGTTTTTAATTAAGTAGTTAGCGGTGGCGGTGAGATTCTTCTCGAATAATTAAATCAAGGTAGTTTAGTGAGTAATTGTAAAGCGAATTGCTAAGACCGTAAGGCTGCTGTTGAGACAGCCTGTTTTCTCTCCGAAAATTAATCTAAGTGATGAGCGTTGCTAAGAAAGTAGTAGCACACTTTGCTGGATAATGGCCATTTGTCTTGGTGAGCTTTGATTTTCCAGCTGCATCTTCCCACCTCCACCTTCCCGTCCTCCAGTTGTCTTTCCCAGACACGAGCCCTTCTGCTCAGCACGTTCCCCAGCCCTTACCCTGTTGTCCTTGGTAGCTCAGCACAGAAGGCTGAGAAGGGAGCCTGCAGGAGTTTAGTTAGTTAATAATAACTAGGGGCCGATGTGATGGGTTCCTGTGTGTGTGGGGCTGGGATTTTGAGTCTGGATTTCCCAGCTTCTGGCCAAGCCAGGGCTGAGCCAGCCCTGCCTGTGTCTTACACCCCAGCATCTAATCCAGGGCTGTTGTTTGTGTGCCAAGCTGCTATTTAAGTAGCTCAATTGGCATGTAGTAATTCTCTCGCTGCTGTGGATTCCAAATAAAGGCAGGCAGCAGATTATCTGCTGTCCTGTTACATTTCCTTTGCCAGGAGAGCAAAGGGAAATCCTCCCCACAGCCCCTGCATGCGCGTGGGTGCCTCCCCCTGTGGTTTGTGCAGCCTGTCTGCAGCGTCCTGGCCGTCCACATGCACGATAAAAGGAAACAGCAGATTTCTATGTCGTTAGTGCCAGGCTCGTTATTTTTGAGAGCCCGCCTCGTGTTCTCTTAGGAGCTCTCCTTGCTGTGCCTGAGGAACGCGTCCAACAAACACGACAAGTTTTAGGGAAGTTAGGCTGGCTCCAGACCACGCCTGGGGATGTTTTCAAAGGCAAAATGAAAAATTAAGTGAGGAAAGCCTGACCACCCTCCTGGAAACATCCTCGGCAGCCACGCGATAGCTCACAGCTGAGGTTTTGTCAGGGTGTTTGTTCCCTAACCGCAAAGTCCACCAGGGCTGATGGGGACGCTGATATCTTGTGGATTTACTTCAATGAAGTGGGATTTTTCTAAAGTGCCTCAATAATTTAGGAGTGCAGCCTTAGTGAAACGCGTTCGGGTACCTTTGGAAATCCCGTTCATGACTCTCCGTTATGCTTTATGAGCCTGCAGCCCTCGGTGGGGACGTTATTTCATGCTCTAGGTAACAGTGGAAAACTCCGTGGTTTTTAGCACCGGCCTGGCTCTCTACCAGGAGAACAATTGACAGGGATGATGTTGTTAGGGCGGCCTCAATTCCCTACACCTTCCATTTTCTGAAGGAGATGAGGTTGCAGAACTGCAGAGTGTTCTCAGCCATCATCAGCCAGCCAAGTTTTGATGAAATGTTAGAACTTGACAGTTTTTCTTTTACTTTAAAAAAAAAAAGTCCCTATTTCCCTCTTCTTACCACAGAAGGTAGCAGATATCTCAACGTTTTCAGGTGTTTGTGTTTGTGGTTTTTTTTAAAGGCAATATTTTTTCACATATTAGGCTTTATGTTTGGGTTTCCAATAGCTTTGTCCACCAAGAGTTTGTCTCTCATCACTGATTCAGGTGTACAGTGAGAAACTGGAGATTTTCATTTCATTTCTGGTCCCTCCTGCACTTGAACCAGCAGAAACACTGAGCACAAAGCTGAAGCCATCTTTCTGTGTGCTGTGTGGTGCAGCCCCTGTTGTATTTTACATGGGTGTAAAACATGAGAATAACACCAATTCAGTTTTATTATTTTTTATTTTTCAGGACATGGAAGCTTCTGGCGGTGAATTTAAATCCAAAGACAGTCGAGATCTCAGTGACAGACAGGTCAGTGCCTCTGTATTTTTTTTCTTAATCAAAAAGTTTGTTGTGATTCTTCATGCTGACTGCGTCGATGTCTTGTGAGTTGCAGAAGAAAGATAAGTGCTCTGCTTTGCAAAAATTAGTCTTTGCCATTGCTGGGTGGGGGTGATGTTGCTGACAGCAGTCTTAAACGCAGAACCCAGGCTCAGATTTACTTGGAGCTCGGGTTCAGGATTGCCACAAGCTCTCTGTGTACCTGTTTGGTGAGAGATGCAAGGACAGATACATGCTCGTTGGTTTGTGTGCGGCTCAGGGTGTAAATCTTGCCTATGGACCTGAAGATCTGTGCTCGTCCAGATCTTGCCTGGTCACATAGATGTCCCTGCTTCCTTTTTATAAGGGAACAAAGAAGAGGTGTTTCATGAAACTCTGTGTGGTCTGTGGATTCCTTCTGGAGGAGGCCAAGTATTTAAAAACAAACAAAACCCTCTTGCAAATATTTGTTTAAATGTTCCGCTTTTACTGTTTATATTCCATTTGCATGTGGGATGTGGAAAGATGCATTTTAATCCAAACAGTGTAAATGAGAATAGGAAAGAAATTGCATTTTCACGTGCCGGTTTCTATCAGACCCCTTCCACGTTGGGTTCAGTTTACATACGTGTGTATTGTTGATACATTTCTATATGTGTGTGTATATACAAAATCTGTGCATGTGCCATTTAGAAACGTGTTTTGCAGTAACCTAAATCGTGGTCCCAAATCTGCCAGCTCTCCAGCCTGACTCTCGCTTCCTGCCCTTGGCAGGAGCTGTGTGGTTACCCCTTAGCAGATGCTCTTAGTGGTTGGTGCCAGAACCTTCAGGAGTCCCTTGAAGTTTAGGAATACTTCACAGACTTGATGTTAGATGAAGTAGAAAAATCAAACAAAGCTTCTAAAGGCCATCCCTAAGCAATTGTAGCATAGCCAGAGCAGCTGGTATTCCCTACAGCAATAAGGTGTTTAAAAAGAAAAGGCAGCAAACACAAGAAATTATTACTGGAATGAGGACTGCCCCAGAGGTGGCTTTTTTATTTTATTTTTTTGAAGTGCTCAGGTAATGTTCACTGCACTCTGGTTATCTGACCCCTATAGCTGGCGGCTCAAGCCAGGTATAGAATTGTAGAATCGTGAAAGTTGGGAAAGCCCTCCGGGATCATCTGGTCCAACCATCGCCCTATCACCCACTGAACCACGTCCCCAAGCACCACGTCCAACCTTTCCTTGAACACCCCCAGGGACAGTGATGCCACCACCTCCCTGGGCAACCCGTCCCAATGCCTGACCACTCTTTCTGAGCAGAAATGACTCCTCATTGCCACCCTGAATCTCCCCAGCACAATTTGAGGCCATTCCCTCTTGTCCTACAAGGGTAGGTGACCCCTCCACCATTCCTTGCTCTTCCTATCTGGGATCAAGTCAAAACCCGTTGACTGAGCTGAAGACTGCTGGTGTAGCTCTTGTCTGTGGGAAGAGCTGAGGTGCGTTGGTGCTGCTAAAAAACTGTTTTATTACTGGGCTTGGACAGAGAAATGGTTTTGGCTGTGTCCTGTGCTGATAAGGTCCTATAGGAGATGTTGGGATCTGATGGAAAAGCACCACAATCCTACCATTTGCAGCGTGACCCACATCTGCAGCTTTCTGGGGGGGATGTGACCCTCTGCTGTCTGTCAATCCCAATTCCCTGGAGCTGCAGCCCCCCAGTGACCCCAGGAGATGGGAGGGACGCCACGATGCTCCCAGCGCAGCCTCGCTCCCTGCCGGAGCAGCCCTTTCCCCTCCAGGCAATTCAGAATTCCCTCTCCGAGGCTGACTCCCCTCTTCAGATGTGCTGTACAATGTCTCTCCACTGGATACCCACTGAATGCCTAATTTTTAACCACTCTGTCTGTCAGATCCACAAAAGCTGTTACTGGAGGTGTTTGCATAAAAGAGCTCCACTATAGGTATCTGAGAGCAGCTGGCGATGCTCTAGACAGTATCCAGCAGCGCTGATCCAGGCAGGATGCTTTAGTCTCCCTGGCTTAATGGTTATGTGCATTTTCTTAATGTACCCTCCCCCTCAATTGCCTCCTAAATTAGCATTCAGGATGTGTCCAGCCCTGGAAAGAAAAGAAGTTTGGAGCCTCTTCCTTTCAGACGAGGCGAGGTTCGGTGTTACTGGAAATAAAGCAGGGATCTGAGACGGGTTGGGGCAGAGGGTGCTGGGCTGGGCTCAGCCTCGCCTCTGGGCAGAAGTGATGCTGTGGTGGTTTTTGTTTTTTTTCTGGTCTGATGGGGGTCCCCAGGGTGGTGTAAGCAGCCGGGTGCTGCTTGGGCTCTGCAGGGTGTGTGCTGCTCGGGCTCTGCTGGGCATCTCTGGCAGTTTCCTGGCTGCGTGAGTGTTTAAAATGCTGAATGATTTCTTCATCAAGCCTCTCTGCATAATTAATGACCGTGCTATGAAAGTGCAGCACTTGTAGGATTTGATTGGTTTTGTAGTTGTTTTTTTTTTTTCTTAATGTCTTTTTTTCTTCCTTTTGTCCTCCACCTCTCCTGCCCTTCGTCAATGCTGCGCTTTTAAATATGAAATTGGTTTGGATTTAGGTTAAGGAAAACACATAACAAATGAGTAAAAGTCCCTTAGGAGACGGTCGCTGGGCAGTGGAGCCCTGAGGTGCAGCTGAGATCCTTGGCTCCCCTCACCCCGTGCTCTGCTCTGCTTCCTTGGGCTGCTGGCCAGGAGCACTTGTGGCTCGTGTTAAACACAGAAGTGGTCCTGAAGAACTCGTGCTTGAAGTCTCAGGTATTTAGGGCTGTTCGTGCCCTCAGGAGCGGCGTTTCCCTGGGAATGGGAGCATGTGCTCAGTGCCCTGAGTTACCTTGCTGCAGTGGTAACCGGAGGGTTCAAGACGAGACGTGGTAATGGAGGTGGTGAAAAATGCTGAAGGGTGATGTGCCTTAACGAGGACAGATGCACGAGGAGGCAGGTGCTGTTCTGCTGCTGCGGCTCACAGGAAACCAACCACAGAAGTAGATTTAGTGCGTGCAGGGCTCGTGGTGCGCTCGGAGGTGCAAATGTCTGATTCCAAAGTTGATATAATCAAAGAGTGAGAGGAGATTGGATGTGAGACGTTTAAGTTGCTGTAAATTAAAGCAGCTGTGCTGAACTCATTGCAGTTGTCCAGGGTGTTTGCAAATGTAACCGAGAGGACTCGGCTCTGTCTCTCCAGCTGATGGTTGGCTGGAAAATGTCTTTTTTCCAGTAAGTAAAAGTGAGTGGGGCAACTTTGTCTTTGAATCACAGGATACTTCGTGCTCAAGTCTTTCTGCATGTACTGTGAGCCAGACAGACCTGTTGTCCTCTTACAAGCTGCAAATTACGCAGGCAAATGTAATTACCCATTCCCTTTGTTATTAGTGTGCAGCGAGGAAGCTTCAAGCTATCGGCCCTTTCTTGGTATTTCAAAGCTTCCTTGCAAGATGCATCCTTGATATTGAACACAATGAGATGTCCTTTTTTTTTTTTAAATTCAATTAAACATTTGCCTACTGTGACTCTTTATTCACTGCAAATTGTCTCTGTAAATAATCTTCATCAAAAGTCAGAACCAATCCCCATTAGTTGTTTAGATTAATTAATGAGTCCCCCTGGAGCCACCCAAATGAATTCAATTTAAACGTCAACAACTTGGCTATGGAGTTTCCCAGGTTGGCATTAAGACAATATTAAACCTGCAATAAGTCACATTTAAAATGTTAATTCAAAGAAGCTCTCCATTTAGAGCATTTAATTAAATCCTTAAATAAACTGCATGGGCTCAATACCAGATGGTTCTGCATTTTCATTGCAGCAGAGAGCCTTGAAGTCATTGAGGGAAGTAATATTGGAGGCATGGTGAAGATAACCAGGATATATAGTGTAATAAAATCTAATCTTGTTTCCAGCAGGGAGATTCAGTGTATGTACACAACCTAGGCTAAAATTGTAAGTTAATTACATTAACCCCAGTGTACTCTGGTATCTGAGCAGCCAGAGATGAAATTAGTCTTTTTCCTATCATAAGATTCTTTTCAACTTCACTATATTAATTTTTAGCCAAATACTTACTCATAAGGAAAATTGAAGTTAATGTAACCAAAGACAAAGTAATGCAGTCTTAATATTCTGAAGGGATTACGGAGGGCCGTGAAAATACACTTTGCAAATGTCACTCACTTTGAATGGATTTGTGGTGGGAAGGTGGGGGAAAAGAATTACGGCTGTGAGCCACGCCGTGCTGGGGCTTAATGAAAGTCGTGATTTAAGAAACTGGGGCCTGAGGAAAATAAGTAAATAAAAGATCAGGACCTCTGTCTGGGGCCCCGGGGCCTGGAGGAGGCTTGGTGAGTTGCCCACTCTATCAGGTGGCAGAGGCATAGGAGCTGTGAAATGGGGCTGTGCTGGAGGGAAGGGTCTGAACCTTGGTGTTGTTGCAGGAAATGTCCCTTTGGCATCACGAGCTTCGTGCTGGCTGCCTGCTGACAGTTCCTGCAGTAAGCTGAGACTACGATCCTTCACCTCTCTAGCTAAAAACTTGGAATGCCGTTGGGAAGATGGGGCTTTTTCCCTCAGTTGTGTTTGTTTAAAAGTTAAAATGATGCTCAGAGTCCTTGGGTACAAGGTGCTGGTGGTTCAGATGTTTGTCAGTTCCTGTCCTGCCTCTGTCTGTCCCCTAAATGCCTGCTGCTTTCCACATGCCTTGGGTGCCTCCTCTCTGGTGCTTGCTGTAAGCTCCTCCAGCAGCCTCTCACCGTGAGACCAACACCTTGAGTCTTAACTGAAAATCACAAGAAAATACAGCTCGTGTTTTACAGCTCGTGGGGAGGGAGCAGACATTATTCATGTGGCTCGGTGAGAGGAACAACTTTGTTATCTTAATATTCCAGAAAGCGTAATTCAGTTTCCAAAAAAATACGGGTTTCTTTCTGTTGGGTGATGAAGTGCAGCAGGGATGGGAGTCGCAGGTGGAGGTGCAGGTTTGCTCTGCTCGGGTTTTGCCTGCAGGAGGACCTGAGCCCTATCTGTGGGCACAAACTTTGCATGTCCGATTGCACGAGGGCATCGAGCTGGTGACGGCTGCTCCGTGTCTGCTTGTGCTGCTTGCCCAGTGCTGGGGTCAAAAGGCCCCCGAAGGGCTGTGTTTCCTCGGAGGGGCTTTGGGGATTCTTCTTGTGGCTGCCCTTTCTCTCCTCACCCCATCCCACAGCGTTTGGGGGGGGTTTCCCTGTGCCCCCAGTCCCTTCCTGTTGTTGCAGCATGGCCAGGATGCGGTCGCTTCTGCACGGCGGCTGCTTCCCAGGGGCCTCGTGCTGAGCGATTTGTGGTGTGCTGGGGGAGGGAAGACCCAAGTCTTGTCACTTCGGTAACTGCGAGCTCCTCATCTGCCCCGAAACTGGAGCAGAGGCTGAAATAACCCTTCTGGTGTGGATCCTGCTCGCTGCCTGCAGAGCACCGCTGTGCATGCGGTGTGCCTCTGGCAGGGACGGGAGGAGCTTGCACAGCTTCCCCTCTCCTGCTTAGAGAAGCCCCGGTTGAAACGCTCTGGAAATCCCCTGAATCTGGACCCATGTGAAAAATAACTCCGGTTTAAACAGCCTGGTGAATTCACAGTCATCAAAACTGAGAGCTTCTCCACCAAGGGAGGCATCAGAATGCGTTGGTGAATTTTACCTGTTCTTTTGCCTTCTCAGGTGGCTTCTGTCTCAGGGTCACCTGCATGCCCAAGGAGGCTGGAAGCACTCAGGGTTTGGCTGCTTTCTGTCCTCAGGGTATCTTGGTGGTCAGCACTGAGCATCTGTGAGGAGCTCCGTACAGCCTGGTGGTTGGGGAGCTTTACAGGGATCAGGCTGGGAGGTGGAGGAGAAATGCAGAAGTCCTATTTCAGCAGGCACTGCCAGCAGAGTCGGCCATGGCCCCGCTTGCTGAGCTGCAGATGTTGCTCGCCTTCCGTGCTCGTGCAGCACTGCAGTTCCCAGCCCAGGTAACTCCCTGCCCATGGAGGACTCGCACTGGGCTGTCCCCCGAGGCTTAGGTGTTGTGCCATCATCCATGAACTGAAAATATCTGCTGTGAGTTTCTCTGCTACGTCGCCCCAGGTTGCACCCACAGGAGCTCCCGCTGCATCGCTGAGGTGTGAGCAGGCTGAGGTGTGAGCAGGCTGAGGTGTGAGCAGGCTCCTCTCCCTGCTGCTCCCCGGGCATCTGATTAAGTCCCATCAGAGATGGAGGGTGCCAGGCTCACCCTGCTGCTTCTGCTCCCGCTTCTGATGTGGTCCTTGTGCCTCTAACAGCTCGTAGCATCATGATTCAACATGAGGAGGGCATTCAGAGCAGTGTGAACGTGCTGGTGCCTTGTTAGCATGGGGATGGGGAGGTGCTGGGAAGGCTCCTGGAGCCCTCTCCCTTCCTTCGGGAGTGATGGACTGGCAGGAGGACAGGGCATGGGGTGTGTTTGGTTGTAGGGAGCTGGTGATTTGGTCACTGGGCTGACTGCCTGATTTCATCCTATTGATTAATGAGGATTCATTTGATAATGTTCGGCAGCTCTGCAGGTATTAAAGATGACAGCTTGGTGTCTCTGGGTGCCTGTAGCACCGGTGTGCACCCTGCCCTTCTCGCTCGCCGTGCTGCTTGCTGCGTGTTGCTGTGTATCCTGTGGCTGCTGCTCTGCTGTCTGCGGCTTGATTGAGTTAGCTGGTGCTGTGGGGATGCAAAACCAATGAGGAGAAAAACAACAACCCCAGAATGATGCTTCCAGTACCGAGTGAGCTGTTTCCCTGGCAACACCAAGTTCTCGTGATGTGACTGCTCTGGCACTGCCCTTCTCACCCCGAGGTACCCGCTCCGAGCTGCAGGGACACCTCGTGCTGCCCGGGGGCGATGGGGGCACCAGCACAGCCCTGGGCTGGGAAGCAAAAGGACGAGGAACACCGGTGCAGCTGTTCATGGCTTCTTATTTTATCTCCTTCTTCTGAGTCCATCTCTGCCCAGTTTCCTCTTTCCTCCTCACCAGATCTGGCATTTTGAGCCTCCTCTCCTCCACGTTTCTGCCTCTTCATCTCTGCCACAGGAGGATTGCGTGAACGCGTGGCAAAATGTTGTGCCAGCATGCTGGAAGAGGCGCTGCAAATGCCACTCCGTGCTGGCTTAAGTCCTAAAGAGCTGGCAAGCTCTTCATTTCCTAACACCATTTTAAAGTGTCAAAGCTGTGTAGAAGCTCATCCAGCCATGGAGTCTCGATGGCAGGGCTCCGACTAACAAGTTGCTGTGCCTTTTACAGCTCTGTGTGACCTCTGCATCGGCAGCCCCTTCCCTCGGTGCCTGCATGGCTGCAGCCATCGCGGGCATGCGGGGAGGTTTCTGGAGCTGCCCCTAGCTGGTATTTATCTGCAGTTTTCTCTGTTTGACTCCAGCAATTATGTTTGTCCTTTCCTCTGCCTGTCTCCTCTCAGTTCTGCTGCTCCCCTCTCTTTATGAAGAGGTAGGGCAGCTTATATTTAAAGCCTCTTTTATTTCTCCAGGGCTTGCTGGGCAGGGATTTACGAGTGTCTTAATTCCGCAGAGCGTGGGGCAGGGGCGAGCTCGCTCACCTCTTGGTGGTCAAAATAGCTCCCATTATTTGGATGTGTTCTTAAAATCTTCCCAGCTACTGGTATTTAGGACATTGTCTGTAGGTTTTAAGCTTTAACCATGCGATAGGAACAACGGCTTGCCTGCAGTGTAGTACCCGAGCTCCCAGGTACGGAGGGCTCAGATAAACGAATGCTTAAATCTGTGGATTTGCTCTGTCCCACTCCCTGACCTGCAAACAGAGTCTTAGTATGAAAATATGCTTTTAAATGAAGCTGTGACTGGCATCAGCACTGCCCAGGCTGAAGGCAGGGACACTCGTGCAGAGTTCAGCCACAAAGTCCGGCCGCTGCTTCTGCCAGGTGCCCGGCTTGCCGCCCGCTGAGCCTTGGTGCAGCTCCCTGGGTGTGCTCCTGCTTCTCCTTGCTACTTAAAGCTCCCTGATGGGGTTGATGAAGGATTGCTGTGGGTCTGCACTAGCTGTACGTGAATCCTTTTTTCATATAGGTGAGCCCCAAAGCTGTTTCAGAAGCATTAGAATATACAGCAGGTCTTGCCTGCCAGATCCTCCCTTGCCCCCTGGTGTCTGCACTGTAGCAGAAGGGATGGCTCCTGCAGGGGCTGCCTCAGCTCTTCTCTTGGTGAAGTCAACAACAATCCTCTGCTTGCCTTCGAGGGTGCCGATGAGCTGCTGCTGTGTCCAGCCAACAATCCCACCAGCTGTGGGGAAAGTTGGGAGGTCTCAGTGCTGTGCTGTGAGACCCCTAAACAAAGTGCATCCTGAGCTATTGGTGGGAAATGAATATTTTAGTGCAGAACGAGTACTTTAGCAACTGTTGGTGGCTTTGCCTTTTTTTTCCCAGCCCAGCTGTGTTATGCAGTGCTGTAGCAGTGAGGTGGTGCAGCTCCGTGTTCCTCTCCCTCCTCCTGAGCATCCCGGGCTGCCCTCAAGGTGCTGTTCTGCTCAGCCCACCCCACAAGGGGTCCTGCAACAAGTGGGGGGAGCACCGCCGGGCGGTCCGAAGCCTTGCAGGAAAGTGGAAAGAATAACAAGAATGCCTTGGGGGAGGCTGTTTTTTTCTTTTTTTCTCTTTTGTTTGCTTTCTATTCTGCATGCCTACCTTCAGATGGGAAGTAAAAACAAGATTTTCCTCACCTGTGGTCATTACGCGTCTTGCGGCATTTTTTGTAAGACACAGGGATCTTGGTGAAATCCCCCCCCGGTTAATTACGTGCTGCCTCCCCGCAGAAGTTCCCGCAGTTGCGAGTAGCTGCTGCCTTCCCCCTCCTCTCCCTGCCGTCAATTAGCGAGCTGCCTCATTAGCTCTTTTATTGCGTTTCCCTGTAAAGAGGCTCGGAGGTGGTTCCGTCAGGGCTGAAGGAAACACGCAGTAAATAGTTTGTGTATTGCAATATTGGGCTTAAGGAAGCTTTTAGGAGATCTGGGGGTGAAGATTTGTGTGCTTCCCCCCCCTTAATGAGGGCGAGCATAGCAAACCTCTCAAAGGTATCAACCAGCAAGCACCTGAGTCCACCTGCGGCTGGAAAAGCAGCCGGGGAGCTCATCTGCGAGCCGTGTCGGGCTGGGTAACCCCTCTGCTTGCTTTTTGTCCTCCTGTGCTTGCATCTTCCTTATCTGTGCGTGGGGACAGGCAGCGCCTGGCACCAAATCCCAAAGGGGCTGAGTGGGGCGGTGATGGCAGGGACTCTGCTGGAGCCTAAAGCTTCCCATAGGGCTTCTGGGGCTCTCCAAAAAGTTGAGTGAGTAGTTCCATTAAAAAGTGATTACTTTTTTTTTTTTTTTTTTTTTTAATTCTTGAATGTGAAGATTAAAACTTGCGTTTACTGCTGTGGTGGTCGGGAGGGGGATGTGGACTAGCTCTGGCCGAGGCACTGCACAAATAGGGCTCTGGAAGCTCCGAGATCTTCATCCTGGAGTCAGGATCATAAACAGAGTCAGGGCCACCTGCGGGGTCTGGCTGATAAAATGCAAGCACAGTGCAGCAAATACCCCGTGCTGTGGCCATTCCTCCAAACCACCACTTAAATGTAAGTTCCTGAAACACCACAGGTCTGTGACTTTCTCCCGTTCCCCTCAAATTCTTGTGGTTGCCCAGAAAAGGCAGTCTGGGGAGAGGGGGGAGCTTTCTGCTGCATCTGTCGGCACCTCTCCGATGCTGGGCTCGCTGCCCCTGCAGTAAAAGTGGGGCTGTTGGCTTCTGGAGAGGGAGAAAACATCTCGGAGGGCTTTGTTCTGTGAACAATCAGTGCTCCTGCCTACAGGCATTAGTGCAAGTGGTGAACAAGCTGGTTAATTACACTGAAATCAATGCTATTTGCCTGGATTTCAAGCATTCTTCTCGCATTGACTCCATCCTTCCCGGTTCAGCTGCCGTGCAGGAGGCAGGCGCTGCTGGGCTGCCCGCGGTCCTGCACAGCCACAGTGCCACGGTGATGGGCACGTGGGCCTCTTTTGAGCCCTGGCAGCCAGGGAAGGGGCTCAGCTCCAGACACATGGTCTGACTTTGAGCCTTTAGCCTTCCTCCCGAAGGCTGGGGCGCGGGGATGTGGGGCAAGCCCTGCTCCCTGCGGGTAGGTGCTGGCAGCGCTGCTCCGTGCCCGTGGGGCTCCTGGCCCCGACCTGCTCATCCCAGGGACGCCAGGCAGGGGAGGCTCCTTGACACGGTTGTGGCATGTCAAGCACGGCTCCGTTCTGGTAGCTTCTCCCACCTTTGACTAATTGCTGACCTGACATCTTTCTGATAGTGACCTTGTTTCAGCTAGTAATTCAAATATCTTTCAGTGTCAGAAATAATAAGTGCCACAGTGAGATGAACAAGCAGAGCTTAAGTTGAGCACAGATTAATGGGGTTTTAATATTCCTAATTTAATCACTCCTTTCTGTCTGAATGTGTGCAACATGATGTAGCAGCTAATTATTTTTTTAACCATGATGAGGATCTTTCCTAATCATTTTTATATTTAACATGAATGAAGGGAGGGCAGTGATTAATGAGGGAATAAATCTTATGAAACAGAAGCAAGCACATGATCAGTTAAAAATACAGCTGTCTGATTTTTTTTCCCCCCCCCCTGCTTTCCCTGTACTGCAAAATACTTCAGCAGCTGCACCTTTTCAGCTCAATAACGAGCTGTCCTCAGCCCTAAGAAAGACCTGAAACTTTGCTTATCCCTCTGGTGGTTCTGCTGGCATTTCTGTGCAAGAACATCTCTGTGATGAATGCAGCATTTATTTTTCTTCTTATTTAAAAAAAAAAAAAAAAAAAAAAAAGCCCCACTAGATACATTAATGGCTGGATAGATGTCTTTTCAAATATTTGTTCCTGACAGGGTGTTTGGAATTGCAGATGAGAAGCAAACCAGCTCTCAGCATCTGTCTGTTGCTACTGTACGTTTCCATTGTGTGAGGCAGAGACAAAGCCAGGCAATTCAAAGCTTAAGTGGATACTCTTGAGAGGTTTTTATTTTCCCCTCTCCCTCCGTTTTCTCACATTCTGCTGCTTCCCTTCTCTCTCTAACCTCCAGCTTTTCCTCCCCAGCCCTCAGGCTTTGGTTCTGGGAGCCTGTCTTCTGCCTGCAGTGCCCTGCTCCCTCCGGGGTCCCTTTGTGCATCCCAATGGGTGATTTGATTTTTTTTAGGGTTTCTTCCATGCTCTCAGGCTGTAGGGCAACCCAGGCATGATCAGAGGTGTGGTACTGAGCTCGTTTCCCACCGTTTAAGTGCAGTGGTTTGTCAGTAGCATCAGCCAACGATTTACTTTGTTTTTTTTATTATTTTTTTTTTTGGTGGGGAGATTCTGTGCAGAAGCTCCTTTCCATCACAGAGACCGCTCCGTGGGTTCTCAGCAGCGTGAGGTCGTTTTGGACGTGTCTCTTCTCACCAGCTAACAAGGAGAGTTTTAATAGCTGATCGAGGTGAGCGGGGCCCCAGCAGTGCTGGCAGCTCCCCTCTAACCTCGGTGTCTCCCGCTGATTGCCAAATGGATCTAATTGCCTAAAAAAGAAAGATGGGCTTAAACACAGCTCCTGTTGCTGAACGCCTTGGCACTCCTCGCTCCTTGAGCAAAGAGCACCGAGCTCAGGGATCAGCACGTCGGGTGCCGGTGACACACGACCGTGGCTTGATGGACATAACAGAGCGCACTGGGCCAGTTCCTAAAATTAGGGCTCCTCTTCTGTGAGGCACTGAACTAAAGTTTTGCTCAGATCTGGTTTCTGCAGCACAAGCATTGTGCAATCAAAAGCGATCCCAGGGACGCCGGGTGCTTGCTGATCTGCGATCGGCATCGTGTGCCGGGAGCAGGTGGAGGACACAAGATCCTGTTCACGTGAGCACATAACTAGCAGCAAAGATCCCTTGCGAGGGGAAGGGAGAGACTCAAATCAGGAGCATGATAGCTTCCAAATAGTTTTTTCTCTGTTCTTTTTTTTTTTTTTTTTAACATGAGGTTTCCTCATCCACTTTGTGTAGCATTGCAAATAAGTGGTAAATTGCATTTGTCTTCCAAACTGCCTTTCCTTGAGGACAAGCTCCACTTTGGCCTTGAGTCGGTTGTGAGCTTTTAATCTCAAAGACAAGTGAGTGCATAAATATTCCTTAACAAATTGTATTTCATATGGTCAGCGCCTCCTGTTACCGTTACAGGTTCTAGCCGACTGTTGTCTGTCTTCTATAATTCTGGTTTTCTTGCAGCACAAGTCTTGAGTCTTATGCTCCCGAAGCTTTTCCACATTCGTGTAATAAATAAATAATCCCACTTATTCTGCTGCCAAAGCCGAAAGCATGCACAGCTGTTTGCCACAAGGTACGCTGGGACCGCAAGGTACAACGTTTCTTAATTAGACTGACCTGAGGTTGTAGGAGGTTTTTTCTTTTTTTCTTTTTTTTTCTTGCAGCTTCATTAGCACAGGAACTTAATTGCAAATGACTAGACAAGCTCTGCTCTTGGTTACTGGCAGAGGTTAGAGCGTTTCTCACGGGGGTTTTGGTCCGGGGAGATGTTTTGCAGCTTGATTTTTGTGACGAAGGCTCTGGGTGTGCTCAGAGCTTCTGAGTGCCGGGCTCAGAAGTAGCAAAGTAATTAGAGGCTCAAAGCAGAGGTAGGGGCTGAGCACAGCCAACTTTTTGTATCTTAGAAGCCACACTGCAGAATCTACATGATGCTGGGAGGGCCGGGACGTGGACGGGGAGCTCTGGAAGCAGCTCAGGGGATGTGACAGCTTTCTGTGCCGCTGTGGGGCAGGGCGGGCTGAGCTGCCTGCTGGCCAGAAGTCACGGTGGCCTTCTGCCACCTGGTCTGTGCCACGGAACAAGTCCGTGAGCAATGCCCCACCGGGGTGGCACGGTTGTTAGCAGCGTTAATAACATCGGTAACGCTTCCAGCAGGCACCGAGCTTTCCTGACCTGAGTCAGAAAGACTGAGCCAGCGTGGCTGGCTGCTCTGTCATTAGTTTCTGAGTCATAAAATCCTCGTGTGCCTGTCGCTTGCCGTTCCGAAGATGCCTGCAGGGGTTGTGAGCCTGCTCGGGACGGGCAGTGGCTGGCCCCAGGGGTCCTGCTTTGCCCAGAGGTGGGGATGGGACTTCTCTGTCCCTGCTGCGACCCTCCCCAGGCACCTCGGGAAGGTGTGATCCTGAAACGGGGCTGTCTGAGGAAATGAGGGACTCAGGGAATCGTTGTGGAAGGATTTTGTGTAGGCGGGCGGGACAGTTACCCATTTTTGAGAAGCCCTGAAGGGCTGAGAATTGCACAAGGGGGCTCCTTCGTGCTGACCCAAGCGGTCTCTGTGCTCCGCACCTAACGTTGATACAGAAATGACCCAGAGCTGTGTGTGGCTGGATGTTCTTGGCTTTTTGCAGCTATAGCATGGTAGCACAATGCTGACCTTCACCACCTCTCCCTGCTGCCCTCGGTGTCTGTGTGTGAGAGCAGGGACGCTGTGAGCCCGGTGGAGCTCTGTGCAGTTGGTGTGGCCGGAGACTTTGGAGCTCGTCGCTTGGAGAAGCGCACAGCCAGCCTGTCCTGGGGCCTCCCGTGGCACAGGCAGTGCAGGGGCTGTTCCTGCTGCTCCCTGCCCCTTGTAGGAGCTGCCAGCGAGATGCCTGCTGAGGAGCGGGATGTGGGGGCTGCGTGCAGGCGCTTGCAGTGCGACCCGGCCCTTCCTTGCCCAGCACAAAGCTGTGAGCGAGCTCTGATTTCAACTGGTGAGGTATCCGCGTGATTTGCCTAGAGGCGAGAGAACCTGTGACCCTGTTCCTCAAGTCCCTCAGTCTTTCAGCCCTCCGGACTGCAAGAAGCCCGAGTAATTCCCGTCCCTGATTAGTCTGCCTGAAGGAAAGGGGTTTGAGATGCCTGTGTGCCACCCGGCTTCTGCTGCACGGCAAGCACACTCGAAAGCCTTTGTCGTATATAACCCACTCGAAGCGAGAGCATTCAGGTAAGGAAATGAAGGGCTGCAGGGCTCAGCTGTGCAAGATGAAAATAATTAGGGCATGTTTATCTCCTGCTCAGACCTACAGAGGTGAAAAGCAAGGGATGGGGAGGCTGGTTCAGAGGGAGCAGGGGGCGGGGAGGGAAGGACCTGACACGGGAGTGAATTAAACCTCTCCAAAAGGTTCTGAGACTTGGATGAATCCCCCTCCCTTCCTGGTCCTGCTCTAATGGAGGATGATCTGTGCCTCGCCGCCTTTCCCTTGCAAGGTCTCAGGACCTGTTGTTTTCAAAGGTTAAAGTCCAGGAGCTATGAGGGATGGGGACACTGTTCAAAAGGTACAGGGCGAGGAACACTTTCAGATTTTGATGGGGTTCAGGTGTGCTAACATAAAGGAGAAGGGGGAAAAAATCTTCAAAAAGTGAAATAAGCCTCTGCTCCCGTAGTTCTTTTAGCACAGCCGAGCTCTGGCTCAGAGGCTCCTGTTTCTCCTCGGGTTTGATGTTTTTCACAGGCCTTCCCTGCACACCACAGAGCTCAGGGCACAGCTGTAGCCAGGGCGAAGCCACTCTGCGGAGCTGGGGCTGCTTCTGCCTCTGTCCTGCCCTGGGCTAGGTGATACAGCGCCCGTGGGGCACAGCTGTGCCAGCTCTCCCTTCCCTTCTCCCTAAAGAGGGCTGTGGAGCCCGCAGCAGTTTTTGCAGATCTCGGATCAAAGTGCTTGGCTCATCCTCTGCTTGCTCTGTGCTCTTTGTTCTCGAGCCTCCTGTCCTTCCCAGCTCTCAGACCTGGCTTTCGTGGTGTGCACAGGCACGGTCAGAGCAAATGCAGCCCTTGGTGTCTGCAGGTCTGGTCCAGCAGCAGAACCCCAAAGAGAACACTTCTATCCCAGGCTTAGCTGCAAGTCTCCCGAAGCCCTGAGGAGTTTGTGGCTTCTTTTTCTCAAAGGACTTCACGTTCTCCTGCTGTCCGAACGTGCGTTGGTGCAGCCTGTTCCTCTGGCACCTCTCCGTACTCCTCCTTTGGTCCCCAGAAAGGCTTTTTGTAGGCTCAGAGGAGGGGCAGGGAGGGAGCTGCTTGCCCAGGCAGGTGCTGGGTGGCGCGGTGCTGTGCAGGGGCAGCCCGGGCAAAATGCCCGACACCGTGCTGAGAGTCTGGAAGCGTGGTTCCTGCTGTCCGTGGGTAACAGTGACGAGGTGAAGGGGAAGACGGGAAGGGATTTTCATTTAGGAAGACTGTGCCCTGGCCCCAGGGACTTCTCCTTTATCTCCTCGCAGCGAGGTGCGGATTGCCGTGCGCATCTCTGCGGCTCTGCCGCCTCCCCTGCAATAAAAACAAAACTGGGCGCCTCTTCGTTTGCACAGCTCACCTTTATTTTGGGCCAAAAAGATAATCTGCTTAATCCTACCGCATCCTCCATGAGATGCTGCTTCCTACATCAGCTCTGTGCCCCTGAGGGTAAAGAATTATTCAAGGCATCGAGCCTGACCTGGATTTTGTGTGATGTGATCGCATCCAGAGCATGGAAATCCGCGCGATCAAATGGCAAATCTCTGAGCCTTGGCAGATATGCCTCCTGCTCTGCAGCAGCACGTTGCCATGGCTACGTCTCGGTGCGAGCATCTCTCTCCTTATCCCAGCCATTTCTCCTGCCAGGGTCGCTGCCTGCGCTCGCAGCGCTCTGGCACAGGGCAGCCTCGGGCTGCAGCTCCGCACGGGCAGCGAGAGAGCCCCTGGTTTGAAACGGGGGAGAGCTGCTGCCAGAGATGCCTCACGTAGAAAAATAGAAGGGGGGAAAAAAGTAAAGAAAACCCGGCAGGAGGTTGAAATACCTGTCAAAAATGCTGCCTCTGTTCATGGCCCGGGAATGGCAGAAGGGAAAGGCGAGCGGGGCGCCTTGTGCCGCGAGCTGAGCTCTGTCCTGGCCCTTCCCGACGGTGACAGCGACCTGCCTCCTGGGGACAGCTTGTGATTTGTGCATGGAAGTCCCTGAAACTGCACTTCAGGCTGAGCTGTGCTTGTTCTCAGAGCAGGTCTTGTGCCACACAGCGATAGCTGTGGGTTTGTGCCCCCCAAAATGCCTGTTTATGGGATACGATCGAGGATGGGTCTGTGGGGAGCAGAGCTCCCAAAGCACCGGGCTGTGTTTGGGAGGACAATGCTAACAGGGTGCCTGGGCTCTCTGTCAGCCCTGCACAGGAACCCTGTACAAGGCCCTGAGACCCATAGAGCAGTGTGAAAAGTCCAGGGTGGTTCCAGCTGGGAATGGCAAATGCCCCAGCTCAAGGCTGGGAGGAGGGAACGGGGCAGCCACTGCTCTGCTGGAAGCAAAACTCAGCTCCGAGACATCCTCATGGGATGTCCATAGCATCGGACTGCTCCTTGGTTAGCTGCAGGGCTGGGGTTTTTCATAGCCACCTCCACTGAACGTGGGTTACTTTGCCTGGGGACGCTGACTGGGAAGGAGCTGCTGGGTTTGTTGGCCGAGGGAGCTGTGCAGAGAGGGAAAACCAGGTTGTTCCTGGCTGCACGTCGGGCTGTCTCGTGGGTGTCAGGCGTGTGCCATCACCTGTGTGTGTCCACATCAACACCGAGAGCCCCTAGGGCTGGGGATCAAAGCTTCCAGACAGCAAGGGCATGGGAAACAGGGGAGAACTTCAGGTGGTCGGGACGAGTCTGCTTTGTTTCCCCCCACGTTTCTGGAGTTTCTTCTCAAGGGAGATTGAGAGCATGTATTTTTTTTTTTTCCTCTTTGCTTTTAATTGTGTATTCTAATGTGAAACTGCACTATAGGTGCTTATTAAAGTGGCCTTCTGCTGCCAGAGTCGCTGTGTTTGATAGAAACCCCAGAAAATCCCCTGAGCCACAACGTGGGAATCCAATTCTTTTCAGTTGATGAGACTGTAAGCACATTTCCTTGGATTTGCAAGAACCATAGCAAGACTTTCAATCATTTGAATAAAGCAAAAGAATATCTGATGGGGGAATATTCCTGCTTTGCATATTCAAAACTTGCAGCCTTATTCTTAGGCAGCATCTATTCAGAGGAACGGGCCGTAAAGAGGCAAAGAAATATTGCCCAGGGGATTTAGGTGAAGATCCTCCAAAATTAGCGCCGTGGGGGGTTTGAAATCAGTTAGGTTTGATGCCAAAATTTGGAACGCGGACGCCTGCTGTGTGCCTCTACAGACAACTTGTGCTCCCTGCTCGTTGCCCAGTGGCGCTGGAAAACTTTATTTTAAAATAAAATGGCCCAAAGGAGCTCAGAGGTAGGGTGAGCATCCTGCCGTGGGGCTGAACCCGTGTCCTGGTGCTCCCCGTTCCCCTGGGGCTGGCCGTGCCTGTGCCACTGCTGTGGTTCCTCAGCAGGGAGAGGGACCTATAAATGCCTGACCCACGGTGTTTGCTCTACTGGAGAAGTCCCAAAACACCAGATACCTGCCACTTTTTTTTCCTTTTTGTACCTTAAAAACAAATAGCAGCAGTTGGTTCTAAAAATGAATCCCGATTTGGTGAAAAGCTCTCACTTTTCCAATCTAATTTTCCAGTCTTTTGTGTGTAAGTTTTTTTACTGCTGGCCTACAAATTCTCTGTGAGTCTGGCTAAAAAATGATTGTAATACTTCTCCATGCCAGTTAGGGATGCCTTTAAAAAAGAAAAATCCAAATTTTTAATGAATTCTTTGCTTAAAAGCGAAGCATCTCCCAGTTCGTATTTCAATTTTTTGAACTCTTACGGAGGAAAAAAAAAAATCAGGTTTTAATTTCTATGCATATTGAAATCCCCGTTTGCTGAAGAGGCAGGGTGTTTCCCTGCTCAGGGCTGCTGCTCGGTTCGGAGGAGGGCTGCTTTGCTGTGAAGGCAAGGTGCTGGAGGAGCACAGCAGCTCGGGGAAGCCTTGCTGTGGCTGTGATAATTCCCTGCCAGCTGCAGCCCGTCTTGTAGCTTGGTCTGGCACTGAAACGATGACTTCAAGGGCTGTTGGTGTCTCGTCCCCCATCCTTTGGTGTTCAAACTCGGTGATGTGCAGGAAATTGCCCAAATGCAAGCAGGGGGCGATAAGCGTTGGTCCCCTGGCATTTTGGCTGCTTCCCGCTTCCACCAGCTCTGCCCTGCCACTTTTCTGGAATCCGCTTGATCAGAGCATCTTACAAAGCCTTAAATGGAAGATAGTAGCATTTCTGATCTCATTTTCCAGTATTTCAGCTGTGCCATAATCTATTTACCACACAATTTGTGTCACTTTGATAAGCGGCTGCTTCAAGACTGCATTTATTAAAATCAAGAGCAGGGAGAGCTTTCAAGTCTCTCAAGTGTTGTAATAAATGTTTGAAATTAGTCATTACAGTGTTTGCCATGGTTCATATCATGGAGTCTATCTAAATGACAGATGATCACAGCCTGGACATGCACTTTTTTTTCTTTTAGTGGTGCGTTCGCAGCGGGGTGGAGGTGGCGTCGCGCCGGCCCGTGGCGGGGCAGGGGTGGGAAGGGAGGAGTGGGGAAAAGAGGGAAAGCTTCGGTGGGAACCCTTGTCGGAGTCTCAGGGTGACGGCTCTGAGCAGAGAAATGCTGGCTCAGCTCTTATGTCGCTGGCGAAAAGTGAAATAAATCTGGAAAACAGCCCAAAGCTGCCGCCGCGCGCTGCTTGTGATGGGGAGCAGGGGGTGCCGAGCACCTCTGGGCTCTGCAGGGTTCGGCTCTCCTGCATTGAAAAGCTCCAGTTTGGGAAATTCACCTCGTTGCTGTGTTGTAGATGGCTTCTCAGTGCCTGGCCACAAATTCATGCTGATGTGGTTGTTTGAGAAGGGAAGGAAAAAAACCCTCTTTGCTAAATGTAGGCATGTGTACGTCTGTGTATTCACACGTATAGGCACGTAGATGTATTAAACACATACAGCACAGAGAAGAGACAATTATTAAGACAAATATTCTGTCTCGATTCATTTTGTTCTTCGTTTTCCCATCAGGAAAGTAATAGCTAAATTTATAGTGTTGAGTCTGGGCTATAAATTCCATTATTTTCAGTGACTGTATCAATTACATCCCTTGAAAGGGACCCCAAGGCAAGGGGAGAAAATTGGAGACAAAATCTTTGGAAGGGAGGACGCGGGAGGTGGAGAAGCAGAGCGTTGCCGCCTCGATTTTTCCTTCCTCGTTAGCACGAAGCAGCACTTCATCCCTACGTAGAGCTCAGGGGGGCTTCCTGGTGATGCAGCCGGCGTGGCACCCGCACGTGGTGCGTGGAAGATCCCGTGGAAATAATCGCGGTGCTGCCTGCAAAGGGGAGCAGGGAAAGGGCTCGTCTGAATGTGAATTACACGTATATCTGTGCTTTGCTTTAAGTTGAATCGTTGGGGAAGAAAACAGTGAATCTGTTTGAAAAGAAAGCGAAATGAGTGAAGTACTCGTCTCTTGGCCTTGAGCTCAGAATGATTTTTGGTTTTTGCATTTGAAGGCCTTTTGCACTGGGACAAACTTGAGAAGGGAAGCATGAGAACCAAGAGCAGTGAGCTGACATGAGAAGTTTCTCTGGCAAACCCTATGATGTTTTATGGGGATTTGCTATTCCTCCTCTCAGTGCAAGTGACTGAATAGCTCTGAGCGCTCTTGGGACGGACGTGGCTGTTGAGGACACGCTGTTTCCTCCAGGGCTGGGTTTCTTCCCTGCTTCTCTCTCAGCATTGCAGAGCTGGGCTGTGAAAGGCAGGTCGGAGAGTGAAAGCTGTTTTAATCTCCCCTTGTAACATGGCCTTTTTGCTCCCTTCGTCGCCTTGAAGGTTGCTGTGACTTGCTTGGATGCGGGCGGGGAGACTCGCTGGGATATTCCCCACGTGCAGTGGTGGCACAACCGATGCCTCCAGGCATCGCAGTGGTCTTCTGTGTCTTCTCTGTCGCTTCCACGTGATTAAATTAGCAGCAGAAATTATTGTTGATTGTCCAGGGCGTCATACCCGTGTCTGGCCTCAGCCCTGGGACAGGGGAGAAGGGCAGCAGAGCTCCAGCCTTGGTGCTGAGCTCTCCTGCTTTGCTCTCTGCCATTCCCAGCTCTCTGCTGCCCTGGGGAGCCTTCTGGTTTTCTTAGCTGTGGTCAGTTCCCCAGGACATCAGATCAGATGAATTCTTGGGGATCTCAATCAAACGTTTCCTTCTTCCCGGTGCTGTGCCCTTCAAGCACCTCTTGAGCCTTTCACCCGTGCCACAGCTTCCTAAATCCTGTCTTCTCGAGCTGAGCTAATGACAAATGCTCTGTGGAAATCTGGCCGAGACCTGCTGCATCTCATTTGCCTAGAAAATCTCTCCCGGAAAGCCAGCAGCTTGTGCTGCTTAGAAAGAGATGGGGCGTGGATGGGGAGGTTGCCCTTGTGATAAAGATTAAACTTAATGAAGACTGCTGGTGGGCACCGCTCTGTCCTGGTGTCCTTTGTTTCCCGGTGTCGGGTGCGTGGTGGTTTCCAGGAGCTCCTCCAGGCTCCACGAGCCTCCTGCTGGATCATCTGCCCTGACACCCAGCCCTGCAGAAGCTGCCAATTTGTGCCAATCGCCGCTTTATCCCTCCCCTGTTCCTACTTGGAGTGACCTGGTCTTGTAATTATTTTTTTCTTTTAATGTATTAGCTTATAATTAAAGGATTTTGTATCGAGAGCATTAAGATATGACCTGCCTTACCTCCATAAATACTTTTTTTTCCTTACTTGCTGGGAAGGCTTTAAAAACATCCTCTTGGAAATTCATGCAGATGATATTTAGACATGCAGATATGCACTCCTGTTTTGCATGAATGTTTGACCTTGGGCAGAGCCGTTCAATGCAGGATGGATGTGTTGTGGCTGCATTTAATCATCTGAAGCAGAGATGAAGCCTTGAAAAACCACATAGACCCAATTCCCAATTCCCAGCCTCTGGATGGTAATGAACTTCTGAGAAATAGCTAATCAATAAATTGAACAAAAGACTCAGGCAGCTAAACCACTTTGTCAGGGCCTTAATTACAATTGCAGAAATAAATCGGGCAGGGGGGGTGGTTGGGAGCCCTTGCCAGACAGAGCTAACCCTTTGTAAACTGAGCACAGCGCGTCTGCGGGAGCACCGGGGCTTCATGCGTGCCCTCGGGGTGCTCTGGGCGGGCAAATGGCCTGAGCCAGGTGGCTACCACGTGCCCAGCAAGCCCTCACGGGGTGGCATCAGGGCTGGCCCTGAGCTCTGTGGCTGGTAAAGGAGCTGGAGCGAGGGCATATTTAATACATTGGGGTCTTCCCATGGGGAAGGTGGGAGGATGATCCCAAACAGCAGGCCACGCCAGGGCAAGGTGGGCTGTTTAGGACCAGATGCAGCCAGCAGGATGAAGAAGGACATCTGGGGAGAAGATGTAGCTGGTCTTCCCCTTGCATCCCTCAGCAAGTTTCCCAGTCGTCCCAGTAGCAGGGGTGGTGGAGCTGGGGAAGCTGCGGGGGCTGCCGGCTAAACCCTCGGAGGCTTGTTCTCCATGCAGTGACAGCAGCAGGCATTTCACGGGCACATCTCCTGGCAGTGTGTGCTGGAAAACAAAGGGAGTTTTCCTCGGGGATTGTCTGGGAGCTGGGTTTTTGCCTTCAGGAGTGTTACAGAACAGCAGCGCGGCCGGGCTGATGCAAGCGTGCGGAGTCGAGATTGTGGGCAGGAGGGCAAGAGGGGGCACCAGGGGCTGGGAGGGCACACGGGGGCTGGGAAAAACCACGGTGCTGAGGGGTTTGGGGCTGTCCCAGGCATCCCTGTGGCCTGGGCACTGCACTGCCCAAGCACTTGCCCTTCGGTGGCACAGAGAAGTGGTGATGCCTTGCAGGAGCGTGTCCCTGAGTGCATAAAGTATTTAAAATTGGACAGGACAGCGCCACTTGACAGCCCCATCCACCTGGCCTGGAGACCCAGAGCCCAAGGGACATGGCATGGGGACGCTGGCTGTGCCGCATGGTGGCTCCGTGAGCCCATCAGCAGCTGATTTGGGGGAAAAATTGCCCCAGGGATGGGTGCAGAGGTTGTGCGTGCAGGGTACGGTTAGCCCCTAAAGCAGGGTGTGGGGTCAGGCTGGTGGCGTTGGGTTGGCTTCTGCTCATCGGCAGAAATGGGATTTAGCCATCACCTCACAGCCCTCAAAACCCGAGCAGTAGGGTCTTCAAAAAAATGAAACAAAACTCCCGGTGCCATCAAGCAGCTGGGGGCCACCTGGTGCCATCGCACCCCGGCCGTTTCAGCGCCGTGCTGGGTCGGGAGCAGTGAGCAGCAGCCTGGCTCCATGATCCCACAGATCCGGGGACGGGCTGAGTGAGGAGCTGGGGGCACGAAGCTGCTGGCCATGAGCTCTCGTGAGCCCCTTCGCCTCGGTGGCCAGGTCCCTGCAGAAGCAGCAGGTAAATAAATCTCCAGCCCGGCCCAGCGGCCGTGCTGGCGGAGCAGTCCCCGGGCCGTGAGTGAGTTGCTGCTGTCGGCACCGTGTTTACTGCGCAGATAAAATATTTACAGCTCCAGCTTTGGTGGGAGCTGCGACTCTTCCCGGCCTCGTGAAGGTCACGGGAAAGTCAGTAAAATTTATGGATGGTTTATAGCACTTCTGTGCCGGGAGGCAAGGTTACGGGGCTGTATGCCGACACGTGGAGGCACGGAGGGAGAGAGGGAAGGAGGAGAGGCTCGGTCGCACCCTCGTCTCGGCAGTCGCTCCGTGCCTGCCTCTCAGTTATCAGTTGTGGTTCCTGTCGGTGGATTGGTGTTAAGGTTGTGTTGTACCAGGCGTGGTGGGAATACTCAGCACGAAGGTGGCTCCTGCCTGGGAGAACCAGGAGCCCTCTGGACTCACTGGACCTTCACCAGCAGGGCTGAGAGGAGCTGGAAGCATCCACAGGTACCTGGGGTCCGCACCCAGCTGCAGGCAGGGTGCGCTGCGCTCAGCCCCCTCCGAAATGCCCTCTCTTCAGGCACCAGCCTTCCCTCCAGGTGCTCCGGCACCATCAGATGGGTGCAGTGCGTTTCCACTTGGTGTCTTGTCTGCCCACGGCTGGGCAGGGTGCGATGCTCCACGTGCTTTCCTTCCCCAAAAACAGCGACGCTCGCGGTTGCCAAACGCTGCCTGTGGCAGAGGGCAGGCAGTGCCACAGCTCTCCCCAACAGGAACCCTTCCCTGCTTTGCTTGCTGCGAAACGATTTGCATTTCAGTGAGCCCCAGTAAAAATTTGATCAGTGGGGCTCTCTTCTCATCAGATCGTTGGAGATGTCAGCAGCGAGCAGAGAATTCCTTCAGCTGCGGGAGCAAACTCACGGGCTGCTCTGAGGAACCCAGCAGGCGCTGGCCGGGCAAGCTCATGGGTCAGGGAGAGCCCCAGAAACTTGCCTTTCCCTGAGCCAAACGCACGGTGCTGTCATGCAAAGCCCTCAAATGCCAGAGTAATTCAGTTGCACGGTGGTGGCTCCGGCCCATGCCATGGTCCTTCTCCTCTGAGGGCTACAAAGTGTTTATTTCTGAACCGGGGTTTTTCATTTAACGAGGCAGGCTGGAAGTCGGATAAATGAGAAATCCAGGAAGGAGCTGGGAATTAAGTGCTGCCTGTTTCTATCAGCTCCTGGTCCCGTTTAAAGGCTGATAATTGAAAGGCTTCTCTGTGATCTTACTGCTAAGAAGGCTGGAGTCTGAGCATGGCACAAAACCAAGCCCTGCCGGCGGTTCCTAACACCCGGCTGCGCCCTAATGCGCTGCAGCGAAGTTGAGGCTGGCCCCGAGTTCCCACTGGGACGCCAGCGTCGTGATGCAAATTCCCTCCGCCTCATTCTGACCTCACCCTAAAAAATGATCTGCTGGAAACTGAAGGCGTCTGTCTGATCTGCTACCGGGGAAAGGAAATCTTAAGAACATTTGACAAAGAACGCCAAGTTGAAATTAAATATCGTAATGATATAAAACAGTAAGCAGATCTGCTTGACAGCCTTGACAGCTATTTGTTATAGAAAACAGCGTTTATGATGTCAGTCCTATAAGGGAATGTGTTTGAATTAAAATAATTACAGCAGATAGTACAACAAAGACTCCCTGTAGTCAATCATCCTGCACAAATACACGCCACAAAATCTTCCCAAGGAGCGAGGGAAGCGCCGGGGCTGGAGCCTGGCAAATAAACACGGAGAGGAAGCTCCGTGGCAAAGTCAGGGGGCTGCTTTCAGAGCCACGAGATTTCCTACTTTTTTCAAATTTTAGGTGGTGCAAATGGGGATTTTTATCTATTTTTCATATTTCCCCTTTCAAATTCCACTTATTTCCAGACAAGGAATGGAGAACCCATCTGGAAAGGGTGCCAAGGGACAGGTCCGGGTTTTGTTTCTTGTGTTGCACCTTTCCTCGTGCCCATTGCCTCCTCCTGTATTCCCAAAGAGGGAATAACTCTTTGGGTTAACTTCCTGCTAAAACTCAGCTGCGAAATACCAATACCTTGTCCTTGGTGTCTGTGCCCTGCAGGCACTGGTGTGTGCAGCGGGCAGATGTGGTAAGAAGTGTCCCTAAGGGTGCCCAGCGGCTCCGTGTCACGTAAACCTCGGGCTGCAGGCTCTGCTTGGCCTCTTCTCCAAGGGATGGGTTTGCTTTAGTCATGGGAAAATGGCTCAGGTACCTCTTGGGAGACTTGGGGGGAAAATGTATACGGGGTAAAACAAACAACCCCACACCAAATATTGCAGTGACCGATTCCTGTGCAGGAGCCCCATCCACACAGCGCCTTGCCGAGGGAGGGGACCCTCTGCTGGGATGTGCCCCGGCCGCCCCTCAGGAGCCCGCTGCCAATTGCCACTGAGAGCTTGCAGCCAGCAAACCCAGCGAGAAGTGCCGGCACCCAACTGCTGCAAGCGGTGCAGATTTGGCCCCTGCCAAGCACGCTGAAGCTGCGTGTCGCATTTTAGCGTTGTTTTGGTGTGCGCTGAGTGCTCGCGAGGATGTGCCCGCTCCTGAGAGCGGTGCGTTGGTGGCTCTTCTGCTGCTAAGTCGAGTCTAGCTTTATTTGAAAGACAATACTTCCACCCTTCCAGCTTCAGATTGCATGTAAATTGCTTAGCGAGTTGTATAAAAAGAGGCAGGAGAGGATTTTTTAATTTTTTTTCCTAGGGAATTTCAAACGTTTTACAGGTTTGCAAGGCTGGAACGTTTGTCAGCACTTCAGAGCTCTTGCATAAAAGCAATTACCAGCGTTTCTCTCTCTCCTCCTTTCTTTTGTTCGCTCCTGGTCAGCCCTTTCCAGCAGCACATTCATTGCCGAGACGTGCTCTTGGCTGCCCAGCTGGTGTTTTCACAGGTGTGTGATGCGGGAGCGCAGAGCCGCAGACAAAAAAAAAAAAAAAAACAGAGCCCAAATGAAAGGAGCAGAGAGAACATTTCATTGTTTGCCTTCTGCTTCCCGTGCCCTTCCTGCTCTCCCCAAGAAATGCTGCCCCTGTCTTTTGCCAAAGATTGCCTTTATAGCTTAATCCTGGTACAGAGCTTTGACAAATGGAGACCCCCCCAAATATATATATATATATATATATATATATATGTATGTATACATCTCCTTGTTTTTTCTGATAGCTTTAAAGTGAAAGTGGTTCAAGCAGTGGCCTGCTGATCTTCTGTGGCTCCTAAATCCCATCACAGGCCTAGTGAAAACGTTCCCTACCCTGCCTTTTGCACCCCAGCAGCACTCTCAGGACCAGAAGCGCCCCCGGTACTGGTGACCTAACGCTGCCCCCCTGCCAGCAAAACCTCCTCGCAGGGGCTCGCTGTCCCCTCATGTCCCCAGCCCATCGTGCCAGGGCATTACTGGGGCTCTTTACTTTTCCAAGAGGTGAGTGAACCCCGGGAGTATCCTGGGCTCCTGCAGCGTGGCATCGCTGTGTCTCAGGGTCGCCCTGTGCTGCGAGGTGAAGTCCTTCTGTGCGTTGTGTTGGCAGTCGGGGAAGGTCTGTCCGTGCCTGCTGCCGGGGTGCCTCAGTGTTACGGTGGGTTGAGATCCTGAGCTAAGCGCCTCTGGAGGGAGGCACCGAGGGTTGTTCTTGGCCTCGGCTCCATGAAATCACTTGGAGAAGTGATTCTGGAGGTCGCCGCCTGTGCCTGGAGGTGCTTCTCCCAGCAGAGCGGTGCTCTCCCTGTGCCCCGCCAGCAGGGCTTGGGTCAGCATCTCCAAAGCCACCAACAAATCCCTACAAAATGCGTGCCCGTTCCTGTACTCCTGCTGGCCTCCGTGGCCTCCTGTGGCAGCACTGCCCAGAAATGATGTGCCAAGGGCAAAAGTCATCCTGTAACCAAAACGAGGGAGCCTGTCCCTCTTCCAGCCTAAATTTACGTGTGTGACACCTGCAAGGACGGAGTTTTATTTAATGCCCTGGAAGCTGTGAAAATAGGGAATCTGCAGAGCATCTCGGCTCCGCGCCAACCAGCTCCATAACAGGGCAAGCTGTTCTGCTGCCGTTCCTTTTCTTGGCTCCAAATAGTTGCAGTGAAACCCTTGATGCTATTTGAGCACTGGGTGGGTTGAGTTTTTTTTTTTCTTGGTGTGTAGTTTAATTACAGTGAGGCTGTGCGCTGGCTCTCCATTAATAATACAGTGAATTTCAGCAGCAGATTAAATTTCTCTAAAGTAGTAAATTGCAGGGGAAAGTGGAGGAAAGTCATGGTCGAGGAAAATAAGTACATTATAGGTCCTTTATTAGATAGAAGCCCATGGCATCAGGCAGACGGGTTCTTACAAACACACACATATGAGAAAAACAGGGAGTGCATCAATCAGCTTATCAAAATCACTTAAAAGAAATGGGCTTCTGCTGAATGTGTGCAGTGCAATAAAACACCGGTGTAACGCCGGACGTATATTAACTGGCACAGAAAGATTATGGCACGTCCATTACTGAGCTTCCTCTTCCTGCTGGCTGCAGAGAGGTCTGGATTCCTGCATAATGTGGTCCTCACCCCCAAACTTTATTTTATTGCCCTTGTTATATGCAGGCACGCCATAAAATGCCATTAGAGGCAGAACAGCCACATGAGAGCTGCTGAGTCTGCCCTGAACATCAAATGCACTTCGTAAGGGGTATGTAAATAGTCTGCTAATCCGGGGCAACCTGAGAACGCAAAAGAAAGGAGAAGTGGGTGAAAGCCCCGCGCACGCGCTTCTGGTTGCGGTCCCGCAGCGCTGCCCCCTCCGGTGTCACCGTGCCACCAAGCGCCCATCCTGCTGGGCCTGGGCTGGGGCTAGCCTTGCTTTGGCCAACAGTCAGTGCCCGAGCCAGTATTAGAGGCTGTGATGGGCGGGGGAAGGCTTTCCTCGGGAGCTGGGGGCTCTCGGTACATCAGCAGTGGAGCTGAGACCGCAGCTCGGCGCGATGTGGGCGCACAGAGCCAGGAGGCGATGGAGGCACTGAGGTGCCCGAGGGGCTGGGGAGCAGCTCGGGCTTTCAGCCCTGTCCCAGCACCCGGCTCTTGCCAAGAGGTGCCAGCGCTTCGGGTACGAATTATGCAGGCTTTAAGGAGTCACCCAGCAGCTTTAGGCACTCGGGACGGTACAGAAATGGGGAGCTGCCCTGCTTGCCCTGCTGAATGGGCTGTGGTGGCAGGGAGACGGGTGCGAGCGGCTGCAGCAGGGCTTTGGGCAGGCCCCACGTGAACACACACACACGTGAGGACACATAAGGTACCGGGGGTGCACACAGGACATACCAGACCATTTTTACAGCCACTTTTTGGCCCTAGAAAGTGTGCATAAAATCAAATGAGATGAAGGAATTTTTCAACCCAAACCGTAAGAGACCCCGGGGGGGAAAGGGGGGGACACACAGGATTATGGACACTTATAACTAATGCAAAATAAACAAGGCAAAATTATATGTAATTACTCCTAAAGTCATTTGCTTGTTTCAGTAATTGACCTGTGCATTCTTTAATCTTTAATGCTCCTTTAAAATTCAGCCTCAGGGACTCATAACATTTATTGACGTTTGTCATGGTTAAGGCTCTAGAGGAACTGGGCTTTATTAGAAGTCTTCAAAGAAATATCAATTTCGGGATAAGCAGCATTAATATTTTGTACACAACATCATCTGCTTAGAAAGCTTTACTAGACTTTTTTTTTTTTCTGTCTTACGAAAAGCAAGTGAAAGTAAAAAAAAAAAAGAGGCAGTTCTGGGAGTGGCTGTGCATGAACTGCCGCTGCTTGGGGGAAATGCATTAATCAAAATGTGAGGCTGTGGTGAAAAGGAAAAAAAAAAAAAAAGCTGATGGAGGAGACCTGCTGTGTGTGTTTGGGGCAGGCTGGGCGGAGAGGGCACTGGCGGTGCACCTGCAGGAGCTGATCTCTGCACGCCCTTGCCCGCTCGTGCTCCTCGTGCTCTCCCCCCTGCAGCAACGCCGCCCTCTGCTCCCAAACTGGGGCCGTGAAGCTCACAGCCCAGCCCCGAGCCTTTGGGATCCTGCAGGCCAGAGGCACTGCACGTGTCCGAGCGCCAAGCAGAATTAAGGGAATTTTTCAGTGCTTCCATTGCTTTGTCATCAGGGAACTTTGTGAAAGTGCCGGTGGCACGGCCTCTGCTGGGAGAGGGATTGGCACCGCTTGGCTTCTGGCAGCTTTTCTTCCTCTTTCTTTTCCTGCAGCACACAGGGTGTAGTTTGGAGGAGCCAAAGAGCTCCCGATTACACCGCGAACTCTTACACCGAAAACTGGGCTCGACAAAGGGCGTTTCTGAGGGATTGCTCCAGCTTTTCCTCCAACGTAACAGAAACCAGGTGTTTTTGTTAAAGAAATGACGGCGTTGAGTTCGTAATGACTGGCGTAGCCCTGGAGCTGCTAGAGTAATGGACTTGTGTTAAACACTAGGGCCAGGCTGCAAACCCTCGTGGCTGTGCAGTCATCACCAGAAACATTTGGGGAGCTGCCAGCGAGGCTCCTGGTGGATGCCAGGTTTGGAGATGCGAGCAGCCTTCCTAGGGAGCTTCCGTGTGCTCTGGCTATTGCTGTCCCTGCCTCTCCACCTGAGGTGACAGCAGATCAGCTGCTGGCACTGATGATTTTGAAGGGAGGCGTCCTTTTTGTCCGTAATGGCTTTCCCTGCCTGCGCCTCAGCCGTGCCATGGCTGTGCCCGAGCAGGGCTTCCAGCAGAGTGGCGGAGTGGAGCTGCCTCTCGTATTAAGCACCAGAGATTTCATTAAATGGCAGAGGAGGGAGCTTGTGTGGAGGGGAGGTTCACCCCAGAGACATTACAGATTGTCTCATGCTATTTAAGTGGGCTAAAATTAGAGGGAAAGAATCTGCAGCTAATTGGACTCGTGCATTAATCATGGTCTGCTGCTGGAGTACTTCACCCATTAGAATGTGTTAATTTGGTAATTACAAGGTGGGGGGGGAGGTCTCTCTTTGTAATCCAGAGCCCTTCTTCATGCTTCCTGCACATATCAGAAGCAGGTACAGCGAGGGGTTGGAGGCAGGACTGGAGGGGGAGCGAGCTGCCTGAACCACCTCCTGCCGCACACGTGAGCGCGCAGCCTCGCCGGCTCCAGACACCTATAATTAAACTGGGTTAGATATTGGGAGCAGAAGGTCCTTGGTTTTCAGTTAACAGGTAATTAATTGCATCTCCGTCTCCATTGTAACTTTCCCCCCCCCCCCCTCTCGTTAGGAGCAATAATGCAAATGTTTGGTGGCCTCCTGCGCTGGGGAGAGGAGGAATTTCTCCTCGTTCCTCTTTTTCTAAGGCACCTCCGAGGCTCGTGGCAGATCTGCTCCTGCCGCTCGCCCAGGGCTGATGTGCTCAGCCTGCTGGCAGCGATCCTTCGGCTGGGGTGCGGTGCTCCAGCTCCTCCCTGTGCCATGCCCTGGGCTGCAGCTGTGCTAGCTGCTGTCGTGCTCCTGCCAGCCCTGCTCCTGGTGGGGTTTGCTGGGCTCGGGGGTGCTTCCGAAAACCAGGGCAGGTGGAAAAATAGGGAAGAGAGTTAACAAGATAGGCAACAGGCAGAAAGCTCAGCCTGGAAAATGTAAGAGACGAAACACTGAGACAGCCAGCGCAAAATATGGGTTTTCAGAGGGGTGTGAAACACTAATGAGTAAAAACACTGTGAAGGATGTGCTCTAATGAGAAGCAGAGCGGAGCTTGCGAGGCAGCACAGCCCCCGGTGCCTGCGTTGTAGCAGGCGGCTCCGTTCCCAGCTCTCCCCTTGGAGGCAGTCACTGAGAAGGGGCCTTTCATGTGAAATCTTTTTTTTTTTGCCTCTCCCCGTGCATTTGCTGGTTCACCCACGGGGTGGTAGCTGCTCGGGGTGGGTGATGTGTGCTGCACCGTGCATCTGGGCAGGTTGATGCTTGCTGGCCCAATTCCAGCACCCCTCCAGAGCGCTGTGCAACCCTCGCCGCCGCTCCCCAGCAGATTTCCGTGCACTCCCAGCTGCTCTGCGATCTCTGCCAAGGTCGCAGCCCCGTGCGAGGAGGTGATGGATCTGCGGGAAGTCTGGGCCGTCACAGGCAGCCCTCAGGAACCGCCCTGAAGTGCTGACCTCCACAAACCACATCATTTTCCACTTGGGCACCTCCAGATTGGCTCTCCGGATCTGCAGGACCAGGAGGCTAGTTTTGACTCGATTGCAATCATTTGCTGGCTCATTAGCACTAACTCTTTAAAGGGGCACCTTTAATGTTAGTAAGCCTAAAACACGGCCGCTATTGCCCCCCTCTGTCACATCTCCTGGCAAATTCCAGGTTGTCAGCCTGGGAGTGCTCTCATCCCATCCACAGCCACTGAAGATCAGCAGCTGTGTGAGCAAAATAAGGAAGGTGCCCTGAAAGGGGCCCAAAGCTGCATTGCAGCCAAATAAAAACCTTGCCGAAAGCTTGATTGACTGATGATGGAATTGGTGCTAGAGGATGGTGAAGGTGAGCTCAGCCTTCGTCTCAGGTCTGCCTGCTCTGTTGTGCTGTGGTTTGGGGCTGTTGAAGGGCGTCTTCGTCTTGTGAAATGACAATAAATGGACAGCGGGTACAAGGGGAAGTGTGTTTGTACAGCAGAGCTTTGTTTTAAATTTGAACAGGATTGCAATGTACGGTAAGAAAACAAAGGTGGTTAAAACAGCCCAGTCTTTCTAAAAAGTTATTTGCTGCTCCTGGAGCTCGTTAAACCGAACTGGAATTCAGAGCCGGGATTCTTGTGAGAACGATCCTTTTGGTGCCGTAAGGGTGTCTGTGGGCTGCAGGCTGCACCCCTCGGGGTAACGCGATTACTGCCCCGTTAAGGACAAAGACCACCCCCTGACTTCTGTTGTGGGGATGGCCGATGTGAAGCCTCGCTCAGCAAAACGGATGATTAAGGGATAATTTGGCTGGAACAAATTCACCATGAGCAGTGACCGGGTGTGACGGGCCCAGGCTGGGCTTCTGGGCCTCGTCAGCAAACCTGTGCTGGTAGGAGCCGCTCCTCAGCAGGCTTCCCAGTCGCTTGCTGGCAGGTGATAACCAAGTGCTTTGAACGATACAACCAGCCTTGGTCTTTGCCAGGAGCAGCGACAGTCGGCTGTTTCCAAACAGCTGTGAAAAAAGTTCCTCTGAGGGTGCAGCTTTCCGTCGTGCTGGAGTTGGAGCTGTTCCCAAACGTGCCCCCATTTGTGCATTTATTTACCTGCTCACTGAAAAGATATTTTTCCCAGGAAAACTCAGCTCTGAGAGATTTCTGGTTTAAACTTAAAAATGAAATTTTGGCATGGTGACTATTCGCTTGGAGACGTGCGTAGCGCATCACCCGTCACGCTCCTCTCCTCCGCCGTGTCAGCCTGGCAGGTGCCTGTTACCGGAGGCACCGCGCTTCCCCGCAGATACCATGTTTTGATCAGTGTTCAGTGCATTCCATTACTTTAAAAAAGAAGGAAAAAAAAAAAAAGGCAAATAAAAGGTAACATTTCACCTCCTATTTCTGTAGGTTACCGCTAGTCACAATAGGCAAAGTAATGCACAATTATCATAAATATGAGAACGCGACGCGTGTTGCACTGACATTTCGGGCTGTTCTTAAACAGAAGGCTTTACAAAATGCCATCATTTCGTGGGAAATTTGTCGGGAACACTTTTCAGTGGCTGTTTTCCTTACGAAAAGTCCCAGGTTTCGCTTCTCCTGCAAGCCTGGAGGCAGCGTGCGATGCAAGTGTGTTTGTGGGGCAGGGCAGAGCTGTCACCCCCGCGTCCCAGGGGCTGTTTGTTAGCCTGGGGTTCTGCCCTGCTGTCAGTGCCCAGTTCTTGTTAGCAGCAGGGATGCTGAAGGCGCAGGCGAGGTTATGAGCTGGCTCACCCCAGCGTGTCACAAACCCGGCTGGAGTTTGTGACCAACCAGCAGGGTGTGAACCACAGGTTGGGGAACATTTCTGTAACCTCTTGGGCTCGGGTGCGTTGTAGCAGCTCTGCGTGGAAGGTTTTGTCCTCGGAACAAACAGGGAGCTCCTTTGGGAGGGTGGCTTTCAGATGCTCTGCGGCCCAGGATTTGCACAACTGCAAACAAAATTCCTTTTTCCAAGTTGGCATCAACAAGTTCTCAACGTGGAGGCTGAGTGCACGTGTCTTGGGATAACCTTATGGCAACACCAAGACTTTGGTTGCATTAAAAAAAAAAAAAAGGCAGCCTTACACTAGGAAATAAGAGCCTAATGTGTGCCTTCAGGTTTGTGTGTGCTTTGCAGTGAGCTATTGCTGGTTTTAGAGCAGTGGCCCTGGGAACCTGATGTGTTTTCAGCATTTTATGCAAACGCATCGTCTCGCGCCGAGTAGCGTGTCACGTAGCATAAATCTGCAGGAAGCCAGCGTTTGTGTGGCTCCTCGCTTCTAATGCATCCTGATGCCAGGCAATTAGTCTGCGCTGCTTGCAGCTGTTAAAGCCTTCCCGGGCAGATAGCGGTGTTCGGGAGGTGCAGTCCTCTTCCTGTGCTTCTCAGCCCTGGCAAATTTGCCCAGAGAGCCAGGAGCTGTGAAATTGGGCTGTGTGTGAAGGCGGTGGTGAAGGCTGAGGTCTTTGCACTTGCATGGCAATTCTCCTGGGGGCAGACCGGGTGACAGCAGGGGCGGTGGGAGGCAGGTGGAGGCTGCAGCACCCAGGAGGAGCACCTGGAAGGAGCACAGCTCCCGGCCAGTTCATTCCCCTTGGTCTGTTTGATCTGTTACCTTTTTTAAAATAAATAAATAAAAAGAAATGAGGCAGAAAAGTTATCTGCTGTGAGTGTCGCAGAGGGGAGTGCTGGTGCTGCAAGCGCGCCGCCGAGCCCTGGTGCCTCCTTCCCTTTAATTGTGTCCGTCGAAAGCAGAGTCCTCGAGCGCTAAAGGAAGACGATGGCAAACTGCCTTGTTAACCTATTTTAAGTAAATCTGTATTGAGTTTCCTGCTGTGCCTAAGAGCTGGAAGTCCCAGTAGAGTTTTATATTTTATCCCTGCGCTAGCTTGCTCTGGACTTTAATTCCCCACTTCCTTTCTCTCCTACCCCAAAAGAAATGCAAATTTAATTTCACAGGAAATAAGAATATACTTGAATAAGACATTTTTTTTTTTTTTGCCAATATCTCAGTGTCTCCCACTGGTTAGTAACTAATTTTGAGGGATCTAACATCTTGCCTTTCTTAAAACAAATTCTTTGCATAAAGCAGCCTCCCACAGGCTCCGTTAGCACAGAAAGGCAAAATATTTTAGCAGGGAAAAGAATTTTGCATAGAAGAAAAGACGGCAGCACAGGCCACCTGGAAGATACCGGTAGGCAATGAGGGAAGAGAGATTGCAGATTTTTATTAATAAATTTAATTTAATCTTCTGTAGCCTTCTTGTAAAAGTCCCTCACCAAATTGGCAGAGGGTGTGATATATGCGCTGGCTACGCTGAATTGTCGCTGTTCCTGGAGTACTTCATCTGTTCCACTGGAGACCTGGTGATGGTGTTTAATAGTTTAGGTCAGTAAGTCATTATGAAAGCCTCTGCTGAAATAACACTCTTGAAATAATAGTATCGCTGTGGACTGTATTGTAAAAAATTCGGCTTTTCTTCCCCTCTTTGTTAGGATTTTTTTTTTTCTGTTGTGATGTGCCACAAAGGTGGTAGCGAGAGCCACCGCAGCTCCAGGGAAGGGCTGAAGGCACGGGCAGCTTGCTCTGGGGGGGGATTTAGCCTGAGAAAATGAAGAATGAGGTGGAGCAATGCTCTGCCACGAAGCGTCCAGGTTGTGTCCTTACCAAATAAAACACCCAGAGAGACCCCTGGGGGGATCTCAGTTCCTCCTCGCAGAATTTGGCGCAGAGGTGTGGGCACTGGTGGTGTTCTCCAAACAGCCGTGGGGCGAGTTGTGATTTATGGCCCTGGATCGTGCGCTTGCTCTGCAATAAAGCTGGTGCTGGGGGTGCTGCTGCTGGGCTTGGAAAGCGGCTGTCAGCCCTCGGCTGTGGAGCTGGGGCGAGTCCAGCCCCGCTCGGCCAACCCCATCCTCACCTTGTGCCGAATCGCTCTGCCAGCTCCGGGCTTGTTTTACCCCCGCAGCTCCCCGGTTATTTTGCTCAGCCTTTTCTCCCCGGACCTCCAAAACAGCTCCTCCCAGGGCATCGGGCGATGCTCTCCACCCGTGCTGGGGCTGGCAGCGGAGCCCCAGGCGCGTGGCTAGGCAACGGCGCGGGGAGCGCAGGAATGATCTCTCTTTGTCAGCCAGCCGAGCTGTTAGAGGTTATGAGATTCTTTTATTGCACTAATTTGCAGCGCGATGTGCTGACATTCTCTCCCTGTTGCACAGAGAATATATAAATTATGCCTGCAGGACGATTAACTGTTTGTCCAGGCTAATTGTCAGTATTAAATCTTGCTCAGTCACAGTTTTAAAGCTTAATTTAAACTCTCTATCTTTAAGGAATCTGCACTCCCACTCCCCCTCCCACCACGGGGAAAAAAAAAATAATAAAGATTTAATGGTTTAAGTCAGTTCCCTTTGTAAGAGCTAAAGTTATAATTGGGCGTGTGGATAGTGGAAGCATCTGCACACGATGAGCCTGTGGAGCTCTCCTTTTGCTTTGGCCGATAATGTTCATTTCAAATCCCATTGTCTTTGCTACCCTGTATTAATTTCTGAATTATGTATTATTGTTCTGAGCCCCTGGAGCCACAGCTATTCCCCACATCTATTACCGCATAAATCTTTGCTGTGTGCTTAAAACAGCGATGATTCATCCTGAAAGATGGAGAGGAACACAAGCGCTAATGAAACATCCCAGCCCTCCAAAAACGGGCAAAAAAAAAGCAAAAAAAGCTCCGCAGAGCTCCTGGTGCTGCTGGGGAGCTGGGGCAGGAGGGGGCCGGCCGGGGATGGGCCTGGCTGGGAGCCCCCGGCTGAGCCCCTGCCGCGGGACAACCCCTCGGAGCTGGGACTGTGAGGGCGCAGGAGGATCTCTGGCCGTGCTGGCACGGATTTTCTGCTTATGAATGCTTGTGTTTAATTCTTCCTCTTGCTGTAGTTGATTTATCCCACCGTGAGGAGAGGCGGATGCGTGCGGGTGGCCCGTATCCTGAAACAGAGAGGAGCCGTGCTGTGAGCTGGCTGTTTCCCAGCCCTGCTTGTCCCCAGGTTTGGTTTCCTGAAGCTCTCCTGCAGGGTTCGGCTCTCCACCACCTCGTCCTTGCTGGGACAGTCAGAGGCCAGCACCCTAATTAGCTAATTGGGGAACCAAAGGGTGGCATCACACCTGGGCTTTAAAACTTACCGCATTTCTCCTTGCCTGGCTCGGCTGGCAGTGACTGCCATCTGTTGGGAGCACCACCAGGACCCCCGGCTTTGGGGACACCGTGTCCCCCCCAGGGACAGGTGGGGGTGGCTCGGGGGGACTGCTGAGGACACAGCACCTTGGGGTGCTCCTGGCTTGCTGGGCAGCCCTGGGGACGTGCTGGAGAAAACACTTGTAAACCCTGTTCCTTCCGACACCTCGTGGAGAAACAGAAGGGCTCGCAGCGTGCCCTCGCGCCGTTCGAGTCCCTTCGAGGAGCGACAGCTTCCCTCGCTTCTGTCCTGAAGGCTGCAAAATTAGGGTGAGCGAAAGGTGGGGGGAGGAGGAGGGAGCAAGTGAGGCTCGGAGAGAAATGCCCGAGAAGCACAGACGCCTGAAGGTAGGGGAGGAAAAAGAGCAGATGAGAAGGTCCCAGGGGTGGTAATGAGCAGCCTGGCTGCGTGGTGGCAAAGCGCTGACGAAGTGACAAGAACCGGAGACCTCGGCCTGGCTGGCAGAGGAACAAGGAGGCCAAGGAAAGGAGGCTCTGCAGGGGCCGGGTGCAATGCAGCCGCTTGCTCCTTGCTGCTGTGCCGCGGCCCAGAGCTGTGGGACTGCAGGTGTCCCCTGAGGGGTTTTATTTCTTGCTTTTATCCCCCCGGCTCCCAGAGCAAACGTTCCCGCTCGCCATCAGAAATCTCCTTCCCTTTCCTGTGGCTCAGACCTTGCTCTGACTGCTCGGCTGCAAACAGCAGGGCTGGGGCAGCGACTGAGGCTGGCTTTCTGCTCATCTGAAAGTGGCTTTCTGCTGCCACCTCGATGCCTCCCCAGGAGGGTGAGCACGGGGACGCCACCGCTGCAGGCCCAGCATTTCGGGTGCCTCCCCGCAGCCGCCCTCCTTTCCCTCCCCTCTGATGGGGCCAAGCAGTCAGGGGAAGCCCCAGCCACCACCAGTGGGTGTAAGGTCAAGCCCTTCGAAGCACAAAAGTGGCTTGGGAGGAGGGAACCATCGAATACCTTTCCCTGGAGAATAACAAAGGCCAGGGGCTGAGCTACCTGGGGTGGGCAGCCGGAGAGCGCGCAGGGGGAGGGCTGCTCGGGAAGAGCTTTCCTTAGCATATGCTCTGCATATTTTACTGCCAGCGAAGATGTGGCGATGATTTAATATGCAAAGGTAGATATGGCATTGATATGCATCCACGCTGCATAACATGTGCATACATATTTCAGAGGAGGTACGAGGCAGCGCAGAGCTGAAGGCGATTTATCAGGCTCGCGGTCAGACGTGCGAGACCTTCACAGCCGGAGGAGATCCTGCGAAGGAGAAACAACGGCGCCTTGGTTATTATTAGTTGCATTTTTAAATAGAAAATTGTCAAGGTGCTGAGGAGCCAGGGGAGCGGAGGGGGCTGGAGAAATGCTGGGATGTGGCGGAGGAGCCCAGTGTGGGTAAACAAGCCGTGGTGGCACAGGGAGATGGAGCGAGGCGAATCTTTCACCTGCCGCCCGTGCCCTCCTCCCCGTAGCGAGCCTGTGCTCAAGCCACAGCAAATGAGACGAGCGCGTCTGAGAGCTCTGCTGCCGGGGCTGGCTTGCGTTGTTGTGGTTTTCTTGTTTGTTTTGTTTTCTGTGGGTTTCGTCGTGTTTTATTCCGGGAGCCCAGCTCAGCTGCACAGGAAGAGGCAGGTTGGGCACGCGGCTGCGCAGGGCGAGCCCACACACCTCGCAGGGCTGCCCGCCTGTACCACATCCCTGCTTGGCTTCTCTCTCTTCTTGTAGAAAAGCCAGCAAAAGCTTCTGACACCTCCGTATGGGCCCGCAGAAAGCTGCAGCAAGCTAAAAACCGGGCTGTCCCTTTAGACAGCCCTGAGGAGCACCTGGATGCTCGGTGGCCCCCAGGGGAGTGCGGTGTGGTGCTGGCTGCGGGGTGCTGCGGGGTGGGAGTGCTGACAGCCTGTGCTTGCTGTGCTCCGTGACAGCTCTGCAGCTCAGTGGTTGCTCACAGCAGGGACTTGGAGTCCTGCAGGGACTCCAAGCAATGCTCCGTGCCCGCGCATCGAGGCGCAGTTTGCTTATGTTGAGCGGATGCCTCTCACCTCCCTCGCTGGAAAAAAAAAATAAATGGTTTTGGCTAATGCAAATGTGGTTTGGTGCGAGCGTGAGATCCTCACTGCTGCTGATGGGGATCTGCCAGGTTATGCGGTGTCTCTGTGCAGCAGGGCTCCCTGCAGGCTGCCCAAGCACTGCACCAAGGTCCTGCCCTGCCACCGGCCCCTTCGGCACAGTCCCGGTTCCTCCTGTCCTGCCAGCGTGCTGTGGGCAGCTCGGGGTTGTGCTCGTGGTTCCCGATGCTCCAAGGTCCTCCTGGAGCAGCAGCGGTTTGAGAGGAGGCCGCTGAGCTGGGCGCTGGGCACAGCTGAGGTTTGTGGTGGCCGAGATGGGTACACGCAGTAGCTCACATCATCACCCAAAAAGCGCTGGCTTTCGGTGCCAGAGCTGGGTGCTGGGAGGACGGAGAGGGCTCCTCCAGCGCCTCTGACAGCACAGTGGAAGCTCCCGTAACTCGATGGCTCTTTAATTATCTGGAATTATAGCGCTGCTCTCACCCTTTTTATGTTACGATGGAAGAAATCAGGACATACATTAATTATCTAATCCGTATGTAAAGTGTCACATATAATTTTCCCAGAGCAAAAGGTTCTAGCTTTTAAGACCCGCATCATCTCTTAATAACCATCTGTGAGGGAAGGAAATAATACCCAGACATGGGATTATTACCATGGCCAGTGCCCACGGTTGCTCCTTTTCCCACTTTTTGGGTGTCCCTGTTGCATGGGGCCGTTTGCAGGGTGACCTTTGAATGTCCCCAGAGCACAGCCTGCAGCCTGCTGGGTCCCTTCGGAGAGCCAAGCCCGAGCTTCTTGTTGTTGTGCAGGAGTTGAACCAGGAGCACCTCTGGGGCTCTTCAGTGATGTATTTTTATTTTATTTTATTTTATTTTGTTTTGTTTTGTTTTGTTTTGTTTTGTTTTGTTTTGTTTTATTTTATTTATTATTTTTTTCCTCGGTGAGTACAGCAAAGAGGGGAAGACCCCACAGCTTCCCTTTGACTAAGACGCATGGCAGCTGAAGAAGCCGATTAAGAAAATCAGCATCGCGTTTATTAGCCTCCATCCATGATGCATGGTGTTATGCTAATACGCATGAATTAATTACTGTTATTAATTCAATTGAATTAATTTGATAGCGCTGATGTGCGCGGTGGAGGTTTGTTGAGAGGGAGCGGGAGCTGCTTCTAGGAGGTGGCGCAAAGAAGGGGCGGTGGGGAGGGGGCACAGCCCCAGCACATCTGCTGGCACCACCTGATGCAGCGGGAGCCCAGCCGGGCCTCGCTCCCAGCTCCTTCCCTGCCCTCCGTGCTCCGACTGTGGCTTCGGCCCCTTCTGCTCGTAGCGGCTGAGAACAGGGAACGATTCCCTTCTCCTGTGCGCCCCTGGGGTTTGGCTGCCTGACCCCAGCAGCTCTGCGTGGGGAGGTGCCCAAAACTTCCCCGCTGCTCCAAAAAGTCTGCAGGGAGCAAGGGAGAGAGCCCGCCCCTCGTCCCAGGCACACGGAGATAATCTTGGCCCTGCAGGTGCTCGGAGAAGCGCAGGGCACGGGTAGAGGACCGGTGCCAGGCTGTGCAGTGTTTGCACACAGCGTTAGGGGGAAATCTGGCCGAGCCTGAGAAAGCTGCAGTGTGCGGGCTGCTCGGCAGCAGAGGTGAAACTCATGGAGTGAATGTTGCTAGAGGTTTGTGCTCAGATCGTGGCACGGGAGCTGTGTTGTTAAACAGAAGGGCCCCCGACGCGTGCCATAAAACAACCCCGGTCGCTATTCCCATCGTAAAACCCGGCGGTGCCAGCAGCACTGTGAAGCGCTGGGGAATGTCCCCATAAACTGGGGCCCGAGGGGCTGGGGCAGGGCTGTGCAAACCCTCCCGCAGTGCCTGCACCCTCAGGGGATGCTGGAAGCCCCAAGGCTTAGGGAAGGAAGGTGCTTGGAGCTGCCTCGCGCCAGTCCTGCAGGCACTGTTTGCGTTGCTGTGTTGTGTTTTTTTTCTTATTATTATTATTTTAAAAATCTGAAATAAATAAGAGGCAGCAGCAGGACCCCAGGCTGGGCTAGAGCAGGGCTCTGTGGTCGGCAGTAGCAGAAATCTGGTTCTCCAGGGCTGCTCCCAGCCCCAGGAGGGGCACGTCCGTGAGACCTGCCCCGAAACACCCGCAGAGCCCCACCGCTCCCCACACAGCTCCGGACCTGACCGGAGCCGCCAGGTAGAAGGGGATTTCCTCTGTACGTACATCTGCGTGCACATGAAGATGCATTAATTACACATTTATTAAGTGTGTCAATTATCCATACAGACATGAAAGTATTTTATGTTTATTAATTACACAGATAATCCACAAGTGAAAGGACGTGAAATACACGTATATATTTATCATACAGGTTAAAATCTGGGCTATATTTTTTTTTCCTTGATGCCATTCCCCCAAATTAAGCCGATAGCTTTGTGATACCCCGCAGGACGCTGGAAACAACCATCTGCCAGCTTCAGGAGAGCGGCCCGGATTATCCATCCCCATTTGCAGCCCCAACCCCGACTCGTTATCCACCTTTCTTTGCAGGTGGCTGTGCCTCTGCCGCAACAAACATCTCTCGCCTGTTCGTGCTGCTCTTCCCTTCCCAGCCTGCTCTTCCTGCAGTTTGCTGGCCCAGGCAGAGTGAGCCAGGGCTCCTGTAGCTGTGGGGTGGTGGAAAGGTTGGAAAAGCTGAAAAAATAATAATAATAACAATAATAATAAACCCTAGCATCCTATTCTGAGCACCCTGCTGTAGAGAAGGGGATGTCCCCTGCCCGAGCCCTCCCTGCACGCTGGGGCTGTGCAACTTTTTTTTATCTATTTTTATTTGAAGGATGCCTGGTGTCAGGCGGTGAGGGAGCACTTGTGGCTAACACCTCAACCCCAGAATAGCCTGTACCAGAGGCAGGGTGCAGCAGAAGAACAAACATGTATATTTTTAGAGTAACTGACATAGCTGGAAGAAACAAGTGAGAGTTGAGGCACGCAAACTGCTTTCCCAGTCTGAAATATTTCACTCGAGGGGGCCAGTTTTGCCCAAATTACTCCTTTTTTGGGGGTTCTGGAGCAGGCTTTGGCCCCGCAGGTCAAACAGCTCCGTATTCACAGCCCTTCAGCTCGAGAGCTGCAGCCGTGCCCTGTCCCAAATGCCCACATCAGCTCCCACAGCCAGGCCATCGCGTGCCTCCTCCTGGCCGTGCTCCTGCTGCCGCCCTCCTGGCAGAGCTGCGGAGCCAGGCAGGAGCGAGCCCCTGATCCCCAGCAGTAATTACCAGTGGATCTCGCTGCTTTTCTCTCGATTTTTTTTTTCCTTTCCTTTGTTCTTCTGCTGTATGACACACAGAAAACTTGTAAGACTCCGTTCCCTTTCACCTGGATTTGCTCTGCCCTTTCTGGGAGATGTGAGGGATTTGACTGTATTAACTTAATTGGCAAATGCATTGCTCAGACAGCTGTGACAGAGCTGACGGCGTGTGTTAGGCGTCAGGTTAAGTAGCTCCTGGAAGCTTTCGACACCTCTTGCGATGGCTACGAGCCTCCCCACCGGCTCGGGATCATCCAGCTTTGAAGTGGGCTTGAGAAAATGTGGCTGCTTTGGGCAAGGGTGGGAATAAACAGCAAAAGGAGGAGGCAAAGGAGCCTCCAGGAGCGTGTGAGATGCATTGGTAATGTGGTGTGCAGCACGGGCAATGGGGATGGAGCCAGCCACCAGGTTCCTGATTGTGCTAATGAGTATCAGCCACCAAATCCAATAAATAGATTCTTAAATCTCAGCTAATTGCCATTTTGTGCTTAGGAAAACGGACCTGGAGTGACCTTTGATAGCCCAGGTCCCCTCAGTTCACTGGATGCTCTGTGCACGCTGTGCAGAGCTCTCATTTGGGGGCTGGTTGGTCTCAAAGATGGCAACAGAGATGATGGATCCAGCTTTTGGGCATGGACCTGGCATCTCAGAACACTTCCCTCCCTCTCCTGCCAGCTTGGTTTCCGCAGGTGCTGGTCCTGGTGCAGCCAGCCAAGTGCTGGGCTGCTCCGCCGCGAGCTGCTGCACCCCGGGGTCGCTGCAGCAGCAGAGGTGGATGCGAATTTCACAGCTGGGAACGAGGCAGAAGTGCCTCCTTTCTGGTCCCTTGGCGATGCGGGAGGCTGCAGCACGTGCAGAGGCTTTGGCGTTTGCTCAGGAGGAGGCAGCTCCCCAGCAGACAGCGAGCTGTGACAAGAAAAATAGCGACACCGCTCCGGCTGCACTGATGGCCTGGCGGAGAAGCGCTGTCAATCCAAAAAGGAACCGTCCCCTTCAGTCAGACGTGTCGCTAATGAAAAATATATACCCCCAGACTTCCTTTCAGCCTCTATTATTAATGTGACCTTTACTCAACTGCTTCCCTCTCCTTTTGATTTCTGTGAATAAACGTAATGAGCAAGGTGTGCGCTTCACACGCTGCCGCCGCCATCCAGCAAGGGGCTCCGCTGGCGGGGCGGCAGAGGAGAAGGATCCCAATTAGCGCCGGCGGTAATGAGGGGGCAGTGGCAAGCAGGGGCGTCGCCTGTGCTTAAAAAGGCCCTCGAGGAGGTGGAGAGGGTCTCGAGGTGGGGTGTGAGGAGGCAGCCCCTGGTGGAGCACGTAGCGCCAACGCCGGGCTCCTTCGGGGCGGAGGAAAGCACAGCTGAAGCTTTTGGCCAGAAGTGGTTTGGTTGTGGCGCTGCGAGGAGAAGGGAGCAGGGTCCTGTGGGGGAGAGGGATGGGATTTGGGGTTAGAAACGTGCGCTTCTGGGGAGTTGCTCTGTTCAGGTGCTCTCAGACAAACTCGCTGCTTGAAACGAAACTGAGCTGTCTGAAAAGCTTCAGCAGCCTGAAGGCGAGTGACCCAAAATCAGGATGGATGGAGAGCTTAAAATAGCCTGAGTCCTACTAGTGGTGAGTCTGGCTGACAACAAAAACAGTATTAAAAGGGGAAGGAAAAAAACAAAACATCAGCTTTGCGCTGTTTTACTCAACAGCCCATCGGGGTGTGTGGGCAGCCAGGGCAGAGCTCTCCCTCGAATGCACTGAGAGGTGCCAGGACCACAGCCAGCGGGGTGCAGCGGCTGCTGAGCCTCCAGCTAGGGCTTCATTTGTCCTTAATCCTTCCCTGGCCTTTGCACTGTTTTCTTCCAGAAAAAAATCTTTCAGCCGAGTGGGAGAAATCAGCTTGGGCACCTCCAGCAGCCTCCGGGGTCCTTGTGCGTACTCGTAGCCAAAACATTTTGGAAAAGGCTCCTGGAATCTGGCAGGAGCTGGCTTTTGGAGAACAACATTGGCTTTTGCTGGGCCGTTTGAAACCTTTAAAAAAATCACAATTCCAGTGATTTGCTTGAAGTCCCTCGGACAAACCTTTCCCTGGCAGTGCCCCCCGCATGCTGCCCTTTCCCTGGCCTGAGCTGGGCTTTGGTCTGTGGGTGAGGTGGGCAGGAGATGGCCCCGCAGCGTGTTCGCTGGCATCCAGAGCTAATTCATGCATGCAAAAAGAAGCCCTAGGCATCCCAACCCCATAATGTTCTTCCCTCCTAAGTCTTTGGTTCCTTCCAAAAGGCAATACATGTATTAATATTGTCTGTTGCGGCGTGTAATAAATCCATTCATGTTTCGGAGGCACTGGATGCTGCGGTTGCAGCACTGTGGGCAGGCCGGTGAAAAATGAGGAATTCTGGCTTCCAGGCAGGGCTGGTGTGTCTGAAGGCCCGAGAGCAGTGAGGGGAAAGCAAACCACGGGTAGCTCCTCGCCCCACAATCATCCCCCTGCGTGCAGCAGCGAGGCCGGGGTCCTGCGTGCTCCTCGGTGCCGCCTTACCCATAGCGCAGGGCCGTCAGCCCTCAGCACCCCGAAACCTCATTCCCAGGGGCTTGCTTTGCAACCCCGTGTTCATTTTACTACTTGCAACGAGGGTACAAGTCACAAATAAGCAGCAGCAGCAGCAGTGGCCGCCCGGTGCTGGCCTTGCCATCGCCGCCTGCGTCACCGCTCCCCGGGGAGGCGAAAGGGGACGGGAGAGTTGGGAAGAGGCGGTTCCAGCACCGCCTGCTAGCACGCACCGGGAGCCTGGTGGCTGTTTGCAGACGTTCTCCAAAAAGGGAAAAAAAAAAAATATCTCTATAGATACGGGGGTGGAGGGAATCGTTGCATAAATTATTCACTCTAAATTCTTTGCTGGGCTTTAGGAGGTGCGTGTCCGTGGGAATGTGTGCGCATGGGGGGGTTGTGCCGGAACCATCCTGCGGGCCACAACTGAGCTGTGTTTTCGAGTCCTTTACCCCTGCTTGGTGTAATCCATTAGGGTATTTTTCTTGCCTTCCAGATCTAATCACAGCCAGCAATGCAGGTTGAAGCATTTCAAGTGTTTTTCCTCGTCTTATCTGGCTGCCCTTTTAACGTTGTTATTGAACGCCGGGGCTTGTGTTGATTTGCATGCCATTTTGCTTTTGATCTCCATGGCAACCGCTACCAAATGGCCTGAGAATAATAGAGGTGCTTTTTGGAGCTGTAAGCAGGCTCTGTGCAGAGCGCTGACGCCGGAGGTTTTCACGAAAATAAATAAATAAAGCGGAGATGAAGACAGCTATTGTGGCAAGCAGCCTCGCGAGCTGGGCAGCCCCGTTCCCTCTCCCCATCCCCGCGCCCCGGCTGGTTGTTACACATGACAGATGTTTTTGACAGCCACTTAAAAGAAATAAATACGTGGGGAGAGGGATGCAGGGAGGGACGGGCTGGCCTGGCAGCAGCTCCCAGCAGCGGGCAGATGAGGCTGTGCTGGTTGGTGCTTGCTGCACGGCGTGGGATGCTCGCCCTGCTGCCCCAGCACAAAGTTTGGGGTCACTTCTGTGCTGTCCTGCCCTCGGGTGCCTTTTCCCTTCTCTAGCTCACTTCAGCGAGCTGTGGTTTGGCAGAGTGCCCTCTTTAGGGCTCGTCTTGCGGGGCTGGCACGTGGGGCTGGCACGTGGGATGGAGCAGCCTCATGTGCCCGTGCCGAGGTGCCCCAGCCCACGCCGTTCCCAACCCCAAACACCAGCAGCACTGCTGAGGCCGTTTGTCCTCCCTGGGCTGGAGCTGGCACGGGGCAGTGGGCCCAGCGGCTGGGTTTTGGGGTGCGATTCCCCTTCCTGCTCAAGGTTTCCCCCACATTTTAAGGATGCTCATCACAGCCCCCCCCTGTCGCGCCTCCTTCCCAGTCCCGTTAGAGGTCCCTGCATGGTGCCACGGGGGCTTTGCTCCGCTCCTTCCCCTGCCTGGCCGCCAGCCAGGACAAACAAACCTCAGGGCAGCAGCTCCGCGGAGCAGGAAACCAGGGAGCTGTCTGGCTTGGTGGCTACTTCACATCTCTCCGGAGCACGGCTGCAGTTCAGGTTTGCCATTTCCCCTTCCCACCTCCGCCGCTGGCCGTGGCCGGCTGCCCGCAGCCATGGGCACGGGGAGCAAGCGTGGATGGCTGCAAGAATCGAGGTGGTGAAAGTTGGAGATTTTTGCTCAAAACTTGCTCCAGCTCCTTCCCTCGCTGCTTTCAGAGAGCTCGAAGAGCAGAATGCTGGATGCAGGCAGCGGGGAAGCTGCTCTCTGAGGGCAGGGGCTGCTGGAGGTGCTGGAGGCCCCTTCCCGTGCCAGCCGAGGTGCCCAGCGTCCCTGTGGCAGGGTGGCCGTGCCAGCAGAGCGGCACAAAAAGCCCCCCCTGTGCCCTCCCTCCTCAATTAACACCGCAACCACAACTTTGTTAGGCCGGGCGTGGAAGAAGGGTAATGAATCACGTCGCTCAGGGAAGCCAGGCCGGATCTGGACCCGCCACGAGCCGGTACATGGATGTCACTCCGCCCCCTCGTTTTTTTCCTCCTTGTCGCCCCCTCGGCTCCCCCCAAGCCGAGGCAGGCCGTCGCACTGTTTACCTGTCAGTCAGCGGAGGAATTTGCATGTTAGTTAAGCTGTTAGCATGAGTAATTACCGAGGGGGTCAGCGACTCCTCCCTGCAAGCCGGCCTGAAACGCTTCAGACCCGGCGCGCGACGTCTCTATCGCTGGAGGACTGGCAGCTTGCAGCCGGGGAAATGAATGCAAACGATGACTCAGGGCTAATTGCACGCTTTCACTATCGCTGGGGTGTACCCTGCGGGCTTAATTAGGAGACAGATTGGTCCCTCAAAGCGCGAATGGGAAGCAGCACGGTTGGGATGGTCAGGACAGGGTGGGCGAGGGCCAAGGGGAGCCGTCCCGTGGCGCTGGGGCTGGGGAGCCGATGGGCTGCCCCTGGGCTGGGGTTTCCAGCGGTGAGCAGGAGCAGTGTGACAGCTCTTTGCCTCCTTCCCAGGTAGCAAGCACCGTCCCTCCTGGACCAGCTCACCCCAGCAGGTTGCAGGGTGTCTGTGCGGGGCTTTGGTCTTGCCTGCAGTGGCATAGTTCCCAAATTCCATCAGTCTTACGTAGGATTTACTCATCTCACGGCCTTTGGTGCTTTTCCTCTCCTCTACGAGGAAGGGAGATGCGTGGCAGTGGCTCCCAGCACCCCGGGAGGTGTTCAGGAGCCACCCTTCCAGCCGCGGGGAGATGTTCTTCCTCGCTCAGCCCCAGCCAGGAGCTGTCACCGCGCGGGTGGACCTCCGGCCTGCGTGGGAGCCTCCCTGACCTGCATTCGCGCCTCTCAGCCTGTGTCACGGAGCACCTGCCTGCCAGCTGCTTGAAATTGCAGATTTGCCAGGACCTCTCCTGGAGATCGGCAGCCCCCATCTCCCCAGAGTTCATATTAGCAGAGCAGGCAGCGAAACTTTGGTTCCCGACAGCCTCCGACCGTGGGCGTGCGCGGGAGGCATCGCAGCCGCAGAATAAATTCTCGGGTCATCCCGGGATCAAAAGGAATGAGAAAAACTAATTGGGAAGGAAGCCGCCCCGGGGACTGGTGGTGGAGGAGCAGCAGGCAGGACTCCAGAAGGGGAAATGTTGTGGGGACGTGTCCTGTTGTGGGGGATTTTCCGTAAGGTCACGCTGTGGGGCTGGGGCAAAAGAGGCTGCGGTGGGGGCTCCAGGTGAGGGCTCGGCTCCCCTTGTCCGGGGGGTGTCACAAACAGAGCCCAGCACCAGGGCTGGGGGGATCCACGCCGTGTCCTGGGGCTGCGTGTGCACAGCCCGAGCAGCCTGGAGGGGCTTTGCACAAGGAGACACCACGGGGACATTTTTGTCTCCTTTGCTCACAAGTTTGCTTTCGTTTGGCCTGCTCAGAAACTGGAGTTGAAACGTTTTTTTGTTAGGAAAGGGCGCTTGCAGCTTTTGGTAAACTTAAGGTGCGAAAATAGTACAGAACAAAACGTTACTTTAGGAAATTGTGACGTTTTGGGATTGTTACCTTCAAACGGAGCTGTTGAATTTATACATAGATTTCTATTTATACATATGAATTTTTTATATTTGTATCACAACAGCGCGCTGAACAACCTCGGAGTTATCAAGGTGCGGCATAGAGCTGGGTGTTTTATTAATGCCATTGCTCAGTCGTTTATGGGATGCGGGTATTTAGCACTGCTAGGAAGAACTGCTTCACCAGATGAGTTTGTCAGCTGTGAGCGTGGTGCCTCCTTTCATTCTCCTGAATTTTCCTCTCTCACTCACAAGTTTTCATTGCACTCCAAATGGGAATCCCTGTGAAGTAAGTATTTTTTTCAATGAGGGCTGGGTTGATCTGACTGACTGAGAAATAAAAATACCCCAGAGTTTCAAGTCCTACGTCGGAAGACGTCACTAGAACATGCTGCTCGCTGCTCTTACTGCTACCCAGTAATGTAAAATTGTAACAGAAAAAGAGAAAAATAAACCTTAGGTAACATCACCTCAAAGTTTAAATGTCTTGAAATTTGTGTTAGACTAAGGGTTTTTCAAGGGGATGTTTTGTAGGGATTTCTCAAACACTGGGAACGTGTCGCCAGCCCCCAGTTCTGATTCCAGGGTTTTTTAAACATCCGCACCTGGTGTGGAACAGCAGCCCCGTGTTTGGGCTGCCTTTGCTCCTTGACCGCGCTTAGCAGCAGCCCGTGCAGCAGAGCCCGCGCCTTTTGCAATTCACGAAGGCTCCAGAATCAATCTCGTTAAGGTGGTGTTTGTTCCGAGAATAAATCACGGTTGTTTGGAATGCTTAAACTTTCAAAAGGACCTGCTCTAAAAGCCCAATTTTTAAACAATTGGATCGTGAGTGTAATATGAATGCAGTTAAGATGATAAATGCGGCTAATTTTCTCCCTCTATTAGCCCCTTTCACATGCTACTTACAAATGCCAGTCAAACTCGGCAATCCTTTCATTTTATTATGCGGTGACGAGGCAGTCGGATTAAAAATACATGATGGCATTTTCTGACTTGGATTTATACGTCCCGCTACCCTAGCTAATTTGGGGCTGACATTTGCCACGTGCGGGGCAGCGCTGCCTTCCCTGCCGCGGCCTCTCCCAGCCCTTGGCCCCTCCGATCACAGCCCGTGGAGCACCAAAAGCCTCTTCTGCCTGCTGTGTTGGCCTCAGCTGGTGGGAGTGCTGCTCAGGAGCTCGGGTATCACCCTAAGCAAGCAAGGAGCTGCGTTTCTTGGGCTCCTTCTCAGTAATTAGTTGTGTCCTTAGGGCAGTAGCTTCCATCCACTGCTGTAATCTCCATCTCTTTTGGCCAGTCCTGGTGCTTTTTCCTTTTTGTTCTGAAGCAGTCCACAAGCGTTGGAGGGGTTCGCACACCCAGCTTCGCCGGTGGTCCTGGCAGCTCCTGCCCTACCCCAAGCACCAGCTGTATCCCAGCCCGTCTGTAGCCCATCCCGACTCCTCCGCCCTGCAGCTGTGCCTTTCCACCCCTGTCTTGGTGCAGCGTCGTTGCAAGAGTGCTACCAAAGATCCCAAAAGGAGGATCCCTGGTGCATTGGTCTGCTTTTGCTTGTTATTATTATTATTATTTCCACGCGGGTGAGGCACTTGCTATTCCAGGTTCATCCAATTATAGTTAGGTCTGTGGCTGGGGTCCCAGAGGTGAAAAGCCCGGTGTCCAGGCGCTCAGCTCTCCAGATCAGCTATTGTTTCTTTAAATGAAAGGGACACTAAAGTCCAATTATTGCAATAGAATGGGCTGCTTCTTTAAACTGAAGAATTTGACTCAGCTCAAGGGATATTTGTGATTGCCTCTGGCTTCCCTGAAGCTAAAAAATTATATGCTTTCCCTCTTCACTAAATTAAAACATAGTTGGATTGGTAGTGGGACTGAAGGAAGTCCCTGCCTGAAACCCCAAGTGTCAGCCTGCTTTGCAAACTGTAAGCTAGTAATTGGTTTGGAAATAGAGTGAGTAGGTAAAAGGGCTTCCGAGCGGTCTGTGCTGGGTAACAGCCTGCCTGCAACGGCAGGCTTGGCTCTCTTTTTTTAGGGTTTTATAGCATGAGTTGTTAATTTTGGGTTCTGATATGTAAACGCAATTAAGGTTTGTGCTCTGTAAACACCAGGTATAACTCTGTTTCAACTACACCACATCCTCGTTTAAGTTCTCATGAAGCAATCCCTTTGTTTCCCAAATACCAGCCCCGTGCTGCTGTTCTCCCAGCTCCCTGCCACCAGCTGGGCTGGAACGGGGCAATTCCTGGAGAGGGGGAATCGCCAGCAGGAGCAGAAAGGCCCTGAGATCACTGATCCCTGCCACCAGGACACCGAGCTGTGCCCGAGGAGCCCAGCCTGTCCCCACAGTCAGCCTGCAGCGGGGGTCCCTGCTGGGATGGACTGGAGTTGGGGGGGCTGTTTTGGGAATAGGGGAGGGACTGAAGGCAGTGCTTTACCAGAAATGATGCTAAGCCAAGAGTCACTTTTGGGAACGATGGAGCTGCTCCTGGTGATTTAGTGAGCTTGTGAAAGCATCTATCACTCCCGAAGCACCAGTACATGCACGCAGAAGTCCATGAGATGGGCTGAGAGACCTGCCCTGGGTGCACTTGCTGGTTTGTGTCTGTCTGGGGGGGAACCTTCTGCTGAATTTTTGGAAGAGCGTTGCCTGCAGGCACAGGCGGGTGGATGCTGTTGGGCTGGGGGTGGCTGGGAGGTGGCCGAGCCATCGCCGTGGATCTGAGCAAAAACCTCCCCGTCCTCCAGACAGCTCCACGTCCTCTGCTCGGGTCAAACTCTGGTCAAACCCACGGGTACACCTGGCCCGTGTCAGACCAAGGAACAGGGTTGGCTCCCAGAGCCGTGTGGTGATGTTAACATCTCAGCAGCAGTTTTAGATGCCTTCGGAAACACGAAGGAAAGCTTGAAGGCCGGCTCTGCGAGGACCCGGCACACGAATGTTTCTCCACATCCACACAGAGTCTGAAACTTAGAATCAGAGACCTAAACTGCAGCAGTCAGCCGAAAAAGCTGCTTTTCTGGGGAGTTCCTTCCCTGCTTTTGCCCAGCTTTGACCACCAGGCAGGGCCAGCTCCTAGCAGGCTGCTCAGCAAACCTGGCTGCGGGGCCGTGTCCTGCGCCGAGCCCATCCACAGGGTGCTGACATAACGGCTATGCAAAGCAGTGTCTCTTTTCCCTTTTTTTCCATTTTTTTTCCCCTCTAGTAAGTGAAAGTAAGTCTTCTAAGCCAAGGTTAACAATATATATTTATGAGTTGTAGCCAGCTGCTTCTGTGTTTGCACATGTGTTTGTTAATGAAGAGTAACCTAAGGGTCAGGTTATTATGTAAATAACCATTGTCAAGGGTAAAGGTGAAGAACCCAGTAATGAGTTGTGTGTCTCTGTCTCTCTCACAAGCCACTAATGAATATTGGATATTGCCATTTGCAGGGCTTTTTACCCTCATTTTATCAGGGGGTGAGGGGCAGGGGTGGAAAGACAGGAAAGAGAAAGAAGTAAATTTGTAATTAAGTCGAGGTCTCTTTTTGCCTCTCTCCAAACCAGCTAACGCAAGTTATTTCCTCTGTAGGAATCATGTATGGGTGCGTATGTGTATATATACACACATATGTATGTGAGGCTGTTATATTTTTATATTTGATATAAAATAAAAACTGTCATGAACTGCGTCGGGGCAAAAACTGCCTCCCATCACTGGCTCCAGGCTGCATCGAGCCGTTTCTTTTGAGCCTCTGCAGCTCTCACTTTAGAGGATGCCCACAAATCAACAGTCTGCATCTTTGCAGATAATACTTAACTGAGGCAAAGCCAGCAAGCCATCGAACAGACTTTCCATTAGGAAGGTTAACAGCAAACCTGCCTGCGCGGGATTACTGACAGAGTGCGAACAGAAGGTGCAGTCTCATTGCATATGCTTTTAATATCGTGGCGCAGACAGGGAAGCCTTTAGCTCGCAGACACCTGACACCCCGCGCTGTTGTTAGGGTAATAGTGCAAATAGGAGCCGGGAGTCGTTCTCGCTGCTGTGTGAAAGCACAGATGCCAAGGTAGCACAACGCTGATTTTATTATCTCCCGCGCAGGATACGGCCAGACAGGCTTGCGCCGGGAAGGGAAGAGCAGCCTTGCCCCAAAGCAACGTATCTCTGCAAGCCTCCGTGTCATTTTCTTTCTTTTTTTAAATTATAGATGGTCACTGCTCGCCTCTAACACGTGGAGGATTTGCCCCACATAGTTTGGGGCAGGGACCAGTGTTGCTCGGCACGTGGGGCACCCAAAGCCACAATCTCCCAGCGGTTGTGCACATTGGGTGCCCAGCTCCCCTGACTGCCTTGGGATGTGGGAACCAGAGCGCTTTGCTGGCAAATCCTGGTGGCTTCCTCCCTCTCCTCCGGGCTCCCTTAGACTCCTGCCTCCCTGTGTAAGCCTGGCCCTTGGGACCCCCTGGGCACGGGGAGGACGAGTGGTGTGTCCGCGATTCAGTGCGGGCGCATCCCGCTGTGCCTTGTGGTGCTGCTGGCCACGAACGTCAGCAAGGCAGGACCCGGGGGGGCATCTGTCAGAAAATAAACAGTAAAAATAGTAAGAAGAAGATGCAATGGTCAATAATTACCCGCCAGACGATGACAGCATTGCTGTTTAAACGGGGTTTTGTTCACCTTCCCTGAATGTCAAAGCCAGGAGCTGGCGGTGGTGGGGGGCACGGTGGGACCCGTAATGCCGTGCCGCCTGCGTGAGCCTGGCTGGGTGGTTTGAGTAATGTCGTGTTGCCACTAGGGTGTCTCTGCAAACAAGATATTGCGTCTCCGAAGAGTTCCTAGCACACATAAAAAGCTAAAGAGAAATGATGGGCTGACTGGCTGAGCCTGGGCTTTTTGCTTTAATGATTGAGAAATAGGTGTTGAAATTGTCAATAAAAATAAATAAAATTAAGTTTCTCTAGTTAGGTGAGGAAAGGCGAGCCTACCTTTCTTTGCTGACAGGCCTTTTTGTTCTGTGTTGGCTTTTATATACGTGAAAAAAACACCATTGAGAGCTTCCAGGGAGCTGCACTGGGGCGGTTATAGCCATTTTTACATCCTTTATATGGGCTTAAATCCATTTACAGATGTGCTGGAGACAGAGAGACATTTTTTACAAGTAATTGTCATGTATACAAGGGTCCTTATGTGTCACAAAAAGATCTCACTTAAGAGAAATAAATGTGCTTTTCATCTTTTGTTGGCAGGAGCCTGGTGGTTGGGAAGAGGGTAATTGGTGATCTTTTCCAGGCCGATAACCAGGACAAACAGGGGGGAGCTCGGGGCTGTGGCGTCAGGATGCCGAGCTCTGCCTCCTTGGTGCCTGTACCTGGAGGTCAGAATTTCCCTTTTGTTCTAAGTCCCGAGTGGGTGCTTTTGACAACCATTGCTCCTCTCAGGGGCTGAGATTTCGAAGACTCCCCGGAGGCAGGGCAGCTTTGCTAACATCGTGCATCGCCTGGCCCCAGCGTCCTGCAGGGCCCGGGGGGCTGCAGATGCCTCGCACAGGGGCAGGACCGATGGGAGCACTCGCGTGGTGAGGGTGCTGGTCCCCCAGAGCAGGGGTGGGATGATCCCTGGCTTTGCACGAGGTGTTCCACAATATCTGGGTGGTTTTCCCTGGAGCTCTATGCTGTGGTGGTGCTCTGGAGGAACGTGGTCGATAACGCAATCGAGCTGTGTGCAGGAAGCCCTGGTGAGCACCCAGAAACCAGTCAGGCTAAGGAAATAGCAGATGCAGGCTGCCTTTGCTGATGGAGGGTAAAAGCAGGCCCCCATTGGGGCCAAACAGCAAAACGCAGAGCCTTCATTTCATAGAGTTACGTATAAATAGCTGCTCGGTCAATAGAAGGCAAAGCAGGAGCGGGAGCAGGGGGCTGGCGTTGAGACATGCAGGACAGTTCAAATGCTACGAAATCTCCACGTGCAACACAGCAAGTTTCATGTTCCCAATCCATAATTCCTGTTTAATGAACGCCTTGTGCAGAAGGTGCTTCACACCGTGAGCGTGGGGTTGGAGAAGCAGGAGGGAGCACGGCCTTGAAATCAGGGACAGGTGAGCACTGAGCCCGCCCTGATAAATAATGGATGCGTTGCGCTTGGTTTTGCTGATGATAGAGTGACCTTTTGGGAGGCAAGAAACAAAGAAACAGCAAATGACCAGCAATACTGATGAACAGGCTAAGTGAACTGGACACATCATTAACACCGGCATACCAAAATAATTACATGCAACGGGGAGTCACGCGGTCAGCAAAAACAGGGAAGAGGGAAAAAATTGAGCGTAGGTTTGTGCTTTCCATCGTGCAGTGGCAAAGAGGTTTGGGGGATACGGTTTTGTGGTGGTTGGGGAGGTCAGACCTTGGCGTTTGCCCCAGAGCAGAAATGGGCAGGGCACAGGGGGTTGCAGATGTCCCAAAAGCAATCCAACGGGATGAGAGAAGCACCCACGAGAGCAGGAGGGAGCCTGTACTGCAGGGAGGGATTGGCAATGCCCAGGAGAGACCAAAGAAACCCAAAGCAATATGTGGCTGGTCAGCGTGTATTGTAGAAAACAAGGGTGTTCATTTTATTTTATTTATTTTCTTCTTGTCTCATCTTTGTAAAGACAACAGCTCGGCCCCGAAGTGGCCAGCTCCGTATTTCAAGCAGGCTCGAAGGTGGTTTTGGTAAGGCAGCAAAACTGGAGCTGGTGAACGGGCAGAGGTTTGGCTGGATCGGGCATCTGCTTGCACTTTCCTGTTGGAGAACATTACTGTGAAAGGGGATCTGCTGGCAAGAAAGTGGAGAGAGCTGCTGCTTTTCACATGCTCATCTGTTTTCACATGAAAACAAGAGTATTCATTATTGGTTATTCATTATTCTCCCATCTAATAAACTTGCTGCCAGGCAGGCAGCGAGCGGGAGCTGCAGCATGCTGCCTTGTGCAGCCCGTCCCACATCCGGAGTAGCAGATAATGAATGGGCAAATCAAACGTCTGTCCCAAAAACTCCGTCTGAAAATTATTCAGCCCACCAGATATTCTCGAATAGCAGAAATATCTGCAGAAATTCGGCTTGGTTACGGTGGGCTTACAAACAGAAGACCTGAATTTGCAGTGACTGATTGAGGTAGCTTTGCTTGGCGGTTTCACTTATGAAACGTAATGATAATTTTCCCTTTGTTTAGCACCTTCCATCTGAAGGTCTCCTCATACAGGCTCAGTTGGTTGTGGTAAGACCCCTCCCCTGCTAATTTTGACAGTACGGGCACCATTTTAATGCTGAAATGTAGACTTGTTTCTTACGCTTGCATACAGCAAAGCAGTGGCAGAGCTGCGGGCACAGCCCGGCTCTCCTCCTAGACCCTATTTCTTCTTTTATTATTTGAACTGATCTGAAACTTCCCGGTAAGGTTAGCATGACAGCAAACGTGCACCTGCTAGCGCCACATGAAATCTACCAAAAAAAGCATGCAAAATGATCTTCGTTATTTGTGCTAACTGGGCAAAACCGGAGGGGAAGATGTAACAACTTTAAAAGAGCAATCTCTTTTGCGTGAAGGCAGCAACAATTTCAGTTTTTTTTTTTTTTCTCTTTGAGGTTTCCGAATTAAAAAGAAGTCAAGCCATTTCTACCGTCGGTTGAAAAAGAGCAGCAATATTTTGTGGAAAACCCACTTTGTTCTGGGTTTTCTGCTTATTTAACAGCTGTGTTGAAAACAAAACGCCAGAATTAGCATGTATTGCTCAGCTCTGCTCTCCGGCCGGAACCAAATCTCTGGGTTTGCCGGGGCTGCGTTGAGGCTGTGCCGGTTCTGGAGCCGGGATGAGTGCAGTTGAGCAACCAGCACTGGCTGCATTGCAAGAAGAGTTAATCCACTGCCATCTGTCTTTATTACGCTGCCTTTGTTGGACACCACAGCCTGGAAATCCAGCAATGAAACCCAGTTGTTCATTGCCATTCATCATAGTTATTGCTGGAGTTGTGTAATGAAGAGGGGAAGTGCTGTTTATTGCTCTCCCCTCTTTAGAAACTATCCTTGGGGGTAGTTATGGATGGTTATTGAATTCAGGCGCGGGGCTCTGGGAGGGCCTCCCTTCGTTCTGTTTATGCGTTGAACCACGAGGTCTAATGTGGTTTTATGTCTCCTTTTGCTTTGAGGCTGCTCTGCTGCCTGCTTTTGTTCTCAGTGGTGTGGAGTTTGGCTACCTGGCTCCTGGCATGAAGGGAAAACGGAGCTGGTCGGAGCTTTTAATGTGGCAAAAACGCAGGAGGTGCATGGCCACCGTTCTGCCCCGCAGAAAGGCACCGAACACGGACAGCAGTCAGAGTTTAAAGCATCAGCATGGTCAGGAGTGGAGCTTACCCCTGATGGGTTGGGAGAAGGACATCAACATCTTGGGCCAGGCACTGGCCGTGTGGGAGGGATGGAGGAGGGAGGTGGAAGACCCAAACGTAGCTCTTCAGGGAGAATTGCAGCATGTCTCAGTGGGGGCTGCACGGGTAAAACTTTGGAGTCATTGGAAAATAACTGTAATGAAGTCGTTCAATAAGTTGGTTGCACATCATGCTTCCTACGTAGCAGAATGAGATTTTGGAGGATTTGGGGTGAAATACGCTCCCTCTAGGCTTTGTGTCCTCACAGAAGCTCAGATTTCAGGGGAGTTTCCAGAGCCTCAAAGCTGATGGGCTAAAAGTGAATGAAAACGTGATTGTGTGCAAGAAGAAACACATTTGGGACATGTCTGCTGAGCAGATAGGCACTATGACTGAATTACCAACAGCTTGTTTGTGCAAACAAGAAGGGAAGGGACAGGGGGTCTTGGATGCTAAGTTATGGAGGGAAAGAGCTGCCTGTCAGTGTCTGAGCCCATATTCCAGCAGTGGTTCTAAGGGTGGTGTGTAATGGGTATGAGACCAGCTTCAAGGAAGGGTCTGAAGGCGTGGAAATAGTCGGAGTCTCAGTTGTGCTCCCAGATAGCAGATAGCTGGCGCCTGCCAAAGTTGCTGCTGATAAGGGGATTCTGCAGCAAGTAATTAAAACTCAGCCCCCTGGTACTTACCGAAAGGGGAAACTGCTGGGACTTGATAGGATTTTGTTGAAAATGACCAGGAAGCTGATTCTTAACGTGCTATGGGAAAGCTCAGAGAATTCAATCTAAGAGAGGGGCCAGGCAGGTTTCAGACTGCCTTGGCACAGCAGCAGCGCTGCAGGAGCCGTTGGGGTCTGCCAAAAAGTCAGGGTAAGTCCAGCAAACAAAACAAAAACGCTGGTGACACAGGCAGAATTCCTTCCCGGAGAAAAGTGTACGTTGACTTGGAAAGAAACCTGTGCAGTGATTTTGGACTACAGTTAGTTCTCTTTTCCCTGAGGTAGCTTTACTGGAAGACAGATAGATCTAAACAGACAGCTTTGCATATTAAGTACATTTTTGCTAGACACCGGTTGTCTGAGAAACTAATTTGTGACAACAGAGTATAGTTTAGTAGACATTATCTTAAACAGTTTGCAGTGAAGTGTGGGTTCAGCAATATAACCCTGCTGCCTGCAAAGTCTCATCTGAGGGGTGGTGGAAAATTATGCCCCAGTAATAGAGTACTTATTGATGGGGTTTGCAGACTCCAAGCCTGATATATTGCTGGCTCTTTCAATTATGGAACGGCACCAATGAAGCATGGATTGTTATCTGCTGACATCTTGTACAGCAGAAAAATGAAAAGCAGGAATTCCTATGTCAGAGCCACTTGGGACACAGAGAAGTATAAAGAAACAGATGAGGCAAAACAAAAAACTCAGCGTGGCTCGAGTCCCAGGAGCTGCCATCACTTGATCGTTTTCCAGAAAGTGGAGGCTCAGCACTGGGGAATGGCAGGGGTAAGGAGAAGGGGTGTCACGAGAAGTTTCCCACAGCTGTGTGGTCCTGTCCCCTCCGGCAGGCTTAGCAAAGAGCACGAGGTGCTGCTGCCGCCCGGAGCATCAGGGTGGGAAGAGGGAAGGCGATGGCACGAGCAGCCAGGACAGGCGGCTCCCTGGCAGTCGTAACGCTCGTGTCGGGAGGCAGAGCCCAGAGCCCAGCAGCCCTGCACACACCGAAAGCTCATCGACAGGCGTTACGGGAGTGACTTCTCCTCGAGTGCCTCTGCTGTTGAATTTTGGGACAGATGTTGTTGGATCCTGCGCCTCCAAGGGCTGAGCTTCCTTAGTAATGGGTGGCCGCGATGCTGTGGATATCGCAGCGTCATCTCATCTTGGTACAGGCACTAAAGGAAGGAGCCTGTGGCCAAGAGCTCTTTAAGCACCGAGAAGCTGCTTGGAAAGGCTTCTTTGAAGGAGAGTGCCTGTGTGAAGGTGAGGCATTACAGATCCAGCTCAACTCCAAGCCAGGGAATTTTCCATTTTGTTCCTGTTTCACCCTAATAGTTATAATTTCGTTATAAACATTGGTTTCCAGAAAAAACATCCCAAGTGAACAGTCTTCCTAATGGAAAGCTTTAGGTGCACATTCATCTTCAAGACCATGATAATCCTTTTAAGTTCTAAGACAAGTCATGCTTCAGGTCTTAGCAAGGCTCAGCCCCTGGACTGCTTTTCCTCTGAATCATTCTTCCACTTTACGTCGGAATTAAAAAATCCCGTGAGAGATGCTTGTTTTTTAGGAAATACCCAGACAATCTGAGAACAATTAGACTATATGCAGTCACTGTAATTTCAGAAAGTTTATTTGAAAGAAGCCCCTGGACCACAGCTTCCCCTCGCCATAGTTAATGGTCGAACAGATCGCTGCACGTACCTGCACTGATCTCAGTACTTACAAGAAACGCCTGGGTGGCACAGCTGGAGATGGCAGCCCGATGCTTTGATGTCTGCTTGCCAAAAGAAGTTGTTTTCTGGTTAAGATGAGGATCCAAATCAGCCTTTGCAGAAGAAAGTCAAGCGTAATAAACTATGAGGAGTGGGGGAAAGGCAGGGACTTTGTAACACAGCAGAGATGGGGGCTCTGGGCCCCGCGACCTCCTTTGCCGCTGGTTAGCTTTGTCTCCATCATCCTGCTGTTTGATCTCACCTCTCCTCCACTTATTCATCTGGAAGATTCGCTTAATTATATTAGTCAACTTCACGGAGGTGTCGTGAAGCTTAATTAAGGCCTGGCAAGCCTGTCAAGAGCCGCTGGCAGAACGCTGCAAAGCGCCTTTCAGACATGGACACGGGGAAGGGGAAGGCTGCTGGGGGTTGGCCATATGGAGCTGTCGAGCCCCTGCCACTGCGCTGGACCACGGATTCAGGGAAATACCGAGTGTGCTGAGGAGCTACCCGTGTAAAGACTCATCTTCTTGTTCTGTGGTAGGTGAGCCTGTGTTACCCTCGTGTTCCAATGTGGCTGATTTGGAGAGGGGAGCGCATGCATCAGCGCTGTGCATGGAAAGGCAGCAAGCACAGCTCCGCTCCTCCTGACTCCTACCGAAACCGGCCGGAGCTTGAAAGTTCATCCAGGCACCTGTGGCTGGCTGCTGTCAGCTCTCGTTTCACCCTCGGGAGGGTTTTCGCATGACGCACCCCAAGGGGTGAATTGACATTCATCGCTCCTCCAGGGGAAGAAGCATATGGAGGCTCCGCCGGGACGGGCTCCATGATCTGCATTGCCAATCAGCGCCTGTCTGAGCCTCAGCTGGGAACACCGTGCCGCTAACGAGCCTCCCTGCTCCCCCGCTTCCCGCTGCAATCTGTCAGCTGCTAAATACGGCTTCGGCAGCGCTCGAGCCGATGAGCAACCTCCAGCAGCAGCTTATTACGGAGAGGTGGTAGCCTCTGCATATTTGAGGTGCAGCCAGTTTCTATTATACAGACCTGCTCGGTCTTCCCCGTAACTTGGGAAAACTGGATCAGCCTTAAAAATGAATATTTAGTCGGAAAGTAAAAGAGAATGGTTCTGCTTAGCTTGAGGAATATTTCTCAGAGTGGTTGTATTTGGGGCATTTAAAAATACCACTCCCTGTAGAAGCTCGGAGTTTTGTCTACTTGTTTATATTTCTTTCACTCCGGATGCTGTTGTTTCCTTACAGTTTCCACTGAGCTTGAAATTGCTGGCTACGCAGGAGGAAATTAGTTTGTAATTAAAGCCAAGTTAATAACGATTCCCGCAGAGTCTGCTGGTCCTATTGCTCGGAGCGAGGCGCTGTGCCTTTGTCCTGCCTGCGAGCGCGGTCGGGCCCCGCTGCCCAGCTCCAGGCGCGGGCAGGGATCGTTTCCACGCGGCGCTAACTGCACCAGCACACACATGGGCAGGACTCGAGGTCTTTCAAGTCCTTGCACCCCACCAATTAGAGCTGATGGCATTACATCAAAACAAGATGAGGAGAAATAGCGCAGTTTTCGACCCTGCAGCCAGAGGATTGTTTATGGAAGGTTCAGGACTGGAAGCTTTGGGCTTAGCCTTGCCATGTGTGAGTCTGTGCCTCCACCGGAGATCTTTTATTTTTAAGGGGATGTAAAAACTGAAAGCTGCTTGGATACTCGCTCATTGCAATGTGCTGCCCTGTTGGCGTGGACAGAGGTGGCGTGCTGCTGATGTGCCACCGCTGCGAGGACCGAGGGGCTGCGCTCGCCTGCCGTGGGTGTCCCTCACCCCTATACATGCACAGTGCGTTGCTTCTCCCATTGCTCCATCCTCACCTGCCGTACGTCCATGAGCACAGTGGTGCCACAGCACCTCTGGCACCTTGAGGAGCCCGTACGCGGGGCACACCATGCCCCATCCCTGCAGCAGCTCCATCACCAGTCCCAGCAGATCAGAAAGATCTGGGTAGTTGGAGGTTTCCTGTGGCTGGACACCCCCTGAGCGCTTGCTTAATGGAGTCCCTTGAATACCCAGTGTGACAATTGCATTTTTAGGCTGATTTTGATTCCCCCTTTCCAGTTAAAGATTTTCCTGCTTTCAGATGTTGTGGATGAAGTCCTGAGGGCGGCTGGAAAATGTTCTGACTTGTTTTGATGTTGAGGTTCACCGTGTTTGCAAGGAAATGAGCCTTATCCAGGCATGTCTCACAAACGTGCCTGCCTGCTTCTCTTACGAACTTCCAAATTGGCTGGCTGTTTTCTAGACAATTTGGTAATGAGGTGGTGGACATCAACTAAATGATTTCCTTGTGTAAAGATGACCAGCAAACTGTCTTCCCAGTGCACAGGTAACACAGGCGTAGTTTTGGTACCTGAGTTTAGCAGAAGGAGGGAAGAGGTGCGTGTGTCTGTGTTCTGGACTGCAAGGAAAAAGTAAAAAATCTCAGCAGAAATCCTTATTTTCTGAGTGACCTCAGCACTTGGCCGGAATCACATGGGGCTTGGTTCCAGGGCTGATGCAAGCACTTAATCTCGTCCTGGAATTGGGGACTATTGGGCACATGAAGTAACCAAACGTACTCGCGTACTTGTGCGTAGCTGCACCCGAGAGCCTGTGTCTGAGCGGTGTTTGGGTTCTTGAGCATCGAGGTCAGGCTCTGAGGATGGGATGTAGGCTGGATTCAAGTGGGCTTAGAAATCCGAATGCAAATGATTAAACTGAAGGCTTACTCCCAGCTCCTGTCATACCCTACAGGCACCCAGAGTTGTAGCTCTTGAAATTTTTCCTTTTCCACAGAGTCACAGGCTGGGTGAGGCTGGAAGGGACCCCTGGAGGTCACCTCGTTGTTTCTGGAGGTTGTCTGATCTTGTCCTTTTGACCTGGTGTATCTTGTGATCTTTATTTGGGGGAAAGGAGCATTTGAACACCCCTAAGATGAATTTGCAGCCAGCCTATGGGGATGGGTTTGACCCACCCTTGAGCTGGATCTCTGCCTGGATGAGCCTTTGGAGCATCAGCAGAGGCTCTGGGCTGGGCTGCAAGAGAAAACCACGAGCCCTGCTGGGAAAGATTGTCTGCCAAAATGGGGAGAGAGACCAAAAGATACTGGACAGAAATGAAAACTTGGGAATTTCCCCAGGGGGTTAAAATAAACTCCACGGCCCAATTAAAAGAAAAAAAAAAAAAAGTGACTCCTCTTGAAAGGTTGCAATTAGGTGGATAGGATCTGTCCCACCTGACCCGAGAGACAGCCCGCAGGTCTCAGCATCCGCACTGATCGCTCAGACCTCATTTACCATCGATGGAGAGAAATGGGCACCTCCAGCAGGCAATTGCACTCGTCTGGCAGCGGCTGCCTAAAATAGGTCAGACAAATCACTTCTATTTCTCTCCACTTACGCACTTAAGAGACTAACTCAAGTACAGCCACTTGCCTTGGGGACCTCTGGCAGCGGGGGAGTCCTCCTGAAGTGCCAGCAGCAGAACGCCCCCTCCCAGCCCCTCCGAAACCCCCAAAGCAAGGAGGGGATGAGTGGGGACTTCCCAAACCCCACACCAATTGCATACCGAGTCAGTCCATCCAGAGCAGTGAATATTTCCCCAGAACAGCCCAGCCTGAGCTCTGGCTGCTTGGTGGATCTGGGAACTTTGGAAAGGGTGATCGGGATCGACCCATTTCCCTGCGTAAATCACTTGGAGAGCCTTAGATGTGAAACCATGTTGGTTATCGGCGTCCTCGTGCAGTAATACGGGGTTTGGTGAGTTCTGGAAAGATTTTCCTGTGAAACAGCCTTTTTACGCCTTCCCTGAGTGAAGTATTTTGCTACTCAGATTTGTGATTTAATAATCATAAATAATGGAGCCCTTAGTGCTATATTTTTAAATGACTGAATGGTGAGAATCTACTTTAAGAAATTGTATGAATGCCTATCACTTGTGTGCATATAAATGTATTCAATTAGCACTCAAATCTTGAGTTATCTCCTGATGGAAGGCAAAACCTTTTGAATTCAGTCCCATGCAAGAAATACTGTGTCATTTAACTCACAAAAGGATGCCATGCACTTAACAGATAATGACTGAAGAGGATTTTGCTGTATTGCCTGCTCAGCTGCTTGTGAGGACAAAGAAAATAATTCCCCTTTTAGGATCCGATGGGGTAATGAGGAAGCCCTCTCTGCACTGATCTCACCTAACACCAAGAAGGGAAAGGCAATAGCCCAAATGGCTGCGATGTCACTGTCGGGCTCTTCCACGTACTTTCCGTGTTTTGTCTGTGGTGCTAAGCCCGTGGCTAACCTGCCTCTGAACCTGCCACCAGCACACGGAGATTACTCACCCTGGATACTGCACTTCAGCAAACGCAGAATTAGCCCTGGCTAAGTAATCTTGTTAGCGTGATTCAGTGTTAAATGGATCTCGATTAAATGGGCCTTTATATCGTCCCAGCTGGAGATGATAAGCCTCCACAAGGAAATGGCAGGAGACCGAAGGAAATTGCTTTACTCCAGGCTGGGACGTTTAACCCCATAAAACGCTTCCTGCTCCCCTCTGCCTCTGCTGCTGCTCCCTTGCCCGGGACCGTCCTTGGTGGCTGTGGGGGACAGCAGGGACACAGGACGAGGGCTGAGGGATCTCCTCCTGCCACCCTTTTGTTGGGACAAGAATAGGGTGGCCCTGAGGGACTAGGTAGAGATGATCTCCTCGGTGCTTATTTTATGATCCTAATAACTCCTTCATCAGCACAGGTGGTTTTTTTTTTTCCAAGCTCTCGCTCCAGATGCTGGTGCCGGGTGCCCGAGCATCCCGCAGGCAGTGCAACTGGTGCCACCCATAGTTTGTTAAGCACCAAACTCCAGGAGAGGGGAATCTTGAGGCTCATCTGAAGAGAAATAGATTGCTTAAACGTGCCGCTGGGACTTCTTGGGAATGGCTTGGGGTTTATCTGTGTGAGATAGAAATCAGCACGGCGCGTTGTGCATCACAACCTGACACCTCATTTCTCCTCGCTATTAGATTTGGCAGCACGTGCGTGGTCTGGGTAAGAGGGAAATGGCATTGAAACCCCCAAAGGGGTTCAAACGTGGGGGAGAATTGTGGGGCACTGCTGTGACAGGGACAGGAGAGCTGGGATGGCAGTACCGGGGTTCGTTCCTCCTGGTGGGAAGGGGCTTTGCCCTCCAAGGAGCCCTGGTTGTCTGAAACAAGGGTGGGCGAGATGCTGTGTTGCAGGTGGAAGCAGGCAAGATTAGGGAGGAAAAAAATCAAATAAAGAGCCTCATCTATGGCCCATGCTAGTGGGCATTGTTAGTAAAGGTTTCTGGGCCAGATGACAAGGTAGTCACCGAACTGCCCTGCATCTCTGCTCTCAGCCTGCCCGGCGTTACCCGACGGGTGCTCTCAGTCCCTGCCTGCTGTGACTCCACGAGGCAGATTCCCTGTGGGGGGAGACACGTGGGGAGTCTCTGCTCTGTGCAAGTCAGATGGTCTGACATCTTTTTTTCCAGACCTTTGACAAAAATACGGTAAACATGCAATTATTTGAATTTTTCCATAAACTTTGCATTTGAGGTGGCTCTGCATGCCTGTGATATTTTCCAGACGTGGATCCCAGCACCGCCAAGGCAGCCGCTTGGAGAGTGGCTGCAGAAGGGCAAGAAATTACATAATCTATTAAAGATTTCCTTCATTATCCCTCTAATCAAGGCTTCTATCAGTCTCCTTTGATGCGCTGCTGGAAGAAAAAAAAAAAAAAAAGAAAAAAAAAGATCTTCAAGTAAACTGATGCTGGAGATAATTAATTAACTTGCCATCCTCCTGCCTTACAGACAGAGACAGTGAAAGAAAGAAGTGTCCTTTGCAATTACTGATCTGCGCTTTTCCATCCTAGTGCTGACAGCTCGTAGGACATGGAGTGGAAAAGCATTTTACCAAACTTTCAGGCTTTGACCATCAATTCCAGCACTTGAGAATATTTTCTCCTGCTTGTATTTCTCACGCTGTTAGACAACGCTCCTGATGGTGAAAAATGGGTTTAATACTCGGACAGTTAAAGTTGCGCGTAGTCTCGCCTGGTAATGTTATTTTCCTTATGCTTTCCTTACAGCAAATACCCTCACCTCTGCTATTGTCAGATTATTGTACATGAAGTCCCTCTTTAGTAGGATAGAATAAAAAATCAAGAATGAGAACTGGGTCAGTAACACCGGTGCTGCACACGGCTGTCGGCATTCGCCAAAATTCTTTGTGGGGTTTAGCAGGGGGTAGGGGGGTGGCTTCCATCCCTCCCATCCCAGGAACCCAGCTTTTTCATGCAAACAGGCAGATGGCTTTCCAGATGTCTTTGCTGGACTCGAGATCGCACAGTTATGGTTTCTCTCTGTAATGATGTGCAAGCAGGGTTTAAACTTGGCTGTCACCTTGGACCAAGGCTGGGGTAGCAGGAGGAGCTTTGCTGGTCACTTTACCCAGCTGAGACTTCTCCTTTTACAAAGGATGTCCTTTTTGCTTAGGATCTCCTGTGTTTCCAGCTCTGTGAGCCCTTGAAATAACATTTCAAATTCTAAACTAGTCTGTCTGTCTTTAAACTTCCCATTTTTGGTACTGCTTGAGCAGCTAGAGCCAAGCATGGACGGCTGGGCAGGCTGTCAGGGCTTGGCACACGGTGCTGCTCAACCCCACAGCACCCTCAGCAAAACCCCTTGGTGGTAAACCAAGGAAAAAGCACTTAATATAGGCAGTGCTTTTAGGAAGTTGTCTGGGAAAATGAGAGGTTTCACTTGTTGGTAGCCAGCAGCATGTAAATGCGGGGTGGATTTATGGCAAAGGAAAACTTCATTCATTTGGTTCGGATCTAGCAATTTGTATGTAAATCAGTTGGTACTTGTATGTAAATCAGTATGGAGTTGTATGTAAATCAGACGGTTCTCGCAGGACATATTAAAGACCAAGGAAGCCAGGGATGGGATTGCTGCAGTAGCAGCAACTTTTACACTTCTCTTTCTGGAAGAAGTGCCGCTATTGCTGCCATGAGGCAGCCCGCCAGCTCTCGCCTCCCTGTTTTTGGAGCAGCTGTGGTGGGTGCTGTTGCAGAAGGAGCTCAGTGGTTGTGGCCAGCACCCAGCACTCAGCTCTCAGCCGCTGAAGGCTGCGGTGGCTGCTCACGGGGACGTCCTCGTCACCTCCCGCTGCTGCTGGGCTGTGGCTCTCTGGAAACGGAGACCCAAGGGGACAGAGGCTTTCTGGTAGAAGTGGTCGCCTTTAGGAAACTGGGGACCTGTCCCTTCTTCCTGGCTTGCTGGGAATGTTCTCAGCTTCGAAGCATCTGCTGGCAACCTCTCACAGTTTCAGCTGGCCCCTTATAACAGCAGCTCTCTCGCAAACCCTAATTCCTTGCCCGGCCTGTAAGTACGGAAAAGCTCCTAATGCACGTCCTTTCTCACACACTCCTTGTACACAGACCTCTCAAGAATAAATAAATAAATAAATCTGCTAATTAATTTTAAGCCTCTTTGTGGCAAAGCCTAAGCACCGGATTTACCAAGATACCAGGGGGTCCATCTGGTGCAAAAACCTCGCCCTCTTGCCAAGGTATTTGTCTTACTGAGGCCTTTGGGCCCAGAAATTTCCCCCTGGCAGCAGCAGTGCCAGCTGTACTGACCCGGGAGGTTGCATAATGTGCTGATGGATGGTGAAAAACGGCTTCTTGACCAGAAGCCAGAGTGGTTTCTCTTGGGCTGCTCCCACATGTGAAACCTGTGCACGATGGCTTCACGGCACCCATTGCATTGCGCCAAGTGATGGGATCAAACCTGGTGGCAGTGCTGGGTTTTAGAAGCGGGGGATGAGAAGCAGAGTGGGAGCCTAATGAGGCTTTGGGAGTTTTATTGTCCAGACTCCTTAGGATATCCTTTAAAAAAAAAAAAACAGATGCATAAAGGCAGGCTCCTGATGTCTTTGCCCTTCCCTTGCCAAAGCAGGTTTGGCTGGGAAATGCAGAGGCTTGGTAACGAAACTGATGGTCTTACACTGCAGCAGGTTCAGACAGAGACCTGCGTGGTGGCAGAGGGCACGAGTGCCGGTCACTGCTCCTACAACAAGGGCATTTTTCAAACTGAGGCCAATTCTGCCAGGCAGAACAGCGCCTACAGCACACCACCACGGGGCTTCTGTGGCGGAGCCGTGGCACACACGTGCCCCTCGCAGCTCCCCTGCGCTGTTCTGTGCCTTTCATCATCCTGGCCACCCTTCCTTGCCATTTCTAATCCTGACACATCTTTTTCAAGGAGCATATTACAGCTTCGTTAGTGCTAACTTGTTTCGGTTCCCCAAAAGGTTTGGGTTGACTCTGGGTTTAGAGAGAGAGAGGAAGCAACCAATGAGGAGAGTTATTTATTTTAACTTAATCTCTCCTTCTGTGCTAATTAGCAGGACATTTGCTCATGGTGAGAGAAGAGTTTGCCAAATAGAAAAATAAAATAAGCTGGGCAGGGAACATTGTGCCAGTTTTGAAGTGTTGAATGCAACGGAGAGTAACAAAAGTAAACACAAAATGCATCTTTCCTCCCCTTGTAGGAACAGCCCATCCTTCCCAAGTGAGCTGCCTGACAGTCTTTTTCTTGTCTTTTTTTTTTTTGTCTTTCAGCAAAGAATAAACCACCAGACAGGCCCCTACCAGAAAACAGCTTTTGAAGGAGTCAAGAGCAGGTAGGGATTCTGCTTCGGACGATATCCATGAGAAATGTTTGCTTGTAAATTTGGTGCCGTGCAACCGTGTGGGACCCGACGGGAGGAGCGGGGCTGGGCTGGAGCCAGTCCCAAGCAGTCGGCAGACCCCAGCCCACCGCTGGCAGGAGGGCTCGTGCTGCGGGCACGTGTCTGTGGGGTCGTGCGAGGAGCCTGGTGGGTCGTGCCCAGTGTGGGATCTGTGCCCAGCCTCACACCGTGCTGCCCTCCTGGCCCAGCAGGGGCTGGTGACGGGCTGTGCGTGGCCTCAGGTGCTGCTCACAGCACTGCTGGGCCTGGAGAGCTGGAGATACCCATCGTCTTGTTCAGCTGCTGGTTTTGTCTTCTCTTCCCCCTTTTCTATGCTTGTAATGAAAATCTGGGGCAGGGTTATATATTCCATCCCACATCTGTGTGCGTAGAAAACACTGCTGCTGAGAGCAATGTAGGAATGTCTCTTTCTGTAGGGTAACCTTGAAGGGTTAAGCTCAAGCACCTGGATTAGGAGGACTCGGATGTTGTGCCATGTGTCGTGCAAATGGTTACTCCAAATGTTTGCAATCTTGGCAAGGCTTTCTTGCAGACAAGCTGAAGTAATTTTCCTTACATGCACAAAACAGTCTGCAGAAGCACTGAAATTGTTAAAAAAGACCTGAGCATGCTGCTAAAATTCAAGTGATTGTGCTGTATTTTGTTTGAATTTTTAATTCATCTCCTGCTAGCTTCCCTTGGTTAGTGGTCAGGTCTGACTTCACCTCCAAGTTGAGTCTTGCGAGACACAGCTTGTGGCTGATTGCATCTGACGGCGGGGAAAGGGACTTGCTCTGGAATCTTGCTTTAATCTTCAGGGATAATTTAGGATAAATTAGGGCTGTGTGGGCCAGGCAGCTGGTGATGGCTTGCCCACAATGTGATCCCCACGCCAGATAGTGCTGAGAGGGGGGAAAGGGCCCAATGGCTCTGCTGGCAAACCCCAGCTGGGTGAGAGCAGCTCACGGGAGAAGGTAGGGCATGGGCATGGAAATGGGCTCAAAAGACCGAAGCCATGGGTGGCCTGGATTTCAGAGCTGGCTCAATGTTCCCTGTCTGAGCTGTTTTTCTTAGATACAGCTCTGAGAACTAAAATCAGTCAGATACTGGGCTTGCTTTAGGCAGACGCTAACTTGCTCTTCTATCCTCCAAGTCATCCAGAGGTGATGCAAACGTGCTTCGGGCGATGCTGAGCTCATCAGCCAGCAGTTCAGCTTCAGCTTGGTGCCGACATGGGGACAGCAGGCGTGTGTCTGCCCGTGAAGCTCAGTGCAGGCAGCGCCAGGCACGGGGCCAGGGGCTCCGTGGAGCAAGCAGCGGCTGCGGATCCCCCGCGGGGAGCACGGCGCAGAGCAGCAGCGTGCCCCTGTGCCCCAGCACCACGTGCCGGGCTCCTCGGGGGCTTGAGTCAGGAATCTTCCTGGCCTGGGTTTTCCCATCCACGTTTCACCAAGGGCACATTTGAGTATTTAGCTCGCTGGAGCTTTCAGCACGGGCTGAAGTTTTGCTGCTGTCAGCGAGACGTGCATAAGGGTCTTCTCCCCGGAGAGCAGTTCCCGATGTGGTTGCGTTTGCGCTCACGTCACAGCCGTGCAGGTGTGGCAGTGGGAGCAGTGCTCATTGTAACTGAAAGGCAACGCGGGTTCCTTCTCCTTATTTTAACTCCGCGGGCTCTGCCCTCCTGCTGCCCGCTGGGTTACAGGGGCTGGCACCAGCGCTGCCAAAAACGGGCCAGAGCTGACACCCGGCAGAGCCGTGCAGAGATTTCCTAGGGGCTGGTGGCACAGGGGCAATCTGGAGCAAGTTTCAGAGCATGCAGCAAGGGGTTGTTACCGGGGCAGACCTGGCACCGGGTCACCTGAGGGCAGCCAGATTGCCTTGGCTGCCTTTAAAGGGTTTATCCCAGGAGGCAGCTGTCCTGCTCTTGAAATCCAGCCGGCAGCGGGTGGGATCCGTCCCTCCCCTGCTGCACCCCGGTGCTCCCAGCCCTGCAGCCTGCTGCAACGTTTGCATTGGCTCTTTGGGACGTGGCTGGGATGGGATGGGCCCCGCACGGTGCCCCTGGCTGGGATTCTCCAGCTGTACCCCCAAAGGGCAGCGCTGAGCTCTCGAGAGCTCTCCTGCGAAGGATTAGAATATGCTGAACTATGAAGACTTGTCTTAATTAATGCTTTAAATAAGGTTACAGCTCGAGCTGGGGAAATAATCAATAGTGAATCATCTAGTCGGCAAATTCAGCTCTTTTCGGTCGGTGAGTTATCTGTAAGCAGCCTGCAGTTTTCTGCGTTCATCCATTATTTAGAATTATTTCCCGAATAATTCCCTCGAATCGCTTTTGGCTTGCAAGCAGCCAGCTGGGGGTGGCTGATGCTCGCTGCTCAGGCTCCGTTTGTCACTCGGGAGGGATGAGCAGGTCCCGTGGCCTCACGCCGAGTCCCCGAGAGGAGCAGCCTGGCTCTCGCTGCCCTCCTTAATGAAAGCAAACAGCTTTGGCAAACGCTCCCTGCTCCCTGCCAGCAGCCTCGTTAGCCGGGTCCTTCACTCGGGGACTCATCAGGACAGCGGCTGCAGCGAGGTTTTGCTGCCTGGCACTTCTGGGGGGTTCCTGACCTGCTCCCCTCGTGCTCTCTTGGTGGTGGCAGCAACAGGAGCGCATTGCAGTGGCCATCTGGTGCCCCTTTTTCCCCTGCTTGGCTCTTGCAGCCCCAGACAAAGCTTGCCAGGGCTCTGTGGCCAAATGCCACCCGTCTGGAGTGGCTGTGACCCTGGAAGGGAGCCACCAGCAACCCCAGGGCTCGCGCCGTGTCCCAGGCTTGCAGCGTGCCTCTCCCCGTTCCCATCCCCGTGCCGTCGCAGCTCCAAGGAGGTGCTGGCAGTTGGGCTGATTAAAAGGATTTCTGCCTGCTAAGAACTGGAGCGAAACTCATTTCAGGTGGCGGCCCAGCAGCTGCCGGATGGTACACAGTTTCATTTACTGCTGACACGAACGGGATTGTTTTAAGCAGAGGACACAAATAGGCTGTGACATAAATCAAAGAGAACACCAGCTGCAGGTCAGCCGCGCTCCGGGGACGGGCTGCTAAGGACAAGCCTGCTGCTGCTCCGGGCTGGGCACGTCGGCATCGCCCCTGCTGCAGGCGGTGACGTGGGGAGTGTGGGGAGGTAACGGGGTTTGGTGTAGTCTGGAGGCAGGCGGGGATTGCTCCGGCTGTCTTTTCTCTGGAAGAAAGGCAGAGGAAGGAGGAAAGGAGCGCTGCCCCAAAATGAGCAAATCCTGCCCTCGGCGGCGGGATGAGCCCAGCACAAAAAGCCACCGGGCACCAAGCGGTGCTGTCTGCTCTCCAGCAGAGCACCCCTGCAGCCCGCAGCGGGGTCCCAGGGCTGCAAACCCACCCTGCTGGGGGCAGCGAGCGCTCCTGGCACGCTGCTTGCATCCCTCCCCAGCCCAGGCACAATCAAAGCCTTCCCGGTGGCCTGCGCCTCCCTGCCCAACGTCCCCTTGGCAGCTGAGCCTCCCTGCCCCAGCGCTGCACGAGCAGGGAGAGAGGGCTCTCTCAGAGGGCTCTCTCAGAGGGCTCTCTCTCTCTCTCTTTTTTTTTTTTTTTCCTTAAGTCAAAATCAATGATGATGACAGAGTTATAAGGTGAGCGATGGGAAAGGAGAAGAAAGCACCCGGTGTCAAATTTGATGCAGGAGGCAGTTAGAGGAACCTATTACTAGTTCTGTTGCCTTAGGGTATGTTGGTGGGTACATAGGAGAGTGTAATGTCAGCGAAACGGGAGAGCAGCCTCTTTCCCCTTGAACCCTTATCATTAATGTGGAAGGCATACATTGTCAGCTATTAGTCTGGAGGGGAGGGAGAAGCGCACGCGAGATGTCTTAGTTTGGAAATGGAGTCTGACTCGCCGCCGTCTGGCGTCTGAAAAATTAGGGTGGCTGTAACGGGTGGTGGCGGCGTGGGGAGGGGAGTGCGGCCTCTGGGGGGGACGGGGCAGCGAGGGTCCTGCCGCCAGCCCCACACAGCTCCTGGTGGGTGAAGGCTGCGGAGAGCAGGGCGGCTGTGGTCCTGGTCCCTGCCTTGATCCTGTCACTGCTGCACCCCTGCCCTGCGGGGGAAGGCGCCTTGGGGAGCTCCATGGGGTCGGCCAGGGGGGTCCCCTGATGTTGAGGCACTGCCTCATGGTGTAGAGTTTGGCAGCGAGCCCCAGGACAGCCCCAGTCCATCCACGCTGCACCTCAGCAGCAGTTTGTGTCCGAAGGCACCAAACACCTTGTGCAACCTCAAACCAAAAACCCCAAACGAGTGCTTTTCGAGGGAAATCGCGGCGGCTCCTGACGATGCCGGCAGCGCGTCGCCCTCCCGCACCTCGGCTGCCTGTCTCTGACTTACCCACTTGATACAGTTTCCCTCATTTAGGAAATGTAAATAATTCCTCGGGCTCTGCTAATCCCCAGATTACACGAGTAATTCCTGTTTGCATTAATGGGAGGATCTCTCAAATTCTCTGCATGTGAATGAGCAGCACTCGAGCACCGAGCCCGAGCGAGTCCCCTCCTCCAGCAGTGATGGTGCTCGGATGACCTGAAATAAACACAAAATTAGCTTTTTTTGCCTTAGGACTTTTTTTTTTTTTTTTTTTTTTTTTTTTTTTTGAGTCCCATGGGTGCTGCTGCAGCACAGGGAGATGGAAAATGTGGTCCTGCTCCTTGAGACAGAGAGAACTGGGGTCTGTCCAAGTGAGGTGAAGCCATCCCTGTTGGCTCACCAAAATCCCAGATTTTGGGTTCTTGTGGTGCCCGTTTTTGGGGTACTGCATTACCCCAGGTCTCACTGCCAGCCTGTTTGGATGGGATAAGCCAGGTGTAAGGGTGGCTGGGGCTCCCCTGAACCCATCTGCAGCTCTCCTGGTGCCCAGACCCCAAAAGCAGAGGAACCCCTCACTGCCACAGCGCCGGGGTCTCGCAGCAGCCTCAGCTCGCTGCCTCGCGCCTCCTCGCTGCTGCTCTTGACCACAGCTCCTGCCGCTGTTCACAGGGGGAAATAACGCATTAATCCAATTAATGAAGATAAATTGGAGCAGCGGCTCTGGAAAAATACCATCAGTCAACAGCGAGCTGCTCCCTGGGGCCAGGGGACAGCGCTGTCCTCCCGTGCTACTCCCCTGGCCTCGCTGCGGCCCCGCAGGGATGCTGGCATGGGTAAGTCACCCAGAGATCGGCACTGACCCATCCCATGGCTGGGATGCTGGCGTGCTGGGAGGTGTGCGTGCTTAAGATTAAAAAAAAATAAGGAAAAATCCCCAAATATCCCCCCAGATTGCCACGCATCAGTCAGTGCTCCTCTCTGGTCCCTTCAGCTCAGCGCCGAGTCAGGTCGGTACAAATGTGTTGAGGATGCTGCCAGCCCTCCAGCCTCGGGGGCTGTCACTCAGCTCCTTCATTAGGAGGAAAAAAGAGCTCGGGAGCCGCCGCTTCCCACAGTGATTTCATTTCAAAGCGCTCGCAAATCAGGGTGGAGAGGGGACGAGGTTCGCCTTTGCGTTGGGGCTGCCAAATGGAAACGTTCCTCATTCTGGGAGCGATTTGGTCGTTTCACGGAGTGGAAACCCAGGTGGGCCTGCGGAGATCTAGGGATGGTTTGGGAGAGAGCGAGATGGAAAAGCCAGAAAACCCTGTGTGCTGCAAAGCTGTGAAATCTGCGTGCCACCGTCATCCACTGCAAAGGAAAAAAGGGAAAAAAAAAAAAAAAAAGAAAAGAAAAAGAAAAAGAAACAGGCTGTTAGCTGGGCAGCAAGATTGGTTTTCTTGTCTTATTCCAAAAACACTGGGCTGATATTTATTTCATTAGTGTAGAGCTTTCTGTAGCTGGTAAATGAATTCCGAGAAGTGAGAGGAACCCCAGGATCAGGGACTTTGCTTCATTTGGGTTTGTGTGCAGCTAATATTCTGGTTAAATAAATACATTTTACTAATTGGATTACTCAGAGCAATATACCGCTGGATTTCCAACATGATGCTAATAAATTGTGTGAAGAACTTAATCATGTTAGCTTCCAAAAAGCTTGTAAGAGATGAAATTAAAAAATAAGTAGAAGTTGACATCTATTGCATTTCACAGTGTCTCCATTCCCCTCATCCTTCTTAGGGTTCTCCTTGCCGTAGCGTGGCTGATGTGGATTTCTGGTAATCTGCTGGTGCTTAGGGAGGACACGGTGGCCGAGCAGCCCCGTGGGGTGGCGACACCCAGCTCCTCTTCGCCTCCTCTGATGCTGATTCGTATCAGGGCAGAGGGCAGAGACCTTAACTTGGTTTTTCGGAGGCAAAGATGCTCCCGAAATTGAGGAAGGGGGACGCTGGGGCTGCGCATCCACGGCCCCGGGCTGGGTGCTCCATGCAGGGCACGGTGCGGGTGGCCCCGCTCGGCACCGGGGTGTCCCAGGGCAGCACGGGGCAGGGCAGGTACCCAAATGCTGGAGCAGGAGGCGCTGCCACCAGCACTCAGCGTCACCCAACCACCACTGCCACTAAATCCACCTGTGTGTCTCCACCAGGAAGAGGGAACGGAACAAATCCTTCTCTTCCCCTTTTTTTTTCTTCTCTATTCTTTGATAGAAATAGACAGTGAGAGAGGGAACGGCTCTCCCTCTCCAGGAATCGGTGACAAATGGCCTGTTAAAAACAGGTAAGTTGGAGCCCCATCAATAGAGCAGCACCACGGGTTAGAGGGAGAGCTGGAGATGTATTATTTAAGCCCCAGCCAGCTGTCAATAGGCTCTGCTCTTTAGTGAGAAATAAATGCCAGGCAAAGGGAGTTTTGTGGCTTGAGCCCAGCAGCCGGGGAAGCTGCTGATGGCTGAAGTCTGGCGAGGGCGGCACCCCCAGGGCAGCACCCACCGCGTTCCCCCGGGGCAGGGATGCTTGGTGCCAGCCCGAGTCCTTCCCCAGCGCTCCCCAAAGCGTTTCCTCTGTTGCGCTCAGGCCTGGCACCGTGCTGTGAGGTGTGCACTGCCCCCTTCCTGCGTTTCCAACCCCTCCATACGATGGGAATAGTTTTCTGTGCCTTCCCAAAGACCCAAGTGGTTCTGCGGCACTGGGAGCTAAGGGGTTAAAGTGCCCTTCCCTTGCTGCTGGTTTGGGCCCCCCTAAATTTCGTGGCTGCATTTGCTGCATCAAACGGTGATAATTGGTGTATCAAAGGGGCGCGGGGGGGATTAATGTGCCTCTCTGAAGTGCTGTGAGATCTTCAGATGAAACGTTTGGCTGCCGTGATTGACGCTGAAGAGAAGGGATTGATTGCCACTGCTGGAATTGGGGTGGTTCCCCAATATAGGGCCGAGACGTGTCCTGGCGGGCACATCGTCCCCACAGGTCCTGCCCCGTGCGAGCACCGGCAGCCTGAGCACAGCTCGTGAGGCTCAGAGCACAGCAGCACCTCCTGCTCCTGGCTGCGTCTGGGCGCTCCAACCCCAAAGCCCCCGAGCACACGACGTGCCTGGGAGCCCCTTGGAAATCCTAAAAGCAGCATCCAGCACCCGCAGCGGGTCTGCAGAGCAGCGCCGAGCCCGCAGCACCTCTGCGCTCCCCCTTCCTCTTGCTGTTAGCTCTGTTCCTGATCAAAGTTCCCCTCGGTTTTTCATTCCCCCTTTAAAAGGAGCATTGTCTGCGTGAGGCCTCGCCCTGCATTTATTTATATTTTCGTTCACAGCAGGACTTAAAAACAACAAACCAGCCCCTGAAATGGCAGCAGCTTCCCCATAACCCGAGCCTCATTGAAATACTAATAACTAGGTTTTGATGCAGCTTTGTGGGTATTAATGCAAATGTTTTTCTGACTCTCCAGGTTTAATAGCAACAGCTTATACAACTCTAATTAGCATAACAAAATTCAGTGATGAGGAGTAAAACGCTTGTCTTGTTTGATGTTTCCTGGTAATTAGCAAGAATAATGATGTGTGCAGCGCTCCCGGGGCCCGGCTCGCAGGAGATGGCAGAGAGCAGCCTCAGCAGCCAGCCCGGGGCCTGGGGGCCGTGGCTGGTGGGAACACGCGTGTCCCCGTGCCCCCACACCCAGGTGAGCTCACGGGGTCGTGTGTGTGAGCAGACACCCACACGGGGCTGCAGCCCGACATCTCCAGGAGGTTCCCGTGTCGGTCGGTGTGGCTGGGTGTGCGCACGGCGCGTGGGTGCTCTCTGCGAGCCCTCAACGCCCGCGCTGCCCTTTGGGGACGGCTGGCCAGCGGGTGTGCACAGCCAGGGCAGGGCTCCGGGTGTGGAGATGGGATCCGTGGGGCTGAGTTGTCCTTGGTGCGTGCAGCTGGGGAGGTTTCCTTCTCCTGCAGCAAATCCTGGAGGTGCGGAGCAGGGGAGGGGGTTCCTGCCCCACGGCACCCGTCAGTGCCAGCACTCGCACGGTGAGGAGGTGAAGCTGCGCTCAGCCCGGCAGCAGCACATGGCACGCAGCCCAAAATAAACCTTTTCTCTCTGCATTTGGGGAGAAGTTTGACCCCAGGCTTTGTAAAACACAGCAACGTGACCTGTGCGCTCTGCTTGCGGCCAGAAGTAAAAGGTCAGGAGAGAAGAGGCTGTGGCAGTGCCGTCTCCCAGGCTGCACAACCCTGCCTGCTCACCCCCGGTTGGAGGCACGAGGCTTTGTATTGCCTTCAAGGCTTCTTCGTGGCTACAAACCCTTTTTCTGGGGTCCGTGGGGAGCAGCAGCTTTGCCCCGCCAAGCCTTCTTCCCCGTCTCACTTTGCACAATTGGTGAAGGGTTGCAAGGTTCCGAGGTGCAGCCCCTGCAGGACCCGCAGCGCTCCAACACCCACCACGGGGTGCTGGAGGTGCCGGCCGTGCCGTGCTCCTCTCTGGGGGATGCTGTGGTGCTCCTGCTGCTCGCCCCTGCCACGAAACATGTCCTGAGTTACAGCCTTCCCGTCAGCCCGGGATCTTTGTCTCCTGCCGGCTCCTGCGCTGCCGATCCCCCAGCGCCATCCTCGCCCTACAAAAGCTGCATTGTGTCAGCGGCCGCACGGCAAAGCGTGCGGGGCAGTAAATCCCGAGCTGGTAAAAAGAAACCCTCCTTTCATGTGGCGGGCAGCCGGCATCACGAAGGGCAGCGCTGAAGGCGCTTATTGAGATAAATGCTCCGGCTGAGTTTTTAAAAGGACTGAATAACGCTGGCCGTTTGTGGGTATGTAAGGTGACAGAATTAGGAGAGAAGTTAAACTACCTGCTGCTGAGCAGCAGATGAATTTCTGGGGCAATCTGGAAGCAATCTCGGGCCGTGCACGCGGCTTCCCAGGCAGGGACTTGGCCGGCACAGCAGAGGAGAGCCGCGGGTGTCTGAAGGGCTGGAGCTTGGCTGCAGCAGCAGACATGTCGGTAGCCGGATCCAATCCAGCAAATCCTTTGTTTCCTTGCTAAGAAAGCTAATTTTGCAAAGCAAAAGACTGAATGATGTATAATCTGTGAGCGCCTCTAGTCTGTGGCACTCCTGGGAGAGAGAAATTGTCATCTGCAGAACAGGACAGATGCAGCCAGGGCTGCTCAGCTGCGCTGCCTCCTTCCCTCCGCCTTCGCAGCACTGCTGAAATGGCTCCTGCCACGAGACACCCCGAGACAAGATGCATTCATTCATATTAATAGCGTTGGAGTATTTGCATGGGTAAGGTGGCTCAGAGCGAGGCGGCCACGATGAGGAGAATGATTTGGTCCAGCCAGGCTTTGCAAACGGCCGTGGGGAAAGGCTTTGTGCCCTGCTCCCATCGGAGAGCACGAGCCGACCTGACAAGCTGCGAGTGCCAGCCTGCAAATCTCCCCTCTGCAGCCCTGTGGCTTCCCGGGGCTCCTCACACCAAAAGCACCAAAAGCTGGGCCAGGTGGGGGCTGGCGGGGAGACCTGAGGTCACAGTGCTTTCTCCAGTGATGCAAAAAGCCTGGGGGAGCAACCCGGGGTGCTTGGAGAGTGAGGCTCCCTGCTCAGGGAGGTGGTGGCAAGGCACTGAGCTCCCGGAGGGGAAATTCCTCCCCAGAGAGATCTCGCCACCCTGGGAGGGCTGCGGGGAGCAGTGGGGGCAGAGCCCCTGCCCGCAGAGCCGCTGCAGGCCCTGCTCCTGCAGGGCACAACAGCATCCCTGTGCCTTTCAGAGCCAGGCTGGGGTGTTAGCAAGGACTCGGCAGCAGGCAGAGGAGGTGAGCGGCATCGTCACATGGCGATTTGGTGGGTTTTCATGCTTGTGCCCTGCTCTAGGATAATGACATCCTTGGTGCTGCCCCCATCCTTGGACCTCTGCTGGAGGAGAGGCACGGCCACGGCGCTCCAAGTCCAGCCGGCCCCAACGCCACGAGCCCTGCACCAGGTCTCGCTGCACAAACAGTTGTTTCACGCAGCTTTTTTTTTTGTTGGCTGTAGAAATAATTACATTTTGGTACGAGACCTTGAAGATCTTGTGCTTGGCTTGGCTGTGGGGAGTGTTACTGAATTGTTGCCGGGCCTTAAGTTAACCCAGAGAGCTCAGCACCGACAGGAGCAGGACCCGAGAGGCAGGTGGGCAGAACAAGGCATGGCCGAGCACTGAATGCTTGTGCAAACAGGGATAGATGGGGGACTGCATTTTAAACAATTGCCCTTGTCACCGTGTGTCAGCCAGCTTACTGAGTGCCACTTTCTTTGGGGTTTCCAGGGGGCCATGTAACCCGCTGAGAAATGTAGTGTGGAGCTTGTTGCTCCTCCAGATTTCAGCCAAGCTGCGGGCAGGGCTGCAGTCTGGCTCCCAGTATCAATGGTGATGGGTTTCAGCAAGCCTGGAGGATCCTTGCAGGTCCCCTCCAGCTCAGCACGTTCTGTGATTCTGTGACCGTGCAAGCTGTGGGTGGGTTTTTACCTGAACCGACTCACTTGGTCCCCAGAGCATCCTTTTCCATGGCCAAGGCAGGCCCTTTGGAAGGGATTTGTGTGTTTTAAAAAACTGTCAGAAAAACAAATGTCTTAGAGGCTCATCCAAGCTTTTCTCTGCAGACCATCTCCAAGATGGTCATCCTGGACCTGGGTGGTGTCTGCAGGTCAGCCAGCTGCCGGCTTCCCACCGCTAAGGACCAGGTAGCAGAGACGAGCCCCTCGTGTGTCCGACCCCACTGCTGGGACCTACCCGTGGCCAAGGGGGGCAAAATGAGCCTTTAGGGGATTTGCAGGGACCTGGGTGTGCAGCAAGGAGCTGGGCATGAGGTGCCAGCCCGTGACGAGGTGGAGGGAGGAGAGCTGCTGGGGGACGTTTGCTCTCTGGTGGGGAAGGTTTGGGGGTCCCCCAGAGCCGGCGCGTGCGGGGACGTGAGCGATACAAATGTCAAACCGGCCTTCGCGCCTTCCGAGGAGCGCCGCTTGCAGCTGGAGATGGATCACCAATCTTCCAGGGAATGGTGCTCTACAAGGTTAAGCATGTTTGCAGAAGAAATATGGATAATGCTCTTATCATGTATGACCTTTACTATGCGTGTAACATTGTCAGTGACAAAAATGCCGTTTTTTAAATGGTTTTCACACCATGGTATCCAGCCATTAATCATGATGTATGTGAGTGACTCTGTATTGTTTCTCTGAAATTGCAGCATTAGATTACTTTCCATCCCGGCTGCTCACATGAATTGTACCCCGTGTTACCACGAGCAAGGCTCCTATTTTCCATGCCTAATGTGGTCCTGGCCCCACGTTTACCCAGAGGACTGGAGGGAAACTTCCACGGCGCGGGGACTGCCGCTCTCCTCTCCTTCCCCAGCAGACAATTTGTGCGTACGTGCGTGTAAATGGTGCACTTACTTTGAGATGTCTCTCTAATCCAGGGGTTGATAAATGACTCTTTCAGACGCCTCTGCTGATGTTGCATTTTTAATGTAGACAAACTGTAGCTCTGGCTCCAGTCCCCGCAGCCCCACTCCTGCCATCCCCACTCCTCGTGGCTTCATTTCATCTCGCCTGCCGTAACTTGGGAGGTTTTACCTCCAAAGTGTGTTTTGATTTACAAAAGCTACAAAGCTCTTGGCAGGGGGCTGTTTTTTTCTTTCAGCACAAGATGCTTTCAGGTGTGAGTGCCGTCTCCCACTGTACTTTACTTCTCTTTATCCTCCGTGCCCGAGTGAAGATGCCACCAAGGGGACGCTGGGCAGATGCCCCTCATCCTCCCTGTGCCGTGGCTGTGCCCCAGCAGCGGGTCAAAGCCCAGACCTGCTGCCAGCATGGGGCTGGGGCAGAGACCAAAGAGAAAACCAAGCTTTTAAGTGGCAGCTAAGCATGAGGCCATGATTTGTAGCCCTACAAGCTGGCGGTGCGGCGCGCTGGGAGGTGCTGTGCACACTGTGCATGCCCTGCGTGCCCACAGCGAGCTGCACGGTGCCAGCAGTGCCAGCACGAGGGCAGTGCTCCTGCTGGCAGCTGGAAGATGGCACCGCGGGCCACGTAAACCTGGCTTTGGAGGGGTCTGTTGGGAAGGACACAACATCCACGGTGTCGCTGTGGGCTCCTTGGGAGCTGAGTGCCCTTTGCTGCTGGAGCAGGAGTGGATGCAGTGAGTCGAAGGGAAGGGAAGGCTTCCTGGTGGGAGTAACGTGGACGTGCTCCGTCCATGTGGAGCCGTGTGTATCTGTGGGGGAAGAGGGGTTCTCAGCATTTCCCATCCAGATGTTGAACTCGTTAAGGTCAGGTCTTGCTCATTCTGTCAAACAGGAGTGAGGCCAGCGACATCACCGGGCTTCTCCGTGTGGGTAGAGAATTTGGCTGTCGGGATGAAAACGGTTTTATAGTAACCATTAAGGTCTGTGGTGTCGTACCCCACTGATTTTTAAGGAGACCTTGTTAAGCCTTTGGCTTCCTGCATGACCTCGGGTGAACCAGGAGCACCTGTCTCAGGGGAGGACCTCTCCCATCCTACCTTTTTGCAGAGCTTTTTGCTTCAGCCACTTCGTCTCGTACCCCTTGCAGATGTGATGCCTGGCACAGGAGGGGCTGATTTCCCTACCTATTTTTATTTTTCACCTTCCACAAGGCTCAGTAATGTCTTTGTGCTGGTTTTGTATGCAACCCTTTGGTCCTGCAGGACAATATAAGCCCAAGAACCAGGTCCGCTGGTGCAGGGTGCTGGCCCTTCCCCTTCCCCTGCGGGCAGCCTGTCCCCAGCAGGCAGATCAGATCCCCTCTCAGCCTCCCCGGGGGAATCTGGGCAAGGTGACCCCAGGATTTGGTTGGCAGTGCCCTGGGATCGCTGCCACAGCCCTGCAGCGCTGCGCTCCCCAGCCTGAGCCTTCCCCAGCCGGCTCCCCTGCGACGGCACCACGGGAGCATCTTGAGATGAATAAATTATGTGTGTGTGGGAGCAAATGCAAAACAAATTGCAGATGCACACGAGATCAGGCGTGTCTCTTGTCTCTTTGTCTCCGTATCGCCGTGTGCTTTTGTTTCAAACTCTTGCTTTGCTAATGAGCTTCTGCAGGCCACGTGCGCTGAACTTTTAGGCTGGTGGCGCTGCGGGAGCTCCCCGCGGTGCCACCTAAAGACAAAACGCGCCTCTCTGCCTGCCTCAAACACGTCTCAGGCCCATCCCAAACCTTATTTCCTCGACTTGCTGGTTCTCTTCCCTCGTTGCTTTACCTGAACACCAAGCCCTGGAGGAAGGTTTGGGATCTTGACCAAGGATGGGTGCGAAGGGTGTCTGGGGGCACGGAGCTCCTCCCTGCCTCCCCTCGGCAGGCTTGGTGTTGGAGGCGCTCCTGTGGCTTGTTCCACGCCGCAAGTCAAACTCTGCTAAGTAACTAAATAAAGATGTAATTTTAATGATGATTAAATTGAAGCACCTCATTAATTTCATGTGAGAGGTGGGGAAGTACACGGCGGCGCTTTCCCTAAATTCATTGTTTGTCTGGCCGCGAGACGTCCCCTCTCAACGTCTGGTTGAGTCTAATTTAAGTATGTAAATTTAATGGTTCAGTAAGTAAAATTGCCTTTATTGTTTGGAATGGTTTGCACAGTAATTTACGAGCTAGCAAGGCTCATTTGATAGGAGTGTATGATGGAGTAGGTGACTACAGTGAAGGACGTGTTTATCTTAAGGAGACGGGGGGACAGCGCGGACACGGAGCGTCCCTCGCCGGGGACCTGGGGTCACAGCACCAACGGGAGCCTCGGGCGTGCGCCAGCTCCCAGGGATGAAGGAGCCCTGTGATGAGGCTGCCGAGGCAGGGCACGGTGGCATCCCTCTCCCTGGTGTGGCTGCACCAGCAGCAGGAGGTCCCAGCACCCCTAGGGCAGCCCCTTGGCAGGGGAATGTCACCCCGGTGCCCCGCGGACAGATTTTTGCTGTCAAAGCACGGGACAGGAGGCTTTGCGGGCTGCAGGAGGGGCGCGGAAATGTTTGCAGCTGCATTCAAGTCTTTTTTCCCCCCACGGTGTTGCTTCTTGCTGGGATGCGTGGTGGCCTCAGGCGGTCTGTGTGAGGAATCGAAGCTTGCTCCGTGTTTGGGGACGGATTGCCCTGGAAGCACCAGGGGCTCAGCCCTCACCCGAGGGCAATCCTTGTGCCCTCTCTTTGCCACCCCGCTGCTCCTTGCTGTGCATCACTCGCTCTTCAAGGCTCCTCCGTGGTGCAGCCAGCTTGTTATTACAGCATGCCTTATTTAAAGCAGCTTGTGCTGAGGAGCTGCGAGTGCTTTTCCACTTGAATTTAGCCTCGTTGCGCGCTCGTGTTCGGGGAAGCTGTGATCCCCCTTACCCTGTGGGCTGCCCCGGGAGGTGCCGTGGCAGGGCTGGGCAGAGCCCCAGGGCAAGGGGCTGCCCCCCAGCCCCCCGGCAGCATCCTTGCCACTGAGAGCTGCTTCCTGAAGCTGTCGTTCAGACAAACGAAGGCAGCAGACGCTGGTTTGCCTGGCTGCAGTCTGACTTGCAGAAGATCTATGTAGGGCACGCTGCAGTCACGGGGAAATAAAGAGAGGAGGAAGGGTTGCCGTCAGCAGCTGCTCGCTGTAAGGAGCTGCGGTGCCATGGGGTGGGCAGGAAAGCCTCATCCTTGGGAAGGACTCAGTGTCTGGGGGAGGAGGAGGCTGTGAGACCCCTTCTCATTACAGTCAAACCCCAGAAAAGCTCGGATCTGGAGAGCTGTGTGCGCACTGGGCTCTGCTGGGGGCTTCCCCCTCCTGCCAGCGGGGTGGGAGCAGGCACTCGGAGCAGAGCTTGCCCAGCACCAAATCTCTCAGCTGGGGGGCTCTGCTCTGCACCCCCTCGTGCACCACCGTGCCCCCATGATAGGCACTGCATTTGGAGGAACACTCACTGCCTTTTTCTCTGGCTTTTTGCAAACTTTGATTGAACTGGGTGATGGCAGCATCACCTCCCCGTCGTGGGTGGCTGGGGAGATGCAGCCCAAGGGCAGCGTTTGCTGCAGCTGGTGGGAGCAGGGCCGGGCTCCCCACGGCTGTTCGGCTCCGTGTTTGGATCAGTGCTGAAAAAATTCAGGCTATGTAAGGAATAATTCGGGTCCTGCTTTCACTCCAAGGGTGAGAAGCAAGAGGGCAAACACCTCGCCACGCGTTTGCCCTTCGAGTGCCCTGTGGATGGGTTCGGGGTGGAAGCAGATCGCTGCCCCCAAAGCTTTCCGGGTTGCAGACATCCCTGCTGTGCTGCCGTGCCCCGGGCACAGCCCTGCAGCCCTGAGATGTGTTTAACCCCCTGCTTAACCCCCGGGCTGCTGCCGTGCGGCGGGGAGCATTAGCCAGCCCCAGGCATTAACGTCGCCCTGTGCTGGGAGCGCAGCCATTCATTTTGCTAAGTAGACAGTGTGTAGTGGAGAGTGTGATGAGAAAGGAGGGAGGGCTGGGCGACGGGGAGAAAGGGATAATTAAAGGAATGAAAGGGAAATCTACCTAATTGCATGGGCTGTTTGAAGGGGGTTGTGTTCCTGGGCTAGGCAGGAGATCTCAGGGTCCTCCCTGTGTTATGTGCTGCTGCTGGGCGGGACAGGGAGGGATGGGGCAGCTTCAGCCCAAGAAGTGGTGGCCAGGGAAGGTGGGGAGCTCCTGTCCTCCCCTGCTCTTTTCCTGAGGCTGGCCAGTGAGCAGGACCCGCTCACCATGGTGGTGGTGGGAAAGGAAACAATCGTGCTTTCCCCGTGGTCTTCCATTGAAACCAGCCGATGCTTTGCTCTCAGGGGCTTTAAAACCTGAGTTTGGGATTTGGTGCTTCCCTGCCTCCCCCGCCTGCTGACCACGCACCCAAAAGCTGTGGAAGGCTCCTCTGCTGAAGGGCAGGTCGGGCTCAGCTCTAGTGCTTGTTTGTCGTGGTTTCCCCTCGTCTTGTCTGCTTCTGAGGTCCTTGTAGGAAGAGCACACAGCGGGCTGCCAAATGGATCTTCTTTCTGTGCAGTTGTTGCCTGCGTTGCTTCCTGAGGCCTCGCAGACTCTGACCCTTACCCAGTCTGGGAAAGGTTGCTCGGATGAGGATGGCAACCCAAAAGGAAAAAAAAGAAAGAAAAGGAAAAAGGGGAACAGGAAACTGAGGCATGCAAATTGGTTCTTGTGTCTGTGAAATGTTTTGCTCTGCCTGGGCTTACAGGACTTATCAATTTGGGGATCTGTAAAAGTTGTACTGGCAGCGAGGAGAGGCTGTGGGTGCTCCACAAAGCTTTCCCCGAGACCTGTCCTGGCCGTGGTGGGGCAGGGGATGAGCTGCCAGCCCTGCACAAAGCATCTCGGTGCTGGAAATGGCAACGGCAATTTTGGCTTCGCCTCAGTTTGTATTTTGCACAGTGAAAGCAGGGAGATTTCTGCCCAAGTTTTGAGACGGTGGCAAATATTTTCAGGTTCTTTGTTTTAAATCTGGGGAAAGGGGGAGTTGTGGATGTGGGGGGAGTGGATTTTTTGTGGGGGGAGGCTGATATTTATGTTCTGGTAATAGGGTGCGGAGCAGAGGCTGGTAGTTTGGTTTGTTTGGTATGGAGAGGATATAAAAGTTTAATGATGGGAAACAGATATGGAAAACAACAAATTATCTGCTGGAGTTGTGCTGCTTTTTCCCAAGCAAAGCATGAATAAAGAAGAACATAAATGATAATGAACTACAATGTCAATAATTGAAGGTCTGCGTCACGTGGGTAGGGAAATTTTGCATTACCCAGGCCTCCGTCTTGCAGCGTCTCCCCCCAGACAGGGAGGATGTCGCTTTCGGAATCACCCCTTGGTCATGCAAACGCCCATTGAAAGAAATTCATTTTTCTCCCGTGCTTTCCAGCTCTTTTCCATAGCCCTGGGATGTGGCTGTCTTTATATTAATAGGAGCTGCTGCCTGACAACCATTAAATGTGCATTTAAGCCTTTTGCATACCCTGAACATGCTATAGCTGCTCCATGTCATGCCTGCTGACGAGCGGGGTCAGGCCCTTTCCTCGGTAGCTATCGCTGAGCCTATTAGGCTCTAACGGGGTTGGAACAATTGATATTTACAGCCCTGCTGCTGCAGGGACGGGGCTCGGCTCCGGTCCCCCCAGCGGTGGCACAGGTAGGGTGCGCGGGGGGCAGCAGGTGACAGGGACAGGGCGATGCGTGGCGGCGATCACCACGTGCCGAAACATCCCCCGTGCTGCCTGCTCCGAGGTTTTGGTGCTGGCGCGGTCACAACGCAACCGGTGAGCTGTGGTCCATGGATATTTTTGGGTAAGGGACAGACAAAACATCAGCTCCTCAGCGTGTGCAGGGTGAGTGCTCCCCCGGCCCTTTAGGCAGTGGGCTGGGAGGTGGCCAGAGGAGCACAGAGGCAGTGCTGGCTGCTGGTGCCCGCGGTGCTCGCACCCTGCGGGTGTCCCCAGCCGTGCCAGCGGCCGGAGCTTTGCGCGTCCCGGTGCCACGGGGACAGGCAGGGGGGCAGCTCGCTGGCAGGTTGCTACTTGAATTCATGGTGGGTTTTGTTTCTTCACATCCAGGCAGAAGTGGAAACCAGGGCACAGCCTGACCTGGTTATGTAAGAGAAGGCATAAAAATAACCCGGGAGTGGGAGCAGGGGGAGCGCAGAGAAGTGGGCTCCTGTGACCGCTCCAGCTCCAGCGGGGACCCCAGGCGCGTCCCCAGCCTCTGCTGGAGTGCTCGTAGGGGATGAATATTGCAGCCTGTGGAAGTTTGTTGTTGCAATTAAATACAAGGAGTGAAAACCAGAAGGGAATAGAGCAAATAGAGCAGTTAGAGCCTCGCTGTGCTGAGCGTCGGGTAAGAAATACTCTGCTGCAAAATGCTTTGGGCCCAGAAGACGAGGCACAGGAGGGAGGCGATGGGCTTAGCCAGGAGCTGGGGCTTGGGGGGACACAAAGAGCCCTGCAAAGTGGAGCCCAGACGGGATTTTGGGGTTGGGATGAGACCCACGGCAGCAGCAGGCGCTCAGGTCTGTCACTGCTCCCATTCCCAGAGGTGACTTAGGGGACGGGATGGGGCAGGCAAAGCGCTCACTGTCTGGTGAAGGGAGAGCAGAGCTCAAGGGTGGAGTGAGCTGGGCCACCAGCAAGGCAGGTGAGCCTTGGAAAACAGCAATCAGAGCTCCAGAGCCTCGTGCTTCCCATTCGTGCAGCTAAACCACACAAAATATAGAAGAAACCTGAGTAAAACCCATTCTGCCAGCTAAGGGCACACGACCACTTTCCCCAGGCGTTTATTCCCCTTTTTCCCCTCACTTTCACGTTCTCGGTGCTCAAGCCACGGGCTTGCTTCCTGTCCTCAGGATGCCCGTGTCTTCCAGGACAACAAAAATCTGAATCCCTCGGGTCCCAGCACGGCAGGGTGGCCTGGGCAGCGTTCAAGGAGAGAGGGCAAAGGCTCGTCCCGTGCTCCTGGTGTTAACGAGCTGCCGAGCAGGCCCCGGGGTGTCAGCGTTGTGCTGCCTGGGTGCAAATCACCGGCTGCTTTTCCTTTTTCCCTTCTATTTTTAAAACCATATTTTGGCAGAGCTGCGGGCAAGGTGGAGATGCGAAGTTGGGTTACAAAAAAGCACCCGGCCTGCACAGGCAGGTCCCTGAGGCTAGGGACACGTGCTGTGGCTGGTGGCCCGGCCACCGCTGGCAATGCCACGGGGCTGGGGCTCCCCGGCAGAGGGGGGCTCCCATCTCAGCCCCCCGTTTCCAGCCCGGCCACCCCTCTCTGCCCACCCCAGCCTCCGGCGCCGCCTGCTTTTGTCTCTGTGCAGCGCGGGCGAGGCGCTTTGCTGAATATTAACGCTGCAGCTCCTGCCCCACCGCTCAGCCCACGGCTCCTCCAGCACCGATCCACCCCGCGTCCACCACGGGGGCGCAGGTCAGCGGGCAAAACACGGGCACGGCTCACCCACCGCCCTTCATTTACCCCTCCCCTTGATTTATTCCTTTTATTTCTAGTTGTCCTGCTGCTTCCATCCACCCTGGGGCAGCCTGCTCTGACTGGGGGGGTGTTGATCAGCCGCTTGGCCACGGGGACAGGCTCATTTTGGCCAAATATCCCACAAAACGGCGCAGTCCCCAGCCTGGCAGTCCGTGTCCGCTGCCAACGTTGTCACCGCGCTGCTGGGTGCCCCCCGCCGCCGCGCTCCCCCCGCCGCCCGTGCCTCCTCTGCTGGCAGCATCGCTCCCTCCGCATCCGCCGTAATTGACATTTTCCATCTGACAGCTTCTGCTTTCCCTTCCCGCAGTTGCTAAGGAAACGGGAGAGAGGGCCCGGGAGCCATTAGCTGCCGTCATCGCCTGCCCGTCCGCAGAAATGTCACTTCTGCTAACGAACGCCAGGGAAAGAAGAGAAAAAAAGAGAAAAAAAAAAAAAAAAAAAAAGTTAAAACCTGAACAAAACACAGCGCCCAGCCACCGTCATGGTAAAGGGGAAGGGTGCGATGGGACCCGCGTCCTGGACACCGTGTGCCCAAGCACCGCGCTGGCAGGGCTCAGCATCCTTCGCCTGCACGGTGCCGGGGGCTGCTCCCTCTTACAGAGTCTCTGCAAGCGATTTGTTTGTTGAAAAAGTCAGTGGGTGCCCTTCGTCACAGGGGGGGGACAGGCTGTGACAGCCCTCCCAGGTCCCACTCGGATACAGTTTGGAAAAAGCAAACATCCTTCGCCCGAACCGCCGCGGTTCCGCATCGTGCTGTGCAGGTTTGTGCCTCGTGTGGCCTTGCTGCCCTCCTTGTGGTGCTCCCTCCCCTTCCTTCTGGAAAGTTTTATTCCCTGCGATCGTTTCTTGATCTGCTTCCCCTCTTATTTAGCGAAATGCCAATATTCTAGTAATTAGAAAACCAGATGCAGCGAGATCGAGCGGCTCGTTGGACTGCACGTGGGCAGCCTGCGCTGGAGCTGGGGAGAAAGCTCAAATTTCCCACAGCTCGTTTGGAGCATCTCCCACAGCCCCCTCCTTCTTTGTCCCTCACCCAAACACCAAACCAAAGCAGAGCCGGGCTCCTCGGGGGGCTGCAGCTCCACCACAGCCCGGGTTGTCCTCCCCAGCCCACTCCAAATGAAGACAGAAATCCCTCCCTTGTATCAGGTCTGCGTGACCAATGCGATTACTGCAGATTCAATGAAAATTTATTTCTTTTGCTCCTGGAAGTGCTCACATGCACCAAAACCTTCAGGGACGTTGGCTTTATTGGCTGACATAACTCAGTGCACGTTTGCAGAATACATTTCCAAGCGTTTGTCCCACCTCTGGTGTTGGTGAGGCCGTGCTACGCGACGTGCGAGACCGAGAGCTGTGTCTTTGCCAAATCTCGAGTTTTGAGAAAAAATTGAACTTCCTGGAGGCTCCATTGACCTCTGAGAAGTTTGGGTTCCAGGAGCCAGGTGAGGAGTAGTGGGCAGGATGCAATTTCTTGTCTCATTTGCCTCGGCTGGGCTTCAGCTCCCTTGGGCGTTTGGGTGCTGCTGGTTGCAGATGAGCGAGGAGCGAAAGCATCGCGCAGCTCCCCGGGATGGGCACGGGGGAAACTCCTTTGGGATGGGCGCAGGAGGCCAGCGAGGCCACGTGGTGTTGGAGGGGACAGGAAGGTGCATCAGGGGATTTCTCCCCAGTTTGGCACCACGAGCCTGCTCCTTCCCAAGCCCCAGCCGTGTCAGCAGGGACTCAGCCCCGTGCTGCTGCCGCCGGCACTGTGGGGCCATCGCCTCCTGCACGGTGCCACCAGGGACACCCCTGTGCTGCATTTCCCTGCTTTTGGGGTAAGAAACGGCCCTGGGAGGTAAACCAAAACTCCATGCCAAGAAGGTGAGGCTGGTGCCATCCGGCTGCGGGGCGAGGAGCAGGAGGAAGAGGAGGAAGAGGAGGGACGAGCCTGGGCTGCCTGCCCCCGAGGGCTCGTTGGCTGCGGTTTGGGTGCTCGGTTTCTGATTTTATTTGTTTTGCTTTGCGGAGAGCGAGCGAGCCCCAAGGAGACACCTGATGTGTAGAGCTTTATTTCCATCCCCTGCCTGCGTTATGGTGTTCTTCCTTACCTCTGTGGGTAAATGTTGGCTCTTTAGTGGCAATGACTGCATCCATTATGCAAGGCTGAGGAAGTGGTGAAATAACAGCATGAGAAATGTGCTCGAATGAGTATTCAAATGCGCACATAACGAGTGCAGTCAGTGTAGCGTGGAGTCCTGGGGGACGTGGGAGCTTTGGTTCGACTTTTATTTCTTTAAAAAGAAAGCCTTAACCCTCCCACCCCCTGGGTATTATTTTCAAATTAATTACTCTCATTACATTAATTGTGTGAGTGCCTGTTCCATTTTCCCCCCTTTCAGTGGGTTTGAGTAGAACAGGGCTGCTAAAAATATAAAACCTAGGAATCGCACGGCAACAATTAATCCAGAAAAAGGAATGCTATTGCTGCACACGCTGTCCTTGTTTAACAGATAATAAATAACAATTAATAAATGATCCCGTGTTGGAGCGCTCCCTCCCCCCAGATGTAATGCTGATAAATTTCTCCCTCGCTTGGGGGTTAGGGAGCTCTGGCTGTTTAAAGGCAAACTACAAATCTAAAATGAAAATTGAGTTCTGCCTTGTCATATGGCTCAACTGCCCTCCCGTCTAGGCTGGGGTGGGCATTCATCGCAGCCGTGATGTATGTTTTAATTTACCTAGTATATGTTATTAGATTATAAGCCCCTTAGGGCAGGGATCTCATGTTTTATACCTCTAAAGCACTGCACACACCTATTGAACTATATAAATACCTTTTACAGAATGAATTTGTCCTCCTGCTGTGAAATCCTGCCATGCCTCCTGGTTTGCATAAATATCCGAGGTCCTATCAGTCTGCAGCTGCTTTGACACGGGGGCTCGCACGGAAATTGTGGCGGTGCCGACGTCCCAAATGCCGTGACAAATCCGTGCCAGAGAGAGGAGAAGGGCCCGGCTGATTATTTTATTTTATTTTACTTCTCCAAAAGCTGAAGGCTTTGCTAGTGAATTTAATGGGGACAGTCCTGGAAGCCTGGTGAATTGGGGTGTGGAGGGAGCGTCTCGTGTCTCTGCTCCGTTTCCATCTTGGTGCTGGTTCTCAGGGCTGCCCGGTTCCTCCCATAGGTGCTTCCTCCCCACTTTGCCCAGTGATGGACAAATTTCACTTCTGCATTTTTTTTTTTTTTAATTTTTTTTTTCATCTTATCCCAATTCTTCCATTTTCTGCTCTGGTCCTGAAGCATCCCTCTCCCCCCAGGTGCTGTAGGGCAGCAGATTATCGGTGCGGGTTCCCAGGGCACCTGGAGGGGCGATGTGCCCGGGCTCAGCAGCTCATGCTGGGAGAGGAGCTCAGCCCCCGGTATTTCTGTCCAAACCCCAGCATCGGTCTCTGAGCTGCTCCCCAGCCGCAATCCCAGCTGCCCGGCCCGATCCTGAACCCGAGCACCCCGTCACCGATCTCCTGCTGCAGTTACAAAACATCTGAATGGCAAACGCGCAGGCTGCAAACGCTTCAGAAGCTGCTGTGCCTTGTAAGTCGATTTTAATTAAGCTTTTGGTTTTTCACATTGGTATGCATCACTCTTCTGGTCTAAGCAATTGGGCCATATTTTTTTTCTTCTTTTATTTATATTGAATTATTCAGAGGAGCAGGCAGATTCCTGTCTCCAGACTTTCTTCTCTGGCCATTGCCATATGCAGGCTTTCTGTCCCTGATGTGGAAATGCCAGCTCGGAAAAGATGATTAGTTTGTTCTCAGCAAGACAAAATATTTATTTTGAGAGCAGAGAAAACCAGAGTTAATGCCTGACTTGAGTGGAGGTGCTTGCTCTTTACACCTTTTTAAATGTCATAATCCTTACCAAGTGCTCACGTCCCCATGCTCCCAGCACAGCAGCGCTGTGAGCAATGACCGATCCCCCGAGCTGGTCAAAGAATACGCAGAATTCCTTCCTGTGTGAGAAAGCCAGAACAAAAGTTGAGCCAACAGTCAAGTGGGATTAGGTGCTAAAATATTTTTTGCTTGCCCTGCTTCTGCAAATGGAGCTCACGTGGCGGCCGGGTTCTGGGGGGGCTGAGCCGCTCAGTGCAAAATCCGAGCCCGATTTCAGCAGGTGGATCTCCGAGGAGATGATTTATGGTTCTGGGTGACTCTGTGTTGAGCACAGCCCTGCTTGTCCCCAGTGCTCAGCAGGACGCCTCCCTGCTGCTCCAGGAGCATCCTCAAATCTCGGGGAGCCGCCGCGTGAGAACCTCCGGTCAGCAAGCCCCCGCCGTGCAATTGCATAATTAAATAATCCTTGGGATATTTTAAGAGGATTTTCACAGTAGCATTTATTACCTAAGCTCTAGGCTTCTCTTAATGGCTGCTGTCTGAAGGGAGCAAGGGGAAGCAAGATCTTCGAATCCGCCCAGACTTTAATTTTCGATGAGCTGTTGGGGGCTTGCAACGGAGCGGGGAGATGAGAATCAGGCAGGGGACACCGCTGTCCTGCAGGAAGGTGGTCACAGGACTCAATCTCTTCTTCCCTACCACCTCTGCACATGGAGGGCACGGGCTGTGCAAGGGCAGGGTGCATGGCACGGGGGTGAACCGTGACCCTTCCTTCCCATTCCCTCCCTCCCAAAACCCCAGCGTCGTGTTAGGAGCCAGAGGAGAGCTCAAGGCGCGGGGCAGCTGTGCCAAACGCTGCGCCCTCAGCTGCCCCAAATCTCTGCCCTGGCTGCCTGCGATGGCAGGAGAGCCATCGGGAGAGCTGAGGAGGAGGCTGAGCTCATTCCCCGAGGTGCACCAGAGCTCTTATCAGCCGCACAGGCGTGCTGGTTTGCCTGTGAGCAAGCAGGGTGAGGTTGGCTGCGCTCCTCCATGGGACAGGCAGCTTGTCCAGCGCGCTGTGCAGCACGCTGCTTCGCCCAGCGCCTCTCCGGACCCTTCCTCTTCCCCAGGAACATAACTGGGAGGTGAGCTTTGGCCAGAATTAATCAGTAGGTTTTAATGTAGGTGGCTGAGTTGCAGGTTGCTCGCAGTAGCATCGGGCAGAAGCTTCTTCCAACAGGAGTCGACCCAGGCTGAACCAGCAGAGCCCCAGCACAGGGTCCCACCTCCATGAAGGTGCCCAGGAAAGGATTTTTCCACGGGCAAGAGACTCTTGGTTTTCTGTTTCAGGTGTTTCTAAGCCTTAAATCTCTGCTAAGATTTTGTGGCCTCAGCAGAGGAAGACGAGCTGGGGGCTCTGCAGCTTCTGGCAATGTCAGAGCAAGAGCCAGGGAAGGACTGGGGAGAGGAGAGCAACAAAAATCACCATTTCTTTTGTATTTCCTGCAGACTTGGGGTGACTCTCACCCTTTTATAATTACCGAGTTTCTTACAGGGCAATTCCCATTCCCCAAACAACAGAGGCTGCAAGTTGTGTCTGCGGCAGGGACGCTGGGAGAGCCGTGTGGTACCAACGGGCTGGTTTGGTTGTTTCTTAAAGGGAGGATGTTTTCTATTAATTATCTTTTATATACTCAACCACTGTCTCCCATTACTCTTCCAAGTCAGGGACAGTGAGAGATGTGTCAGGGCTGGGGAACAACACGCAAGCAGTAAGATTAATTGACACTTAGAAATCAGATGGTGATGAATAGATCCCGGCCTCCCGAGGAGATCCATCTTCTTTAGGGTGCATTTAGGGCTCAGGCTGCCTTTAATATATGCAATGAAGCATCTTTACCTTGCATATGACACTGCTGCTAACCCCGTGGCGTGACATCCCCGCCGCGTACGGCTGGCTGCTGATGGGATATTTTACAGCCCGCCGGGTAGCGGTTTCTTGCTTTTTTAGGCAATTCCATCTGAAAGGGATAAAGCACGGTGTACACGAACCCAGTGGCCAACAGCCTAAGGGCTCAAGAACCTCTGGAGGGGCCAAAGTTGTTTTTTTTTTTTTTCCTCTTTCCCTTCCTCCTCTTCAAGGCAGACACATTTCATTTCGAGTGTAAGAGACGTTGTCGCCCTCGGGCGAGCTGCCCCCTCCCCAAACTGTTTTAATCAGGCTGCTTTCTGATGGGCTCCTCTCAGCTCCCTGCTCCGAGCACCGCAGATGCTCCTGTGGCAGCGATTACAATTTCATTAGCCTCACGAGCCAGGCAGGAGGAGGAGAGCTGCAGGAGGGCCTGATCCAGCCCCAGGAGGAGGACACAGCACAGAGCTATCAGGGGAAGGCAGAAAAATCTTGCCCTGACCGTGCAAAACCACGGCTAGAAGATGCCGGTGCCGATAGGCGGCCCTGGGGGAATAAATCCTCCGTGGGAGCCAGCAGCCGGCACACAGCCGAGGGATGCGCTGCTGGCAGGGGCTGTGGGTTTGTCTTTGGGGCTGTCCCTTCCTGAAGTTAAAGCTGGGGAGCAGGGGGCCACGTCTTGCTGGTGGCACCTGCACAAGGTCCCTGCAGCCGCGCGCCTTCGCCCACCCTCTGCCTGCCTTGGGCTGCGCTCCTCGCCCCGCGCTGCTTGTTCAGCTGCGCGTCCTGCAGCTCCCCCTCGGAAAAACAAATAAGGGGTTGAAAACAAACACGCTTAGCTAGCCGTTTACACGGCACTTGACAAACAGATTACAGCCTCTTCCTGCCCCCAAAGGCTTTTCTGTCCAGGGCTGCGCTCCGCAGGCAGCGGGGCTGCGCTGTCCCCGCGTGCGCTTCCCTTTTAATATCGCCGCGCTTTAAAACCCAGCGGCGACAAGAAGGGAGGAGAAGAGGATAGAGCATTTGGGCATTAACGCTGCTCTCCCGTTGGTAATAACACGCTGGTACTTTTAGGAGTATCTCGGAGCTTAAGGGGTGAGAGGTGAAGTTATCTTCCAAGAGCAGCGCTAACACCACAGAGCTACTTAATGCAAGCCGGGAATAATGCAGGGCTGCCGGCTGAACCCAGCAACGTCCTACTGGGTTGGTTTCATCCCTTCTGCGATGGTTTCCCATTGAGCCGGGGGTTTAGTCCTTTCCCCCCTCCCTCCCCTCAGTCGTGCAGCAGACCCGGTTGGAGTATCGCTTGCAGTACGGCCGCGGGTCCTGCTGCTGCTCCTGCAGCCATGGCTCGGCTCGTCCTGCCCTGCTGCCAGCCCCACGGTGCCAGCGGGAGCTCAGGGTGTGATTTGTGTGTGTGTGTGTGTGTGTGTGTGTGTGTGTGTGTGTGTGTGCACCAAATGGCTTCCTCTCCCAGCGAGGTGTGTTGGGGACAGGCATGCAGAGGCGATGGCACCTGCAGGGGACTCTGCACAAGAAGGAAACTCTGCAAATCCTCTGCACTTGGCGATTTTCCCTCATTTAATATGGCAGGGTGCAAATGCTGCCGTTAGCCCTCGTGCTGTGCAGGTCTCCTCGAGGCTGGGGGCTGCGAGCAGGCTGAGCCCAAGGGACCCTGGAGTGCTGCTCTGGGCAAGGAGCTGGGGCCTTGCTCCTTTCCCTTGCTCTGGAGAATTCACCTGCATCATTCAGTGCTGCCCAGCAGGCTGAGCAGATGCTTGTGGACCCAGGCTGACATTTCTGAGGGCTGGGGTTAGCCAAAACCTCGGGAATGTTTCTGTCTGCCTGCCTAGGATGTGGGCACAAGCAAAGGAGCCCGGCGGTGCTGCCTCCCTCTTGTAATTCTCCTTAGTTCAGCTCTGGGTGAGTAGGGAGCGGATGTTTGAGGCGGATGGGACTTGGATGAATAACAATTTTCAGACGTCGGGTGGTGGTTAAGCTGCAGGCTGTGGGCAGAGCAAAGCGAGCTGCTCCTTCGGGCAGGGGCTGCCACTGGATCGCCGCACACCCGGCTGGTGCCAGGGGGACACGGCTGTCCCCACGGGAGCTGGGGGTGTTGGCAGCCCTGAGAGCACCAGCAGGGCCTCACGCCAGGCCTTCACACTTGCTTCGCTCGAGGGATCTTATTTCTGTAGCTGATTTTGTTTGTTTTTAATCTGGCTCCTAAAAACTGTGGCTTAAGAGATTGCACTCCCGGCCTGCTGACTGCTCAGCGCTTGGCTGCGGTGCTGTGAGGTCAGAGGAGTGAAATCTCAGAGCTGTTAACTTCGTGCTTCATGGAAGTCGGTGGGCAGGCAGGGGGAAGAGACTTGAAGTAAAAGACCCCACCGAGAAGGGCTGCAGCCTGGGTTCTGGCTGTGAGACATCAGAGCCTGCCTGGGAAAAGAGAACTTAAAGGCAGACTCAAAATCCCATTACTTGGTGGGGTATCGGAGTATCAGGCACCAGAGAATCTGTTCCAGAACAGGGTTTCTCTAAGTGCAGTGCCCGATATCTGTATCGGGACGGTCTCTGGAGCCTTTCCTTTGCTCAGGACATTCGTGTCATCTGCCTTCTGCATCTATGAAGGACTTGAACCCACAATCTCACTTGGTTTAAATCAGATAAAATGTCATAGGAGTCGTCAGTAGGAACTAGGAAATGCATAGGAATAACGCACTTGAAATGGGGCATTTTTAGTCCTGTTCAGAGCTACTTTCCTGTGCCAGTGGGATCATACACGTTCAGCAAGTGCCCATCTCCCTGGTCCCCAGCACAACAAATGTTCTTCAAGCCCCCGGCCCTGCAACCCAAAACTCCCCATATATCAGGAGGAATCAGCCTGCAGCACCTCCAGAGCAACTGGGCAGCATCGGAGGGTTGAGTTTTACTGCAAAGTCGGCTTTTTTACTTCTTCAAACTCTTTGTGCTAGGAAGCAGGCTGGCCAGACAGATATTTGCTCGCTGACTCCCTCCCTGCTGTGACTCCCTCCCATCGTGTCCTGGGGCAGGGGCTTTGTAGGGTGGCTGCTGTAACCCTGCGCACACAGAGGCGTGCCGTGGGGCTGCTCGTCCTCATCATCTTCTCTTGCCCAGGTTATACGTGTTCTCTTTTTGCCCTGTGCCAGGAGCCACTTTTTGCTGTGATGGATCAGGAATTGAGCACGTGGCGTTTGCTGGGATGAGAGTGCCCTGAAGGGAGCACAAAACCACCTGGCATCGAAACCCTTGAGCAGGGAGGCTCAGCCTGGCCCCCTGCAAGGCCTCCTTGTGCCCTGGGGCCAGCAGGGAAGCAGTAGTACCCATTCCTCACCAAAATCATCTTGGCCAGCATCAGGACGCTCAGCCAGAGGCTTTTGCTCAAACTGCTCCATGGTGAGAGGCAGAGAAGTCCGGGAGAAGGGGAATTTCGGATTCTCCAGGGCTCAACCTTTCTTTGGACTATGGGGTCTCGTTGGGGCAGTGCCACCCAAAGGGAGGAGAGGTGTGCCTGGCAGGAGGCTGTGGCTGCTCTCGGGGCGATGCTGCAGGCACAGCAGGCTGCTCGTCCTCATGGCTCTCCGCGGGACAGGCGGCTTTCGCCACGAGGAGGAAGAGAACCCGGCTCTGCTGCCTGATGGTGCTGCGAGATAGCAGCTCCTCACACAGCTGCGGTTTGTATAATCCCTCTGATGCTTCCTCCTACCTGCAGCTTCTTCCCACTGGCTTTTAATGAGCGGAGGAGATGGCGAAGTTACGTAATGAAGGACAAAGTCTAATTGCAGCTTGATCTTTCCTTTGCAAGGCACTTTTGTGGCTCTGCACCCCATGCCAGCGACGCCTCGCGCTGCCTCAGCTGCTTGTCCCTGCCGATGAGATGCTGCCTCAGGAGGGCCCAGCCCGGCACTTAGCAGCTTAAGGCAGATTAAGATCTTAATTCTTCAGAGAACGATCTTCTGATCTCCTTCCCTCCCTGCCAGTCAGCAGCGGCTTTGCAGCCCCGCATCTCGGCTTTCTGAGAGGTGATGACAGCAGAAGTGCCGGCAGGGGAGCCGGGGCATCCACGGTGTGAGATGTACGTGAGGAGAAAGAGGTCGTCCTCCCCGAATCTGGAGGTCCTCCAGTGCTACGAGGTGCCGGCGACCCAGAGCCAGGAGTTGGAGGTGGAGGACGGGGCGACCTCACGACCCTGCAGGATGCCAGCCTGGCCGAGTTACTTGCAGTAACCACACACCCCGATTAATGGGTCCTTTTCCTGGAGGTGCCCTGTGCCTTAAGGACAAGCTGAAGGACGAGGCCATCGGTCAGCAAGCGAGGGGCTGGGAGGTGCCCCCCTCCTGTGTGCTCCTGCTGCTCGGTGGCATCTGAACCCGCAGAGCTCCACGGGGTGAAACTGCTGCGGGTGGAACGGGAAAAGCCTGGCATTAGGGAGACAGGAACACAGATAAGTGACACGGGGACGGATGGAAAAAGGTATCACAATGAGCAAATGCAGCACGAAATGCTGTGCAGGGAGACTGTCACGGGTGGCCAGGGCACTGCCCCGCTCCTTTCCCTGGCAGCGCGAGGCTGCGTTTGGGCAGTGCCTCTCCTGGGCCTTTCCAGCTCCTGTTTTGCTGTGAGGTGCTGGCTGCAAAGGGCCTCACTGCAGCAATGAGGAGAAGCAATGCAGGCAGTCACACTAAGCAGGTAACACATTTCAAATGGTGCTTTCGTGCGGAATTCATCACAAGAGCAAGCGAAGCTCACATGCAGCCCCTGCTCTCCCTGTCCCCCGAGCAGCGATTTGGGTATGGGGAGCGGGACCTTGTCCCCGGGCGGTTTTTCCCTCTTGTTGCTGAGCTGCAGCCGGGCAGCCCGCTGTGTGCACAACCCCGCTGTGGGCTCCGGGGGCTTTGGGGTGTGGGGGCAGAGGGCTGCGGTGCCATTTCAAGGTGCCCCCGGCCGCTCGGAGGGCTCGGCCATCATTCTCCTGCCCTGGCAGCTTGCGCGGTCCTCGCCGTGAACCCGAAGTGGAATAAATAGGCTGCTCACCCCATCCTTTTCCTCCTTGGATCACAACTTTTGATTTTGTCATAAAGCTGCTTGACTTGATTGAGAGTGCCATAATAATGATACTTACCGAGGGGTTTCATCCAGCCGGCTGAAATTGAGGTCCAACGATCCCCAGTAATGAGCCTTTTATTGCAGCCACCCAGCCGCCGTGCGAGCTGCGCTGCCCCCTGCTCTGCCCGTCTGCAGCCCCATGGACATTCAGGGGGTTTGGGGAGGGTTTCTTCTGTGTTTGAAGGCACCGGACTTGTTGTGCCTCCCTTGGCAGAGCTCCCTGCAGGAGGCAGAGTCACCAGGTGGAAATTAGTCCCAGGAGTCACCAGCAAGGACGCTGTGGGTGTTGCCACGTTTGCACTCACTGGATCCGTAAGTGCATTTGGAGAAGAAAAGGGGGAAAAAATGTCTGGTGGCTCCCAGCAGCTTGCAGAAGTCCTTGTTACGAGCTGGCAGAGCCTTCGGCAGCAGCAAGGTTTAATTTGGCTGCTGCTTCGCTGGATTTGGAGCCCCTTAAATCTCCTGCTCTGTAAACCATCCAGGGCTGCCGTGTCTTCCTGCCGCTACTCCCCCGAGCTCCCCAAGGACTGTGCACAAGGAAAGGACGTCCCGACCAGCAAACGTGTGTTTATTCCTTTAACCCTCCCCTGCTGCAGGGGGGTGGCATCGCCCTGTGTGCCACCTCGATGGGGACAGGGGTGCCCTGGTGGCCGTGCACCCACCTGGGGCCTCGCAGAGGCAGGGACCGAACACAGGTGCGGGACACAAGTGCTGGGAGGGCTGCTGAGCTAAAAGGGTCTGCAAAGAAAGGGGGAAAAGCAAAGGGAGGCAGGAATAGCTGCAGGCTGAGCAGGTCATGGTGCTGGCTTGTGCTCCCCAGGAGCAGCAGGATGGGGCCGTGCGTTTCTCTGGTGGGCCACGGCAAATGTGGCAAGTGCTGGGCTGAATTTTGTGCTCCCCCAGCAGCTTCTGGCCCCAGCTGAGGTCTGTCTGTGCCATGTTCAGGGGTCACCCTCCGTCTTCTGTAGGGGAAAGTTCCCATGGTGTCTGGGCAAGAGAACAGCTTTAACACTTCCACTATTTGGGGATTTTATTGGTTATAAGTCATTTTGGGGGAAAAAAAAGGTACAAAGAGAAACCAAACCGTGCTTGTGCTCTGAGGGGTTTGCTGAGAGCTGCCGGGCACTGCTGCTGGTGCCCTCCCAGCTCCCTGCCCTGCTTTCTCCTGCAGCCGCTGTGCCCAAACCAAAGCTCGGTGAGGTGCCTGGGGTTGCTCCTTGCCGCTGGGCTTCCATCAGCCCCATTGCAAAGGAGGCTCGGGGCCGTACTGAGGTGTCACGGTGCCTCCCCAAGGGCAGCTGCTGGTTTCTTGCACAGGGTCAGCCATTCACAGCAAGCACCCCGACAAATCCCTGTTTTCTCTCATCTGCTCGTGTTCGCTCGTGTTCCTTCCCCTGGCCTTTCCTTGGGGGTTTGCAGGGCAAACTCAGGCTCCCACCCCAGGAGCGGGGAGGATGCCCCGAGCAGAGGCTCCGTGCCTCGGGGCTGGGACACGCAGCACCCCTCTGCTCACCGTGCTCCTGGCTGGCAGCTCTGCTCAACGTGCAGCGTACCTGCCGCCACGACAGCCTGACGGCCATGTGGCATTATAATAGGATTTGCTCCGTGTCTATAAACTGTTATCCTAAATATCATCCCAAATCCTTTGATGCCCAGTGACAACCTGTCTCTTTAAATCTTTTCCCCCACCCTGAGCAGGGTGGCGTGCTCTCAAATCATCGGGAATTCCACGTATCCGGCATATAATTGGATTATATTTTAGATGTCTCCTAAAATAATGATATACTTACATCTTATTCTAACAATGAAGCGACTCGGAGCAGAGCCGAGGCTCCCCGTGCCTGTATTATAAATAATGCTGCCAAGCTGGTCGGGATTATCAGCAAAAGAACTTGTTAGCCTCTTGGAGAGCAGATGCTTAATTAGAGCTGGGTGACACAGATGGGTGCCTAATAAGGGGAAAACACCTGTTTGGGTCTTCGGAAAGAGCCGGGCCCACTTGGGGAGGCTTTTCCCACCTCATAGCTGCCTCTTTGCCAACCGGCTTCTCCCCTACCCTCCAGGTGGGAGCCCCAAGTCCAATTCCATCGTTGGCTCTGGTGGCAGAAATCACGAGCAGGTAGATATTGTCGGAGATAGAGACTCCAAGTGGGTAATAAGGCAGGTACAGGGACTCCAGGTGGGTAATAAGGCAGGTGCAATTAAGGACAGGTTGGACGGGAGCTTTATTAGCTACGAGCACAGCGAGAGAACCTCCGGCAGCATCTCCCTCTGCTCCCCTCGCTTCTACTGCTTCAGAGGACAAAGAGGTGAGGAAATAAAAACAATTCTGCTGTTAACAGGGCCAGGTACCATCCCTGGGAGGGATGGATGCCAGGCAGTCATTTATATGTTAACAAGGCCGAAAACCCATCCCTGGAAGGGATGGAGGCCTTAAGGGTTGTTGTCATAGCTGGGAGAGGGGGCTTGGAAACATCACAGGTTGGCAGCTTTTAGGTGAAAAAAACATAAATGTTAATCATTGTACCCCTGTGTGATTTTAGGGGGGATGGATGTCAAGCTGGGGCCAGGTTCAGGTGCTGATTTGGGGGTTCCAGGGGCCCAGCGATGTTTCAGGAGCCCCAGTGGCCAGGCTGGAAGCTCAGGGGTTTGGGGTGGTTGCAGTGGGCAGGGGGCACCGGAGGAGGGTCCTGGTCCAGCTGCTGTGGGACTGGGTCTGGATTCAGAGGAGCCACCCTGGGACCCCTTTACACTGCCCTGTAAAGGGTAGGGTTGGAGGCAGAGTAAAGCTGGCTGCTCTCAGCCTCTGCAGGTGCGGAGTGGATAACAAAATTGCTGTCAGCAGTGAGGGGAGGAAAGGTTCAGAAGTGCTGAAATCTCCCAGAAAGGTCGGTGTGAGCTGGAGCCTACAGAGTCGGCATTTGGGGGAATTTTAGCCTAGGTTTTGTCTCCTTTGCCATAATTCTCCAGGGCTGCTTACCCATGCAGGTGTCCAACTTGTCTGCTGGCTCTCTGGTGAGCAATCTGGAAATGAAAACTAAAATCATCCAGGCCCTTTTATCTGCGTGTGCTTCAGAAGCAGGGCTTTAGGAACCACACACACACACAAATCAAAACATGTTTTCAGGAGTTTGTAGTACAAATTACCCCCATTAAAAAGTACCCTGCTTATAAAAGGGAAAAAAAAATGGTTTTCTGAGGGAGGAAGTGTGGAAAGTATTCAGCAGTGAGTGATCTTCACAGAATACATTTTCTCTGGGCCATTGTAACTGCTGGAACTTATCAAAAGAGAGGGTTATTTTGATCATAAATGCAGTGGGTGGTATGATTTCCTTGGCATTTATTTGGCTTTAAGTTGAACAAATCTTTCCTGTAAGGAGAAAAAGAAAAAACAAGAATCAGAAAGGTAGGTAATTAGCGTGCAGTAGTTAATGGGTAATTTCAAAGTAAATGAGCAGAGCCTGTAACTGCATTCTGGATGGTGTTTGTGCTCTCGGGATATGCTTCGTGCTTTGAAGATGAGTTTCCCTGCCTTCCCTTGGCGATGCAGTGCTCCCAAAGGATCCCTGGGGGCACCTCGCAGGTCACTGGGGCTTTGTGGGGCTGTGTCAGGGCACCGTGTAGGGCGATTCCTGTAACGAGGGGCAGGCCGAGGTGGGAGCTTGCTTTCCTCCGTGCTGATTCTGACCTACAGAATAAGGCGCTTCTCCTTACCGAAATGCTAGTACAATTTGTTGCTCGGTAAGGCAGGGGCATTTTGCAAAGCTGTGTGTGCAGGTGGGTTGTGCTCTGTGGCTGAGGCACATAACGAGCAGTTCCTGATCTTATCTCCCTGACGAGCCCCCATCATCTTATCAGCTGCAGGCCTGGCAAGACTGAGGTTTCTTTGATGGCCTTGGGATGAGGCTTGCCTCACCTCTGTGTTCAGCCCCCTGTTTCTCTTTCTCTGGCAAGCCCCCGAGGATGGGTGCTTGATATTCACCCCAAGACCTGTGCTCTGGAGCCCACAGCTGGGGCTCCTCTTGGTTTCACCCCCAGAGGCCTGGCTCCAGGCTTTGTCACGGCCCCGCCTGCCATTGGAAACACAAAGGCCAAAACGTGCCCCTGAGCTGCTGCCTGTGCTTTGGAAAAGCCTTTTCCCCTTCCAAAGGCCTCATTTCCTCCACCCCATCCCCGCTCCCTCTCAGCATCCCCAAGGCCCAGCAGGCGGAAAATGGGGCCGGGAGCCCTGTAGGGCCTGAGGGCTGGCAGCACGCCTGCTCTTGGCTTTCCAGGGTATAAATAGCTGAACAATCGAGCCCCAGCTATTTGTAGCTATCGCCCTTAACATCACGAGGGAGTCCCTGAGAACAATAGGGCTTGGCTCCCGGGAGAAGCGGGGGATTTGGGGATTCCAGCAGCTTGCCCCGGCTGTGCTCCGCGGCTCCCGGTGTCTTGGGGGGGGACCTGGGGACGTCCGGACCAGGAGGTGCTGCAGGATGAAAGCCGTACTTGGCACTGAAATGTCTCCTGAGGTGGCACTGCTGGGCACTAAGGAGAACAATGTCTTTTGAATGGGGATGATTAAATCTTTGCTATTTATGTTCCCCTTCCTGTGTACCTTGCGTGGAGGAAGAGAGGAATCTGTGCAGGCAACGCTGAATGCGCTGCCAAATAAGACCTCCCTGGCAGTCACGAGTGCTTAAAATGATATATTTTCTTATTGTGCAAAACCAAAATCCTGCAAATATTATCACCAAGATGCAGGAGACCGACCTGAGCCGCGTGTACCAGAACCGAATCTGGGCCGCCTGGGCTGCTCGTGCAGCAGGACCCCTGGGTGGGGAAATTTTGGGTTTCTGAGTCACGCAAGTGACTCTGCCACAGCACAACGCCTGCACCAGCCCCGGACCCTCCAGCCAAAACCCTCTCCTGGGAAGGAGCCCAGATAAACCGCCTCCAAAAGGAGGCAGCCGGGGCCATTCTCCCTCTGTAATCGTTCTGTGGGCAGCTTCCTTGCTTGGGAGGAGAGCCTGAGGTTTGGCTTCCACCCTGCTGGAGAGGCTGACGCCCACCTCGTGGCAGTGCCCTACAATTCGGTGAGTGGCCATCCTGGTGGGGAGCACACGGACCAGCCTGGGGACAGAGAGCAGCAACCCGGGGTTGTGGCTCCTCGAGTGTGCCCGGCAGCTCTGCGGGTGCCGTCCTCTCCTCCATCCATCAGCTCGGTGAGGCCATGTGGGATGGACAGACAGGCTGCAGGAGGGGGTTTGTACCTCACCTGTAGGGTGAGGAGGGAATCAAACCTCAGCCTGTGCTTTGGGGCTGGATGCTCTCTGTTAGATGCTCCCCGGGCACTGCTGGGTTGCTCTGCCCGCGATGCGGCCAGGAGGTCGCTCAGTGCCTTTGGAGGAGGGCGGTGAGGAAGCGAGATCCTGGACAGGAAAGTTATGCTGAAGGGCAGGAAGCCAAGAAAACAAACCAAAATAAAAACCAAGGAAAAAGGTTTCTGCAGCCCCAGCAGGGTTGTGCCAGCAGACGTGCCAGCGGTCTGTGCCATGTGCCCCGAGCAGGGCGGCTCCCGTCCCGCTCTGGGCAGGCTCCAAAGCCGGGGCTCCGTGGGGAGCTGAGCAGGGAGCAGCTTCCAGCAGGAAAGGGCTTCAGTTCGCCTCAAGTTTACGTAGAATTGCACTGAGCTCAGAGAAATCTCCTCTAAAAACTGTCGGCAAAGCTTTTCTCTGCGAGGAGGAGGAGCACCCCTTCTGGCATCCTGCGCCTACTCCAAGTTTGTTGTTGTTTAAAATTTAAATTTTATGTCTATTAAGTCTTATTTTAAAAGCTGACAACTAAAAAGGCTTTCATTGGGCATGTGAATTGTTCTTTGCTCTTAGTTTTAAATTCTGTTTTGCACAAAAAGCTGTAATGTTGGCTTTTGTATCCATGTGAGCCTGTTGGGTGGCAAGGAAAAGCAGTTCCCTGAGTGACTCCGGGTCTGTTTGGGCTGACAGCAGCCGAGCCTCCTCTCTTGCACGGAGCAGCCCTCGGGGCACTCAGTCAGCACTGCTGGGTTACCCGGGCTTTGCTCGGAATAAAATCTGTGCCAGCCAGATTTCCGCGTATGCTTCCAAGGGCATTTTAATTTTTATCATCCCTGGGATCCACCGGCGGACCTTCTGCTGATGTTCTGGATTGCCAGATGCGCATCGCCCTGTGCTTTCATTGCTCCCCAAGAATAACACCCCAAACCACACCGTGCTGAAGCTGCTCTTCCTCGGCTCCCCGCATGCCACCGAGCCGGTCTTGTCTGAAGCCACTCGGTGCTGACGCGCAGCCTGGGCGCCGTCGTGCCCACGGGGCCGTCCTGCCGGGCTGGGTCCCAGCTGCTGACGGGGCCGAGATCTGTCCCGATAGAGGAATCCTCCTGACGAAGCGTTTGGCCCCACGGGGTGCTCGGCTCCCTGACTCCAGGGCGGGAGGCTTGGGTGTAGGCAGCGTCCTGCCAGACCCTGTACCCAACGTGTGGCCACGGGTGGTGTCCTGCAGGTTGAACTTGGCTCTTGGTGTTCCCCAAGTTGTCATTCTTACCTGGCTGCTGGTTTCAGACATCCCAAATGGAGAGACTGAGGGGATATGGCTTCCCGTGCTGACGTTATCAGGTCAGGTTTTGCAGCCACGATGGCTGAGTGCCCACGGACCCGAGGAGATGCTGAAGGGGGCTGGTGCGGGCAGGGTGCTCAGAGAGGGTCCCGGGTGCTGCAGTCAGCAGCTTCCCTTCCGACGGGCTCCCTCATGCAGAAATGCGATGACATGATTGCAAGTGTCTGCCTGGTCCTTAGGTTAAGTCGTGAGGAGTGTCCTGGCAGGGCAGAGGTCTGCAGAGATGCAAATTTAACGTGTAATCAACCCGATGAGATCAAGCAAGCGGCGGACTCTTCCCCTTGCATCCTTCTGTGCAGTGGTTCTGAGATTTAATTACTGGCTCGAAAGCACGTCAGGACTTTCAGGTGGAAACTACTACATAGAGGAAGAGGAGAGTATAAAAGCAGCCCACGTAATTAAGTGCTGCTTGTTTAATTTAATTTTCTCCTTCATTTGATCCTCTCCTAGAATCTCGAAAGTCACAGTCTCTATCGCCAGCTGGGTCCTTCGGCACGCGTGGCACCTCCACACGCTGAGGGGAGCACCAGCAGAAAAAGGGTTTGTTAGGGAGAGATGCCCGACGTGCCCTTGGGAGGCTGGGTCTGTGCTGTGCCATGACCGTGCCGTGGAGGAGATGCCCCCTCTGGTCGTGCAGGGACATCCACCTCTCAAATTGAGGCTTGTGAGGGATGCAGCTTTTTGGTTCCAAACCGGGTTTGGGGAAGGTGTGGGGAGCTTGGCTTTCACGTAGCAGTGCACTAGAAGGGCTCGCCCATAGCACCCGATAAATAATTTGCATTTGGTAATCCTGATGAGAGCTGTAAAGGGAAAAAAACAAATGGGTTAAGCTGTAAATTACTGCTGTTCCTCGCTTCCCCTTCTCCTCGCTCCCTTGGAAATTAGCCAGTCACTCTCTGGAATTACTAATTCGTGCAAGCTGCCGGTGCCAGCCTAGCACCAGAAAAACAAGGAGGACGTTTATTTGATATTTGTTTCTTTGCTTAACACTCCCTTCTTTCCAAACATTTTAAAATGAAAGACTCTTACAAAAATTTTAAGAGACCTGGGTGTATCGCGTGGCACCTCTGCAACACCCCCGAGCCCACCGGTACGGGTTGTTAGAGTCCCATTTTTGCACCCCTGTAGGCACGGTGAGGTCTGATGGCAAAGGAACCAAACAGAACCAGGTGCTGGGAGCTCATCCCTTCTCTCCCTGCTGGAAGGAAAAAGATCAGGAGGCAGAGCAGGGAGGTGGATCCAGGGGGATCTCCCTGGGCGCGAATCCTTTGGGGCTTCCTATCTCATCCCTCTGAGGGGTGGAGAGATTTGAATACATTAAAGTTATCAGGCGCTGCTTCTCAGGGGCATGAGACCCTTGAAGCTGAATGCAGAGAATTAGTATTAATTAAGAGTAAAAAGAGAGAAGAATGGGGCTGAAGGAAGGCAGGGAATGGCCTGGCCTTTGTGCCACCCCAATGTAACTCCCCAATTTCTGCGGTGTCCCCTCAGCACCGCGGCTCCCCCTCGCTGTATACTGCCAGGCCTCTGTCGGAGCGGTTGTGTCTGTGTTCAGTAAGATAACACAAGGTTTTCTTCCACACACTGTGGTTATTTCAGGCCCTGAAGTGGGTGCAGACCCGAGGACACTGTAAGGCACTGGGACGCTTTGGATTCGGGTTTTGGGTGCCCAGAGAGAAGCCCATGCACGAGGATGGGCCTCAAAATGCCCTTCATCCCCCCAGCCCCTTCCAACCTGCCCCAAAAGGGGGTTTGGGGCTGGGGCTCCCCACCCGAGGGCTGTAGGAGGGGGAGATGGGCTCGGGGCTTCCCCGAAATGGCTCTTTGGTGGCCACCAGCCTTTTCTTTGGGCCCTCCACCCGAGGTGTAACACCACGGCCTCCCTCCCTCCTCCACGGGCATTCCCCCTCGGGTGGCTCCGGGACCTGCGGGACCAGCCTCAGTACAGCGTGTCGTGTCCCCGTGGTCGCTGCAGGGACATGAGGTGGTTCGGAGGGAGCCACTTTCCTCCTTTCTCCTCTCTTCCCTCTCTCCCCCCCACCCCAGCCCCTTTTGCAGCAAGGTGCAGGTGCCCACATGGGGCTGCCCTGCTGGCCCCGCACCGATTTCCCCTCGCCGTCCCCTCCCGTTCCCTTCTATTTCCTCGTACTCTCTGCAAGCCAAGACCCAGGGCTGAGCCAAGGGCTCTGCTCTCCCCTTTCCCCGTTCTGAGCCCTGTGTGGCAGTGCCAGGCCGGGAGCGGGCTGCGGGCAGAGCCCAGCTCCCTGCCTTGTGATCCGCGCGTCAAGGTGAACCCGCGGCAGGATAATCACGGCGCTATCCCCAGAAGGCAGGCGGTAAAAGATACTAATTGCATTTCACTGAAGGCTTCAGAAACACTCAGCAGCTGGGAAGCTGAGGAGAATTTTGATGCTATTCTTATAAGGGAAGATTTTTTTTATTTTTTTTTTTCCCCTTGCACTGTTTGTAAATCTATTACAGAACACAGGGAGTGGAAGCGGGGGAAGGGAACGGATAAAACCAGTTAAAGGCTTAATGTTTCCCATTATATTTTGCGAGCTGTAGGTGGTCTGGAGCTTATAAAAATGTAGCGCATTCCTTTGTAATCAACCATAATAATTTATTATTATTATTTATTATGATTTGCTGTTATTTTGCACAGAGAAAGGCCCCTGCCAAGGCACTGAGAGCCTGCACAAATAGTTAACATTTATTATGGTGGTAGTAATGTTTAAAAATATTAACTAAATAAAATAAAAATACCAGCTCTAAAGAGCCGGGGACAGCTTTGTTATGGGAAAATGTATGCAGGAAGGCAAATATCTCGCAGAATGGCTGATAGTGATTTGAATAGAAACGTGCCCGGCGAGGGGGGGACGCGGCTCCTGTTGTTTGAGAAATGCCGAGGGTTTGGCTCCGAGGCGTCTCTGTTTCTGCACCCATGGCTTCACCCAGCAGAATCGGGGACCCCATTGCTGGCCAGAAGAGCAGACAGCTGTGAGGGGAGGGTCCTCTGGCCAAAAGGAGGGCTCTCCTTGAACACAGCGGGTTCATTTGGCCCCAGATGGCTGCAATCCTATTTTCCATCCATTTGCACCATCGTGCCTTTCTGCTGTGCTCTTTGCATCCAGGGAAACCGGAGCTGCAGCGTGGGGTCCCCGCTTGGTGGTTCCCAACATCTTCGCCATCCCGTGCATTTGTTTTGGCTCAAATCCTTTGTCCCAGAGCAGGTGGGAAAGGCTTCAGCCTCCGCTCCGTGGGCTGTGCGTTGGGTGGTCGGCACTGGGGAAATGTTCCTGCCCTTTGTGCAGCCTGGGCTGAGGGGAGGACGCTGCCATGGGCAAGGAACCATCCGAGAGGCCACAGGAGGAAAGATTTTGCTGGAGATTTGCCAGCAGGATGCTACAGGGACGTGTATGGGACCTGGTTCCATGCACTGTGTTTGTTAGTGATTTGGGTAAAAACAGGGTGATGGACGAATAGCAAAGCTTGTAAGTGCAGGAGATTTCTTTGGTTTGGACAAGAAAAGAGATGGAAAGCCTTGCCAGGGCCGGAGGAAGCTGGAGGCTGGGCAGGGAGTGGGAGGGCAGAGAGGTAAAAGCAGTGTGCTGGGAGGAGCACCAGGCGCCTGCTGTCGAGGTCTGAATGAGCTGCAACCACCTGGGAAGGGACGAGCAGCATCGACAGAGACGTCTGGGTGTGAACCTCTCCTCTCCATGTACAGCTGCTGCCAGATAGGCAAAGAAGATTTGGGGAAGAAGGGGATTAAAAATATTGCTGAGAGTATTATAATGCCAGCACATAAATCAGGGCTGCAGTCCTGCCTGGAACAGTGTGTTCGTTCCTAGTCGATCCGTCTGAAAAAGATATAGCAGGGATAGAGGGGTCAAGAGATAGGCAACAAAAATTACTGGAGACACAGAGAGACTTCCATGTGAGGAGAGGCTGAAGGATGAGGGGGAACATTTATTTTAAAGATGAGATAAATGTGAAGGGATATGATCCATGCACATAAAAAGCCGGCAGTAAATGGCACAGGGGAGGTAAATCAGGCTCTGGCGGTCGCCCGCCCCGTGAGACAGGAACCAGGGAGCACCCGATGGGACCCAACGTTGAATATTGACCAAAGGGCTGGTTTGTCCAAGGTATTTGCTGCTGGGACTGGCCCTGGTGATGGGGCTAATGGGATTCAGAGGGGCCTGAAAGGCGACCAGAGGGTACCCAGAGGGTACCCAGAGCATCCCAGCGAGGACACCGTGGGGGTACCACCGCCTCCGCACTGGGGCTGCTCCTGCTGCCTGCAAGAAGAGGAGGAGGAGGAGGAATGCAGGGCTGCACCCGATGATGGGTGGGAAGCAGGAGGCAGGTTGCAGGGTGCAGCACCTTGCTGCAGCTCTATCTGATCTCCCTGGCTCTCTGATCTCCGTGTCACCGTGCAGCCCTGGCCCTGGGTCGCTCGCGGGGTGCCCCGGGGCTGTGCCGGTGACGCAGCCGCACGCCCACGCTCCCCACCCCGCCCGCTGCTCCCCAGCTTCAAAGGCCGGGCGTAAACTGGCGTGAATCAAACTGTGAATCAAACTGCTCGGCTGTGCCCTTCTTGCTGTGTTTAGGATTACGGCGTTCGGCCCAGTTCTGCACTGTCAGGCAAGGGTCGGCTCCTGCCCAGGCGTGCAGGCGGAGCCCCGGCCCATCGGCAGGGTGCTGAGCGAGCATCGTGCTCCCAGCGCCCTGAACCTCCAGCCCGTGGAGCTGGAGCGACTGGTCTGTGATAACGTGATGGGCTGAGAACAGGCTGTGCTATGGCAGTGCACGTGTGTGTGTGTGTGTGTGCGCACACATACATACACACACATCCCCAAATCCCACTGCGCCCACCAACTAAACGAGCATCCAAGCCCTGCCCGCACTGCACTGAGCACCGGGGCTCACAGCTCGCACTCAGGGTTTCCTCCTCTCCTCCTCTCCCCAGGGGCAGAAGCATGTGCACTGAAGCATCTTGTTTTGGTAGGGGTAAGGTTTGTTTTGTTTTGTTCTGAAAAAAAAAAAAGATGTTTTAAATACACCGGTTGCTACGTGTGTGTGTTGGAGTGAGCTGTCTCAGGGGTGCCGAGCAGTTGAAGCAGAAGTGGTGGGTTTTGCAGGCACTCTCGGTTTCTGGTTTGCTCTAGGTTTGGCCTCCCCCAGGTTGTTTCTCACGCAGATGAGCTCTATTTTTAAGGTAAAGGGGGGGAAAAAAAAAAAAAGAGCCAAACCCTGAAGTTCCCCATCTGCCTGGTTTTGGAGGTGCTGTGATCTTGTGCAGGAACCCACTTACAGCTTCAGGTTCCTTTGGGAATTCTCTCCTGAGCATCGAGTTGTTGTCCTAGTGAGAGCGTTAAACTTTGGTTTAACAGTGGCTGGTCCTGTGTGGTTTGAGCTACAGCAAATTTACTGACAGGCTTCGTTCCTGGGAAGTTCAGGAGAAGGCATTATCCCACCAGGGAGTGCTGTTTAATTTCTGAGGAACCATTTCCCCGTATTGATACAAATTTGATTGTAATGACAGGTGATTGTGGCAGTGGTTCAACAGGGATAAACCATTGTGCCAATAGCAGTATTTGCAGTGCAACTTTGTGAAAATCCTTCATAATGTCAGGTAAATGAAACACAGACCCAGCACACGTGGACTCAGTGTTTGATGCCGTGTTCGGTTCACTTTTCTCTCACTAAGGAGGCACGGATCCCGGATGGGGGCTGATCTCAGTATTTGGCCTCATCCTTCTGTTTCACTGAGGTCGTTATAATCCATGTTGAGGTTGCGTTGAGATCTAAAAGCGTCAGCAATTTCCACTTCCCACGCACAGGAGTCCCAGAATAGGGCAGGAGAAGGTCGGTGAGGGCTGGGTGCAGCGAGGCTTCGTTAGTGTGAGCCTTGCCCGTGGCTGGACCTCCGCAGAAGTGCCAGTATCGCCCCGACAGACCCCAGAAACGCAGGAGTATTTAAATCTGTAAGGCAGAGGCTAGGACCTAGCGTGCAGAATTGCACAGGTACTCGTGGTTTAGAGCAGACAGCTCCCTCCTTCTCCAGGGAGATGTTGCGGAGCTGCTCAGCACAGCTCCACCGGGACCTCTGCAGCACGCCTGCCTGTGGTTGTGCTGCCTGCCCATCTCGTCCCGTCCTGTCCCATCCCGTCCCCATTGCTGGGTTTGCTGCAGGTGGGAAAACGTGGTGCTTGCAAAACGCATTGCACAGCGCGGCCGCTGTCCCCAGCAAGCCTCCTCCCGTGCTGATGCAGGCACGCATGCACAACGCCCAGCGGCTGCCTGGCTGCCCGGGCAGGGATTTCCCCCGGCACTGCTTACCGTGGCTTTTTGGGGTGGCAGCTCGCCAAGCAGGGAGAGCAGCTCAGCAGAAGCAGGCAGATCAATGGCACGGACGTTGTCAGCCCACACAAGCCCTTGGCCTGTTGCACACTCCGGGCTGCGTCGCGGCAGCATCGGCGCTCCTTGGTTCAGCCTCGGCCTCCCCAGTGTGCCCGGTCCCCTACTGCATGTCCTGTGCCAGCCCCGTGAAACGAGAGGGGCAGGAGGGGAAATGCAGGGCACACGAGTGGGAATTGTCAGCTTTGGGCTTAGAAAGGGAAGCTGGGAACATGTGCGTGCCGGGAGAAGGAACGGGGCAGCCAAGGCGGGAGAAATTGGTAGGGAATTATCCGATGAACCCACTTGACGGGATTAAATAAAAATGTGAAATATAAATGCTTTTTTTCCATGTTTCTTTGTCACTATTGCTAAAATATTGAAGTTTAAACAAGAAGGCTTTTAATGGAGGGTTGTCTCACAGGGTGTATTGTATTCACTGGAGTTTGCTCTCTCCTTGGCTAATTATATATATTTATCCATCTTATTGAAAGCTTCTCCAGGGCAAAGAGATGCCGGTTTATTTCTTTATTTAATAAAGAGAAAGAATAGCGGGGAGAGATCTGTTAAACATGAAGGCAGCTCAGTCGCTGACACTCCAGCTCTGGGGGGGCTGCAGGAGCAGAGGCTGGGACCTTCCCAAGGAGGTGGGAGCCCCCCAGCGAGGTCTGTCCTGCAGGCTCCTCGCCCTCCTGGACCAGTTTTTGTCCAGCAGGGACTGGAAGGTGGGTCCCTGGCAGGTCCCATCGCCCCACAAACATCCGTACCTGGCAGTAGGATCCTGCCACATCCCTGGAAGTGGCAGAAATGGGGGGGCTTATTTCCTTTTTTTATTTATTTTTATTTTTATTTTTTTTGAGCTTGGGGAAAAATCTGTGCTCTTCACTTGAAGGTGCTGCTAGACAGCTATGTGCTGGCTCCTTCGACTTATTTATATCCTAATGGTGCTGCTTTATTTATTTCTTTTTTTGCTTAGCTACCCGTTGGAGCACCATATGTTTTCTTCTGCAGGAAGATGAGCTCTCAGGAGTATCCTCTGCTTTACGGCTTTGTGCCGGTTCTGCAGCTTGGCTTTGTCACTGCCTGTCACTTACTCATTTGCTTTTTGATTCAAAGGGGAGCGAGTCTCTGTACCTGGAGCATGTGTGTGGGGACAGCAGAAGGGTTGCGTTGGTCTTTGGGTTGCTCTTTGGATGCGCCAGACCGTCTGATGTCACAGCTGGCCTTGGGGCACGTAGGGATGGCATCAAGATTGCCATCATTTGTTCCCCATCCGGGCTCTCCACCTCTTCCTTTTGGCCAGCCACCCTTAAGGCTGAAGCCTTTCAGCTTTACTTTCCTCAAACAAGGTGTTAAAGGGTGGGTGTGTGGGCGAGAGAATGGGGTTTTAGTGGACAGGCATGCGGGAAGGGTGTCAAACTCTGGTTGCTGCCTCTGTGCAGAAGCAGATGCCGGCTCCAGGGCTTTTGGTGGGCAGTGCCGGCACAGCACCCGTCCCGTCCCGAGGTGCGTGTCAGAAAATGGGCCAGCGGCTCCGTGCATGCTGGGTGGAGAAAATCAGCATGGTCAGCGTGCTGAGCTGGTGGCGTTTAGTACCAGCCACGATAAGCTGTGGCCCCAGCACTCCTCGATGACAAACTGCTGTTCGGAGAGCTGCTCAGGGCTAGATCCCAGGCCGGGGAGGGGAGCAGGGGAACAGCCCAGTTCTGGTGCCCCAGCACCGAGCCTCAGCCCAGGTTATGGCTCCTGCTGCCCCTCCTGTCCCCCTCCAGCCTGGGCAAGCAAATTATTGTCTCAGTGTCTTTCAGAGTAACATACCATGGAGCTGGGAACCTCTCCCTGTGCCCTGCTCTTCCCCTTATGAAACTCTCTCTTCTGGCAGCAGCAGGGTTGCCTTCTGCAAGGGCAGGAGGAGGCAGCGCAGCCCCCAGCCTCCTGCCTCCCCTCCCTGGGCTGTGCCATGCAGGCAAGGCCAGGAGAAGGGCCGAGGGGCATCGAGCAGTAAAATGCAGCCGGGCTCGGTCCTGGTCCATCTGCCAGATGTGAGCTGGAAGGGGGGGAGCGTGGGCAGTGCATGGGGATCGACGTGGTTTTGGGGATATTTAGAGGAGACTGCCGTTGTGTTAGGGCAGGACCTGGCCCTGTGGGGCAGCAGTTATTACATCACAGTGAGTAACGCCGGGCGGGGATGGTGATGCTGGGCACTGGGTGCAGGACGTACCGGGGGTACCCAGGAGTCCAGGGGCAGCGTGCTGGCGGTGCCTGCACACACAGGTGGACACCCAGCAGCTGCTGCCACAGCCCCGAGCTGCCAGTGCTCTGCAAGGCGAGTTCATGGGGGAACAGTAAAAAGGTACCAATAATAATTTTCCTCTCTGCTGTCCAAGGAGCCGTGCGCTTTTGAGCCGATGCTGAGGGATGTACGCGTGGTGACGCCGCCCCTAACGCACACCGCTCGCAACCAGAGCGTTGGATTTGGGGCGAGGGGCTGGCGAGGTGGGAATGGGGGAGCAAGGAGGAGCAGGAGGGCACCGCAGCCACGTGGGGACCCGGCAGAGCCCTGACCCTGGCACCGTGGCCTGGCCTCTCCGGCCGGTGCCCTTCGGGGACGGGCAGCACGAGCAGAGCAACGCTCCCAGCAGTGCCGGGTTACGCACGGGGCAGGCAGCTGGAGACGACAGGCTATTGTCTGCGAGAGGAAATTTATTACAGGGCACTGTGCAAAGCCCAAATTAGGCTATCCAGGAGAAGGAAAAAAACCCTCGGTGTGCGTTATATGTATGCAGAGCTTGTCATGCCGAGTAATGCAGTGCAATAAGGCTGAACCGGGCGGTAATGGGGTGCGTGGCTGCCTTTCTCTGCTTCTCTCCCTCTTGTTTTGTTGTGGTGGTGGTGGGACCTTAATGAGCTTCCTTAAACAGATGCTCGAGGAGTCGCACTCCAGTGCCCAGTGATTAAAAAAAAAAAATAATAAAGAAAAAGAGAGAGGAGGAAAAAAAAAAATGAGAGAGAGAGGAGAAAAAATGTTAAAAGCAGAAGATTGGCAGAAATCATTTTTCAAAAGAAAAGAGCTTGGGGGTGGGGACGAGCTGGGAGAAGACTGTCAGGCTGTGGAAAAGTTTAATAAATTCCATGTCACTCTAAAGACCGTCGTGTGCAGAGTTGCCCAAGGCCAATAAAACCCGATAAACCTCTGATAGGCTGGCTCCGCTGCACTGGCACACGTTATTGCTTTGATACTTTACACAAAAATAGGGTGCTTTTTTTTTTGTTGTTTTTGATATGGTAAGAGGCCTTGCAGTGCGCTGTTCTTTATAATATATATATATATAAAATCCATGATAAAAACACCAAAGGATTTAAGCGTGTAGCTGTCATCAGTTACTATTTAACTGAGCGAAACATGTTAAAAGCAGCAACAATACAATCTAGCAGGGAACGCATGAGAGCTCAGGCAATCTTCCTCCCACATTTAAGCGAGAGTGCTTTTTAAAACCGTAATCGTGGTGGGATCTGCGGGGAGGGGAGCGGGAAGCCGGGGCTGCTCTGCAAAGCAGGGAGAAGCAGCTCGGAGTTTTGTTGAACTTGAGCCACGTTTGGCTGCTGTGGCACCCCCGGGGGCGTTTGCTGGGTTTCTCTCCCAGGAGCCGCCCGGCTCTGCTGGTGGGGGACCGCAGCCGCCACCTGCCCGGCTCACGCTGCACAATTTGGGGCTCGGTTTGTAAAAAATATTCATTTTCTGTGCACGTGGCAGCTTTGGGAGCACGAGCAGGCTCCTGTGCTCGTACCCTCGGCGTTTCAGCGGGGCTCCCCGAGCCGTTAGGTCCCTCCATCCTCCTGTTCACGGCGCTGGGTCTGGGGGCATCTTGCACGATGCACCCTTCCCAGCGCAAGCATTTCAGAGGGCTCGCGTTGTTGCAGTGATGGCAAACCTGTTGGGTTCTCCTTGCTAGGGCTCCTGGCGGGCTTTCCTCCAGCGCTGGCGTGGGTTTAGGTCCCTGCCTGTGAGCCCTGAGCTTGAAGTGAGCAGGGAATTGCTGCTAAAACCTAATGCAGAGCTGCTGCTCCTGGTGCAGGAACCCAGCCCGTGGGGTCGGGCTGGATGCTGCCCCCGGATGGCTCAGAGCAGAGCTGTGAGGATGGCCCAGGAGGGCAGCTGAGAGCTCCGTGCCCCTGCCGGGCTGTTGGAAGGCAGCGGCTGGCCGAGGTCTGGGTCTCCGTACGGCACCAAGTGGTCGGAGCGTTTGGGCGAGACCACAGTCTGGCCTTACTGGAGGCAGGAAAATACGTCTTGTATTTATTTATTCATTCGTTTATTTATTATTGCACAGGAATTATTTGCAGGGTTATTTTCAAAAGAAATTTGGCCTGGGAAGAGCCCTCTTTGAGAAGCGCTTCTCAGTGCTCTGAAAGAAATTGGTTGGGATTTGGCTGAGTTTGGTAACGATGTGCTCAGTGTGCCCAGGACATTTCTTCATCTGAACTGCCGGCTGCTTCCTTCCCCTCTCCTCACCCAGACACCCACTTCACAGGGGAAGGGAGAACTCCAGGAAAATCCTCCTCTTCCACCTCTGAAAAATATTGATTTTCTTTGATTTGGAGCAAAAGCTGCACAGTGTAAAATGTAATTCCAACAACCTGGGAGATGCAGGTTGGATTCCCTTTTATCTGGTTAAGCATACAAGTCACCCCACCCCTTGGTTTCTCCCCAGGGCTTTTTTTCCCAGCCCTCGGTGCTTTTCCTTATTAAACCCCAAACCCCGTGGGCCTGGAGGTCGCAGACCTGGCCGGTTCCTCTCTCTGAGGTGTTTTTGCAGTGCCTGTCTCGGGACAAGCCGTGAGCATCCCAGCAGCATTTCACAGAGGGGAAAAAAAACGTGGCTTTATCCAACGTGTTGCTCCTGGTCAGATAAATAGCGATTCCCTGGCAAAATTCCCATTTTTGTGCAGTGCCAAAACGCTTTGCATCACCTCCCCTCTGCCTCCCTTCTGGCTGCAGCTCAGCGGGCTTGGTGCGGGGAGGAGGCAGTGGGATGGTACGGGTACCTGGGGAAGGGAAAGGTAAAGAAAAGAGGCTGCGAATGTTTAATGCTGTCCACATATCAGCAGCGCTCGCTCTGTTCATCATAATCCCATTTTCTGCCTCAGACGTGTCATTACTGCCCACCGGATTTGGGGAGATAGCAGCAGGAAATGAGCTGGAAAAACATCAGACAGTTTGGGTCTTTTTTAAAAAGTCATTAGCACCTTTAAGATACTTAATGAACTGCGGGCAGCTCTCGGAGAGAAGGATAAATTTGCTGCGGGTATGGCCGTGACGCCAGCCTCTGCTGCGAGGCAAGAGGAGAGGTGCCGGAGGGCAAGGCGAGGGCGAACCCTGTCCAAATGCAACACAGGAGGGGAATTAAAAGGGGGAAACCTGGGGGGGGCTCTCCCTAGGACCCCCATGGGTGAGTGGAGATGTGCGGGGGTGCCCGTATGTGTTCTCCCCACCCTCAGCAGCACTTGCAGAGCTGTAGGTCGATGGAGGAGCTGGGCAGAGCCCTCCTCTGAGCAGCCTGGAACGAGGAGGTGAAGCCAGGCTGCGATCCCAGGGGATGCCGAGCCAAATTCCTGGCTGCCTGCACCGCCCCACAGCGACATCCATAAAACCTGACGTGCCTTAAGCAGCGAGAGGCAGGGGCAGCAAACCCCTGGAGCTGCACGGGGGCTTCTGCCATCGCCCCCTCCCCTGCTGGCTGCAGCCAGATCTGATTTTGACAAAGCGCTGGGGCTGTTGTTGTGCCACTGCTGTGCACTTGCCGTGCCGCCCGCACACCTACGCGTGTGTCTCATTTGCAGCCGGGGTGGGAAGAGGCATTTATCCTCCTGACAGGCGCAGAGGGGCCGAGCCACTTGTCCGAAGCAGGCACGAAGCAGCGCGGCTCTGCCGATTAGCAGGGGCCTGAACCCGGAGCTGAGCTGGTGCCCGGGGTGCTGGCGCACGCATCCTGCCTGCTGGGGGCACGAGGTGGGGAGCAGGCGATTTGTTTGGCAGGCTGCTGCGAATTATATGGAAAGGCGCTCTTTTTTTGGCAATGCTTTATAATTTATAATTGCCAGGGATATCGTGGCTCTGTGTGAGAAGCAGGGAGGAACCCAGGGGGTGCACAAGATGCTGAGGGCTTTGGTGGGGCAGGACAGAGCCATGTGCTTGCCACCAAAACTTCCAACCCCACTTAAATCCCCAAAGGAATTTCCCAAAGCGCCTGAGCAGGTTACGTGCCCAGTTCTCAGAGCCTGCTGGGACTTGGACATCTAATCTGCTTAGCTGCTTTTGCAGATCTTGCTGGGCGCCTGCTCGAAAATTTCTGCAAGTCCGGGCTGTGGCCGGTTTGGGTCGGGGCAGGACTGCAGCATATCCCCTTTGGGGGCGGTTTTGGGCTTCAGGCAGAGCTGTGGAGGCAGCACATCCACCCAGCCCTGCCATGGGACACCCTGCGCTGCCCAGCCCTAGATCATCTCGCGTTATTCGGCTTTGTGCAGAATTACCGTGGGGAGGCAGGAGGGCAGGGTGTTCCCGTCCTCTCCCTGCCTCAAGAGCTGTGCTTCTGCAGTGGTTCGACTTTGAGAAGCGCCCCTTGTGCCGTGCTTTTTTGGGAATCTGTCCCGTCATGACCATTGCGGTGTGGTGTGGGACCAGAGCTCCACGTCGGAAAGGGCAAAGGGAAAACCTCTCAGCAAAGCACAGTGTTGCTGAAACATGACGAGAGCAGCTCTCCTCCAGGAGCAGCGCTTCTGTCCTCGCAGTGGTGTTCGAAATCAGAAAGCTCCTTTGTAGCTGTGCAAAGCGCTGAGCACCTGGCCAGAGCCGCTGGTGGAGGGAGCAGGAACCTTCTGCTGCTTTGGGCAATCAGGCCGCGGGGTTGGATTGTGAGAGCTGTGTGAAAGCCCTGGCTGCAGGACACCAAGCGCCGCCCCGGGCAGCTGCAGCCCCCACTGGCCCCGAGGGCATCCCCCGCTGGATCCCAGGGCCCCTGCTTGTCCAAACCTGCCCCCAGAAGCTGACCCCATTTTCCGAGACCTTATTACCAGCACGGTAATTGCGGGCTGGAAATGAGACCCCAGCCTTCAACGCGCGGGCTCCGAAGCGCGGCTCAGCGCCGGCAGGATGAGCTGCCCGGCCAGCCCTGCTCAGCTCCTGCCTGAAATGATGTTTGACTACAGGCCATGAAATGTTATTCATCCTTCCCCATCTCCCTCCCATCTGCTTCTATTCAGATTCAGCTCCGAGCGGCAGCAGCAGCAGGTATATGAAACGGGTTTTCAGGTGTTGGCGTGCCTTTCTCTTCTCTTTCTTTTCCCCCCAGCTCCCCTTTTATCCGGCAGGAAGCAGCATGAAAGGCAACGCAAATGAGAATCGGAGAGAAAGTGCTGGATTTCAGGCAATCTGTTCGCACAGCGGTGCGTGATCCGCTAACACGGGGCCGTGGGGTCCCAAAATCTGCCTCTGCCAGGGGGTGACGGCCACGGGCGGCGTGGGAAGGGTGCGCGGAGGCAGCCGCTGGGCACCGGCTCCCCTCTCCCCCCGCTCCCTGGCAGGAGCAATTTCACGGCTCCCGTCATCTGTGGACAGTCAGAGAAAGGGGAGATCAGAAATGACAAATATCTGCATTACCTTCGGAGATTAAAATGCCACCAAATGTTCTTTTAATAGGAAACCCCCAGTGGTTCTGTGCAAGAGACGGCTTCCTTTTTTATTTGTTTGAAAGGACAAAATGTGCAGGAAAAAAAAAAAAAAACAGGCAAAAATGTGGAGGGAGGGGGAACGGGGAGGCTACCGTGAAAAGCAGGCTGGATATCGGAGCCGGACATCTCCCATTTGCATGGATAATTGATAATCATCTATTTTCCCCCACCAGTCAAAAACCAGAGTGCATTTTAAACAGATAGCACCGGCTCTTGCCATTTCCTCGTCAGCGTTATCTCATTAGGATCAATACTTCTCTTTGCCTTTCTCTAAGCCTGGGAAAATCAGGGGGATGGATTTCCTCTAACAGGATAAAACCCTCGCAGAGTACTTTGGAGAGGTGAGATAAGAAATTAACGTTAGGAAACGCGATGGCTATCGCGAGCAGAGGGTTTGCATCTGAATCGTGTCGGAAGCTGTTCCCAGCACATCTACATCCTCAACCAGCAGCCACCCACCACGATTTGCAGCCCCAGGGTGCAGGAGCTCACCGGGGCATTGCTTTGCCCAGATGTGCCCCCCAGAGCGAGCACCCTGCTCCAAAATCCGCTGTCTGCAGGGTTTGCAGGGGAAAAGGGACGGGGCGGTGCAGAGGGCGTGCGGCTGGGAGGGCTTGTGCTGAGCCTGGGTACGACCACAGGAGAGGGCGAGGGGAGTGCCCGTGGAGCTGCCCTGGCCGGGGGAAGTTTAAAGTGTTGAAGGAGGAGAGGGGATCCCTCCCCGGAGCGTGCGGGGAGCCCTGCTCCTGGGCCTGCTTTGGCTGCGGATGGCGAATGGAGCAGGAGGATGCTGGAGCCGGCTGAGGAGGGGTGGGAGCTGACAGCTCGGGAGCAAATGAGACATGACAGAAAGGGGGGAGATAATTTAACAGGCTTGGCCTGATGTTGTCCTTCAAAGCCGTGTCTTGATTTTCTCTTGCTTTAGATTTGTCAGATCTGATTTTCCCCAGAAGGCGGAGGGGGAGCGCTCTGCTCGGCGCACTGCACGGAGGTGCCCGCGCAGCCTCCTCTTGCTCTGCCAAGCCACGAGCGCTCACGAGGGTTTGATTTTAAAGGACTGGACGCACTTCAGTGTTGTTCTAATGACTCCTCCCTCATCAATTGCCTCCTCGAGAGCCGCTGTGCTATTTTTGCTCAGAGTTTCAAAACGATTCCCCCTGCCCAAAGCAGAAACCGAGCGCAGGAAATGTCAGGAGCTGCCAGCTTCACCACAGGCACCAAAAAACGAGATTTGGAGCAAAAGCATTTGGCAACCTTGGCTTTCTGGGACACCGAGGGCTGGCTGGGGACAGAGTTCCTCTTCCCTTGGGATCACAGAGTCTCTTTTTTGGCCGGATTCCCCCATGGCAGGCAGTGGGAAGCCTGGCAGTGTTTGGGGACGGGCTGTGCCCCCTGCTCCGAGGGGCCGAACCCCTCGAGGGCTTTTGCCGTTCACCCCAAAGGCAGCAGCAGCCCCCCAGCCGCAGGAGGTGCGTGTAGTGCAGCACGGCGAGGTTTGTATCTGCAGGTTTGTGGGTGCCCGTATCTCCATGCCGTGCCTCACACGGTGTGCTCGTGGCAGGGGGTTGAGGTCGATGTGTAAAACCGAGCCCTGCTGGGCATGGGTTTGTGCCATCCTGCTGCTACCCTGCCCTTATTTTGTATCTGAAGTGCCGGTATCGAAGCATTTCTTAAACTTGCCTGTGGCAAATGGCTCGGGAAGACATAAAAAGCTCTCGGGTTTCCTCTCTGCCCACCCCAGCTTTTTTGTGTGGTCCTGGCACAGCTCCTGTGTTGTGGGGTCCTACGGAGCTGAGGCTGCAGCCTGCCCCACGGGAGGGCAGAGGCTGTGTGCAGCCTCCCCAAACCCAAACCTGCCCACGGCCAGGAGCTCCGTGGTGCAGGGGGAGGCGAGGTTCGCGTTGCCATTTCCCCAGGGGTGTCTGTTTTGTCTCTTCGGGCCGGGCTGTCCGGAGCCCCAGGTGAGAAATGCGGCCGGTGCCCAGGGCACCGCGCGGCCGCTGAGGCACAGACCCACGGGAGCTCTGATGTGGGGCTCGTGTGTCTGCGCGGTGGTTTAAGATCCTTCCCCACATCCCAACCTCCTGGCCAGAGCCAGGCAGGGATTAGAAGAGGTTTGCCACAAAAAGCAAACCGAATGAATGAAACCAACCAAAGCACGTCCTGGTGGTGAACTCAGCGATGGCAGAAGCTGCTGCTTGTGGGAGGTGGTGGCGCCCGGCCCTCGCTGCTGCCCTGGGGACACCCCTGTGCTCTGCTGGGGCTGCCCCGTCCCAAATCCATCGCTTTGGGGGCAAACGATGCAGCAGGAAGGCTGGGGAGCCCAGCCTGCAGAGCACCAGCTCCTGGGTGGGTTTGCAAATGCGGCTTTACTCGCTCGGTTGCAAACTGGTGAGGGAGGCTGCCCCAGGACCTGGCGCACGAGGGAGGTGAGGCCTTTGCTTGCCAGGACGCTGCCCGGTGATTTTTCACACCCCTTTGAGCCGTTTTGCTGATTCTTTTATTTTTAATTCGCTCCCCTTGGAAAACCCGTGCTTGCAGCCTGTGTCCTCGCAGCGTTTTGTGCCAATGCTGATGGCAGCAGTGAGCTGGGCACCGCACAGGGCGTGCGAGGGGCTGGGGTCACCTCATGCAGCCCGTCCCTAACCTCGGAAGGCATTTTGCATGGAGAACTGCCTCGCTGGGTCTCCTGCTGTGCAGCCAAACCCCCTGCGAGGGTGTCAGGGCTCTGTGCTGGATCCAGCCCCTGCGTGCTCTGACCTTGTGGGGATGCAGAGAGGCCCAGTGGCTGCCCCCTGCTCCTGACGCCCATTATAATGCCCTGCCACCAGCCCCACCAGCCTTGTTCCTGACCAGGGGGCTGCACCTTACAGCCCCGTGGCTGTACGGGGTTATTCGGGCCAGCAGCAGCTCTTCCAGAGGCAAACGCTGGCCTCCTGGTGCCATTTGTGCACCAACTCCTCAGGGGTGCTCTGCCCTCCGCTGCCTCTGTGCCTTGCTGGGCTTGGTCCCTCTCCAAGCCACGGGCTCTGAGCAGGGGAATGGCTCTGCCGCGGGCTGGCCGACGCTCTCCTTTCCCAGCAGGGTCAAAAGTAAGCACAAACAGCTCCTTGCGAGCACGTGCAGGAGTGGTGCAGAGAAGAGCCCTGCTAACTGCAGTGACACCTTGAGCTCGCTCAGGTGGGCTGAGTCCAGCAGCTTCCCGTTGGCTTCTCAGCTCTGTGAGCCAGACCTGGCCATTGCTAAGGAAGGCGAGTGGTGGGATGGTCTTCAGAATTGGGTGGAAATTGGGGTACTGGGAGGAAATCAGGGTCTGCTGCCTGTCCCTTGCCATGCAGAAGGGATGCCTGTGATAGCAGTGGGGTTCATTTTAGGAAGGACGCTGTGCACAATGCCCTGTTTGTTTCACTTGGGTGAGGTTTGGCTACGTGCAGCGTGGCTCTGTGGGGATCAGCCGTGATTTCTCCGCTGCGTGTGTAGGTGCAGCAAGGCAGCACCCACCCGCCCTCACTGCCACTATCGTCCTTCTACAAAACACCCCCCGAGAGCCACGGCTCCCATCTCAGCATCACCCCCGGGTGCTGCGTCCCCCTCGCGAGCAGCCCCTTGCAGCGGGGTTTGCAGCAGGGCTCAGCCCGCGGCTGCCAGGAGCCGGCACAAAGAGCAGCCGAGCAAAGGCAGCAAACAAAAAGAAATCCTTTGCACGCTTCGCTGCCTCCCCTTCCTCCCTCGCTCTCCTCGTCTCTCCCCAGCCCCCATTTCAGTTCAATGCTGCTGGGACCTGTTGCTGCTGCGGCTGGCTCAGGACAGAGCCCGCAGCCACAGATGTCTCCGTCCCCTCTGTCCCCTCCGTCCCCCAGGCAGGCTGCCTGCCTGCTGCTGTAGACATGCTTTTAACCAGCCTTTAAAGATAATAAAAGGACCTACAAAGCCTAATGTGAGTCAAAGTGTTTTCAAGAAATGTCAGCTGCCACACGTCTCTATTTAAATAGGATTTTTTTCTTCTTTTTTTTTTTTTTTTTCCAGCCTGCATTTGTAAAGCAAAAAGAAAAAAAAAAAAAGGACAAAACTACCACACTGCTGTGCTAATTCATGAAAATGCCATGGAAAGTGGTGGTGAGAAGTAAAAAGGGAAAAGGAGAAATGACCAGGTCAGCTGCACTGCCAAGGATGAGTGAGGCGCTGAGAGGCTGAACAGAAAACGTGGTGTTTGAAGGGATTTGGGGCCTGATGGAACGCCTCGCTTTGCTCTGTGCTTCCCGTGCTATTGTATTGCGCACGATGCACATGTGAGCAGACATGGCCCCTGCCTCTGTGCTCCAGCAGTGCACTTTTGTACCTCGCAAGGAAAATGATAGATGCAAAAAAAAATGTGGGTTTTATATTTTTGTAAGTGACATCTTGCTTTCAAAGCCTTTGTCTCCTGTCCCGGTGCAAGGCCTGGGCTGTAATCTGGGTTTGATCTAGTTCCTGGGCAACAAATCTCCTCGTGGCCTGCTCTGCCCTGCTCTCACTCAGCGTGCTTCCTGCTGGAGACCTCCTTCCAGCATGAGCCCTGGGTTGAGATTTCCGTTTGCAGGTTAAAAAAAAAAATACTACTACTACTAAAAATGTCCTTGCCTTGGCCAGAGCTCTGCTCTGCGCTTCCTTTCGCCGGCTGGGTGTAACCGCTGGGGTGAGCATCCTGGGGAGGAGGAGAGCCAGCGCTTGGCGCAGTGCGTGCAGGCGTTGCACCCAGCTGGCAGGGAGGTGGGCTTGGGCTGGGCAAGTCCTTTGTGGCCGTAGGCACAGAGCAGAATTGTCCCCAGGGGGATGTCCCCAGGGAGCTGTCACCCCAGGGGATGTCCCCCCAGGGGCTGGCTGCAGCATCCCTGCTTCGGAGGGATTTTCATCCCCAGGGCAGCAGGGGATGACCCAGCGCTGCGTGGTGCCCCCTTTCCCTCTGATCCCAGAGCTCGGATGCTCCTCGGAGTAACAAAACCTCGCGTCCATGTGGGGAAGGACCCGTGGTCCCAACCGGCCGAGCGCTCCTGCGTGACCGCGCGCCAGCAGCCCCGGCGGCTGTCGGCACGGAGCGAGCCCATTAGCTGAGTTACCGCCGTCATTTCATAATGGGATGGGGAGCGCTCGGGAGATGATAGAAGTGTGTAATTAAACCAAGTCTATCTGAGGATCTTCCATTATGGCATGGTAATTTCTGGATCTCGACATCCTTCTTTCCTTTTTTTAGAAGTCGGAGAAAAGGGAGATGTGAGCGTGGTGCGTTGCGCTTGAAGCCTTAGGTAGTGCACCTTCATGGTCATAAATCCCTGCATATTTATCATCCAGGGCAGTTAACCTTGCAAATCAGATTACACAGATGATGATATGCCTCGCCTCTACCTGGCTGGCAGGAAGGAGAGCTGCCGGGGAGGAGAGGCGCGTGTTGCAGCGGCGGAATGTGTCGTGTATAGGAATTTAGCAGCATCCTTCTGAATAAATGGAGAGCTCTCCTCTGGGACTCACTGTTTTTTATTGCAGAAGCTATTAAAACTCCATCAGAGCAGTAGGGTTCAGGGCAGCAGGTTTTGTGCGTTTGCAGATGGTAGTTAACCTGGTTATTTAGAGTCCAGCTGTAGATGTTTCTCTGTATCCATGAGCTGCAAAGAGTCAAGGCACAGCAGTTTGCAAATTCCCCTTCCGTGCTCCACTTCCAAAATTTGCCGTTCTTTGGCCGTTGCTCGGGGATCCTTTTGTGATTCTTGCTGCAGGTTTGTGAATACCCGGTGTGACAAAATGCTGCAGGAGTCAGCAAAACCTAGGAGCAGATCTGCAACGTTCCCCCTGTCTGCCTTAAGCGGGCAGGAGCCAGCAGTTTAAAGACAAAGCCAAAAGCCCGGGTTTTTCCCGAGAAAAGGCTGTGCTGGAAGGTGCTAGGAGGCTGATGACAGCTGACCTGCACAAAACAGGGATGCCTGGCCCATGGCAGTGCTGGCTGAGATGCAGCATTTGGCTCTGTGCCTGCACTGCCAGTGGCTGTCCAGGCAGCTCTGCGGTCACGAAGCGCATCTGCACCCACAACAGCGGGCGCCTGGCGTGCCAAGCTCCAAACGCCCTCGTGCAATCCCAGCCCTGTACTCGCAGGGAATGGCAGCGCCTGCTTGGCCCCGTTCTGACCCACGCTGTTGTTGTTGGGAGGAGATAAGCCTTACTTCATGCAGACGGGTGTTTTGGGGCAGGGAGGGATCTGAGCTTGCAGAGTTTGGATTCTCATGAAAGAATGTCTCCGGGTTTGCACTGAGTTTGGCTCAAGGCTCTCAGGATTACAGGGAGACAAGAAGAATGGTAGATTTGCATGACCCTTCTTTTCTTTCAGCTGAAGCTCTCGGCATTTTGATGCAAACAAGTGACCCGTGAGGCTGCGGCCGCTGGAGTGCCACTTGCTGAGATGTGTGCGAGCGCTCGGCACGTCCTGCTCTCTGCCGCCAGGGCCTTTTGTTATCCCATAACTCTTCCACCAACTTCCCAGGTCCTTTTCTTCTGTTGCTTTGAAAACTTCGGCTCCCCTTGCTAATTAAATATCCCTTTTCCAGCACCACCATCGCCTGCTGCTCCCAGGCTTGCAGCACGAGCAGGACAACGGCAGCACCCTGGTAGCAGAGGGGTGGGCGCCGGGGGGGCGGTCAGACAGCACGGGGCGATGAGAACTGGGCAATGAGGGACTGCAGCAAGAGAAAGGCAGCACAAAAGGCCAAGTCTGGTGAAAAAACTCGAGTCTGGTGTCAGAAAGCATGACTCTGGCTTGTTAAGCAATCCATACAGGGTTTCCTTTTCTTCTCCTGTGGCTTTTCAGGTTTTTTATAGAGATGCCTGGGTCATATTTCCCCCCTTGTTGTGGCAGCAAAGACAGGGCTGTGCCCCTCCTTCCTGCCTGCTTTTATGAATCTTTCCTTACCCGGTGACCACAACCCCTCCGGCAGGGCTGTGTCGCTGCGGGAACTGGGGCTTTTTGAGCAGATCTTGGGCACGCTGGCAATTTGGGGTGAATTTCCCCTTGCTGCCCTGTGTTAAGACAAAGGCAGAGCAGGCGCAGAGCAGAGCAGAGCAAGCACGGTGGAGATGCAGCAGCTGTGAGACAGAGCACAACCTCCCAGGTTTTACGGTGGGAGTCCAACCCCCAGGAGTTGGTTTTCAATGTCCAATGAGTTCCTATTGCAACTGGCAAGCCGCTGGGACGTGGATCTGAGTAAAATCCTCTCCTCCCCATATATCTTACAATTTTGCTAATGGGAAAGGAGTAATGAGTGCAATCATCGCTGCAGCCTGCCCTCTCCATCAGGAGTATCTATTGCGTGGACTTTATTACGCTGCCCCACAGAAACGAGGTTAGGGAGAGTGGTCAAGAGGTGATGCGATCCTTTGTTTCTAAATGCCCGTAGAAGTGTGTCCTGGGAAGTGGGGATCTGATTTGCAATTGCTCAAAGGACGCAGGAGAGAGAGAAATGAACAAATCAGCTATGGAAATTATACCCTTGCCTTCCCACTTAGGAAAACATTATCTGTTCACCCTGGTAGAGGTCTGGATAATGATAAATGGGTACTAATGGAAAAGAGTAAGTAGACCTGCCAGTCATCGTTACGTACTTCCCATTCCTTAACCCAGCCCATGTCAGGAGCATTGGGCTGGGGGCTGAACCTTTGTGCTCTTGCTCACTTGTGGAAAGAATTAGAGGGGCTGCTTAGAGTTGCCTTCGTTTTGCAGCAGCCCCTTGTTTTGAGTTTTGCTCCCCTTCCTTAGCATGGCTACAGCGATTAGATTTGCCCCAGTGTGACAATGAGAAGGCCTTTTTTTTTTTTTTTTTAATCCTTTTTGCAAATGATTCTACTTTAATACTTTATATACTTCACTGAAGAGTGAATTCTCTCAGTGCTGATCGTCACCGCAAGCAGAAGTAGGGCTGGGGCTGAGAGTTTCTGAATTTGGGTATGTTTGAACCAAACCCGAGCCTCACGATGGATGGGATCAGCCGAACCCATCCCTCAAACCTTCAGGGCAGGTTGTAACTCATTGAAAATCCAGAGCAGTTTCCTTTCTCCTTGCTCCTTTCTCCTTCACTAAACATGCAAACCCCATTCTTTTGACAATTAGTCTCAAACATGTTCGCGCTCTTCCTATCTATTATTGCTTACCTTAGTAATCTCCTTCCATTGTATGGCACTTCTTCTATCAGGCATTAATATATTTCTCTAAGGTAATCTTTAAATATCCAGGCTGGTTTTGGAAAGGGGAAGATATTGTAGGTCTTTTCTAATTCATTTGTTTTAAGGGAGTCTTAGAGAAAGGGTTACATGTATTTATTATGAAAACGCAGCAGCATTTTAATAAGAAAATGCTGCGTTAAATATATATCTCGTGTATTTATTTCTGTGAAAATTCATATTGTTCAATCTTTGGGTGAAAGCCAAGCACTTGTAATAGTTACCTGACATGATGTGGCCCTGTGACAGAAAGTCTAATGAAGACTTTCTTGATAGGAATGTAATTGTAAAGAAAAAAAATGATTAAAAAATTGGTTCCAGTGCTCTGCGATCCAAGAGTTCATTTGTTTCCTCATTCATGCACTAAACAAGTCCCTAATTAATCTTGAACCTTGGAGAAAGGAGACTAGATTGGCATCTTCTGAATATGAACGCACTTCTCATTTTGGAAAGTTTGAAGAGGCTCTTAAGCATTCTCTTTTAATGGTATTTTTGCAAGGGTTTAAAGTGGCTTCATTAGCCTGCCAAAGCCACTAATTGCATTACCATATTTTTAAACTTCGGAGGTTCGTTTTTTTCCAAAAAGAAAAAAAAAAAAAAAAGGAAAGAAAGAAAGAAAAAAAAAAAAGATTAATCTGCTGGCTTCAAAGACCCGAAGTGCTCGGTGAATTCCGCAGTCCCCAGGCGGTGGCGGTGCCTGGTCCGTGCACCCAGGGCACGGCCATGGTGACCTGAGGGTGCCTGGAGCTCACCCCCGAAGGCCTCAGCTTGAGACCACGCTGCTTTGGCTTTACGTTAGGCACCGAGGCACTGATCGTGTGTCATTGATGCCTTTCTGCATCCAGGGGAGCTTGCATGGGGCCAGAGCCCGCAGGAGCATGCCATGAGGGTCTGCGGGCAGCAGCCCTCTGAAGGGTCGGGCTGTAAGGAGGACAAGTGGCGGTGCTGTTGACTCGGGTCCCTCTGTGCTTTGAGGTGGGAAGGATCAGGTAAAAGCCTCAGCTGGAAAGTGGCGGCCAAGTTCAGAGCACGGTGGCGTTGGCCCAGCTGCTCTCGCTGCAGCAAATTGCCATCTGAACTCCAACGGGGTCACTTCCCCCAGCCGTGCTTGTGTGCGGCCCCGGGGCGGCTTATCTAAGGTAATATGAAGAATACGAACAAGATAAGATAAGGTTGTTAGCCCCAAACAATGCTATCAGCCTGTGATTTTAGCTGCCAACCCACTCCATACTGACAGTGAGGGATAAAAGAAAAACTAAAACTCCAGCCTTGGAGACTTCTAACAGCCGTGCTAAAACCCGCACGAGAGCTGCGAGAAGAAATATTATCCTGGCGGGGGGAAGGGGGTGGAGGAGAACCAAGGGCACCAAGAAGAAAATACAGCTCACGGTTGAGGGAGTCTTTTTTTTTTTTTTTTTTTTTTTTCCTTTGCAAATGTGTTCTTGCTCATTTCATTGTGAGCACCGCGATATATTATCAGCTCTCACGGAAGGGAAGAGTCGTTGGGGTTTCATTAGTTATGTTTATGCCAATAGAAATAAATCTTGGCCGTCATCGGAACAGGTTTGTTCGCACTCCCAGCCCCGTCTGGGGAATTTGCCTGGCCACGTCCCTGTTGTGCTGGTGGAGCAGATACAGTTTGAGATATACTTTGGCCTTATTGATTTGAAGGCTTCTTCATTACTTCTACAGCGCTGCAGATCAATAGCTGAGCCTAGAGCAGCATAATAGATTTTTTTAGAAAATCAATTAAACAGAATATTTTTAACAGAGCCGAGTGCGGAATGGTGTTGCATTTTGATATGTGTGCCTTCAGCTCTGCTGCAGTCACCTGCCAGCCCCAACGCCACGCTAAGGGACGGCAGCCTTTGTTCGGCGTCCGTGTGCTGTGGTATTCGTGCCTAACCTCCACAGGAGGAGGAAAGATTGGAGATTAGAAACGAGAACCACCCAGCTTTTCTCCTGCAAAACCCATATTCATCACCGCAGCCTTGCTGGAAAGTGAAATAATGTTTGTGGTCTTAGCTCAGTCCCCGGTGGACAATAACTCTGTAAAAATATACCCAAATCTGTCATGCTTTTTCCTTGCTCCGTGTCTCTGAACACAAGAGACACGAGCTCCTTTTAAATTAGCTTTCATGCTTGAAGGGTTTCCTGGGGCGTGCAGAGCCCCATCGTGCCCCCCTGGGGACGAGGACAGATTCCCCACTGATTTTGCTGGGGACTGGGGGCAGGCAGCAACGTGGTCGGACAAAAAGCCACCCGGGAGGTGCTGGCCTGCAGGGTGAGGAGGTGCTTGCCCAGCTGCTGGCTGCCCTTAGCTTTTGTGAGAAAATGAGCAGTGTTTGAAGGAAATGAGGTCCTTGGCCCAGAGGACGGGTCCTGAGCACTGTGTCAGTGGTGGCCCTGGCCCCGGGGAGGTGCCTCTGGTGGCTGCGAGGCTCCCATATCCCTGCCACAAGGCACGTGGTGACAGCCCTGGGGACTTCCACAGCAGCACGAGGGGTTAACGTGCTGTAGCAGAGGAAGGTAAATCCTCAAGGCAAGGAAAGCACCTGTTTTCCAAAAGCTTTTCCCCAGTGAAAGGACAGACTGAAGGATCCTCGTGACCTTCTGAATGGTGACGGTGAGACCTTTCTTCAGTCACCAGGGCCCCCAGATGGGGCCGCTCCGGATCATCTTACAGGAAGCTGAACCCAACCTTTCCCTCCCTTATTCTTCTTTCTCCCTCCTTCCAACCTTCTCCGGCTTGACGCCAGCTGCTCTGGGCTGCCTCCCAGCCACTCTCCCACCATTTCGTCACGAGAGAGAGGTTGATTTATTTCTCTGACATATTTGCATGCCAAATGGCACAGGTGGGTATTTCCAGCACCTGCACCTTGAGGTCCCAGCACAGCAGCTGTAGCCGCATCGGGTTTGTTTGGTCGGGGCTTTTTTTTGCTTTGCAAAGCGCAAATATTTGTAGACGCAATTACAAACATACTTAGACCTGCTGCTGGAGGCTGCGGGGCTGCGAGGATTCCTCATCCATCTGAGCCAGCATCGATCCGCACGCTGGGTAGGTGCTGAGGGGCTCCGGCTGCGGCGCTGCTCCTGCTGTCCCACAGGCAGCAGCAGGAGAGCCCAGCCGTGGCCTTCATGAGCTGCAGGGAGGGAAGGAAACAGCCCAGGGACCGGGGATGAGGCCTACAGATCGGTGTGGTGGCCCCACTGAAGCTGCGGGTCACACCGGGTCACAGTGGAATCCCACAGGGTCACAATGGGTTGGCCCCCCGGTAGTCAGCCCCATGGCCTTTGTGCCATTTGTTTGCGATGGCTCAAGGCTTGGTGGGTTCAGCCTTTTTGTGGTGTAGGGCTGAGGTGAGTCTCTGGCCTTTCCAAGGGCCATCACACACCATGATCCCACAGCAACCTTCCCCGCTGTGTACCCCAAAGGTGCAAACGCTCATTGCCAGAAGGTCCCATCCAGAGCACCCCAAATCACCAAGGAGCCAAGGGGTTGTATCCTGTCCAAGCCCCCATCTAGCCCAGTGAAGGGTGATGAGAAGTGGCCGATCCCATTCCCAGGAATGGCTTTGCCTCCAGCACAGGTCCTGGTGCTGGTCCTACCCCACACATCTTCACCCAGGCAGCGCCGAGCTCCCAAGGGTGCCAGCACCATGGGTGATCCACCAGGCCGCTGAGAAGAAGCTTCATTATTAGGAAGCCTTTTTTTTTTATTTTATTCCCAGTTATTTTTCAGCTCTTTATTTTCTTCCTGTTCTTAATTTGAGCTGTGTTCCTCAGAGCAGCTTCAGATCTGTCAGCCGCGCTGGAGGAACGCTTGTTTGTGTTTGAGTAACACGTGCTGGGGGAGGCGGCCGCGCCGTGCCTTGGAAGAGCGGGTCTGTTTGCTTTGGTGATAGCAGTGATATTTGGGAGAGACAGATGGAAGGCACTTTTTATTTTCTGCAGACACTTCATGATCCAAGCTGCTCATATTGTATAAGAGAGGCCAGATGCCTTGTTAATTCATAGACATGTTTACAGCATGGAGCTTCTAATAGGTGAATATGAATACTAAATAGTGATTAGTGCTTGTCTGACAGACGTCTCCCTCCTGACTGAAAATGGATCTAAGTTTGACCTTTGGTGAGGGAGGAAGGTATTCCGGTATATAACAAGCTTTTTATTTATTTATTTATTATCTTCTCTGCATGTAGAAAGCCAAATCCTTCTCCCTTCAGCTGAAGGATAGATCTGCCCTTCAGACGTGTGTTCCTGTCCCTGTGCCACCGCGGCTGCCTTGGGGTCCTGAAACCAAACCAGGATTAAAGGATTAGGGATGGGAGAGGCCACAGGCAGGGAAAAAAAACTTAGCAGAAAGACTTAATTTAAGTGTAATCTGCAGCGCTGCTGGTGGAAGGGGCAGCATCCCTAAGGGTGTGGGCCACAGAGCAGCACGGAGATGCTGGGAGCTGTTTGTCCCATCCATGAGGCTCTGCATCTCCTCCCTGCAGGACCCCAGCCATCTTTGCAGGAAAAAGTCATCGAGGAGAAGCATCCAGGGGATCATTAGCTGTCCTCGATGTGATATAGGCCCTGAAAACAAGAAGTGACCCAGGACCCCAGTGGAAAGCTCATCACGGAACTTTCCCCACGGCGGCAGGCACCCAGGACCCAGCAGCTGCATGTGAAGTGGCCGGATCCTGCCTCCTCCATGCTGGCTTTGAGCCTGCAAACCAGCACTGCCGGCTCCTCAGGAGACACAGACACAGCCCCTGCTCATGATCACAGCAGGGTACAGTGCTTGGCTTGACTTGCTTTTATCCTTTCCTTTGCACTTTGTCCTGAAAGTAAGTTAAGCTTATTCCCCAATTAAGCCAGGACAGGATAAAATGTTTGCTCGGGGGAGGACTCTGTTTTGTTTTGTTTTTAAAAGGCTTGCTCTTGCTGTGAATGTGTTGGGTACAGCTGTCTGCAGAGGAAATCGTGTGGTTTTCTTCCCCTGCTTGTTGTTCAGATGTGAAGGTGCCGGGGATGTCTGCGCCCGGGGCGAGCCTGGCTCGGCTGTGAGGCAGCCACGGCCCCTGGCCTGCTCCCAGCCTTCCCCCACAGGGACACAGCTTTGGCAAACACACTCAAGGAGTAAACCTCTTGCTCCACGGACCAAAAGCCACATTTGCCCTCACACTGTGGCCTCTCGGCATGGAAAAAGGCCGATGAGTGAACAAGAAGGGAGGCCTGGGCTAGGCCGCAGCGGGGCGGCTCGCGGGGCCACGCTCCCTCAGGTGGGAGCTGGCGGGGCAGGGACCCGGCCTTGGCCCTGGGGAGGAGGAGGAAGGGGAATTGCTGCATGAAGCACCATAAAGCCTTGCTGGGAGCAGTGCTTTGGCAGCCAGAATCAGAACATGAGCACCTATTGTCTACGTGTATAAATGACAGGAGCCTGTTGCAGGTTCTTCAGAGGTGCCAAAATGGCTCCTTGGTTCTGCGTCCCTAATGTTTGCACAGAGGCCCCGGCTCGGCTCCGGCTCTGAAGTCTGCCAAAGAAAATGACGGTGTTTGGAGCTTGGACGTTGGCTCAGACCCATCCTGAGTAATATTGTTTCTCTTGCTGCTGAAACCATCCTGTGGTGCACTTGGTGGTGATGTCAGGTACTTGGGGACTGTAATTACTGTGTAACCCAGCAGCCTGCAGAGAGATGTCTCAGGAGGGGCAGCCGTAGGGGAAAGAAAGAAAGAAAGAAAGTTCTTTATGAAATGCAGATGTTTTTAAATAGCTGTAATTAACTGAAAGGGATGCAGAGCGTTGCAGATATAAAAGCTAAATAGGCTTTTGTTTTTAGCCTTTTGCTGTGTGCTTTGAGGGGTCACTCAGTTGTGGTGCACAATTCCAGTCCTGTTTCGTTGCCCCCTGCATTACCCTCGTGGTTTGGGTTCGGATTTTGTCAGGTTGCTTTTCCTTCCCCATCCAAAAGCTGAAAACCACCCAAATGTTGTGTGCAGGGCTCCATCCCCCCGCAGCGCTGCCTGGACAGTGGGTTCAGGGGAAGTGGGGAACGAGGCGGGACGGAGACCGTGGAAAAGAAAAACAAAACCCCCAGCGCCCATAGCTGAATAGGAGCGGGCTCTCCAACCCCGAGTTATGAATTTTGTCAATGAAATTAGCCAACAGTGTTTGGGAAAGAATAAAAATAAAGCAGCATGGGCTCAAAGGAAAGCCAGCAGAGCCGGGCAGTGAATGGGGGCTTTGTTCGGCCCCGACCCCTTCAATAGGCAGCCGGGAGCCCTGTGAGTCACTGCGAGGCGCTGGGGCTCTGCTAATGGGCCAGCGGAAAAATCCGCCTTGCTCTCGTTTGTCAGGCTGGCCAGCAAAAGGATAAAGTTAATTTACTGGTAAAGTCAATTTGTTGGGTACGAAGAGGAAACCAGAGGCATGCTACTATAAATGTGTGGGCAGGAGGGGCTGTGCAAGGCAGGGGCTGTTCCTCTCCCCTCTTGGAGCTCGGTGTCCCCACTACCACCCGCAGCAGTGGATGCGGGCGTGGGGATGTGCGGCACCCCAGGCACCGCCTGTGTGTTGGGGTGCCACCAGCGTGAGGGGCTACAGCTTTGTGCAAAACCACCTTTGTGTGTAACGTGGGTTTTTGCACAAGCAAACAGCACCAGCATGTTTTTGTGGGAGTATCTGCTGTTCCCAAACAAAGGACTCCTTTCTCCCAAGCAAGCAGGGGTAGCTGGTGTGTGCTGAATGCAACCTTCAGCCTTTGTTCTGCAGTACCTCAAGTGCCCCGGCTCCTTGGTGCTGGCATCCTGCAGATATAGGATGGAAGGAGACGGTGCATCCCCAGGGGCTTGGCTTGCTCTTGTCAGCATCCACCCACCATGCGTGAACCTGCGCTAGGTCCGGCTTTGCTGCTGCCCAGCAGACGTTTGGTCCCATCACCATCACGAGCCTTGTCCCATAACCTGGTCTCAAATAAATCAGAGAGGCTTCAGAACAGTTTGGGGATCACAAGTCATTCAGGAGGAAATTTGAATACTTTGTTGCAGTGGTTTAAAATCTGGGTTAAGCCCAGAAACAACAGCACGGAGGAAGCCACGGAGGGTATGGAACAAAACTGTGACATCTCCCCTCTCTCACGTTGAGAGGCCATGTTGTGACCGAAGTAATCCTCCTTTCTGCTCACATCACCTTTCTGGATTTATCATTTTAATGTTCTCTGGGCCACCAAGCCCCACAGCTGTAAATTAATTTTTAAAGTAATACAGGTTTTAAAACTTCCATCTGCTTTAATGAGCTTGGGGGAATCCTGTTGTATTAAAAAACATGCATGCAATTATTTTTCCATCTTGGGCTTCGCCAGTTCCCAGTACCACTCTGCAATGACATCTTCTTCCCCTCTCCAAAGTGTTTTCTTGTGATAATGTGGCATTGTATCCTGATGGTGTGTGTTTTGCCGCACATGGGCAAGGCTAGAGAGGACTCCTCTAAGGACGAGGCAGGATCATTAGCAGGTACCTCGGTGGCTTCCCCGTCACCTTTCCATTAATCCAGTTCTGCATCACAGAATTACGAAGCGGCTAATGAACAGCTCCAGCGCCAGGAGCCTGGAGGTACCGTATTAACCGGACGTCTCTTTGAACTGCCTGATTTCTGGTGGGAAAACCTCATGGAAAAACGAGGCGGTGTTTGTTTTCACAGCCTTCTGTGTCTGTTTTTAAATATTTTCTCACAGTAGTTCTGTTTCCTTTTTTTTTTTTTTTTATTAGCAATTAGCCTAATAAGCCACCTTTTCATTGCTCCGCATGTAGATTAACCACTTCAGAGAGTACAAAATAAACATTTTGCAATGCATGTATGTATCTTCTGGAAAAGATGAGTAACCTGCTTCCACAGAGACTACGTCCTCCTAGCATCAGGGTTTTGCTCTAATCATTAGTGCCCGGGTTGATTTTTTTTTTCTTTCATTTCCCCTAAGACGGCTTCTTACAGCATTCGTTAACCCGAATTTTGAAAACAATTAGTTCTTATTTAGCCAGTGCATTCAAATTGACTTTCTTCATAAGTAACAAATAAATAGCCTGGGAATGTGCAACCGCCTCGCGGTACATCAACATTTAGAAGATTCGTCTCTGCTGAGATCAGCCAGCGTTGAGCAACCCGAGCAGATTCCAGCAGCTGCATTAAAGGTGAGCCCACAGCAGGCAGCGCTTCCATTGGACCTGGATGGGCATTTGGGAGGAGGGGGAGATCCCAAAAGAGCACATGTGCGAGGAATCAGTATGCTGATGGAAATCAAGCCCCGTTTAACAGCTCAGTGACAGTGGCTGAAACACGGAAGGGCATCCCGATGGGTGACAATGGCTTGTTAACAGAACAATGTGGCTTGTTTTTTTGAACTTGCAGACAGTTTCAGAGTAAATTGTTCCGTAACCAGTAGGGTAAATTAAGTCTTTTCTCCAAATCTGAGATAAGCCCCTATCTCTTTCCTACTGCAGCACCCACAGCTCCTCTGCCATCCCCTGGGGAAATACCAGTGGTGACAAGGACAGGGCCAGCATGATGCAGAGCAGCCTGGTGCTGCCTGTCAGTCAAACAAGAAGTGGGGACATTCATCTGGGCTTTTTTCATCCTACATGCAACGTCTGTAGGAACTTTGCATTTTCTGGACTTCTCTGTCAAGTGTTGTACATGCAGTTTTCCAAAACGAGTGGAGATCAGCAGGAAGAACCGGGCAGTATGACCGCATGAGCCTGACTTCTTTGGCACATCAGGTTCAAACCAAGCAGGTTGTTTTTGCTGCTTCCGTGCCACCACAGCACTGCCACTCCTGCAGTAAAGCTGAGGTCCTGGCTGCAGCAGTCCAGATTTTCAGGTCGATTTTTGCTGAGCAGCCTGAGCCACCTGGCAGTCACTCGAGATGTCCCAAGCACCAGCGATGCGCTGAGGCTGCAGGGGAGCTGTGCTTCTGAAAAGCAGACCCTGGGCAGCTGATGGTGAGCATCCCAAATGCCTGGAGCGGTGAGAAGTGCCCTGCACCGAGCCCCTGGGGATGCACACAGCAGCCCCCCCGCTGCCCGGGCATGGCCTGAGCTCTAATAAGATCAGTCCTGCAGTGTTGTTTCCTGAGCAGCCCGAACAATGGACCTCTGTCCCATGGCTGCCACAGGGAGAACAAGGACCAGACTGAAAGAAAAAGGGAAAAAAAAAAAAAAAGGAATAAAAGGGAAAGGAGAACGAACTTCATCTTGCAGCAGTGCTGCGCTCACCTTCACCTCTTGCAACGCTCGGTGCAGATGGGCAGCGAGTTATCGGTGCTGCTGAGGGACGAGGGTTTTCTCCAGCACCAGCCCCGACAGCCCTCGGGAGCCATGGCTCTGGTGCCCACGCAGCCATTCCCCGAGCTGGTGACAAAACCACGTCACCACGGAGGAATTTCCTCCGTGCGGGGTGGCACAAAGCCCCGCTGCCACCGCGGTCATCCCGTGTCCACCACCCAGCACTGCCTCCCCTGCTCAGCAAGGGGGGCCCAGCAGGCCAAATTTGGCAGATAACAGATCAGAGAGACAGAGATCAGGACTTGGCTGGACACCAGACCACCTCAAACCCCCGATCCACTGCCGTGTAAGCCCCTGAATGCCAGCTGCAGATTCCTGGCGAATTTGAGCTCCATTTTCTTTGGAGAGGTTTTCAGGAGAGAAGCGCTCGGAGGAAAGTCCTCAAAGCGTGGCACAAGTCCTGCCTTCCTCTGCGGCTTTTTTTTTGCCCAAAGCTTCCCTGTGGGCCACGTTACCGGGCGGTGTGGCTCAGGAGCTTTGGTGGAACAGCGCGGATTTACACCCGGCGATGAGCCGCTCTGATTTCCTCACAGAAAATCACCGCCAGGCTGTTACACTTAACCTGCACTAAACTGCGCATGAATGATTTATTGTGTACTTCTCATGCAAATGACATTAATAGACTGTCATACATAGGAAAAGATGCTAGAAGATTACTAAAAGCTGCTGCACTTAGGCTGTTTCAGAAGAAAATAGCGTCTTATCTGGTATTATCTGAGGACTGTGTCTGCCTCTCTCCTTGAAGGCAGGTACATGAAAGAACAGTGTGAAGGTTGCGTTGCGTCGCATTGTGCGCGGAGCTCCTCGAGGCTCTAACAGAAAGCTACAAGAAATGTTTAAAAGGAATACGTGTGGATAACCAGGGCTGCATTACAGGGAGGGAGAGAGCCGTACCCTCGCCGCTCTCCGTCAGCGCACACCGCCACCCGGCAGCGCTCCATGTCGGGATCAGGCTGCAGAGAAGAATCAGACCCAAACTCTCCCCGTCTAATTACCCGAACGTATTTACATGTGTAAAACTCTCCTGTAGCCCTCGTAATGACAAATGCATAATTATGCGCAGACAAATCCCCACAGTAAACACAAATATTTTGGTTGGTGATTGTTTATCTGGGGAGAGCTCAGCAATTTGTCAGGGCTGCGCCGAGCGAGGTGGCCGCGGCCGCCACCGCTTCCAGCCTCGTGGTGCCAGAGGAGGGCAGCCCCCAGGGTTTTGCACTGAGAAATGTGCATTTGGGTCAAAACAAAGGATTTTGGAAGTTGATTCCGATTTCACAGAAATATTGTGGCTTCCCTCAAGTTTGAAAAACATTCCCAACCTTGGGAGTATTACTGCCCTCTTTTGTATGCGCTGCCTCCCGCGAGCTGCTAGGATGGGGCCAGGCTCCCATCGGGTCTGGGTGCCCTGAACTACCAGGGGACCTTTCTCCACCAAGAAAAGCCATTTTCCAGGGGCTCCTTCCTCCTGCCTGCCCTCGCTTTGTTTCTGTGGGGCCAGGAGCCTTCCCAAACCCACCGGGAGCCACCCGGCGCCTGGGCTGCTCTCCAAGCCCTCCCTGTCATCTTAGTCCGTGGAGCCACGCCACCCCGGTGATAAATTCATGGCTTAGTCGATGGCTTTCCTCCTAAAATCCTCTTCAGGGAACAATTCTCCGATGTCGGATGCAGTGACTAATTGATAACTTTCTTTAAGGGGACTGCACGATAACTTTCCTTAAAGCAGTATATTATCATCAGTGGGTTTTCAAAGGAGCGTGCTGCTCTCTTAATTCTCACCTTCATTATTTTAATACCTCTGTAAAATGGATTTCTAATGGATCTATATTGCCATAAAACTTTAGGGATGGCGGGTGGGTGTCAATAAATTCTTTGCGATCCGAATGACTCGGGTAAGGAGCGGTGACAGGCTCCGAGGAGGAGCCAGGGGCTGACTTGGGGCTGCCCCTTCCAGCACCGCGACCTTCCCAGGTTTGACCCCATCCCGCTGCCTACGAACACCCTGCAGACCTTCACTGAGCCTTCATCGACTCGTGTCTGTCCCAAGCAATTCTTCCTCTCCCAGGTTCTCACCTCAGGGATAAATCATATCAGCTCTGCCAGGAAGGCAGGAGCTGCCTCAGGTACGGTCCTACCCAAAACCCTGGTGTCTGTGCAGTGCAGTCACCAAAATAGAGCATTTTCACCCAAAGATCCCCAGGTGTGCAGTAAATGACTATTGCGTTGCTATCACTGCCTTCAGAAGATCTCTGCCACCAGCAGGACGGAGCACAGCAAATGCTGTCCCCGGATAAATGAAAGAAAGGCAGAAGTGGGTGTTAAGGTCTGCTGAAAACGCTGGGGGGATTTTGGAGAAGTCGGATTAGGACGATGAGCCAGAACACGGGGACAAACACTTACCATCAGATCCGTCACCTGGACTCAAAAACCACTCAGGGGTCTTGGTTTGGTTCAGCCGGGTTCTCAGGCTACAACAACTCGGTTTTGCTCTGGACATTGATGGGGGGGGGGGGCAGCAATTGCTGAGAAATGAGCTAGAGGAGGAAGCGTTTGCCATTTTGCAATGCGTTGAGAGCTGCCGGGGCGCTGGGAGATATTCCCTTCCCCACCGCTCGTTTCAGGAGTATTTTTGTCCTTCGGGTTCTTTGTGCCGGTGCAGCTGTTGGAGCTATCCGTGGCAGAAAAGGTCAGGCTGCTCTGTGCAGCGAGTTAACCTCGTCGTGGGCTGCCTCCAGCCCCGCTCCGCTTCGCTCAGGCTGAGACTCGCAGCGCCGAAGCCAGCTGGGTACCGAGCACATCGTGAAAATAGCTCCAGTGCTTCCCGTGCCTGCTTGGGGCTCCCTGTGGGGTGAAGACAAAACCTGGCAGCCTTCAGGAGGCTCTGGGAAACCTTCTGGGCTTCTAGGAAAAAGTACCGCATTCCTCTGGCTTATTTTTTTCATCCCTTTGCCTACAAGTGATGGCCACGAATGCAGAAACCAGAGCGAGAGAAACGCATTCTTGGAAACACTCCTACCATCGGGAGCACGATGGGAAACACACATCCCTGCACGGTTTTCAAGCCTACAGACCCGACACAGGGAGCTGTGTTCACGTGCTACAACCACTAAAATGTTGTTTCCTCTCCTCCGGAGCGAGCTATAGGGTCAAGTCCTGGGCTCTGCCTCCTCTGGTCGGGGCACATTATGTATTTAATGTTAAACAGCTATTGATAATAAGCAGAACGTGTTATCACAGCTGCTGTGTGCCGTGGCAAGAAGGGTAGAGAGTCATGCGCTTCTTGTTTGCTTTTTGGCCTCGGGACATTCGTGTTCTTGTTTATACAATAGCTCTGCTTGGAAAGCAAGAATAAAAAATACCTTGTTTTTCCCCCTTACCAGACTGCTGTTTAGCATCGTGCTACATCTCTCCCACGGGAAATACAGGTTGGAGCCTCGCAGGTTGGGGAGGGAATTGAATCCAGATGTTGCATTTGCCGGTTGTTGTGCGGAAAGGGGGAAGCAGCGCGGCCGACCCCAGGACGAGAGGTGGGCTTCCAGCTCCTGCCCCGCTGCTCGCTGTGCTCGGGCTGAGTGCCTGGGCCAGACGTGGGGCACGGGGCTTTTTTTTTGTGGGGTGCAGAGCTTTTTGTGGGGTGCAGAGCTTTCCAAGCCCCCTTGGCAGAGCCCCACGGGCACCGTGCCACGGAGAGGACCCTTCCAGCTGGGCCCAGCTGCCCCGGGGCTGGTTGTCTGACACCAGGGCATGGTCCCACCATGGTCCCGCTATTCCTCCTGGGTAAAAATGAGAGGAGAGAAGTCTAAGTTATTACAATCAGTGTTTCCGTAAGCAGAAGGATCTATAAGCTCATTTAATCGCTCACCCTCACGATGCAGTGTGCTAGGAGGGCGGCCAGGAAGGATGTGCTGCATCCTTCGGGGGGAAATGGACTCACCGTGTCTTGCACATCCAAAACTCCCTTGGAAACCCGTGAAAAACCCGCTTAGTTCCTCACCCTCACATCCATCGGCTCAACGTGCCCAGCGCCCTACGAGCATTTTAATCCCAGCCCTTTCCCCAAGACCCGAGGAGATCGGAGGTCTGCAAGCGGCAGGAATTCCTCCTCCCCTGCTAGCAGCGAGCCACGTGCATCACACGTCGCCTTGCTTCCCTTCACACCACACCACATCTGTTCCTACTCAGGCGTGCCAGCAGAAGGTTACCTGCGGGGCGGGGGAAGGCGGCAGCGGGCGCCCGGAGCGCTGGGTCTGCAACGGGCACCACAGCCCCGGGGCTGCAAGCACGCCTGGAGGGCAAAAACTGGGGCAAAACGCTGCAGGGAGAGCAAAGCAGGAAAGGAATTGAGGGTTTATAGCACGGAGTCCTGTATTTAGGGGTAAAGAGCTCAGGTAGAAAGAAATGGTTGCTTTCCTAGAGGGAATTTTTACCCGTTGCAGATAGCGGTGTAGAACCCAGTGTATCAGGAACAATGGGCGCTCTGTGTCTGCGGCTCAGGTTACGTCATGCTCTTATGGTAATTTTGCCAGAGCCAAGAACACATATTAGTACACAAATCACTTTCAGGTTTATTCTGTTTTGACATTTCAGGGTCTCCAGCAACTTGGCATCACCCCGCGGAGCTGGCCATTCTTGGAAATCACTGCGCGTTGGAAGGGTGTTTCGAATTAGAAATATTTTCACGTTCACAATTTTGGGCCAAATTTGACCAGGAACGTTCCCTTGGGCAATAACCATCGGGGTTTTGGGGCCGGGGCAGCCTCCTTGGGGCACGCTGTGACCGTGGCCAGGCGCTTCCACCGCGCTTGGCGTGCACACAGGAGGGAGGGCGCGGGGCTTGGCCGCGCCGTGTGCTCGGGGCCTCTGCCTCTCGGCGAGCAGCAGCGCTGTCGAAAGCAGCAGTGTGGCAACCTCCGTGCTGCCCGGGGTGGCCGCTGCGGGATGGAGCCCGCGGGTGCCGAGCTGCATTGCACAACGCCCGGGAGCTGCACCGAGCCAAGGGGCACGAGGGCGCCCGTGCTTCACTGCGGGCTGCCACCAGCACTCCTGTGAATGGTGCCGGATTCAAAACAGGGAAAAAAATCTTAGTTCTTCCTTGTTTTTCCCCTTCCTTTGCCTTGATGAAGCAGAATGGGGTTTTAGGTCTGATTCCTACAACGCCGTGCGTGGCAGCAGGTCGCGGCGCGGCCTCCCCAAGACATTTTGTTCCGATGCCAAGGCAGCATCACGGGCTGTGGGTTTTGTGCTCCAGGTTGCGTTCGGGTGGCGCTGGCACAAGATGGGCTCCCTCCAGTGGTCAAGGGACAGCTGCGAGGGGGCTGCGGTGCCCGGCATGGGCATGAGCCGAGATGCCCCGGGCTGCACTGCTCCCTTTGGCCCCATCCCGCTGCAGCGAGCGCCCTGCCCTCACCCCCAGCCTGCTCACAGCGCCATGAATGGGCTGCACAAATTAAGGGTCAGGCTCTAGATTGCCTTGCGCTTCCCAAAATCATGCCCTGCAGAACGGGGAAAAGGAAGCAGCAGAGGAGAGGGAACCAGGGAGGACCTGGTGCCGGACCCAGACACAACAACTCGCAGCGAAAATGACTCATTTTCGCATTCCTTTCCTCCCCGCGGCACTTTGGCAAGAGACCCTGACTCTCTCCTCGATCCCGTGGGGAAAAACAATCCCTGGGAAAGGCCCTGCGCCCTTCCCCGGGCACAAAGCACGGGACGGGGCCGTGGGGCCGGGCTGACCGGGGCAGCCCTGTGCACCCGGGGAGCGCTGTAGGGTGGCCGGGCCCTATAGACCCGTGCGTAGGGGCTGAGCCAGCGCTGCACACGCGTCGGGGCACACATGGCACGGATGCATGGGTGCATTTGGCTGCTGCACGCCTGCACCCATCTGCACAGGTGCAGCTGCTCAGAGCCTGCCATAGGGGGGTGCACGCATCGGGGCTGCCCCTGCTGGCACAGCGGGGGCACCCACAGCACCCCGGGGTGCAGCAGGGCCGTGCTTCGCCCCCTCCGTTGGCCTTCCCTGGCTGCTCTGTGTCCACCCCCCCCAGCAAGGAACTGTTCCAACTGATGCTTTTTTGCAGCATTAGCTTGCAAGGGGGGGTGTGGGGAAATGCATCGGTGCCTGCTTGCACGGCGGGTGTGTGTGCGAGTGCACCAACGCCTGTTTGCACGGGGGGGGGGGGGTGTTTAGGAATGCATCGATGCCGTTTGCACGGCGGGGGGGGGTGGTGTGCATGCACGGATGCCAGTTTGCACGGGGGGGGAGGGGGGTGCATAAACAAACGCGCTTTTGCACGGGGAGGGGGTGCATGCACGGACACCGCTTTGCACGGGGGGGGGGAGGTGCATGGTGCATGCACAGAGTGCTATTTGCACGGGGGGGGGGGGGGGCAGGGATTACGAATGCACGGCCACCCTTTGCACGGGGGGGGGGGGGTGCGTGCACAGACCCCTTTGCACGGGGGTGCCCGTGCACAGCCCCCCCCCCCATCCCCCCCCCCCCAGCAGTTCCCGCCCCGCCGCCCTTTTCCCGCGGGGGGGGGGGTTGGCGCGCGCCCCATTGTGGGCGTGGCCAGGCGCGCGCCCTGCGCTCCGTTTGGCTGCGGCCGCCGCGCTCATTTGCATGTGGCGGGGGCTCCCCGGTCACGTGGGCGTTGGGAGGGGGCAGCAGGAGGAGGAGGGGGAGGAGGAGGGGGAAGGGGGCGTGGCCTCGGGGCGGGGCGGCGCGCGCCGGAGCCTCCCCTCGGTGTGGCGCTGCCTGGCGGGGCTCGGGGCAGTGCGCGACAAAATGGCCGCGGCGGCAGCACCGGCGGCTGCGCTGCGCCCGGGGGCGGTGGTGGCGGCGGTGCCCGCGGTGTCCGTGTCGCTCGTGTCGCTGTCGCTGGCCCTGGCCCTGTCCCTGCCCGTGGTGTCCCTGGAGGCGGCTGCGGAGGCATCAGCGCGGAGGAGCGGGGCAGCGGCGGCCCGGAGGCGCTGAGCCCGGCCCCCTCCTGCCTGCGAAGAGAGCGAGAGAGAGAGGGGAAGGACGGACCGACGGACACAGCCGGACACAGCCGGACACACAGACCCCCCGCTGCCGCCCCGGCCTCCCCCTGCAGCCGAGGCTCTGCTGGAGGAGGCAGCGTCGAGGCTTCGCCCCGCGGCCCCCCCCCCCCCTCCTCCTCCTCCTCCCTTCGTTGCTCCCCCTGCCGGGCCCTTCCTCCTCCTCCTCCTCCTCCTCCTCCTCCTCCGCCTCCTGCTGCTGCTGCCGGGGCTCCTCTGGATCCTCCTCCCCCGGAGCCCCCTCCCCGCGCCCGCTGCTTCCTGCGGGATCGGCTGCGGGATCCTCCCTCCTCCTGCCAGACGGACAGACGGACACACAGGCGGCCGGACAGACGGACAGAGCGCTGCCGCCGGGCTCGGTGGGACCCCGCAGCCCCATGTGAGGCTCCCGGCCTCCCTCTGCCTCTTTTCTTTTATTTTTTTTTTAATTTTTTAATTTTTATTTTTTCCGGAGCGGGGATCCATATTTTTTTTATTATTTTTTTCCTCTCTTCCCCCAAAACACGACGAAACTGTTTCCCCGAATTCTCCTCATTTATTTTTTTTTTAATTTTCTCATTATTTTTTTTTTAATTTGCACTTTCTGCCCGTGCCCCCCCCATGCGGACTGAGCCCCCCCCTCGGCTGCCGCCCCGCTCCGCAGCCCGGAGCCCCGGGGCCGAGCCGGGCGCGACCCCGAGGCGCGCTCCCGCGGCCGCTTAGCCGGGGGCTCCGGGTCTCGGTTTCTCCGTCTCGAGGTTTATTTTTTTTTTTATTTTTTGGGCTCCACTGGAAATCAAAAGCTCCTTCTGGGATTGGACCTGCCTTGGCTGCGCTCCTCCGGGCTGGATACCACCGAGGCTCCTGGCGACTCCGCGTGGACAGCGTGTTCCTGTTGAGCTCTTGGGTTTTCTTCTGTGTGGCAGACTTCTGGCTTTTATTTTTATTTTTAATTATTTTTTTTTTTGGAAGGGGGGGGGTGTATAAACGAACGAACGACAACAACAACAAAAAAACTTAATTTTTTGGCCGTGTGAGATTTTTTTCGTATTCAGATTCGTGAAATTACGGGTACACTTACGAAAACAAAAATAAGAGAAAGCATTAAAATAAGAGAGGAACACGTCAGAAAGACCCCTACACGGTAGACAAAATACTCACTCGTTTCCTTACAGCAAGACTGAACCGAAAGCTGCCAAAGAGCCCCATAAAGAAAAGACTAAAAGGTAAGCAGGGGTAGCAGGAGCAGCCTGCTAAGTTGGAGGTGGAAGGGGGCTGCCTCCCTTTCACCCCCCCCAAGTCAGCGAAGCAGCCACACCACAAAACGTTTCACCCCCTCCTTTATCTCACCCACTTTTCTTTTCTTTTTTTTTTTTTTCCTCGAAACTTCTGAAAATACTTCCAGGCGTGCCAGAATGCATTCACTGTTTTTCCATCTGCCATTTTTCCGTGCACAAAACCGCCCCCCGGGGGCACGCCGCGTCCCTCCGAGGCGAGCCCCAAAACTCCTGGGGCTGTGCTCCACAGCTTTGTCCCCGGTGGTGGCTCAACCTTGCGAGTCCCCAGCTCCAGATCCGCTTCTTTTTATTTTTTCCCTCCTTTCCCCCCGCCTCCTGGCACGGTGGGAGCTGCTGTCATTTCTCCTCCAGGCGTGCTGGCGTGTGCCACCCTGAGCCAAGGGGCTGGAGGGGAGGAAGAGGAGGGAGGGGAGGAAAGGGGGGGGGAGATGGTGTTTGGTGTTTGGTTTCCTGGGGTCCCCTTTGTGCAGAGGTGGCGGTCCTGCTGGGGGTTACTGGGCTGTACTGGATGTGCACATTTTGTGTTTTTTTTCACCCGCTTTCCATCAGCCGTAGGCGCCGCGGTCAGCTCCTGTGCTGCTAACACCGGAGCGAGGAGGTCGCCCCTGTTCACAGCGGAGCCACCTGGAAGCGAGAAATAACCGTTATTACGTCAGCCCGCTTCTGGGGCACTTTCCCCCATTTTGGGGCCAGGGCTTGGTGTTTCCCCAGAGGCTCCTTGGGGCTCCCCAGAGCCCCTCCACTTCCCCAGGTGCACCCCGAGGATGCAGCGGGCGCAGCCCCAAACAGCTGCAGGTCCCTGGGCTCAGGGGGTGCTGGTGGTGCACCCCTACCTAGGGCACCATTTCTGCCCTTGTTTTGGCCAGAATTACTCACGAAATGGTAAAATGGGCATGCCAGGCTTGCACCCACCAGCTGGCAGAGCTGCTGTAGACTCTTGGGGTCTCTGCTGATGGACCACTGGTGTTTTGGGGGATGAGCCCTGCGTTGGTCTGGGCTAACCTGGCTTCTTCTGCCCCTCACCCCGAGCCCACAAAGGCAGCTGCAGTGAATGAGGTCGATGGGAGCTTGCCCAGCGGAGCTGAACCATGCAGGGACCAGCGGGGACCCCGCAGCACTGCGGCACGTCCCCAGTCCCCTTGTCCCCAAGCTGTCCCCATGGCGGTGCCCAGCTGCACGGTGCTGGGGGTCACGGGGGCGAGGGGGTCCCTGGAGCCAGCCCCTCTTCTGACCCCACATTTTGTTCCTAGCAATGAGGACGCGGGCAGGCCGGCTTCGTAGAGCCCTCCCAGATGGCAGGACCAAATAATGAGGCTTTATTAATGTTTCTGTCCTCTGTACACGCGGATTCATGCATTGACAGCCATGAGGGTGCATCTGGGACTAGAAGCTGGTCTAAGCAGGCAGTGTGCTGTCCTACAGGGCTGGTTTGTCCTACAGGGCTGGTTTGTGGGTGCTGGTAGGGCTGTTGCAGCCCGGGGGTGGTTTGGAGGCTGCTCGGTGTGATGCTGAGCGTTGGTTCCCCAGCCCTATGGGGGAAGCTCTGGTCTGTGCCACTTCTGTGCTGGCACAGGGCTGTGGGATTTTCTTTGGGATGCTGCCCTCGAGCCTTGTTGCAGTGGTCAGAAGCATTGGGTGACTTTGGGGTTTGCCCTCACGGCTGAGCCGGGCTGGCTTTGCAGAGATGGATGTCTTTGGGTCTTTCACAACCTGCCTCTGATCCCCTGTGAGTGGGATGAGGTTTTTACCCTGTCTGCTGCTCCAGAGCCTGCTGGAGCTTGCTGGGATGAATGCAAAATCCACCTGTATTTTTTTTTTTCCCCAATAGTTTTTCCTGTTTAAGTAACAAGTTATGCATTTGATGATTTTCATGATCTTTTGCTTATGTCTAAAGGAAGAAAGGTAATTCCATCCTTTTTTTTACTTGAAGGTGCATTTTAAGACGTTGAAAAACAATAGGGTGTAATTTCCTTAAGATGAGGAATAGAATAACTGGGCATGAGAGTACTTTCAGCCTGAAACTCCTTTGTTGAAGTTCTCAAAGCTTTCAAGTTCAGTACCTTAGCAAACTGGAGTAGCAATGGCACAGGGTAAGGCTAAAGGTTTTGTTAAGCAGAAGCTGTCATCTTTTTGTATCGTAAAAAACTGTTGCTGAACGTTAACCGTATGGAAAGTACGCCTGTGACTTAGCCTGGAAGTAAAACCTCCTATTGCTGTTTTTTACTCGCTTCATTCAGAAAGGCCGGGAAATTATATTCATCATGGCAGCGATTTACTGCCTGCTGTTAACTCAGAATGACCTCAATTCTGCAATCAATTCAGATGCAACGCAGAGACCTTTTTTCGTTAGTGGCAAGCTCGTTATTAAAAGCCCAACAGAGGAGTTTACTTTCAGTTTTAGCTGCTACGACTTAACCAAGAGCGGTGTATGTGGGACCGGATAATATGTTAACTTACATTTATTTCCTCTCAGCAGCTGGCCTTGCCGAGATAAACATGCGCTTTTCCAAATGCTGTCATCTGGCCCCTTTCCAAAACAAGCCGAAGGAGGAGGTCAGGGGTGGAGCCATCCTTTGCTTTAGTAAAAAGAGGCTTTCATTTGGAAAGAATTGCTAGATAGTGCTGGCTACGAGAGCTGCGGGTTTAAAAATAAAATGGCCAATCCTTCCCGAAGTAAACAAAATGCGCCGTGCCTATTGCTCGGGTCTTTGCTGCTTCTGAAGGTGTAGCAACCGAAATGCAGGACGCACATTGCTTATGTAAAAAAAAAAATTTAAAAAAATCAGTGCTTTATGTAAGACTTCGAACACGAGAAGCGATTAAAAATTTATCATCTTTGGTTACAGAAGAGATGTGCAGCACAAAAGTGCTATTGTTTTAATTGTTTAAAATTCAGATGACAAGATAACGGTAATGCCATTAGAAGGGTTCCCTTTGGCCTAGAAGCTGCAGGTAGGAGCCTGTCGATCCCTTACTATTAAAGATGAATGATAAGGAAACCTCTTAAATGCCTGTGACGCTGCAGTCTAGCCAATTTAGGATCAGCTGATGCCTTCTAGTGATAATGGCTTGAGGTTTTCAGCTGTATTATGAAGATATCAGCTAGGGCAAATAGTATTTAGAGGAGAAGTATACTTTATTGAATGGGGAGATGATCCAGAAGTGACAGTAAATTGCATTACTTAATGATCTATGTGCTTTGCACAGTCTCTTCGCTGGTAAATGCTGGTGGTGGAATGAAAGATGGTTCTTCTGAACGTGTGAAAGCAGGGGAATCAAAGTACTATTTGATCTTGCCTTAGGAGTCTGAGCTGTTTATGAAAATTGCCTACCGAAGGCATAGCTTAGTTTTACATCTTAATTACCGGATGCAGATCTGCTCATTTTATCGCTGCTTAATGACGGCCAGCTTACTTGGATCCCAGCACCCAGTGCTAACTGCATCTTCTGAAACTTCCCTCGTGCAGTTTCCTGCTCTGGCACTAACGTATTTTAAAATCTGCACAAGGTAAAAGCGTCTAAATTTGATCATAATAACAAACTGCCAGCTCTCGCCCAGAACGGTGGCAGAGCTTTTTAAGATGATACCAAAGAACACACCGTTTGTGGAAAATGCAGCAGCAGCGCTTTAAAGTGCGCTGCTGATTCTTTTGTCTTTTTCTGCAGCGTGACATCCCTCCACCCAAATCCCAGCCGCCTCACAGAGGGGCGCTGGGTCTCCCTGAAGCTCTGCAATAACTCGCAGCTCTCAGCGCACCGAGCATCACCATCGGAGTCGGTGCTGGATATGAGTCCGCGCTGTAATTTTTCAGCCGAGCCCTGACTGGAGCTGCAGTTGGAGCTCATAAAACACGAGAAGCCTTGGCGGCGGTGAGGTCTGCGCTCTGGAGCTCTTCCCTGTGGGTTTGCAGCCAAGGATGGCTCGAGAGCGAGAGCAGTTATCTGTGCTGCGGCAGGGATGTTTTATGGCTGGCTGCCCAGATTGCCGAGCTCTGCGCACAGCTTTATAGTTTGCCTTTGAGGGCTATGGAGGTGGAAGTCATTTGTAATAAACAGCGATCTGCAGCTTGCTTTCCTGTGCTCTGAAATATACATCCACTTGAAAAACCGAAAATTAGATTCGCATTTACTTAGATTTCAATCAGGAAATCTTACGTTTCGGAAGCTAGAGTATGAGAAATGTTAACAATTGCTTATTGCTTTGTCTTCAAAATAGCTGATATTTATCCCGTGGCTGTTTGTGCGTGTGATTCTGTTTCCCATTTAGCAATAAGCACTGAATTGCTAGAGAACATCTTTTTTTTTTTTTTTTTTTTTTTTTTTTTTCATTTGGGAGAAAAATTGACTTGTCAAGTCGATTGGCATCCCTTTGTGGTAATTAAGCCCCAGAGAAAAATATGTTTATAGATCTCAAAGTAGTTATCGTGCAGCTACCAGCCATAGGCTCATTTAAGGAAGCAGAGCCCCCACCCCCAGGAAAAAACCACCCTGGGCTGTGAAGTGCTCAGTGCCTGCCGTGGGCATCTTCCTGCTGGGCAGGCCCATACTTCTTCCCTAGCTTCTTGTTAGTGGGGTCTGTGTGTGCCTTCCCAGAACGGCTTTCTGGGGGCATGGCAGCAGTGCCTTTTGTTGTGCTCTTGGTCCAGAAAACTCCCCTGGCATGGCACGTCTGCTCCCAGCCACTGCTCTCCCTGCGATGCCTTCCCCTCCTGCGTGGTGCTGCTGGACCTCACTTGCTGCTTGCTGTTTGTGCAAGAGGGAAGGCGAAGCAGGAGAGCTTTTTGTTTTGTCTGGGGGCTATATATAGTGCTTGCAGTGGCCTGGATGCCGTTCTGGGTGGTCAGCGTGTGCGCCCATCAGTAATGAGTCGAGACTGGCTGCTGCCTGCTCTATTTCAGGCTCAGCCTGGCAGCACCGTGCCCGGCCGTGCCCCATCCCAAGCCTCTTCCTTCTTCGGCGTTCCCAAACGTTCCCGTTGGTGGCTGGTGCTAATTCCAGGGCCGCTGACAGCAGGGATGTTTTTAAACAGGAGCTGGCTATTGGGAAACAAAGGAGTAGGGTGGTGGGGTGCAGTGCCAGCCACAGGAAGCACTTCAACGTTCAAGAAAGCCAGCCATGGGGTGCAGGAGGTGCTGTGCTGCCTGCCATTTTGCTGCCATTCCTTCCCTGCTGTTAGCAGAAAACCCGAGGAGGTCTCGGGCATTGCTTGCAGTGGTTTTGGTTGAGCTCAGTGCGCTAAGGGTAGCCCTGTAGGTTGTGCTTGTGTGAAAGGTGAAGTTGGTTTCCTAACGCTGCAAGCGTAGCCTGCAGGAGTGCATGTAAGTTAGGGAGGACTCTTCAGGTAGCTTGCTACCAAAACCAGTCTCTGCTTGCAGGTCTCAATTTCCCTCTTAATATTTTGCTCAGTTGCACAAGCATACTTAATCTAGGAGAATTGCTTCCAACACCTGTAGTCTGAATTTTGCCCCATGTTCAGCTTTGAGATGGATGGGTCACTTGACAGCTGCTCTGGCTGCAAATGAAAGCCCTTACCCCGCTGCAAAAAGGCATTGCCCTGCTGCAAAAAAAAGCCCTTACCTCACTGCAAAAAAGCCCTTACCTTGCTGCAAAAAGCCACTACCTCGCTGCAGGTCTGCTTCTGCCTCGTCTCTGATGTCGTGCAGACGGTGTTGTACCTCCTCCTGGTTTTGTGACGCTGCAAAAACTCGCTGGCAGCTGAAAATAACCTGTTGGCATCAGAGTGCTGATCACATCTCTTTTTAATGTCCCTCTGCGTTTTCCTGCGTGTGGAAGTGTTTGGTTTCTCTTTGTCATATTAGCTGATAATGCACTATAAAGAGGTTTATCTTTTAAAGTCGTTTAAAAATGAATGAATGTGGAAAATAACACGTTCTTCTGGTACAATAGCCTAGTAGTGGCAACCTAAATGGTATTTGAGATTTTCTAATATCATCCTAAAATGTGGGTGTCTGGTGCAGGTGTGGAACTAAATTTGGGCTGTCACAGTAGCAGGATTGCTGCACTCGAGGAGACTGCATAAATAGCACTGTTGTGAAAGATGTTCTGCAGGGCTCACTAGAGCTTTATGAACGTGTGATATTTGTTACTTCTGTGATAGTTCTGCTGCTAATCAAGGTTTTTGAAACTGTCACTTTTAGAACAATCCAATTAAGTCTCATTGGGTACCAAGAACTCATTAGTCTTGATGCTGTGCTACTACACTTAAGCATAATAACTGAATAGAGCTGTGGCTGTATTACTGAGTGGATGCTTACGTAACTATTTGCTTAAAAAGAAGGACCCTCGGTTGTTTTTATTGCATTGGTGAAGATGAAATGTTCTTCCCAAACTTGTAGATGAATTAGAGTAGCAGAAAACCCTGTCCTTTTGCAGAAAATAGAAGAGATGGTGTCTGCCAGCCCGGGCTGGCTGGGCGGTGCTGCGATGCTCTGAGAGTCCAACGGCATCGCAGCTGTGATGCCCCGGCCCCTCTGTCAGCATCCAGGCAAGCAAGAACTGATTTTTCTGGAATTCTGTCAGCTTCTGCTGATCAGATAACACGCGTAGAGACATTTTGACTATCTTTCTGAGGATATTTGCTCCCCTGGGCATTTCGGGGACTAACTGAAGACATGAAATAGTCATTACTGGGATTGTGATTCACTCTAAATTGATTTCCAAAGTGGTGTTTACTGCAGCTGGTTTTCTTGTCCTGGAAGATCGTTTATGGCTGTTTCCATTCCCCAACTCTCTCTTCACCCCCTTTCGTCTTCCCTCATGGGGAGAGGCAGTTCGCTTGCTAAGCTGAGACATGGGATCCCACAGGCTGTTCTGATCATGGGTCTGACAGTTAAATATAAAATGAAAATGCTCTGTTTGGCTGTCACTTGCTAGATTTATTATCAGCAGGAATTGGTGCCCAGACACTTTAATATCGGAAAGCGAGGTGGAGAAACAGAACTTTCAAACTCTATGAATGTAATGGAAATAAGGATTACCTTTTCAGCAACACAGAATTAATCTTTTAAATTCTTTGGTAGAGCTGTGGAGGAGGTGCTAGCCTAGACCTTTCTGCCTCCTCAATATTTGGCCAATAGAGCAAGCCTTGTTCTGAAATCTGTGGGTTCATTTCCAGCCTAAGGCTAGCTAGACAGTAATGCAACATGTTTTTTTTTTGTCTAACTTGTGTTGTATTGCTGTAGTAGCTTTGAAAACAGCATTGCAGCTGAAGATGCACTGGAACAAAAGCTAAACTGATGCAAAACGTATTATCCTTAAGTTGAAAGAAATGTTCATGGAGGGCAATGTTTTGATTTTTGCAGTTAAACAGGAGGGATGTATTAAAAAGAGCATAAACCCAGTATTTTCTTCATTTGTTTAAACTTCCGTATATTTGCAGTGCACAATTTTTGAGTACAGTTTATTAGTCTGTAGTATGTTTTGTCTTCCTTTACTCACATCCCATTTGGTGTTAACCTCCTGTGGAGAATTCCAGGACCCCTGACATTTTATTGTGACTCTTGATTAGCTCACCAGGGTTCCTGCTAAGAATTCTTCTTTCATTCATTTGATAAATTGAATTCCCTATTCACAGTGCCTTTAAATAGAATGGTATTTGGAAAACTCGAAGACAACAACTTGAATGTTCAATGAGCTCACCCAACATATTTAAAAATGCAGAAGGAGGATGTTGAGGGTTTGTGTATTCTGAAATCTTTTAAAGGAATAAACTTTAACAACAGCTTGCAGCTCTGTCTCCGCGTTCCCATTAAACTTACTGTCCTCCTGGCTCCGGCAAGGAATCTGCTTTCCCTTTTCCATCCTACCTCCTGCTGGTGATGCTTGTACCGTGGAGGACCATTCGGAGCTCTTACATGGTGAGGGATAGCGTTGTTTTTTATTTTTTCCCAATTCTAGACCTGGAGGCACATCCTGCCTCGTGGGCCGTGGCCGTGCCCATGGTCTCCCTGGTGCTTTTGTGCTCAGAGGTGCTCAGGGGTGGTGGAGCAGGATGCCACCTGCCTACAGACCCTTCCACGGGCTCCCACCGCTTGGCTCTGGACCAGTTTTGGCACCATAGGACAATGTGGACTGGAGGAGGCCTGCGGAGGTCGCAGATAGGTCTGTGCTGAAGTCGGGCACGTGCACAGCTGGTAAATAGCTGCGTGCTGGCACACGACTGATGCAAAGGGGGAAATACGGACTGGGGCACTGGAAGCACTACAGGCAAAACTGTACATCATTCTAGCAATGTAAACGTGCCTTTCCTGTCTGTTAAGAGAGAAACACAAGCATTCAGCTGTGTTGCTTGAAGGAATCCTCCACAGAAGCTGTTCTGTGCCTGGCCGTGTCCCTCCGACCCCGTCTCTGGGAGCAGTCAGCTTGTGCAGAGAGCCCGGGGGCAAAACATCCTGCGGAGCTGCTGCTCCTGTTCCTATTTCCTGGCCTCCTCCTCTGCAGCCTCCCCGCAGGAAGCAGCGCTGCCCTGCGTGTTCTGCAGGTCCAGGCAAAGAGCTCGAGCCCGGAGCCTTGTCCACAGGCTGTGTCTGCGCCTGGGTCAGTCGATGGGTGGTAGTTAGCCCAGCACTTGGCTGGCGTGGGGGCTTTGCCTCGCTTGGCACAGAGCTCTCATCTCCTCGTGTAGTCGTAGAAGCCAAAATAGCAAACATAGTGTTTGGGAAAGACGAAAAGGCTGCGCTCTTGCTGAGCTGCTGGATTGCAAAGCTGCTTCCCTTTGTGTATTATGTCCCAGGAAGACTGGGGAAGAGCTCCGCACCACATGCTCCATCAGCTGCTGGTAAATATCGGCCGGCCTGGGAGGGAGGCAGCACTGAAGCTGAGTCTCGTTGTGCTCACTGTTCGTAGTCTGGAGCTTAATTTTCCAAGAGAGGAGTCGGTTCTGTTTGCTGGGGGAGGGGAATGTTGCTCATAGCATGTTTCTAGCTGTTCACAGCCTGTGTTAGGTGGTGAATGTAATGGAAACCCTTCTGGTTTTTGGTTGGTTGGGTGTTTTTTTCTTTTTTTCTTATTTCTTTGCTCGATCCTTGCATAGGCTGAGCAGTGCACAGGGTGGGGTGCTTGAGGTCTGGTCTGCTGGGGTGTTCTCAGCAGGCTGGAGGGGTGAGTTCTGGTATGGCTCGTGCCTGAACGGTGCGTAAGGAAGAGGCTCGGTGTGCCGTGCTCCAGCCTGCGCCTGCGTTTCCCTACCAGGGACTTGGCTGCCCCGGAGCAGAGCTTGTAGGTGCATCAGTGGGATGCCCTGTGGAGAGCAGCGCCTCCGCAGAAGGGGCAGCGTGCCTGTGTGACAGCAGCGTTGGGCCCTATAGGATCATCTGTGCTGGAGTGTTAATTTGGATCAGTGTCGTGTTTAAGCAAACTTTGTGATTACCCTCAGTTATACTGTGCTTCAGTTCACATTACAGGGCATTTCTGAGCATGACAATTGCTCTTAAATAAAAGCAGATTCCTTTAAATGGAACTGAGCTGGATGACGAGCTCCAAGCGTGCATTTAGTGCTTTCCTGCCACAAGTGAGCTTTTGGTACCTGGGGGCAGACTGGATGTAGTTTCAAGTGATAAACTCACTGGGAATGGGGCACAGTGGCTGTCAAGGCCTCTGCACCCAGTTTTGGTGTACAAATCCACTTGGTCTGCACTCACTACTTCATAATGAAGGCGTAGCACAGCTATTGAAGCATTCTCATTAGTACTCTCATTAGTACTCTATCTGGTAACAATCCAGGAGAGCGAACAAAAGGAAGTCTGTAGCTGAAAAACAGAACCCCCAAACCCCACAGACATACACTGGGACTGGGGCAGTGCTCGAACAGGGAGCCTCGGACATCTGACCTACCCGTTACAGTTACCCTGCGTTCCCTGTTTGTAAAGGGTTTTTCTTTGAGATTTTCCTCTCTGCTTCTGGTGACTGGTAGGCAGCTAGCAGAGGCTAGAACAAGGCCAGGCAGCTGTGTGGGTTTCTTTGGTTGTTTTGTTTTTAATCTCCAATTGAATGATAGTTGCTATTGAGCCTGCTTTATTTTTATTCTAATCTAATTTGCTTCAGTGGTTGCTTATCTTATGTGTGTATGGAGGAGGGTCACACGGTAACGCTGGGTGAACTGGAAGCCTCCAGCGAGAGCCTTGGTCCTGCAGGGAGCAGCAGTCGGTGCTCTCCTTGCCGTGCTGTCAGGCTGTAATTGCTCTTCAACCAGGAGTCCAAAATGGCCCAGTTTAGGACACTGCTGCCGCTGGAGATGCAGCCTTTGGCCGAGGCGTGTAAGGCAAGCGCTCTTTTTCTCTCCCGGTCGTGGAATTTCTATTTTACAGGTTGTAAGAGCAAGATTATTAACTCGGTCTCTTGGGCAACCTTATAATCTCCCCATAGTTTCAGTATGATATTTTAATTGAATATGGCGCTTTTCACATCCTGTTCTCAGCTAAAGCTGTAGTGTTTCTGGTGTGTCTCTAAATGACAGCTTCGTTATGCTCCTGTACAGGTTTCAGCAATGAGTTAAGTTGTCTGTGCATGTCTTGCACCTTAGGAAAAGGGGCTGAGATTTCAAAAGAGCCTGGAAGGGGGTTTGTGGGGATCATGTCTGAGCCCTCGCAGTTACAGGTGGCTGCGGACAAGGGTCTAGAGAGTGTCATAGGCCTGAAGGTACCTACAGTAATTTGTAAACAAATCAAATGAAAACAAATAAAAATGCACACAAAGAAGACCTGGAGCCAAAACAGCATTGTAGAGTAAAAGGAAAGATCGAGGATAGTCTTATGGAGGTCGGCTTCTGTGCAGGAATTTTGGTGGAATTTCTGGGTGGCCTCAGAAGTCAGACAATCGATCGCTCTTGCTAGGCGAGCAGCTTTGCCTTCCACGTTTCGAGAGAGGTTGACCAGATACTGGAAAAATAAGGTACCAGACCCACAGTTAGCCGTGGATGATAATTTGATGTTTCAGATGAAGGGAGAAATCCCATCAAGTCAAATTATGTATTAAGGAGTGACAAGTGCAGGACAGGAATGTAATTTGGCAGCTGGAAACCCCAGAGCCTGGGATTAATAAGTCATAAATTGAGGTCAAACAGAAATGCTCCTCAAGCTTCACTTATGACTCTTCACAGGCACAAGTTTTTTCCACCCAGACTTTCAAGTTACAGGGTTTAGTTTCAAGCTGCATGATCCCACCTACACATGTAACACATAGTGCTGTAGCTGAGGGCTTTTCCCCTATTAATTTCTGTGAAAGGATATTGTAGGATTTTACTTCACAAATGGGTAGTGGCCTCTTATTTCCAGACTAGTTGTCTTTGTGTCACTTTGGCCTTGTATTGGTGTTATTTTTTTTAAATAAAAATGTATTCCTTTATTCAGATACTCTCTTTACTCTCCACAAATGTGTTTAGAAAGATTTCGTATGTCTCCTAATGTTTGTTTGTTTGTTTTTATAATGCTACAGTGTGGAAAGTTCCATGCAGTTTAAATTGTTGAAGCACATTGTTCAAAACTGGACTTCTTACACCAGCAATGGCTTCCTGACTGCTTGTGTCATTGTTGCCTTGCCTTTGGTTTAAGATCTGGTGTAAAAACTTTTTTTTTTCTCTCCCCAAAGCTGGTGTTCAGGCAGTTGTTCCCCCTGCTGTACTGAGGCACATGATTATCCCTACTGAACCTGGTGCCCTGCATCTCCTACTGCATTACACTTCGCTTTGTTTCACACTACACCTCAAGTTTATCCAGTTCTGGATTCTGCCCTTAAATGTTTTGCAGCCCCATGCCTTAACATCTTCTGGAAATTTAACACACACGTTATTCCAGCAGCAAAGTGATTAATAAACTACTGAAAGCTGCTGGACACGTGTGTACTGCAACAAAACCCAGTGGTGCTCTGCCTTGTTGGAGGGGGAAGTGCTGAGTCCGCTTGCTTTGCAGGCATCTTACTGTATTTTCTTTTAGCTTACGGTCCCTACCTTGTTCTTTGAAAATGAATAAAGCATCTGTGTTTTTATTAACAAAGCTTTACATTTTGCTTGAACAGTCAATAAATTACCTGTATTGCATCCCCTTTCTTCCTTGTTAAAAATGCCTGTAGCTATGCCATAGGGGGGAAAGAAATCAGGCTGATTTGATGTAGCTTTTCTTCACAAATCCTTGTTAGCTGGTACTGATGTTTTTACGCCTTCCCTTTTTACGTTATAGGCACAATCTTTGCCATTTGTTAGTCTTGTAGGGTGCCATCCATCTTCTGCAGATTCTTTAAGGTAATTGGTGAGGACTTAGACACAGTTGTTCTTACAGTAAATTGCATCAGGCCCAGCCAGTGGAAAAACATACAATTTCTCTGAGGACTTTTTAAGCTGTTCTTATATTGCTGGCCCAATCTCCTATTTGGAGTGGTAGTAAAGTGTTTAGTTCCATTTTCTGTTTTGTTTGTTCTTCTTCTGCCAGTCCCCACGTGGAGCTGTCGCCCCTTGCACGCACAGCACCACTTCGGGTGGGTGGCAGCCTTCAGTGGAGACTGAGGCAGGAAGAGCAAGGCCATCACTGCGGCCTTCAATTATCATCTGTCACTAGAGGCCCCTTTTTCCACAAAGTATCACAAATTATTGCCCTGCTTATTCCAGAAGCACTTAGAGATTGCTTTACTATTACTTTTTACATGCGCAGCACCAGCTGATTGTTGACCTTCCTCATTTTTGTACCCATGTTTGTACAAATTTTTTTATATTCATTCTTATTTATTTGACCTAGTTTTGTGTGTCGCTTTCTGGTTTTGAGGTGATTGGAGAGCTCGTAATTAGGGACTGGTTTGACTCTTCTTGATTAACAAAAGCCCAGACTCCAAGGGGGAAAGCCTGGCACTTTCTGAAGCCTTGCCAGCAATTTGCCTTGCCCCGGCGTGTCCTCTAGCAGGGTCATGGAGGGCTGGGTGGAATTAGGACACCAGAGGAAACCCAAGGAGCAGCAGGTGGACATGGAGCCTTGCTTTAGCCCCTGTGGTAGCCCTGGTGGTGTGGTGATCCCCTGCTCCTCCTTCAGGTTAGGGTGTCCATGTTCACCTTTGGATTCGTGTGATTTCCAAGACTTATCACCTCTTTTCCTGTGTGACAGTGCTCTTCAGTTGTCCTGAAGCAATCAAAACCTGCCTTTCCAGTGTTCACTGCCCTTTATTTTGTGTGTTTTTTCCCTTTTCCGTTTCTACTCTTTAAGCCGTGTTCTGCCTTCACGATCTCAGCCACTTCTTTCTGACCTTTTGGAGTCAGATCTTAAAGAACCTTTTGAACAGTAATTTTCTTTGTTTTTAATTGAAACCGTACCATGCTAGGTGGCTGTTTTGTGTTTCATGCCTGTGCTGTCCAGACCCCCCTGTTACCAGCACGTGCTCCTGTAGAGGCCTCCAGAAGGCCTTTGGGCCACGATTGCCTCACGCATCCATGCAAGTTTAGCTTAAAGACCCCCCCCCAATCGCTTTGAGAACAAATGCTCATGTTCAGAAGCACCTGGTGCCCTGTTGTGAGGTGGGGGAAGTCAAAACCACAGTAATACTTAAGGAAGTGTAGGTAATGTGTAGGATTTCTGTCAGTAACAGCAACTTTTGTTGCTGACGCAGGAAGCAGAAGAGCTGTGCTGGAATTTCAGGTACTAGAGCTATTCCCTCATTGGGCTGAACCAGGCAAAGGCACCATGATCACAGATGCTGTGCTAGAGCAGCATTCCAGACCGTTTTTGTGTATAGAGAAACCCTCAGCAGCTTAAATACATGCAAAAGAAATCCCTCAGGCCGCTGGGTTTGGAGCTGTGGGGCGCGGAGGGGCAGGCGAGGGCCTTGCCTCTGCCTGGTCCTTGGCTGTTGCCAAATGTCTGAAGTAAGGCACTGGATGGGCAATAACCCTGCCTCTAACAACGTGGATAGGCTCTGCTTTAAGTTTGTGAAAGAATATGATATCCCCAAAAGGCTTGTTGCAGAATCCTGTTAGAGTGTCACTGCGGTGCTGGCACAAAATGCCAGCTGCACTTGCAGATGTGAAAGTGATCCCATGCCTGATGCAAGTAGAAAACTCGAGTTTTCATTTAGCTTAAAAAATAAAATCCACCTAGATTTGTTGCTTATTTTAGTGGAAAAAATAAGCCCTTGTATAATAGACACTGACTCAAAGTAACCGTAGTTCTCTCGCGTTGTACTGTGACCTCTCATCTTGCTTTACTGTTCTGAGCAAGCTTCCTAAGCTTGAGTACTTTAAAGATAGCCTTGGGTTTAGGTTCAGATTTAATAAGCTAATTTCAATTTTTAAACCAACACTTGATGTTAAAGTAAAGCTGATTTGTGCTTATAAAAATCCCCCATGATTTTGATACTTCAGATCTATATATATATGAAAAAGGCAAACTCATACAAATATATGACACTTCTAGTTTAAATCACGAGCTTTGTATTCATTTTTTTAGCATGTTTCCTGTAATAAAGATTAAATTGTCACTCAGGAAGTAAAACTACAACACATGGCTTTGACAATGTAATCAAACTTTATATAGCAATGTTTTTATTGTTTTCCTTTTGTTTTGCTCTTAGATGACTAATTTCTGCCTAGAAGTGACAGCAAGAGTTGCCATCTGAGAGGCCACTTGGAGCTTTATTTCTATTTTAAGCATATTTAAAGCATATGTATTCAGAAGTGTCATTATGTAAATCAGTTTTGAAAATTGAACTCCATTAAAAATTATAGTATCATTTTCTGAGTTAATTTGAGGCTATTTTAAACTCAGAAATGAAATAAAAAACAGGTTTCCACTAGGAGTGGCACTTCTACCTCTTATGTTGTAATTGATATGATAATATGGTAATAAAATACATTGTATTTTTAATGGAGCAAAATGTTTGCTGTTCTTTCATTTAGAAAATGCTCTGATACAGTGTATTACCTGCAGAAGGGAGGGAATGACACCTAGCAGTGCTTGGGAAATGTCAAAACAGAACCAGCTTTAGAGGACAGAAAGGCAGATTTTGACAGACAGGACAAATAGAGATGTGTGCGCTGGAGTCCGACTTAAGCAACGAGACTTTGGCAGTGATTAAAGGAAGTTGGTATTAAAAAAAAAAAAAAGCCTAACAAGAAAGTTGGGAAGTACATACTTTCATAGTTTAAAAAAAACTGCAAATTAAGCAGTTGTGGTTTCTAGGTATTTGGTTTCTATGTTTTTTAGTTTTTTATTTTGTTTTGTTTTTAATACCCCACTGATTATTAAAAGGGATCTGAATATAATTGTGGTGTTCTGGAATTGCTATAAGATCATCGGTTTACTTAAGTCATAGCAAGAGGAAACCAAAAAGTTTCCTACTTTGCGCTGACTTGCTTCAGTCACCTGCTGTTTTAATAAAACAAAAAAAGGCTAGAACTTGCCTTGGTAGTAGTCTGGCAGCTTGGGACAGATCGCTTGAAGACACGGGCTTTGTAGAGTCTGGTAGGACTTAGGCAGGGGGCACTGAAAACGTAGGGAGTGGATGTTGTTCTTTGTAGTTACTGAAATCCAGGGGACTTCTGTTCTACTGAGCTAACGGGAAAAAAGTCAAATTATTACGGTTTCAACTAGGCTCCTTTTGGCAGTGTAAGTCATTGCTTTCTGCAAAGCCCTAGAACAATCCATTTAAATCTGCAGTTTTAAACCCATCCCAAATTCAGTGTTTGTGTGATCTGGATACCTATCTGCAGCTCTACAAAGCAAGTGCTCCTCAAGCACAGATTTACAGCGCTGTGTCTGCGACGTGGCCCTTGGAAACTGGTGTGTGTTTGGGCAGTCATGCGGGTGATGAATTTTGGGTTGTGACGGGAAGGGATTGAGGTATTCAAACTACAGCTGCCTGATGCCACCTCAGGTGTCCTGAGCTGCAGTGGTGCAGCAGGCACCCCAGCTGTGCCTGGCCTCCAGCTGCTCTGCCAGACTGGGTCTCCTGCAGAACTCACCATACCTGTCATTTCTGTAAATACTTTGGATACCCTAATGTGTCTGAAAAGGGCACCAACACCTGTCTTTAGACCTCTGAATTGCTTACTGTAATGTTTACTGTTGGGAAACACAGGGAAAGGGAAGCTGCTTTTGGTTTAGTCTGGAGCCCTGTGCAGGATCTCTGTAAGCATTAAAGTGTCTACAGTGGCCAAAATCCCTATTTGCAGGCAACTGAAAAAGCCAAAAACCGGATCACCCCTCAGCAGCTGCAGCCCTAAACCACACAATATTCCGTGTTTAAAAAGCTGTGTAAGAATGCGCAAACTCAAAATGAGCAAAAGGAAAATAAAAGAAACAGCTAAAAGGTAAAATAGGCACTGCTTGAAAACACCTCATGCAGAATCTGTAGAGTATCTGTTTCTGTACCTAAAGTGCTCGCCTTCCAAATAGATCTTTTGTGGTAAAAGCAAGCAAGCAAAAGGTATGATAAGTAAAGAAAAAAAGAAAGAAAAAAAAGCCAATCTAAACAATAATGAAGGATGTAAGCTTTGGCAAGTTCAATGCAAAGCAATAATAAGTTAGGCTAAGAGTAATCTTGATGAATAATTTGAAGGCATCTAATCCAATAATAATAGTAATGGTTTCAGCCCCTCAGAAACAGAGTATTCTCAGAAGATCTGTAAGGCTGATAAATGATCGGGCCCTAAAGAGCTGTCAAAGAAGATAAAATAGTTATTGAAAAGTAAATGAATTATTTGCATTGGTATTTGCTTGGAAGGATGCTGGGGGAGGTTTGGTGTTACAACCGCTTACTACAGTGAGGGACAACAAAGCACAAGTGGGGAGGTTTCAAATACAGTTTTGTCTTGATCTGGGACAACTTCCTAGTTCTAAGTTTTAACCATGATGACACTGGAACAGTCTTTTTATAGTCATGCAAATTCTTCAGCTAGAGTTTATAACAGAAAATAAACAAAATACGGTAATTTGAATTCATCTGGGCCTTGTTTTACAGTTGTTTTTTCCCTTGAGAGCAAAATTGATGTGTATGAGAAATTAAGTATTTAATGAAAAAAGAAAAATAATTCAAAAATAATGTACTCGTGCATAATCTTTAAGGTACGTTGTGAATCATAGCTAAAGAAAGCCAACATTAGCTATTTTTGTTCCTTTTTTTCAAGTTTTCAAGTTTTCTTTCCATAGAACGTACTAATATTAAGTAGTACTTTGGAGTGTTTGAGGAAAGGAGTTTCAAATAAGACCTATTATTTTTGAATTTGCATTCCCTACTGTTTTGTTCATTACACGTTTCAGTTTCGGAACAGCTTTTTCATGATGGTTTTATTACAGCATTAAAAGCAGCCCATTGCAGACATGAGAGTTCGGAAACTAGCAACATTAGTATGGTTAGTAGGTTGTTTAGCTTCCTAGATAAACTTGGTCTTACTGACAAGCTCTTCCCAACCTTTATTCCATCAGGGAGAAAGAACAAGAAACACAAGAAGAGGAACATTTGATGGAAGAAAAGAAAAAGAAAAAGCAGGAAGAAAAGAAAAAGAAGGAAGGTGCTCAGAAAAAGGTTTGTTTATATTACTGCTTTTAATTATATATACACACTTCTTGTAACTTACATATACTGACTTTGCAACCTTTCTGTGAATAATTCTGACACAATTCAGCAGTCCCGTGGAGTTTGAGTGAGGTTGTGGTCAAAAGATCTCAGCAGAAGTAGTTGTGACGGTTCATTAGCAAGCCCCAAGCTGCTTACCATCCACTGATGGTAGATTACTGCTTCCACAGCTGTATCATGTGAGTGCTCCCTGGCAACCTCAATGCAAAGTTAACTGGATTAGGCTAAACTGATACTGAAGTGGCTGGGGATTCCAAGGCCATTGCACATTTTCGGTGGTTTGCGTTCTCTTGCCTTTTTTTTCAAGTATATGGAGTTAGTTTTCATCCTATGTGGCCTTTGGGATGTGGATGGAAATTGCTCTCTTTTTCAGTATAAAAATTCCACATCGAGTAAAAAGAAAAGCAGGTAGATTTAAAAAGATGGGTTGTCACAAAATGTGTAGTTATTCTTTGTAAGCTAGTAATATATATGGATTCAAAGGGATATTGGACAAATTCATTGAACTGAATTCTCTTGAGTTCTAAAAGGGTCACAGACATCCCGTTTACTTCAGGACAACTCAGAATCTCTAGTGAGGGAAGGCTGGGTGGGTATGTGGGGGTCCCGTCATACTGCTTGCCATGTTTTTTACTGTCTTGTAGGCATGTGCTTTTGGCTCTTGTCAGACAGTGATAGCCATTCTGACCTTCCTGGTTTACAGAGTTAAATTAACGTTCTCTGATCATTAATTAGAACTAATGCCTGATTTATATAAGCATCTTCTGCAAAAAAGTCAGGAGTACAGCCATACAATTACTAGGTATCCCTTTGAATATTGACAAGCAGTTGATTTTTTTTTTTCTTTTCTTCTTTCAGGCTGCTGAACAAAAAACCAAAGGTAAATTCATTTTTGTTCTTTTGTGAACCATCTGATATTGTTAAGGCATGCTTAAAAATGTGCTTGTACTTTTAATTACGTTCTCTTTTAAAAAGGAGAGAATATCTTGTTAGGATAGTTCTGTTCCTAAAGCTTGGTTGGAGGAACTGACTTTTCACGTTGGGATTCTCAGTGTAAGCTTTTACTTTGCTGATCTTGCTGGATAACATACTTTTTGACAGGAATATATGGATTAAATATCTCTGCAACTTAGCACAATGTATATTACACTTCTCCTCTAATGTTCAGGACAGATGTAGTTTTTCATTTAGATATTTCAAAGACAGCTAATTGCCACCAAGGGTAAACCTCTCCCCCTCTATGCACGATTCAACTCAATTCAGTGAGTAAATTCAATACACTGAACTCATGAGAAAGCTATTACCCCATAGCCACCACCACCACCTTCTTTTTTTTTTTTCTTCGTGTTTTTTTTTTTCTTTTTCGTTCTGGATAAGTGAATTGAATTGGTTTGCAGAATGGTCCAGGAAGCAGCAGAAATAAGCAAAACACTCTCCTCTTTGGGGCAGTGAGCTATTAGAGCTGTGCCCTAGGAGAAAGGTTGGTGAAGCTACAGCCTTAAAAAAAAGGTGAGGAAGAGAGCCGAGGTAATGCCTCTCTTCTGCAGGTGTTGGCTTCTTTTTTTTTTTTTTTTTTTCCTCCTAGCCTGTCCTTTGCCACCCCACAGAACTCAGGGTTGTAGAACAGTTCTGGACTCGTTAATATCCACTCCTATTTATTGCTACATAATTAGGTGACAGACAGGGAAGTACAGCTTCCCAGATTCCCGAGACTGGGAATTAGAGAAGAGCCAAGCCTAACATATGGGATTGGCAAAACAACTTATGTTTCAAAAGCTTTTTATGTATTTATATAGCAGAAATTAATTTTCACTCCAGTGATATTGAATTCAGAAAAATAGTCTTTGAATTACCCGATGAAGAAACTGACAAGCAATTTATTGAAACTCCATCTTTCTCTTTTCAAACTTTTTGACATGAAGAAAGAGTGTGAAATCAGAAAATTTGAATCTGAATTCTGTAGCATCTGCCTTGTAAGATGTTTTGTAGTTTGTAACAGTAGATTTTGCTTTCAGTAGAGAAGATGGCAGAAGTAGTTAAGCCTCTTGAAATCTTAAGCACGTGAAAAATTTGAAATTCAGATATATGACGGGTTTCTATCTAAATGGAGTATTTCTGTTTCCAAGTAATACATATTTTGTTCTATGAATCAACTCATTTCTGTGCAAAGATGTTTCAGTTTTATAATGTATTGTAATGACTTTTGATATCATAATTCTATGGCAGATGTTTTTGTTGTCAAAGTAACTAATTAAGCTCATTTTCACATGATAATACAATGGGTCTTGATTTCTGTTATATTGAAACACAGTGCCATCTCCTTTCCTGGGTGAGATACTATTTCTGTCTTTGTTGTGATAGCTTTGCTTTTAATTGTTTGAAAATATAAAGTTTAATGTAAGTTTTTAAAAATAGCATGATAGGAATTCAGTTTTTTTTCAGGTACAGCTGTGAGTTCATTTGTTTTAAATTGAGGGACTGCATTTCTCCGTGAGACTTTAGTCTGTTATCTTTAGGTGTCCTATGCTACTGCCATAAATGCAGTACTGCACTGGGTATTTTGTTTTGTATTCATGGCTGAATGACAAATGCTGCTAGAACTAAAGGCAACACAGGGATTATCACTGAATTTAGTTAATTTATTATATGAGGGACAAAGCAATTAAATGCATTGTAAAGATGAGATGACACTGGAAAACTGGGTGAAGTGACTGCAGCAGCTACTGCATATACATGGTGTTTGAAACAAGGATTAAAACCAAGCTGGGACTGAGCATTTTGCAAAACATCACCATATTCAGAGTTTGGTAGGTAAGAGGTAACTTCATACAGTTGCTTACAGTATGGATGTGACTTTTTTACTCTGACCTTTCCAATAACTGAGACCAGCCTGGATGTGCAGGGGAAGCTGTATCCTGCCTCAAAATGTGGTAACTTAGGGTTAAAAAAAAAAAAAAAAAAAAAAAAAAGTTTAATTTTATCATTCAGTTATGCAGCTGGGTAGTTGTGACAATGAGAGGCACTCACACCCTTTGGGTCTGTTGGAGAAGAATTAAGAAAATTGTACAACCAGAGGTGAGATGGGGAACAATTTTTCAGTTCCTGTTTTTTCAACTGATTAGGACAACATGCTTATCCTGTTTCTTACTTGCTCTCAGCTGCATTTTTGAAGAAGGCACTTTTTTTGAGGTAACTAGAATGAGGGAAGCTGCAGGACTTGCCAAGAAGGAGAAAAGGTTGTTAGCCTTTTTGGTTGGCTTACGGTGTGCTAGAAAGCTATGGTGTGATCGAGGTGCTTTTAAAATCTTGTATTACATTTTCTTTTTTTTTTTTTTTTCCTTGTACAACAGAAAATATAAAGTTATTGCCCCATCTTGTGTGCTTCGTGTGTGTAGCTACGTTTTGTTGTAAACCGATGCTAGCTGTTGCATGTTCAGTCTCTGGGGAGGCCTCAGGAAAGAGAAACTGGTGAGGAGGAAGGAGGTTTCCTGTGGGTGTGTGTACGTGGTGTGTTGTCAGTTAACTATTGCTCTGAGGCCTCAAACCCAGCCGAATGTTTTCATTTGTGATGCAGAGCACAAAACCCTTCCAAAATAAACACGGGTTTCCACCAACAGAGGGAAGGTATGTGGCTGCTTCTGAAGGTGCAGGGATAGGAAGCGCTCCCTTACATTGCTCTCGTGTCTATTTAAACAACTTAAATTATTTTTTCTGGTTAAACAAAGAACCATCTCTTTAAGTCTTCTCCACATAACAGCTTAAGTTTCCTTTTTTTTTTTTTTCCTGCAGCTTTGTTTGCTGGAGTATTTTATTTTTTTTTTAGTCTGAATCTTTTATGGATATACTGTTGGCAACAATTGTAGGCAATGTGTGAAAGGAAAAAAGATTAGAAGAACTGATAAGGAGCTGAGATGTTTCTCAATTACTTGAAAACAAATTAAAGTCGTCTTCCTGTTCAGCTGGAGAGCGGTGCTGCCGAATTAGATGAGGTGGGAAATGAGCATGTTTGTATTGCACGCTGTGCACTGTACTTCCACGTTACTGTTCTTTTATGGTGATTTTTTTTATTTTTTTTTTTGAGAACGGGACCATTGAACAAAGCCTATTAGTGTTTATTTTGAATGCGTAAACTCTTAGCATTTTATATGCACTTGATGAAGAAACTTTGTACATACAGGCTTTTGTAATGGAAACATTCAGCTCTAACTACCAGTAAGAGTTCTGCACAGTGCACTGAGTGCACTAAGCAATCCCTGGTATGGTAAATGGCTGTTACTTAATAACTACAGGAGACTTTTTATAGAGAGCTATTGTGATAAATACTGTGAGGTCAAGGCATTCTGCTGCCTGCTTTTCTTCCAGCCAGCTGCTGCAGATTTAGCCAGCACACAGGTGACCATGTCCCTGACTGCTTTGCCCCATCCCAGCTGAATTCTATGCTCTTAATCTAAATTGAAGCTGAAGTGCTGGTATAGAATAGCTTAAGTGGCAATAAAACTGTTACCCAAACATCTACCGTGGTTAGTGACAGGCAAAGTGTCTACCCAATTCTCTAGCGTTACCTACATTGAAGGTATGTGCAAAATCTACACATGTAGAAGGAAAAAGAGTCAACTATTTACCATTTTCAGTTGAATCTAGAAAATATTTTTGTAAATCTTTGGTTAGGAATGAATGTTAGTCTGGAAAATATTTTTCCTTCAGTCTAAAGGATCTTTATGATGGCTGTAGGTCTGTCTTTAGTGCGTTCATGGCATCTGACCAGGGAGAAGGGTGTGGGCTTTCCAAGCAGAAAATGGGAAAGCAGGGAAGACTTAAAAGAAGAGAAAGCATTTAACAGTATGTGTTTGCTTGATTAAAAAAAGACTTCTGGTGCTGCAAATATTGACATAACTTCTTCAGATACTTCTTAAAATTTGCATAACATTTTCTATACTACAAGCAGTACAGTGTATTTTAACTGGAGGGACATGATCTGCTGTATTATAAATGGAAGTTAAAAGGGAAAAAGAGTAGGTGGAAAGATACGAGAATCTGTCCCCTGCTCTGGCATTTCTATTTTGATGGCAGAAGTAGTGGCATACTTTTTTTCAAAGCCTCGTATTTTCATTTGAAAATCAGACGTGTAGATTGTTGCATTGTTTAGAATTGATTCTTCACTTACCCTGCCCAAAGGTGCGGTTTTAATGTTCTCTGCTCACATTGATTTGGATGTGAATTACTTTCCTTCAACCTACACTCAGACCTGTTTCTGCAGAAATGCAGTTTTATGTATGTTACCAGCCACTTTCTGGCTGTTATCCACATTTAAGGGTAGTTCCATAGGAAATAAGAAAGTGTAGGCTTCTTGGAGAACCTCACCAGTACTTTTAAGTAGAATGATGACTATGTAACACAATTAGTCTTTTGTTTTGTTTTTAAGGTTTGAACTTTTCTAGTTTCTGCCCTATTATTATAGGGGCCAACAGAGGTTTTTAGACAAGATTAGGAAATGTGTTTCAACCTACAAATCAGGTAGGATTTACAACAGACTAAAAACCTCTGATTCATTTGAGTATTTATAGCTTATACTTGAATATCTGCCTCTGCCATCTTGTTAGTTAAGTGCTGTGTTTGTACTGAACGCTTTAACATTGTAGTGACAAAACGTGCAATAAATCATCATTGCAGAAGGAAGGGGGGCACTGTAATAAGTTCTTCAATTAGATCGTAATACGCAGTCATTTGATAACCTAATGATAACCCGGTGCCGCACGCTAAGGCTTTATAACATAAATATGTTTTCTTTTTGATAAATGTTATCATTGTGTTGTTTTGCTATTATAAGAATCTTTAAACAAACATGAATTTGTTCTCACAGCTGACTGAGATAGCAGTTCTCTGATAGAGAAGTAATTACAATTTTACAATCTACAAAGAACAGAATGTGAAGATAATTTGTAGAGTCCCTGCCGTAACACTGGTTCAGAAGAGTAGAAAATGCTATAAAGGTGGGAGTGCATTAGGAGGAGAAATTTGCATACAGAAGAAGACAAAGCATGCAGAATGACTGTGGAGGCTCGAAGTTAACTCGTAGAGAAAAAAAAACAACACTTGGTTTCTTGTTTTTTCTTTCACGTGGGATTGCTGTAATGAGCCATCTTGAGTTTCTGGAGATGATAGTTCAGTGAGGCAATGTCACAAGTATCTCAGTTCAACCCTGCCATTATGAAGTGAAGGAGAAAGATTTAGGGTAGCAAGTAAGTGTATGGATAATCCTTATTACAAGCTCTGTTTTGCTTTGTGAGCATTATTTGTATTGGTCTGTGTTGATTTTGTAGTCTAGAGCCTAATTGTGGCATGAGCATTGGTGTCTTTTTGCAGGAGAGTATGTCAAGGCTTGATACCCTGAGCCATGCAGTCAAGGACAGTTGTGAAGCTTTAGGTCTTCTGTAGCTCTTGTGAAGTTACAGACTCTTCGGCATTTAAATAAACACCATTTGCAGACAACGAGGCACCGAAACTAGCGGTACTGGGTTTTGGCAAAAAGTAATTATCTTTTTAAAGAAAACAAATGCAAAATTTCAGGGTTATTTGAAAATAAAGCGGAAACGATACTCCTCCTGATGTGCTCCTGTCCTGAGCAGGATTTACAGGACAGCTGACCTCCGAAAAAGTGAAGTGCTTCAGCTTCTTTGCAGAGTTGCTTCTTTTCCTTATAGCTCAAGTAAGCACCTCCAGTCTCATTCGATGGTTGCCTTGGAAGGCTTCTCAGGTTCCTCAGCTGGGCATAGGAAAGTGGGTAAGAGCTCAAATCAGAGGTCCCTGATAGTGTTGGTACTTCTCAGAGACAGTGCTTATACCTCCTGCTTTATACAGTCTGTTGTAGTTTCCTATCATGAAAATTTAGGCATGTGCTTGTTTTATAAATACAGGCAGAGTATTTATCTCTACTTTTCTATGTGGTTTCCCTTTTCTCAGTTTCCTCAATTAGAAAATGACGTGGGCTTATCAGATTTGAGATGGTAACAGCCCTACCTGTGCATATTTATTTTTAAAACAGGGTGAAAATGGGAGCTTTCAGACCCTAGGCACAAATGAAAGTATTTTTCAAATGTTGTAACCATTGTACTGTTTGAAGGCAGTAGGACTACATGCTTTCTTCAGATTTCTCTTTACGATGTCCATTGCCTGATAAATTTCAAGTCTGGACATTATAAGAGTACCCTGTGAAGAGACTAAGAACAAATGAGGTAACGCCAGTTTGGCTTTTCTCATCTGGAGCTAATTCTCTTGGTGCCCCTTGGTGCTAATGCCTCTCAGATAAATCCCTGACTTGCTTTCTGAAAGGCACAACTGCCAATACAGTTGTTGATAACTGTACATTCTAGAATATCAATTTTAGCACAGCTACACAATGATAATAGTGGCTGTTATGATCAAACTGCATGCTGTTTTATGATTATTTATCTGCCCACGGTGTGTACTTCCATACTCAGCAATAGACCTCTCTTTCTGTAATGGGCATTGCCTAATGTAGTGTATTTAAACACGCAGACTATGAGACAGTCAAACTGTTGCACTTTCTGGCGTCACGACAATTGAGACAATAGCATGCATTCTGTTCTTTATCAGCCTGCTTATTTAAAATTGGTAAATACGTATTCGATAGGCAGTTGTCTGAGATTTCTTGTCCACCAGAGCATATATGCCCTAGTACTAGAGAGCAGATGCATTTTTCATTTTTGACATGCCATCACTCTGTTCTGTGTTTGCTGAGAAGCATGGACCAGGAGCATCTCTTAGTTTTCTTACCCACCCAGCAGTCCAAGATGGGTTTTCTTCCAAGTGACATTATAGCTCTGCTTACTTATTGGTTCGGTTCTTTTACCTTCTGAACTAAAGTCTGTCATTAGCTTTTAGCCTTATTTAAAGATGCGTGTATAGAAAGGCAGTTTCTTGTCTGCCTCGAGGACTGTCTCATTTAGGTCACTCTTTCATGGGAAACACTCAGCTGCTGTGATGTTTTCTCCATGAAAACCTATCAGCTTTCCTTCAGCTGCAATGTGATGGCTACTTTCTATTGATAGATTATCATACCACTGCCTGGAGGAGGCTTGTATCCCATATAATATCTGTGGGATCTGCAAGTTACAAGCTTGAAGAGAGGCTCATCAGGCGAGAGCAAATGTCTTGGCTCAGTTTGGTACACGGGATGCCAGACTGTTCTGAGGCATATGCCAGCTTTCTAAGGTTTTCTTGGTCCATTCCTTGGGAAGGATGAAACCAGCTTTATGCTGTGACACCGGTGCACATTCTCATGGTAGTTACTGTGCAGATGCTGGAGAGGGTTATTTTGGGAAAATGAAGGAAATGAAGAAGTGTTTTGATTCTTTTGCAAAGTGTGGAGCCTCTGGCTGGAGGGACCTTGTGTTCTCCTGCTGGCTATCTGGTGTTGACATTCCTCTGCTCTGAGAATCCGGTCTGCCTCCTGACTTCCTTGTGTTTTGCTAGATTATTTTAATGCTTTTCCTGAGTTGTTAGAGATGGTAGCCCATACTTTACGAATTCTGCACGACTACTTAAAGTGTCTGTTTAACCAGCTCACGCTTCGGTAAGTGCTCTGAAGCATTCTGGCCGTGTTTGCACCATGCATCCGATCATTCCGGTTCTTCTTGAACAGGTTTAGGCAGCGCAGTGCGCATTACCTTCCTGAAGGTGCTTACTCACACAGCTGATTGCAGGTCCGAGATCACCAGGAGAGGAGGTAATGTCCTTGCTAAGCATCCTGCCCTTGCTTTTGAAGCACGGCAGCAGGGGCTGACACTCAGCACTTGTGGGACCTGTGTTTAACAGCAACACCAAATGCTTTTGGCACTCCTCAGCTGCCCTGAGCATGTCGGCAACTATTGCTGCTTGCCCAAGGGGCCCAGCTGAAGCTGAGGAATGGTTCCAGCTCTTGATGGCCTCTTCCTTGTTGGCAGTAGTAATTCTCCTGTCACATCACAGAGCTTCCTGAAGATCCATCCTCCCATTTTCAGGATGCCCTTAACACTTCTGACATAGCAAAAGCAGCCAAATCCAAAGTGTCATTTTTTTTTCTTTCCAGTAGTTTTTACAGAGCCAGACCTTTGTCCTCTCCAAGGCTGTGCAGGCTCTCCCAGGACAGTTTTGAAGCATACAGGTTACAAAGCTCCAGAATCGACAGGCCCTCAACTCCGTTAAAAACTCCAAATTTCACACTGAAGCATTAGGCTCACAGGACTGGCTACAGCCCTTCAGACAAACAAGAAGGGATTGTCTTACCCATGTCCGCGCTGTCAGACAGGCCTGACAGATGTTCTTGAAAGACATTTTGTTTATTGTTGGAAAGTAGTCTTGGGCTCAGCCTGAACAGTCTTTCCTGTAATTTAAGCCCATTCTTGTCTGATTTGCCGGTAAGTGCAGAGCAGGCCTTCCCGTCCCCGCAGCGGCCTTTTGTGTGTCCTCTTTTTGACTCAAGCCTTCGTGCAGCCTTTCTTCGTGCTGGTGTTTTCAAGCCATTTTTCAAACCATAGTCATTTATGTTTCTCTCCTCTAGAAATCCTTCCACTTAGTCTAGAATTATTTTTAAATGCAGTATCTGTAATTGGAGGATTATTAAATAACGTCTGAGTTAAGCTATGTAACAGTAATTTTACTACTGCTGTTTACAAGGAAAATCTGAGTCTTTTTTATGCCTTTCAAGCTGAGTCCGGCGTTCAGCTCTGTAATCTGAACTGCCTCATAGCAGTGCTGCTGCTGGTTCTTGTAGCTCAGTTATTTCTCTCTGAACTCAGCTTGCATTAAGGAGCTCCTAAATTTCAGGTGGCCTCTTCTCTAATTCCGTAAGCATCTTGAACTGATAACGCGGAGTTTCTTCTTCCAACTCTCCTTTCCCCCCTCTTTCCTCTTTGTTCTCTAACCGTTTGCTCTCTGCAGGTAGACCTCTGAAGTAGACATTCAAATATATCACTTGCTGTAATTCCCAGCAGCTCGCACTGCAGTTGTTTAGGCCCGATTGGCAGAAGATGAGAAGGCTTCCTGAGGGTGCTGCAGGTGGTGGGCCCACCCAGCCCTCGTTCAGTTCTCCTCAAGCACGTTTGAGGGAGGCTGTTCTCTTCCCCTCTGTCTGGCATCTCTCCTCAACAAGAGAAAGTCTTCTGAACGAAACAGAAAGAAAATAATATATCCAATGCTATGTTTCTGACATGGGCTCCATCTTAATTCATACTTTAATATCTGCCATCTTCCAAGAGTCATGATTTTTTTTGTTTGTTTGTTCTATAGTTATTTCTAATTTGTGCAATAGTCACTGTGGGAAATCAAATCTTGGAGATCATCTTCAGTTACCTCAGTTGTTTAGTTCTGATGTACTTTTTTCCTTCCCAGAGAAGGTGAACCAGACCAGGGTGCCCATTCTTCACCTTTTTTCTCCTTTGCCAAACAGCAAGCCCCATGTCTCTGTCTCACCTTTCTTTCAGTATATATTTCAGAAATGTGTTGCCTTGGCAGTAACATTTTTGTTCAGAGAAGGTCCTTAGTTATTTTCTTAGACGTAAGATAAAGCATTTTATTTCCCTCCAGAGGGTACTAATGAAAAGCCATTTACATCAGGAAAAATGCTTAAACACTTGATCCGTAGTGTTCTGTCCATTCACATTATTTTATGAAGGGTTAGGATAACTGAGTTGATGCCACGAGTGTGTATAGTATTTCTCGAGTTTGGACCTTGAATGGTAAAATATATTTTGAGTGTGAAGACCTTGTGATGTGGTGCCTTATTATGGCTACAAAGACTTTAAAAAGTCTAATTCTAACTTGAAGTTTCTGGACAATAAATCAGACACATAATAACAGTGGAAACTTAAATCCATAATCTCATTTTACTGATACTTGGGATCTAGGCAGTATTTTATTCCAGGTTACAACTTTCCAATCCATTAAATGGTCACTGCATTACCGCACCCGTGCTTTGCACATTTGTTTTTATGGCTGTTTTTTAATTGCAATCCAGAACATGCTTTAAAACACTTGCCATATTTTACACAGTGTTCTTTTTATGGCAGCGGTGACTTCCCTCGGGGTGCTGAGCAGAACCTGAACCGAGCCTGCTCTGGGGGCCACGTCATTGTCCCCCGTCATTGTCCCCCGGGGGTGGCATATCTGGAGCCGTGTGCTCCCCCTGCTGTCGCAGCTGCCTGCTCACGCAGAGGAGGAGGAATGCTTAAATGGCGCTGGGTAATTCTGACCTGGGGTGTTTTGGTGAGTCTTTAATACGAGCCGAGGGTAACGTCAGGGTCAGGCAGCATGAACACCATCAGCTGGCGCTTACAGCCTGCCCTTACCGACACGGGGCGATGGAGGCATCGTGGATTTGTCTCCCTGCTGACTGCCCTACTCTAACGTGCAGGAAGCAGCGTATTAAAAAACAAAGTTAATACAATAATAGGTAGCTCTGTAAAGCCATTAAAGACATGTTGTTTCTGTGGCCTGCCTAGACAGCTTTGGTATTTTCCTCTTTTTCTGCACTTGGACTTGTTGCAAAATGTTTTCAGCAGGAATAAAACTTTATAGAAGCTGGACACAATCCTTGAAGGCTTGGAAAATTTATCAGCAGTTATCAACAGTGATCAAGATGCGTGTGTGGGGAAAGAAAAGCTTAGGATTTCACATGTTAAACCAAGCAGTATTTCGCAGGTGAACAGTCCTTACAATGCTGGTCTGATTTCTTTTGGATAAGTCTAAGTACGTGTATACAAAATAAATATGTGCATATAATATAAATTAAATCTGTGCATATATGCATATGAATGCATGTGCTATAATTAGGTATTCCTTCCTAGTAAGGGGAAGACATGTGTCTAAAATAAACTCAGCAGAATTTTTGAATTAAAATGAAGTAATAATATTAAGTTATTATTAGTAATCTTTATTAAAACATCTTTAATTTCTTTTAACATTCATGTAATAGAATCTGATTTACTGGGAGTGGCATTTAATTAATTTAATTCAATTTAGAGAGTTAACTCCATTACATATTAGTACAGAAAATTACCTCTGAACAGTCATTTCTCACTGGTGACATGCAATAAGTTAATTTAGCTCGGAGTTCGTTTGGGTGCATTGTGAGTTCTTACCGAAAGTTGCTATGGTGACAGGCTGCTGCAGCAGGAGCTGTCATCCCAAACAACAAACACAGCAGCCCTGCTTTGCAGAGCGGCACCGCTGCTGCTGCCCTACGAGCGCTGGCAGATGGATCAGATGGATCGGCGCCACTCGGCGCCTTTTTTTCCCCCTTCGCCGTCTTTTTAGTGAACTTGGTTGCTTCGATCTTTTAGAGATGCCAAAGTCGCATCTCAAGGAGCAGGGAAAAGCTTCCCCCGGAATGCCCGGCCGTTAATGGACCTGCTGGGGCTGCAGCCCCCTCACAAAAGAGGTTTTCTGCCAGGCTGTGTTCAACAAATTGAGCTGAGCTTTTTTTTTTTTTTTTTTTTTGGCTTCATCTTAGCTGCTGCAAAGTGATTGCAGAAATGCACTCAGAATTTAGTTTGCTTTTATTTAAGGCATTTTCTTGAAGATTTGAGAAGAAGGCAGCCTGAAAACTGCTGGAACTACTTTCTTTGTGTTTCTGAATAATTTAAATCTTTTTTTTTTTTCATATATGGCATTAATGCACGATGGCCGTGGAGACATAAAAAATCTGTTCAGTTTAAGCTGCGTTAATGAAGAGTTTGCTTCAGATTCTGTGTCAGCCTGGGCTTCGCTATCAGGTAGACGAACTCTTTGTTCTAAACAAAAAACTTCCAGTCTTTGGGAAACTCACTCGGAAAAACCTGGCTGCATATTCGAAATCTTATTTAGATTTAAAAGGAAGGTATCAAAAGAACTGAAATACACGTTTTATGTTTGGTGTATTTTTTCGTCTAGGTCAGTATGCTGCAAGTTAGACTTATTATTATTTTTTTTTCCTCTTTAGAGCATGACTTTAATTGGGTTTATTTGAGCAATAAAGCATTTTGGGGGTCCAGATTTTATTCATCTGATCATTTTAAAGCCACAGGAATGACACACACACAGCTTGTGTTTCCAGTATTAGGAACTGCATCCAGAACAAGATGTGGAACTTCAAACATTTTTCTAGGAACAAAAATCTGTGAAATTTTGTGAAGCACAGTTTTCTAAAGTGGTGTCGATATTCCCATCTTTGTTTTTAAGAACTTGGTTGCTCAAAGCACTCATTCCTGAAATAATTGTGCAAATGACAAGCGAACACTTTTTCATCTCACCCTTGCAGTTAGCCCCATGAGGATTCATTCAGACCGGGAAATCTAAGGCCAAAATACTTCAGTTTGAGCTTTCCTTAAGTTGCAATGCCCAGTTCCCCTGCGTCGAGGTACCTGAGGCTCGCAGCAGAGCCTCCTGCTGAGGAGGGGAGGCTGGTCCCTGCAAAGCCGTGTGCTGACTGATGCAGGCGATAGCTCAGCCATCCCTCTGCTATCTGCAGGGCTGCACTATAAACATCCTCTTAAGCCTTGTCTTGCAGTAGAATGTGAACTTAAAGGCTTGTGCCAAACTTGCAGGGTCTTTTTACTGGTTTATTTAAAACATTGCTCTTGCCCGCAAAATTGTTACTATTTTAGTATTGCACTTAAAATATTTATTTGGTACCATAAATGTACATGACAGTGGAGCCAAGGCTTTGTGTTTATACAGGGCTCTAGTTGATTTGACATGTATGCGTAGTGCCGTGATTTCAGCAACACAGCCAATGTCAATAAAAATTAAACTTCATCTCATGATCATGTGGAGCACGTTACCTTCACCAGCAGGCCTGCAATCAGCAAGCAGTCGATCTCCGTGCTTACACAGGAACGTCTGAAGGGAGCTAAATGCCAATGCAATTGTTCCTCCTGCCTCCACCCCCTGAAACATGAAGTCATTTGAGTAGCTATATTTATATTTTCCAGAACAAAAATGTGTGCATGTGTAGTGAATCTGACGAGTCTAGGTTATGTTAGACCCAGAATGGATTTGCTACAAATTTTTGCGTGTGCATGCATTATAGGCCTAGGGCCTCTCTTGTGTATTGATCTGCAGCTTGCGTGCACACTCTCTTTGTAGCCAGTAGGTCTGATGTGTCCTAGTGCACGAGTTAAGGAATTGATCCATAAAAACATGCCGGCAATTTCCAGACACTCAGTCCTTACCTGCTTTCCAGCTCAGATTTCAAATTGGAAAAGCAGGTCGACATAGCATGAATATTTAGTGTTTCCAGTTCTCCTGCAGCCTGGCTGGGATACTAGCACTGACTGTGCCCTGGGACACCCTAAAATTTGTACACCAGGTACATGCCTTGCATGCACAAACGTTGGTGCAGCATGTTGTAGGTGTGATGTGATCTCTGGACATCCCTACAGCATTTATGCCAGATACTGACACTGAATGTGTTTCTGTAGAGGCAATCCAAGATGGAAATGGTGGGTATGTGAGGTATCTCTTTGCAGTATACAACCACTTATTGGTTTGGAACTGGCAGAATTTGTGCTCTGATTCACTGCCTTCCCTTTAACCCCAACGTGAAGAGCTGCCTCCAGCATCTCTGCAGAACACAGCAGGCATTCAGGGTGAGCTCTGACCTCCAGACCTTGAATGTATTCTGCTACAAAAGGGCTGGTGCTAACAGTCTTTTTAATATAATACAAGCATTAACCACATCCAAAGACATGGATCTGTTTATAAGATTTTTGCTTCTGTTATAAAAACTCCATGTTAATGTGTAATCTGGTGATCCACCAGCTCGCCCAGCTTACTGTGTGGTTTTAAACAAGTCTCGAGACTTGTTTGTGTGAGCTGTAACCTGGAGATGTGTCACTGTTCAAGGTGCAAATGAAAGGGTAGGCTTTTGCTGTATACGGTAAACTGGTCAATACTGTGATAATTCTAGTTGTTAATTATGTATGAAGTGAGTTACTGTGGGTGTTCATATTCATCTGCTCGTACAAGTGATTTAACAATGAGCAGATCTCTGCTGTAAAGAATACTTGCTATTCAGTCTGGAGATGGCTTTTATTGAATGAAGGAAAAATACTGTTGCCAGTTTGCCTTAGCACCACTTGTAAATTTGCTTTTAAAAAATCCTTTAAATATGAAAACTGTGTGTAAAATGTTGTCTAATAAGATTAAATGCACACAGTCAGCTTAAATTAAAGGATTCAGTTGCTGGTTCTGCCCAGAATTCTTATGTGGCTCTGTATGAAGTTATTTAATCTGTTATTATTGTGCCTGGATTTTCCCACCAGCACTTGCAGTGATGATAGTGTTAGCATTGTATAATTTAGCTGTAAGCTGTTTCCTGTCTCTGACTCTCATTGTGCGGTTACTGACGGGTTGCATTGCCTGGAGCAACGCTTGGGAAGGGTTTGGAGGGCAAGAGCAGAGGAGAGAGGGGCCCTGTAACAAGTTGTCCTGTTGGTGAACTACAACTTCACATGTGTGTCCCTGGTGGGTCTTTGTGAAATCAGCGGATGGGATTTAGATGTTTTAAAATAATTTGAGGAAGTATCCAAGACGTGACTTCTCTAGCTATTAGGGGCTGAACTTGTTTTATATGAAAACCTCCTTCAGAAACCTGAGAAAACTCTGCAAATGCTGCTGAGCTCTAGCAGAGCAATCCTCCTCACTGAGAGCTGCCCTCTCACTTGTTGTTGAGTAATAGTACCTTGCACAAGCTAATTCATCTCAGCAATCTCTTATCTCTTCTCCATCCTTTTCAGACAATTCTTAATGCTAATGTTTCTTAATGTTATTAACACGAGTGATTAAAAACTTCCAATAGCTTTATTATTTTCCTTTTTTTAATAGGTAAGTTGGCTTTCTAATGTCAGTGTATTGTTTAAAGAGACAAGTCTGCCTGATAGTGTCCTGCTTTTGAGGTGGGAGTTGAGTTCAGACAAGAGTCTGAATTCAAAGTTAATGTACAATGACATGTTGGACGAAATATGTCTGTGCTGAAACGTCTGAGGCTTACTCTTAAGGACAAATGGTAGCCTGGGGACCAGCTTCTAGCAAGATGTATTTATTTATTTATTTGTCTTTTGCTTTACAGTGGGTGCATATTTGAACAAATCTGCAAGTAGAGAGATGTATATGATTAACACTGGAATTTGAGTTACATGAATTCATAAATACTGCTTAACATCATCTGTAAATTGAAGAGCTATCGCTTGAAAGAAACCAGACGAATTGTTAAGCCTTGAAAGTTACCATCTGTTATCAGTTCACATCCTGAAGGAACGTAGCTGTGATAATTTAACTGTTCCATTACCCAGAATTTTGATTCATGACCTGGACTTCTAAATTCGAGGTCTGATGTATGCAATCCAATTTCCATTCATCAACCAGGCCATGGTAAACCATGTGTGTGCACTCACAACCTACAATAAACATTACAGGGTGAAAGAATACAATGCTAAACAACATGGTATTTGCTTTGAATTATCAATCTATTGTTGATGACAACCTATCAACCTAATTAGCTGTACCATTTTTAATGGCACAGCTAATTAATTGTGAATTTAAAATTAAAATTATAATCAGTGCTAACATGGAAGAAAGCAGCGAGGAAATTGTTGGAAGCTGTTTAAAGTATAAGTATTCTTCAGGAGCCTGCTGCGTGTGAAACCAAACCAGAATAACAGCACGGGGTTGAAGAAAACTTTTAAAAATGCAGATTGCATCACAAAGTAAACAGGTTTTGTATCTTTCTGTCAAGAGAAGTATTTGGCACTTTCTCTGCTGAGTGATAAGACAGAAAAATGTGTAGAAGTTGTTTAAGGAAGTGAAACAGAATCTAGTATCTGAGCACAGAAGTATGCAAGGATGTATGGTTTTTATTAGGAGCTTCTCCAGCTCATAAGAGAAGTTAAATCTGTGAATATAGGGTCATATATGGCAGGGTTAGGACTCGATGTTGCTGGGTGGTTCTGTGGCTGGGTGGGCTGCGAAGGGCTTACAAAGAGAAGCCAAATTGCATTGGAGTGGAGGGATAAAAGGTAGTTTGGGAACAAGACAGTTTGAAGTTAATCAAGAGCAAAGCGGGTTGGGTTTGGACGAGTGGTGCTGAAGAATAAGGAACACATCTTCAACTGAAAAACCAGCAGGTGAGGACAGTACTGTGATTACCAACCTGAGAGAAAATGATTTCTTTGTCATGACTGAGGAAAGTGGAAAGTGGGAGGACTGGATTTGGAGCTCCGTGTTGTGGTGGGATTGTAGGAGATATGGCTAGGGGGGTTCTGGAGAGGTCGCCTGTTCCAGCCTCTTGCCCTGAGGTAGTATCACCGGACCTGTAGCGTGTCTTCAGATACACCTTCATCATCGTTACTGTTAGAAACGTAAATCTTAATATTTGCAGCTGCTATTTAAACCCAGCATGTCTTATCCTATTCACCCTGGGATGGAACAATTATTTCTTCCTCTTTCTTTGTATTTTATTCTCTGCTGTGTGTACCCAGGGTCTTCTAGACTGAGCTCCCACCTTGCCTTCTGCGTGCTGCGGTCATTCATGGTTCCACATCCCTCTTTGCTTTGTATTCCTTCCAGGTGGTCAGGCTCTTTCTCGAAGAGAGATGTCCAACCATGGGTACTGGCAGTGCTTTAGTGAAGGTTTTAAGGTGCCATATGGATGTAGAAGGGTTACTTTAAGCCTCATAGCTAGATGTTCTATCACAATGCTTGTTTCCTTACAAGCCTGACCTTTTCACGCTGGTTTGGTTTGCGATGTGCTAAAACATGGCACCTTTTTCTGCAAAACTGCTGTGGGATCAGGTGTTGGATGTTCTGCGTTTAATTCTTCCTGCCTAATAAGGTGGCTTTCCTTACTGAATTGCAGCCAACTTTCTTTCACAGCACTTCATTGTTAGTTTCCCATCGCTTTATCAGAATTTGGATCCTGTGCTGCGGCAGTCTCATCACCCCGATATTGTTTCTTCCTAGCCTGGGGGTAGTTGGGGGATTTAATAAGGATATTATCTAGTCCATCGTGCAGTTGTTAATGAAAGTATTGAACAGCATAGGTGTAGATCAAGTCCCTGTGGAATATATTCTGAAATACGCTTTTGTTATGACAACAAACCATTGATTCTCCCAGAGAATATTTCAACCAATTTTACATTTAGCTCGCATTCCCCAGTTTGGTTATGACAATGTCATGTAAAAATTCCATGTCAGAAACCGTCATTGGTACAAAATTAGCAGTATTAACTTCTACAAGAACAGTGCAGACTCATAGTTTCAGAGGCATTTTATGTATGACTCTGGGAAAATGCCCTAATAAACCGATTGCTATGGATATATTTTTGGTTTCCTCTGGAAGTGAGGCTTATGAGATTGGGTTGTGAGAGAGATTCCTGTCTGTCTCCCCCCTTAGCTTTAGACATTTCTGGTGAATTCTGACCAAATGTTGTAGGATGTCCACAGAGGCCCCTAGGTACAAAGTCACTGAGATGTGCAGCTGGGTGCAGGGCAGAGGCTTAATAAGTGCTGTTATTTCCCTTTCCTACCTATCTGCTGAGGTCTGGAGGAATGTCCTTAATCTGAATATACTGGCTGTGTCTGCTGGTGAGTCTGCCAGCTGGCCAGCCAGCCAGCAGGGAGCTTTTGAACAAGCCACAGTGCTGTTAATACCAATGTATGTTTAAGAAAAGAATGTTTAGTTCTTCAAAAATTGTGAAATACAACCAAACGGAATACGCTTTCCAGCTTTCTTTAATATTTATATGGCTCTAGCAGATCCAGCTATGAAGATTAAAATAAAACCTTTAATTTATAAGAAGTAATGTGGAAGTCTTACTCCTGGGAAGATGATTTGCGACTGACTTGTCACTGTGGGCCCTATAAGTTATTATGATTTCCTCATAAAATATTGATTTCCCACAGATGGTTGTAAAATCTTTCTGGATGACATATTTTCAAAGGAGGTTTTCCAGCATCAAAATTAGGAATTAATTTTTGACTGAATTGAAACCCACTGAATAGATAACAAATACATTTCAACATTTAATATATATCAATTTATGGGGGGTAGTTATCTGCTAACTTCACGCAACGATCATATGTCTGAATATAGCTTTAGAATAAATTATGCCCATATCTTGATGAAGCCTGTGAAATGTCTTCAGATGAATGGATCAGACTGCAAAAAATAGGAGCTGCAGAGTGGCTTTTGGATTGATCCTAGCATAGATCCTTCTCACGGAAAACCCAGGAGCATTTATTTAAGGTTGGAGAGCTCCATCAGCCAACAAACATAACGGTTGGTAAGCATGATGTAAAAACTGCTCCAGAACAAGCAAGAAAGCACTCACCTGTAGCTGCTCCCTGCATAAAATGTCGGTCTTTTGTAGAATCAATTAACAAAACTGTCATTTCTCCTGTTATTGCAAAAATACTTATCCAAAGTGATTTGGGGGTGGATGGATGGATGTGTATTCAGAGACTGATTTCTTTCTCTATTGCAGAATTCTAAACTCTGGCTGTTCAAATAAAGTGTGTAGTGTGTAACAATCAGTAACTTCACAGTATTTTTATTCAGCTGCATTTAGCTAATATACGAATCCTTGCAGACATCACCGAACTAAAGCTGCTTTCTAAAGGCGCAAGGCTAAGATGGGCTGAATGATCACATCGTACACATCCCTCTTCCTAAAGCAGGAAGATGATCCGGGATGAGGGATTAGATGGTACTTCTCTCCATGGAGCCTCCTTGGCTTTAGCCCACCGCTAAATTACAAATGTTAGTGGGACGGCAGAGAAATCCTAACAGTTAATGCAGAGGTTTTCTATGAATGCTGCAACTTCCTGTTCAATCCCATTCTAACTCCAAATTTCCTGGCAAAAAAAAAGTGGAATTCTGTAGAGTAGGTCTGCCCAAGAAGTTGGTAGACATGAGAAAAGTCTGTAGAGCTTTTTAGGAAAAATAGGTTGTGGTGAGAGGCAGTGGGATATTGAAAGGGTAAGGAAGGAGGCAGGAATCATTGCAAAACTCAAGAGAAGGAAGGGGAGAGGAAAGCAAAAGGGGGGGGGGGGATAAAAATTAAATGAGGAAAAGACTTTATTTGTTCTTGCTGCTTCTTAAATGATATGTGCAGGAATTAATACAAAATTGAAGTGTTTCTTTAAATAATGGTAAAGTTGTAAGGCTTTATTTGTAATAAGGCACTTATTCTTACTTTTACCCTGGTTGTAGGCTTTGTTGTCAAATAGCAGCTGCTGGTTACAGTTTTAAAGCTGTTTTTGTGAATTTTGCAATTTCTGTTCACATTAGACTGTAACTTTTCTGCGTTTTTTTTTCCCAATAAATTTATTTGCTGGGAAAAGAGCAAGACAAAACTGCCCGCTTTTGTATAGAAACATTGAGAAGTATTAGGTTTTTACGCAATAGTTTTCTGAAATACCTTTGCTTTTGCCAGTAGATGTCACTGTGGATAAAAAATACCAGTGCTTAGTAGACAAAGGAGGTAATTTGCTAAATGAAAATTCATCCTTTGAAAGTAGATTGGGGGGCAACATTTTTTTCTTTAAAAAAATAATACATTTTTCAGCATACAAAAAGGGATTTCTCAGCAACCAGGCATCAGCTTTTTGCCCTCCACAACCCTGCATTTTCTCTTTGCCTTCACCCGAGTTGGGTAAGTTCGTGCCTTTCTGTCTGACTTGGGGGGGTGCCGGTGGTCACCTTTATGTCACAGCAGCTCTGGGTCCGAGGTTGCCTCGCTAAGCACCGGCTCTCGGTGCGGTGTACGTGTGCGGGGAATCGGACATGGAGGAAGTGGCTTCATTAAGGTTGATTTGGAGGGGGGAGCGAGATGAGGAAAAAAAAAAAATTGCCCATATGATTGGCTGGGAGAATAGCTCTGAATTATGGGATCCATCTGTTTCCTGTAATGAATTCATAAACGCATCAAACAATGACCTGAACGAATTGCTGAAGGAAAAAAATAATACACTGGCATGATATGTTTAACGCAGTGAGGCATTGGCATTGTATAATCAAAAATTCTTCTCACATACAGCACTTTGTAATGGAGCTGCTGTGTTTAATAGAAGCTGTAAATAAATCCTGTCACAGTAGCAGCCAAGAATGCGTTTCTGGCTTTAACTGTTTCTCTTCTGGAATGTCTGCTCCTTCAAGGCTTTAGAAATGCAAGTTTTACAGAGCCAGAGTGTGGGATTCTGAAATACAGAGAAATGTTAATGAGGTGAATGAAAGGAAAAAGCTGCCATAAATCAGTATTATGTGGCTTAACCAGTTTCTTTCATTTATGCATGTTCTTCCCTTATGTCATAGAAATGTACTTAAAAGCTATTGTTGTAATTGAAATCTGTTAGACTGATCCTATTCATTATATTAATAAAATCCACCTACAATTGCACATAACACTTTTTTATGCAGTTGGGATTCCCGAGATTGTAATCATCAAAAAGCATATGGAGTAATTATTGGATTTGTTTGGGTGAAATTGGATTACGAAGTTTAGATACCATTAAGTACTGATAATTATTACAAGCAAGCTCATTGTTTCGCATGTGCACAGCTCTCAGAACGCAGAAGCAGCAGATACCCATCACAAACATCGTAAGAGCAAGCAATAGCAAGGCTCTTATTTGATGCCTTTAATTGTATTTTTGCAAGATTCTCTCCACTTAAATGTCTTTGCTTTAGCTCTTTAATCATGTGTTTCTAATGGCGATGAAAACCACTTTGTATTAAATTATCTTCCCCATATATTTTAAACCATATTTTTAGCCTTCAAACAAATTTAGCCGTAAAGGCAGCCTTTTAATCCCCGGGTTTCCAGCAGCTGCCCACATAACATTAGCCGTGACAGCGTATTACTTTCAGGTGAAAGGGTAGACAGGCTGCTCCTTCGGGGACCGGCGAGGTCTCTCCCTAGATTGGCAGCCCGGCCCCTGGGGCTGATTATAGACGTACAACGCACAGAGCATCGCACACAGCATCGCTGTTCTCGGCAGCCCCTCCTGACCACCGGCGCTGCCGTGTGCAGGAGGTGGTGTCTGCGCTGCTCCGAGCCTGCAGCGTGCTCCGTGTTACGGCTCCAAACCTCCTGTGCTCTGCAAAGGGGAGCCGTCAGCTCAAAACACACCCGGTGGAGGAGGGAGGGTGTCTGGCTGGCATAGAAGGGAGCCCTTCGAGCGAGCGCCATGTGACAATTAATAATTAGTGAATCCGATGGAGACGCTTTGAACAGGAGGTGCTTCTCGGTGCACATCAAACGAAAATTGCTGCTTAAACGTTGCTGAGGATGGCCTTAATAAATTGTTGTTTTTTCAGAACACAACCATATTGTATTGTCTTTGTACCATATATTCTCCAAACATTATTGCTGTATTAGAAGGCTGAATTCCAGCCTGATATGAAGCCAGGTTTTAGGAACCAAGCCTGTCCTAGGTTGTTGACACTTTCTGCTTTATTTCCTGCCAATGGTGCAATTAAATGGTTATTTTCCAGCTACCGTGCCTGTATACACGGTGCTCTCCCAAGAGCTTCCTATTCTTTGCTAGTCTTGAAGAGCTTTTGGTGTGCAAAATAAAAAACACTTCGGCATGCTGATTAGAGAAAAATCAGTATTATTAATATGCAGGAATATTTTTTAAATTACAGTGTGTTTGATATTTTGATTTTCTTTGTTCTTTTCTCTCATCTATGATTCAGATATTTAGAGGGAAATGTTCCTGATGCTGAAACAGGCTCTCTGGCCACACCTCCATGATGAAACTGCTTTGTTAATTGGCATTAAAGCAAAATCTTGCATCCGCTCTGACTGAGATGAGCAGTGTATTTCATCTGCATGCCTACCTGGAGGTATCTGATGTGATTTCTATGCACCGCAGAGAGAAAGTGATGCTTGATAAAAAGCAGCCTGCCTTGCTCTTTCAAATACGTTTCCAATTAATTAATATTCCTTAAGAAAATCTTAGGGCCAGACAAATACTGCCTCTGTTGACATTGTGCCGGTTAATGGTTTTTAATTCTCTTGCAATTTTTCTTTTATTCCATCGAAGAAATGTTGTTAAATTCCATTGAAGAGTTGTCATAGCTTCTTTTTTGTCCTTGAAAGGGCAAATCAGGGCAGGCACCAGGGCATGGGTCTCTCACCCGCCTTGCCATGGGGTTGTCCCTTCCAGCCTTGTCTCCAGACGATCCGGACCTGCAGCATCCCCAGCCCTGCAGCACGATGAGGGGCCGGGTGCGAGGCGCGGTGGCGCTGGATGGGGCCATGGCTCCTGTCCCTCCCGTTCCCGCTGGGCCCTCGGTGGTGCTGGCACAGGTGCTGGTCCGTCATCCGAGTTGGAGAAATTTCCTGGCTGAAGCAGTTTGTTATTTTTGGTAGATCAGCCTGTGTCCTGAGTGCTCGTTTTGGCCATGGGCAAATCACGTACAGCTTCGTGTTTTCCAGAAGTACTGAGCGCTTGTCAGTAAATGCTTACATGATGCATGCTTACATCTCTGCCTTTAAATAAATAAATAAGCCCAGCTCTCTAATTTTTTCTCTTTCCGCTCTCCATCTCCCAAATGAAATGGGAATATTTACTGTGTTCAAACACACAAAAAGTTGCCTCTATTTTATTTATCCCTTTGATTTGTCAAAGCAAGCAGAACAAGGCAGGAGTTGGCTTTTGATGCAGTTTGGTTTGGAAACCAGGCATTTAGGTCCAAGTACAGACGTGTGCCAAGGGTGATGCAGCCCTCTTGAAACAGAGCACGGGGGGTGGCAGGAGCCCGAGCCTGGACAGACTGCACAGGGTGCATGGACACGGGGCATTTCCCAGTCCAGGCTGCCCACTAACCCCAGAGATTCCTTGCATGAAGATTGCTGTCCAGCAACAGGATAGGTTTGATCCATAGCACACTACAATTCTTGAAGGCCAGGAGGAATGGTAAAGTCAGCAGTGCTTACTAAAAAATAAGAACCATTAAAACCAAGCAATACTACCCCACATGGGTGACAGATTTAGGTATATCATGAAAACAATAGTTTTCACGTACATGTTGAAGATGCAGACTTTGTATTTCAAATGAATAATTCTGCATTTTGTGATGGCTTTCATCCACATTTTCAATCCTCATTGTGTGGACAAGCTGTTTGTTTCCAAAGCTGCTGGTATATTTTGAAAAGGCAAAGCAGGTTTTATTCTCTGCTCTTGAGATATTACAGGCATTTTTGGTATTTTTTTAGATAAAGTTCCTGTTTTGTTACAGAATGATGGGATTTGATATTAATATTAGCAACCTCACAGCCCAAAATGAAAAATTGCTGAGCACAAAAGGCAGTGGATGCTGTAGACACACGTGTACAGCAGCTTACCTTTCAGTTTAAATGCCTCGTCTGTTCCGTAATAACTTGTTGCTTCTCCTCTCCTCCTCCTGGTTTAAACCACACAGATCTGTTACAAGAAGGAATAAAAAGTTCAGGTACTCTAACAGGCAGTGTGTTTTGTGGAGAATAACCAGAATTTAGCCTTATTTTTCAATAAGGCTGCTCAGTCTGTTTTAATTGCAGTGGTTTTTATAGGACATTTTGTGCTGCTCATAAAGAAGAGGCTAAAGCTATGGAAAAGGAACAGTTAAGACAGTATGTAATGTGTTTAAAGGTTTAAGGCTTAAAAGATTCAAGAAAAGCTGTGTTAATCTTGTGCTGAAATACTGACCTACAAATAACTGTATGAATTTATTTCTCTGCAATGTAAACTCCAGCCACAGATTGCTCTGGGCAGCCTGTCCTGGTGCAGGTCCTGAACCAGAACGGTGCTGCTCGGGCACCTGCAAGTGCTTGCCCTGCACACCATGAGGGATTAGTGCCCCTCATTGATGATAAAAGAAGATTTTGTCTTTCAAAAGTAGTGCTGACTGATCATAGTAATGTTCACGGTTTACACATTTGAATCCATTTTGCAGCTTCAGTTGAGTGATGCTTACAACAGCCAAGGCAATTTTCCTTTGGTCCCTGTGATACGGGGAGGACCAGTGCTGTCAGCTTGATCTTCCTCGTGCCCATTCACCTGTGTGCCGGCAAAGGTGTAGCTTGCATAAAGCACTGAAATGCTGTTGGCTTTTTTCAGTTACTGCATTTCAGTGTCAGTTTAGAAACGAGCAATGCTTTACAGAGAAGCAGCTGTTAATCAAGGTTGTGAAGCGAGGGGATGATGCTCGTGCTCTTTAGTGGTGTATGAAAACCTGACTCATTTCTTAGGCACCAGATTAAAACAGTGTCCCCGAAATAGCCTTGTTATAGCACAAGAGTTGTGCAAGTCAGTCATTCTTTCCAATTAAAGGTGGTAATTGTGATCAGGATTTTAATTGTAACTTTTAAAAACATAAGCTTCATGTTTTTAAAGTGTTTAAATATTATGTACTGGATAAATTGCCTTCAATTATAATTATTTTTTTAATCCCAATACATAGAATGTATTTGTGCATCAGTATAGGTACAAAGTATTTGCACATGTGTCTAAATCTACAGATTGAGTAAAGCAGGAGTAAAGAAAATTAATCTTGACTTGAAAGCTTTTCATTATCTGGAATTCCCCCCACCTCACCCCGGTATCCGCTCCTTTTAAATTTTGATTCATTTTCTAAAATTCAAATTTCACAGCATGCTACTTCCTCAGTGTCATAAGTCCTACCGTTAAAAAAACAAACTCTGTGAAACTATTTCTTGTTTAATAATTAATTTTCCTGTATATTATGTGAGAATAACAACAGTCATTTCTAGCCATCAACTTGTTGGGCTTTTATTTTACTTACCGTTTGAAGGTAAGTATTGGACATCTTGTTTCTACAATAATCCAAGAAGCCTTAGAAATGCTTAGAAAACCTGCAAGAAGTTTTTTTTTTTTTTTACCTCTTCAGTTGCTGGGTTCTTGGAAGTCAGTGTTTTTTCTTAGTGTTGTACTTTCCTGGGTCATATTTAGTATCAGCACCCAGGCCTGTATGTAGCCATGTGTTTGTACGCATCGGAGCTGAGTGGGGATAGATGCGAGTGTGGTGTGTGCTGCCTGCAGCCAGCAGCTCTCCCTGCCTGTGCCGGGCTGTTGCTGCACTGCTGACTTCCAAAAAGTGCACGAGATGAGACTAAGCAAAGAAAACTTTGCTCCTTTGAGTATGCTGTACGTAATTTACGTTCTCTGTTTGCTTAGGAGAGTAAAAAGCATCATCCCTTTGCTCAGTTACACAAAATTTTTCCTCTTGATATTAAAACAATTTTTATTTTTCTTTTTAATGCAGTGCCAGAACCTATTAAGACCAGTTTAAGCCAGCCCCAACCTGCCGGTACCGGTACCAGTACTTCCACCAGCACTATTACCAACAGCAGCAATGGCAAGCGTGCATCTGCTAATGGGCAGCAGCCAGCTGCGTCCCGTTACCTGCCTCGCGAGGTGCCTCCACGCTTCCGCCAGCAAGAACAGAAGCAGCTCCTAAAGAGAGGGCAGCCACTGCCTCCTGGCACTCTGACTGGCACCAGCCCAGCGCAAGGTACCGGACAAGCAGGGGCGAGTCCTCCTCCGCAGCAAGGAGCAGGAGGACAGCATCATCCCAGTAAGACCCAAGCAGGTAAGAGCTGAAAGCCAGCGGGATGCTGGTGCGCTCTGGTTGTAATTCTAGCCCTCGCTGCCAGCGCAGGTGTTGCAGAAACGTCAGGAATGTTAAGAATTGTCTTAAAATGACAGGTTTTAAAGTGAAGTGTGTGCTGTTGCTTTTTTGTCTTTCGTGGTTAAAAAATCAATGTGTTGTGTGATTTCCAGGCTCCAGTTCTCAACGTTTTCTTTTACATGCTCAGACCTGTTGTTTTTTCCCCATCTTTTCTCCTTTTTGTTTGTTTTTATTTGGGGGTAGTTGTAATGGATATGATCGTCAGGAAATTTAAGTATTTCTTTAGTGATCATTCTTCCCAAAGCAATGTTAATTTGTGTTTTTCCAAGATTTTAAGTATCGCTTTGGCAATTTTAACTTTCTTTAAAGAGTTTTGCATATACTTATGTAAATTAAAATTGGGAACTGTGCTTTTGTTGTTCTCTGACACTTCAATGCTTTTACTTGCTTGTGTTCCCAGTTGTTACTCTTGCACTAGAACAACAGTATTTTGGGAAAAGCAGTTGAGTATCTTAGGCCTTTCTACCACTTCGTTCTGTCCTCTGCAGCCAGGTGCACCGACCTTTGAAAGCAGCGTACTGAGGAGTAAGTCTCTTAGCTGCCTGTCTTTCTCTGAAGCTGCTAATGAGAATGTAAGAATCACAGAAGCATTCAGGTTGGAAAAGACCTCTAGGCAGCTTGTGTCTCATTTGCCCTTCTGTGCCAGAGAGCAGGTAACTCCAGAGTGGAGATGAGCTCGGTCAGGAGGTGCAGCAGATCCCCATGGTCACCACACTGCTGTGTACATGTGTATCATGCCTTAGCAATCTAAGGCACAATTTTCTGTGGCTCAGAAAAAATTATCTGAACAAAGTCAAAAGGGTGTTGTTTATATTGTTTATAATTTGAATGTTAGTAATTCATGATCTCAAGAGTTGCTCATTGTCACTCATTAATGGTGTCAGACATCACAAAGTTGTGATCTGAACTGTCTGCAGTTTTTCCCTCTGGACACTAGTAAATCTTTCACAATTTTTATTGTACTTGCTGCCTGTGATGCAGAACTCCAGCAGGCAAAATTACTCAGCATTGTCCTTAGAAGTTCTGGTTAGATCAGAAAACAATCTCTTTCAAAAACTGTAGATTTTATGGTTATCTAAATCCATTTGAAAATATTATTCAACTACTCCCCAAAGCCACAGACCAAAATAAAACAATTTTATATTTACATAAAGTGTTAAGATGTTTTTCTAGGGAGAGGAAGAGGTTCTTCTATATGCCGGAGTATTTGGCCTTAGTGACATGAGAAGTAATCCACCATTTGGAGCTCTATTCTCATCCTCTTTGCAAATCACAGTTCATTGGGGAAGGTGGTTGGTGTCTGTGGCTTCTTTTTGGTATGGAGATGTTTCTTAACTGTCACGCTAATCTTTGTTAGGTACTGATATTTAGTTGTTCATTACCAGATTTCTGAAAACACAGTGATTATTTATGTGGTAGGGACGGGATGACCGACTCAAGTGGCTGAGGCTGGCTGAGGGTCAGTGTTATTGTTCCAAGCATCAGTATAGATGTATCCTGAGTATCTTTCTTTGATCTTGAAGAAACATACTGTAAATCATAGAACAAAGTCCACTGTAAATTATAGCATAACATAACATAATCCATAAAAGAACTTGGCTTGTAAGAGCACAGTACTAGCTGTCTGACTTTGGTCTTGCCAGCTGCATTTGTACCTTGAGGTTTTAGACCTCTTTACCTAACTCCTATTTGAACTTGCTGTATAAAGTAAGCACTTATTTCTGGAGTTCCTCAGCCTAGCAACTATCAGCCAGTGTTTTACACTGTTGAATTGGTTTGCTTTCTTGTTCTTTTGCTACTTCTATGTCACCTTTGGAAAAATTCAGAACAATAAAATTTGAAATTCCCTAACAAGTAGAAGTACAAACTGGAGGAAGGCTGCAGTGGCTTTTCTGCTTGTAATTATACTCCATATTGCACAAAACAGGTTAATGGACATCAAAATCTTTGTAAAAGTATTACTGTAAAACAGCAGTTTATTTTTAACAGCTCACAATTAGTGCTCAGGAACAAAGGTTGTTTATTATATAAAGTCAAAGCAACAGCTTTAAAGGGCACCTGAAAATGTGTGCAACGGTTCTTGGAGCAGGGAAGACATTCTCAAACAAGCTAAATGCTTGACTCCTTTTTCTGTGTCTGTTGCCAGGAAGAGATTGTGTTTTGAGACTTAAATGGTTGCATCTTCCTCATCGAAAGCACTTACTGAATACAGACCTCGCTTATTTCTCTTACCAGCAGGTGGAGCATCAGTTCATTTACTAGGAACAGTTACAGGAGAAAAAAATCTAGCTCAGATTATAACGTCAACAACTGCACCTGTGTGCTTAGTGAGGCTGGGAGAGGAGAACAGCACATGTCACTCCTCAGGGACCCTTGTAGCCATGAAATACACATGCTGACAGTCTTTCTCTTCAAAACTGGTCTTTCATACTGGCTTTGTCTTCATCTTGACAAGCACAAAGACGAAAGAAGTGAGGAGTAGTCAGGGAAGGTCAAAGCCTTTTCATCTCAGCTATCAGGATTTAAGTAACTGAAAACATTTTAGGATTTGATATCCTGAAAAACTCTTACAGTTAACTGTGAATTTTCCATGAAATTTAATCCAGGCTGTGGTTCATAGTTTTGTGAATATGAAAATAAAGATTTCTTAAAATGAGCATTCTGAACGAGCAGTGCTCTATCAGAAGGAGACTGCTTTGCTTTATTTTATCCTCAGGAAGGACCATGTTCTAGCACTGGCTCCCAGGGTATTTCATTTACTCAAGTCTTTGGGAGTAAAAGTTCTCTGGGGAAGTGAAGAGAAGGAGCAACCTAACCAAAGTTGTCCAGACAAATGAGCGTAGGTGCCTGATCCACTAGAAATGGGAATTTTGTCTGTCAGACAGCACCTGCATTGCAGCAGAGCAGTCGCTTTGTGAACATTACGAGACCTTTTCAAAGCTTGGAGGCTGTCAATAGAACATCAGTCGCTTCGGGCTTTCTCCCTCTGGTCGCCTGATTGCCTGAGCAGAGCTTGTTAGACACACACTGGATTCTGTCCAAGCAAGGCTCTGTGTGTGGCTCCTTTATACTTGGGCTGAGCAAGAGTAGCCGTCTTCTGATGGATGGCCTGGTATTAATCAAAGAGCCAGGATCGTTGTCAGCTAGCATCCTGTATCCTGAAGATGCTTAATGTAAATTCATGTCTGTAGCTTTTCTTTTTATAGGGTCATATTCCTTCAGAGTTAACTTGAAATTATGCAACCACGTTCTTTCCAGGACCTATTTATAGCTATCTGGATACAGGGAAAGCTGTTAGAGAGGCACTGCCAGGCTCTTCACTGTGAAAATTGCCCTATTTTATCTCTTTATTCTCTTATCATCAGTCTCCGTTATCTACTGCCTTGGCCTATCCAAAACACTTATCAGAACTCTTAACTGCAACGTTGTGAATTAAAAAGGATGTTCTGCCAATGTAAGGGAAGTGGGAATTAATGACCACTAATATATTCTTTGTCGGGTTTATCATTTAGAAATATCAGTGAAGTGGATGAGAGTAGTGATTTTTTTGTTTCCCTTTTAAGGTAATCTGTAAAATATTAACTGAGCAAACTGTTAAGAGAAGATATTGAAATATTTCAAATCGCACAAAGTATTTTAGATATCTTACCCTTGGAAACACTCCTTTATTCATTGTTAACTACTCTGAAACTATATTCTGTAGGAGCATTTTCTGTAGATTAGTAATTGTCCAGAACCTTATCTTGAGCAACAAAGCTGGCTCTTCACATGCCACTTCTGTAATCCTTTTCCAGATTTCAGAGAAGTTAAACTATTTCTGTAGTTTAAGGGCAGTACTCTGATACCTAGTCTAGTTTGCTCTTTTTACTTAAAGGTGGTGCTCTTTATCTCTTCCCTCCCCACTTGGTCAGCTAACTCCAACATATGTGGTGAACAGTTAACTTCCTTCATCGAGGTGTAGGGCATTACTGGAATGGCCCTTTTGCCATGTTATCTACAAGAATTGAGGCAACTGCTGGAAACTACCACGGATGAGTAAAAACATCGAGTAATGCATCCTCCTTTGTTTCTGTACAAATTGCGAAGTTTGTAGAGGAGTCTCCAGGCAACCACTGTGTTTGATGATTGTAAGAACAAAGATCAAAAGAAGTAATCAGGTTTTCTTGAAGATACCTTTCACTTTTCTGCAATTCAGCAATGTAAAACCAATATCCCTCAACTCAAAAGAAATGTAGCATGTCCTGCAGGAGTTAGGAGTTACGATGAAACTTCTGCACTTCTTTTGCATTGGCAAGGAGAGTATTTTGTGGAACTGATCTGTAACACGTTTCCAGATTCTAAAAAGAAATGAAAGCAAGTAATTCGTGCAGTAGACAAAATGATACTCACCACATCAGCATTGTGGAAGCGGAAGAGTTACACTTTTAATTTGTTGTATCTGTTGTTCTGGAGGAAACGAGAATTTGACAGCAGTTACAGATTTATTTTCCTATTGTGGGCTGGTGCCGAATTCTGTGCTGATTTTTTTTTTTTTCCTTCTGAAACTGGAAGTTTTATTTCATATTTAAAATATATTTTTAGTTGCAGTTCTCATATTGACGCCTCTGGCATGGTGTGTACATGCTGAAATAAGTGTTCTGGGCAGTTGGAAGCTGCTGGATGCCATCGTGTGGCAGGTTAAATCTTCTTATAAATGTGCATGTATTCACGTTATTACAGATAAATTTTGAGGAAGCAGGATAAAAGAACCCTTACTGTTAAAATGATGTCTGACAATCCTTGTTTCCATCCTGCCCTGCTGTAACATCCTATCCTCTAGCTGTGGGTTACTTTAGAGCTCCTTCTAATAGAGTGGTCTTGTAAGGTGGTGAAGTCAAATCTGGGAAAACATTTTAGGGAGAGGCAATATCTCTTCGAAAAGCAGTCAATATAGCTGGACAACACAGATAAGCTTTGACATGCAGTTCTTTCATCAGATCTAGCAAAGCAATACTGACCTTCAAACTAAACAGTTAAACATGCTTAAACAGTTGCTCAGTTTAGCTTAAAGAACTTTTCTGATCACTGCAGGTGAGGCATGTTATATGCATAATTATTTCTGAAGCATATAAATAAAGTCTCATTTCAAGAGTCTGAAATAAGATTTAGCTTGATTTCCTGGAGGCATGGCAAACAGGTTGATTTTTTTTTTTTTTTAATGGACAAAGCACATGTGAAAACTGCCTCGATGGAAATGATGAGCTGAACATTATCTCTATGGGGCAATATTGTGTAATTTTGTTAGCAGAATGTCTCTGTTGGCAAAACATTACTGTGACTTTGCTTTTACTTGGCAAGTTATGGAATTAAAAACAGAAACTTTCAAAATTGATTATTTTTTTCTGGATCCTTTGTAAAGGATATATATAAAGGGACTACAGGAAAGCTGGGGAGGGACACTTTGCCAGGGGGTGTAGTGATAGGACAAGGAGTAATGGCTTTAAATTAAAAGAGGGTAGATTTAGATTAGATATAAGGAAGAAATTCTTTACTTAGAGAGTGGTGAGGCACTGGTCCAGGCTGCCCAGAGGAGCTGTGGCTGCCCCATCCCTGGCCCAAGGCCAGGCTGGATGGGGCTGGGGGCAGCCTGGGCTGTGGGAGGGGGCCCTGCCCATGGCAGGGGGTTAGAACAAGGTGGTCTTGAAGGTCCCTTCCAAACCAAACCACTTTCTATAGCAAATAACAGTTGTAGAATGAATATGTTAATATAGCAGTCATCCTTTCCTCCATTTTTATTTTAATAATACCCTGAAGATGTTCCTTTTTGTATATTGGCTGTTGATCTTAAATGAAAAAATGGTGGTGTTTCTTTGTAAACACAAGGATTGGCTATTTCTTCTTCACTTCTGCAAAAGGTAACTGTATAGCAAATACATGGTGCATATCTACAATAAAACTGAAAGCTTTCAATGTTTACATCACTTGACAGGGTGTTGGCAGTAACTTGCAGAGCAGTTCCCCGTGCAACTCATCATTATTCACAAGTTTTCTGCAGCGTGGTTATGTAAAAGTTTTCCTATTAGGGGGATCCAATTTGATGTTATGCATCACAAAATGCAGAATTCACAAGTATTTATTTTTTTTATTCAACTTCTTGCTAATAGTCTCATCAAATTAGCATTCTAAAAGGGTGTCCTGATACCACAGGAGGTTGCACGAGTGGTGACCACCTTTGTTAATTTTGCTTTTTTTCCTCAGGGCTTGGTTTAGCATTCAGTAGTGCCTACAGTCTGGTGCGTATCCCTGGAAATCACACAATGTTGCCAAAGGTCACTCGTGTCAGGTATATGTTTAGACAAAAGGAAGCTTAAAAACATCATGCAAGGAAGAAAATACACAGTTAACATGGAAATGGGATCCAGCCAGTAGGTACTGTCTGGAATTTGCTCCCGAATGATTAATATTTTCTGAAATACAGTAATGGGAAAGTCTGTGGAAAGTGAGTCACAGCTAGTAAGGGTTTTTGTCTCACATATAAACTTTCAAAAAAACCCATATAATGCTTTGAATGTAGATAGAGAAGTAGAAACCTCAGTGTAGCATAAATATGGGCATTATGAATGAAAAATGATGGTAAAAACTCATCAGCAAACTAATCTTTGGAATGAATTTTTCTGTATTGTGTATGTTATCTGACATCAGGCAGCAGAGCATGAAAAATAAATCTGCTGCTTCAAATCTATTTGACAGTGATTAGAATTTTTCACTGGGAGAAGGAAAAATAGAAATCTGTAAAAGGATAAATAACTGAGGTGCCTTTATATTTTGCTGCCCTCATTTTCAAAGAGTATGGCTGTACAAAAACATCATGAATCAAAGGCCACTGCATTTGCTTTGGAATCAGTAGATCTGTATCCTATCTCTAGTTTTCCTGTAGAAGGCTGTGATTTAGTGGTAGGCAGATAAATAAACTGCCCAGGTGTCTGTTGGGAAAAAAAAGAAAAAAAAAAAAGATCAGGAAACAAAGAGTCTGGCAAGTTTCTAGAATGTGCAGATGGCAGTTTTCTGACAAAGCTTGTGCAGATACCCAGTAGCAGGAGAAATAAAAGGTAGAAGGCAACTAACTAAGGTCAAAATGAGAAGGAAATAGGAGTCTGGTCCTTGTGGGAAGAGCAGAAAGAGAGTAACGCAACATGAAAAGTGATGGAAAGGTGAATTCATACAGCTTACGAAACAGATATGATACTACAAGCAGCTATAAAGGAAGTTTGTAGGTACTAGAGAGGGAAAAAAAAACAAAACAAAACAAAACACAACAAAACATTTTCTTAAGTCCATTAGTAATAAAAGGCAGGCCAAGGGAGCTGGTGTGATGTTCAACAGGGAGAACCATTGATGGATAGTCTCAAGAATACTTTAAGTGCCTTCTCCCTCATCTGTAAAGTGATGACTGACTTAAAACTTAAGGCTACAGTAAGTTAGAGTACTTAAGGAAATGGTTCAAATTGTCTGGAACCGATGAAATTCATAGTGGAATACACTGAGGATGGTTGGAGCAATTGGCCCCATGGCACTCTTTAAGCGTTCGAAGGCTACAAAACAGAAAATAAAACAACTGATTTTAAAAAGCAGGAAAGGAGAAACTGGGGAATTATAGATCCATCAGTGTAACCCTCTAGAACAATACTAGGAAAAAATAATCAAAACAGCTATTTGTATGTATTTAGAATTTAGTAAAGAATTTAGTAAAGAGCAGAGCCAACATGGATTTACTGAGAGCAGATTGTGTCAAAGGAGAGCAGTTCCTGTCCGAGCAGTGTGACAGGCATTGCGAAATGGGGGGGGAATATGTCATAGAAGTCAACTGTGCAAATTTCTATTCTTCAGTATTTGCATCAGTCATTTGGCTATAAACAACAGCCCTCGTTAAGTTGTTGAATGATGCCAAACTAGAGAAGACTGCAAGGCAACTGGAAGAGATTTACCATATGGAATAGTGGTGACAAAATCGTGCAATTGCTTGAATAAGAAACAAAGAAGACGGAAAGGTTCTTTATTTTGACCAGAACAAGTAGGTACAGAAATAGAATTACGTGAGGAATATGCTGCAGAAGTAGATCTGGAGGTGGTGACACGGTCATGCTGTTGGAAGGAAGATGGACACGCTGAGGCATGCAGACGGTGCTGCTTTCCGCAAGGCACAGGTGCTGCTTATCTCTGATGAGTGCAGGTTGGGGTGCTGTGCTGTGCTGTCAAAAGGAGGTGAACAATCTGGAGAGAGACCAAAGGAACACAGCAGGAACGAGGAGAGGTCTTGAGAACAAGATCTGCAAAGAGTTGAGAGAACTGGAGCTGCTAAGTCTAGAGAAAACTATAGAGTTACACACACAGCAATGCCTAAATGCTGCAACGAAGAAAATGACGTGCTGTATGCCTATGATGGATCAGATGAGAAATATTATTTCTTAATTTTCAGCAAGGAAGATGAAGGGTAGATATTAGGAAAAGCTTAAGAGTACAAAAACTATAGAACACTTTGGGAATCTGCAGTCTGTTGTTACAGGGCATCATTGCTAGGTTGGGGAAATATCACCTGGTGCGTATCAGGTCAGGGGAGAGGTCATAACCTCTCAAATCCCCTTTTTTAGTCTTCAGGAATCTATAGGGATTTCAGGTTTATCGGACACGTGCCCTGCAGAGGTGGTTGGAGATGGGGCGGGCAGGGAAGGGCAGCTGCAATGCTTTGCCCCCAGACTTGGCTGTGGGCTCTGGAGTCCTGCCTGGGGTCCTGTGTTGCCTCCCTGGGTGTCCCAGCCTGGCAAACACGGCCAACATTTATTAGATGTTGTCTATAAGCACCTCCTCCATAAGTTGAAGGAGATTTCAGAAAATTTTTACTGTATTTTTAAGAAAATTACAAGGGCCGTGGGAACGTGCTTTCTCTTCCACTTTTGTCATATTTTAACTAATGAAAATTCCATCGTTTATAGTTGGTATAAAAGGAATATAACGATCCACAACAATGTGTTGGCCTTTGAAGTTATTGACTCTCGAGCTTAGTTCCCAATTACATGTGGAAGAGTTCTCTGAATGGAAGCAAAAACAAGCAGAAGATTTCATTTTTGTGCGCCTCTAGTTTTTAAAAAGAGATTTGAACCCATCCAGCATTCAGACACTATTGCAAAGAAGCGGGGAGCAAATGTCTTCAGAGGGAAGCCAACTATTTTCAGGAGTACTTCAGTGGAACAGTTCTGGAGCCAAGAATAGCAGCAGTGATTGTGCCGTGGTGGTGAAGTGGCAGCGATTTGGAGAGCGCAGCCAAACCTTTAAAGAGACATCGGCTGCGTACGGTCCCGCGTGAAGGGAGAAAGCTGCCGGGATGAACACCTGACAAGAATTGAGACAGCACATTTAAAACGTGCTGCGTTTGCTGTGTGATTAGTATGTATTTGGGACAGACCGGAGGAAGAGAAGGGAAATGAGGAGGGGAAGTAGTTGAGAAGAGCGTACTAGACGTACTGGAAGGTTGTGTATAAATTGTCCTTGGAGATTTTTGTGTGCACCCTGATAAAAGTTCCCCGCGTGTGCTCATGCATAATTTGTGGTGCTGTGTGGGGCCCGGCAGTGCGAGGCTGTTCCCCCTTGTGCTCAGGGTGTGTTGGAGGGGTGAAGGTCTCTGGGTGGCTTTGGAGATCTCCCCCTTGCGCAGGAGGCAGAGCGAGGTGTTGTCTGGGGCAGTTGCTGCCTACGTTTATAAACAGCCAGGGCCCTGATTAATATGCTCTCCTGTTGGCTGCCTAGATCTCTTGGAGATAGAGGCAGGGAAGTAATTAAGCGTCTGGCAGCGGGCCAATACACATATGGGACTTGTTCTGAGCGCTGCGGCTCTGCCCGCTCCCCACCGCCTGAGAGGAGGAGGAGGAGGAAGATGGCGAGGAGGAGGAGGAGGGTGGTGAGGAGGAGGAGGATGGCGAGGAGGAGGATGGCGGCGGGAGGCAGCGGCGCAGCGCCTCAGCACCACGCGCCCGTGCTTTTGGCTGACTTTCAAAACCTGAAGAAAAGCGGCCGGGGCGCTAATTGTAGCTGGGTCCCGAAGTGAAAATGTTTTGTGACAGTTGCGAGAATTTAAAGAGGAAGGAAGATCGGTTTAGTGTCAGCTGCAATTAGATAATCAAAGCTTAGAACTGCGGCTCGGCTGGTAGCTGGCCCCGCAGCCGAGCGAGGGGCCGGGAGGCTGAGCCTGCCGAGGGCACGGCCCGAGCCAGCGGCGCTGAGGCCCGGCCCGGCGCGCAGGTTGTCTGGGCGCTCGCTGCATGGAGAGATTTTCTTGGCAGCTCTACAGGATGAGGCTCACACTGTGCACAGCCGACATATTGAAGCACAGAGCCCCGGAGAACGTAGATGCAGGAGCGGGAACAGCTCTGCACACAATGTAGCGTCTCCTAGGATGGTTGGGCGGCTCCTTTCTTCAGGTATTTTATTACCCATCAGCCCTTTTTAGAGCCAAAGGGGGAGGAAAAAAAAAAAAAAGTAACCCTAACCCTGAGAAAATAGCATCTGCTTCTGTTAAATCAATTTATTACATAACATTTCAGAGAGAGAGCAGCAGCGCGGCGTCCTAAGCTTTTGGCTGCATTTCAGGTTTGATAAAATGGCGTCTTCACAGCGAGCTGCTTGCTAAAGATCCATTGCAGCGAGCAGAAAAATGAAACGACTCGGTGTTTGCTGCTGCTGCTTTGTCTCGAAGAGCTAGCGTTTAGTGCAGTCTCTGCTAATAATGTGAATGTTGTTTATTTTGTGCTTGTTTTCTTAATGCATTTAAAAGGTTTCAGCATCAGAGGAAATGAGCTGCATTTTGATGTCGTAGTGCAGAAAATTAAAACAGGCTAACAGGCTTTCCCACTCGTGTACTTAACCGTGGCTTCGTTTTAAAATAAAGCTGTTTTATTCTATGCTTCCATCTTTTGTCTGTTTTTCCAGATTATGTATGCTTTTCAGGATTTCAGCTTCATAACACATAGGAGACTTGTAAGTTAGCTTTGTAAGTTACTTCAAATAGATGACAGTTCCTAGATTTGTCCTCAGTCTCAGACAGTGAATGCATAGAGCTGAATGTGGCAGGTAACCTTAAATGTTAGCACCACAATTGACAGATTTTCTACTTCATTATATTTCATTCTTCAGAATAGATGCCTGTGTCATTTTTTTCTTTCTTTTATAAATTTAGCCTACATTTGATCTAATGCTTCAATATTTCTGGCAATTCCTATTAAACTGAGAATTACAAAAATTCATTTATAGTCTGTTTTAAAGATCATCTCCCGTTAACTTGAATTGAAAATTAAACTATTTATTTCAGATGAAGAAAGCAATGTGTCCTTTATTCTTGACTTCCTGCTCAGAATCACTAAACTTTGTGTGATGATTACAATCCCCAGTCGGACTGTCACAAGCCTCGGGGATTTTTTTTTCTCTCTCGCATGTCAAAGCAAAGAACAACACCGTCTGTAAGCTGTCATTTGTGCAGAGCAGAACGAGCCAATGAATCTGGTGGTTGTTATGCTGACTAAAATGAATAGAAAAATAAAACTAGTAATAGGAAGGGGGTAGTCTGTTTTGTTCATCTGATTTTAAATCAAATCTAATACATATCATATGGCTGTCATTAAAAATTTATCCCAGGCTTTGCCATTTCGCACCATCTCTATACTTTGGCTTGTAAATCAGCTGAATGTTATATCATAGCTGAGGATGCATAATTTTACTGCATACTGTTCAAACTAATTACAGTAATGGAAGTTATGAAGGTAGAGTTACTTTTAACTTAGCTGAAAAAAATGAAAAGGAATATTATAATAAACAACGTTTTTAGAGAAGGATCAAAGTGTTTGCCTTTGTGCAGGCCAAGTGTTTTGCTTTTCAAAGAAATGCATGCATGCAACAGTTCCTCACATTTCAGTCTACTCATACTTTACATTTGTAATCTGTGTAAACATTAACCTGATTTTGCAACTAATTATTTCTATTATCAAACACGGCTAAAAACGTTTTCTATTTTTAAGAACAGCTGAATTGAAATTTGTAAAGCATGCTGGCTGCAGTGCCTACCACCAGCAATCTCCCCCCATCTTGTTATATTATTTAGAGGAAAAAAAAAAAAAAAAAAAGAAAGTCATACTTATTGGTAACACTGATCTACCTGAAAAAGCTTTGCATTTCTCAGGTAGTCTGTATTCTTGCAATTTGACAGAAGTTGTGTGTTTAAAACAAATTTGAGTTGTTAATCTCAGTATAAGATTAATTTTTCATTCCTGATTGCTGGAGATTTTTTTTTTAATCAAGGGAACTCTATTTTGTAAAAGATGCATTATTAAGATTTTTCAAACAGAAAGTACTAATTTAAAAATCAATTTGACTTTGTGGTGTACCAGAACTACAATTTGCTGACATAAAATACCTGTGGTTCCTGTTCGTAATGCTTTGTTTAAAATCTTTCATAAGAAGGATAGAAATGCTTCTGGTAGACTGCAGTGCTTTGTTTCAGATCTTTGCATGAATAAAGAGGAACTGATTCTTAAGAACCAACACTTTAATGGTTTTCCCGTTTCAGTCTTAACAGCTTATAAAATAAAATATTGGCAATTTGTATGAAGACTCGGTTTCCTAGAGAGTTGGAAGGAATTTGTGTTCAAAAGAAACCCCAAACAAACAAAAAAAAAATCCCCTAGATTTAATCATATAAAAATATTTTCCTTTCATCATTTTTTCTATTTGTGTAAAATCCTTATGGATTAAGTAGGACCTTGCTACTCTATGCTTATTTATTTTATAGAAATGAACTACTTTTAGTCTGGAGAAAATGGAAAAATATCTTTTGGGTATTTGTTTCTAGAGACAAAAGTATAAAAAAAAATTACTTTCTTCAGGACCAGTCTGTGGTTGAAGTCTGTTATCTGCCTAGCAGTAGAGTCACAGTCTTGCAGCTGCATGTTTGTTCCGTGATTTTTATTTTTAATCTGCCCTGTTTCTTACTAGTATTATAGCAGCAGCCTTTTGGTGTTAGAAGCAATTGTTCCAGTACCTATTCAGAGACTGTGAAGCAATTGTTTCTGAAAAGCTCTTACTCTCTGAGGCTTGAAGTTATTTCCAAGGAGCTCTTGCAGGTCATTTGTGTAGACGGGTTGTTAGCTATGTGGTAGCCACTGTCATGTTTTAACACACAAGAAAATCAAGGTGGAGTTTCAGACCCCAGGAGCTAAAGTGAAATACCTAATGCTGGTTACTGAAGGAGCTTTTGGGGGCAACTTCTATCCTGGATCTGCAAGAAACTACCTTTGAGTACGTTTTTCAGTTTTGTTGTTGTTGTTTTTAACTTGATAGTCCTATTGCTGTAGAGGTTATACTGGAAGGGGTTGGATTTAGGTTTTGCTTGGCTTTTGAGCACATTACTTGTGAAAGCTGCCAGCACAATACTGCTGACTCCAGATCAGGGACCGAGGAACACAGGTACACTGCTGTTAACGGGAGTACTTATTTTATGTCATCTAACAGAATTATTTTAATCCTTATCAGAGTAACCACTTTCAGATTAGTCAGTTGTTATTGTTGGGGCATAATCTGAACCTCAGTAAAAGGAACAATGCTGTTAGAAGGAAGCAATTATTGCAAACCCTTGAAAAGTGAAGGGCGTTTGATCTGCGTGGATGCTGCTTCCTGAGCCAAACTTGGTGTTTGTGTGATGCTGTCTGGAGTGATGGGCTTAGCCAAGCTCAGGTACCTGGCCATTTGCTATATTTTAATAGGGCCATCTGTTGGTCTGTGTAGTTCTTTCACATCATAATTTTGTTTGTTTGTTTGTTCGCTGGCAGCTCTTCAAAATCCCACTATCTCATATAATGAATGGTTTTGCTCCTTTGAATCTTTCACAGCTTTGTCATCTTCCTCTTCTGTTCCCACCCCTTCCCTTTACATTCTATCACTTCAATGCTTTCATACTTGTGCATTGCTTTAACTACCATCTTTGTTTAAAAAAGAAAAGAAAAGGTTAATCAAGCAGCTGCCTTTGATTTCATCTTGTTGGTCTTTGTGTCACCTCAGTGAGTATCGAGCCATCCTGCACTGTGCTGTTGACCTTTCTCCATAAACCTGCCCTGCACACAGACTCTCGCTTGCCTTGGGCAGCACCGCTGTTCTCCCAGGCACTCACACGTGTACCTGAGGTTTCAGCTTTGACAAGACCCTTTTATTGAAAGTATGTATTTCAAGGCACTTTTAAATCTTTTTTGACATGTCTGAAACATACTGCTGAATCTCACCACCCACTGTGTTGAAAAAATCTCACATAACTCCTCTTATCTGATTCCTTGGTTACCTGAACTTCTTATCTTCTGGCCTTGGCTGCTGCAGCTTTTTTCCTTTGTTCATTTGTGCTCTGCTAAGAATGCTGCTTGGCTCATATTTCTGACCCTGTTGACCCATTTTAAGTCATTTCACAGGCTTCCTTTCACCTTCCATGTCTTATCTGGGATTCTGGTCTCTATTTAACACCTGTATAGCAAACCTAGATTATCAGGTAAATTTTCAACCTTCTTCCTCAGCTCTGTAACCAGTCAGTTTTGTCCAGGAGCAATGTGATGCTTTCTTCCTTTCTAGCCATTGCATGTAGGGGCAGGAATCCAGGTCAGTCCAAGTGGCTGGTTCATATTCTCTGTAGGATTTGTCGTACAAATGCCAATTATTTAGCTCTTTCTGTGAAACACTAGGCGTTTCCTGGCATCGTAAGAAGACAGGTGATGAGCTAAGACTGTTTTCCCTTCCTTTCTTTATCACGCATACTTTTGTTACAATTGATTTAAAAAAAAAAAGATGCAATCTGTCCTGGTTTAGTGTGTTCTTTCTTCATCTTGATAATCTGCATGAGGCAACTGAGTAATCACTGCTCTTGCTTGCACAGCCACAGGTGAAACGTGTGAATAATGAGACTTTGTCAAAGAGAGAGCGCTTTTTCTATTCTTGGAACCATTTTTTCACAGTGTTGGAATACCTTTAATTGGAAGCAGTTAGAGGAGCTAATCACACCAAAATATTTGTGATTCAAATCAATGTATATTAGTCATCCACTGTTAGCAGCTTATTTGGGAGGTTTGTTATATACATCTTACTCTCAAAACAGTCATGCACTTCTTATTCAAATCTAATCTAGACTAATTGATCATAAAAATAAGTCATGTTTCTGCAGATTTACAGCAAGTAAAAATAATTGACATCTGAAATTTGTAACGTGTATGTGTATGCAGTTTTCTCCCTTCTTTAGATAGCCAGTTAGGAGAACTGTTCTGCAGATGGCCTCCAGTATGTATGCCTAGGATCAGACTGAATCCCTTGCAATAAAATTCCCATCAAAAGAAACTAAAAGGAGTAATCTGTACTAAAAATCCTTTGTAGAGAGCAACTGGGATAGAAACTAAAAGCAAAAACTTGACTAAGCTTGAGTTCTTACCATGAGAATGGTTGTGTCTTTCTGTTTAACTTTGCGCCCTGGCAAGCAATTAGAGGTTTGAGAGTTTTTAAAAATTGTTTGGATTAGCACCTACATTTGATGATGTGGGAGGTGCTCTGAATAGACTGTCTTCTGAAGATGTGTAATATAATGTTAGTTTTCACTGGTTTGGGGGTTGGAATTAGGGCTGTATGTGCAAGTTAAAAAGCATGTTTAAACCCCTTGTAAATCCTTTAAGAGCGAAGTTTCTTAACAAAGCTGTTATTAAGAAATGCCTATGTTCTCTGCTAAAATGTAAGTTGTAGTAATGGTGTTTAAATTTATAATTGATGCTGTATAGTGAAGATGGCTGTCAGTTTTTGTTCCTTTATTTACAGGAAGGGTTGAAAACCTAAATTAATTGTGTTGGGGGGGGGGGAGGACGGGTGTGTGCATATAATGTCTAATGGTAGACAGACATTTATTTTTATTGGATGTTCTTTGTTTCTCTGAAGAATGAAAACAGTAAAATAATGAGTCTTACAGATCTTCTATGTTTTCTCCAAATTCACTTTTTAGATTTTTCGTGTAGGCTTAGTGTATTTGCTATCTGTATTTATTGTCTATTATTTTAACTAGTATACCAAGAAGTTAAAAATATTTTTACTGCTCTGTTCTAAAATGGAATTAGCCCATTATTTTAATTGAGAATTTTGTCAGATTAAAACAAAACAAAACAAAAACAAACAAACAAACAAAAAACTAAATATGAGCATGGTAGTTTGTAGTGGAAAAAGTTACTGTATTATATTAGAAACTGCGCTCCAAATTTTAGCATGATTTAGACTTCAGTGCAGAGCTCATCATTACTGCTAGTGATGTAAAACAGTATTTAAGAGCGTGTTTTTGTAGTACTTGAACAGTGGACTCATTTTCAACCTTATCGGATCCTTTCAGATCTCAGTCACAGTGGATTGGGAGACCATTATGAAAATTCCCACTGGGGACAGCAGCCCACTTTCAGGAGTGAAGGCAACTGCAGCTGGGATAAAGTGATAATAGACAGGACTGACAAGGAAGCGTGGCCTTCCATCACAGGAGCTGAGACTGAATCTGCCTCAGAATGTACTACAGACACTGACTCTGCCTCCAACTGTGGCTCAGAGAACAGTAGCATGGCTACAGGGAGTGCCCAAGGCAACTTCACTGGACATACAAAGAAAACTAATGGCAATAATGGCGCCAACGGAGCACTCGTCCAAAGCACTTCTAACCAGAGTGCCCTTGGAGCTGGTGGAGCAAACGGTAACGGAAACTCGGCCAGGGTGTGGGGGGTGGCTGCAGGCTCCGGCTCTGGCCTAGCTCACTGCTCTGCCAGCGGTGGGGATGGAAAGATGGACAACATGATTGGAGACGGTAGAAGTCAAAACTGCTGGGGTGCTTCCAACTCAAATGCTGGCATTAATCTTAACCTTAACCCTAATGCCAATCCAGCTGCCTGGCCTGTACTCGGACATGAAGGAACTGTGGGAGCAGGCAACCCTTCCAGTATTTGCAGTCCAGTCAGTGCCATAGGTCAGAACATGGGCAACCAGAATGGGAACCCAACAGGCACCTTAGGTGCTTGGGGAAACTTGCTGCCGCAAGAGAGCACAGAACCACAAACGTCCACTTCTCAGAATGTGTCTTTCAGCGTACAACCTCAGAACCTTAACACTGATGGACCAAATAACACTAACCCCATGAACTCTTCACCAAACCCTATCAATGCAATGCAGACAAATGGACTGCCGAACTGGGGGATGGCTGTTGGTATGGGGGCCATCATCCCGCCCCACCTGCAAGGCCTTCCTGGTGCTAATGGAACATCAGTTTCTCAAGTCAGTGGGGGCAGTGGTGAAGGAATGGGCAGTTCAGTATGGGGGATGTCCCCCAGTAATCCTGCCACAGGAAACAGCAATTCTGGGTTCAGTCAGGGGAATGGAGACACTGTGAACTCAGCATTAAGTGCTAAACAAAATGGATCCAGCAGTGCTGTGCAAAAGGAAGGAAACGGAGCGAGTGCGTGGGATTCGGGGCCTCCTTCTGGCCCTGGGGTACTAGCGTGGGGCAGGGGCGGTGGCAACAGCGGTGTTGGTAGCATGCATTCTGGAGCTTGGGGCCACCCCAACCGTAACGCCAGTAACGGTGTAAACGGTGAGTGGGGCAAGCCCCCAAACCAGCATTCCAATAGTGACATCAACGGGAAAGGATCAACGGGGTGGGATGGCTCAAGTGTTACCAGTCCGAATCCTGCCATGCAGCAGGGCAATGAACAAATGAACTCTTGGGCCAAAGCTGCAGCATCTGGCACCACAGCTAGCGAAGGAAGTAACGATAGCGGTGGAAGTCAAAATGAAGGCAGTACTGGGAGGGAGGGGGCTGGAGAAGGCAGGAGGAGAGATAAAGGGATGATAGACCAAGGGCAAGTTCAGTTGCCAAGAAATGACCTTGACCCCAGGGTCCTGTCCAATACAGGGTGGGGACAGACCCCTGTAAAGCAAAACACTGCCTGGGAATTTGAAGAGTCCCCAAGGTCTGAACGAAAGAATGACAATGGAACGGAGGCCTGGGGTTGTGCAGCTACTCAATCTTCAAACTCAGGGGGGAAGAACGATGGGTCCATCATGAACAGTACAAATACCTCTTCAGTATCTGGGTGGGTCAACTCTCCACCTGCAGCTGTTCCAACAAATACAGGTTGGGGAGACAATAACAACAAAGCACCAAATGGCCCAGGGGGATGGGGAGAGTCAGCAAGCTCTACTACTGTTAATAATGCTGCTGCTGCCAAAAGCGGCCACGCTTGGAGTGGGACCGCAAATCAGGAGGACAAATCACCTACCTGGGGTGAACCTCAGAAACCCAAAACTCAAAACTGGGGAGATGGACAGAAATCAAATCCAAGCTGGACTTCAGGAGGTGGAGATTGGACAGATTCGTCATCTGTTCCTGGACACTTGGGTGATGGGAAGAAGAATGGATCTGGATGGGACTCTGACAATAGGTCAGGGTCTGGTTGGAATGATTCCACAAGGTCTGGGACCAGTGGGTGGGGAAATGGCACAAACAGCAAGGCAAATACAGGTACAAGTTGGGGGGAATCGTTAAAGCCAGGCCCCCAACAAAATTGGGCTAACAAACCCCAGGACAACAATGTGAGTAACTGGGGAGGAGCTGCTTCTGTAAAACAGACGGGGTCGGGGTGGGTTGGTGGGCCGGTGCCAGCCAAACAAAAAGAGAACTGTGAGGCAACTGGCTGGGAAGAGCCATCTCCACCGTCCATTCGCCGCAAGATGGAAATCGATGATGGTACCTCAGCTTGGGGCGACCCAAATTACAACAACAACAAGACTGTAAACATGTGGGATAGAAATAATCCTATAATTCAGAGCAGTACCACAACCAATACCACCACCACTAGCACCATTATCAACACAAACATGGTTGAACCTCAGCCATCGCACCAGTCAAGTGCCCAGCCGAACCGGTCCCCGCTGCTTGGTCCAGGTATGAAAATAGTTTTATAAGCTACGTTATACCAGTTCCATTATTGCTGAATGCTGTCTAGCCTGATCACTGTGTAATTGTGCATTAGAGAGAGAAACCCTGTATTTGTGTCATAGCATAAATGCATTCATTTACTCTGAGGCAGTGTTAACAGTTAACAATGCTGTTACCTTAAGTTCAAATACCTTATTTTTAATTCTTTATATAGACATGATACAGGCAAGGGATTTTCTGTTTCTCTAAATTTCTGTTGCTTTTAATGATCTTTTTGCCAGTGCTGCACTGGTGTATGTGAGAATAACTGAAATGTGCTTACAGCAGGTCCCAATGAGCAAATCTGGAAAACTGCGTATCTAAGTGAAACCAGTTGACTGTACCTTTTTGCAATAGAAAATGTTTTAAAAGTAGGACCAGAAAGGAATTTGGCTGGCTGCACAATGCGTGTAAGAAAAGCTTTAAACAATATCTGGTCAATAAAGCTCTGCAACCTGAGCTTGTTGATCCATATTTATTTTGTCAGGTGTTCCATGGTTAGTTAGCACCTTCTTTTAATTCAGCCATTTGAGAGCTCCATGTCTTTTTGCTAACCTCTCTTCTCTTGTCTTCTGTTACTATTAGTCAGTCTTTGTTCTTGTTTAGACACTAAGCATCTGTTTCTTTTCTACCAACCATATCTCTTGGCAGCAGATGTTTTTTAACAGTTGTATGAATCCAGGCTGATGCTGTTTCTCTGTCTTCTGTTTGTTGTCTTTTATGAAGAAACAGTTCTCTTCCGTACTTCAGGTCTCAAGCACGGAGAGTATCCTGGATTTTTATGATGTTCTCATAAAGCTGGATTGGTTAAAGATGTTAACATTCAGGGTGGCTGGGAAGAATTAGTCTACCTTTAGCTCTGTTCCAAAGACAAGGTTTTTGAGCATCCGAAGAGTATAAGAATTTTTCTAATCAAAACCAAGGTACTTGTAGACAAGCAGCAAGGAATGAAAATTGGGGGGGGAAGAGAAAAAAAGTGTTTAGGAGGGAGGTATTTAAATAAATGTCACTAGAAGCCCTGCTCTATGTCACGACCACAGACTTCTCAAAAGAAACCTAATCTTGCAGTGCTCTTAAAAATTCTTCATCTGATTTTGTGTCCAAGTTTTTGTTTCGTCTTGGTCGTGGCTAAATATTGACTTTTTAACTGTGCTTTTCTCCAAGTGGGATTTGTTCCACTTCTCTTATTTCCATCGTTTTTCTTTGATGTTTTGAAATAATTCAAACTTACTGTAATGTCTGTATAAAAATAGTCTTGCGTTCCTTTCTCTGGTCAAATATTTTAATAGTTGAGGGTATCTATTTTTATAAAATAAAGTGTGCTCCAGATAGAGAAATCTTTAAAGAGATTTGTACACAGCCAGTCTAACGTAGTTATTTTATAATTTGCTTGTTTTCAGTTTACATCATCCGTATTTAAACCTTCACCCATGAAACCGACAACACAAATTTCTGAATTTTAGTAGAGGCGTCTTTTTTTTAGTGTTTTTGTTTGTTTTCTTTTTTCCCCCCAGTAAGCTGACTTTTGGATAATTACATATGTTTTTAAAACTGTTCGTGTACAGTGATGTGTCATTAATGCTATTCAAATAATTAACACCTTGCAGAGGAAAATTCTCTGTTCTGAGTCCTTCAGATTGTGAAAATGGAATTTCAAAACTGGTGTTAATCTTCAGGGGTTACCTCTGGAGACTAGATGGTAGCAAAGGAAGGGTTTCTTTGAAGTAATATGTTTATGCAGTCAGAGAACAGCTTATTTATTTGAAGTGATCCACTCGAGATAGCACACGGCTAGGTTAAAATGACATTATTGTGCATCTTGCAAACATTTCCATTACAAATATCCTAAGGTATTAAACCAAAACAACTCGCAGAATGTACTGAAGATTGTATGCAAGAAAGAGGATAAATTTAAGTGAGGACAATTCAAAATACAGTTCAGATATTCTTAAAAGTTATCAAAGGCATAAGTTGTCCGTTGCATATTTTTGCCTACATACGGTGGTGTGTGTGTGCATGGATATAAGAGCCCCACGTGGAAATGTTTTGAAGGTCTATCACCGAATCTGCAAATGAGCAGAAGCTAGGTACTGCCCTCTGTGCCTTTGTGTGCTATGACCAGCTTTACTTCTGGCTGTGCCTGAGAGGAGCTACTCTTCCCACACAGAAAGCAAAAAAGAGTGCAATTTAAAATGACCCTATTTACTTCCCAGAGTGAGAAGACCTATTTTTAACACTGCATATAGCACGTAGCAGCTTTTGAGCACTATACTATAGATGTGTGTTGAAATTACACAGACCTACAACACCTGCAAATTATAGAATTATCTATGACATTAAAAAAAAACAACAACAAACCACCACACACACACAAAAGCAAGTAATGAATGGCTTTCCTACATCATGAGCAGACATGGTCTTACAGTCTGTTGTCGCACCATTTAACCTAATTTTTTCATACCTCAATTTCCTGTCCCATGGGACAGGGAATATGCATTTCCAGCCTCTGCCGTAGGGGAAACTAGAGTCTTGAAGCCAGGAGACTTCTGTAAAACAAAGCCAAATTTTATCCAATAGCAATTCTTTTCCGTGCACAGTATTTCTGTGTAAAACCTGACTGTATAATTAAAGGCCATGCCATAGGGCACAGATAAGTGCTCATATAAAATCTTCCAGCACTTGAACTTAGCAGTTAACATTGGCATTTCATCATCTACGAGGCTCCTGACATGCTTTGCCAATCATTTTTATCATTTACTGTTATTCAGGGAATTAGGGATGCTGAATTCTGTTCCTGTATTGCTGCAGAAGCCTGTTGGATAGCTGTAAGATGGCACAGTCACACATACCGCAAGCAAAGTGGATTTTAATTTCACTGCGCAGCTCTAGTGAATGGTTCTCCAAGCAGCAGCAGTGCCTTTAGAATTGTGCATTTATACTATGTTAGTTTAGAAATGGGGGCCAAGTCACAGTCTTGTTATTCACATTGTCGCCCATCCTCAGAAGTTCTCAGAATTCTTTGAGTGCAGAACTTAAAAGCTATTGATGGGAAGCAGATGTTGGTACACACTTGATGAAATGCGTAATGCTCTGAGGAGTTTCTATTGTAAATAAAAACACACAAAAAAGGGGTGGATAATGTAATGAATATACTCCTTTCTGGTTTGGGGAGCTTCCTCCCAAGCCACTGATGAGTTATTTAGAAAGACGAGCAGAAGTGACAAAAAGTTCTGCAAATGGGGATGAGTGAACAAAGGGAGATTTTTGGATCCCAAACACCAACAGCTCTTTCCTCCAAATGCTAAGAAGTGGGCTTGATGCATTCCTGTTAGATAGAGGAGAGGTACCAGATAGGTGGAGACTGGCAGGGTTCCAACAGATGGTCTTCCATCCGTGAAACAAAGCCAGCAGAAGGAAATATGGTCTTCCTTGTGGAGATTGTATGTCAAAAATTAAGGTCTTTGTGGTTCCTAGAGAGCGAGCAGCTCCACCTTTAAAATCCGAACAAAGTATAAATTATTTTCTCCGTTTCTTTTATAATTTTGTGCCATTGTGTCAGTAGCAACTTCAGTGCCACTCTTAACGTGTGATTTACACAAAACAGAAAATAGAAAGAATGCATTTTTTTTTACTTTGCACTTTCATCACAGTGGACATGAAACCAGATCAGCTTTGAGCTCCTTTAGGCTGCTCATGTGAAAACCTAAAATCCTGTGGTGTGCACTCAGCCTTCCAACAATTAAGTACTGGGGGACAGCTAGGTGATCCTGAGAAACCTGTCCTCTGCTCTCACGCAGGGATGATCTCGTTGCTGACAGCCAAATAAGAGCTTCCCTAATGCTGAGTAATGCAAGAAAGCATTGAGCTCCACTGCCTGAACTGGAATACCTGTTAGGAAAGTAGGACGTGAAAGGTTGAGGGTTACAGGTGACTATTAAAAACATCTGTAACCTTTCCTTACACACGTACATGTATGAATGAATACACTGCTAGAGCTAATTTATTTTCTTTTATAAGCAGACTAATGAGTGACTATTTAGTAAACAGTTTCATTTTTCTGTCTGTTATCTTCCTTTTTCATCTGCATAAGGTTCTGATATTTTGGTTTGCCTTTATTGTAGTCGTACACTGGTATTTATCACGGACCAAACAACCTCAAGAAAAACAAATTCTGTCATCCAAATGGCTATAGGGTTATTTTGAGGGAAAACAACTGCATCCTGCCATAACTTAGTTAACATTTCACTTTCCCTTGAGGATTTCCTGTTGGCAGAGGCCCAATGTTAATTATGTTTTTATTTCTATAAAACAAAACTCTGCCAATGTGGCCATATTTATTACTCACTGCGATCTCTTTGTTTCTTGCAGTTCTAACAGTTTTAAAAGTTCCGTATTAAAGCCTCACTTTCTTGCCAAGGTAGCTGTTAGCAGAGCTTATCCTGCTGCAAAACAACATTCATGCGGATCTGTTTGTTGCTTTTTTTCTTGTGTTTTTTGTTGGTGGTGGATTTTTGTTTTTTTAAAGCATGAGGCTTTTTCTTAAGAAAGCCTTACATGCATCTTATTTTCATAAAGAAAATTGTGAGAATTTTTGAAAATTTGAAGACTGGCTCAGATTTGAGACCATCACGAAGGTGTCTTCCTTCCAAACAGCTGTGTAAAGGAGCTTGAAAGTAGCTTTCTGTGTTCGTTCAGCCCACTACGATGCCATTTGCAATCTGCTCGTGTTGGGTAATGTGGAGCGTTGGAAAGCTTCGTGCTCCTGGAGGCAAGCTGCTTGGACTGCAGATTCTTTGAACTAATATTCCACCCATGTCTGTTTCGAATATGAGGCACACTAGGTTGTTGTAAAAATCAAGGAAAAACCTCATTTAAAAGAAGGTAGGCTTCTGGACAATAATAAATATGAATTATTATATTACATAAATATATTATTTTCTCTTACCTGTAGAATTTTGCATCATCCATTTCAAAACATATCAACCTTTTAAAGCTTTTAAAATAAAGCCACGTAGAGACATAAAAAGGTAGCATAAAGATAATAACAAAGTGAGTACCTACCTTGGAGGGAAAAACAGCTCCATAAATGGTAGCTACTCGGGCATTTATGTAGAGGCTAATTTTTGTTGTGCACAACCTAGCTCTCTAGCACCATTCAGGTTTTATTTACTGATTTCCTTCGCTTAATACGATGTATTAAGACAAATCTGAAAACTTTTGTTTAATACATTTAGCTTGTTTATGTGTACCTGCAAGCGTTATCTTTTAGTAAAGGCTAGTTCCCTCATTATTTGTAATCCCATCTTATTTACTGCTCAGCGCACTTAAAGCACTTAACTCAAAATAACTTGGACGTTGCACGTCTGTGATCTCTTTAATCAATGTTGTTGGATTTCTAGTAAAGAGCATCAGAAGGACCGGTTCTTTTGAATTTTTTAGTTTAAAACCTAGTACGCTTTGCCTTTTCCATTTATGAATTTTGTTTTAAGGTTGACTTCTTGAATTGAATTGCTTAAAGTATTACCAGTATGTTTTGCAGGGACTCAGGGGAATATTAGTGTTCTGCAGCCTCTGCATGTTGTACTCCAGTTGGTGCTCCAGAAATGTTTTGGGTTTTGGTTCATGTGCCTGCGGTTACTTGTTTTCAGATGTCAACATGATTGAATCCATGCAGTTACAAGGTTGGCTCCTGAGTACTAAGGCAAAAAATCAGATAAAAAAATCCTTAAATTAATTTGACATAAAGATGCAAGCAGTAAGCTTGAACAAGTGTGTTAGGTGAAACACCAAGGGAAGTATTCAGGTTAAGTAGTGGTTCACCTACATGCACACACGTTTGGGTGCTTATCTTTTGTACACATTTTTAAAATGAACCAGAAGTTTCAGCAGGGCTAATACAGCTTAGAGCAGAACACAGCATTTCTGCTTTAAATGAAAACCTGCTTAATAAAACAGTGAAATTGGGGTTTGGTCAGGAATATGTTTTAAAACACGATGAATCTCGCTGGTAGCAAAGGAGCTTTATTAAGCTACGTGTTCCTGAGCATGTAGGCTTTGTTTGGGTATGGTTTATGTCATGTACACTTTTATCATTAGATGAGAGAACTTTAGTTGCTTTAAGAAGTGGAGCCTAAAATAAATAATGCAATACAGTAACGCTGCAGTGGTGAACAAGTATGAGTCCACAATTTGAAAGGATTTTTTTTTCCACTGCTAGTCACTATTCAAATTGTTTTTGGAGGTATATTTTGCTTGCAGTTTCTAGTAACAAAATTTCTGTTGAAATTGGTAAATTGTGCAAAGACTTGTAGCAAGCCTGCTCAATCTGTTGCTTAATGAAACGTTATTGCTTAGACAGTTTAATCTATTTCAGGATACTCTTAAGCTCTTCTGTGGTGACTTCCTTGCATTGTATACCTTCTTTAGTTATTAGCTGGTATAGAAAATCTTAAGTTTCTTCTCTTTGAAGCTTTCTGGAGTATTTTTACAGATAGCACTGGGGAGCAAAAAAAAAGAATAATGCTGCAGCAAAGTAGGCATCTAGCCCTTAAGTTATGAAATCTGTTTAAAAAAAAAAAAAAAAGTAATGATACTCTTTTTTTGAGTAGCAGTAAAACCAGTTTTCCTTCTTAAGCAGATCTGTTTCCATTTTGTGAGCCAGAAGTTACAGATCTGGCAGGGCCATCGTTTAATGGAATAAAATACTTAATAATACTTAATAATACTCATCTCCAATGAAGAGAAGGCAGCTTTCTTGAATTGGCAGCCTAGTGATAGTGGACATTTTAAGCAGACAGCATAATACTGAACTCTGCAATACTTTGAGATCTGTGTTGTCATGTAATATGATGTGTTTTTTGTAGTAATTGTAGAAAAATAGGTTTATATTGGATAGATGTAAAAGCTTTGTTTTCTTGCCTGCTATGTATCTGGCACTCTCGCATGTTTTCAAAAAGTACCTTGAAATCCATCTGTGATCCAAATCTGACCTTCTGGAAAATTCGATGAAGCAAATAGTCCTCTGTGAGAGTCAGAAGCTGCTCTTCTGTACGTTAGATATTGTTTTGGGGAGAAAGAACTGAAAACGCTTTTCTCAAGTGCTGATATTCAACAAAACTTCTGAATTCTTATGTACAACAGGAAAAAAGAAAAAGAAAAAAACTTCAGGAAAAAAAAGACTTTTTGTAAGAGGTAATGGGCATTTAAAATTCAAGTTACGCTTTTGTTGTGTTGGTCTGTGTTGCTCTTTGGGACTCTGAAGCTATGTGGCAGCTCCTGGCACATTTAACTGTAGTGCTAAAATGGGTGTGATGCGGATTTAAGTGCATTACGTTCAAGCCAGACTAAGGCTGTTCCTGTAGAGTAGCTTACATCTTTCGATGAGCTGAAGTAATACTCTGCAGGAAAACAGTGACTTCTACGTGCCATTCCTCATGATTTGACTGTGGGTTCTAATTGCATTTTTGCTAGTTCTCCCATTAAAACCGTATTGGTTATAACCTAAAGCTTCAGTGACAAAGGGGCAGGGAGTGAACACAATCAAACACAAGCTGTAATAAAAGCTTTAAGGAATGTTAACACACGTAATCTGCACTGAAAGTGGTGTATCATCTTGTGCACAGGGCATGAGAAAAGAGATTCGATAATTTGACAGTAGTTAAAACAACTTAAAATGCTACATTGACAAAGGCCCAACTCAAATCTGGGTCTTGGTCTTGTGAGTGCTTCCACTGCTGTGTTCCCCGAGCCCTGCTTGGTCTGCTCCGAGAAGAGCCGTGGGAAGCAGCTGCTTGGTGTGGGCTGCATCTGGGCCTCACCTGGCTGCCCCGGCTGTGCTCAGAAATATTCTTTCCATCTTGACAACTTGACATTACTATTAAATTAAGAAAAAGACTTTTGAGTCTAAATCAAAGGCTTTTTTAAATATGCTTAATTAGAGTCACTGTGCCTGCTTACTGGTTCATGCTCTTTCCAGATAAAGACTTTTAATAAAATGTCTGTCTTTGAAATTATTGACGAAAGAAGCCTTTCCTCTCATCGCTCTTCTTCCCTCCTTCCCCTCGCTTCAGCAGGCTGGGGAGAAATGCCTAACGTCCACACAAAGACCGAAGCTTCTTGGGGAGAGCCGTCATCCCCTTCTGCTGCAGTTGATAATGGCACTTCAGCGTGGGGGAAGCCCCCCAGCAGTGGTACAGGGTGGGGAGATAATCCTGCCGAGTCGGCAGGGACATACGGAAGAACAAATGCTCCAGCTGCTGCCCCAGCACTGTGCAAACCAGGTACGTGCACAGACATCACTGTCTGAAGGAGCTGGGGAAAAAGGGCAAAAAGCGTGTTTGCTTCTGCCGGTGTCTTTAAACAGGACTGCTTCTGATTTTTCTGTGCAGCTAAATCAGGGACTTCCTAAATTTTCAAAACTCCAATTAGCTCTCAAAATTTCTGACATTCCAAATTCATTTAAAATAATGAATTTGATGCATTGGTCCCGTAAATATAAAGGTGTTATGAAAGCCAAAACTTCTGCTTTGGCTGTGATAATCTTTTAATTTTATTCCTACTAAATAGCAGATACAGTCAGAGGTCCCAGAAAACTTAAAAAGAGGACTGATAGGTCTCAGAATGAATAATCTTTGCTTTAAACAGAGTAAACAGAAAAAAAACCAGATTGAGCTGACGCAACTTCATCATTTAATGTAAAGTGTTCCTTGCAGCCTGCTTGCTCCTTTCAGATCCCATTCTTCTGAGATGTGAATGAATTTCTGACCGTTAGTAACCTTGTAATTTGGTTTTGTTCACTGGAAGAATGTGGTAGCCAAAATGGTGAGATTCATTGAAAGCAAAATTGCACATTACAAGTGTGTGGTCATACTTTTGGTTCCCCGTTCCTAGGAGACTGGAATGATCACAGCTCTTACTTGTTCAGGAAAAAGTAAGACTTGCCATTGCTAGACTTTTTCTATTATAGCAGTATTTAGAGCACTTTTCTTTTTTTTGCTAGCTTCAAAGGAAGAGTTCTTATCATTTAATGCCAATTAAGCTATTTGATGAACCTCTATATATCTCTTGAAAATACTTAAATGCTGGCATACAGGATATGGTATAAAAGGATATTTCTGTAAGATTTGCATAAAATTAAATCTGATTTTCTTCTCCCTTTTCCCTCCAGCTTCAAAATCTATGCAAGAAGGCTGGGGCAGTGGTGGGGATGAAGTGAATCTCAGTACTAGTCAGTGGGAAGATGAAGAAGGAGATATGTGGAATAATACTGCTTCACAAGAGAGCAGCTCCTCCTGTAACTCCTGGGGGAATGCCCCAAAGAAAGGACTTCAAAAGGTAAGACAAAAATAAAAATAATCTCTAGGAACGAGTGGAATTACAGTGCAACATTTCTAGAATCAGTTTTCACACATTTTCTCATGCGTTACACCTGGCATTAGACACCAGAACACAAAAAGAGCTTGGTACTTCAGTGGTTTGAGTATAGCTTACCTTGTCTACAGGAGCAAGGGAAAGATACTTGACTTCCAGTGTGTCTGATGCTTCAGGAGTTCTTGTCCTTGTTGTCTTTGTTTTTTTGTAAGTTTTATAAGCATTCATGGATTCTGAAGAAGTGATAGCACATTAACAGAAAGAAGTGTTGAGTGGGTCTTCAGACACTTTCTGTGGTGGTAGAAAAGCAAATGGTAGTTTGTGATGAAGTGATCCAGCAAAGATACCTATTTCCTATTTGGAGAAACAAACAGATAATTTTTAAGGTATGTACTGGTGTGAGAAAGAAGCAATTTTGTAGTGACTTCATGCTTAACCAAGAACATACACAATTATGTTAGGAAGTTTTGCATTGCACAGTCATTATTTCAGGACAAGGCCAGCCTACAATTTAAAAGGAATTTGGAACACATACGGTCAATCAGTTTGTTATTCCATTAGCCAACATAGGCCAGTGATTCAATCAAATATATAGTGTTGTGGTATTTCAGATTTTTGTATTTCATTGTGGTTTTCTGCGAAAGATTAAAATCAAATACTTAAAATGAAAGGTGGCTTTATTTCAGTGGTCAGCAAATCACATCATAAACAGTACCCTGAACATCTATTCAGCTGAGATAAAATTTGAATGATATGTAGAGTAAGAGACTCATAGTTACATTGTTTGTAGTTTCTTGAATACTTTATAAATAAATGTATTAATATATCATTTAATAACATTTATATTAATGTGGAAAACTGATCACATTTGATGTACATCTCACCAGTATGGATATGGGAAGCAGACCATTAATGGAATCTCTCGCTTGTTTACCAAGGGCATGAAGACATCTAGCAAGCAAGATGAGGCCTGGATCATGAACCGCCTGATAAAACAGCTCACAGACATGGGCTTCCCTGTGAGTAGTGGTTATAGTTCAGTGTACCTGTGGCTTAGCCTTTGTAGCTTTTACTTGTCCTGTCTTTCACTGTCTCAGACTGTAACTACAAAAAGATACTCAGTGTTCTTCAGACTGGGAAGTAGTTCTGTTACCTAGAATTAGAAATTTACTCCAATTTCAGAAATCTATCATAAGCTGTATCATAAGAGTGCTCTCCGAGATTGCTTGGTGACATTTATAGAACTTGTGAAGTTCAGAGTTTTATAACAGGTGTTATTTGAACTTCGGTAGTACTTCCACTTCTGTTCTTCACTCCTTATTAAATTGATGACATTAGAGTATTGCTGCTTTTTTATTTTTTTTTTAAGAGAGACACATAATAATATTTAAGTTGCCACTAGAAAACGGGAAGAAATTTGAACAGCTGAAGAGTGTGGCTTGACCTTGTAGAAATGGTACTTACTTGACAAACTGAAGCTAAATTGCCGTGGGAATTGGTAAAAGCCAAAGAAAAAAAAAAAAAGTGTGCAGGCGTTGTGTGTGCCACTGAGTAAATACTGAATCCAGTACTTTGAGATGTATCTGTTTTCTCGGTTTTCATTGAAATTATAGAAGCATGATTACTTTTTCTCTTAACATTATCCCTGTTTTTGACAGAGAGAGCCAGCGGAAGAGGCCTTGAAGAGCAACAATATGAATCTCGATCAGGCCATGAGTAAGTGTCTGTGTAAATAATTTTTTTCCTCGAAAGCAACAAAACAAAAGCTCACGATTCTGAGAGTTTGCTCTTATCCAGTTCAAATGGATAACATTACTTTTCTAAAGATGTTTTTGCTTTTGTAAGCAAGACACACTTTTGTGAACTTTTGTTGGCAAATTCACTCTCTTTGTGTCACCTTATTCAATCCGTTTCCCCTTTCTATGAAGGTGCTCTGCTGGAAAAGAAGGTGGAAATGGACAAGCGTGGAATGGGAGTGACCGACTATAATGGAATGGTCACCAAACCCCTTGGCTGCCGCCCACCACCAATCTCCAAAGAGTCTTCCATGGACCGCCCCACCTTCCTTGACAAGGTAAGTTCAGAAATGTGAATGTGGTTTGCTGGTTAAAACCATACACTGTAGTAATAATGATGATTACCACAGTCTGTTTATAAAGCTCTAGAGAGAGATGTGATATGTAATGACATATTTCTATATTCTTTTTCTTCTCTCTTTCAATTTGGTGTGAATTGAGTCCTTGTGGAAAGAACAATGATTTGATTTCCACAGAGAAACAAATAATTGTTATCCCAAGAGTTACACTTAAAAATAAAGCCTACTAAGATATTACTAGTGCAACAGAATTAGAAATGCAAAAAGCAAAGAAATGGAGCAGGGAAGGCCTTTCACTCCGTAAGTCCTGGGAGCCAGTGAGTGACCCTTGCCCAGATTAATGATCAAGTACAATCAAGCCCAAAATCTTCAAGAACTAAGCTTCTAATTTTTGTTTTGATTTTGAGCTCCGTAAAGATTTCAGTGAAAGTTCAGTATGTACACAGGAATGAGGAGCTGAGGTATTTTTAAGTCAAAGAGCAGACGCGCGCAGTCATAAATAGCTTCTCAGATGAGCTTCCTCTTCTGTGGTCACGTATTACAAATTTTCCATCACCGTGCAGTGACCGAGGAGAAGGCTGCAGGAGTTAGTGGTGTCCAAGATTCAACAAAGTGCCTGAAGAACAGGATGTAGGGAAAAGTGCAGCCAGATCTTCAGTAGGAAATGGGATTTACAACCTGACACAAAGTCCTACAAATAGACCACAAAACACCTCAGAATCCTCCCCATCTAAAATTGTTACTAAGGAAAGAGCTTTCAGCAGTGCCATTCTTTATTTCTTGAGTTATCTGAAATGTTCCTAAAGGTGGTGGTGTTCTTTTTCTTTTCTGGATGCAGAAATCAGTACCTTTCACAAACTGTGCTGAAACCAATTCATTTTACATAAGCTGTTTACAGGATGTGAGACAGTAGTGATATCTAGTCTTGATAACACATATTGTATTAAAATCTTTATTTTCCAGTTGCCCACCCTGTGTTTTTTTTTGTAGTCTTATATTTAGTACTATGAAAGTTACAGTTTGAGCTGTGACAGGTTCCTAAGTGTTGTGGTGAGAAAATTAGCATGGCACTGTGCTGGGACATCTGATAAATGCTGACCTCTTAATGACAACTAGTGCTGTTTCTGCTGTCATCGTAGCCTAAACAGTTTGAGTTCCTGTTCTGGTACAGTGCAAACTGTAAATTAATTTGACTAAACACAAATGTATCTTACATAATAAGGAAAAACGAGCATCTGTATAAAATTTTCTTTACAAGGTCTTTACATACCACTATTCTTCGTGGTAGTTCAAATACTGCCACAGTGTCATGGCAGTTTCTTCCAAAGATGGTATGTTAGAAAAATGCTCTTTTGCTTTTGAGGGAAAAACATTTGTTGTTTGTGGGCTCCCTACTCCTTGGAATGATACGGTGTCCATTATGGCATTGCTCCCTAACCCAGACATGTCAGGCTTAACCTGACTCTTTCTTCTTTTCCTCTTTCTACCACGTAAAAATCATTCTGAACTGTAGCCAAACTGTTTGCTTATGGCAAACCTTAATGAGTATGTTAATTGAAAGATCCCTCTCCTGATGAAGGTCACAAAATTAGTGTATTCATGCCAGTTAGCCTTTTCTTTTCTAGGATAACAATATCTTGAGCAGATTGTGAAAGAGAGAGGTGCATTATGTGAGGCATAACACATAATTATGGAAACATATGTTAAACACAACTTGAGAAGGGAGTACTAAAATCATTAGTATTCATACAGCAAGTAAAATCTGTCAGTCTAGGCATAATCTGTCACAGTGAGTTTGGTATAACAAAGGAAATAATCCCAAACTATATTTGTTAGCTATCAAGAGTGTTGAGCAACTTGCTAAGTGAATTAAACAAATAGAGTTTCTACACTAAGAATAGATTTTTTTTTTTTTCTCCCAAAGTTACTCTTTTCATATTTGCATCTTATGCTACTGGAGCAACTCCTTTTCTTCAGAACCCTATGGCGTGATATTTCAGAGCATGAACGTGGAGCTGCATCAGTTTCTGATCAGGTCATCCATCCTTTTCCATGGTTGGTGAATGAACTCTCTGCCATGGCCGCACAAAGCAATTCAGCCAATCTTCCTGATTTTACCTATTCTCTTACTAGGCCATTATCCTTTTGCTTGGCGTTGCTGAGTCTTCAATAAGTTATGCAAGGTTCTTCTAAACAAAATTGTAAGCTGGGTTAGTGTGCTCATTACTACCTCTTTATCGGCTGATTCTCTTAACACTTGCCACACATATTCTTTATTTTGTGTTGCACTGAGTCAATCTTTGGCATTCAGTGCTTTGTTAATTGTATTATTTTTCAGGATGTTATCTTGCCCTGTAGCACCATAAAAGGGGAAAGGAAAAAATCCAATGGCTTTGAGAAAATAAATATCCAGCCTAACAGTACCATGATATATGATCTCAACCACGTTATCTCATACTTGGTGGCGAGTGTGCTGTACTTAGGTATCAGGTTTGCTAGAAGATGTTACCTGATGTCTTCTGGAGCCATCAAATTTGTAAGAAAAACATGTAAGATTTTCCTGGAAGCATCCTGAAAGATAAATAACCCCAGTGTGTTTCAAAGAATCTTTTCTAAAAGTGTAGGGGTTGGCCTTGGGTACCACTCCTGAGTACTAGGACTCACATTTGGTGCGTATTTTCGTACACCTATTGAGCATTCTGTGCTCAGAAGAAAAACGTGTTGTTTTGCTGATCTGTGCTGACCACCCCTTAGTTGAAAACCTTGAACCACACAGATGCCTTGTAATATTTTATCACAATTCAGATGCAAGCACTGAACTCGGGACCATTGAGAAAAGGCAAGGTATTTATCAAAGATACAAAAACAGAGCAGAGAAAGAACATCAGTTTTTTGAAACCAATGCCAAAGTGTGTATGCTGCGTACAGCATCAGGGTACTTCTCTCCAGTAAATGTGCAGTTTTATGGTCTTTATGCTGCTACATTGCACCAGTGTTGTTGGTTTGCTTGCCTTCATACGGCTTCATGGCCAAGGCTGCTGAAGCATCAGTAGAATCTTCAGTGCCAGCTTGGAAGATGTATTGAGCAATTGATAGGGGTGCCAAAACTGTAACAGAGTACAGCTGTGCTCCTTATTTCTAATCTGCCATATCCTGCCATAATGCTACTTGTTCTAGCCGGTAAAGGAAAAGATAAAAAAAAAAAAAAAAAAGGTTTCTTCAGAGCTCACAGTCTATTCCCTGTTGTCATTTCCCAGATTTGTTTTGGTGCTGTAGATGTTTTTTGCAAAAGAAAAGATTTAGCAAATTGATGTCAGTGCATCCCATAATCTGAATTACAACACTGTTTTATTTTGTCATATACTTTGTTCCTTGCAATATGTGGATTATCAGATGAATATCAACATAAGTCAGAAGAACTCACTGAAGAGAAGTATCATCAGCCAGCCTTAGCATTAGTTCAAGCTCGCCTTCTACAGGGCTTCTGTTCCTTCTCTGTGGCAGGCTCACTTTCCCTCCTTCTTTACCTTCACTTTTTTATGCTTTCTCCCTTATCACCAGCATAGAGTGCTGTCTTCTTTGCTCTGATGCTGCTTGCAAACTTTCTCCCAAATTCTTGAGAATGTAGGAAATTCTCTGCTAACAAATTAAGCCCTTTTTCACTACCGTCGTGGTTGCCAATCAGATCTTTTTCTCTACTGTTGACAAATCCAGGTCTACAAGGCCTGATGCTTGTTGGCTGCCCTCATGTTTTTCCACAAATATTCAATTTGGCTATGCTATTTCCTTGTTTCTAATTCAAATACAGTATTTGTTGGAATTTTTTCCAACCTCTTCTTTCTCATTCTGGTTCCACTTGTCTCTCATGAATGTCACAGTTTTTTCTCTTGGGGATAATGAATGAGATATTTTATCATCATGCAGAAACACCTCTTGAGGCTTGCAATTAGATGTTGATCGCTGGATTTTCAAGTTCGATTTTTTTCTTAATTTCTCCATTCCTGTTTCCTATGATCCGGTAATTGTTTCTATTCTGCGCTTTCGAGCTTTGAAACCTCTTTCAAATTCTCGTTTTGAAAATAAAAAACCCCAATGATAAGCACTTCAAGTATTACTTCTACTGCAAGTTTCTTCTGCCTGTACCTATCTCACAGTAGGTTTAAAAAGAGCTTATTTTAAGGTGAGATTTTCTTTCTTCTGCTTCCTTCTTTGGAAAAGGTGGTTTGTTTTTGGTTCATTTTTTTTTCTGTTTTAAGAAGATATTAACATGTATTTTTTACTAAGTACTTTTGCAACTGACTTTGTATAAAGACCTTTGGCAAATTCCGCAGTCTGGCATCTGTCTGTTGGGCTGTCTTGATTCATGAAGTGGCAGTTGTTGTGGGCAGGTGACTGCCCAAGTGCCCAGGAATCCTCTGCTAAGTCGTCTGTACCTCATAGGGCTGAAAGATCTTTATGTCTTATTTAGCACATGAGACTCTTGTGAGAGACGTTCCGAAGTCCTAAAAGTAATATTTTGTTGAGCATCAGTATGGTGCTTTGTGTTCAGTAAATATAGAAGGAAATAGTGCTGCTGCTAGGATTTTCCACTTGTGTCAAGTCCCTTCAAAGAGCTGACATACAGGGCTGGGTTGAGCAGGATTCTGGCGAGTCAGATGCGGGGAGGGGGGTTAGTTGATGAGCCTCAGTGAGAAATGTAACATAAATTTGTGAGGAAATCACTGAAGAGGGATGGACAGGAAAAGTCAGGTTAGAAAAGATTATTTTTCGAGTAACAATAACTGCAGAAAGAGCCTGAAAAACATCAGGTTACAAACTGCTGTCAGCAGTAAAGGTGTCACCTAGTCTGGATTGAGAATGACTGATGACTGCTTTATGTTGACCGGCTGAATAGTTTATGTGAAATGAATTGCTTTCAGTTCCCTTTGCAGGGTACATTTGTGGAGCACAGTTGGCCTCTTTTGATAAGTTCAAATTCAGAAAATTAGAACTGAGTCAATGCGAACAATGTGTGATAAACTTGCTACAAAAGACACGTGCTGTAGTTCAGCCAAAGAACATGCTTGTGGTGAAGGTGGCCTTGCAGAGCACGTCTGGTCTGGAAATCAGATGCCCAGATCTCTAGCGTGGCTTCTCCTCCACCATCCTCAGCCCTGCTATAATTCTACAATGAGAAAAATAATACCAGTGGGACAATATTTGAGTAAAGTTTGGGGACAGGAAGGGATTGCACTGGTCTCTCCTGGTCAATAGTTGTTCACAAAGGAAACAATGGCACCTGAAAGAGAGCACGCACGGAGCTTGAAATTATTTTTGCTTTAAAGGGGGAAGGGTAGAATTGTAAACATACGTCTGTGATCTAAGGAGAAATCCCTGAACCTGTTACTGTCATGCAAGCTGCAGTTGTTTGTAGAGTGTGACTGATGTCCAGTAGAATGTAAAATATCTTGAGCTGAAAGGCCTTGGGGATATCATTAGAAAATGTCAGTGTCCCCCTCAGGATAGTCAGATAGCATGTCAAGTGTCACTTCGCCTGATGGTAAAGAAACTTTTTCTTTGCATCAAAGGAGAGCTGTTGAAAATGCATTTTTCAGGATTAACTTAGAACGTAAAATTTACGGAGCGTGCCTGCCGCATTAGGTCATTTGTTTGGGGATCTGGGTAGAGGACTGGGCTATTTTTTTAACAAAGGAGGTTTATTGGTATCCCACAATCTTCAGGGGGATTGCATTTAATGGTTGAAATAACCTAGCTCCTCACCTATACAAAAGCCTTTCTTTGCAGTGAAAATATTGCCTGAAAAATACCAATCCAGCACGTTGCAAATTAAAGGTTTTTTTTTTCCCCCCTCTGCCTGTTTTTGGAGTTGTACTTTGTACACAGTGTTATTTGATCATGCCTGCCGCAGGCTTCCCAGACATCAAAGCACAGTTTGAGATAGAATTGAGTACCCCACTGTAACACTAGCTAGATACCTACCTGTTTGATTGGGGATTATATGATTTATTTTCTTTTCTGACTCGCTGTTTGCCCCCCACAGGGGCTGCCTTCTGTTCATCATATCCATGTTCAACCACGGTTTCTTACAGCCCCGTGGTGAGAGGGGGGCTCCTTACGTCTTGCTAAAATCTGCCTCCTCCTGGGGGATGTTCAGGCAGTGTCTTAATCACTTCCCTAGGAAGGCTACAGAGGCAACATTATCATTATTGTTTTTAAGTATTTTTGTGTTCTGCGGGCGTGTTGGAGAGTAATGTTTCAGAGTGGATATTAATAAGTCACTGCTATGTGAATACTAAAAGAGGCTCATGTGTCTCAGTTAGGAAAGGGGATTAATGCAAACGTGTTTGTTTTAAAGCAGAGCTGTGATGTAGAACCAAATACAGACTGGTGTCAAATTAGCTTTTCTGGCCTTTCTGGGGTAGCAGAAGTGGTGGTTAGGTTGGACAGGTGGCTAGAGCCCCCCCGTCCTGCTGGGAGGTAGATGAGGGTGGTTGTGCATTTGTGGATGAAGTGCAACACAGTAAAGGAAAACAGTACCTTAATCCTGTTTCTCTTTCTCTTCTTCCTTCACTCCATACTTTTCATTCCCCATCATTCATACCTCTTTTTTTTATTATTATTATTTTTTAACATTTTGATTTTTTTTTCCACTCATCCATGCCCTTTTATATTTCCATGGGAAACTGTTTTGTGCGCTGCCCACTCCTGGGCACTGCACACAGCTCACCCTTTCTTTCTCCAATCAGGATGGCGGCCTAGTGGAAGAGCCCACTACTTCACCATTTTTGCCTTCACCAAGCCTGAAGCTCCCCCTTTCAAACAGTGCACTCCCTAATCAGACCCTGGGCGGGATTGCCTCAGGGCTGGGCATGCAAAACTTGAATTCTTCTCGACAGGTAAGGCTGTTCGGGGAGGTCGCAGGTTGAATTTGAGTGCGCACAGAGTCACAGCTAGCTCGTCTCTTCCCCCTGGGAAACGGGGGTTTAAACTGGAAATGTGCACAAAATCTTTGTTCACGTGAAATACCAGTGAAGAAACTACCTGCTGTGTAAACGTCTCGCATTATAGGACATAAAGCAACTGTAATCAGCCTGCTAATTACACACGTCCATTGAGAAGAGACTGTAGTATTATGGATTTATACCTCCAAGTCCTGGAATAGCTCTGCCTTGATTGATGTGAGGTTTCTTTTTTGAGGCATTTTTAATTGTCTCAGACTTTAAGACAGAGGCATTGCTCTAATTCATCTTTCCTGGCTGGTGTAATTATTCAGTGATGAGATGGGTGAGAAGTGATGGCTTTTTTTTATTCTTGTCATAAGTGTCAAGACAGCTCATAGCTTTGACAGGTGGTAAGAAAGGAACTGTGCTTCTAGCACCTCTGGTCAAATAAAGCACTGTGGCAGGAGGGTTGTTTTGGCCCCTGGATAGAACGTGCTGAAAGGGAAAGAAAGGGAGAGGAGGTGGAGGGGGAAGGCTCATAAACAGGTCGAGACTGAGAGGTCATAAACTACTGCTGATTATGAAAAGGTTATTTTTGCTATATAAATTGAAGTGCTAGTAAAGATCAGGCAAAAAAAAACACAACACACACACACAACACTGTAAAATTCTATATATCATTCGGTGGTGTCTTTTATTACATATATTCTTTTAAGTTAGTTCTCTAAAGGCAATACTTGTCCAGCACTTACAGCCCGTTACACAATCAGGAGCACAGGCTGCTCTAATAGCACATCCGTTATCAGTGGCTTCATAAAATGAATATGTATAAAAACTGCCTAGATAATTCAATAAATAGGATGCAGTGAGTTTAAGGACTTCATTCTCCTATTCTTTCCTGCACATACACAAACACTTTTTGGTGACTACTTCTCATTGTTCATCTTGTGACCCTCTAGGGTTACACATCCTAATAAAAGAGATCTTCAGCTTCGGCTACCGTTTGTTCAGATGTCTGTACAAAGTTTGGGCAGGTGCAGGATGTTACTGGGTATGTGGTGATCTCTGCTGTGCCTGATGCTGAGCCCGTTTGTCAACAAGGCAACCCGCAGAACAGTCTGCACGTTCTGGTTTCTTTATCCACGCCTGTCATAATCATTGAGGATAAAAACTGCACAGATAAGGAACTTTCAGGTTATACGTTGAGCGATGTGTTTCAAGGCCAATGTCCTTCTCGTCCTGTTGTAGATACCGAGTGGCAATCTGGGTATGTTTGGCAATAGCGGAGCAGCACAAGCCAGGACCATGCAACAGCCGCAGCAACCGCCAGTGCAACCTCTTAATTCATCCCAGCCTAGTCTTCGTGCTCAAGTGCCTCAGTTTCTATCCCCTCAGGTGAGATGAAACTTCCAGTCTTGTATTTGTCCTTTCCCTGGAACTCTCCCATGTGTTTTTTCCTCTGCATTCTCATTTTGTGATTGTCCTGAGGCTTTGCAGCTGCTGTTGCTTTACTGTGTCTTTTAATTTACTAGTCAGTAAGCACGTTACGTGGGTGAGATGCTCTCACATGTGTACTGTTTGTTATCTGTGTGTGCAGATTCTCTCGCTCCTTTTTGCGAAAAAAACAATGTTTCTAGAGATCTAAGGAGTTTGTGCTTAGGATTTGTGTTTTTTTCTTTTTTTTTCTTCTGTAATTGGATGTGTAAGTATTGCTATTAAAATTGTATTTTACTATTGTTAATTTTTTGATCATTTATAGTGCAGTTCAGGTAATAGTAGTATTATTCAGCTACTGTCTTATGGCTCTTGTTTATGGCTTATGCAGTTGCAAGTGCTAAAAGTGAATGTACGAGGTTTAATACACTGCTATTCCTTAGGTTCAAGCACAGCTTTTGCAGTTTGCAGCAAAAAACATTGGTCTCAACCCTGCACTATTAACCTCGCCAATTAATCCTCAGCATATGACGATGTTGAACCAGCTCTATCAGCTGCAGCTGGTAAGTTGAAGAACGTGGCAAGTAAGCTGTAAATCAGAATTGATGATAAGAGAACAACGAACTAAATCTTTAAATGGACACGACAGATCTGTAAAGCAATCAAATGGTGATTTCTTTAGTAGAGTTTCTTTTCAAAGAAACAAAATCATGTTTTTGCCTCAGGCTTTATAAATAGTAATTTGTGGGAATAATTATTCTTTACAGTGTATCAGTGGAACTAAAAAGTCAATTGTCTTCGTGCTATTGTATATTATCAAACAGCACTATTCTGCGTATTATATGCAACTCATTGAGCAACTAGGAAATTCGAGTCAAACCATAGCAAGAGAGGAATCTGGCAGTGCTGGTCACCTGAGTTACCTGAAGAACTTTATTTGATTGCCTCCTAAATAACAAAGTATATGGTGAATTTCCTGTAATTAATGGAATGAATATTAATCACACCATGGGATAAGAACTACTTGCTTTTGAAAAGTTGTGTATTTTTTGAGATGTTTGCATGCACACATATCTATATTATTTAATCACGTTTTATGAATATTGTTAAAAGCGATATTCTGTGCTAACATTATGTTAGTATTTCTTAGTGATAAATATTACATTGTGCATGATAAACTATCTTAATTGACTATGTCAATGTGCCAGCCTAACTCTTCTCTTAGTGACAATATTTGATACCATTGTTTGTTTCTAATCATCGGAGAAGCACAGTATTGATCTCATGTCATAATAATTCGACAGTACGAAGCTAATTGAAAAATACCCATACAGATCTCCTTCAGATTTTAAGTTCAGGAGATTAGAAGAAATAATACCTTGCCCATTTAGTGATGTTAAAATTGTGGAATTTTTCCAGAGTGGAGCAGCACAATTGATTAAATGCAGTGTGTTGTCAGAATTTAAAATGAGCAAAACAAAGTAACTATTGGTTCTTTACTTATTTGTACAGTAGTATAAACTTATATTTCAATTTTTGCTTCCTCTTACAAACTTCTCAGAAGTAAAGCAGGTTCCTATCTTTAATGAATATTCATTGCTGACAAACTTACTCATCAATGTTTTTATTGACCTCTTTGGTTCAAAAAATAAACACAAAAGCACACGCAATTCTGGACTTAAATGTATTTGATAATACATTCTTAACAAGAATGTTATATCTGCTTCATTGTCTGTTTTCAGAAAACTCCAGTGTTTCTCCAGTATTTTGTATTGTGCCAGATCAGTTCAGGCAAGCTTTTTAGACTTCTTGTATATGTTAGGACCTCTGACCTCTCATTTCCATCTTGTAGGCGTACCAACGTTTACAAATCCAGCAGCAGATGTTACAGGCTCAGCGTAATGTTTCCGGACCCATGAGACAACAGGAGCAGCAAGTAGGTTTGACTGCCAATTCAATTTCTCCATTAGAATTTGGTTTCAATAGCTTAAAGAGATTGTACTACATTATACCAAACCAGCTAAAGCGTTCTTAGAACAATAATAGTGCGTGGTTTGAATATTGAAATGGAAAGAGTACTAGAGGAATAAAGCTACTTCACAGCATTCAGCTATTGGAGGAAAGCTCTTCAACCCCTAATTCAGTCAATTTTTATTTGTGAGGAGATCTTATGCTTTTTTCTACCCTGAAATAACACAAAAAAAATCTTGCATCCTTGTGTTGAATTGATCATTTATGGATTCATTCTCTTTTGTTGCCAGGTTGCACGTACAATCAATAACATGCAGCAGCAGATCCAGCAGCACCAGCGCCAGCTGGCCCAGGCCCTGCTTATGAAGCAGCAGCCTCCCCCTCCACATCTATCTTTGCACCCCTCTGCAGGCAAATCAGCCATGGATAGCTTTTCACCCCATCCCCAGGCTCCCGGCCTTCCTGACCTGCAGACCAAAGAGCAACAGTCTTCACCGAACACCTTTGCTCCTTACCCTCTTGGTATGTGTCCTTCATTAAAGCAGTTCCGTACACAAAAGGCAGAGGGAGTGTATTTCATTATTTAAGTGTCAAAGTACTTTGCTCTACAGTATAGTAAAGACAGAAATACAAAAGATATGTTTATTAAGTAACGTTGGAATGCCTAAACAAAGTCATGGTACTACATGCCTATCTGGTAGTAATAAAAGTGAGCTCTCTGCTCACCTGTGCTTTGCAGAGCAGAAGATCTGCTCAGTTAACTATCTAGGCACGTTGCTGTTCATGAACTACATTCAAAATAACTGCATCATATTGTAAAATATACAAATGTCACCTTATAAGCAGGAATATTGTCTTGAAATCGCTTAATTTTCTTTCCACTCTAATCAGTAAGGCATGAACTTTGGTATTTTGAGACAGATACAGATGATTTTGAAGGAATGCAAAAAAGAGCGTTGTGTAGATGACTAGATGTTTCGAAAATTTGACTGGTGAGGAAAAAATGAAATTTTTTGGTCACTTGAGACAGAAGACTTAGAGGCATGCAGCAATCTTCAAAAATATAAAAGATAGTTTCAAAGAAGTTGTCTTGCATGTAGCTAATGGAAGAGGTAATTATGTTGCATAAGAGAGGTCCTTAAACATTAAGAATCATTTATTTGCTGTAAGAAAAGTAGCGAACTGGAATAAATGGTCTGGGAAGTTTGTGAAAACTTCTTCACCAGGCATTTCATTATCTGCCAAGTATGATCGATGTGAAAATAAATCAATTCAGCCTTGAGACAGGGTGAACAGAACAACTTTCAGAACTGTTTTCTGTGATTGTTCAATGTATGCCATAGACTTTATGACATAGGGGAATTAATTTAATCTCTCTGCCTCTCTTTAATGCTGTGTACAATAGAATTGCAAAGCTTCCTCTACCATTCAGCAGTTAAGAAGGTGATTCAGACTGCTGTGGGGAGCTGTTACAGCAGGGGGTATCAGAAGGCGAAAGTATTTGTGAATTAAGGGCCTAAGTCTAAGAGGTTCTTATCATATCTTAGCTTCCTGTGATCTGCTAACATTCAGAATTATATATGAGAAAGGATCCAGATCCATGTCACGGAAGCATGTTAAAATTATTCCCTAAATATTATATGTACTATATGAAAACAAGATGGTTTTGTTTGATCTATTCCAAAATATATATGTCCGTGCCTGCCCTGATGATTAGCAGCTCTTTGTATGACCTTTTAATTGCTTCATTTGGGATTTTTAAAATGTTGTTAACAAAATAAAATGGCAGACATCACAGGGGTATGCTGGTGAGACATTAGGAATACTTTGGCTTAACAGTGGAATGTTGTAAATTCTTCACTGGTTTAAACTTAGCATTCCAGTGCATTTTTCTAGAAGGCCTTTTCTGGGGCAAGTAAAGAGACTGCAAATAGAAATACTGACAGCTTTAAAATATATCCCTACATGTGTTTTTTTCGTTGTTGTTTTTGTTTTGTTTTCCCTTTTAGCAATGTTCGAATATTTTCTGAATCCATAGGGGTATTAGGAGCGTTCTCATAACAGCTAGTTTTTGACAGCAGATGGAAAACGTGCATAGTGAATTACTGCATGTATGTATAAATGTCTAAACAATCTATGTTTAATAATTCCTTTAGTTGGATTTTTAAACAGAGACTTATTTTTTAATCCTCCAGTTTATTAGGGATATGTAATGACCTGTTTCCCCTTAGCTGGACTGAACCCGAACATGAATGTAAATAACATGGACATTACTGGTGGTTTGTCAGTGAAGGACACTTCTCAGTCCCAGTCTCGCCTTCCTCAGTGGACACACCCCAACTCAATGGATAATCTGTCTAGTGCTGCTTCTTCTCTTGACCAGAACTCCAGCAAGCACGGTATGTCACATTTAATCTCCATCTCAGTTTGGCTTTTTGAAACTTGAGTCACATTGCAATTATATTTTTTTCTCATGTTACTCTTTTCTGTAAGTGCTGATAAATGGTTGATACAGAGCAGCACCTGTTGAGACTGACTTCCTTTTTTTAAGATTTCTGTAGTCTCATTCAGCAATGCATTGAAGTTCTTGCAGCTAGAACATCATACATACAGACCTTTCTGCTGGTTTCATTTAGTGACTTTTACTGCTCAGAACATGGAGTAAAATAAGCCATTAGTGCTGGCAACATGTGCAAACAAGTCCCACAGGCTTTCCCATACTCCAGATCTGCATACTTTAATTCTAAAAAACTTTACATTGACTTTACCCCACAGTTTTTCCAATATCACCAACTTTTCACAGCCAGTCACGTACAAAGGTATGATGGATTATATAATTGCCCACACTGGGAGTTAGGAACACAAAATTCAGTCTTCCAGAAGTGATTGCTAATCTGTTGGAACACCTTTATCCCTGTTTCCTCCAGTATCCTGAGTCATTTATTCCTTTACTTCCTTTATGCAAGCTTACTCTGTTAGAACATGACACTGATAACAGTCTTGTATGCTGCTTTTTATTATTAGCAACAGGAATTATTTCTCTATTATGATAGTTTCTTATTCTGCAAATAGCTTTACTGCTTATGCCAAATTGTTGTCTGATAATTTGTAGGAACATGGGATTGGCTATTAGAAATCATCCATACTGTCAGTAATAAAAACCTAGAGAACGATAAGAAGGGGGAATGCCTACAAAGATATTCCATAGTATGCTGTCAGCAAATTCCTATTTACCATCCCTATGATGATTTGAATGACTTATTTTCTTTTTGGCAGTAATGTAGCCTAAATTTCCATAGCTAACTTGAGTCTGGATTTTACCAGCAGTATCTCACAGCTGTATTTCCTAGTAAGGCTTCAGAGGCTGTTAAGCATTGTTCATAGTGTTTGTATGTTATTTTTTTATTTTAAAACAGAAATAACCCAAATTAGACCCACTCCTAAACAAAGCCTTTCTGTTCTGTTCTTTACAGGTGCTATACCTGGAGGTTTAAGTATTGGTCCTCCGGGAAAGTCCTCCATTGATGACTCTTACGGCCGGTATGATCTGATTCAAAACAGTGAATCGCCTGCCAGTCCACCCGTAGCTGTTCCTCACAGCTGGTCACGTGCCAAAACTGATAGTGATAAAATTTCCAATGGCTCCAGCATAAACTGGCCACCAGGTAACAAAATGCAAAGCATTCATGTTAAACTGATGTCATTAAATCACACTGTTGGTTTTATTTATTGCATCCTTCTGATATGAAGAATGAAAATTTGGGGAACTATGACTTTATATGCCCTTGTTTGTTTATTTTCTTATATTTGGAACAGAATTTCATCCAGGAGTGCCATGGAAAGGACTGCAGAATATTGATCCTGAAAATGACCCTGATGTTACTCCTGGAAGTGTTCCAACTGGGCCTACCATAAACACCACAATACAGGATGTTAATCGCTATCTTCTCAAGAGTGGAGGTAAACACGCAAAAAATTACTTGTGTATTTATATTTACTTTCTTCTTTCCAACAAAGTTGACTTCATATAATATGGGTATGGTATTTATATATATGTTTTTATATATTATAGTATTTTTATATATTTTAGTATTTACATATATATATTTTTGCACATAGTCCTGATCTAATAAAGCTTCAGCTCTGAACTTTCACTGAAAATCCAGAAATACATTAGCTAAATATGGGACTATGAAGGTTCTGGTTTTCCTTGGGAATGTGAATATTTTTATGTTGGGAAGGGTTGGGATACGTAATAAAACTTCCAGTGACCACAAAATCTTTTTGTAACATGTATAATTCCTACCACTTTGCTTTGAACAAGATTTTATTCTCCATACTGACCAACTTCTTGCACTTCAGGAAATATTTAAGAAGTCACAATACAAAAGTTCCACGGTTGTAGCTGAGGCAGCAGTCTTCTGTCATGCATAACTGTGGCTTTGTTTTATATCCAAAACCATCAAAGAAAAGAAAAAAATAAAAAAGGGAATTAACTTGTAGACTAGAATTTCGCAGTGCCATTTCCATTCCTTTTGTCCTGACATTGGTTACCCCAGAATTAAAAGGGTATTCTCTAAAACAATAAACCTGTGGGACTATGCTATTTACTAATTAGATACAGGGAAAGTGGATCAATGGAGCGATGGCTTGGTTTAATTGTGATCTGTGTGCCCTAATTGGCCAGTTATCTGTACTCTATGAAAGTACTCCAAGATGCATTGGGGTATTATAATCAGGTTATCAATAAGGACCTGTCAGGGTTAAAAATGTGGATTTTGTTATAGTAGCTACATCAGTGATATCTGCATAGATTATAAGCCAAAATTAAGTCAGAAACTAGTTTCCAGCTCTGAACATGTCAGCTCATGTGAAAGGATGTGAGATATGAGGGAAAGGAGGAGTGTTTTTCATTGCCTTGAATGATTTTGAGTTGTCTCTTACCAGAAAGCTGTCTTTATTTAAACCGAACTACGAAGTATTTGTGCACATAAGTAATGTTGAATTAACTTTTTAATGACCCAGATATACTTCAAGGGGCAGACAGCCTCAGTCATTTGAAGTTACCTCTACAGTGCTAAATAAAAAAAGTATAAAGACATAATTCAGCCACAGTTCAGATATGGTGCACCCAAGAAATACTCCCTTTGGGCCAAAAACGTAGCCCTACAGAACTGTATCTCTAAGTGAAATGATACCTGCTCCAGGTCTCACCTCTTCATGGAATGGAAGCATACATTAGCTCTGCTGGTATACAATCTGTGTGGAGTGAGGAAATAATTGCACCACTTGTAGAGTGTCAGTATAGATGATCTTTGCAGAGGTAAAACATGCTGCCAGGAGACAAAACCTTTTGAAAAGCAATGACTGCTGGGGTTCATAATATGTTTACTTTTTTTTTTTTTTTAATCTTTATATAAGTAATATAATTTTAATAAAAAATTTAGTTGCTTTGTTTTTTTCTTTATGCTTGTATATCCTGGTGTTTGCTTCTGGGTAGAATTATTTGTTATTGTCAGTACTCCTTTGAATGAAATTGGATTTTCATGACACGCTGACACAAAAAGACTGTCTTTGTATACTACAGCTTGAAGTTCACAGGTTGTATTAATGGAGCTAAGATCCATTCACAGGGCTAGACTGTGGCTTATATATACACTGTACACTTAGAAACAGATAAAACCTAAGCTTTTGGTTTGATTGTTGTTTTGCCCTATTTGCTAAAGATGCTTTGCAGGATCATCTACTACAAACTGAAAGCCTTTAGCCATGTGGAACCAGGGCTGCTTTCAGCTCTGTGAGCATATGGGCCTTTGAGTCTGATATAATTCCCTTCCCCAGCCTTCCTCAGAGGTGTCTGCATGGGGAATAGATTATTTCCAGAGAAGGCCTTGAAGGCCTCTCATTTTGCGTGAGACTGATGTCTGTATTGGTGTGTCCTGAGAGCAGCACAGTGAGTCTGGGTGAGGTAAAGTTTGCTTGGTCTCTGTTCCAGGTGAACGTACATAGCCTGTGATTTTTATTGAGCTGTGAGGGATGATAATGTCCTTTTGCTTCCTCCCTTCTGCCTCAATACATCACTCTGTCTTCTTCCAAAAAACTCACCTGTAGTTTTATTAGTCAGGTAAAGATGTTTTGGTATCACAGTATATCTGTGTGTGTCCGGAATGATAAGTCACCTGGGATAAACAATTTTGTTGGTGGCTAGAAAGAATACTTCGACTTCTTCTGGCCCTTATAATGAAGATATTTTTTTATGTTCTGTCTCTTTCATTTGCTGCCAGTAAGGAAATTGTATGTATGCTTAGATAGCTCCTCAGATTGTAAATGATTTACCAAGATGGTTTCAGGCTATTTCGTTTAATGTTATTAGTTTGAGAAGAGATTGCTAAAATATATCCTTGCTTTACTGAAAGCCTGCAAAAATCTAAAGATGCTTGTGGGCATTAAAATGTGGGAGAAGTGCTCACCTCAAGTAATTTAGGACAAATCACCCATGGTAAGAGGTTAGTTTATCATATACATTTATGCTCATCTACAGTTGCCATTGCTTAAGTCAGCCAGCAAAGCACCTTTATAAATGAGGCCTGTTCCTTGAGACTAAACAGTTTAATGCCGATTTTTTTAGTCGCATATCTTAAACGAAAAGCAGAATTTATCTTCTGCACAGGCGCTAGTACATTTACTACTGTGCCAGCTTTCTTTTCTCTTCTACTAAAGACTTCTGCTTCACTTTATCATGCTTTCTGTAACATTTCATTCCTAGACTTCTGAGACCAGGCTGATTAAGGAAAATGCCTTGCATGGTTTGTATTTGCACATAATAGATTTGCTTATGTCACACCAAACATCATTATGCCCATCTTTCTTAGTTGCTTCTCTGCTGGTTCTGCAGGGTCATCCCCAACATCATCTCAGAATGCCACGCTGCCTTCATCGAGTGCCTGGCCGCTTAGTGCCTCCGGCTACAGTAGCTCTTTCAGCAGCATTGCATCCGCACCTAGCATTGCAGGTACGAAAAATGGCCTTTCTACTTTCACGTTCCCCTGCATTCTGAGAAAAGGCCCTAGGAGAAGTGCTTTCCCAGTTACTGCAGTAGTGCTACTATAGACAGAAGCACATTTTTCAGTCCTGTGCCAGGTAGGCAGCTCTCCTGGCAGCTCTTCAGTGGTGAGCTCTGTATGCTATGCCTGGAATTGTGCTAAGGAAAAATGTATTTACTCCACTTGATGGCACATGCCGTCACTCTGTATTGGCATCGAGGTGTCTTAACGACTATTTCCATTGCAACTTTGCAGAGGAATGTTCTATTTTCTAAGACCTCGGTAGTAACTCCCCTACTAGACCCTTCCAGTGCGAGCTCATAGGAATTTTTTGTTAACAAACTCACTGTTAGCAGTAAAATGTCTTCAGCTCAGGAGAAAGTTAAGTTGTACCTCAAGGAGGTATTCTGCCTCGGAATGGGGGTTGGTTTTGGGGGCTCTTTATTTAATTATTGAAGAAAGCTTCATAAAGCACAAGCTTGTTTTCTTCGTGTGTCCCCTTACTTAAGCAGATCAAAACACCTGTTTAAATGTCTTTTAATTGTCATTCCAAAGTGTGGTGCTTACCTATTTACCTGAGCTTGCATATGGTGTAAACAATATGCAAATTGCCCCATTTTTTCCAATGAGCTATAAATTCTGAGGTATCTCTCTTTGCAAATCATAGAAAATAAGCTTGCAAACCGACTACATAAATATCCAGTTTGTCCCATTATAAAAATGTGTAGGGGCTGTTGCATGGTTTATATTACCACTTTCGTATCTAATCAATGAACACTCTCCACTTCTCTGAATCAAAGAAGCCACAGCCTGTAGGTCATACTGCAGGTAGCAAAGCAAAAAGGGTTTGTTTGAAATGTTTTACTCCATTAAAAGGAAAAGAAAGGAATAGGTTGCTTTTCTTATATCTGTCATGCATTTCTGCTTTACTTGCTTTTATTTTTTGCAGTCTCATCTAATCTTTGTGTTAAACCCATGGGAATTAGTGAGATAGCAACATCTAATCTGTGGTAACGTGCATGCATCATGTGCTACATTGCAGGTTGAGCCTGCTCTGAGTTCTAAAATTCAGACTTTCCTCCTCACTCCCACCCTTTTTCTCTTTGTTAATGTCTTGGTCATCACTGTTAAATTATTTTTGTCACCACAGTTTTGCAAGAAGAGGAGAGAGCGATTGCCCTTTCACTTGAATTACTATGATTCAGTATGAAATCATTGAGTTAGATGATACAGATAAATAGGAACAATTTTGAGTGTGTGTGTGTGTGTATATATATAACTTGAGGCTGTGATTTGTGACTGGTAAATTTGGCTTCAGGGTCCCTCATACAAAGACTGCTATGACTACCTGCTGCAAAGCACTGATTCAATATAAAATTAATCTGGCAGTTCAAATCTGGTTTTAAAAAAGTCCACGGGATTTATGTATCTTCAACATTGTCAGATAAAGTATTTTCTTATTGTCTGCTGCCAAAATAAAAACATTAAGCCAGCATAAGCACAGTATCACTTGGTCATGCAGAATATGCAGCAATGTGACCATTTCAGCCCGTTCCAGTGAAAATGTGTGCTGCTAATGGCAGTAATGGGGGGACTGTGTCATGGCAAGGAAATTATTGCACTCTTGACTTTCATAACTTAAGTTGTTACAAGGAAGAAAGGCAGAGATGTGCAAGTCTAAAGGTGAATAAAGGATTTTGGTTTACTATCTGTAATTTCTATAATTTCAATTGATTTTGTGTGCCTCTCACAGCTAAACAGTACTCGTTATTCTTGGGTTTTGTACTATTTTATAAAGCTCTGATTTGATGGGAACAATAGTAAAATAGTTGAACTACTGATTGAGGAAATAAACCAAACAGTAAAAAGTTTCAAAGAGTTGACAGATTGCAAAATGGTCTACTCTTCTGCAGAATTCAGTTTCTCAGAGACACTTGAAAAAAGAGTATCTGTTATTTTGAATATTCTGAAATAGAATTTTTGCTGGTCTTTCATCTTTGGAATTTTAACAATATATCAGAAGAACATATGGTTGTGCTGCTTACTTTATATTAGATAAAATGAGTTATGTGGAAAACAAGTGTTTAGGTTCTAAAGTCTTTAAGAGAGATAATCTTAAAGTTATAATTTTGATGAAATTAGATTTCAAATTTCTGGTCTTTTTTCATGTATTGACTTTTACAAGAAAGCAAAATAGTAGGAGATTTAAAAAAAAAAAAAAAAAAAAGGATCTGTATATGTAGCAGGTGGTTTTAGAATCATTATTTAAAAATTTCTTTGAAAATATGAATAGCAGTGTAAGCAGGTTACACGTATATAGGATTTGTATTGCTGACTTGTTGCAGAATTCTGTTGTTTTCTCTCCTGAAAAGCTGGAAGAATGTAGTGAGTTCAGAAGCTTGATGACTACCCATCCTATTTGATTTAACCATTGTTGCTAATAGAAAATACACTAATTTATTTTGTTCTGTTGCAGGTAAATTGTCAGACATCAAGTCTACGTGGTCCTCTGGCCCAATCTCTCACACACAAGCCTCTTTATCCCATGAACTATGGAAGGTACCCAGAAACACTACTGCTCCTACAAGACCTCCTCCAGGCTTAACAAACACCAAGCCATCGTCTACATGGGGTGCCAGTCCCCTGGGTTGGACCAGCTCTTACTCCTCTGGTACTCCTGACTTTTATATCGTATAGCACCACAGCGCCTTCCTTTTGTAATTGTTTGTTGTTTTTCTGTCTTACAATAGTGAGATGCCCTGCAGCTTTGTATCAGACTCCAGATGGTTGAGGTTTAACACAAGCAGAGCGTATCCATTTTGAGGATGAAGCTCGTGTTTGTTTATTTTAGTTAGAATAGGTTGTAAATGAAGCCATCATCTTTCAGGTCATCATATTAGTAATTTTACCTGTGAATTGCCAAATACTTTCATTCCTACTCACGATTAGGATTTTTTCCCTGTTTTCTTATTTTTAAAAATAGATTTTAAGTGTGTTTCTTGTTTTGTGCTATGATCTGTGACTTCCTACAAGACTTTGATAAGTGAATCATCCTATGAAATTTAACATGGAACACGTTTGTGGATGTGAAGCATTTAGGACCTGATGGCGTTTCAGGGCCCACAGGGAATGTCTTGATTTTTTCATACAGACTGATTAGATGTCATTATTTTGCTTAAATACAAATATGAGAAACCACAATTATGGCTATATAAATGTATGCATCATATTTGTCTGCGAAGTATTGTCAGCTTCAAAAGAAAGCAGTACACATATTTTATCTAGTTGAATATTTTATTATTATACTTTCACTAAGATGGAAAATAAACCTTCTTACCATTTATTTTGAATGTTTTCTGCACCAAAGCCCCACCTGCTGGCCTGATACTGTTAATGCCAGTATTCTGTCTGAAGCCAGTGTGGTCACACATGTGACTACAGAAGTACTGCAGTTTTTCAAATGCCACTAATAAATACCAAGCTTGTATAGTTTCTCATTGTAAAACATCAGGCTGAGGTTGGAAAAGCAGGTTTTGCTGGTGATACCCATGTATCTTTAATCAGAACGTTGTCAGTGCAGAAATATCTGTTTTGAATAACTCATATGCATTAATCTATCATTGGCAACATAGCAGAGTGCTGCAGAGCTATAAAAATCTTTAATAGCAACCAGCAATCTGAGCTTGGACATCTGAATTGCTTTTAAAATGTTTCTTCCAAAGTAATTTTAATGTAACCTGAAGATGCAGTTTATTGCAGTGACGTACCTGCATCCCAAAGTTATTGTGGGAATGTGAAAAATGCCACAGATCTTCTAAATGTAACAAAAGCAGGTTTTCTTTTGGCAACCTTTCATTCCAAAGCAGACAATAAATCAAGTTGCAAGTAAACTGCTGTAAGATTTGTTTATGGTAGCAATTTCTCTTGCTAGTATGTTGTGATTCCAGATAAGTTTTCTTCTTGTAATATGTTCTCCACACCGTGATTAAATGTTTTGTTGCGGAATTTGTATTGTAGGTTCAGCATGGAGTACTGACAGCTCAGGGAGAACAAGCAGCTGGCTGGTTCTTCGAAACCTCACACCCCAGGTAACTAGAATTGTACATAACTAGTTATGGAAAGAGACTTGTCATATTTGAGAGATGAGAAGAACATTCATCAGCCTTGGTAATTTGGTTCATTTGAAGGGAAAATAATTATTCTGCATTTATTCCAATTGTCTGTCTTCTGCAGGCAATCTGTTAAGTTTTTAAAGTGCTGTCAAATCAAATATGAGCTTTAAGACCATGTAATTAGTCATTCAGTGTGCACCACTTCTGTATGTGTAAGCTTAGAGGTGAATAATGTCTTATATCAGGTTCAGAGGTATAAAAGCTATGGGGTTCTATTTTTCTTCTAAGTCCGTCAAATTCTCTAGTCCTCCCTGTAGTATCGTTCACAAGGAAGATCATAAGCTACAAAGCATCTAAAGTAATCCTGGGGAAAAAATAGTTAAATTTATGAGTGCTGCTTTTTCTTTAACTTTGTAGACTTCTGATTGTAAATATAGCTTGTGTCACATAATTGGGGAAGTTTTGTGCACTGGACTGCAGGGAAGCCTTAAGACAGGATGTCACTCTCAATGAAGACAGTGATAAGTCTATAATTAAATTCCTCTTATGTAAATCAAGCATATTTTTTTCTTTCACACCTGCTTAGTCTTTAGCTTTAAACTTGTTCAGCTGGCAATAATTATGAACTGAAACCACAAAAGCACAGATAAATCTTTTTCCCCTTCTCTCTTACCAGATTGATGGTTCCACACTGCGGACACTGTGTTTGCAGCATGGCCCTCTAATAACATTCCACCTGAACCTGACACAAGGGAATGCTGTGGTCCGATACAGTTCCAAGGAAGAAGCAGCCAAGGCCCAAAAGTCTCTGCATATGTACGTTTCTACTTTGTCCTTTGTTACGAAGCTACTTTTATGTCGGAACTACTTCTCTTAAGGAACAAAACGAGCAATTTTAGCTGTTTTAAAATCCACGGGACTAACTGGTATAGTACGCAAGAGCTGGAGAATTTGAGTGATAAAATCAGTGATGTTAGGAAGGATTGAAAATACAACAAATATAACAACTGATGTTTGAAACTTAACTGCTTAGAAAGGAAATTTCTTTATCAACATCTGTAGCATGAGTGTGATTAAAACACTGATTGTAGAAGAAATAGTTTGCGCTATGCCCAAACAATAAGGGTGGACCTTTCCTTAATAAAATGTTACAAAGCAGCATTCAGAGCTGATTGGAGATGAAAAATTGACCCATCTTAGTTACATCAATTTAAATGTGGCATCAGGTAAAAGAAATGCTGCCAAATGCGAAATTGGTATCTGACTTTAAAGATGAGTACTTATATTAAATATGTACATATTAAAGTCCTTATGTTATCAGTGATTTGGAAGGCCTCCATTTAATTGTTTTTTTAATAGGTTGTGGCATACCTCTAGTTGCACTGCTGGCAAAGAACAGGACAGACCTTTCTGAATGACAGAAAGGCACAGCAATATGTGCCTTTGGGTTGCTGGCAGAGCGACAGCGGCAAAATACAGTGGGATTTGTGGAAGCCAGCAGGATAGTATTAAAGATATCAGCCACTGTCTGTTTCACAGATGAATGTTTACATGGACTTGATTGCTGGAAAATACATCTCAGAGTCAACAGGCTCAGATCCCATCCCTCCCATCTGATTTGATAAGGGAATGGCTCACTCACTCTCTCTCAAGTTGCGTGGGGGGTTTTGTTATGTAAATTAGAAAGAGCAGTGATTAAATACTTCTTGAAAATTAATTTAAAATTCTATGAAAATTCAAGCCTAGAGTGCAGACTGTCTCCTGTGATGTATGTTGGCTAAATGTAGTCTCCACACACATGGCTTTGTGTTTGCCTGCAGACAGGTAAATATGAAAGGAGTCTTTTTTTAAGAGAGTGGGATTCCTAAAAGTGAGCAGACGTGGCCTAATCCTTCATCTCAAATTTAACATGGGGCAGGTAACAGATATACAGAAATCTTGGATATCTCCAAAAGCGCCGCCTGCGCCACTCGCTTCATGTCGCCTTTTGCTCTTGTCCCTAGGTGTGTCCTGGGAAACACTACCATCTTGGCCGAGTTTGCTGGTGAAGAGGAAGTAAACCGTTTCTTAGCACAAGGCCAGCCCCTGCCGCCCACCTCCAGCTGGCAGTCCAACACTGGAAGCAACCAGACGCGCCTGGGCTCGGCGGGCGGCTCGCACGGCTTGGTGCGCGGCGACGCCGGCCACTGGAACAGCCCCTGCCTGGGGGGCAAGGGCAGCAGCGACCTGCTGTGGGGTGGGGTGCCCCAGTACTCCAGCAGCCTCTGGGGACCCCCCAGCACCGACGACGGCCGAGTTATCGGGAGCCCCACACCTCTGAATACTCTTCTTCCAGGTGATCTTCTCAGTGGGGAGTCCATCTAGGAAACGAGAGAAACAAAATGGAAATAACAATCATCAGCACTAAAGGAAAAATAAAAGTTGTAACCCTTTCCAGTCCCGGGCTTGATGAAGAATCCAGCTTTAACAGATCAGACTGGCAGCCCTTTTTTAGTACCTCTGTCCAATATCAAATATGAAACTGCAGAAGTCCTTGTGAACTGTTAATGAAACAGTATGGGCTACTTTTGGTCAGTGTCACATGCTAATGACAGGTTTTATTTTTTTCATGGCTTTTTGTTTTATGTTGTCTTTTTATGTTTGTATGGTGATTTTAAAAACAAACTATAAAAGCTGCTTAGAATAGGTCTATCATGAAGGGCACTTTTCAGAATTTGGGCTGGAAAGGGTTATTTTATCAACTTGGGGGGGGAAGGGGAAATGAAAGCCTATTTAAAATGAGCCTGTGACTATTATGCACATTACCAGAGGCGGACCCAGTAATCAGAAAGGGTGAAGTGTGATATTTACCATTGGTACAGAAAAGTAATGAATCTGAATGGTAACTCTTGACTGTACAGGTTGAATGGGGGGAGGGCGGGCGGGGGCTGGGGTATCTCTGTGTCCACTACTCCCATGGATCTGCCTATGCACATTACCCTTGTTTCATTACTTTTTCATGTCATTTTTTTAATCCCAAAAATATAAAAAGTCAAAAAAAAAAAAAACAAAAAAAAAAAACATATCAAACATGCAAATACTTGAATCCAGCAGGCCAATAACAAAATGTGAACACTTTCTAAGTCTAATTATTACACTTCCAGGTTGGCATCAGTACACAAAAAACAGGCTCTAAGATTTTTTTTTAAAGTTCAGACTATATGTTTTTGTTTGAACAGATGTATGTATGTGAGTGTGCTTGTGTGTATGTGTGTGTACGTGTGCGCCCACGTGTGATTTAACTAAAAGTGTGAATTTTTTCCTTTTATTCAGTATATGCTTTTTATTTGCTCATTGGTCAAATGTTTAATTGTTATTAGCTTCTAACTTTGCACTGAGTGTCCGCAGCCCTTCTTGTAGCTAATCCTATAACAGTAAAAAAGGAGAAAAAAAAAAAAAAAAAAAGGAAAGAAAAGAAAAAAAAAAAAGAAAAAAAAAAGAAAGAAACTGATAGAAGGGGCCGGCGACAATTCACGTGTAAATGTTTACTCAAGGACTCTTATCGCATTTTAAAAATTACAGTGTGTATCTCTGGAGAATAATATGTATATCTACCTTTAGCGGCTTTTTATTGTGGACTAATGCAAGAAAATTATTACCGGAGTATTGCACCATTTTTCCATTCGGAATATAAAGTTTAAAAAAATACTCTTGTTGAACTGTGGCCATAGATAATTGTAAAGAGTGGATAGTTCCCTTGCAAGCAGGAACAGAAACAAGCACTTGGACATAGGTTTTGACTGCTTTTGGAGGAGCCAGGAGTTTTGGCTCTCACCTGTTTACAGACCTTTTTTCTCCTTCAAACTTTAAAATAAAAAAGGAATTAAAAAAAAAAAAAGAAAAAAAAAAAGAAAAAAAAAAAGACTTCCATCGTAAAGAAAACTATTTTCAGAATGAAGATATGCTACTTCAGAGCTCTGGGATTGAACAGTGTTGTTGTATTATTCTTTTCTTTGGCCATTGCTGTGTACTATTTTTGTTGTTGTTTTCCTCCTCTTCGTCAAAGTGGCGAAAACTTTGTGATCACTATCTTGCACATGGTGGAAGATGTCTCAGGAAAGCCGGGTTTCCCGAGGAGCAACTCCACACCATTTCATGTATTTTTAAAACCCAACTCCTAGCACTGAAGATATTATTAAAAAACAAAATAAAATAAAAAAGACAGTAAGAAAGAAGAAAATACCTAATCTAATGTGTAGCAGTTACATATTTACCAAATAATGGACTCAAAAGAAATAGATGTTTGAAGAGTGCTTTATATATTAAAAAATTGCTTTATGTTTAAAAAAAGATCAATGTTTTTGATTGTTTTGAAAGGAAGAAAGACAATGGAATAACATACACTTCAAGTATGTTTTAAAAATTATATGAACATTGTGCTCCCTGCCTGCTTGGATCAGGAAACTTGTGCATTACATTTTTTTTTTTTTGGAAGATTAGCTTTTTAATGGTTTTATCAGATTTAAAGGGTCCTGCAAGATTGCAAATTAACAAAAGCTGGTTTTATAGAGGATCATGAACTATGCACAAACTGGGTTCAAGACTTGTTTTTTTCTCAAGTTTTAGTAGTGTATTTAGCTGAATAACCTTTCCTCAGAGTAATTGCATCTCATTGCCATTACACGCCTCCTACATATATATATTTTATATATATATACACACACACTCTCTTATATAAAATATGTATGTGTGTATGTGCGTGTTTACATACAATTTTTCATGCTGAAGTTTAGCATTGAGTTGTAGAAAAACTCCTGATACTTTGAAATTGGGAATGGAAATTTCTGTTTAGGGTTTGTTGGGGTGGGTTTTTGTTTGGGGGCGCTTTTTTTTTTTTTTTGCCTTTCCTTTTGGATTAAAGATGTCTGTAACTCTGAGATTAAAAACAAACAAACAAACAATTGTGGCTTTTAATGTTCTTTCTCCTCATAGAATGTGATTGTTAAAGAACATGCACCGAAAGTTGCTTTCAAGAGTACGAAGATTCTTTGAAACTTAATAAATTGCAGTTTTTTCTTGGCTGTTCAAATAATGTGTATTTTTCTTTTATGCAGGGGATACTAAAAAGAAAAAAAAAAAAAAAAGTAAAATCTCATAGGGTATTTCATGGAGGAAGTTTAACACTTTCAATATTAATGAGATTTAAGTGTAAAGCCAGGCAAATCACTCCTGTAAGTGTAGTCACACACTTGGAGTATGTGCTTGTTGATGATGGCTTGTACCACGAATGCTTTGCATATCACATCCAAAAGAGTGATGCATAAAAAGCAGTAATCATTTTTTGTTGTTTTTCTCATTTATTCATGTCTTTGATTAATGGCTAACACTGAGTATGGAGACAGGAGGCCAAAGGCTCCTCTCCAGCTCCACTGTTCAGTCATGCTGTAGCTTCCCATTTTCTGGACTTAATGTCTCTAGATCAAAATGGCCAGTTCCACTAAATTTTATGAGGTGGGCAGATAGCCTACAAATAAGATAGGAAAAAAAAAAATATATATATATATATATATATTCATGTTTTGGCCTTTCAGGTTTGAACTCAAGGGAGATAAGTTGAGTAGCTAACCAGGTGTAGCAGGCAAATCGCAGAAGGTTCCTGGAGGAACCCAAACTTGCTCCATCTCCCTAGCTTAAAGATGAGCTTACGTTCTCCTCCCACCTCCCTAAAACCAGTTCTTTACTTCTTGGTGGCGTTACGGTGATTTATACTGAAAGCATGATTTATCCCAAGTTTCCAGTGGTTGATTCTGGACAGTATAACTCATTGCACTTCTTTTAAGAAGGAAAGTAACTCATGAAGAACTGGATTACTGAGGAAGCAGCTCACAGCACCCAGCAGCTCTGCCAGCACTGGGCCTTCAGCCCAGCTTTCTGCTGGGGGGTCTTTTCTCTCGCTAGGCTACTCTGCCATGGGCTGTGCATGCAAGGAGAAAGACCCCTGGGCAGGGGGAAACCCAAGCAACTCTTGAGTTTGCAGTTTGCTGGCAGGTATAATATAGTTACAAATTATCAAACCTAGATTTTGGGGTCAGTTCTGTTACCTAAATGGCTAAAATTTCCAATCTGCAGCCTGTTCAGTGAATCTCATCTAGTATCAACACTGCCCCAATATTGCACAGTTATTGTCATAGTTGTTTTTTCACTGTGAACTGCTTCCCCTTCCTATCCCCTGTTTGTTTTTAATTTTTTTTTCTTTTCCAGGTGTTGGTATTGAAATTCTTGGAAGAGTTTCTATTTTTATTTTTCTTTGAGCAAGGAGGGCTTTCAGTTTCAGCTTTCCTGAGTTTTGTTTGCCTAGACATCAAAGTCCATCACAGAGTCAGATGTTTCAGCAAAGGAGAGCTTTTGTCATCCGTAAGGTTGGCAGATGACTTTTTGTAAATCTGATACACTTAAAATTTAGTATCCACCCTGGTATATTTAAAGAAATGTAGCTTTTGGCCAAAATCGATCTTATAGTGTTTGGGTAGAATTTTTATTTTCAGTGTCATACTCTCTCCTGCTTTAATGTTATCAAATATTTCTGAAATTGTAAAGATAGCTCCTGATGCTAAGGATGATCCTTGTGTCTCAAGAATCTTTACAAGAGAACATTTTAAACAATTTGTGTTTTTAATGTATATTGCATTTACTGTATCTTCCATAGCACTTTCACTGCATGGCTTCCCTATCTTCTAGGCCAAGAGAATTTCTCTTTCCTAAGTGGTCTGAAACTGTCAAACTTCTTAGTTATTTGTCTAGTTTGTGGGTGGCACTGGCAGAGCAGATTGTTTTTGCTACTTCTGCTCCAAAAATATATTATTGTCCTTGATAATTCAATATATGATTGTGTATGTGAAGGAGCATTTTAATTAAAAATGTATATGGCTATCTGTATATGTTAAGACTTATTGGAGTTGGAAGAGTCTGGAAATGGAATGGAAATGCCCTTTCAGACGGGGGTTTTGGGCAGCTATAGCGTGGAGCATACCTGTGGTACCAGATCAAAGATCGCCACGGCGCCCCGCAAGGATCGTCTCACGCCGCCGTATACGAACTGCTGCTAGATGTCTGTTAGCGTCCTCGCGTTGTCAAAATGACAGGTGTACGAATTGTATCACTGTATTGATGCTGAATGTACAATCTCTGCAAAAGTCCTGCGTAGCCAGCTTCAGGGAAGGGGAGTTCTGGGAGCTCAAACGGAGATCGGACGGACTCTGTTCGCGAACTGTCCGGGTGCCTGACTTACCCGCGTTCCCCACGAAAACCCAAGGTAAACGACAGCTCCGTAAATGTGTGGAAATGTCTGTGATGCGTGATGTTACCTTTAGCGGGAAGTCGGAGGAGACCATGGGCCCGTCCACGGACCACACAGGACGATTTTAGCTCCCTGCAGGTCTCTTGGACTGTTTTACCCAGGTCCTTGGGTGGCTTCGAAGGCGGTAACATACCCGGGAAACCTTAAAGTCTACGGGAGCAGCCAAACTTCTGTCCTCTCACATCCCCCCCTTGTTCCCAGGGGGTCTCTTCCAGTAATATTGTGCTCTTGGAATTTGGGAGAGGCGCCTCCAGCACTCATCCACATTGTAGCTTTCCTGAGGGAGGACGGACTGCTAACGTGCCCATGTTCTAGTGGGCTCTAGGTGTCTTCCTCCAGCGGATACACCCATTCTCAGGTTAACTATTGCTTGCTGCAAGTTGCCAGACTACATGCTCTAACGGCCCCTCCAGCCTGTGCAAAGACAGTAAAGTTGACCATTTTCAATTACTCACGCTCCCACCGTTTTCTCCTCTCTAATGACGACGTTTCATTAGGAGCGAATATGACACTTTGTCCTGTGTGTGCCCCCGGTGTTTGTTTTTTACTGTCAGATGCATTGGAAACAAGTTGCTTGTAAATTTTCTCTGATGAAAACGTGGTCCCAGTGCAGTCATGATTTCAGGGTTATTAAAATGTTATAAAACACAATAAACTGGAAGATTGCGTTGCTTTCAATAAATAGTAGTAGTAGTAAAGGTGGCTTGCCTTGAACTAGCGGTGAGGCTGGGACTGCTGATGAGAAATCCCCCAGCTGCTGCCTGCCTTTAGGCACTTCACATCAAATAGTGACCTGTCCTAAATCGTTTCTGTCGGGGGACTGACTCAGTAGTGACAGTCCAAACTGTGTCGGATTCCTCTCTTGCTGCTCTATAGTTCTTTCTCCTTTTCTCACTCCTTCATTTACGTTGGAAAAAATATTTTCAAGCAGACTAAAGACCTGTGTGCTGACAGTGCTGGAAAGGAGCAGATGCTGTTTCTGGTTTTGCAGTGGTCTCCTTGTGACTACAGTACTTCTGTGTTTTTTTTTCTGTCTGTACCCTACATGAGTAGGAACAATCCGATTTGGCATTATTTTATCCGATTTGAAGTGGTACCCACTTTTCCTGCTTTTTCTGTCTCCTTCCCAACTCTTCTCTCCCTACAGACTACAGGAGACTTCTGACAGAGGCAGAGGAAATCAGTATTTTGCAGGTAAAGAACTGCAGGTTCTACCCGTGTGAAGTACACAGAAATGTATTTCTACTCCAGAAATGCAGTCACAGTACTGGGTGGGAGATTCAGCATGAGCGTAAAATACCTGAACAAGGAGGGACAGACACCAGTCCCCGTAGCTGAGCTGGCCTTGCCTCTCTCTTCAGGACAAACCCATATTCAGAAGCATGATTGTAGGACGAAGGGTGGTAGGCAAATAGTTCTGATTACTTTGTAATGCTTTTATTGCTAAATGGTTAGAAAATAAATAAATAAATCTTCCAGGATGGGGAGAGTTGCACTTTCCCAGCCTGTGTAAGTGAGCAGCAGCAAAGGTAAGATGCAATAGGTAAATGAGGCAAGCTGGTGAGGCCGGGAGCACGGGGATGAAAAAAACATAAGGAACTGCTGATTGGGGTCATTTCTGAGTATCACCCCCCAGAGAAGTGTTCCCTACTAGCTCTTATCTCAGTGAAGGTTTTCTTTGTACATCAGCCTGTAAACAAAAGCACACAGTAAAGCTGTTCTAAAGCTAAGTTCAACATGTTGCATTATTCTGATATCCTTTATTTCTTGCTCTTCCGCTTCCCTACTATATGTTTTGGTGCTGTCTTCCCCACCTGCATTTTAAACTTTTGCTGTACGTGGAAGAAATTTCAAAATTATTTTCCCATCGTGCTTTACCAGCCTTGAAAAAATACAGTTTCCTGGGGCTTTCCTGAAAGACAAGTGCAAGAACTGAAATCAAGCTCTCGGGGATACAGGGACCACCTGGCCCGTGACAGCCCCTGGTGCTGCTTTCAAGCCCAACCATTATAGACTAAAATTGGGGTTGACACAGAATAAAGCTTAGTATTTAGTCTGCGGTGCACTGGTTGCTCATGGTTTAGTGCAGATTCAGGAGCAAAACACCAAACCCTGGAAATACGAGGAAGAGAAACTATCCCAAAATAATGGGATCCCAGTACACAGGTGAGGGATTGTGTTGTCTTCTAGTGAAGACACCCCCAATAAAAAGTAATGCTCTTTATCACCTTTCAGTTCCAACACCCATTTCTGATCCACGTTTTGGAATCCAGGTTCCAAGACATGGGGTTTACCCCTGTAGGTTCCAGCTCTAGCTGAGAAGAAATGGAAGCTTTTCTGATATAAGCCTAGTGAGAAGTGGTTGAAGAATTCTCCTTTTCCACTTGGACCTTCAACAAGGCTGGGAGGCCAAATAGCATATTTTCCAGATGGGATTGTTCTTGGGGTTCTTGTCAACAGGGTGCATTTAAAGTGCACTGTTGCACCTGGCAGAAGTGACTGAAATATTCTTAAAAATGCTTTGCCATTTTCATTGGCAGTGGTGGAACTGTAGAGGCAACAGGTGTGTGTCCCACTTCTATGCTACATGGGAACTACACCTAAAGGAGAGAAAATGCCAAGCTGGAGGACTGATTCAGTCCTTTAGAGGCCACGGGATCATGGTCTCCACAGCAAGGGAATTGCAGGTCAGCATCTCAGGTTCCCACTGGTTGCAAGGGTTCTGATACAAGGCTTATCAGGGTTTGTAGCAGCATAAGCAAAACTCAGTTCTGCTGTCCCATGATGATGGACCAGAGCCTTAACAGGGCTGCACAGAGCTGTAACGAAAAGCTGGGAGGATGCTGGGGTGAGTGGAGATTGCTGCTTCCATCTTCTGCTTTGGAGATGGCGCAGGGCCTCCACCTAGGAGATATGTCTGGGACACGGTGTCTGGGAAGGATTCCAACAGAGCTGATGAAGTGCTCGGGGTCCAGAGCAAGAGTCCTGTGGAGATTTGTGGCTCGGAGAGGTGCGTGGGCTGCCCTGGTGTGCCTGGTGGGATGGCAGCGCAATGCTGGCTGTGCAGCAGGGCAATGGGGTGGGCTGGGCTGTTTTGGGAGACCAAATCCCACTTTTCCCACACAACAGGAGAGCTTTCCCCTTGCTAGCAGACTGCAGTGATGCTGCTGGTTTTGGTCACTGCAGGAGATCAAATGACAAATGTTACCTCCCTTCTTTCTCTTTGTAGCATGATCAGGCGATGTAGAAGTTCCCCAAGCAGATCCTTCACTTATTCTCGGTAAGTATCTCCCAAACTTGGGAAACCTGTGGGTTTTTGGTGATCAATCTATAAACTGTGACTCTGGGAAGAGGGGTTAACGTGCTGTGCTGGTGCCCTCCATTCTGTCAGCTCAGGCAGCTTCTGCGCCCACTCTGCACAGGCAGTGCCTAAACCAGGCAGGGTTCAACTCAAATCAAACAAATTTGTGCCTGCTTGTCCCCTGTCAGCTGAGAGGTTATTAAAAGGCAAAGTGCTGTAAAGGTGCCTTGCAGATGCTTCGAGTCCTGTGGCATGCAGTTCCTAGGGGTCGTGCAGGTATCGGGGTGCCAGGCCCCCGGGAGGTAGCAGGATGGGCACTGCTGGTGCTGAGCAGCCCGCAGCCTCACCCCTATGGCTTCACACACTGAAATGTCCCCTCAGAAAAAAAGCTGGGTACTGCCCAAAACCCACTCTAGCCCTCATTTCCGACCCATCGATGTGCACAGATCTTCATCCCTCGGCCAGCAACAAACCCTGTGGGGTTGTCCCGGTGTCGGGGCAGAGCAAAGCAGAACAAAGGGCCGGCTGTGGGCAGCAGCAGAGGGGCTCCTCTGCCATCCCCAGCACGGCAGAGGGGGCACACGGGGTGGTGGCGATGTGGGGGGGGGCTGGGGGCCTAGAGGGGGATTTGGGGCAGCCCCCAGTGTTGTGACCCCCCTTATAATTCAGTATAAGTCAGCGTAATTCAGCACGGGGAACGGGAGCAGTGCAGTGCATGTTGTGGAGGTGTGTGAGGCATGGCTGGCCTCCCCAAAGTCCTCCCAAAAAAAGCCTTCCCCAAAGCCTTCCCACAAAGTCCTCCCCAAAATCCTCCCCCAAAAAGTCCTTTCACAACTCCTCCCCAAAGTCCTCCCCCAAAGCCCACCCCACAGGCTCACACTGAGCCATGTATTTGACCACGCTCCTTGCTTGGAAGCCATCTCAGGCCGACCTTGTGCCATTGCCGAGAGGGTACGACGTGACAGAGCACGGCCCGGAGCACAACTCCTGTGAGGGGCGGCTGGGGGGCCTAGGGGGTTTGGGCTGGAGAAGAGGAGGCTCAGGGCAGAGCTCATTGCTCTCTGCAACTGCCTGAAGGGAAGGGGTGGGGAGCTGTAGGTTGGCCTCTGCTCACAGGTAACTGTGACAGGACTGAGGGAATGGCCTCAAGTTGTGCCAGGGGAGGTTCAGGTTGGCAATGAGGAGACATTTCTCCTAAGAAAGAGCAGTCAGGCGCTGGGACGGGCTGCCAGGGGGGTGGTGGAGGCACCGTCCCTGGGGGTGTTCAAGGAAAGGTTGGACGTGGTGCTTGCAGACATGGCTTGGTGGGTGATGGTGGTGGAAGGGGGACGGTAGAACCAGATGATCTTGGAGGTGTGTTTCAACCCGAATGATTCTGCGGTTCTAGGATCCTGTGACCCATCGGAGCTCCCAAGGGAGCAGGGCAGGGCGCTGCCCCTGGGGCCTGCTGCTGCTGCCCTCAGGCCACCCCTCACGTGGCTGCCCGGCCACGCAGAGCAGGGCCCCGAGGACCCCTTGGGAGCGCCCTGGTGCAGCTCCTGGGGTGCGAGGATGGTGGGGCCAGGCTCTGCAGAGCACTCAGCCTGCCAGCTTGTTTTCCCCAGCGCTGCACCTCGCTCAGCGCAAGGCCCTGAAGACAAACACGGCTAATTATACCCCCAACAAGTGCGTGCCGCTCTCCCTTTTAAAATGTTTTGCTTTCCCGTTCAGTGTCCTTGGCTGAAGTGTTTGTGCCACCGCTCCCCATCAATCACACCCCGAGCAAGCTGCGGCAGCCAGCACCAATTAGGCACAGCACCCCCGCGCAGCTGAGGCCTCCCCCCGCGGGCAGCGCCGCTGTCACCGGCGTGCAGCTCTCGCAGGCGGCATCTTGATTCCCCCTGATTGTTTGTGCACACAAATTAAGCGGGAGCATCTCGCCGCGGTTTGATGGGCTGTGCCACATGATGTGGAACAGAACCGGGGCGAGCACACGGCGCTCTGCTCCCGGGGGACATGGGCGAGAGCAGGGACAGGGCTGGAGGCTGCTCTGGCTGCGAGTCCAAGCAGGGAAAGGAGGGGGAGAAAGGGAGAGCTGCCACGGGAAGATGCTCGAGATCTTTCCAGCATCTCGGGGATGGGAAAAGCAGCCTTTGGTTCTGCATGGGATGGGGTCAAGCTGCTGCAAAGGGTTTTTTTGTAGAAAAGCAGCAGCGGGGATCTCAGCAGCAGCCAAGGCTGGGCTGTGAATGCTGCATGCCCAGCACACAGGGGCTGTGGTGCTTGGAGCTGCTCGTGGAGGGACAGCAACTGGGGCACTGCCAGCCCCACAGGGCAGGGATGTGCCCTCGTCCTGCTGTCCTTGGGCACAGCCACCCCACAGGGGCAGGGACATGTCCCCATCCCTCTGTCCTCTGCCACCCACATGTTGTCACACACAGCAGAACGCCTCCTCTGGGCCTCCTGGATGTAATGGACCACCTGTGTGGAAAAAAAAAAAAAAAAAAAAAGGACCTTAAAAAAAGGACCTCAAACTACAGCTAAATTATGAGGAACGGTGTGAGGAGACCTCTGCAGTCTCAGAGGTGGGATGGGGAGCACAAGCACCGCCGCTGCCTGGGATGGGGGGGCTCGCTGCGCACAGTGGCTTTTCCCAGATCCTCCATCCCTTGTTAGAGCAGCCTCCATCACACAGCTAAGAGCCCTGAGGACCCTTCAGCCCGAGCAAGTCCCAATTCCCCCTTGCCATGCTGATGGGCATCATCCCTTCCCCGTGCTGCATCTTCACACACAGGAGATGCTTTGGAGGCGAGAGCCCCTTCACTGCTCCCCACAGCCCCCAGAGAAGCCCCCAGGCTGCAGGTGCCCAGGATTAATCCTGTCCCCACAGGTGTGCTGGGTTCAGCAGCGTGCTTCAGTGCTGAGCTGGGCTTCCACAAAGCCCCAGCATGAAGCGTCCAACCTGGCTGCTCACTCCTGCAGGCTGGGGAAGCAGTTGGGTGGGCAAATCTTGCTCCTCTTTCCACTCAGGTGCCCGTGGGGTGGTGGCAGCCCTCACCATCCCCAGTGTGCACCGCCTGGGCTCTGCTCCATCGGTGATCACCTGCCCTCAGCTTCCTGCTGCCAGCTGTTGGATTTTGTAGCCGTGATCCAGGAAGCAAAAGCCGGCTCGCTTCCTGCCTCAATATCACCAGGCGTGATCCAGCTGCCTGCAAGGGCCCTCAGCTGCATCCTTCTGCTAAAGCAAAGGATGAACCCCATTGCATGCCCACATCTCAGGCCACCAGGCACAGGACCTTCGGATTTTTAACCTCCCTTGGTGCATTTGCAGTCAGACCACCTCTTGGCACATGGCTGTGTGCAGGCAGAAAGCAGGGGAAGGGCTCACGGGACAGGCACCAGGAGCTTTTAGGGTGCTTCCTGACTCGTGTGGCTCTCCCAGGTCTCACAAACACCCCAAGGAGCAAAGCCAGGGCCCCGTGCAGAGCCCCAGGAAGCTGGCATCCCCCCACACACCCCTGCAGACCTGGGGTGTTTGGGGGGCTGTATAACACAGCCAGGCATTGGGTGTGCTGCTCCAATGGCCCTGCTCATTGCTGAGCATCCCGCCCCTGCTGGGCAGCCCAAATCCACGGCTTTGGGCTGCTGGGGGAGAGGGTTGGGGGGACAGGGGGGCTCTGCCCGCTGCCTGTGGGCTGCCAAAGGCACCGGAGCTTCGTGCATCGCCCTCGTGCCCCGGCAGCCAGCTCTCCTTGCGCTTCGTCTCCTACAGGTCGGAGCCCCCCTTTTCCCCAGGATCGCCTCTGCCCGAGCCATGCCGTGTGCCCTGGCACTGCTGGGCTAGGAACAACTGCTGCCTGCCTGCCTCCCCGCCCAGCACAGCACCACAGCACCACGAGGTAGGTGCACAGGGGGTCCCCGACCCCCACGGCCACAGCTGGCACCAAGGGGGTCCCACCCGAGGCTGCCCACCCTCCCAGTGCCTCTCCCAGCACCCTCCCAGTGCCTCAGCCCATGCCAGGCTCTGGGAGGGGGATTTTTGCCTTCCCAGAGCTGCCAGCAGAAGATGCCACTGAGGCAGTGCCCATGGGGACAGTGCCCATGGGGACACACGAGGTTTGGCCTTGGGGAGGGTCAGCTCCTGCATCAGGGTCAGCCCTGCTCGGGGAGGATCCATGAGATCCTGGGGTGCGATCCCCACTGATCCAGGCTGGTGCGGGCAGGGGCTCAACGCCTTTTGGGCTGGATTTCTGACCCCAGCTCCTGTGGGCACGGGACAGGTTGGGTGGCTCTTTAATCTGCCAGGCTGTGACATTTTTATGGTGTTTGTGTGGCTGCCAGGCAGGGTGAACGCGCCTTACAGCGAGGGTGGGCTGTACGAGGGGAGAGGAAATCGGTGCACGCTGCAGCATTGTAAATACTGCCCGTCTGTGCGCTTCTCCTGCTCCTTTTGTTATCGCTTTTTAATGTGTTTATGGCTTTTATTACAGTGGATCAGGTGTCTTTTAAGGGCTGTTGTTCTTTTCTGTACTTGGACGCGAGACGAGCTGTTTTATTTTTAGTTACTCACTGCTTGGTAAAAAAATGCAGCGGTTGAGTTATCAGCAAAATCACCCCATCGAGTGCACCGACAGTGCCAGGGCAGCTGGGGCTGTGCCAGGACGAGCCAGATAAGGGTAGGGCACAGGGGAGGGAAAACAAATGCAGAGATAAGGGGTCTGGGCACACAGCGCTTGTATCAGGTACTACGGTGTTGGAGGCACAGCAGAAAGAAACCCACACGTTTTCCAGCTCCACTTTGCAACAACACGTTTATTGGGTGCACTTAAAAAAAACAGACATAGAAAAGAGAAAACTGAAGAGGTGCATAGACCATGATACTGCCTGCTCTACGCGTCTACTCAAGTACAAAACCAAAACTACTTTGGACACTGGATGTGCCGGTGTTAATGTAGCTGCCCCAGAACATGGCATGTGCCTGTGCTGGGGCCAGGTGGACTCAGGACCTGGAGGAGACCCAGGAGGGTGGCACTGGCAGGGTGCAGCGCGGCGCACAGATGCCCACGTCTGCTTTTTGATGTGAGCAGCCAGAGCCCCGTCGCTTGTCCCCCTTCCTAGCGGACGAGGAGCCTCCTGCCCACCCGCAAGCTCGCCACCACTGCAGCCCCAGCGCTTCGAGCCCCCCTTGCCTCGGCTCACCTCCACCTGCTGGCTTGCATGGCAGTTTCTCAGGTGGGTGTCCTGCTTTTTTGGGAACTCGCCCTCTCCCCGCACCTTCCCGGCACTGGCCAAACCAAAGCGACCGGCATCCCATCCGAGGGTCTCCTCCTTTCACCCCACAAACCCTCTCTGGTCCCAGTGGTCTGGGTGGGGACGAGGAGGGCAGGGTTGGGAGGGAGCGGGGTCGCTTTTGGCCGAGGCAGCGCCTCTCCCCCACCCAGCCCACCTGAGTTCCCAGCCGGCCCCGGGCGGCCGGCTCAGCACACCGAGCAGCTGTTGGTCTTGTTCATGGGCGGCCGCAGCATGTGCTCCTTGGGGAACGTCTCCCTCCTCTTGCAGAGCGCGGGGCTGAGCCGGCTGGGCAGGTTGGCTTGCTGCAGCAGCTCCCTGAAGACCTCCAGCACGTTCTCGTTGTCCTTGGCCGAGGTCTCCACGAAGCGGCTGTTCCAGTCCAGCTCCACCAGCGACAGCGCGTCCTCCGCCGGCACCTGCCGCTCGCCGCCGCTCTCCGCCTTGTTGCCGACCACCACGATGGGGGGGAACTTGTCCTCCTTCACCTCCAGGATCTCCTCCCGCAGGCTCTTGACGCTCTCGAAGGACTCGGCGTCGTTGACGGCGTAGACCAGGGCGAAGGCGTCGCTGTTCTGGATGGAGAGCTTCCTCATGGCCGGGAAGGAGTAGCTGCCGCTGGTGTCCAGGATTTCCACCGTCACCGTGGCGCCGCTCACCTCGTACTCCTTGCTGTGCAGCTCCTCCACCGTGCGCCGGTGCTTGGGCTCGAAGGTGTCCAGCAGGAAGCGGCGGATCAGCGCGGTCTTGCCCACGCCGGCGGCGCCCAAGAAGACCAGGCGCACGTGGTTCTTCTCCTTCACCACCAGGGACATGGCTGGGCGCGGAGGCTCTCCAGGGGACGGGATGCTCGGCAGCTGGTGCTCAAGCCGTGGGTGTCCCTGGGTGGCTGCAGCCCCGGTGTCTGTCCGTCCGTCTGTCCCTGCAGCCCCGTGCCCCAGCTCCGTGCAGCCGGCAAAGTTTGGTGCCACCTCCCTGCAAACTTCTCCCGGCCGTTCTGCTGCAGACGCTCCCGTTCCCCGGACCTGCTCATCTTTTATCCTGGTTCCTCTCTGCCATGTGGCACCCCGCTGTCCAATCTCCGTGGGTTGAGGGTGCTGAAGGAGGAGGGCAGGGAGGGAGGAGAGCGGGGTGCTCCGGGCCAATCCGCGGCGCTCAGCCCTGGAAAGCTACTCCAGCCCTGGAGAGCACCGCGCTGCGTTGCACATCGCGCTTGCATCTCTCGCCGCTGCCGGCAGCACCGGGGAGCTGGCAGCCTTGCAGCCAGCCAGCCCTGCCCAGAGAGCAGCCTGTGCTTCTTGGCATGGGATTGTTCTCGGCAGGGGAGCCAAGCCGTGCTCGCCATCCCGTTGGGTGGACATGGCAGGGGGACATCTGCAGCCTTGCCCACGCCTGTCTGGGTCCGGAGCTCGTTTTTGGAGCGGCCCGCTGTGAACGTGCCCAACCGCTCCGTGATCCTATGAAATGTTTGACCTGAGGGGGAAAGTAAGATCTCCCTGAAAGCTGTGCGTCATAGTCTCCATGATCAGCTGTCAGTTACGCTGTGATTTTATGAAATATTTAGCCTGGGGGGAAAAATAAAATCTCCCTGCAAACAGTGCGCTGTCATCTCCAGGAGCAAATCCCAGACAGTCACGGGTGGGATCGCTGACCCTGCCCGGGCTTTGACCCAGAGCTGCCAAGGTCTCCACAGGACCCAGGGCAGTTCGGACTCTGGCACAGAAGCTGCAAACCAGTGAACAGAGAGCAGCAGTGGGCAGAGGTGCTGCATGTCCCTGACACCAGCAGCTGAGAGGTTTTGGAAGTGGGATGTGTTCCCAGGGCAGCAGCATGGCAAAAATGGGGTCAGAGCTAGGGTGTGAGCTCAGCAGTGCGTGTACCCTCCGAGGGATGGGAGCAATGCTGACCCCATGGTGCTGGGGGACCTCTCAGCACCGGGAAATGATTTTTGAACCACACAACCCTCCTGTGCCAATATCAGTGTTCAGATTGTGGGTTCAGGCTGAGCACACGGTGTCGGGAGGGAAGGGGTGGTTGATTTACCAGGCAGAGCAGCGGGGTGCGTGGTGCTGCCCTTCTCTGGGCAGCCAGACATCACGTCGGGAAGCGGGTTTGCTGGTGGGCGTGCAGGTTGCCCTGTCTGGACACTTCCTCAGCAGCCTCCTCTTCTTCTTGCTGCTGAAGTCATCGCTGTTCATCACTCGTGCAGCTGATTTATGAAAAGTGCAAATACAGAGGGAGCTTGTTGACAAGACAGAATAAGTCTTTATCAAAATTTTTTGTGTGTGTGTGTGTTTTTCCTAGCTGTGGACTAGTTTCTGTAATTCTCATGCAGTTGGCTTCCTTTTGCTAGCAAACTACCACTTGGTTTTCTTTTGATAACAAACTACCAGTTTCGTCATTTAGTTTCGGTTGTGTTTGTTCTGCTGATTTCAAAAGCCCTTTTCACAAGAGTTACTCCTGCCTCTTAATTCCCCAACTGCAACTGTATTTTAGCAGTATGAGCACTTCCCTTCTCTGATCCTATTACAAGGAAAGCCAGGAGGTTTCACTGGGATTAGCAGGGTCCCTGCTCAGGAAGAAGAGGAAGGTTGGGTGCCTGCTGGGATGGGTGGTGGTGTCCAAAATCACCCGTGGCATCCGTGGGGTTTGGCAGCACCCAGCAGTGCACCACCCACCGTGGTATTAAAAGGAGCTGAGGATGCAGAAGGCATCCTGGTGTGATCACAGGGCTGCTGTTGGCCAAAAATTGGGAGGAGGGATGGATTCACACTGAGTGCCTGGGGACTGCCAGCTTTGGGCACAGGACTGAAGGGAGGGCTTGTAGCTGAAGCAGTGGCTGATTTTGGTGCCTGGCGTGCCACCGACTCTAGTGGCAATGAAGACCCCAAGGCAGCATGGAGCAGGGCACGACAAACCACGTCACCCCAGCTTTGGAACCTGGTTAAAGCCAAAAATGACATGAAGCAGGAAGGAATTCTGCTCATGTTTCTTTGTGCTCAGGTATCTTCAGGGCTTTTCACGCACCCTACAGTGGCTCCCAGCTGGCTCTGGGGCCAAAGCCATCCCCAAGGCAGGGGGTCCCATGGGGACACCAGTCTCCAAATGCCCTGTCCTGGCTCCGAACCATCACCACTACTGCCAGCAGCCTCCAAGATGAAGCTGCAGCTGATGGACACAATGGGAAACACCGAGCTGCTCCTCTGGCCCAGATGTCATAGGGAAGGTGACCCTGGTGCCACCACGCAGGTCACGGTGCTCAGACCCCATGGGTCTGCATGGCTGGGGACAGCCATCGGGGAGCTGCACCGGCAGAGCAAGCAGCCCTCGTGTGCCTGCAGAAACACAACAATATCACCAGGGCTGTCAGCAGCCGGAGGCATTTCTGCCAAGAAATGTGTTCTGGATGCTCGTGATAGGAGTGAATAGGCCGCCCCTGGTTGTGGTGAGTTTCTGTAAAGGTTACGCAGAGTTAAACAGAGAAATTTGCTGCAGATAAGGCAGTCCCCAGCCTTTGTGCTGCGCCGCACGCAGTGTGTGCACGGCCCACATGATTTTTCACATCAGTTGTCCCCCGTTAGTTTTCACATCCGTGCTGCTATGGTTACCGAGAGCCTGAAAGGTTTTAAATCTCCCTCAGAGCAATGGAGGATTTCAGAGGTAATCTTGTTAAGAGATGAGCAATGAATATTTCCAAAGGCCTTTCGCATGAATATCTTGTTCCACATTAGCTGATGTCCACTGGCAGAAGGAAAGCAAAGCGCAAGGGGGACCCTGTGAAGACAAGGGAGAAACCAGGAGGAACGAGGGCAGCAACTCATTTTCCATCGCAGCCTTTTGTGTGCACAGCGATGTTCTTAGACACAATATTTTTTCAGGAGGGGTTTGGCAGGCCGCCTTGGGGCAGGTAGTACAAAACCAGCCCTAGGTTCAGCCTGTGATTGCCCCAGGGAAAGACCCAGGGGACATTTATGGGACCTTCAGCAAAGCCTCTGCTGAGCGGGGCCGAGCTGGCTCCTGCCTTCAGCGGGGCTGTGGGGAGCAGGCAGGATCTGGCCCTCGTGGTGCTGGGCTTGATAACGGAGATGGAGAGGGACTGTTCCACTGCAGGCAGAGGCAGGGCACACACCGTGACCGCAGCTCCTGCTGCCATCGCAGCAGGGACAAGGGGACCATGGCGCCCCGAGGGGACTGTGACGCCCTGATGGACATCACGGTGACCTGCGGGAACCAGAGCGTGGAGGGAAAACAGCGCTGAGCTGCCAGCAGGGAGGAGCGAGGGAGGCAGGAGGGGAGGACAAAGCAGCGAGGTCAGAGCATGTTGGGTTGGGGCAGGAGGAGCCCCGCTCCTTTGGGGAGCTGGAGCAGGGGAGCCTGGTTGGGCATCCTCAGCCGCAGTCCGCATCAGACCTGGAGCAATTTGGGGAAGGATGCTGGAAAATGATAGGTGTGCTGCTTCTTGCCAAATGCCCGTCAGGGTTTCTACAGCAGCTGGGCACTGCTCGAGGCGGGCTGGAAGGAGGATGGGTGCAGGGGGGAGAAGAGACCTTGGGCCACAGGGGCAGGGACAGTGCCAGGAAGGTGCTGAGCAGGACCTAGAGGAGGAGCAGGGATGAGGGCAGAGCAGGGAGATGGCCCCGTGGTCATGAAAAAAGCCAAGAACACCTGGTACGGGGGGTCACGGGGCTCTGCACACACAAGCACACTCTGCTCCCAGTGCTTGTAGTGGGACGGGACGGGTGATGCAGTGGTGCCTCGGCCGTACAGCTCCTGAAGCAGCCTGTACAGGATGGAGGTAGCACCTTTTTGTTTGGCATTGGAGCTGAGCTCTTCCAAAAGAGGTCTTAAAGTCCTGCCAGGTTTTGCAGCATCTTTTATGAACATTCATTCATTGCAATAGCAAGCCTGACGTGCGGTCAGCATCAGCCACCATGCAGGATCCCCCCCAGGCACACGAACCTTCCCCTGCAGCCCTGTGCTCCCCAGCCCTGCTGCCAGGACACGACTCCTGCAGAAGGGCAATCTGCAGATTTCAGCAGGGACCAGCTCCTGCTGCGTCGAGGTGGGTTTTTGAGGAGCTCCTGCCTCGGGGCTCAGCTGTGGAGCTCCTTCTATGCATCAATACTGTGCTGGGCACTGCCAGCGCCCCACTCACTGCTGTGTGTGGTGCCCCAGCAGCCCGCACGTGCCCAGCCCAGCACCCCATGGCTCTGCACCCCACAGCGGGGCAGGGATGCAGCCCGTGCCCGCAGGATGCTCCCACCCCATGCGACCCACCAGCCTCCTGGTTGTGCAGATGGTTAAATGCATGGTGTACGTGAGAGGGGCTGCGTGTGCAGGAGGCCTTGCTGGTGTTCCCGCTGAGACGCTGAGAAGGAAGCAGCAGTAATGAGAAACCAGGAGAGATCAGCCCCACGAGCAGCATGGCCCCAGCTGCTTCCCTTCACCGCAGGCACAAGCCCAGAGGGGTCCGGGGTGGGGGACAAAGCGTCATTTCTTCCTCCAGGACTGATCCTTGGGTTGGAAACCTGAAAACACCGGGGTAGCAGCGTGCTGGCACCCCCAGCCAGAGCGACAAGAGGGGGTTAAACCCACCTGTCCCCCGGCAGGAGATTAAATCCCACTGGCCTTTGATTTCTCGACAGGTGAGAGGAGAAATCTGAACCTTCGTATAGCTTCGCCCCCCCGCGCAGGGGATGCATAGATGTACCAGCCATACGTGGGGCGCCGTGGCACCGCCGGCTGGAACAGCGTGTCGCCCGACGGATCCTGTTCCCGGGGCCGCCGCGGGGACGTGCAGGCTCGGCCGCCTGCTGACCCCGGTGCCGGATGGGGCTGGTGGCTTAATTAAAGGTTCTAATTGCACGGGGGGCACCAGGGCTGAGGTTTGCTCCCGGCCAGGCGTCAGCGGGGCGATGAGGGATGGAGAACGGGGCGGGGGTCCCCTGGTGCTGCTGGAATAGGGACCGCAGGGATTGGTGCTGGTGTCACCAACCAGTTTGAGGGGGCTGAGGGCATCCTTGTGGCACGTCCTGCCCTGCCAAGGGGGCTCTGCTGTCCCTGGGGACAGGGTTGATCCAGGCCACTGCTGAGCTCTTGGGAGCAGGTGGCACGCACGTAACCATCAGAGTGGGCACCTGCCAGCTCGCCTCCTGCCCAAACCCTCCAGTTGCTCATCCCTGCACAAATCCTTCCCAGCAGGGAGAGCCCTTTGGTTTTAAAGTCCTCCACGACCAGGCTTTTGGGGTCGTGCCACTGCCCTCCCCGCTGCCCCCATGAGACCCTCACCGAGGGGCCGGGGAGGCTGCGAACGGCGTGTACCGGCGGGCGGTGAAAGCCAGGCTGGCTGTAAACAGACGTCCTGGCCAGGACTAAAGGGATTTAGCGCAGCTGTTCTCAGGTTCGGAGGAGCTCCTGCTGCGTCTCTTATCTTGCTCTGGTCAGGATTATTAATGGGAGTGAGAAGCTGGCCTCACTCCGGGCCACCGAGACGGCTTTTCCCAAGGTGATGCGGGGTGAGGCAATGCGGCAGCGCGCTCGGGTCACCAGCGGGTGAGGGCTGTGACAGCGGGCGTGCAGCCTCTGTGTCCCCAGGGCTGGGGAGCAGGGGCCCAGCCTGGCAGCTTCCATGCCCTGTACGAGCAGGAGATGGGCTGCAGCCTGCGGGCTTAATGGTGCCTGTGCTCCCAGTGCTCCCAGCAGCCGGCTCTGCCCAGCTTTGTGGTGGCCTCATGGAGGGATGTGAAGCCTTGGCACAAGCCTTGGCATCAGCTCTGCCTCCCCACAGGTGCTGGGCACCCCACAGGGCCTCATCCTGGCAGGGCAGCCGCAGAGGGTGAGCCCAGGCTCAGGACACCGGAGCACAGGGCCGGGCACCACGGGCACCTCCAGCTTGCTGTGGGGACAGAGCAACGCCTCCTGCCTGGCTTCAGACCCTCGGGGTGCCCCCGTGGCCCAGCTCTGGGCATGGTCTGTGTCTTGGGACCGGAGCATCCCCCTGGCTGTCACCACAGCGTCACGTCTCGCCTCCCGTCCCCGAGCAGTGTCGGTGGCGGTGCCTCCCCTGACCCGTGCCTTAATGCATCGTGCCCCTCGCCGAGGCAGGGAGCCGTGACACCCTCGCCCTGAAAACCAAGCGCTTGCTTTTTTTTCGGAGTGCATGGAAATGTCACGCTGTAAACATCCTCCCGGGGTGATGCTGCCTGCCCGCAGACACTGTCATTTGCCATGAAGACAGCATCCTCTGACCGCACAGCCTTGGTTCCTCGGGCTTTCATCACACAGCATCCTCTGCCCTTTCCCCACTGGCTCCTTGTCCTTCAATAGCAAAAGAAACTTTTGCATTCTGCAGTAAAAGCAAGCTCCGTGCTGTCCCGAATCCAGTGAAGGGTGAGATGGTTGCTGCTTCTGTAGCTGTATTTGTGGTCAAGCTTCTCCTTCCCCCCTCCAGAGCATGTGCAAAGGAAGGTTTAGTCAGAGCAAGGTGAAAAGCTGAGGTTTTCATTCACTGCATGGGGCAGTTTGGTGTCGGAACGTGCCAGGTCCCTGGCCCTGACGGGGAGCTTGGTGTCCCCAGTCACACGCAGGCTCGGCCGCCTGCTGACCCCGGTGCCAGATGGGGCTGGTGGCGCGGGTGATGTGGCCTGGGTTTGGCTGGAGTTTTGCTGTTGTGAGGCTCTGCAGTGTCCCCAGGGAAGAACCTTGCTTTTTGCTGCTTCTCTGGGTTCTGGAGCACTCTGGCCATCAGCAGAGCTGCCACAAACCAGAGGAGGGGACTGATGGGGCTGCTGCATCCCATGAGGATCCCCGTGTCACTGCCCAGCAGGACAGAGACCCCCCAGCTGGATCAGCTGTGGGGATGCTCTCAGAATAGAAGAAGCACATGTGCAAGAGGAGCAGGAGGACACAGAGACCATGCACTTTTGTCCTTTGTCCCCATGTGCACGTCAGCACCCCACGGGGCAAACCAGCAGGAGGGGTGTGAGGCCAGGAGCAGCCACATCCCCCGGATCAGCGTTGCTTCAAGCACCCGAGCTGAGCTCCCCGGCTCCGAGGAGGGGGCCGACGTGCACTTCACTTCCATCAGCCTCCTTCAGCATCAGCGGGAAGCAGAGAGGAGCTGGCAGAGCAAGATACCCCACGCAGCTGCTTTCTGCTCAAAATCAGGTCTCGTTTCCATCATGGGCAGCGTGGCTCCAGCGGCGCCGGGAGGGATGGAGATGCTGAGCCAACACCGGGAGGTGAAGAGCCCTTCCCAGACCCAGTGCTGGCTGAGCAAGGGTCACACTCGCCCTGTGCCAGGTGGAATTGCCTTTATTTTCCTTGTGCAATGACCTGTGTGCATGTGTGCCAATGTGCTTCAGCTCCTTTCCAGTAATGCTTAAAACAATTGTCTGCGGATCAGCCCCGGCTGATGGATGTGGCTCGGTGCTCTGCCCCCGGCCAAGATCCTGCTTGTTTCACAACAGAGACGTGGGAAGGAGCAAAGTGCCAGCCTGCAGAGCGTGGCCCCGTTACCCAGATCCTGCTTGGCCCTCCCTCTGCCTCTGTGCTGCCAAAGCCTCCAGAGGAGCAGCAGCAAGGGGAAAAGAAGTGGATTTCAGCAGGTAAACTGAGTCAGGAGGGCAACGTGCCAGAAACCAAAGCACCGCTGTGCTCCCTGCTCACAGAGCAGCTTCTGTGAAGGCAGAAGGAGCGCAGCCCCCATCGCACCCTGCTCTGCCTTCTGCACTGTCTGCAGGTGGTTTCCACGAGGCCCCGGCAGCCGCACGCAGTTTCACGGGGGCAGCAGCTTTTTTCTCATCTTCAGCTGCTGAGTGATGGCAAAGGAGACGTGGTGCGAGACCCAGAGCCGAGGCGGAAAGCTGAAGTTTCTGTAAAAAATACACCCCCAGGCAACTGTGTAGCTGCTAATGTCTGCCAGGGCTCCAAAGGGCTGGGGGGAGCAGGTGAAAAGCGGCATCTCCAGCCTCCCTGGCCTGCAGCTGCAATCCCAGTGGGTGCTGAGCCTGGCACGGCCCTGGGGAATGTTTCTGCACAGGTACCTGCCCTTACGTGTGCCAAATGTACATGCTGGTACCTGGCAAATGTGCCACTGTGTGGCTTGCCGTGGCTGAACAGCACACAGCAGCCCTCCTGCTCACTGGGCACCCCCAGTCCCTGCGCAGTTTGGCACGGTCAGTAGGGGAAAAAACATAACTAAGGCCCTTATAGGGCCACATCTAGGAATATAAGGATCTCTGGAAGAGAGCAGTACAAGTCAGAAACGCTCTGACAAACAACTTCATTTCCAAAAGCCCTGCAGACTCTGTCACTCACATCTCCCCATAACCACAGCAGAGCCCCAGTGCCTGCTCCAGGCGCTGATTTTCCCGGGCGATGTGCCACGGATCTCTGCAAACCAGGACGTGGGCAGGATGCGTCCCCCCGAAGGCACCTCCTGTGACGCAGAGCTGCAGCGCCCTGAGCTTCGCCTTCGGTGAAGGGCATCACGCTCCAGAGCCTCCGCGAGGTCCTGGGGGTGCTGGGGCTGCTCCCCCGCGGGGATTCATTGCTGTGCTGGGGCCAAGGAGCTGCCACCCCCATCTGCTCTGAGCTGTGCTCTGCTGCAGGACCCCATAGCTCTGTCCGTGGTCGAGCATCTCCTCTTCTCCCCGCTCCTCTCCCCCAGCTTTCTCCTCCTGGATCTGTTTGACCATCGCCTGCTCTGCGGGCCGGTGGTGGTCCTGCCAGTGTCCCCCCGCTGTGGTCACCTCCGATGTCCCTGCCCCATTTGGAGTCACCCAGCTCAGCCCAGCCCAGCTCGAGCTTGTTTATTAGCGAAACCATCCAGACTGAAAGCGTTCCTCCAAGGGTGCCGTGCCTCGTCTCTTTGTCATGGCCACAAAACGCCAAGGCAGTCCCGTGAAGCAGAACTGACACGTTCTGGCAGCTGACATCTCCACGAAGACTCCAGCATGAAGACAAAATAACCCTACGGTGAGTTAATGTTCCCAAGCTGCCGTCCTACAAACCCAGACCTCTCGTGATGCCCGGAGAGGAGAAAACAAAGGAGGCTGCTTGTCCTAGATCTGTGTAACGAGGGCCAGCGGCGCGGGGTGACCTGGCACGGCCGGCTGCACCAAGCTGGCCTCACAAAGCTCATGTTTGAAGGCATCGCTTCTGTCCTCACCCACCAAGGAGGCTCGGCACGAAGAGGGCTTTACCTCTGCCCGGGCAGGGATGTAGCTTCGGGGCTGACGGCTGCTTTGCTGCATGAGCCCATGGGATTTTGCAGTTTATAGGGCATTAAGAAGCCTTCTCCTCCAGGACCACACTGGCTCTTTGCACCAAGGGTCTACAGGAGGTCAGAGAAAGCAGGAGGTTAGGGAACTCTTCGTAGGGGGGCTGAAACTCGCCAGCAGGCACCTCTGCCCCATGCTGGCTGCAGATTTGTGTCCTCCCTGCCCTCAGCCAGGGCTTTCAACACATTTCTGGCAGCGATTTCTGTGCAACTGCAAAGCACAAACAGGCAAAATTTATGAGTTTGCCCTCCCTGAACCAGGAGGCTGAAGCTCGTGCCATTAAGGCAGCAGCTCAGCTCCTCGCCCCGTGTTCACCTGCTGGGTTGTGAGTTTTCGGGGTCACTGTTTCCGAGCTCTGCCCTGCTTTGCTGCACCCCCTCCAGCTCCCTCTGACCTCAGCAGCCCCCAGTGGCCACCATGGGGCTCTTGGGGCCAGCCTGGACACGGGGCTGTCCCCAAACGGAGCCCTGCAAGAGCTGGGGATCCCAGCAGCTGGCTGGGGGAGGGATCCAGAGCAGTACCAGAGCAGTACACGCACAGTGCCCACCAGCAGCAGTGTGCCCCATGGGGTTTTGGCCCGAATTCCAGCGGGTTTCTCACTATCTGCTTGCACAGGCTGGGGGCTCTTCTCCAAGCCCACCAGGTCCCCGAGGGGAAGCTCCTGGAGTTGTGCCTGCTCCGTGCCCGGTGTCCTGCTGGTCGGAGGTCCTGCAGGCACCAGGAGAGGTAACTGGGCCAGCTGCCTTCACACCAGTGCCTCACTGGTCCCAGGTCTGCATGGGGCGTGCTGTTTTTGTTGGGTACCGGCTACAGGGACACCACTTTGGCTGTGCCAGGGGGATGTGAGGTGCCACATGCACCCAATCTGAGGGGCCTGCTGAAGCCCTGGTGAGGCCCTGCAGGGTCAGTTTGTAACAAGCTGGCGATACCCTGCACAATCTGCCTCGTGCCCGCTTGGGGCATCCCGGGAGGAAGGCTCCTGCTCACCCCTGCTTGTCCCAGCCCACGGGGTTTGCCAGTCTTCCCTCCTCCCTGTGCCTTGCAATTCCTCGGGAGCCTGAGCAGCATGTAGGTCTCGGGAGAGAGGCAGAGAGGCAGGCGGAAAACGGGTTTATTTCTCTTTGTGGCACAGCAGAGCATTAAACATCTTCAAAGAGACTTGCTTAGTGCAGTTGCTGCCAGCCTGCTGGCACGGGGAGCCCTGCACAGCCCGAGCCCCATGGTTGGGAAGGAGGAGAAGGAGGATGGTGAGGCATGGACCCACTTTTCCCAACCCTGCTGCCTTGTTCCCTGCAGCCAGGGGACGGATCCGGCTCCTGGAGAGCACAGAGCCATCTTCTGCTGCTGCTTTTAATTCTCGTGAAGGACAAACAAACACAGGCAGCCGTGGCTGCCCGGAGCTGGCTCAAGGCATCAGTGCTATCATGCAAGTGTGTCCTATTTGATCTTCAGAAACAAAGGCGAGGCACGCAGCCAGCTCCTTAGCGAGATTACTGCGGAGGGGCTGATGAAAACAGGCTGGCAGATAGATTGGCCTTTCCCTTGCTGAGGAAAATATGTTTTTTTTTTTTTTTTTTGAGGGAAAACCATGCAGAGGAGGCTACAGCTGGCCCCTCTCTAGGGCTGGGGCTGCCCCAGAAGCTCTCCCCGTCCATCCAACCTGCTTTGATGGTGCATAGCATGGCAATGGGGGCTGCTGTCCTGCAGGGCCACCCCACACTTGCTCCATTTTGGGTGAGCAATGCTTGGGCTGGGCAAATGTCAGTGGCCAAACAGCAACAGCAGGCAGCAGGCACTGCATCCTGGTCCAGAAACCCTCATGGGTCCCCCTGTCCCTGCAGGGATGGCACCAGTGTGCCCCGCACAGCTGAGGAATAGGAGGACGAGGAAATGAGCCCCGAGAAGCTCCCCATGTACAAGCTGTAACAGGGAAAGGTTTCTGGGAGCTGTTATGAAACAGATCAATCACGCAGCGGTGAGGGATTTCAGGGAAATCCGCTGGAGCAAGAGCAATCAATTAAACAGCCGCATTTACAGCTGCGTTCGCCGGGCAGCGCGCGGCCTCTGCACAGGAGGCAGATGGGCTTTGCAGTTCGACCGGGGCCACGGTCAGATAAACCGGCGGTGTTTGGCCTCTCCAGCCAGCCGGAGGTAACAGGGGCTTCACCGGGGACGTGGTCACGCTCTGCCCATCACCTCGGGGCCATGAGGCACCTGCCCAGGACCAGCAGTCCTGCCCTGCTTGATCTGCCCAGCATGGTTTGGCTCCAGGAGCCCTTCAGCCCCCTTGCTGCTCTTTAGCACCTCCAGGAAGAGGCAGTGCATTAGAGTAAGAAAAAGAAGCATGCAAAAGGAAAAACACACAGAGAAGCATCTTCTCTTTTGTCCCTTTCAGGCTCTTTATTTTTTTTTGGGGGGGGGAACAGGCGTGCAGAGGCTGCAGCAGCGCTGCTGCACGGGGTGCTTGCAGCCGGCGGCTGAACTTGGGCCTCACCATGGGAACCGCTCGCCGGGCGCTGTTTGCCTTTCTGCACGGGATGTGTTCCTCTATGCAAAAATGAAAAATTAGTGGCGCTAATGAGGTGAACCTGGAAGTGCTGACTGGTGTCTGCTTGCTCCTGCCCATGAGCTGACGGGGGGCCCGCCAAAGTGCACATGTGGGAGTAAGCAGGTGTCCGCCCGATCCCAGATGGGTTGCAGAGGGTGCAGACATTTCCTAGCAGCTCCCTGCAAGCTGGGTGCCCTGTGCCAGATGCAGAAGGGCTGGGGAGGGGCTGTGATGCTGGCGGGATGGTGCTGCACAGTGGGGTGATGCTGAGATAAGCTCAGGACCACAGATCTGGGCCCCCGGTGTGCAGGGAGCCCACCGACCTGGGGACCCCCCATAGCCACCAGGACAAAGTGCGTGGGGCCAAGAAGGTGACAACCAAGCACCAGCCCCTGATGTCCTGCCATGCTCATATGGTTGGAGAAGGGAAACCTTCATGTGCTGGATGGAGACAGCTGCTTTGGTTTGCCCTGGCTTCAGGTGCGGGGCTTTGCTCCGTTGGCCATCCAAGCGCCCGGCGTTGAGCAGCCCTGCAGCACCGCAGGGACAGCAATTGCTCTCGCTGTCTGTCTGCTCCTGACAACGGGGCTGAGAAGAAGCAGACACCCAGCCCCGATCGGGGCTGGTTTATTGCTGATAATGATGTGTCGCTGTGCATGAATTACAGCGTCAGTCAAAGGGCACGCGGTTAGGTGTGTACGCTCACCAATATTAATTGGCAGAGGCTGGTCTTCCTGTGCTAAACAGCTGTGCTTGATATAAAGCATAGAAATTCATTTATTGGAAAGAGCGCTAATTAACCTCTTCAGAGCTGAACTCGGCTAGCCCTGTGACCGGGATGTGTGTACAGTTATTTATTTTAATGCTAAGTGCAGGTGCCGGAGGACAGCCTCTCCTGGCTCTGGAGAAGTGAGCGCTGGGGTTGTGGCTCAGCTAAGTGTGCCAGGCAGCACACAGCAGGGTGGACTCAAGCTGCCCAAAATGCTGCTTTTTTGACCATCCCTGGCACCAGGGAGCCTGCAAGCAGCCCAGGGAAGCCTGCTGCAGAGGAACAAGGCCTACACGGCCATGTTATTGTAGGGTCTAGCGAAATGCAGGTGTCAGAGAGCCGGGCCCCGGCTGCCCCATGGCTGGTGCCTCCCAGCCGCTGCCTGGCTTTGCCAAATGCAGGTATACCCTCGGCTCCCTGACATTTATTGATGCATTCCTCTGTCTCTGCGCCTTGTTTACCATGAGCGCCAGACGAATTGCTGCACTTTCCTATTTACACTTCATTCTGATTGCCAGAACTCAGCATAAATACGATACAAACTCACACGACACGTGGAGACCATTCCCCTCCCGATTCCCCCAGGAGCGGGGTCTGCCCTGGCAGCAGCGCCCTGGTGAAGGCCTCCAAGCTGGAGGAATTCACAGCGAGACGAAGCCCTTTTTCTTTGAGAGAAGGATTTCCCTAAAATGACAGTTTATGCACTAAGTTGGGGAACCAGAGGGTGACTTTGCATGGCAGCTATGTCGTGCTGCACCACCGCCAGCCTCTGGCCCTGCTGGAATCGCTTGGCCTTGCCCCCACAAGGATCAGTGAAGGTCCCAGAGGGGTTTACACGCAGGCTGAGCAGGGAGCTGAGGGCTCAGGAGGGCAGTGAGCCCGGAACCACCCAAAAACACCCCAAATCCCCGTGTGTGGGCCCGGGGCACCGGGGGGGGGGGGGCCCGCAGCGGGGCATCCAGGGCCGGGCGCGGGCCGCGGGCACCCCCTGGCGGGGCCTCGCCGCCTCCCGGAGCCACCGGGACGAAAGCGGGGCCGGGGCCGGGCAGGGCCCAGGCGGAGCCGGGGAAGGGGAAGAAGGGGAAGGAGAAGGGGAAGGAGAAGGGGTAGGGGAAGGGGAAGGAGAAGGGCCCGGGGCCGAGGCTGCGGCTGCCGGTGCTCCGGGAGCTGCTGGGCAGCGGCGGGGTGAGCGGTGCAGAAAGCGCGAGCTCCACTTTCTGCCTGCTCCGTTCTTTTTCTTTTTCTTTTTCTTTTTCTTTTTCTTTTTCTTTTTCTTTTTCTTTTTCTTTTTCTTTTTCTTTTTCTTTTTCTTTTTCTTTTCTTTTTTCTTTTCTTTTCTTTTCTTTTCTTTTCTTCCCTCCCTCCCTCCCTCCCTCCCTCCCTTTCTTTTTCTCCTTTATTTTTTTTTTTCTTTTGCTTTCACTTATCTTATTTTCATTTTTTCTTCCTTTACTTTCTTTTTCTTTCTTTCCCTTTCCCCTCTCCCCTTCCCCTTCTCCTTCCCCTCCCCTCCCCTCCATGCCCCTCAGACACAGGGCAGTGCCGGGGGCTGTGGCCCCCCAAGCCCCACACCGGGCACTTTGGGATCCCTGAGCCCTCCACATGGCAGCAGGGATCGCAGTGACGTGCATACCCCATGCAGGCCACCCCATGACCTTGGTCCAGCCTGGGAACACCCCCAGCTGAGCGGGATTTCTCCCTTTGCTCGTTTCTGAAGCCAGGAGGGGCTGGGGGAGGCTCAGCTCTGCGCCCTCATTGGCACCAGCACAGGTCCTTGGGGACTTTTCTGCTCTGCCGAAGTGGGTCAGCAGCAGCCCCGTCTCCGAAGGCCCAGCGAGCACAGATGAACGGGATAAATCGGATTCAGCAAGCCAGGGGCCCTGCCTTGCTCCCCTTGGGCCCAGGGGTGCTGGCTGCCACCAGAGGGACCGGAGCTTAAAGCACAGCATGGGATGGATTCAGCATCACTCGTAGGGGAGATGAAAGAAAAACAAAAGAACCTAGAAAATACTGACCTTTGATTTCTCACTGTCTGACCTTCCCAGAACAGAATTAGTTAGCAAGGAAAAAAAATTATCTTCTCACATCCTCACATAGCAATTTTTTTTTTCCTTTTTTTTTTTTTTTTTTTTTTTGAAGAAAAGCCTGAATTGTGCTGGATCTTAATGACTTTTGGAAGACAGCCAAACCCCTAACACCGCAGGCGTATGATTTTTCTCTCCTGGAAGCACCAAACCACCCCCGGGAAGCAGCTTTCCTGGCTGCTGCACGCTGCACCAGCCTCACACCTTCCCCCCGGACACTTCCAATACAGGGCGGAAAATTGGCGTTTGCTGCCTTAAATATCTTGTGCAGGAGGTGACGGCACATTGCTGAACGTGGTGGGGAGGAGGCAGCCCCGGTGCTGTCCCTTGGGCATGAGGTGAGGCTGCGTTGTAGGGATGGAAGGGATGGAAGCGTTGAGCATCCCCTTGGCCCCAAAACACACAGTGGTGCCCGCTCCCGCAGCAAGCACCACCACAGCGAGGGCTCCACTTGCCTTCTGTGTCTGTGTGCCAGCAGGGATTTTCCCTTTTTCCCTTCGTTTTAACCTACCTTCACCAAGCACCAGAATCGGGCTGCCCTGCAAAGCCACGGGAATGGCGAGTGGTCCAGCAAGCCCACTCCGTTACCACCTACTCAGCTCAAACAAGGTCTGAGGCTCTCCCTCAATTGCTGTTTCAAGAGAGGAAATTCGGCAGCTTTTTCATCGCCTCCCCGGGCATAGCACTGCTGAGCAGGTGATGCTGCCCTCTCATGTGATGTCTTTTCAAGGGCTTTTGTTATTTAGGAATGTCCAGAGCAGCAGTAAGCCAGTCCGTTATAATTATGCACTGGCATGAAAACATTGGCCACGTTAAAACTTTAAGTAGGTCAGGCAGCCATCTGGTCTTGCTGACAGACCTCCACAACCAGTTAAAGATTCTCATTTTAGAAACTTTATAGCTTGGACAAAAGCTGAAAGACCAACCATAAATGGATGTTTCAGCCACTGCTCCAACTGCAGCGGTTATAAAAACCACAGCCTGACATTTATTGGCTCCTGTTTTAAAAATAGCGAAAGCTTTGTCTACCAGTGAAAAAAAAATAACTCCCCACATGTGATTGTCTCAGCCTCCCACCCAAAAGGCATCAGTGGAGGAGGCAGCCGATGAGGATGTGTGAGCCACCACGGAGCCCAGCTCCCTTGTGCTTTACGCCTCGATCCTGGAACGGGGCGGCATGAAACCGTGTACGGGGGGGGGCTGTGGATCAGCTTTGAATGAGAAAAAATTCTTGTACCTTTATTTTGTTAATTTCAGTTGAAAGAAACTCCCAACCTTCACAGCCTACTAGCACTAGCAGCTGCATCAGCCAACCTAAACCACGGAGCGGCGCAGCTGAATGCTCACCTTTAAAGGTTCCTCTCTCCAAGCACCACACCAAGGCAAATCCTGGAGAGCTCGGTGCGATTGGAAAGAGCAGGATTTATGGGCAGTTTGACTGCTCAGGCAGCTGTGCCTGCACTAAGACCGCTCAACTTTTCCCAGGACTGTACACGCTCCACCTAGGGCAACATTCAGCCGTCTATTCTGCCAAGAAGTCTATGGCACACGGTGGTTAAAAGGAAATCAGCATGTGGAAGAAGAAAGAAATATTGCACTTGCTGGTTCAGGTGACCAGCCCCATTTCAGGCTGCACAAAGGGCAAATGAAACACACGTATTTGTACCCCTGCTGTGCTAAGCTTGCCAGTGAAAGCCTTTTACATAATACACATAATGCACTCCCCAACAAACGCTGCTGCGAGCAGCTCAGCTGTGGCTGCAGCTCCCTTTCAAACAGGGATGAAGGACTATAAAGTCATCACATAATCCATAAAAGCACAAAAACCCTTTCTCTTTTAGGGCTACCTGAAGACTTTTCCAGCACAGTGTTTTGTTCCTTTTGGCTATTCACAGACTAGCAAAAAACAAAGCGTGTGCACCTGTGTACACGTGCACTGTGGGGATGATAAGATTTTGTTGTAACGTGACAAGGAAGTGCCCAACAGGGGCAGTTTTCCCCCTAGAACTGCATTTCCTTTTACTTCTCAGGTTTCTATTCCCAACAAAGAGAGGCTGCTTTGCTGAAGCTGCACCACAGAAGCAGAGAGCTTCACCTTCCCGTAACAGCACACTCAACAACCAGGAAGCTTTGCATCCAGCTGAATGGAATAAAGAGCCTGACCCCTTTTTCCAAACAGTTCACATTTATTATCGATAACAATAAAAAAATCTTTTAAAGACTATCTGTATTTTATTACCAAGAATGAGGTATTATGTATACAAAACATTTACAGAATTTGATATGCAGTTCATGAGTACAGACAGGTAAGTGCAGAGGGACACTGATAACAGGAAAAAAGCCAACGGAATTTGTTGGCTGAGAGAAGTAAGAAGAACAATAATATCACACAAGAAAAGACCAGGATATGGGAAATTAATTAGACTGTAATGATCAAGTCATATTGCCAGAGCACTTTGCTTAGAGGAGGATAAACTACTGGTTTTCTGGAATTTTATCCCCCCCAGCTATTTGTGCTGTCATGTGCTTTGAGCTCTAAAAGGAGTGTTAAGATTTACAGCCGGAAAAACCCAAAGTGCCACTTTTGAGCCAGCTCAAGTGAAAAACAAAACAGATCTTCAGACTTGGAAAGTGACTGCAACTCAAAAAGGTCTACAAAGCCAGACACCTCTGGAGAGATATGGAGTGTTGAGTGAAGCAGTTTCCTTACAGTTGTCAGCAAAATCGCCATCTGAGAGAGAGAGAGAGAGAGAGAGAAGAAAGAAAGAAAGAAAGGGGACCATCTTCAACCCTCACAGCCTGGTAAATGGAAAGCGCCTCTTGCAGAGAGCTGTGAGTGCCTTTGTTAGCCTCACAGTGCCACCTGCTGCACTCGCTTCCCTCAGCCTGGGAATTCTGGCTCCTGCACATCAAGCACGAAACCACCTCTTCAGCAAGCTGTGTTCCTCCTAGACAGACAGCTCCTACGAACAGAACCACAGCCTGCTGGTCTGTCTGCTGTGCAGACACTGGGTGGGAGCTGTTTGACACCGAAGCAGTGGCCTGTCTTACACAACAGCACACTTTGGCAGACTCAGTGATAGTCTAACCTCCATCTTCAACTTCTAAGTCCAAAAGAGACAAAATTGACCATCTCGGTTCAGTATAAGGAGACTGGCCCCTCAACCTCTGAATCTGTTGCTAAAATACTTCTTTGTCAGCTCTATCTGCCAGGTTCTGCAGCCGGAACAGATCTGCAGGTGAGGTGCTTCTAGTTAGAAGTTACTAACCTGCCTCTCAGAAGCTTTGCAGTTATAAAAAAAATAAAAATAAAATTTATTCTGAACCAGCTTTCCTCAGGCAGGATATCCAGTATCTTAAGGGAGTTCTGTTTTGAAAGAGCAAGACCGTAGCAAGCTCCTCTACCACTTACCCATGACAGTGCTAATTCCTCAGGAGTTAATAGAGCCTGTCCAGCCTGCCTGTCTAGCAAGGACTTAGCAGAGAAGCTCTTTTTTTTTTGTCTAGATGGGTAGTTTAGCTCTAAAATGGACAGACCAGGCAGGGCCTAAACAAAGCAAACCCTGCTGCATTCTGCACTGAAATCTTGGCTCCACTGCCAGGTATGGTTTGGAGCTGTCTGCTGACAGCCCCTTGCTCAACACTTTAGTCTTCTGTGCCCTTTGCTGTGCTTGGGAGAGAGGGCCCCAAGTGGAAGAATACCTGAACCAACCTCAACAAAAAGAGTTCAGGTAGGATTGCTTGGGCCCGGGTAGAATAGGGACAAAACCTAATATGGCAATTCATCACTAGCAGTAGCAATGGTGAAAATTGTTGAGCAGGCACCACTTTGAATGCCTTCTACTATATCACTTAGAGTGAAGATCCCCATGCACCCTGCCTACTTTAAAACTTCTGCTGCTTAGAACTAAAGTGCTCTATTTCTGACACACACAGAGAGGGACAGGAGGCAAGAGGGATTGAAAAGTGCACCGGAAGGATGTAAGCCATACCTCCTCTCGACTGATTTAAGAAGCAAGCTTAAACTCTGCAGAAATTCCTGATAAGAGCAAAGTCGCAGTAAGATCAATTCATGGGGAGCGTACTAAGGAAGTGGAGTGAAGCTTCAGCACAGAACTGGGAATAAATCCCCAGGCCAGTTCGGGATCAATGAGGGAGAGCCTGCTCTCTGCCTCTCTCTCCACAGTGCTTTAAGCGCAAATCCAAGGAAAGAATGAATTGCTTTAACCCATCAATACCCAGAGCTCAAATTCCCCAAAAATGTGCTCATACAAAAGGTATTAGTGTTTACAGCCTGTCCACAACTCTGTGGGCATGCCTTGAAAAAAATGGACTCACAAAGTCAAGTATCTGGCAACTGCTTTTCTTTGTCTCGGACATCGCTTAGTGGCAATGGGAGAACAGTTTGCAGCACTGGAAGATCACAGGGGATTTCATAAGATGGCAGGGAATGTCCTGACAGGAGACTTGCAGTTGATCTCTAATGCACTACGGAGAATTTTTGGTAGGGTTTTTCTCTTTTTTGCCTTTTTTTTTTTTTTTTTTTTAACATTTACACAATTAAAAAATTATCTTAACTGATGTACAGATCATTTTTCCTTCCAAGAGAGCCCTTGTGTTCAGAGTTAGGATTTGTGCAAGCACACTTGCAAAAATATTTATGGCTGAGTTAGGAAAAAGGGTTAGAGTTAAGAGACAAGCTGTTGGATCTAACAAGGACCAAAAACACTAAGTTTAAAATTTGAACAGCTACTTTACTATCTATAAAAGGCTTTTTCTGGGATAGGGTTTTTTTTTGTTTGTTTCTTTTTTGCTTTTTTTGCACAATTGCCACTTGTATTGCAGTCAGCTGCCACAGACGAGGGTCCAGCCATCTCATCCATTTGCTTTTCATCTGTTGTGGCACTACCTGGAAATCATGGAGCTGGAATGGGACTGGCTGGAAGAGGTGGTGGCAGCACTGAGCTGGGAGAATCCACTGTGGCTTGATTCAAGGCTGGTCATAGATCCTCTGCAATAAAAAACAAAGTAGCTTTACACTTCAGAATACACAATGACTTTGATTTCTGCAGCGTATATACATACTATTTCTTTGCATACTGAAAACCAAGCAAATAACAACTTTGGTTTAGATACTCAAAAAGCTTTCCTGCCTCACCACATAAGATAACGGGGACACCAGAAAACCTTCTTGCAAAAACCACGTGCTGTTCAAAGAGTTTGAATTTCAGTAGGCATTTCAATTGGCAGGCAATTGAACTGACTCAACTCCTTTTTGAGTTGCATCCGTTTTTGCATGATGACCTGCCAAGCCCTACAACTCACACAAATACTTTCAAAGAGCAAAGTGACCAATGATTAGAATGAGATAACTAACCCCTTTTTGACATTAGTCACCCCCATTGCCAATACTGGTCGGACTTTTTTTTTTTTGAGGCCTACAAATAGTTATCTAGCTTGCTGTATATAATAATGACACTCCATTAAAAAGTACAAGTCCTCACAATTTACTTGTATTTAAGTGAACTTGATGCTAGCTTGATACTGATAGTATAGCAAGGGAGAGCCTGTATCAGAAAGGTTCTTCTACACTGGCTGACCTTTATGATCCCTTGGCTAGACATACCTGAAATCTTCAGATCCTATTACTTCTGTATAGTACATCACTTTGCATTTGTGAGAGGAGACCTGTAGAGATGCTAGTACATCATCCACACGAGGCAGGTTGGTTGTAGCACAGGCAGGCATGCTATGAAATTTCCACTGGAGAATGTAGAAGCCAGGCCACCTGGTCACATGCGATCCCTAGATGTAGGCACAGCCAAAATTGAAAATAAACTTTGTTAACACAAAGATTTGTGGAGTCAAAATTTCTTTTCCATGCTTAGAAACACTGCTTATACGCTCCCAGTTTTTTTCCTCAATACCAGTATTTCAGCTCATCAGCCAACTGGCAGCGCTGTGCAGCTGGGCTTTCCCTACACAATATACTTATAAAAGTTGTAACAGAACACCAGGGGTTCCTCCTCCTTTTTTTTCCAGTGTCAAGGGGGTTAGGATTTATATACACTGAAAGTACAAAGTTCTCTTTTAAAACAATAACCTTTTCTCCCATTTATTTTTATCAATGGCTGTCCTTTGAGACTGAACAGAGCAGTCAAGAGTCCTGCTTCAGAGAAAGAGCAGTTCAAAAAGTCACCGCCCATATTTCTGAAGTTTAACACTTCCAACTAGATCACTTAGAGGAACACCTTTATCAAAGGCTGTTCAACTCTTATTTCAAGTCAAAGAGAATAACAGTGGCAGAGTGTGATTGTAAACATGCTGCATGTAATAGCGTATTTCATAATTAACCACAAAGTTGCAAATGCCATAAAAAGACAAAAAACAACTTTTTAGGACCCTTGGTCATAGGGACCTCCCCTCCCTAAGGTGCCTGTTATAGACACACACGGAGTTCAATCTTAAATTCTAGACTTCTCTCCTTACTGATGTAAGACACTATGATATTCTTCAAACACAGACTGTTTCAGAAAATAGCACATCTTGCTACTTTCTGCACGTGCACTGTGTTCCAGGTAGCTTCCCTATCACTACCAGACTGATGCAACCTCCCCTCGCACCAGATCCCATGTATCCCCCCTTCCATGAAGCGTGCAGCCAGGAACAGAAGCTGAAATGTCGGCCAAAAGCAAGCAGACAATCCGGAGCTGAATCACCACTCAGTCATCAATAACATTTGTGAATTAGAACGTCTAGTTTTGGAGCTGGCTTCCATCTGCTCCCACACAAGGATTTGGCGGGCTTACCTGCACGCTTTCCCCTTCTTTGCAGATAAGAGGCGACTCCACCATGCTGTAATCACGTCCCAATTGCCAGACTTTGTCTATCAACTGGACATTGTTCCCACCAGGAGATGTAATACTGTGAGCTCCCAGAGAGTCCTTTTTAGGAGGCTGTGGGGCTCTCTTGGAATGAAAGATGTTAAAAACAATGTCGCCTTTGCACACATCAAAATCCCATGTGATCACCGATGAAGCATCCACAATCTGAATGAGAACCTGAGACAGGAGAGAAGTTGTATTAGACAACAGCAGTTTGCTCACTAGAGACAGAAACTCTTACCAGAAAAGAACAGAACTTTGTATTGCTGGTCTTAATTTAGACTATTAAAAGGCATTCTAAATACCTTTTCTAAATCATTCTAAATCACTTTTCTCCTGATGGAGTGTCCTTATTTTAACACACGACCTTCAGAAGGTCTCAAGTTGCTTCTGAGAATATCATTTGTCTTTGTTATTCATTCCATTCAAGTCTATGTCCTTCTAAGCAATGATATTCTCTAAAGGGCGATGAGATGATACCAGAAATGGTCAGAAACTTCAGCTGTTAAAGCATCGTTACGTATCAGAACTATAAAAGAACAAGCTGAAAGCAGAGCAACTGAACAATCAAGTTCTAAACCATTTTCAGACCAAGAGACAGACTCCAAAGCAGAGGGCTGAGATAAAAGAAAAGAAGGGTAGGGCTGCAATCATACCTCATGGGGAGCTCCTTTGAAGACACTTGCAGACTGGTAGATTGTTTCAGTCCAGAGCTTTATGTCTTCGTTTTCCAACTCTTCTGCTGTCCGGTAGAGGGACTTGGGAACCAGCCCACCCTCTGGTACTTCGCACTGAAAGCATAAATAGCCGTTAAAAAGTATCCCCTCTGTACATCCACCCACTGTCATGCTGCCTGCTAGTTGCAGAAACAAAAACTCACAGCAAGTATTTTGAAGAATGAGATATGAACAGAATTTGAAAGCAATTTTACAGCTTGTACATCACAAATATGTACACGTATTTTACACAAGATACTAAAATAAGTGATCTAGTTTGCATGAGTTTGCAGACCCAGACACCAGAGGAACAGATCTTCTTTATACACAAGAGCCACTATTGCAGAAAATGACTGTGCAAATGCTATGCCCTATACTGAATACAGACATGAGACACTTGAGAATCATGAAAAGAGTCGCAATAATGACTCAGAGTGCAAAAAATATCGCCTACAGAGAACTAAAGGAAATGGGGTAGAGGGGACTTATGGTAAGTTCCCAAACAGGTGAAAGGATATTGCAGTGAGGAAGTTAACAGTTTTTAAGCTACAGCTGTCTTCAGCTGAGTACTGGAACTGGTTACACAATTTCTCTAAGCAAACTTCTTATTTTTTTTTTAAAAAAGTCTCCAGCAATGAAGTTCGACAACTGCCTACAGGAGTGGGTTCCATAGGAGTGTTTGGGGCAGCAGAACTGAACTACATAAGAGAACTGAAAGGACTTTTGATAAATCATTTTTGTTCAAACATCCAGAAGTAAAGAAGAGAAGGAAAAGACCCTGTTATTGTCTGTGACCAGCAGGAAGTATTGTAGCAATTTGCTTTCTGGTAATGTTCACTTTTGCTTACTTAAGCAGTGGATTTTGCCAGCTTCTCAAGCTCTGAATTAGACGGTACAAACTCTCTCAGCTGAAAGTTACTGCTGCTGTATAAAGCAGCCCACTGAAGATAAACGCATGGTCTGCTTTAAAACATCTAGCAGTACTCCATTATAATGAGGCTGGATTAACAGAACTAGATACATTTTCAATAATAGTACAGAAATTAATGTAGAAAATGTAACAGGGGCTTAAAAAGCAAGCCTGAAATGACCGTGTTTTAACACAGCTAAGTTAAAAATAAAATAAAATCTAAGCGTCACTGTAATGGAAGCTCCAGAAAATGACTAAATTGTATTCCTACACCTCAGTCACACCAGCAAGCCTGCATTGTTAGGAACATTATGAAGGAAATTATCTTACAGTACCATTGAGATGTTAAATTGATGGATTTGATAGGCACCTATAGTCTAGGCAGGATGCAGCTATTAAGGCACATGACAAGGGATTGGGAAATTACAGTACACCACAGTAAAACTAATGTTTCAGTTTGTTGTGGGCAACACAGATCCCAACACATCACACGTGTGAGTCCCAGCTGTCTGTTAAACCCTACTAGCAGATGTGGCACTCATTTCCTCAGGTTCCTCATGGTATCAGTAAGTTCTTTTAGGTCACACAGACTCTTCTGATTAATTGGTGGTGACGATGGCCAATGAAGCCTGGTAGTCAGAATGAGATACTTTCAAGTGGGATCATGTACATGGGAACCTTTTTTACCATCAACTTTTCTTGGACAGTTAAGCCCACTATAGATGCATAGTTAAGTGAGAATAAGAATAAATAGCTCTTTACAGGGACAAGCACTGTCATTCTGACATGCTGAATCACTGGTATCACATGGTCACTGACGGTGACAACAGAGATCTTGCTGGTCTATCAGACTGGTGAAGATAATTTAACACTGATGCTTCTGAATGTCCAGAGCATTTCAAATCGGGGTGGGGGCAGACCATAAAATGGTACAGTCTGGCATAATGGATACAACTAACCTTTCATCTTGCTGCCATGAAAAAGAGGCAATGAAAGATGGATCTAATACTGCATCTTATGCCTTCAGAAAGATGCAAACAACAGAACCACGCACAGCTCCAGGCACCTATGTATCATGCAACAAATGCTAAGCTTGGCAACTGTGATAACACAATGGTTTAGTCACCTGCTGTGGCTGTAAGCTCATAATTCAGTTCTCCCCTTCAAAGACTTCCCTTTGAATTCTGACCAGAACCAATAGCAACAGAACAAGAATACAAGCATCAAAACTGAAGAGTTTAAAAGTTACGTTGGTTTATGGATTATTGCAGATACTTTAAAAATGAAGGCAAAGATTTAAAATATTTGGGAAACTTGTAGCATATTTAATAGTCATCCTTGGTTAGTACAGGGGTTTTTAGACAGCAATTTATATTCTTTAATCTGCCTAAAACCTCCTGCCACCCTGAGATTGCTGAAAACAGTGCAACACCGTACACCAAGCTTTTCAACTTGGGTCATGCATAAGGTCTGCTCCATAATCATCTTAATGCATCAAGGAACACAAACCTCTTCTTGCTCACTGCTGTGCTACCATAGTACTTTAACATGACAGGTAACGGACACTGTGCATTTTAACTGTGCCTAACTATTTTGCTGATTTATTTGAGAATTGCTGTAAAAGTAGTACTGTATTTCTCCTTTGAAAGTGCATCCAGAAGAAAATGCTAACCCTGGAATCCTACGTCATAGCTCCCCCCAAAATTAAACATAGCAGAGAAAAGACTGCATCCCAGTCTTTGCTAGGTATCACTCTGTGCTTCTAGGCTTCTTTGTTCAGAGGAGTGAGGGGAAAAAAAATAAAATTCACAAATAAGTTGCTATATGCAGTATTTTAAATTCATACCATGCACTCTCCACCAAGGAAATCAGGGATAATTTCTTTATCAATGTAATCCAGCAGTCCCCCAGGACCCTGGTAGTCATTTCCAGCATAAATAAGGAATTTCTTTCTAGTGTTGTCATCAATGAATGGACTAACCTATAAATAAAGAAAAAAACAAAAACAAAAACGAAACAGAATAGATCAGGTTCCCAAATTTTTCTCGAGTAAATTTTGAAGGATCAGTTTGTATGAAGTGTTACCATCCTTGTTATGCAAAATTTACATTATTTAGAAGCTAAATTAATTTACTATATAAGCAAGTTCTTAGGTAGGGTTTTTAAATACATTCCAGGAATCCCACAAAAGATACATATCGAAATGTTAACATTTCCTGCTTATGAAGTCTGATTTCTGAAGTGCTTTTACAAACTACAAGTGTGTAGCAGTGTACTGAGAGAGCTGTGAAAGACCTTGAATTACAAACATACCAGTGTCCAAAGAACTGGAAATACTCGAGGCGCTCTCAGGATAAGAAGGCGACCCAAAGTCTCAGGGTAATTAGCTTCAACCACCTCAATGATTCTCAGCAATGCTTTGACGCCAGGTCGCCATAAATGCCGCATGTTCAAGCCTTCTAGATCTACTAGGCAGGTCCAAGAGCTAAGTTTCAGAGAGATAAAAAGTGAAAAAAAATAAATCTCAGTGGCATCAAAATTCTCCTGTCTTATGCACATGTCCAGTGTTTTTGAAATGTGCGGACTCCACCGTATGATTTATTTCCTATATTTTAGCTCTGTGTTTTGTACTAACTGTTCACACTGGAGTTTTAAATTCTTAGGATGGAAATGTTGTACAGCATGCCAAGCATGCTTACAGAGTATGTGCAATGATCACTTTGCACATCGTGCACATCTCCCGAGACATTTCAAACTCCAGGCAAAGGCTAACACGAAGCCAATACACAGTGTTGTCAACAGTCAGCCCAGATGTTAAACCATTGCTTTTACCGGGAAATCAACTAAGTGGCTGTGCTGCTACGACATAATCTAACATTCCGGGTGTTGATTTCCTACTAAGACAGTACAGTAAGAGTGCTATTACAACTCAAAGCTAATTCTGTTATCAGATCTCAGGATGGGCAGCTTTTTCCATAGGAACAGATGTGTTCTTAATACTAAATATCGAGATTCAGCATATGCTCTAGTTATTTTCTAAGCTCCATCTCACCCTGGGCATGGACTCAAGATTTACAGCTGTGCTGCACCAGACAGTATCCACAAAATGATGCACAAGGTTCCTATGAAACAGCAAGCATTTCTTCGTTTCACTTTAAATGTTTAATATGTAGTCCTTCAGGACTGCTTCTACAAATGAAGTTTCAGTAGACAGCAGTCCACAGTCATACACATGAAACCTACCTCTTGGATTTTATTTCTCACTGGGAGCTAGCACAGCAAGTTCTTTAGCAAGAAAAGATAAGCAGACATACCATGCATCCCTGAACCTTTACAGATTAAGGGATGGAGTCAGAGATTGAAAATTGTTCAAGAAACACAGTTTCATTTCAGAGCCAAGTCCTGCATTCATTCCACACCCTTAAATCCACTTTGCAGTTACTGCTCTCCTAAGTGACCCCTAAAATGACTTAAAGATGGGATAGCAAGCCATTTTTGGCTCAACTTTACATGAAGTCATGCAAGCATGTGGAAAACTAAATTGCAGGTTTCACTGGAGCCTCACAACCTTACCTTGATCAATAGTTGAATAACTGCATATAATGAATCGTGGCTGACAGAAGAATGCAAACAAGAATTGAGAGTAATGATCCTTGGTATGGACCATGGATCAAAAAGTGACATGAAAACAATAACTGAAACTACTGGAAAGGTTACACTGTGATATTATCACCGCCTGACCTTACTGGCAGCCTGTACCAACATCTGGCTATAAAATTCCCCAGAATCAGAGATGGGGAGTGGGCTGCATTGCTTTGCAGACTTCCAACAGCGTGCAGAAGCAGAATATTCCACGTAGAACCATTATGGGCATGACTGCTGGAGCAAGTGTTGTGTTTCCCTCAGGCCTGACCATGACAATTCACTCAAGTGGTAATTGGGGTAGGTCTCAGTTAACTGTAACTGTGCTTATATCTGCATGTGAGACACGGAGCCTACCCTTTGCTTGGTCTATTTAATAAACTGGCCTCAGCAGGGTGATATTGCACGATGTTTTGTCCTGTCCACCCCCTACCCTCCCACCACTGTGACTTGCTAATCCCTGAAGAGATCTAATAGATGTATTTTACCTTATTGGTCTGCCAAATACTTTTGTGTTCTCTTCACATCGCCTCAGTCCTTCTTCATTTATAGAAAGAACCTGTCCAAGAAAATATGCTGTTTAGAGAAGAGCCTAAAACTCAGTAGGTAGGATAAGGAAAAAAACATTCTTAACCAAAGTCTAATTAAAACTACAAGCTCAAAGTGAAAAAAGTATTGCGAGAGACTTATGACGACTGATTTTCAGAAAGATTACACAGAATAAAAACCAAAAAAATCAAAAAAATTGCTGATCCTACTTGAATATTTCAGCAAAGAGCTCTATCTGATAACATGGCATCAGCTTCTTCCAAATAATAAACTAGAAATCACTGTATTTAGCCCATCGGTTGATCTTGCTGAGAAATAAATATGCCTTTCCTTAAAACCTGGAACATGTAAATGAGATCCTCTTGAAAAGTGAGACCCAGGAATGATAGAGACAAGAAACCTCCCTAAACTTCTGTCCCTTTAAGCTTTGATTTCCTATTTACTCAGAAATTAAAGCCTCTCTCAGCCATAGAAAGTAACCTTGAAACAAAACTAGGGCAAACAAAAAACTTAATATGTGCCTCGAAAAGCTACCGGAAGAGAAAAAGTAGAATTCAACCCCTGCTTCTAGTAGTTACTACGGCCATGACTGTCATTACTTGGAGGAAAAAAATATTATTGAAAACCTGGAATTCTGCCAGCTTTCTGCTTGGAAACTGAGCAGATCCACAATAACAGTCTGAGTGCTGCCTTCAGAGAAGGCAACACTGCAAAAAAGTACTTTTTCTTTAAAAATAAGTTATCTTTATCCTTGGTACATAGGCTTGAAAAATCTGAACATGGCACTTTCTCTTCTGCACAAATGCAGAGACTTAAGTTCAAAGCAGTGCACAAACTGCAGAAGAATCTGTGAAAATGCTAACCAACAACTACAGGAGCTGCCAAGAACTACGCCTTTCCGCCATCAGTTTGCAGTTGGAAAGAATGCAGAAGACCAGCTACCAGGAGCTTTCAGATGTATTCAAACCGAAAACAGACGGCCAGAGAGTACATCAAAATATCCAGTGTGATGAATGTTCTGGCAGAGAAGGAAGTTTCTAAATGAAAATATCACATTGTTAGCAACTTGCTGGCTCCAAAAACACTTACGTATCGAAGCAAGGCCTCTTCCCCAAGAGCTCGCACTAAGCCTTTGGTATCCATCTGTCCCAATCTCAGCACATACAGTGGGCGACCATCTGAATAACAAGAAAAAAAAAATCAACATAACCTTTATTTTTTACAATAATAAATAAAATTGAGTGAATTACCTTTATGCTAAAAATCCAAATGGAAACAAATCACAGTCAGTTCAAATTCTGCTGCACAGGTGAAAGAGGGAGTAACTGGAACAGATGGCAATACAATCTTTACCCTGTCCACCTACAGCACAAGATTACCTGTATGTGAACTGCAAAGGTTTAATGGAGACATCTTGATGCAAAAATAGCTACCCTATCTATAAGGAAAGTCCAAAGGACTTCAACAAGTACAGTTATAGATCTCAGTACATACAATTAAAGACACAGGTCTATGTTTACCTTCCAGCACAGCTAAGATAAAGGAACAACTTTAGCCTACTAGCGTAACTAAAGAGTTGCAACAAAGGATGAAAGCCTTCTATCACACATGACAACACAACAGGATAGCTTACAGGACCCTTTTTGGGCAAGTAGCTACACTAAGTGCTGAGAGTTAATGAAACAGTGCTAACCCCAGACTTGCTTTCTGCAGTATTTGCTGAAGTCACACCTTTCAGCTACGTCATTGCATATTATGCGGAACTGGCACTCAGCCTACAGCCTCACTCATGCGGTTTAAGTCTGGTGAGAACAGACTCTGCTCCAGATACCAGCTTCAGATGACCCTCTGCATTCAAAGACTTGCCTTTCCACAGTACTCTTGCCACACACCAGGGTATCCTGATACTGACCCAGGATACAAAGGCATTAAGCTTAACAACTGCAATAGGTGAATCTGGGAACAAAAGCTTGCATTTCTGGTTCTTCATAATAGAAGCTAGTTGTCTGAAATAGTTTCCATCCTCCCAAAGCTGTGATGTATTTGTTAAGCATTTGCTCCACCTGTTATAGCACACAAGCTAAATAATCATCATCTTATAAAACTCAATATGCTAAAACACACAAAAAAAATAAATGTTTTCTGCAGTTCTGATGTCTGTTTAGCTTCACTTCCCTCCAAGAACTGCAAAGAGAGATAGCAAATTATCCTCAAGTCCTTTGGGAGACAAGGAGAGAAACTATTGGGATGCACTATTTAAAAATTAAAAAAGATTTGCAGAGTCAAACAAGGTTATTTATTTCGCAAGGACACTACCCTCATGCAAGTTCACGGAGTCTTTTGTATTTTATCAGATGGTCTAAAAGACAATATTATTTTAACATCAGCTCACTCTTATCTTGGAATGTATTGTTTAGTGTCTGAAACACTGAACAAGAAGTGCTATTAAACTTCATTGCGGGTCTCCCTCCCTCAGAGATGCACACGCATGCAAAACCAAATAGTTCATTAACCCTCCTCCACTCAAATGACACATGAAGGAAAGTCTCAATTGACAGTGCTGCATTTTCACTGTATATTTTATATTTCATTTGAGCTTTGTGATTTAAAATAAGCATTTGACTGAAGCACTCTTGACAAACTAAAAACCACTCAAATATAAAGAAAACCATGCTAGCTGCAAACCAAAATAACAACTTTTATTCTTTTGCATTAACAGCTCATTTGAGACAGCATGCTTTATACCACTGCTGCCTTTGCTTTTAGTGCTAAAATCTACACAGAACTCAGCCAGCTTCAGTTTGGCAGATTTTGCTTATGTGGGAGGAAAGAAGCTTATGAAAGGAGCAATACTGGAATAGAGGGTTTAAAAAAAGAACCTACCCACTGCAAAAATTTAAATTATAGAGAATTGTTCGGTTTTGAAATTCTCTGTTTCCACTAGTGACAACTGCTATACTTGAGGGCATGGCACAGAAGAGACCTAAGGAACTGTGGGGGAAGAGAGGGGCACATGAAGCTCACAATAAGACTGAAGAACTTCCCAGAAAAACATTAAATTATTTTCTGTTGCATTCTACAGCCTTCTGCTCACTGGCAGGAACCTGTTATGTGCTACTGACAGAAGTTGTCTTTGGAAAGTAAGGACAAGGAACGGACAGAAAGGGAGAAAGTATTCACAATCCTTTTCCCTACAGTCTTTACAATCATATTGTTATTTTCCACTTTCTCAGTCAAACCCAGCAACAGGAAGAGCCATTCAAGCTCGTCAGCATTACAGCAATTAAACTTCTGCTGTGCCCTCCCTGTCTCCTGGCCACTAGCGCAGCCAGCTTCCTGTCCTCTCCTTGTAACAGGAAGAGCTCACAGAAACTATGGTGCCTGGTGGGGAAAGGACTAAATCAGAACACAGATAGCTCACAGTAAGAGACCATTTCCGTATCTAAAGAGCCCAGCTAGCCTCAAGCAATGAATTCCAAAATAGTTCATTTCTGTGCATGTATTAGCAACAAGACCAGTGCACGATAAAGCAAGCTGAGGGACGGGGACGTATCAGGCACATATCCATGGTTTAAAGATCTAGCCGTGCCTCACCATACGAAATGAATTTAACTAAAACTTCTTCCCTTCTTAAATAAACCTGCTCTATTTGGTCTTTCAGCACTTCTTTTCATTAAGCTGATTGTAATGACAAATAAGTATTCTCACTTATGACATCCGCAGACTTATCCAACTTATTTACACTTATTTACAAACATCTTTTAATCACTAGAAGGGAAGAGTCAGTATTTGCATAACACCCTTCTAAGCATCTCAGAGCAGTATAGAAGTGCGACTTCTTAAAGCTACTGGCACAGCAGAGCTCGTCACAGAGTTAAATATGGTGCTATTTGTCAGACAGATTAGGACCTAAAAGTATGCTGCCACCAACTAAAGAGCTGGCAACATCAATTTTAATGTGTTTAGCACATAATAACTGAGAAGTTCTACCCAGCTTTCTAGCCAGCTCCAGCTAACAGAGGAACAACCATCACCTTTAATTCAGAACATGAAAAGGCTGTTCAATATCCACAGGATAGAGCATACCTTTGTCATGGTGATGCCAGCCTCCTGCATAGTAATCCTGGAGTACTTGAGGAGGATTCCAAGTGTCTAAAATATAGTCTACCTGGTGCTGCTTGCGCCATGTCAAAGACTGGCAAAGGATCTCTCTTGCTTTATCAATGTTGAAGTCCCGGGCACGCAGGAATCTTAAGATGTGCTCATCCTTTGGGATCTATTAAAAACAAAAATGAAACAAAAACAAACAAACAACACAACTTTGTATTCAAGGTTTGAAACAAGGTGAAAAGAATGAACAATAGAAGCTGACAAAGGTGCAGCCTAGTGCCAATAAAGAGGATGGTATACAACACTGTAAGTTACTCAGGAAAGTCAGTCTTTTTTGCAATAAAAACATAAACCTTGTCACATATTGCAACTACCTTCATTTGAAGGATATAAAGATTCCAAGAACTCTAACAATGATTTACACTTGTGTGACCATACTAATTCAGTCCAATTTAAATGAATTTAGCGATGAAACAGACTGTGTTTCATTGCTATGTAACAGGAAGGCCTGGAAACTGAGACACATGCTCAAATCACAAGCCACTGGAAAACCCTTAGACTTGCTCTTCGTGTTTTAACAGGCCACGTTGCTTCCTTTGCACATACAGATATAAGAATATGTTTGGCCAAAACAAACAGAAGTAAAAATAAGGTTGTTCTAGAATGAGGAAGACCTGTAAAACTGATGGGATTCCCCTGTGCTGGATTACGGACAGTCTAGGAGGCAGTCACGCTAATCATTTAAGCACCTCAGCACGCAAAGTCAGATGGACAATAGCAATAAAATTCAATTACCACTGTAAAAACTTAATTTAGGTACTTTGAGTTTGGAGGGCCACTTACCGCAACTAGTTAGCCACGTGAGGTTTGGCATGATGTTTTATGAGGTCCACCTTGCATCTCATGAACTGAGAGAGACACAAGAGACCAACAGTAGCTTACCTTGCCCTTGTGTGTCTCCTGAAGCCACTGTCTCAGCCGAATGAGGCAGCTTTCCTGCATTGGGGTCAAGTCACCCAGATACCGCTTGATGTAGTCTGCATCTAGCTTGTCTAAAAGGAGATGTACATGTGATTAGAGTGGTCCTGAAGTGTCCCCGTTATTGGCATAGTTACACCCATCCCTGAGTTTCTGGGCAAGAAATAGGCTACTGATTTGCAGCCTAATGAACAGCAAAGAGAAAAGCTTCTCCACTCCTCTGAACTTCACTCACTAAAAAGACCAGCTGATAACAGCTATTCAAGCTCTCGCACAGGTCAGTGCTTTGCAAGCAATAACTTTATATGTTACCAAACAAGTAGCTGACGTATAAGTTTTCAGCTGCCCAAGAGCAGCAGCACTGCGCTGAGAGCCTCTACAGTACAAAGAATCCCACTAAGCAAGGCAAACAACCATACCATCAGGTGTTCCTGCTGTAGGCTCGGAGGGGCTGCTTGAGGTGTTGAGGATCTCCTTATTGTTCAAGCCCTCCTTTGTGGCAGAGTCTGGTATATTTATAGCAGGTGAAACTGGCCGTCTTGTGTGGGTTGTGCTGCTCTCCAATTTACATGCAACGGGGGGAGTCCAACGAGGAACAAAAGTTATTCCTTCTTCCTCCAGCTGCTTCAGGTAGTACTCAATTATTTCTTTTCCCTTCAAAAAGAAGGCTTTATTTCAGCTACTAAAAATACTCATTTAGACACTGAAATGATTAGACTGGATACACATTTAGCAGCCAGGCATCTCTAAAGATTCCGCTTCCAAATACAGACTTACACACACGTACTGCCCTAGGCTAAAGAGTAAACAGCCCAGCTTTTTGACCACAGCAGCCTGTTACTTAGCAGCAGCTACATTATCTTTTGGTAACTTAGAGCCAGGCACTTCCTTTCCAACTGCAAGCTCACCTTTTTAATATTGCTGGTGTACTGCTTCATGGCAATCTTTTCCACTGTGCTTTCAAAACCAAAAAAAGATTTTATATCCAGACTTGCTGACTGTTCAAAACAGGTCCAGTCTTCATTGTCTGGATGAACCTATTGGTTAAAAGGAGATCATACAACCTTGTTATCTATTTGGCATTCTTTTTCCTCAAAATATTTGAAATGACTGTCTCTTCTTTTTCAGGTTCATATAATCAAACACACGCAAGAAGAATTTGCAGTCTTTTGCTTCATTTGCAAAACACAGATCGGAAAAGCCAACACTAAAGAACACAAAGTTGAGAAGCCCTCCTGTAGTCCCACGGCTAGCACAGCACATTGTCTTAACAAGCAAGGGGAACGTTGGAAAATACTAGTGCACAAGGGACTCACACATTTACACAATTAACAGTATCTCACTGTAGATACGGGCTGCGACTGTAGTGTATCAGTGGAACAGAGTAAATATTCTGCAGTGAACTTTCTGCTTCTGCAGGTTGGACTGATAGACCAAGGCCAGCTAGCTTCAAGACTGCAGAGAGTACAGTGTACACATTCCCCAGCACTGCAGTCTAGACATGTTTGCAACAGACATACCACAACAGGTTGTTCCCTCTTTAACTTAAGTACCTCAGTATTTTGTAGACAGGAAAATGTTTTACTTTGCTCTGCTGTGACAATGCTACAGAAGGACTGTAAACTTCTCATTTGTTTCACAGCTGAATAAACTATCAGGGAGGCCTTTGCTACTTTCTTGCCTTTTTAAGTTTAGAGCACTCCCAACTTTCTTCATAACTTACATAGCAATCCAGTCTGGGCTCAGAACTCACTGTTATAAAGAAACATCATGGCATGCTGCAATTCTGAGTATGCAGCTGTCCTGGCGCCTTAAGGTTCCCCTCCACCTCACAACATGCTAGAACTGCCTAGAACGGTATTAATACTTCATAACACGACAACTACAGGAAAAACAAAGCAAACAAACAACTCCTCTCTTTTGTTTCTTCTGCACTGGGGAACCAGAGGTACAAGAATAGCTTGTACCAACTAAATAAACACAAACCATAATAATAATGTTTAAGAATCTTTCTGTCCTTCCATTATTTTGATCAAAGTAATTTAATTTAAATAAAAAAAAAAAAGGATTTTTAAAAAATAATTTATCCTTTAAAAAGTTTCTGGTTTTATATTTACCTACCACTACTAGTTTCTTGATCAAGTAGAGCTAGGCCATGGAGAAGCATCGTGTTTTGTACATATTTACCACATGCACTTTTTTGTGCCACATTTCCCCTATTTAAATGCACCTTTCACCAAAAAATTTCAGGTGGAAGAGTATTTTTAAACGTGCCTTGGAAATAATTGTAGAAATAATAATAAAAAAATAGGCTATTAGCATCAAGTGGGTTTGAATTCTAGTGACCTTTCAGCCATGGTTCTGTAGACAATAGGAAACAATTTATTAGCTGCGCTAAAAAAGAATGCTACAGTGCTACTAAGTGGGTTCCATTTGCTAGCTTGCACCTGACCTTTAAAATCCATCCAGTTTTACTTCCACAAACATGTGCTGCATCAGCCTATGGGTATGGGCTAAGACGCTATGAAAAGCCACGACCAGAACGTAGCAGTAAGCACACCACCAAACTCCTTTGTATCAGAAAACATCTGCACTGAAGGCCGAAAACAGCCACAATGGAAAGAGCTAGGTTAAAACACTGCTGACAACGAACATTTGAGTTGAGCAGAAGGCAAATAAGCTATGCTGAACTTTGCTTTAACAGTTCTGTCAGGGTATCATCAGCCTCGACAAGCCCCACACTGCTATTACAGACCACAGATTTGCTTAAACAGAGCTGTCAAGCACCGCAAATTATGTTGTGTTCTGCTATCTGAGAAGATGCTCAAGCAAGAGGGTGCCAAACTTGTTTCAGTTCTTCAAGCAAGCGTGTTACATTTAACACTAACAACAATTATCACTCATGGCGCTGTGTCGGTTATTTTTTCTTGCAAGGCAAAAGCCAAGAACAACCCAACTTCTGTTTTGAGTTTTGAAATCTAAACACTGACTTAATTCCATCTGTGGCACCATCAAGAGCCTGTTACTCACTGTGTAACAGCAGTGCTCGTTAATAATGACTCTATTAGAGAAGGTTTCATTGTAGGCTTCTATATGCAAAGTCCTTTCTCGTCTGTTCAGTGAGTTCTTCTGGACAAAGTAGACGTAATCCACTCCTGCAATCTGAGGAGGATAACATAGATTCTGTTAAGATATAACATTCACGTGAAATAACATTCAAAAATGCAAAACGGGCACTTCAAATCTAATCACCTTTTTCAACAGTCGTGGTGCGTCTATATCCAGCTTGCAGCGCCGTTCAATCACATGGATGGCTTCATCCTCGCTCTTGTATTCGTTCACTGTGTCACTGGCTACAAACATAGGAATCAGAGGACATGTAGGAAACCTTCTTTCATAAGCCTACAAAGATAGAAAGAGAAGAAAACAAGCTATTATCACAATTAAGTCTTGAGGGTCTGCGTAGTCTTCCTTCACCGACATCACCAGCATTAGAAGGCAGCTTCAAATTTTTACACCTTTAGTAGAAGGGATCCTTCCTGAAGTCTACATTATAGCTGAAAAATCACAGTTCACAATCACATGGTTCCAAACCAACCATTTCTTAAGAAGTTCTTAACACAGCTCCACTCCAGTAAAGTAATTTCTAAAACAACGCATGAAACACCTCATTCCGCCCCCCACCCCTTTCCCCCAAAAGGAAATTGTTCATTATGCACAATGACAATCCTCCTGTCAGGAGTAACAGGAAAATAAGACCCTCTAGTTCTAAAATACCACAAGACAAAACAATTATATGTTGGATTAAAAAAAACCCACAAGCTAATTATCGGTGTTTCACCAAGCTGTCTAGAGGGTTTTCCATACAGCTCCCAGAGGCCTAATAAAAACATTTCAAAGCCTATTTCTTAAGCTAATGGAGCTCTCAAGCTCCCTACGCAGAGTGTTCATAATGCTTTCACGGCACAGTTTATCAGCTTACAATTTTGTTCAACAACATACAGTAAGTCTTTCCAATAAAATGAGGCCATTTCATACTTTGGAAAGTTTGAAGTTTTTGTCACAATGCAAGACAGCAATAGCTGTGGCTCTAGTTAAAGAACGGAGTCACGTAAATGAGTTGATCTCCAAAGTACCTGATGCCAACTGGGAAGATGGGGTTAAATCAGACACATTCAGACAGGAATAGCTAAAAATTGGGAAGTGGTAACATAGATAAAAGGAAAATGGGAGTTACCCCATTAGTAATGTTGATGAAATTTAGTTTTAGAACTGACCGTGGCTGGAGAATAAAACATTTTTGTTTTTTCTCCTTTTCTTTCATAGTTGGTGGTATACCTCCACTTCCCTTGGGATTTTTTTGTTTTACCCCTCATGGGGACTAGTGACGTAACTAATTCTTTTAGCCTTCCTTCCAAACTGTGAATTCTTTCCTTCTAGCTAGGAGTATCAAAATCCTGTAAGACAAGTAGGATTTGCAAGGTGTCTCAACGCAGAAGAAAACTCCAGTGACAAAGTAAATCTGAGAGAAGAACATGAAACAAAATCCTTCAGAAAGAGCTAAAATATCCACTCTGTCCTTTTAAATAGTTTTAACTGCTCTTAATATAGTTGGGTTGCAGCACAGGAACAGCATCAAGAGGGAGAGGGTGTGGAAGAAAATAAGCAGCAGCTGCAAGAAGTATGCAACGATAGCACTGGAAGAGAAAAGGTCTCTTAATTTTCCCTTTATAAGAATAAAAATACTTCGTTTGCTACCAGGGTTCAAATGTAGCAGTGTTGCTATGGTAACAGTGGTGCGAGGCACTAAAACAATGCCAGCTTTTTTCCCCTTCATGAATATTTTTCGACCATTTTTGCAGCATGATTGCCCTGAGTTCATGAAGCTCCTCCGTACTATGCTACAAGTACAAGCAGTGAGCACACATGAGCCTTTTTGCAAACTTCTCATTTGTGCACAGCTGGTATTGTTTAAATTAAGAATAGAAATAATTTCTGGGTTCAGAGACGAGCACAATAGAAGTGACAGAGCAGTAGTGTTCTAACACAATAGCAAGCAGTAGGGAAAAAACTTTTACAGCTCCAGGAGAAAGGGAGGATGGATCCTATTAATACTGTATGAATTTTCTTATTTATTTTATGAGGGTTTTCTTGTTCTGGACAAAGGCTATGCATTTTACAGTTGTTCAGGAATACCTCAGCCCTCTTGATGAATTATTTGGAACACAGGCTTGTTAATCACTATTGCAACTACATTAACTGCCCTTAAATGCTGCCCTAAAGCCAAGGGCGGTGGGAAAAAAAAAAAAAAAGATTGCCAGCAGAAGCAGAATTGAGAAGTACTTCTGGTTTTCAGACTTCTTTAAAATAAAATTCTGCTTTTATTCAGGGAACTTATGTTACAACAATTATCTACGTCCTTTTCAGCTTGCAAAATATCTGAAATATTACTCCTTACTTTTGAAGGTGTTTTTGTTGTTCATTTGTTTTGCTTTTTACACTTTTGTATCAGAATATCTCCCCATCTGAGGAACCTCTAGAAAAAGCCTTTGCAAGCACCATCCATAGCACATGTTGATGCGTTTCTCATCTTAGTCCTCAAAAAGCTTCACAATTGCCCTGTGAACACTTTCAACAGTACCTGCTAGAAGTGTTTACTGAACTGCAAGCAAAAAAAAAAAAAAAAAGCCTAATAAGAATTTGTTCTGAATGGGATGACTGAATTGAATGTGTTCAAGCTGGAAGAGAACAAAATAATTATCTGCCAAAAGTTGGCACACTTGCTGCTTACAGCAAAGTACTCAAAGGTTTCAAAGAGATTAACAGCAACACAGGATTCTTTCTTTCCTAAAGAATGTGCACACATACTATTGAAAACTGTTCACAGTAAATTTTATTGGGCTCTTAAATTAGGCTGGTTTTATTCAAGTTATGTACCACTGCCATATGTTCTTGTAATGCATCATTTCTCAGCACAGCATTGTTTGAAGAAAAAGCGATTATAGTAAACTGTAGCCACATCAAAATTGTCAATCTGGTTTAAGCATAGCTGTCTCCTCCACATGTGGCAAACAGTTCTCCTTCACACTGCAGAGCAGGCAGGAAAAAGCTGCTAAAGACTACAAGATACTGAGAGAGAGGTCTTGCTTCGCCACGGACCAACAGAGCACAGGAGGAAAACCTGCAATTTAAGAATAGTAGAGCAATCAATAGACCACACGGGTCAAAGCAGAGTATGTATGGCCAAAACTGGAGCTATTAAAAGAGCCTGAGAACATTCAAAAAAATAAAATCCTGCTTTTTTTCTAGAAATTGATCATTGAATTGATTGTTCAGCATCGAGGTGTTTTGAACAAATTTTCAAGTCCAGCTTTGCTAACACAAAACAACTAAACTGCATTATCCAATATTCCTTCAGCAGTCTGATAAAGCAGAGTGTAAGATGACACCTATTTTTCTGTATAATAGGTCTCTTCACAAATAAAAATGTTAGATACTACACATCTTTCAGGTTTGTATCTATTACAGTACAATTGCAATCACAAAAGCCAATTAGTTCCTCAAAAGCAGCAGCAGTAGTACTGCTGGATGAGGTTTGAATGCAAGACAACGATGCTGTTGACCTGGGACTAAATGCGTCTAGGAAGGATGTTGCAAGGACGGTACTTAAAATGTTATTTTATTCTGCCACATTTAAAAAAAAAGTAGGGTAAGTGGAGATTCTGACACGTAACAAAATAAGAGCTGGTGTGCACATTCTCAAGATGGTGCTGGACATGACCTGGGAAGTCGGTGCCTCTTTCACTAGGATAGATGTGGATGCACAGACCTTTAAAAAGATTTTAGCCTACAATTCTGTTGTTCCCTAATAACATACATTTAAGATTTCCCACCAGCCTTGACCATTTATGTACTCTGATTTACTAAAAGCTGGCATTGTGTATCAAGAAAAACACAGTATGGTGAAGCAGCTTGAACTTCAAATTTAATGCACTCATTATATAAACCCGTAACTTCCTTAATGCATGTGAACAGCGAGGACATTGACAAGCATAATTTCAACCAAAATAGCACTGTATTAAAGCCTCTTCTCCAACTGCTTCCCTTAGCAACTCATGTTCAGGGTAGAGTCAAAATAACAGGATTTATTTTACTTTTATCTTTGCTAGTATTTCAGCTGTGTTTAAAGACATGAAAGCAATTCAGAAGTAGGACTATTTTAATCCCACTGCAGTCATTTCTCGTGTCCAAGGGAATTATGCTTGCTGCTGCCGTCCTTAGATTGCAATCGTAGCAATCCTAGGATCCTTTCATAATACCAGCTTTAGGACTGTGTTTAGGTAGGACCCCAACCCAATTTTCAGCAAGACCAAAGATGTTCTGCCTTTTGCCCCTCAAACCATACTTACGACTAACAAAATTATGTTGACAATTTGAGAATGGCATGTGCCCAGATCTCTGGAAGGTCAGTCATTTATCTAAATAAGTCACCCATATAATAAGTTCTGGCCAGATTAATATATTCAGTAGGGAATATATATTTCCTATACAAGGGCCCCAGTCTCTTGCCTTAAAGGAGAGGGACCACTCAGTTTTTCCATTAGAAGTAACTTCTACATACAGAAGAAAACAGCCTGACAAAGCTTGCAAGTGATCTTGTACTGTCCTGTTATTCTTCTAGTAGCTGAATCCTCCAAATAAAGATGAAAATCTGCTAAAATGCAAGTAGGAATCTTAGTCATCATTCAGAAGATTAAGCACATTGAATATTTTAATAGCTAAATTACATGAAACAAGCTGCTAGGATGCTGCATTTTTTTAGTTTTCTGTTCAAAACTGCTATAAAAAGTAACCTTTTAAGAGCAGCACAACATTCTCCAAGGGCATCCCAAGAGAGACTCATTGTGACAACCGAATGCAGTCCTTTGCTTTTCAGTTGTGCCACACAAACTAATTTACGCCTGCAATACCGGACCATGCTTGGGTGCTAGTTTGCAGATGCATGCCGACGTTCACCATGTTTTTCTACCCGCTGCAAGTGTTGAATTCCTGAATTATTCATAAATACACAAGAAGCAAAAAGGGTCACTCAACCACTAGCTTGACAGACTGCATTCCAGCAGCCTGAGTGTTGCTGTATATCGCTATATCCCCTTCCTTCCCCCCTGCATTAGAGCACAGCAGATCAATAGGAAAAACATTGACTCCTGGGAGGCCAACCAAAAGGCTTCAAATTCTTGGCAGCTGCATTTGGAAAGAAACAACTCTGGATTAACTCTCACAAATCAGCAACTACCTTCTCAGCTCTCATATATTGCTGTTCACCTCTTCAAAATAAAGATCAAAGTTTAAAAATCATTACACCTCTACGAAGGAGCTCATATCTCAGTGCTAGTGCATCTCTTGCACGCTAGTTGCTGTGTTAGTTATCAACTGAAGGTTGGTGGGAGAAAGCAGATGGCTAGAGAGGATATACCTCAAAAAGCTCCAGAAATAATCTCTGGAGAAAGTAGTATTCCCAGTCACGGGAAGAGAAAGTGAACTGGACTGCAATTTGGGAAACAAATTCTTTAATGTAGGAGTAGTCAGCTCTTTAGAAAGGAACACTTTGGTGAAGCAAATTCTGGAAGGACAAGCAGACCTCAAAATTCCCTGCTACGAGCCAAGACCCTGCTATCAGGCAATGAGCACAGCTAAACTTCACTTTTCTGCAGTCAGCTCTCCCCATCAGCATGGCTTTTCACACCAGCTGCCTGTTCAGAAATAGGCTTAAGTGTTTCTTTCCCCTCTTCACTCCATTTTCAGTTCATTAATTGCTCTCATTTCCAAAGAGAAGTTATTTTCTTATTTCTGCAGAACAAAGGCTGCTTGGCAGTGACTCAGTTCTAAGAATTCTCTTTATCTGGAAAAGACCAAGGCAGCTTCAGTTACACGAGACTACAAACGAGGCTTATATGGGACTACAGACAATGAGCATGAAAGAAGCAGATTCAGACCAATGAATGAATTACTGGGCATCATCTGACACAGAAGTGATCTATATACAGGTTTCTAGTCCTTGACATGGATGAGATGGTTTGACCAACCTTATTTTTCACTTGTTTGCAAATCTTGGCCCAGTCTTTGCCATCAATAGATGAATCAGGATTTCCAACTCAGGTTGGAAATGAGGAGACATTTCTTCTCAGGAAGAGAAGTCAGGCGTTGGTACAGGTTGCCCAGGGAGGTGGAGGCACCATCCCTGGGAGTGTTCAAGGAAAGGTTGGACGTGGTGCCTGGGGACATGGTTTGGTGGGTGACATTGGTGGTAGGGGAATGGTTGGACCAGATGATCTTGGAGGGCTTTTCTGACCTTAATGATTCTATGACTGATCAGATTTTTAATACTGGGAATATGACCCACAGCACAACTGGCATTTGTAAGAGCAGGTACTAGATGCAACAGACCTTTCCCTGCTACTTTTCTTAACAGTGTAGAGAAGAAACACTGACTTACTTTATAAGTAGGGGAAAAAAAAGCTTAGGCCTTCTATTGCAATTTCTGCTAAGGAAAGTTTTTAGAAGGTTCAAATTAGGATTGTAATGCAATATGCTCTTCAAGAGCTTCTATGGGAAGATTCACCAGTGGTTAAGCTGCCAGCTATCACAACAGTACTAGGAAACAACATGCTTGCATAACCACTTATCACTGAACTAGATTTAAGCAATGAAGAAGTACATCAGGAAATACTTCGCATGGGAACCCTTTGTTTGAATTCAGATAATCCTTCACCTGTATGAGAGATACTTGAAAGATTTTTAAAATCCAGAACATTGAAGTAGGCAGCAAGCATCCATTAAAAAAGGTCTTGTGTTCCATTTTGTTTTGTTAAAAAGAAACCTAAGACTCAACATTTGTGTATACCTTCATTTTAATGTATGAATTTTGGAAGGAAAAAAATCTTCCACTCTGGAGAAAAGAATTTCACTGAAGAGACAAAACTCCAGCCTTTACAAACTGAGCTATACTTGAGGAGGGTGTGAATAGCAGAGAAGAACTGGCAGAACATTCAATCCGACAGCCTCGCAGATGGCTGAGGGGACAGCTGTATCACACGGCAGGATGTATGCTGGTGAAGCTCTTCAAGTGAGAACTGGCTGATATTCACCTGGCTACTCACCAAAAGCAAGTAGCTGAGTAGCCCCTTACCCTGAACTCCAGGAAGAAGTAACTGCACTACAACTCCTCCTACCCAGCAACTGCATCTGGTCCTCACTTTGGTCATCTTCTATGCTCCCTCCGTTGCAGTCCAAAAGCATTTCGCCCTGGTGTTGCACAAAGACCTCGGGAGCAGGAATGCTGTATTCACCCTCTGGTCCCTGGCACGAGATGAAACTTGGCCTTTAAGTATTGATGAGAGCTATTAAGTATATCCAAGATAAAATAAATAACCCATCCATAAGTTACACAGAAAAATCAATAAGACAAGTCAACAGCAATAAGACTAGAATTCTGCTTCATTTTAGAGGCTAAAGAGTTCTTGTTCATTACACAAGTGTACGAAGTGTTATTGACCCAGGACTTCCTGATTAAATGCTCATTAGTGCATTTAGACTGGAAGCTTACAGCACTCGAGCAAGCAGTACCTGTACTGTTCGCATACCCTGTACCAAAGCAAAGCATTCCCTAAGTAATTCAAATACTTATGAACTATACAATGGCTTTTCAGGATTTGAAGGTTTTTTTTTTTTTTAAGTTTAGACTATACAAGTGCACGATTGTACCGTTTATGAGACAAGTACTAACAAGAGCCTACTCCACACAGACTGTTCACTAATTAGCCTTCAGCATAGAATTAATTTCTCAAGTGGTGAGAGAAGATTGAAATATGATCCCAGATGCTCTCAGTGCCATGAACAGAGCTTTCAAGCAGGGTATCTGGGAAGAAAAGTTATCACTAGTTTGAGAACTCACTGCAGCACAATATTCAGATTCCTATGAAACTGAATAGGAAACTCATTGTGCTATACTGTTCGACAGATGCCCGTAAAGCCTTTACATTTCTGTACCTCACACTATTTATAATATTGCACTAAAGTGGAGCTCAGAATTACAGCCCAGATCCATTTCTCATCTTAAAAATACCAGTGGTCTCACAGTCTCACATCCTGAATCGGTCACTGCCGCAGATTTCCCTGGATCCTGCGCAGATCCTGAAGTATTTGCAGATCTTGAAGTATTCGCCGTGCTTCAGACACCCACAGGCGTTAAACAACCTGTGCTCTACACAGTCCAGCTGACCCTACAAACACAAAGATCTCTACAGAAAGCATTTCATTAGCACCACCAGGGCTCCACTTGATCTTGTAGGAAGTGCTAAGATGACTTGCTGTTTGCTGTATCCTTGTCTCTAGAGCAGCATTTGGAAACAGTCAAGACAACACATTGAGCTGCCTCAGCTCTCCTCTCCTTCAGTGGAATGGAAATTCCTGAGAAATTCTCCAGGAAACCAAGAGTTGAGGGAACTGAAACCAACTATAAGCAGAGGTGAACAAGAAAACATTTCTTTCCCTGGCATTCACCAAAGCCATTAAGTTTTCACCACCGACAGCTACTCTTGTCACTCATGAGTTGGGTATAGAATCAAAGTTTTTATTAGGTGTACAAAAGAATATAATCCCTAATCCACCTTGTCTTCTTTTGATGCTCTTATACTTGTTTAAAGGGGTCCTTTTGATTTATTCAAGTTTCAGTGGAAAGGATTTAAGACCCTACATTGCTATGAATGACCCACTCATACCTGTGCAAACATCCATGTAGAAACAGGAAGGGAGGAGAAGGGAGAGTTATTCCAGTACATTTAAATTTGCACCTCAGCCTAACTATAAAAGCCTTAGGTTTCAATACTTTGTATGAAGAGAGCAGGACTCTTCTGTCCATTTTCACATTTCGCTGTTTTAGAAGCCTGTAGTACTTTAAAGGTAAATTAAGTACCAGTCATGCTTCCTGCAGGTTTCAAATATATCCTACCCCTAGACAACATGAACAGATCCAATGAAAAGCTTCTAAAATAATCCTGCGGATGTCAGAGAATAAACACTACCTACTTGTTCTACTAAGAAGGTTTAAGAGGCCTGCCACATGCAAAGCAGGCAAAGACATTTGCTGCTTAAAAATCAAAAACAGCAAGAAAGCTTCTGACCTTCACATCCATTCCACAAATTCCTGAAACCAAGTTGAAAGTATCTGAAAGCAATGAAGGCATTGTTCACGAACTTGACAAAACAAACCAGCACAGAGTAAACTCAATTTCAGTAGCTCCTCTATAATATTAAATGAAGGGATTTGATTTAACTGGAAGCAACAATAAATTTAAAATCTCTCTGGAGTCAGACAGAAACAGCACAGAAGCTATTCCTGCGCTTTTGCTCAAATAAGATACTCTGCTTGAGACTGTAAAAATCTAGAGGTAATTCTTTGTTTGCTTTCGGATCACCATCGTTCCCAACAGCACTTACCACCCGTCATACAAACATACAGGGGATGTACACAGTGGAATCACAACCACCTTTCAGAAGAGCCCTTGTAGCCTTTCCACAAGGAACAAAGCAGTTACACGTAACAGGAGGTATCAGCGCTTATCTCAGCACAGCTCTGTAGACACAGCCCAGGACACTTCACACCTATTTTATATCTCTGAAGGTTTCTGCAGGGTGAAAGGAACAGCTCCACATTAAATTTCAGGCGTAACAATAGCTTATACACACCAAAAACCATAAAAATTATTAGGAAACAGCACTGAAATATTATAAATAAAATGGCGTTCCAAAGAGCTCGGCGTGCTGCTTACACAGCACATATCGCACACTACCCCAGATTTCTGCCAAGAGGACCTTTCATGTGGTAACACTGCTATAAAGCACTCAAGCGAGTGGAATAAACTAACACAAACAGGCATTTCTGTTCACCTCCTCAGCTCAAGCAGCATTGCCATGGTTACCACGTTGATCACCATTGCCTTTAAGTACATTCTAAATACAGACAAACACAGAGCTTGGCAGTTTAAACTGCCCTAATAACCACCCAGCAGGCTGGATCTTGGGAACTGGCTTTCAGTCTAAGGTGCAACGCACTCAAATATGTTATAGTGATGCCTGGAAACTTAGCAAGCATCCTCTTTATTGTATCTTCCAGATCATTTGTAAAAGCAATCACAAAAACTGGACAGATCAATAAGGAATCTCATCACATCACCTGCATCAGGCTCCAAAAAGTATGTACCCATCTTAAAAAGGTTTGTCTTATGTGTGGTTGAAGTTGTTTCCTTTGAGGCCACCATGCTGGGATAGCAAGAGTCCAACTGAAATCAAAATATGCCTACTGCAAAAGCCATTAGTCACTCACAGTACACTGCTTGCAGTAAATATGCCCCTAGGAACCCGTTGCAGAGATTGATTTCTGAGAAGTTCATCCTGAACATGCACTGACTAGATAGGATTATGCTTATTGGTATCACTTTCATTAACAGGATTTAGAACTACCTACCTTCTACTACTATTAAAAGTTACAGAAAACATCAAACCAAACCTCAGGAAAATAGAAACACATTTCAGAAAAACTCCCATTTCCTTGTAGGAATTTAAAAAGTTTACAGTTTTAGTTTGTATTCTACATGAAGAACCAGTGAAGAATTCATTTTTCTAACAGCATACAAACCATAAAAGAAAAGGTTTTCATGGGCAGCTTGTTAAAAGGATGCTCCATTTAGATAGCCCCTGCAACTGCAAATATCAATAAAACTCTGAGCTTACAACTCCATAATACATATTCATAAAGCCTTCTTGACAAATTTGAATTATACTAAAAAAAATATCACATATTTGCTTAAGCCTGCCTCAAACCAGAAGCAGCATAGGGCATAAAATGCAGAAAGCAGAAACAAAGTTAAGGGGCTCAGGAAGGCCTGCAGTAAGCTTCCTCTGTAGTGGACGTGTAGGCTACAGAGCAAGTGAATCAGCTTTGGCATCCTGTGTTTCCAAGCATGAATAAAGTTAGTTTAATATTTTAATATTTCATTAAAATAATTTAGACCTCATAAATAAAGCAGGAGATTCAAAACAGGCTATGAAGCAATCTTCTGGGTCAGTGGAATTTTACTGGTAATTCACCGTTGAGTTATGCAACTGCGGGAACCCACGTACGGCAGCGAGCAGAGCCTCTGCCTTCCTGCACCACAAGCAACAGCCAGACACAGAAAACCTCTGTTCTCGAGGGTGATGTGACCAGTCAAGCCACCCACACGGGCTCTTTCTGTACGGTTTAGCATTTAACCCTCTCAATACGTGCATGGATACTGTTTGATTCCCATTCCTGCACGGCTACTATTCATTAGCTGCTCATTTTCGTTTCAGAGAAGTGGTCCCACAGAAAAGCTTTACCAGCATCATTAGAGCAGCGTGATTCTTCTGTACAGCTGTGTGGAATAAGACAAGAGGGAACTGGCTCTTAACAACCTCAGAACCATTCTGCTACATGCAGAGACAGTCTTCTTCCTTCTTCTACAAAATAAACATGTCAATGATTTAATGCAGCTTTATTCAAGCTTTTGGCAGTAAAGGTACACTGATTCAGCAAGCAAAAAAAACAGTTTGGGGAAAATGAATCTGACCCTGACACAAGAGCTAGCATTCTGTCTCTTATCTGCTAAAAAATGACCTTTAACAACCACAGGCATGCCTCAACAGTACTTTAATTGAAGAGTGGTTTCTTTAAAACAGATACGAGTCATTTGTGGTTTGCTCGAATACATTTGCACCCCTGACACTGTGCAATACTCACTTCTCTGTGCGGGAGTCTGAATGCCCATCTTCAGAGACCAGATGGATGACTGGGGTAGGACCTAAGGAGAAACTGGATAGCCACTACAAGAAGTTAGGAGTTACACCTGCTTGCTCCAGAGATGCTCACAAGAGGATCGTTCATTCTTTTCCTCCCTTCAATAAGTCCAGAGAGCCCAGGGCACAGCGCCACTCCGCTGAACAGTGAGGCTAACAGCTTACAACTCCAATGATAGCCTCTGCACAATATTGAGACATGAATCTCTAAAACAAGAAGCTAGAAAAAGAGAAGTTGGGCAAGTAGTACTTCATCTAGAAAAAAATAATTAAGAACAGAAAACGCCAACAGGCTGCATGTAAATCAAGTAATTTTCATCTTCCTTTCCTCCGGAATACGCTAGGAAAGCCTCACCACTCAGGTTAGGCTGGCTTGTGATGGGGAAACCAGTATTAAAATGTTGGTTGGAATGAAAAACAAAGAAAAACGGACACTGCTGTGGTCTAGGCTGAAGGTGGAACATCAAGGACAGACCTTACAGCCATACTGGTGTATGTTGCTCTTTAGTATACCCCCACTACGACAACTAAGGTCGAGGTACGAATGACATCAGATTAACTTGCAATTTCCTTTTATTTGTATTAAATGTACGCGCAGAACTATTTTACACAGAAAATGAGTCTTTGCACTGCTCATGTTCCAAGCAAGACAGATGGAAATCAGTTCTGGCTCAGAAGCCACGTAGCTGTGAGCACACCACTTGGTTTGACAGAATGTGCCTTGCAATTAGAATCAGCTCCACTGGTTTCTAGGAGAGGAAACTTGGCTTCTGACCCCAGTCACACAGGACACGACTGTTTTGGTTCAAGGTTAAAGTACTCCAGAGGAGAGGCTGACCTCCAAAAAAGCATCACAGAAGAGCTGGCAAGAGGCCAGCGAAAGCTTAAATGCTCGGCGACCAACATGTGATTACTGGGGAATGTGAGCTATTCTCAAGCACTTCCCCTTTCTCTGCAACAATGGTAATATATAAACCCTTAAACAACACAGAAACATCTCTTTGAGATTAAGAGACGCATACTGAAGGACTGTAAACCATTAAAAGCTTGTCTTACTCTTGCTTGCAAATAATCATTACACATCTTACAGCAGCTGAACAACGACAACTATGTTCAGCCTTGCCAACAGGCATCTCAGAAGCGCGCGGGGTTCTGCCACGCTGATACACTGAGAGCAGATTTTGGTATTTAGTTTCTCCATTCCTTCCCAGTTAACATCATCCTGCAGGCCTGGATCCTCTGCAGTCAGTTCTGCTTTAAAATTCTGCTGCAATTCTACTGTGTCCATTGAGGATCTATTTTTGGATCTGTCAAATATTCCTTGCTGATTGTTCCATGCTTAAGTCTTGCCTTTATAAAAGCTAAAATTGGTATTCGACGCTTTTTTGGTCTTAAAAAATCACAAACACTTTCAACAAGCAGTCCTATTAAAACACGTTGAACATCTGGAATGTGTTTTTCTTAAATAAAATTATTGCTGCATAGACAAAATATAATTTAATAGTGGGGGAGGAAAGGATGACTACAACATCGTTACAGGATAAGCTCAGAATTCCTCATTAAAGCATTAGCTGAAAGGTTAAAGGCTTGTACTGCACAAAGAACAAAGTCTCCTGATCTCCATGCAGATCAACACCCCCCTTCCCTGCCGCCCCAGGAAGGCTCAGCCGAACAGGTTTGACTTCATTGTCTCAGACTGCACCCACCAGGTTTTAATTTGGCCCAGAGGCAAGCGGTCTCTAACTACTGCACCAGTGATTTCACTCTACCAGGAGCACAACCAGCACAGGAAGGAAATCTTTGCCAAGAAGGTAGAATTCAAGATAAGTTGTGTGGCTCAAATGTCTGGGTCTGGCCTGTGGGCCAGCAAAATATCCGCTGCCAGGTAAAACGCAGTTGTAGTCTATTAATTGCATCAACTGCATCTTGAGTATTCATTGATGTCAAGGTAATGTCAGCCAAGTGCACAGGATAGGGTCTGGGGCCTGGAAAAAAATAGCTCAAGCTAGGAAGTTAAATAAAATTGAATAAAATATAGATCTTAGCCTTACATACGTGTCTGATGTAGCAGACGGCTCAAAAAGGTTTGAAGGTGATGGCAGAAGATCAACAGCATAGAACAAGAGCAGTTCCACCTAGGGAATCAAACTATTAAAGAGCCGAGGACTCACCAGCATGGAAAAGAAGAATTGCAGGGCTGAGGGAGGCAACACACGGATCTATAACTGAGCAAGCAGCATGAAGAATGTGAGAGGGTTGCACTGTCTCTTCCAATACAGGGAGCAGGTGGTGTGAAACCGAGCCAGGCTCTGGATAAAGGATATCTCTCTTGACAGGATGTGTCATGAAGCACAGGCTCCTGCTGCAGGGTGTCATGTCAGGGAGCTCGCTTAGTTCCAGAAAGGAATTGGGCAGGCCCGGGAAGCCAACCACATACGGTGCTATCACACACCACAGGTGCACTCTGGACCAGAAGGGCTGTCCAGACACACCACCACAGGTTGAAAGAGCATCAGAGAGGTGCATTACCACCATCAGCTCGCTCGTATTTCCTCCCCTGAAGGGGGAGAGCCACTGGCCACTGCCAGCCACACAGCACACTAGCTAGCTGGGCCTCCCAGTACAATTCAGAACCGTGGTGCTCATTAAGAGACAGCATGCAATTCTTTTCCCCACATCCAAACAGATCACCAAGATACCGAGAACCAGGTAATAGCAACGCACTGGCAGGTAAAGGAGGTGCAGCTTGTATGCCCAAGGTCTGCTTACCGCTAAAATAAAGAGAAGAATATCACTAGCTTCAAAAGACAAGTCAATTAACATAAAAAACAGTCGAGATTCCTTTGTTTCTTTTCTAAAAGGTTCTTAAAACCCTAGATACAAACAATCGCTTCTTTGTTCTTTACCCTCCTTTACAGCAAGGGAAGGCAGGCAAACAAAAGCAGGAATCAGTTCAGTCAACACAACAACCAAGCTCGAGTGAAATTGCATTAAATCCTGTTCATTACGGCATCAGTAGCTGCACCACGCAGACCATGAAACACTTCAATAGAAATAAGTAATTTCATAGAGCCATGAGTTCAGTAATGAAGAATTTATCCACAGGCCAATGAATTGCGCAGCAAAGAGAGAGTTTTGCAAATTAAGAAGTACAATTTACACGCTGAATGAAACAGCCAGCAAAATGTCCTCTGGAACGGATTCCGCTGACTGCTGTTCCCAAACTGGACTAATGGTTATGGCACCCGCATTTTGCACTAACTGAAAACACACAATATACCCAAGGAAGGAAGTGCTCTCATCAGGAAACTAATTGTTCCCTTTCTGCTGTGGCATAAACAAATATAAATGACACGTTACCATCCTCACCATCACCACAGAAATACTCATTTTCACAAAATGATATCTATTAGGCTCAAAGCAATCTAATATTCCAGCAGCAGCAGGCAAGACAAAGTTACTGGTTAGAGAGGCCAAGATGTTAAGAGAATTTTGCAATATATATTTCAAACGGTTACACAGAACGATCTGCATGTACTCCAAGAAAACTCCTGTACTCGAATGCTGAGACTCCAAACAATGTCAGAATCAGAACACTGTTGTAATTATCCAACAGGAAATTTAAAAAATAGATCTGGGGGGCTACCTTTATAAGTCTGATCATGACAAAGTCTTGAAATGCTAATTTTAGAGAAGCCAAACGTATATAATTAAGAAATAATTAAGCCAGCTGAAACATTCATTTTAATGCAAGAAGGTAGCTTCCCTTTGCCCTCTCCCACAATTCCTGTGCTATCCTCAGAAGTAGAGCTGTTAGGAGCCAACAGACTGATATTTTTATTTTCATGTTTACTGATTCACACACTCCACACCTAGTTACCATAAAGCCCAACCCAAGAGGAATCCAAGACACAATGTTCAAGTCATGAATACAAAACACAGAAGACAACCCAGTGAGACTGCAAGCTTGAGCATTAGATCATACAAAATAACACCTTCATTTTATTTTCCTAAGATAAGGGCAGATTCCCATTTACACCAACTCACAAAAATCGATATTTGCAAGCTGTTAAGCACAATGTGCAAATACCCTGCGCTGCTCAATAGCAGCAGGCCCCAGGAGTGCTGAATCCCGTTTCTAATGCCCTCCCATTTACTGTTACAGCAGTCAGTTTCTGCGTTTCTCCAACCACAGAGCCCTAATTATTCCCCGTGGAACCAGGGGCTCCTGCAGTGCAACATGCGCTGACAAACGCCGTGCTGACTCGCTCCTGCTCTTTCTTTCTTGTGGCCAGCTGCCATCATCTCACCAGCAGTGCAGGAGGGGATGAGCACCTGCTCCCACAGGGGTGCTCATCAGCCTGAAGTGAGGCAGCTGAGGCAAGCAGGCAGTCAACATTTATTTGGTTTTCCCCCCCACGATGGCTTTTGACCAACCTACCTCCCTGAACTGGCTCGTCAACGAACTGCAGTGTCTTTGTAAGACAGCAACAAGAACACAGGGTACACTGAGCTGTACTGGGAAGCCACACATTTTGTTAGCTTCCTCTGGCCCTTAAAAAAGAGAACCCATGAAGCACGGGCTGAAAACCTCTACAAACTGGGCTGAAATCAGTATAACTTGACCAAAAGTGACACAGAGAGAAGCCACGAGCTCAGGATCTGATCTCAGCTTTCGATGGCTTGTGCTTGCTTGTCTTTTGGCAACATTGCTCCACACTGCAGCAGAGCCCAGGTGATGCCAGACAGCCCTTCCAAGACAGGCTTTGCACCGACGCTGCCACCATCTCTTCTACCAGTGAGTTATTGACGTGACTCATCTCAAACATCACTGACATTACAACAGAAACAAGTGGCATGCAAATAGACTATGAGAAAGCAGAAGGATTAAATTACCTGTAATAGGCCCTGCTTAACATTTTACCTGAGCTGCTAACCTTACCTGTCTCAACTACATACAAAAATGAGATAAAAAGAGCTAGCAATTCAGCTTGACAGTGTAATTCTTCATTTACAATATATACACAGTAATTTTAAGCTACATGAAAAACTTGAAGATGAGTTCACTGGGGAGAATACAGACCATTTAAGACTAACCTGTAATTAATTTTAACTTGAGCTAATTAACAGATTTCCTTGCAAATTCTCAGAAGGTTCATTCTATATTCAGAACAGAAGAGTTTAGAGATCACATCTCCTTCCTGAAACTTAATGAATTCAAAGCAAGTGCAAAGCAAAAACATCTTGTTTACAAAGAATCACAACGAATATCCCTAAATTCTGTGTTCCAAAATCTGGACTCAGATCAAATATGAGTTGGGGAAAGTCATCTGGGGTTGTCTCCAAAACTTCAGGCTCTCCTATGCCCTCTTTCATCCTGAACTTGTTTCTTAGAAGCATCTGAGCTCCCATCTTCTGTCTGCAGCTCCTTCAGTTCACAGCAGTAAGAGCTCCCCAGGAAGAGGAAGCACAGATTATTCAAGCTGGAGGCGCACGTAACTGGCCACACCATACGGAAACATCTCATGCTACGTCTGAAGCTGAAGCCTTTGATCTCTAAATAACCCCAGGTTCCTCATTGGACGTGTTTTTAGAATCAACAAGAAAAAGCAATATACAATATCTCTGTCCCACAGGGTTTCAAAAGCTTTTACGTGTGTTTCTTAATGGCTAACCACACATTAAATTACGAGCATGAAGCTCGACGTTTTCCAGATCATAACTGTAATACCATGGGTGTCTAGGACTCTGCAGAACGCGTTAACCACTTCCTTTCTGCCAGGTTCCCAACGGATATTTTTGACTCAAGATTTCAGTTGGTTGCTTAACAGATCCTAGAGCAGCATTTCACTCCCGTCTCGGTGATAAAAAAAACCTGCAAAGGGTGAAATACTTGGAGTGCTTTCAGAATAAAGCAACAGGACCCGTTTTCATACATATTTTTTCTTCCATTGACACCTTTCAGAGCTTAACAGAAGTGGTGTTTTAGCTTTTAAAGCGTAAAAGACTTGTCAAAAAACTGACTAAAAGCATTTGGTGAAGAAAAGAACTGCAGCCATCAACTACAGGCAGGTCATGTGTTTGCCCACAAAAACAGGAAACAGCTAGCCATGGAAATATCTAAGCATGCCATGAAATAATATGCAAAGTGCACAGTAAGCAGGCTGCTCAAGTCAATATTTCTCCCCAGCGCTTTGCTTAACTCCTATGTTTGTTAACTACAGCTCATTCCAAACAAGTGGCCAAAAATTCATTTGTTCTTGCAGCGCGTGCTAACACAAGAGACCATCAACAATGACATAAAACAGCAGTTAAGCTGCAGACACTTATTCCAAAACAAGAAAATCCATACAAGGTGCTGTTCCACAGCTCTTTTCGTAATGTGTTTCCAACAGCAAATAAGCCTGAATTTTCAACAAAGACAGGAAGCAAAGTAGATGAGAGCCTGGGAATCAAACAATGGGAGGGAAAACAGCTGAGCCTTTTCAGTAGAGGGCACCGAGCTTGTTCCCTTCCCCAGGCTTCAAGCATCGAAGACAAATCATCAAGAACGCAACGGGGAAATAAAATACTTCTCTATATTTTTAAAGCTTACTTAGTGTTTTCAGAAGTACTTGAGAATGGCTTTCTTCCTAGCTTCCTTTTTCTCATGGGCCTGTCAGCCCCTCCCCTCTTCACATAAGCAGAACGCATTTTTCCAAGAAAAAGACTAAAATTAAGAAAAAAACTAGGAATTTATGAGCAGGTGTGGCACTTCGCTTGATATATAGTTATTTTTTAATGCCATTTTAAAATAATAAGCTTTAAAATGATGTGGTGCCTGATCAGGAATCTCATTACAATCCAGATCAAGGGATTATACTTTGCTTTGTCAATCTGAAAACAGACAATTTTTTTTCTGATGCACTCTATCATTGAAGTGTATTTATGCCATCTAGAATCTTATTACTTTCCTGTAATTTAGAGATACTTTAACTCATGGAGATTTATCTTAAATGTAGTGCTTTTTTCAGTCCTGTATAACCAAAGAAATCCAGTCAGCCTGTTGTCTCAAAGCAGCAAATTTAAACCATTAATATTACCCAATAAGCAAAAGGGCACCACATGTTACACTTAAGATAGATTCATGCTTTAGCTACTTCAGCTATTCTAGTAGAACAAAGGAAAAAAGTGATCAATTTTTTACAGGATTTTAATGAAAACATGCAGCTTGGAGGGGGAAAAGGTTTCAGCCTCAAAAATATCAATAAATCTTGCATTGCTTATTTTAAAATAAAATTTAAAGGTATTTCCACAACAAGCTCCTGACATCGATGACCAGTTTACCTACAGGCTTCTCCTCACTGGTTCCAGTGGAGGCTGACAGATACCAGGCACTTTAACGGGGTGGAAATGTTATTTCAGATATTCAAAAAGACAGCAAACTACCTTTGAAAGTCCATCTCCTGTAACAGAGAGATCTGAAAAATCTCAGTTTTCACAGAGCTATAAGCTCTTAAAACACACTTTAAATTGACTAACATAACAGGACAGGTTTAAAGCACGTTTGCTGTGTTTAGCCATGGTACTATTTACACTTACTTCCAAAAGCAAGTAATCCATGGCTGCAAATAAGACAGCTTCTAGATTAGCCATAATAGATTTTCCAGAGCTTCCAGAGGCTCCCAAAAAAACCCTCTGGTCTCAGGACATTTGATGTATTGTTTTCAAAATCTTACTTTTTTTTTTTTTGCCACTTGCATATGCTCCACCTTTGGAATGCCATAATAGCTGATTATTCGTTATCTAAAATTATTTTGGAAATTAAACTCAAAGGGAATTATCTAATGCACGTCAGACTGAAAACAAGCTGTGAGTCTTTAAAGATAATTTTAGCTTCACACACAGTTAAAAAGGCTTCAAGATTCAAATTCTTAACTGCCTTCTAACATGAAGAACTATTTATTCGGCTAAGTCACCATATTACTTTAAATGCAAAGTTCTTAAAGCTAGCATTAAAAATTGCATCTCGTCTTTAAGAGTTTTATAAAAGCAGCTTCTTAGTTTTTTCCCCCCAATATTTTTTAACTGTGGTAACTTGACAAGAGTCTCAGTAAACAGTCATTTCTCCACATTTCAGCTACTTTCAGCATTCGTAAATTTCAATATGAGCAGGAGGAAAAATAAGCTGAGATTCTATTCAGTCTGATAAACATCTGGACAAGTTTCTCTTTCTATAAATGTATGTATACACGCAATTTTCAATAAGTTATGACAGATATACCACAGAACTGCCCCAAATCCATCACGTCACAAAGTGCAGCCACTCAGTGAAGGCATATCACCTGCATTAGGCATACCAGACTACAGTGTGATAACTCCTAGACTGTAATTCCAGCCTCTTACCAAGTTCAGGAGATAACTTAAAATATTTGCATCCAGCCCTTACTGTTTTCAAAGCAAGTTAGATACTATCTGAAACCACACAACTCATCGGTAAAAATTAATTGCCTTCAAGCTTACATTAGGTTTTATGTAGCTTGCTTCAATATTAAAGGAAGGCACAAAGCATGCAGCAACAAATCTCCCAACTCACTCCCTACAACAGCGCTTCACAAGTTCTGTTTCAGACTTGATAGACAAGGTTTGTGCCTTGAAGTACATCGTCAGGGATGCGTTACGGTTCAGTAAGCTCATTTTTGGATTTCAGTGGAAGAGCATAAAGAGAAACCATTTTCAGCATCAACTTAAAAAGAAAAAATTTCTACTGCATTTATTTTTAAGTCTTTATATCATAATTTTCTGCGAAACACTTGTCAGTCTCGGTTCAGGTCAAAGTGGAATCAAAACCAGTTTTTGTCTTAATATAGCGGCACTCACCCTCCACAGAGCTTCACAAAGCTCTCTCAAAACACACTAGAGCTGTGTGAAAGGAATGCTGATTGCACTTTACTCTCCTTCAAGCACTTCTTTGAAGCCCAGGATGGGAAAAGTGGGCAAATAGGAAGCTTGTAGTGTAAATGACCCATTCCGAAAGTGGCATTCCCTTGGTTGTCTGGGGAAAGCAACAATTTCATGCTTGCTTCTCTAGCTGAAAACCGGGTATTAGTTTGACTTCATTGGTTCCAATCCATAGAACTGGAAGATGCATCATCCAGGAAGTCTTCAAGGTCCACAGGGGCTTTGCTAGCACTGGTGATACTCATTTCCAGCTACTGCATCAACTGAACTACCTCTCCAGCTGCAGGAACTCTCAGGTAAGGAGGAAGGATTTTGCAGGTAAGTTGCTGCGTACTTTTAAAAATTTTAAGACCAAGATAACATCCCACACAACACAAGTCAAGCCAGAAACAGTGACCTTTGTTAGACAACTCGGCATAACGAACACTGATGCCACACTGAGCAAAGGTTTCCTCTGTAGGAGGAAGAAAAGAAAAAGCCTAACAGCTGAGCATCTCGGGGTGAGTTTAAACCTCTATTTGAAGAGACATTCTCTGAAAGGCTTGGGGGCAAATAAATGATAGCAACAGAAAAATCAAACATACTGTTAAAGTCATTTGCTGGGTGCCTTAAAATCAGGCTTGGTACACGCCAGCATTTGTTCCTCATTTAAGTCGAGCTGCTGGAACAGTTAAAATAACATCACAGCACTTTGCTGTTGAGACTATGCAATATAATACTTCCACTTTAGCAATCACAGAAGTTGACGTGAACACTCCTTCCAGAAATATTTGATCAAATTATGCAATCACGATTCAACCAAAGGAAAATAGTAACAAAAAATGTCAAGCTATCAGATACTGTTTATATTCTTGAAAAAAATTGGCTCACAGTGACACTCCTCTACATACTTCGGAAGAAACATTAACAGTTTGGACAGATTACCAACAGGAATAGATTACTGCATGTTTTTAAAAACAGTAATGTAACAGAAGCAACAGAAGAGGTATGTTCATTTAGCGATCACACTCTGAACAAGTTCAAGTGATAACTCACTGCCCTGGCGTAAGAAATAAATCATATGTACTACCACTAATATGAATTGTCTCGGAAAGCATCCTGTTCAGCTGACTTTCTTTTTATAAACATTCTTCTCCTCTTAGGTCACTGTTGTTATTTTTCAACTACCATTTTCTCCTAGTTGCATATGTAGTCAGACTCTTTCTTTTTACAGAAGGGGAAAAAAGCTTTAATGTAAGAACAGGTTAAATATTCATTAAAAATTACTTTGGAAATTTTATTATGCCCAAGATACAGAAGAGTTTGAGAGCTCAAACTTAATACCAATAGTCTGAAGTGTTTCCATTACACCCAATAAAGCATTGCGAAAAATCCTGATGTCAGCACTTGAATTCAAAGCATCCTTGAAGAAATAGCTAAAAGAAATTTTGCCTTCAACAGCAAGCTAAGGACTCCTCAGCTCAGCAAACAACTAGAGATTTTTTTTCAAGGAAATCATTTCTTCTCTGGTGTAAGAACATAGAGCCAGTATATTTCACTGAAGGCTAAATGAGTTGCATACACAATCAAATTTAAATTAAAAAAAACTCTAGTTTAATCATCAAAATGTAGTAGTGCATTAAAAGACCTTCCACATATCACAGTCAGATTCTCCACCACTTATGAAATAACCGCCCTCTGCCTTGACGTGTTTGCAAGAGCAAGACCTGCATGCATAATCCTGGACACAGCTTCAGGAATATGATAAAAAGAAATGGAAGGATTTCACGCAGAGCAATTTAATCCTTTTTTTTTTGCCCTGCAGACTGCAGAAGATCACTTCCGTAAGGAACTCTGCACTCCAAACCATGTGATGTCTCTCTCAATATTTACACTAAGAACACTATTAAAACTCTTCTCTGAAGCCATTAAGCACAGCATTTTCAGTGAAACAAAATAGCTATTTAGATTATTTAGGTTTTAACTGCTCTTATCAAGTAGAAGTTGGCCTGATGGCTCCCCCTCAGCCTGCTCTTCCTAACTCATGACAGCCACACAGCTGTGGTTTTGGCTGAATATACTTTAAAGGACCTACTTCCTCTGTTTTCTAAAAGAAGAAAAAACATGGGGAGAAAGAGAGAAAAAGAAGAGAGACCAGGAACCCTAAGTAGGATTTAAGTCTTTTTCAGTTACAATTTTAGCACTAGTATACAAATGAGCAGCCACGCACCCAAGAGGCTTTTTGTTCATCTTTCTGGCCTCCCTTGGTTTTTTTGTTCTCCCCACAAAGCATTGCCACTGCTCCCGATGCTTTTTCCTCTTCTGTTCGCTTATCTTGCTTTCATGACATTCTGTGTTCTCTATTCTTTTCCACTCTCATACTGTGGAAGATGCAACCACAACCATCTTTAATCAACATACTTCATGCTTTCTCCCAGGCCAGATTCAATTGCTCCCAATTACCAACAGGGAAGTACGCTTCAAACCCACTTTGGCTGTAAGTTTACAAACAAATCTGTCTATGAACTGTATGTAAAGTGTCAGGGAAAAGAGAACACATTAGGTAAAAACTACACCATGGAAAGAGGAAACCATCAAAACACATCTCCCGTACTTGGTACACCATCTCACGTTTGTGTGTTTCACAGCACCTAGCAAACAGTGCCCAGTTTAGTACTTAGCAACACAAAGAACTGTCAAGTAAGAAAATGATAGCAAAACTTAATACTCACAGCCATAATCAGACTCAAAAGGGTGTTTATACACCCCGCACGGGAGACTGGTACTTCTGCACCATTGTTGCGGGTACTATGGTCAACTCTAAAAAGAAATGTTTAAAATCATTCATCAAACATAGGAAGCTAGTTTTAATCTCAAACAACTATTTTGAGTGTGATATCATGCTTGCAGTTCTATCCACAACTCCATGAAGACCTTTTTGTTTTTTTTTAATGAAACACGGGGTCTCTGAAACTGAAAAGCTATGTGTATTTTTGTCAGAAATGACTCGTTATAACTTCTTCCAAAAAAAGACTTGAAATTAGCACATTTTCAGTCCAGTTTTAGTAACAAGCCTTCAACAGACTTTATGACTATTCATCTGGGTGGTGAGACTTCCTGCACTGCTGCTGAGAACCAAACATTAGCACATACAAGCCAAAGGCAGAAAAGCTTTGCCTGGTTCCCCAGCACAGTAATTGGGCTGCTTATGGCTCATTCTGAATTGGGATTAGTTAAAAAAAAAAAAGTTTTAAAATACTCCAAACTTTAAAAGCCCTCACTTCCAGAAATAATAAAAAAAATATTACAGCAAACTAAGACCATGCATTCCTACATCACTTCCAAATCAAAATAACCAGGATTTTTTAAGACAGAGGCTTAAGAAATAGCCGGGGAGGAAGCAAACCTTAGAGCAACTACAGATATTCCAACATCATCAGAAAGAAATTCACCAGCGAACCGAACAGGAGCTCCTCCAGCAGCGTTATATCTGCTTACCCCAGCAAAGTGTTTGACCCAAACTTTCTTGAAGGCAATTACATTTATTGAAATATATTGGCAGCCGCACTTGTAGATGAAAACTCTGGCTGCTAGCCAGCCTAATTTTAGCGAGAAATGGCTTTATTACAATAAGTTAATTTTGCTTTCTTCTTTTTTCCCCCTTTTTTTTTTTTTTATTTTATTTTTCGAGCGCGTTCTCACATTATCTACAGCACTTCTGGAAGGAGTTACCAACTCGGAGCGCTGAGCACCGGCACCGCAGCTCCTCGGAAACCCACCAAACCCCGGACTCCCAGGAAATTTAAGGAATTTCCCCGCGCCTGACCCCATCTTCCAACACCCCCCTGAAGCAGCAGCAAAGCCCAGCACCCTGCCAAAGCCTCGAGCAAACAAAGAGCCCAACACCTGCAGCGGGCTGAGGTGCCCGGGGGAAGGGGGGGTGGCTCGGGGCTGCCCCCGGTAACGGCCCGGAGGGTGCTGGGGGAGGACAAGGGGGGGACTGAGGGGACTGAAGGGGGGCTGGAGGGGATGGAGGAGAGAGGGAAGGGAACGGGGAGAGGGGCTGAGGGGGGACAGAGGGGGCTGAGGGGGGACAGAGGGGGGGCTGAGGGAAGGGAGCTGGGCGTGGGGCTGAGGTGGGCGGGAGGTGGTTGAGGGGGACGGGGGCTGAGGGGGCACAAAGGGGGTCGGGAGGTGGCTGAGGGGGAACAGGGGGTGAGAGGGGCTGAGGGGGACCGGCGATGAAGGGACAGAAGGGGACTGAGGGAAGGAGGTGGACGGAAGGTGGCTGTGAGGGACGGCTGAGGGGACCAGGGGGCGGCTGAGGGAGGACTGGAGGTGGCTGGGGGGGTATTAGAGGTGTCTGAGGAGGCTGAGGGGACCGGGGGGTGGCCGCGGGACCGCGCCGAGGGCCGCCTTACCGCCTCGCCGCCCGCCGCGCTCTGCCCTCCTCATGCCGGCGCGGGGCAGCGCCGCCGCCGGTTCCGGCGGGGGAGGGGCGGGGGCGCCGCCGCCTGTTGTTACTGGTGACGGGGCGGGGAGGGGGGGGAGGGAGCAGTGCGCATGCGCGCCCGGCATTACGATGGGAGGGGGGAGGAGGAAGAGGAGGAGGAAGGCGGGGGCCGTCTCCCCGCGCGGCCGTTTGCGCATGCGCAGTGTGTGAGGGGAGTGTGGTCGCTGAGGGGCTGTGGTCGCCCCCCCCCCCCTCTCCTCACTAAGCCTCCCTCAGCCGAAGCTCGGTGTAAAACCTTTCAGTTCTGCCCTCGGTGCAAGGCTTCAGCTGATAATGTTTAATAACGTCCCTCACAAAGGCACGGCTGTGGCTCTGCCGAGCTCCTTATCGTTATCTGCGGCTCCTCAGGGCTTCGAAGCGGGGCAGAGTGCCTCAGGAGGGAGGGGAGAGGTTTGGGGTGAGGCAGGGCGGTGGGACACCGAGAGCTGTGCTGGGTGTGAGGGGACAGGGTAATGGGACAGGGCGTGGGGCAGCACTGCTGAGGTCACCAGGCACTGTGGGGTGGCCCGACGGGGGGAACAAGTGGGGAAAAAACTGACCCGAAAGCCTGCCTGAGGCTTGAAGTGGTGAAGGGCTCAAAGAGGGGTGAGAAACTGTCCCCAAAACCTGGCAGGGCTGAAAGGGGTGAGAAATGGTCCCAACAGACTGCCCAGGGCTTGAAATGGCAAAGGACTGAAAGAGGGGTGAGAAGCGGTCTGGAAAGCCCGTCCAGGGCTTGAAATGAAGGACTAGCAGCAGGGTGAGAAACTCCCCAAACCCTGCCTGGGACTTGAAATGGCAAAGGACTGAAGCCTAGCGTCTTCTAGGTATTTTCTCAGGGCAAGCACTGTACCATTTTAGTAGAGATAACAGCGGCCCTGTTTGGGTTCATCGCCTGAGGAGGATCAGAAGCTGTCCTGGGACCTGGAGGCAGACAGGGCACAGCCCTGCCAGCGCTGTGGGAGCACAGAACCAGGCCTCCAACACGCCTGAGCCGCCACCTCCCTTGCTCTGCTGTCCCCAGGCAGCCGTCACCCAGCCCAGGATGCCTCACAGCTCCACGTGTCCAAACGACAAGCTCTGCTGTCTTAATCCATGTCTGACACGGCCATAACATGATGTACTGAAAGCAGGAAATACAGCCGTGTTTTGTCCTGTACCAGTGTGTTACAAGCTGTTCAAATAAGGACTTGAAAATTAGGGGCAAACAGTTCTGTTCCCTTCTATGACTCCATCAAGGCGATGCTTTCGCCCTGAATATGTTTTATTATTACCTGCTTGCCTCAAAAAATAAATCCAGCCACTAAAATTTAGAGTCATTATCCTGTCCTTTTGGTGCAATTATTTCTCTAGGAAGGCTGAATTTGTGGTAGCTATTAAGTAGTGAATCAGCTACAGTACTTTCTTACACAAAGCATGTGTCTTAAAGTTAGTCAAGAAAGGTCTGTTGTCTGATCCGAAACTAGTCCTTACAAGTAGTTCTTTAACGTGTTGAGAAATTGTGTCTCTAAATCTGGTTTCTTTCGTGGCACTTGGCCAGTCCCATTCGTATAACCAAAGTTAGCTAGTTAATCTAGTAATTTCATAATTAGATTTAGGTACCTGATTGATATTCCCTGCCATTACGCCTGCAACATCCTTTTCCTGCTCCGAAGGCCTGAGATATAATCCTACCAGTATAGCAGGGTGAGGAATGTACGCCCACTCAGATTCCTCTTTGTTCATAATGCTTCTCCCTGTACAGTCTGGGAAATCTTATTAACCGCCTCTATTTCATTTAACCAAATAGCCGTATAACCTGAAAAGCTTCGTTAAGGCTCCTAAAGGCATTTGGAGTTTATTGATAAGGTGAAGACATTATCAGTGCATCATTTAATGTCTAAGTCAGTCGTAGTAGGTGTCTTGCCTCTCTTCTGTAGCAATAATCTTAACGAGATAGACACAGCAGAGGAGAGCAGTATGTTTTAAAATGTTTCTATTATTGTTCATATTCCTGATTCGTCTTCTCTTATGGAAGCTCCAGCAGTGCATCATTAGGAGTGTAAATAAATGAATAAGTGGGTGAAATGTTTAAGGAATGCTGTGAGGGGTGATAAAAATTTAATCCCAAAGGACACAGGCTGAAAGTGCAAACTGGTATTTTCAGAAAATAAGGAATGCAGCATGCTAGAAATGGAGGGAATATGGGCCTTGTGGAGGTTATGCAAGGTCAGTCACTCCCCACCACGTGAACACTTTTCCTGGGTTTCATTCCTTCACGTTACAAAGTCTGGTTGCACAACTCAAAGCCCAGTCATTTATCCTGTTTCAGGCAATATTCCCATGGAAATTAGCTTGAACCATCGGCAGCCAATCCCTTATTACTAATAACAGCTAAGTTAATGTGCAATTGCCTGGGAGCAGCACCGGGCTGATGTGTACACAAAAAGACTCAAAATGCCTCTGGGCCTTTCTGTAGCTGGGTGCAAGCCCGTGGAATTCAGCCAGCAGGGACTCGCTCTGTTCCCTTTCGTTTGCATCCCAGAGAGTTCTAATAAAAGTGGAGCGGACATTGCTTCTTACTGTCCAGCAGGTCTCATCTTCACAGCTTTTGTACGAAGAGGTTGTTAGGAGTTCTCAGCAAGACAGGGCACGCATTCATTGAATTTGTGGCTGCTAAGCAGTAAGCATATTCAGGAATGTGAAAGAAGGGATGAGATTTTGAGTTCAGATAAAAGGAAGATCTTCCAGAGTCGTTCCCTAATAAATCAGCTCTGTCTGACTCAGTGGAATTTTTTCTGTTCCACTGGCTAAATTGAAATAAATGTCCTCTTCCTAAACATCTAAAGCCATGAAAAAGCTCCCAAATTATAATGTTTCCAGATAAAATAAGCAGGATAGCTGACAGGCAGTTAGTAGGACAGAGTTGCGCCCTGCAGGCATGCGATTCTGGTTTACACACACTTCTTATTAGGCACAGTTATATGCACTTAACTAGGTGTCACAATTCTCTCTTTCCTTTGTCAGTCTAGGAAGCAATACCTGGTGGTGGGGCTGGCTCTCAGCTGGTCTGAATTCCTTCGCTCTAAGAACCAAAGCAGCTGTGACATCCCAGCTGGGTCCTCCAGACATAGGGGAACGAGCTTCTCTGGGTGTATTTTTGAAAACTCAACCTGGGGAAATGATGCACACACATCTCTGGAGATCCTCAAGCCCTTTGTAAAGTCAGGGAACATACTAATAATCCCAACGTGCAGACAGAAATATTCAGGCTCAAAGTGCTACACAAAAGCTCAGGCAGAGGGTCAGTGTCAGAAGGCAGCGCAGAGCTCTGTGCTTCCAGGGGGATGCCCTTATTCCCCCGTGCTGCTGCCTTTGCCCTTTGTGGTACTTTTCCACCATTGACAAGACTGGGAACAGGGCAAAACGTGCCTGGACTGATCTGTGTTCAGAGAGACGATGGTAATGTAAGAAACCTAAAAGACATTAAACTCTTGCGCAGAGATGTTCATCCAGGATTAAGCTGGCCTTAGCTTACAGTAGTTTAGCACAGTATAGATGAGGGTGTCACTTCTATACCATTATTCGATTTTTCTGAGCTTTCCCATGTGTCACAGTGTGGAAGAGCCTTAAATGAACTTGTAGCCTGGAGCCCTTTGTGATTTGGTGTCACAAACAGACAGAAATGTGTTTTTTTCCTGTCTTCCGAAGTGACTGATGGGGAAATTGAATTGCAGGCTGGGAGCTGGCCAGGGACACCAGCTGCCAGCGCCTGGGCTCCAGCAGCTGACATCAGAGCCCGGATACCAATGACATTAACAGCTACGTAGGCAAGCGTTACCAAACAGGACTAAGTTCTGATTCATAAAATACGTGAATCAGGATGAGCACGTGGAAAGCACCCACAGCCTCTCCTGCGAAGCCCGTAACTGTGCAGCGCTTCCTGCGTGCTTCCCCCACCTGTGAGCAGGGCAGTGCTAAAGCCAAAGTGGGCAGCCGGAAGGCTGCTGGCACTGCGATGATTAAATCACGAGGAGAGCTAACAGCATCAAATCCAACACTCATTTCAGTGCAGGAAATGGGTTAGCAATACGCAGGATGCTTGTAACACCCAGGCTGACAGCACAGCCTTCTTGGGGGAGCGTGGGGAGAGAGGGGACGCTCTTTGGGGCCCTCCCAAAATTATTTTATCCCTGAGACCTCAGGAGGTGGCACAGGAAAACCAAACTGCCTCAAGGAATATGGCCCACTCCCCTTCTCTTTTTTTCAGCATAAAGGGAAAAAACACTTGGATGATAATGTATTTGCCGGGGTATTTTACTATCGGTGAGGCTGCTGCCATGCACGTGGTACAGGAAACTGGGACTGCAATCAAGGGAGGCTTTACTGGGCTTTGGGGAATGCTTTACTTTCCTAAAGTGCCTTTGAAAGTGCTACTCGTGCCCATCTGCCGCTTCCTAGCAGCCTTCTGGTACTAGCCTCGCAGGGAGGCTCCTGGTACTAGTCGACTCTCGAAGTGCCTTAAAGGACTGCCTAGAACTCATCTAGTCATTAACGACACTTTTCAGTCCTTAGAAAAAACGCCAGCGTTGACTAAGAGGCATTGCTAACGCAGAGCTGAGTACATTTCCCATAAAAATAAAAACAAAGCCGTTTACTATCCCTCCTTCAAATCAGTCTGACAGCACAAACACCCTCAGCTGCTTTAACAAGCGCTGAATGAGCCACTGAGCTGTTCGCTAGCTAGACGCTTTGTCTTTATTTGCTTGTAAAATACTGTGATTTTTTTTTCCCTTTTATAATACCAGGGGATTAATAAGAAACAATTGCTGGTTGTTAAAGCATTCCACAAACTTAGCTCCTTTCACTGACTGCACCAGTACTCGGCCCCTCCAACGGGGGCTCCCTCAGGACGAGCCTTCTCTGTGGGTGCTGCTCTGCTGGTACAGAAGAGCTCATTTCTGTATCACCTATTCCCAAGCCTCAAGGAAAATGCGACGTATTACGAGGCACTTCCCCACCAAAATAACCACCAGCACAGCTATTCCAGGGTTTATTTTTTAAATCACGCTCCTAAGTGTAATAGCTAAAGCAGCTCAATCTGTCCCTGGATCGGGCCTCTGTTGGCAGCCTCCATCCAAGCATCTCTGAGAAAACACTTGAGAAACACGAGCCTCGTGACGCTGCTCGCAGGCCACGGAACTGCTGCTTATCTCCTCTGATCAGCACAATTCTTTGCATGAATTCCGCCGCTGTATCCAAGGCGATCTCATTATTTGCTGTACACGCTCGATCTGCTTGCTGATTTCTTTTTCCTTGTCACAGGGGAGGAACCTTCCTGTGCTCCACAGGCGTGCCTGTGGCTGGGGATGAAAGAAAGCCAGCAAGACGCATCAAAATGCCCCCACATGCTGCAGCAGCAGCCTGAATGGGAGCATGGTGCAGACAGATGTCCCTTATAGCTGAACCGCCCGTGTCACCGGCCCCAGCGTCTTCCACGTCCTACAGAGTGTGGGTCCTGCTGAGCAGAAGCATCTGGGGAGCTGCTCTGCCCCTCCTCACGTGGCTGCAGCACGGATCTGTCTCGGCCTTGAGAACCCACTGGCTGCCTCGCCGCCCTGGAATTAATTTTGGCTAATGCGCCGCGTGATGGGAAGCCACGTTTGCAGCCTCTCTGCTAGACGGGAGCGAGCAGAGATCGATGGCATCCTCCGCCCCTGGCTAAGAAGACTGAGAGCAGAGCTGTGCTGAAGGGACACCCGGCCTCGGCTCTGTAGGGATGAGAGATGAAATATTTAACGCCTCACGGCTCCTGCAGCTGTCAGCGTGGGGAAGGAGGAGCAGGAGCAGAGAGGGAAGAGGTGGAATTGCCTTCTGGGCATAGTACCGGCTCCGCAACCCCTGTGCAAGTGGGATGAGGAGTTTTTGGGAGGGCAGCTTCCAAATGGCATCCTCAAAATAACTTGGTTTCATGAAGGGAACGGTCTTCAGCACAGGAAGCCTGTTTGCAGCCATGGTTTCAAGCTGGTAGCTACAGACTGACGCGTGGCCACTGAGTAGTTCAGATTAGCTAATGAACAGCTGCTTGTTTTATTTGCTTTTGAGCAATAAAATTTAGTCGAGACTCAGAAATGAGTCTCAATGAAAGGAGCCCGTATGCCCCAGGCCACCCCCAGGGCAGAGCCTGGAAACACAGCCCGACATCCTACTGTGTGTACACTGCAAGCCAGGAGCTCTGCAGGAGCCTGCCCCGAAACCAGGGCTGGCAAATACCCATTTTGTATCCCAATCCACAGAAGAGGACACTTTTAGGGCAGCCATGTGCCTTCCCTCCTTGCTGTGACCCCATCCAGCACGGGCAGTGACACGCGGAGAGCTACAGGAGACTGCAAAACCCCATCAGCACGGGGATGGAAGCTGCACCACCACGGCACAGCTCAAACCGGCCCAGGAGGAGGTTTTAAACACAGGCAAGCAAACTGCTGAAATAAAACCACCCAGCCCACCACGGCTGCTGCACCGTGCCATGGGAACGATGCTGTGCATACGATCAGATTTAGGACGCAAGCAGCCTGAGGGTCTTTTTACATTTGGCTTGAAAAGGCTAAAAATAGCACCCAAATCACACTTTTTTTTTTTCTTCTTTGCTTTGCCACCTCCTCCCCCTGTCCCTGTTCCATGCAAAGCAGGATTTGGGATCCGAGGCCCGGTAATTAGACTCCAGCCCAGCCACTGCAAGTGGAACAGCTGGAAGTGTTATTTTTGCAGGTTATTAATTGACTCCATGTGAGAAAAAAAAGAAAAAGAGCCCAGCAAACCCAGAGCCAGCAAGCCACAGCCCATAGCCACATGACAAGGTCTTTACGACATAAAAAAGATAAAATAAAAGAGCGAGCCCAGTATCCTAAAGCCGATTAGTTATAGCAATTTCTCCGAAGCTAAATATAGAAAAAAAATCCTCCCCCATCTTCAGCTCTGTTGGCAGAGATCAGAAAGCACGAGGAAGGAGATAGAGATAAATTTCATTTTTCACTTAACCTCCTTATCGGCTGCAGAGGAAAACTGCTGCTTTGGTGACGCTCCCAGCCCCAAAAAGCAGATTTCTGGGCCAGTTACAGCCCTTCCCCAGAGCACGGGCAGCCGTGGAGCTGTTTTGAGCCCTGCCATCACGGGTAGGGGTGCAAAGCAGGGACCCTCCTGTGGCAGCATTAACGTAGCCCTCCTCTGGACACTGAGAGCCAGCAAGGTCCTGTCCCCAGTGCTGCTGTAGCCTCTTTCACCAAGACTCAGGCTGAACTAAAAATCAGCCACCACCACAGAGCCGAGGCGAGGCAGCACCTCTTGCAGGTCATGCACGAGCTGCCCCTGAGCTGTATGGAGAGGATGGTGAGGAACATCGTGCCCAAGCACCTCCTGTGATGACAGAGAGGTGGCAGCAGGTCCTGTTACCACCCAGAACCCAGACAAGCAGGCAGCGAGCACGCTGCCACGAGCTGCGTGTCCCCATGTCCCCACTCAGGAGCTCACACGTTGCTCGTGCACCCGGTGCCCTGGCAGGACCACGTCTCCCCAGGCGTGTTTCCCTAGTGAGGCTCGGTACGTGCCACCTGGGCTGCCATCACGCCTCTCCACAAGCTCCGAGGTGGTGCTTGCACAAGGACAGACGGCGCTTTGGGGGCAGCAGAAGGAAAGGAGACTTCTCCAAAGGTGTTGGAGCCGCAGGTGAGCTCCCTGCGAGCAGCCTGGGCTGGGCCCTGCCCCTCTGCAGAAGCTCCTGCCTGCCCCAGGACGGGGAGCGGAGAGCAAAGCTCCTGGAGCTGGCTGAAGGACAGGGACGTTCCCTTCCCAGCTGCTCCAGCCTTGCCCACACAGCCGGTGGGATGGATCCATGCAGCTAACGATGCGACGTGATTAGTAAACAAACGATGTGCTTGCATCGGGAGGAAAAAGAGAGGAAGGGAGGAGGAAGGCAAGGGAACAAGGCACACAGAGGATAGGAGCATGCAGCAGGGAGCTCTTTAAAAATCTGCTGAGGAAGGCACTTGCACAGCACATGGTTTGGTCAGATCAATGAAGCTGCAGAGCGGCTTGCTGCTGGCAGGCACACAAATCCACTTTCTAATGAAATTTACAGCAAGTGGAATTTAGGTCACTACTCGGAAGCATTCAGTTTATTCCAGGCAGCTTTTTAAATATTTAAGGAATAGCTGTCAAATTAAGCCTGAGCACCTCTGGCTGGAAGGTCCAACTTGGAGCCACTGCCGCTTTCATAGCTAGAGCTTAAAAAAAAAAAAACATTTTGTAAAGCTTCCTTCAGTTGCCCTCTGCCATTATCATGGCACGGTGACTGACACCAGGCTGGCTCCTGCCACGCAGCGATGCTTGTGCTGCACCCAGCTCTGCTCCCCGGAGCTCAGCCTGGCCTCGACCCCCAAGATGAAACCTGGGTGGGCAACGAGCCCTCCCTGCAGCTCATTCTCTCCCTCTTTAAGTGCTGCTGAGGGAAGAGCAGTGCTGCAGCCAGACCCAGAGACTGAGAACAGCTCTCCGGGGAGCAGCTGGAATGAAGCTCTTAGCAGAGGGGGTCCTTAGCTAAGGGCTGAGTGATGCTCAGTGGGAAGGAGCCGGCCTGGAGCTGTGCTTGCTAACACTCCCCCGATGTGTCCTAAGAGAGCAGCCGAGGCTCCCTGATGGGTGATGGAGGGAGGAGAGGTGGGAACCAGGCGGTGCTGTGGCTGCTTGAGCAGCAGAAGCAACCCCAGCAGCTGCTCTCCACGCACTCAATTCCTTTGAGTTTCTTTTTCTGAGATGCAAAGTTCAGCAGTTTGCATAACACACCGATAGCATTAACCAATTCCTGTCCCAGCTCAAGGTCCAGCTCCCCAGGCACAGACCTCTTGCATTTTCCTACGTGCACGCAGGCAGGAGACGAGGTGGGAGCTGCTCCCCTTCCCTGGGGCCCAGCTTTCCTCCTCCAGCACAGGCTGTCTGGAGCAGAGGTAGCGCACAAGTGCCTGTACAGACACCTCTTCCTCTTTTTGACTGATTTGGTGCTTGTGCACATAAATACCCATTTCATGCTCAGCCGCCGGAGGCTTTGCTTGGCTGGCTGACGGCGCTGGCTGCCACCCTACCACTGGCTTTGCACCAGGACCTGGCCCTGAAGATGCAGCCGGTCCCTGTCCCACCTCACAGCACCCCCGCTGGGCTCCAGGCTGGGTCAAGCATGCAGGAACGTGGCTGCTGGCACTGCTGTTGTATGGCCCCACGTTTTGGGGAAGCAGCGGTCACGTCCCTCTGCCCCGTGATGGCCAAGGCTGCGCACGGGGAGGGCTGCGGCTGCATTTGCCCTCCGGTCAATCCCCAGGGGTGCCGTTCACCCAGGCTGTGGTGTTGGCTCCATGGGGGAGAAAAGCATCATCCTGAGACAGGGAAACCTCCCACTGGCACAGCACACAGCAAAACAAAGGCAGGCAGCAGGTGCCTCGCTGCCCTTCACACCCATTGCCCTCACACATTTTTATGACAGCTTGGCCAAGCACAGCTTTTCTATCCCACAGGATATGCCAGCACTGAAAAATTCAAGTCAGGCCAAATTCAGATTTCTTTTTTTTTCCTCTGGAAATTTTAAAGGAAGAAGCTGTAGTTCTAGAGCACTGGGATCAGGATCAGGGACTCTAAAACCTCACAGCATCCTGACATCCCAGCACCCCAACCCTGCAGTACCCAGGCAGTGTCCTTCACCTTGGGGATACAGGAGACAGACCAGGGCTCTGCGGCCTGGATTTGCTATTTAAGAGGAGAACCATCATCCTCCCAATGAAAACAATCCCCTAAAACCTGCCTGGAGGGCTGAGGACATCTCTGAGCCCAGCCTTTGGGAAGCACGGAGGACCTGCACTGTTTGCTCCAGCCAAACAAAAGCCATCGGGCTCACAGCCAGCTTTGCTGAGGGCAGCCTGGCAGCACGTGCCCCTTCTCCAAGACTGATTTTCCTCCCTTTCAATTTCACAGATCCCAACCAGCTCCCACTGGTCTGAAAAGACAATGAACGTGGCAGCTCTGGCCCAGGAGGTCATACAGACAAGCACAAATCTCATCAGGCCACGCTGGAGGGTGGCAGAGCTGTTGTGGCACCATCAGCTATCGCCGGTGTCTGTGGGAAGGTACTGCCTGCCTTTCCTGCACCTGCAGCCAGATCTTTCCAGTAGAGACAGACCACGAGCTGACCCCAGGACTGCTGTGGTTCAGCAAACCCAGCAGTGACACACTCTGACCCCGCTGCAGGAGCTCAGCCTGCCCAGATCACCACACCTTGCCTGCACAATGTCAGCTCCCTCTGCTTCTCCCAGTGCTTTCCAAGCACGAGGAGATCCCAGAGGCATGAAATCACCAAGGATGCTGTCCCTGCAGAGCTACACCTGGAAGGCATCATTCCTATTTCTTGTCCGCACACAAAACACCATCCATGGTGTTGCTGTCACCCCAGCAGAGCCAGCTGCAGCAGGGACATGGTTGCACCCCGTGTTCTTTCACTCACACCGATATTTCAGCTGTGTTGCTGTTGGGAAGAGCAGCTGGCTTTTGTAGGATTTGGCCCAGCACCACCCCACAGCCATTTGGCATTCCCAGCTGTCACAGGGGTGAGCCAGAGCAGCCAAAGAAGGAACAGCACCTTGCTGAGCACCCGGTTAGAAACAATTTCCCTTTTGGATGAGCCAGGTGCTAATCCCGTTAGGGGTTTACACATTTACCCCACCAGTGGGCAAAACTTCTGGGAAAACAGGACAGGGTTAAAACATATCCGTGTGATACCAACGCTTCACAACCAGGGTGTTCGCATGCTCTGTCTTGGCATTACATTCTCAGTTGCTATTTAAAAGGCTCACAGCAGCTGCAGGCTGTAGGACAACCCCACGGGTGTCCAACAAGCAAAACTGGGTGCATCCTCCTTCCCAGGGCACGAGAGGCTCCGGAGAGGGGACACAGGGAGGCAACACTCACTGCTCCCGACAGACGTAAGCCACCTTCACAACGCAGTTGGAGTCACTTCAGCCGATGAACACGGAAGATGCTTCAGCATGATGAGCAGTTTCCAGAGCCCCAAACGCAGAACTGACTCATTCCCCCCCAAGTCAGTTGAGCTTCCCTCAATTGAAGGCTGCTTGCAATCTCTAATCCACTTTCCATGTCAGCAGCAGAGGCCTCAGCAAACCGAGCGTGGAAGCTGTGCCCTGCCTGTTAGTCAGCCCCAGGAGGATTTCACCAGAGCAGCACTGCCAGGGTCACTAACCAGCTCAGCTCTGCCCTCGGAAAAACCTGGGTAAGCTGGGAACCACACGTGGCAGTTGTGCACATGACTGTGACACAGCATCTCCCAGCAGAAGCTGGGAAAAAGCATTAAAAAAAAAAAAAAAAAAAAAAAAGGGAACAGAGTGACGAACTCCTTGCTGACCTACTCTGAATTCAAATCTCCAGAGCGCGCATTATCATTATTTTTTGCAGAAGGCACGAGGTCAAATAGATGTAAAGTTTCCTTTAAAACAAAGCAAAAGCAGAAAAGGCACTGCAGGACTGCCCTGCCTCCAGGCGCTGCCTCGATTCCTCACCATCCGCAGGGGCATTCCTGTTAGCCCAGTGAGTACCAACACATTTCCACCACATCCCCATTGCTCCCCAGCAAGCCTCCACCCGAAAGCAGAGCTGGCAGCAGTAGGCAAAGGAACTGCTTCCCTCTCAGATGCAAAAAGTGAGCTTTAAGTGTCCCCAGACCCCATCCACTACCAGCAGAGAGGAGCACACACTCAAGCTGCAGCAATCCAGTATTCTGAGATGGCCATCGCTCCTCCTGACACCTCTTCTCAAGCTCTCACTGCTCTAGCAAAGGCAGCACTGCTCCAGAACAGGGCCAGGCTTGGCTGTGCTCAGGAATTTGTCCCGAACATGACACTTAGAGGCAAAATTTAGCAATGAAGAAGTTCTTTACTTGGCCAAGGAGCAGTGTGGCTGCTGCGGCACCAGGAAGAGGCTCCACCTGTGTCAGCTCAGCAGCCAGCGTGGTTTCACACCAGCCTCAGGCTTGGCTTGGCCTGGGAATCTTGCAGATTCAGTGGAAATTCCCCCTACGAAAAGAATCCTAGAAGCTGGGCTCTTTGAAATACAAATACAAACTTACTGTTTGCTTAGCAAGGGCAGATTTTACAACTCAGATGAAAGGGAAGGGGACGTGGTGCTGTACCAATGCAGAGCAGAGCTGCCTCCCCCGGGGTGCACGCGTGCATTGCCTGAGAGCACAAGAGGATGCACGACGGCCGGGGCTGAGCATCACATGGGCTTCACGGCGAGTGCAGCTGATGGGTTACATAAAGCAGATGTAACCTGGGCTGCTGCCAACACAAAGAGCAGAGTTCTTCAGCTGGAACATAATCCTGCCACAGCCTTGCTGCTCGCGCATCCGATTAAAGGAAGTCTCCCAGTTTCAGGGAAATGCCACCGTTCTGCAGCCCTTCACACCCTCTAGTGGAAATCAGAGCTTGGCACACCAAGATGCTCAGATTCTTTCAGGAATACGTTAGTGACTGTCAAGATCGAATTACCCCCACAGATCCCTGAAGCACCACACCTAGAGAACACCATGCACCCCCAGCGTGACTGCCCTGGGCACAGGTGTCAGCACAGGAGAAGGTTTTATGTGCCTACCTGTCTACGTGCACGCTTCCAGGGAGTTAAAAACCTTTTTGCTTTGTTCACACATACTAGCAGGCATTAAATACAAAGACAGCCAGCTTGCAGAACTGGATTTTATTAATGTTTACCATCTACTTAGACAAAATTACCTTTTATAACCTGAAGAGACCACGCAGATATAACCAAAGGGAACTGCAAGGGCAGCACTCCCACCGTCACGCAGAGACCTTCAGTTCAGCCACCTGTAAAGAAACAACCAGGACATTGAAGCAGAACAAGCACACAGCAGGGAAAGCTGCACACAGATGTCAGAGCTGTTCAGTGCACATGCCAGGGCACCAGACCCAGAAAGTGCCACCAACAGCTAGGGATCCCTCTCACAAATGGGTACGCTGCACGTTAATTGAAATAAAAAAATGTTTTATACTTTAAAAGCTAGTTGACAGGAAAGTCCTCAGTCAGAGTACTTTTAAAAAGGAATATTCTTGAAGCTTAGAAGATTTATTTCTTACTCATATCCAACTTACCCTCCTTTATTAGAAACCTGTCAAGTTTTAAATATAGCTATGTATTTATATATCTTTTGATTTAATGGATAAGTACAGCTCAATTTCCCAGTGCAGTAAAGATCAGGATATTTGCAACCACCCTATGCAGGGCTCCATGCACTTTGACAGCCCATGTGGCAGAAAATACCAGTCTGTAACCCAGGAAGAGTGTGACATTAGTGAAAGGAAAGGGAAAAGCTTGTGTCAGTAATAATGAATAGTCAGTCTGCAGGGGTACAAAAGTGAAATGCTTTTTAACTGCAGTCTGACAACGTCAGACAGCTCTGTCCAGGTGAGTTCAGTGTTAGAAGATGAAGCAGACAGGGAGGATTGGCTGCAGATCCAAAGCACACAGCTTTGCCTCCAGCAAGCAGAGAGCACAGCTGAGCTCCCTTACCTCGGCCTGGGACAGGGCACAGCCCCTGCAGCCTCTGTGGTGAGCAGGAACACCTACGCAAGGAGCAGCAAGTGTTAAACACAGCATTTAGGGGCACACCGCAAAGCTGCCGTCCCTAAGCTTCAGATGAGAGCTTGGCACAAGAACCCAGGAGCCAACCAACCCCCCTCCCTCCCCCAGGTGCCACTGGAAAGCCCAACATCTTTCAGCCACTGCACAGCTGAACCCAAGCACGATTGTCACGGTTGACTGAAGTCATTCAAAGGGCAGGAATTTCACCTTACACAGTCCAAAGGATCAAAAGGGGGGTGTTAAACTGCATCACCTCTGCAGCTTTACCTAAGGTACAGCACTCGCTGTTAGGTGAGGCCTGCAGGAAGAAGCAATACCTTCTGCTTCCTGATAAGAGTCGATACAGGTGAGGAAAAAACATTAAGCTCTCATGCCCATCTGCTGAACACTGCACTAGGGAGCGCTCTGTTACACCTGCACATGCCTTGCAAGCTTCAAGAGAGCTGCAGGTAGCCTGGCGGGCTGATAAAAGAGATGCAGTGAACCCAGGTTACTCCAAACACGTGCTCCTACTTACCCAGATGAAACAACCACTTTGCCACTGACGCCTGCCTTTTAAAACAGCAGTGCTTTTATCAGCTCAGAAGCTTACACAGGCTTTGGTTTCAACCCTGCTGCAGAAGAGGGCCTGACAAGCTGGTGCCTACTGCACCTCTAAGCAGGACCTTCCCCAGGCACGGCCAGCCATGGCAGCTGCTCACACACGGGGCTGCTGGCAAGTGGGCAGGATTTAACTGGAAAGCCTCCCAGCCTAGATCCCTGTTCAGCTCACTTACTGGAGAGTGGAGAACCAGACTTTTATTATCTCAGAACTGTGCTGTACTTGGCCTTCCCTGATGCCGGCCAGTTTTAGATACGAAAGCTATACTCTAAGCCTCCTTGTGTTACCAGGCAAGCTTCAAATGAAAGCCCAGAGGCTTCCTTGTTGGTCTTACACAAACAACTCCCAACTCTAGCTAGTACACAGCAAGCTCAAAGGAGCCCCTTGAGACTGCTCCTTGCCTCAGTAAAACAAAACAACCCCAAACTGACTGGCACAAAACATCCCACAATGTTTTTTGAACAAAGAACATTACCCAGGCAGGGCGTTAGCTAAAGCTAGGGACCACTGCCGTGCACAGATCCATCTTCTCTGTATCAGCTCCACTGAAACACCTGAGAAAAGCAGCACACCACCCCCCAGCTGTCTTTAAAATCCTTCCCCACAGCATTTTAACCTCGAAAAATGCCGAAAGCATATTAGTGCTGAGCACCTGATGGACACCAAAAAACAAAACACCACCAAAACAAAACAAAAAGTGCCTTGCTTTCTCTTGGAAAAGTATTTTTTCTCCAGAAGCCCAGACCACTTTGGGGCCAGGGTCACAACCCAGGCCTGTGAGGACGCATGGCTGCCTTAGCTGGGACCTCAGCTGCACTCCTCAACTTGAGGAGAAAAGTCAAACTAAAGAGAAGCTCAGATGTAACGGGAGAGCAAAGTACACAGCTTCCAGCAGAACCTCACAGGCTGTTCGAGTACAGAACCCTGCCTGCCAGCATTCCCTGCTACCTGGGAACTAAAGCTTGGGAATTCAGATAAATCAATAATTTATTCCTGCGATAAATCAAGGGAAAAAAATAAAATATCAATAGCGTATCTAAATTCTACCTTCCATGTCTGTAAAACTTGCCTGTGAAGGAAGGGCAACGCCACTTAGCTCTACGATTTGATTCTTAAGCCAGGATGGTACAGGATAAAGAAAGGAATCAAGCGGCCATACGGGGACATCCCCCCGGCCGAAGGCAGGCTCGCGCTGTGTGCAGTATCATACATGACCACCAAAATGCTGCATGGATGCTCACACCTGTTACTGCACGGGAGGAACCCCGGCGGGGAGCCCGCGGGGGGTTGATCTGGGGCGCGGGGCAGGCCGGTAGGCACGGGCTGAGAAGCAGCCGCCAGCGGTCGGCCCCAAGCCCCCCGCCCACCCACCTGCAGCCCCCAGCCCACCTGAGGGCAGCATAGGCTTGATTCCCCCTCACCTGAGGGACATGGGCGTCCCACGCAGACTCGGAGAGCTTCGGTCATGACTTGGGGCTGTGGCTCCTTGGGAGCTGCCCCCCAGCGCAGATCCTGCAACACACAGGGCTCAGGGAGAAGCTGCCTGAGCCCTCACCCCTTCCAGCCCCCCATTCTCTGACCCCCAGCCTCAACATAATCCCTCATCTTTCCCCCAGCCCCCACTGCCATCCCCAAACCCCAATGACCCCCCCAGCCCTGCATACCCTGAACCCCAACCCCCAATATAGCCCCCAAGCGCTCCCCCATCTTCCCCCCCACCCCCAGTTCTCCATAACCAACCCCCAGCCCCAGTACGACCCCCCCAGCCCTGCCACAGTCCCCACATGCCCCCAGCCCACCAATTGCTGATCCCAGACCTCCTATATAAGCCCCCCAGTCCCCCCCCAAAGCACCCCCTGCCCCCACCTCCCTCTCAGTCCCCCATAACCAGCCCCCAGCCCCAGCCCGACCCCCTCAGGCCCTATAAACCACCCTCAGACCCCCCATAACCACCCTCAGACCCCCATAAGCCACCCCCAGCCCCAGTACAACCCCCCTCCACCGCCTACCTCCCCCTCAGCCCCCCATAAACCACCCCCAGCCCCCCAGAACCTAACCCCCAGCCCCAGTATAACCCCCCCAGGCCCCCACCTCCCCCTCAGCCCCCCCATAACCAGCCCCCAGCCCCAGTACGACCCCCTCCGGCCCCATAAACCACCCCCAGGGCCCCATAAACCACCCCCAGGGCCCCATAAACCACCCTCAGCGCCCCATGACCACCCCTAGGCCCCCACTGACCACCCCCAGGCCCTATAAAGCCCCCGGCCCTACCCGGCCCCCCGCCCCCGCCACCACGCGGCCCCGCGCCCCACCGGAAGCAGGAAGAGCAGCGAGACGAGGAGGAGACCAGAGCGCCTCGGGGGAGCACTTCCGGCCTCCAAGGCCTGCCTTAAAAGGGGCAGGCTTCCTGCAAAGGGCCCGGCGTTGCCATGGCAACGCGCGGCGCCGCCAGGCCCGAGCTAGGCCCCAGCCAGGAAAATCGCACGGAGAACAGGAAATGCGACATGCTCCAGAAAATAAAACAAAAATAAAACCTGTATTCTAGGAAAGCGCCCGTTTTCTGTCTTGTTTTTCCAAAAAACAGGCACATAAGCATTAAACCTCTCTGTATGGAGTGTTCGGAGGCTGGATTTGCTAGGAGCTGGGGTTGGAGTTAATGTGGAGTAAATCAATATTTAGCTCTAATTTGCTCTTTATGGTTTCCGAGGCCCCCTATTCACGGTGAATTGTGCTTCGCTTTCGGTGGCTTTGACAGCTCCGCTCATGGCTAAGTGAGAGGCTTTTCAGCATGAATGAAGGTATCTCAGTCATGTAATTTAATCACAGATTTCCCTCCAAGACATCTCGGTACACACAGCCCAACAGAAGGAAAACACCACAACAAGCATGCAAGGGCTTTCTCCCCAATGGCTGATTAAAAATGAATAAGCGCTTAGTTTTATTTCTGCAATAACACATTTTAGCAGACCTTTTATAAAATATAGACACAGATCTAAATGATGCATGTTGGACCTGGGTGGAAGGAGCAGCTTGCAAAGCCAAGCTCCGCACTGCTCACAAACCCTCGCCTTCAGGTTGCTGCAGAGCCCTGGCAGCCCGACCCGACCCAATGACAGAGCAGGGAAATCAACTTTTAGGCTCTCGTTAGTGGCCCTATACCCCATGCCATGCTGTCTGTACGCTCACAGAGCTGCTCTGTGCAATAAACTATTCACTCGCTCATGTCTTTCTTCTGGTGTTTGTAAATACATGGTCAGACTGCTTCACAAGTACCAAGAAAAGTCTTTTCTGTCCTCGTGAAATCTGAGCCCCTGTTTTGCACACACACAATTGCCACACAAAAGGACAAATGGAAACATGAATACCCACAGATTTGGGGAGCTCAGTTTGCATAGCCTGCATCCACTTTTTCAGGGTGCCAAGCCCTTACTTTCTGCCCTTTGAACAGTGGTCACAAGCCCAGGGATGTTCACCTCTCTCCCCATATGGCCCAGCTTTTCATCTGTTGCTTGTTTAGTATGGGGTGAGGCAATGCTCAGTGGCTTTTTTTTTTTTTTTCTTCCTTCCACACAGAGTACAACTCTGTAACGATACCAGAAGGTGTCCAGAGTGTGGTGGAAGAGCCCTGCAGGCAGGTTGTCAGAGGCCGGACCCCAAACCTCTCTGTCCCTCTGTGCAGTGGCTGTGCTGGGCAGGCTGGCAGCCCGGCACCCTCACAGCAGAAAGGGGCTTCTCCAACCACTTCAAAGGGTGTCCAAGCTCCCCACAAGCTGCTTAACACTGTGGGGCTGAGTACACCCTGATACACATGCAGTGGTGTGGAGGGAGGTGAAGACAGAAAAAATGGGGGTCAGTTTGGCAGATTTCATTTTAATTATTTAAAAATGCAACTTGGCCTTTCAGAAGGGACAAGCACCTTGGCACTGGAAGGATGCAGCTGGACACCCTCTTCCAGACAGGCACCTCCTTCCCTCTCCATCCTGCATCAGGACAGCACAGGGGCACATGTGTGCAGAACTTGAGAGCAGAGGCACACCACATCCTTTTCTTTCCTCTGACTCTTAACACTGCTGAATGAGGCACAGTGCCACCCAGCTCTGACCGACAGCTCCCACGCCCCCGTGCTTTCATTTTTCCTCGATATAATACTGCCAGGGTTGCAGCCAGCTTTAAATGTTATACATCTCATTTATACAGCTGAACCCATGCTGTCTGGGTCTGAAAACAAACTATTTTTATTTTTTTTTTTTTCCTTTTGGTAAAAGAAAGCATTACCTTTCTGAGATTTACACACTAGATCAAGCATAAACCTGAATTATCTTCTTCTCCTTTTTTTTCCAGGGAGTAGATAATAAGTAGATCTATCTATCCATCTGCTCTGTTACACGCCGCCCAGCTTGGCAGCATTTCTGTTGCTATTAAACTGCGTTCATCCCCCTTGACATTTAAAGGGCCGTTATATGATTACTGTCACAGTCTCATACGTGGATCCTTAAACCAATTCTCTCCTCCTCTTCCCTCTGATGATGGATTTGCTCGTTTATGCCATAGTAATTTGTTTTTCTCATGCTGTGCTCCAGCAAAACGTTTTGACTGTCAAACATGGTTTTCAGTATAGACCTTCCCTGCAGTGCCATGTTGTAACTGAGCAGCTCTGGGCAAATTGGAGCTGTCCTGTCTTTCAACACCATTAGCAAAACAAAATAGCAGGAGCCTGGGTTGGATCCTCCTCGTTTGGAGTCACTGCTGCAGCACAGTGAACGGGGACAGAGAACAGCAGTGCAACTCCTGGGAACAGGGACCATTGTCCACCGTGACTGCTCCCCTGCCCTGACGCAGGATGTACCATGGGACACGCAGTCATCAGCTCTGCAGCAAGGAGCGTGAGGCACCTGCAAGCAGAGACACAATGCTTTCTGGCCTCTTTGGGAGCAGGTTTCCAGCATTTGGAAGCCACCATCCAGCATGTACAAATGTCAGCCGTTTCTAGAATTCCTCCCAGCAGAAGATCCTCTGCTCCCAATCCCCAGAAACCTTTGTGTCCAGAGAAGGACACAAAGGTTTCTGAACCTAATGGCTTGCTATTGAACACCCTTGCTCACAGAGAAACACACTTGTCCAAATCCAGCTGCGCTGGAGAGAGATGTTTTCTCTTTCAGCCACTTGTCACTGTCCCCAGCTGGAGGCTTTCCCTGCCATCAACCTGCCAGCAGCACTGTTTGCATGCTCACTCCGACAAACCCAGCTGGGCTGCTGCCCACGTGCCCTGCAATGATAACCACCAGGGCAGGCAGTGTGGTGGCCAGGCAAAGTGATGCTTCGTGTGAATTAACATGCAGAACTGCAGCTCTTCAAGGAGCTGAAACAAACCCTCAAGTGGGACGGAAAGTCCTCCCCACTGCTCAACCAGCACATCTGTGAGGTACAGACCCAGGCCACGAGGGGCTGTGGGGTGCTAATGCCTTCAAGAAGCACATCTGGATTGCAAAGATGACATTTCTTGGCTGCAGGGGCATCTGTAGGGCAGGAGGCCAACACCAGCAGTTACTCACCCAGGTCCCCACCAAGCCAGGGGGACACAATTAGCTCTGTGGGCTGACAGACGTCAGGGATAACAAATGGCCTTAACCACGCCTGGCCCCTGGCTTGGCAGGATAGCAGGGATGAAGGCCAGGCACCTCATAAATGTGTGGTAGCTGGGGTCAGCCCAGGAAGGACTGTGCTAATCCCCCTTAATTTGCTGCTGGGGTAGCCCCACTCTGAAACGCCTTAGAAATACTCCGGAACACTTGTCCCAGCTCACAGCACACAAGGACACCCCAGCCGGGTTCCCCAGCCCTGTGCCTGGACAGGCAGCTGCATTTTGAGATCTCTTTCTGTTGCATTCAGACAGAATTTGTCCAGTTTACTGCAGATTGCTGGAGCCTGTCAGGCTGGGAGCGTTGCCTGCCCAGCTCCTCGAGGCTGTGCACGAGCCCAGCATCCATCTCGTGGCCGCCTAGGAGCTCCTGCTTCTCCCATGGGATCATTATCAGCTCTGCCATTGCATTCTACTGCATGGTACGAGTGGATCCGGGGAGGAGAGAAAAAACACATCTGGAGCCAGGAGATGGAGTATAGGAACAAGCACTGGCCAAAGTGACTCTAAAAAGCACATGGCATTCCTCTCTGGTGAGGTGCAGGCAAACCCTACCAAACCTCCCAGCTGTTCTCCTTGCCAGCATCATCCACCGCCTCCAGCAGGGCAGGTTTGGTGCTAAGAGCCTTTTAGAATCCCTGAAGCACCACTTCCCATTTAATTCTGCAAATGCAAATGGTGATTTGCAGGAAACTGTTTGATTCACAGGTTCATCCTTTATTTTGGCAGATAACATCAGTTAAACGCCTGCTTATTTCTGCTTTGTGAGAACAATATAAACCACTTAAGTACACATACAAGATAGACTGATCCGTAAGTGCTTATGAGCTCTTTGATTTACTGGGGCATCTTTATCTTTGCTGAGTATCTTACAATGTCATTTATTATTTAGCAGTAAATTAAAGCAGAGGGTCTGTGATTTTCAACAACAGAAATTAATATCCCAGCACTCCTTTGTACCATATATATCTATAATTTACAGCCCTGAAATCAGCCAGATAGAGCTGGAAGATAATCCGCTTCCCCTTCTCCCTTGTTGCCTTCTGATTACTGCTGCACAGGGGGAAATAAAATATAGTCTTGCAGGAGAGATGCACAAGTCAGTGAAGGATAGTTTTAAATTAAAAGTCCGGTTTTTGTGGCTCTCGTGAGATCCCCTTCTCTCCCCACCCCACCCTTGTGCGCGCACCACTTACTGATAATATATCGAACAGGCTGCGATCTCGCCCAGAGACCTCTGAATTTTAATCTCACCGATTCTATGCTCAGAGATAATCATTAATAAATAATAATAAGAACAACAACAATTCTTCCAGCTGCAAGCGTCAAGCATGCGCTGCAGGGTGCTTTGGCACAGGAGGGGTGGGCACGGCCCCTGCAGAGCTGGAACAGGTTGGAGGCTGTTTGGGAAGGGGTCGGCAGCTGGGACAGGTCTCTCCCCTTGGAGGCTGCACTGTGCTAGAAAGACGTGCTCACAGAGCCTGTGGGCGATCCTGGGGACAGGGATGGGGACATGCTGGAGAATAACGCATCCTTTGAGCTGGCAACCTCTCCCCTGGGCAGCTTGCTGCCAGCAGCCCGGTGCCACGCTCCAGCGCAATAACATGGCCAGAAAGTTTTATGGGCTGCGTCGGGCTCCAGCTGACACAAAGAAGCTAATAATTTACAGCGATCTCCTGTAGCACAAAGGCGAAACATGCCCCGCTTGGATGTAGCTGTGCAGGCTGCAGGGATAAATCAGCTCCAGCAGGGAGCAAAGATGAGAAGCAAAAAAACGATCCCAAACTCACTGCTTTTCCCTACAGGCGCCGTGGCTGCACCGGGCATTGGGCTGGGGCAGGCGCTGCAGCTTCACCCGGCTGGGCCAGCACCTGTGGGGACATCCTGGTGACATCCCTGGCATCACACCAACGTGATGCTGTCACCGTGCTTCCACTTACACATGCACCCTCCGATTCCCCCACTAAATTAAGCAAGCCATTCCCTTTGCCTCGAAACAGATAACAAGAAAGGAAGACATCAAGGAAAGGAATTCAGCAATTAACAAATCATGCTTTCACGCTCTCTTCTTCTTGGAAACGTGTGGAAGTTTCCAAGGAGAAACCGTTGTGGTATTGTTTGTTTTTCAGAAGAAACGCAAGCTGATTAAAAGCAAACACAAAGCAATAGCTGTGGGGTCTCAGAGGCTTCCTCGCAGGAGTTCAAAGGAAAAGGGAATGACAATGGAAGCATCGCATCAAGATGTATTTAAGCTTTGAAGGTTATATTGGTTATGGATGAATTAAAACACGCAATAATTAGCACTGAAAGCTACAACACCTGCAGACATGGGGAGAACTGTTCTCTTCATGCTAAGCCCTTCCAGTGATGCCAGTGCCAGGCTGGGTTACGGTCACACAATCTCCAGCAGCGTCTGTGCCGTGCTGTGCTGGATAGGGTTTATCATGGGGAAACACCACATCGCTTGGGATGGCAGCACGCCCTCGGACACTGTGCATGGGACAGCAGTGCTCTGTCAGTTTTTTTTGGGGGGGACAGCCACTACAGGCCCTTCATCCCCCCAAATGGGGACACGGGAACATGGGGCAAGAGCTTCTGGGCTGCTTGGGGAGGGTCCCAGCTGCTCGGGGAGTTTCACCTCCAGGTAATTCCAGCACAAAGTCACAACAGGCTGCCCACACCGTGCTCCTCCTGCTGTTGAGCCAGGATTGGGACATTCATACTACACGTTCCTGTCTGAGGCCTGCAAAGCAACCACATCTCTAGTGTGAGGGAGCAAAGGAGCTCCTTCCCTGTGTGCACACACCACTCTGGGCAGCAATAAGGACATTTGAAAGGAAGAAAAAAAATATCTGTGAGATTTATATCCACTCCTGTTACAGCAACAGCAATTCTCAGCAGCATGGAGGCCGAGCTGGGCTTTGTGTCACCTTAGGAGGGAAGCTCAGATCCCTGTTGATAAAAATAAACAAATAACCCCCATAAAACCATTTCCACTGCAATAAGGTCAACCAAATTTGTCTTTTTTTTTTTTTTTTTTTTTTTTTTTTTTTTTTTTTTTTTGTGGAGGAGGTAAAACCTTTCCAGGCACCAATGCTCAGCCCCAGCCTGAGAATCCCTTCCCGTGGGGGCAGTGCTAAGGGATGGATGGGGCTGGGTGGCTGCACCAGCTCGGGTTTTGCTGGTGGCATTTGCAGGTACAGGTCAGCATCGCCTCTTGTCCTTGTCATGCATCGAGGCCAGGTGGTGTACCACCCACTCCAGGAGGAGAAACCCAACTGCATGCATCCTGCAGCATCAACACCCCTTCACCTGCTGCTGCCTCCTTTTCCCTTTCCCTTTTGATCTCCTCACTCAAGGAGCTGAGCAGATCAAAGCTGACCCCGGCTAGCCTGTCCTGCCAAAACTTCCTCTCTTTAGGTGCAAAATAGCAAAAAAAAGACTTTGTGATTGAAGTCACAAGTGGGGTGCTCCAAAACCCACCTGCGCCCACCCGTGCAGATGCCCTCCTGACTGTCGGAGGAGGGATGCGGAGCCATAACCCACAAAGCTGTGCAGATAAATTTAAAACCCTTAGGGGATAATAAAAAAAAGCCTCGTCACCCTGAGCCAGTGCTGGGAGTGTCCCCGCTGCCACTAGGTGTCACTGAAGGCTGGCTCTGGGCTCGCCACCTTCCCCCGCATCCCTCGGGGCCAACAGCCCTTGGCCAAGGCCTTGGGCATCGCTGGGGGCCCGGGGGGGCTGCAGGAGGTGGGGGGGGTCCCAGGCCCTGAGCTTCATTGCTGGGGGCTCAGCAGACTCTGGGCAGGGATGCGGTGGCTGCCCGGGCTGCTGGAAGCCTTGTGGGGGAACAGCAGAGAGAAATGGGTCAGTGCCTTGGGAGGAATCGCTGCTGGCAGCTTGGTGGCATGCCAAAAGGCCAATTTTTGGGAATTGAGGGGTCTGCAGGTTGGCACAGGGCACAGTGCTCCGAGCAGCAGGGCCATGAGCTTGGCTGAGCTCCCCCCAAAGCCACAAACCCACCTGTTTGTTTAGTGTCTCCCTAATAAATAGCATCCTTCCCTTCCCAATTCTGGCCACATCCTGGGCTGCACCATCGCAGGAGGCTTCGCCCTGAGCACAGGGAGTGACTGCAGTGCTCCCCAAGGGACGGGGTGCTCCTGGGGGCAGTGGGTGACCTCCAGGCAGCTCCTCCACCCCAGCCTCCCGTCCTGCCTCCACAGCCCCCCTGGCACAGCCACTGCCCTAGGGAGCTGCTCACCGAGCCCAGGGAGTGATTTGGTTTTTCACTTCAAAACAGTACACCAGATTCAGCTCCAAATGAAAAGCAATTTTGCACCAGCAACGAACGATGTAGGCAAAGTTGGAAATACTCCCCAGCTTCCCTCACTAAAAACCATCAAGACCAGGCCTTCTCCCTGCAAATATCTCCTGTAATTATCATTTTCTAGTTAAAAAAAAAAAAAAGAAAAAGGAAACAAATTCCAAATTAGATACCTGTAGTTATAGGTTAAAGTTCACATGACAGATGTTAAATATTACAGGAGAGTAAAAGCCCCATTCTCCTGTTACCCTTCCTCAATGAATTTGGGGACTTCCTGATTCCACCACCCCAACACCCAGCCACGTGTGCTCTGACATTCCTCTAACACAAAAAAAAAATAGAGAAAAAAAAAAAAAAGCAATTTCCAAGCCCATTTCTATTCTTCCAAATGTCATTCAACATGTAGCAGAGCAGTCCCTACTCTGCAACAGACACCCATAAATCAATCCAAAAGTCCATGCTGATTAAAGATGTGATTTTCACTTTTTTTTTTTTTTAATCTATTTGTTCAAGGTGCTCTTGTAGGCAAAGACTTCCTCGTGTCCACCAGGGCCGGATGGGGAATGGGTGGGCTGCAGTAACCCAGAATGGCAGCAGGATGCTTTGCCAGGCTTCCTGAGGAGTTCCTGAGGATAATTTTTTTCCACCAAGGGTCTCAGGGCAGGGCTCGGTGGCTTCAGAGAAGAGCCATCACTGAGCACCTTTGCCATCCCTGTGACAAACCTCGTGGTCAGTGATAACAAACACCCAGAGGTGGCTTTTAGAGATGTGGGCATTGGGGAAGGCCCCAAAGGGACGCACTGGGCTGAGCCCTGGCTGCCCAATGCCAGGGTGGCCCCATGGCAGGGTGACAGCTCCTCGCCATCACACGCAGGGACAGAGCAAGGCCACCCCCAGGCTGTCCCCACAGCCAGGGACAAAGGGGACAGCTCACCAGCAGCTTCATTATTCCCACTCCTGGGCTCAAATTGTGACACTTATTGGGAAGGGGTAATAAAAAAACCAACCCAACCACCAAGGCCACAGAGCCCAGGAGAGCTGGGGGGCGAATCCGAGCTAATTTCATGCAAGAAAACAGCTATTAAGCTTTCTGAGGCCTTCTGAAGAGAATTAAAAGGGAATTAAGTTGCTCACTTCAGCTTAGTCAGTACAAATAAACCCTCAGCTGTTGGATTAGCGATGCCGGAGCAAGAGTGGTGGCTGCTGGAATTTTTTTTTTTTTTTCTTTTGATTCTTGTCATTCGGGGGAACATAGTGTCAAACCAGCCTGGCTCTCCTCCAAGAAACCGCTGCCTTTGTGGCTGCGATGCCGCTGCTTTCATTCCTGGCAGAAATAAAGGAGCAGCAGAAAACCAAACAAAACCCTCCCTGGTCCCAGTTCACACCGGTACCTTCTGTCCCCACAAGGGCCCATGTGGATCTCATTTGGAGGAGAAATCCTCTTCCAAACAATATTGGACAAGGAAATGTACCTGGCACATAAAGAAACCCCCACTCCCTGCGTGCGAACAGCTCGCTCTGCACAATTGAACTCACGCTGCACCTGACAAAAGAGATGAGCCGAAGCAGGGAACAAACTGCCAAAGAGCAGCTGCTTGCAAATGGTCTCAGAAATAAAGATTAGATGGGCTTAATGAACACATCCTCTGTCAACGGCACCAAGGCACAATCAGAGAGGAGCGACCCCCTGGGCACCGAGCTGCTGCCCCGAGCCGGTGTGGTTTTGTGCACCGAGATCCGAGGGTGTGCAGAGCCCGGCTGGAGCAGCTGAGCAGGCAGGGCTGGCACCGAGGTGGCCACAGGGGCTCGTCCCTTTGCTGGGGCAAGATGAATAAAAGCTCAGAAGCTTCGTTTCTGCACCCAGGGACTCCAGGTGCAAGCCAGCCTCCCCGTGCCTCAGTTTTCCTACCTGAAAAAAATACACTTCTCTTTTTTTCCAGCACATTGATGGATATCAACTTACAAATCTATCTATACACACACACAATTATAGTGGGATAAGTAAGAATCCCTGGCTAAGTTGCAGGATATATACCCCATCCTACACACATGCTTAGCAGGGCCACAGACTCGCAGTGTTTAGGTACATTTGCAGAGTTAATCCAAGGCAGAAAGCAGGAAATCTGCTGTGCTGGGGCAGAGGGGGGCTGCTGGGGTGTGCTGGATCCTGCCAACCCCTGGGTGCCCGCAGTGCTGGAGCTGCAGATTCACAACTACAGGCAGGACGTGTGCTCCTCACCACCCCTCAATGCTTTTGTGGGGTACCTGTGGACACAGGCACGGCTGAACAAGTATGACCACTACCTGCCATCATTAACGGGACAGATTTCTTATTTTGGTGCTCGTGGGGCTCTTTCAGGGAGGTGTGAATGGCTGAGAGGTTGCTCCTCTGTGCCTCCACCATGCCGTGTGGCTTGGTTGTTGTGGGTGCTGTGAGCTACCGGGGCTCCTTGCCATGCCCAGGCACTTTGGGAATAAAAGTCCTGGTGTGCAAGTGTCTGTGTGTGAGAATACAACGACCTGGGGCAGAGGGGAGGTGTGATGGGGACAGAATTGGGACTTACCCACCTGCAGCATCCATCGCACCCCAGCTCCCTGAATCCCCTCACCAAGGGGCTGTTGGACCCTTTGAAGGGGGCAACCACAAGTTCAAAGACTGCAAAAGCATTAAAAAACAGCACAAGTAAATACTCACAGCCCCTGGCATTTGTTCTGGATCAGGCAGCCCTCGCACTGCCGCCCTTCCCCTGCCTCGGAGCCTTTTTCTCTTCCTCCTCCTCACCTCCCATCCCTCCATTCCCAAGAGCTTTGGAAAGCAACAAGCTCAAAGGGGAGCAGAAAGGGAGGGAGCTGCGGAGCCTTGCTGGCCAGGGAGGTGACACACTTGGCATCATTATGCACCGATAATGATCTGCACAGGCAGCACTCCCTGCCTGACCCTGAGCCTGATGGCAAATAAAACCTCTCGCTCCATTAGCACGGTGCCACTTGAGCCAGCAGCCGATTTTCCTCTTAGGGAGCCAGCAGACAGGGGAGGGATGAGCAATTTTGACCCCAGAAGGGAGAAGCTTTGCGGAGTGAATGGGCAAGGCAGATCCCTCTGGCACTGAAGGGCAGGGCGAGAGCTGTGGGCAACAGCCAGGGGTGGTGGCACCAGCACCCTGGGGACAGGGAGCTGTGGGTCCCATCCCATGGCTGCACCAAAGCTTTCTGCATCTCATTTTAGAAGCTTTCTTGCGTGCAAATAACTCTTCCCCCACCACAGCACCACCATGGGGACAAGTCCCAGAGTTGTCACCTTCAGTGGCACGAGAAGGAAGCTGACCAAGCTGACCCAGCCCGGCTCCAGGGCTCACCTCACTCCAAGCACCCCTGGTTGACGCACTTAGGCACCGACCCCAAAAATCAGTAGGAACCAACCTGCCAAAACTTGAGCCAAGACAACACCAGCAGGAAAACCTTCACATGCCCATGCCCAGGCTGCAAGGAGCAAGCAGAGTCGGCTGTGCCCAGGGCCTGCCATCACCACGAGCCCTCGAAACAGGAGCATTTCGGGTCCTGAGTGCCGAGCCGAGTCTGGCACCTTCTCCACGGCTGCTGCTGCCACCACGACGCCGAGCCTGGGTGCCTCTCCTGCTGATGCTATTTAGGCTGACAGTGTCTTTTTGATTAAATCCTGCAGCTTGCAGGGTGCCGTGCTGCCTGGCATGTAACGCTTACACCGTTAGCGGGGTGTGTTCATCGCCGCCTTCTCCTCCTCTGTGCTGCTCGCCTCTGGGCAGTGCTAAGGACTACGTGTGCTCCCTTCCCTGCTTTGATTGCACACTCCATAGGGGCTTTTCCCTTCCTCAGCTGTGAGACAGGGGTAGCAGGGCCTCAGAGGATACTCAGGCTTATTTGAGGGTGGCAATAAAGCAAATTTGCTTTGTCCTAGCCTCCCGGGCTGCTTGCTGCAGGAGAAATGGATGAACCAGGGCTGGGGAGGTCCTGCCTGCTCCTGTGCAGTGCCCCAGCCACTCAGCCCCACACAGGTTCTCTCTTCCCCTTGGCTTTGTGTGCCAAGGAAGCAGACCACGAGCTCGTTATGCCTTCAGACCTGTTTCCATCTCTGCTGGGGCTGCGGAGAGCACAGAGATCCTCGGAGCATTTTAACAAGTGCCTTGCTCCTGCATTGCCTGGCAGCGTCTCCCAAGGGACAGAGCAAAATCCCACCCAGGATGGAGAAATGGTCATTTGGAAACCCCCACAGGCTGTTGCAGGCGCTGGTTTGGGGGAGGCAATGTGGGAGAGCTGCACTTAGACACAGCCAGGACAGAAGGGAGGTGGCTGGAGGGACTGGGGACCCCAGTGGGCTGCACGGGACAGGCACGCTCCCAAAGCCCCTTGCTTGTTATGGGAGCAGAGCCTGATCCTGTACAGCAAACACGAAGAAGCAGCTGTGGAGCTGCCTGACAAGGCAAAACCTTGGCCCTGGCCTAAAAACATTGCTTGGTACTCTCCTGCCCTGCAGCTGGAGGTTGTTGCTACTAAAACCAGGGGCAGAAACTCGGCAAAAACTCCAAACGCAGCCAAAGCAACTTCCTCAGAAGTGTGCACCTCACCCAGCCCCATTTATATGTTTTGATACACCATTTGTATCATATTTAAGATAGAAAAAATAGCCATCCTTTCATTTTAAGCAGCTGCCAGGTGGCCCAGCCCATCCACGGGGCAGAGGCAGCTCCGGACCTGGGAGTGGGCACAGCACCGAGCTGCAGTCCCAGCAACGAGCCACATCTAATAAAATAATTGAACGTGATCGCCTGCCCTACTGGGATCGTGGCCAATATCCATCGCAGGAACCTCATCTGCGAGGAGATTGTTCGTGAAGGGGGGAGAGGGGAAATAAAAGCCAGTGCAAGGCCCGGTTCTGCCAGGAGCCAGGCGGGGTGCAGCCGCAGGACCTGCCCCTGGAGCTGGGGGGGCTCACAGCACATCGGTGGGGATCAGAGGGGCACAAGAGCCTGCCCAGTCATCCCAGGCTCCTGCTGAGCTGGGAGCACTGGTTGTTCTGGGATGGCAGAGGCCTGAAGGAGACAGCTTAGGCAATGCATCAGCACTGCCTGCACCCTGCAGGGAGCAGCCAGGCCATGCCACGTGCCTGGGGATAGCCCAAGGATGGAGGGGGCTGAATGTGCCCACCACCCCTTTTTAGCACCCCTTGCCATACCCACACATCCCCAAAAGCTGTAACTCTTGGCCCAGCCCCACCACACGACACAGCGAAGGGAAAGGTGGCGGCTGTTGCGGGAAAACAATGAGAAAGCAGAAAGAAAAATGCCAGTGATATAACTTTGCTAATAAAAGACATGACAGGGATAATAAATGCAATCCTTCCTCGGCTGCCCTCGCTGTTCCAGAAGCCATCCGTTACTCTAAAGCGCCAGATGAATTTTTTCTCCTTTTCAATAGCGAGCAGGCTCGGCTGCCCAGCATGTCGTTTGTTTCCAGCATGGTACAAGTGTCTGGCTCTGCTGGCAGCAGCTCCCCGCCGCTGGGATCCTTACAAAGGTTTTTTTTCCCCCCCCCCCCCCCCCCCCCCTTTTTTTCTCCCTCTTGGAAACCTGCATGTGAGCACACAGGGCAGACAGACGGCTACTCGGCGCTGAGCTAAATGACAAACCGCTCCGACGGCTGCTGGGAGGGGATTTCGGAAGGTTCTGCATGTTCTCAAGTGGTGTCCTCTGCACTTGGCTCAAGCTGCTTTAGGTTTTGGTATTATGTATTAACTGCTCCTGGATACGATCGAGTTAACCAACGAGCCAGGACCCAGAGGCACAATCCAGCATCCCTAAACTGCACCGAAAAGAACTGTAAGGATTTTGCCCTGGGAGAAAAAAAATATAGATCCTTTTGCTCCCGGCAGCAAGCTCTGCCCTGAGTAGCTCTGACAATCCAGCAGGGCCTTGTTCCCCTCCCCAGGAGGGGACAGCGGGATGGCTGCTCCTTCCAGCCCAGACCCAAGGCTGGAGGCACAAAGGGAGGCGTCCCCTTTGTGGGATGACTTTTCTCTCTTATTTTCTACCTTTTATATTCCCCGCACAGCCCGTGCGCCTGGCAGTATGCTAACACCGCCACCAAATTGAAGTTGGAAGATGAGAGCAATCAAATCCATTTCCACAGGATACATTTAACTGGACAGGTTTTGCTTTAAACCTAAGTACCCTACCGGGGATTCATTACCCAAATCCATCCACTTCCCATTTGTTTTTAACAGGAGGGAAGATGAGCTCTGAATAATTAAAGGCAGCTCCTCTCTGCGCGCTGCCCGTGCCTGCTCGCCCCGCTGCAGGGCCCAAGCCCAGCACCATCTAGAGACCCCACAAAGCCCCAGATTTGGGGGAATTCCACATAAAAACCCACCTGGATCCTCTTTGCATGACTCATGCAAGATCCCAGCTGGGACATGAGTTGCCCCATTCACACATTAAACCAGGTACACAGCAAAATCAGTGCTAAAAACTAGAAATAAAACAATCACCCTAAAAAGGGGAGCTGGGGAGCAGGCACCGATGTTTTCCAGCTTAGAGCTCATCCAGATTCTGGTTTGCAGTCACATCGTCTGCCCAAGGCTGGGCTGCCCAGGCACGTCTGATGGCAATCGCTTCCCCTCGCAGGGGCAGCTGGGGAAGTGGTGACAAATCCCTCCAGTTAATTAAAAAGCCCCACTCCCAACAACACAGCCGAGCTTTTGAAGTAATTTATGATCGCTTATTCATTTTGTCCCAGCACAATCTCGGTGGAAATGTAAAATTCAGCTACTGTATGATTTTCTCTTCGCATTGACTGGAAGAAGAGAGAACGAATAGATTGTGTTAAATTAATTATCAGCATTGATTTCTTGTCTTTTTTATATTTTTATCCCAAGACAGAGCCTTCAGTAACTTTGAAGAATCTCAAGCACTCAGGCTTGGAAAATTGATCTAGTGGTTTCTGTGAAGCAGCGTTTCCAAGCTCCCCTTCCTCAAAATACACTCTAAATGTTAATTTGCATGCTCGAGAGGACCTGGGTGATTCGTCATCATCCCTCCCTCCTCTCCCCTCTCCCAGATGTAGCTACTAGTTCCCTTCTTAATTGATTTTCATATTTAGATTCAGTTCCAGGGAAAGTAATTTGGAGACTGAATCGGGGACTGAATTAATAGCTGACAACAAACGGGAACTTTGATGGGACTTCATTAGGCCATCGGAGCACCCGAACTCGCGCTCTCTTCCTCCAGCAGTTTAATTTTCTTGATCCATTATAAATCATTATATTGAAAAATAGCTGCTAAATAGACTCCTCACTTCTTTTGCAGCGGAGCCTAAAGCTGCTAGATAAGGGGAAGGAATTGCTTGCAAATATTGATTTGAGCACCAGCCCTGGAGGGCCTCTTGGCATCAGCAAAGGGGCTGGCAGCCAGGTGGCAGCTCAGGTGTATGGGACCAGGGCAGCACAGAGTCCCAAAGCAGGGGCTGTGAAGGCTCATGCCATGCCTTTCCTGCTCATATTCCCCATCCTGATGCGCTCACGGCACCAGGATATGCCTGGGGACCCCAGGGCACGAGGGATGCTCATGGTGGCCAAATCGCTGCAAGCTGCAGCTGGAGAAACCCTCCCATGTCCCTGGGCTGCTCAGCACCTGCTGGCACAGCATGGGAAGGAGTTGGCTGGCCTCTATCATCCCAGGGCCCTCATTAACACTGCTTAATTAACGCTCACAGGCACTCCAGGCAGTGTGGCAGTGCTCCAGCTGATGGCATTTTCCTATCACCAGCATTTTCCTGCACTGGCCTGCCCAGGGAGCTTCAATCCCACCACAGCTCTGGGTCCACTTATTGCACTTTTAGCACCTGAACGTGCACAAAACCCTCTTGCAGGGAAGAAATGTTTCTCTGCCAGTCCATTTCAAAGGAAGAAATGTTTCTCTGCCAGTCCATTTCATTTTAGGGCTGCTCCAACGCTGGCTGGAGAAGGCAACTTCTTCCTCTAACTGCTCTAAACACAGTTAATTCTTTTATAAATTAACTCGCACAGTGTCACACTACATTACCTCACCTTGGAATATTTTTATTCTGAACTTTGCATGGCTGATAAACGGAACGATGCTTGGATTTTCTCTGGGGATATTTTACCCGCACCGCAACTTATTAAAATACAGCTGACTGCGGAAGAAACGGCGCTTCTCCAGCAGGGCCCAGGTTACCCAGCGAAACACAGATAATGAATAATGGTTTATGGCAAAACTGATAATTCAGCAGCTAGTACGTAGCCCAGAGGCTTCCTTTAATCACATGAAAGTGCTGGGCAAGGTGCCATGCCCCAGGGGCCGTTTGGGAAGCAGAGGTCCCAAGGAGGGGTGGCACCAGGTCACCTCGAGGGGTGGCACTGGGCACCTGAGGGAGTTTTGTAGGCCACAGAGTCCCTGCCCAGCTGCTGTGACTGACTGCAGCACTTTATCCCTGGCTGTGAAATGCCTTTATTTTATTTTATTTATGGCAGGGGCCAGGAGCTAGAGCCAGGCAGCTCTGTTTCGGGCTGTGTTTGCTGCCTCCCATGCACAGGGCAGGAGGGGGCATCTGGGGCTTTGCTATATCTGTTGTGGGGCTGCAGCCCCCACCAAAAGCACCCCAAGCACCCAGCTACAGAGCTCAGCCCCATACCTTGTGGCTGAACAACAGCAGGTCCCACCCCACCTCCCCATAACCCCAAAACCAAGCCCCCCATCCCAAAACCTATCCCCAAATCCCAGCAGCCGTGTGCAACAGGGCCACCAGACAGCAGAGAACGCGTGCCACCACGTACCTCTGGGTGCCAGGGGACACCGGTGGCTGCAGACCACGGTCCCCAGCAGTGCAGCATCACAGAGCAGGGCCAGGAGGAAGCCCCTGAGCAGCTCCTGGCTCTGCCTCCCCAACACCATCACAGGAGATGTCAAACCCTGCTGCTCCCCATCCCTCCCCTTTATAACACCTGAGCAACGGCCCCATTAACCCCCAGCTGCCCACCCATGTGGGGAAAGCTGTCACCCTGGTGCTGTCCCCATCCCTTTCTTCCCTTTCCAGCCTTTCTCACTACCCAGGGCACTGCTGGGCTGCTTCCAGTGGCGGTGGGATCAAGCAGGTGGTAAATAGCTCATTTTCCTAAACACTGCTAACCCGAAGGGTAAGCAGCAGGGGGCCAAATGGGGCTGTTTGGGTGTTTGGCTGTTTGAAAAACAGATAAGGGAGCCGGGGGGGTGCAATGGGCAGGGGGGTGCTCTGCTGGAGGGGGTTTGGCAGAGACCCAAATTGGGTGACACCCTGGGATGGTGTGGGGACAGCCGCGGGCTCTGCTCGGTGCTGCCAAACAGCCCCATCAGTGCCGTGCCTCAGTTTCCTTGAGGTACCCAGAGCCAAACCTCAGTTCCCAGCAGGGTCGGCAGCACCATCCCTGCTGCAGGGAGAGTCTTACAGAGGGCTGTGCATCTGAGTCAGGCAAGGGATTTATATCTGAGCCAAGCAAGGGGTGTACATCCGAGTCAAATCCTTTTTCTTCACCTCTCCTGGGCAGAGCAGACACTAACGAGACCTGACAGTGCCCGTACCTAGTGGGAGGGCAGGAGCAGAGCCCTGGGGTGGAGCTGGCTCCCCCAGCCTTGACCCCGCTCCTGGAGGATGTTTCCCCCCTCCAAAAATTCCTCCTTCGCCCCCAGCTCCAAACCCACTGCTGGGGCAGAGGAAGGCGGCGCGGCAGCCCCGGGCCCCGCTGCTGTCGAAAACTCGGGCTTAATTATGAACGATGAACACTTGAGACTCTGACCCGAGGTAGCTGTTGTTGAGTCAGCCTCTGTTTAATTGCTTGCAAATATTACACTGGCTCACAGTGTGGGCTGTAAATTACCAGCAAACAAAGTGCGGAAGCTGCTTTACAGCTGATATATTGCTTCTTGGGCGAGTTTGGGATGGGAGGCATCATTTTGCTGAGATACCCGTGCCTTCCCTGGGATCTGGCTGTGGTGAGGGGTGCAGGGGGATGCCAGCATCCCTCCGGTCTGTGCCTGCTCCTCACGGGCAGGAAGATCCACGGGAAGTAAAACGTGGAGGCATCCAGGCTGAGTGCTGCAGCAGTGTTTGTGCCACTTGCTGAGAGCCTCAGAAGTGCCAAGTGCTATTTATCAATATTTTCCAATACCCCCTAAGGTGAGTCTTTCTGAAGATTTCAGCATGAGGGTTCGTTAAGTGACTTCAAGTGAAAAAGAAGGAAAAAAAAAAGAAGAAGAAGAATCCGTTATTCAGCAGCGCAAATTTCCCCCGAGGCTCCTGTTATTACCGCCTTCCAGTTATGAGTGATTTATCCGTGATGCTCCTGGCTTGGCACACACTTTGCAAATGATTGTTCCCAGCGTGTGCATGGCATGAGCACCAGGCTGGGCACCCTGCGGGGTGCTCAGCTGGGGGGGCTCTGCTGTGGGATGCTGAAGCCTCAGGGAGGCTCCTTGGCAGCCCCAAATGTCACCTCGTGGAGGGGTTCCCACCTCTGCGACCCGGTGGGGATGTCCTGGGGACTGGTTCTGGTCCCAGTGGTGGTGGCTTAGGACTGTGGCCGTATCTCGAGTCCCATTAAGTGACAAATATTTGTGACCGGTGGCCAGCACGGAGCGATGGCTGGTGCAGTCTGTAGGTGACTAAGAGGAAATAATCGCGCATCGTTTCTAGATCATTCTTAGTAATGCTCAAAGGAAACCCTGCTCTTTGAAGCAGCACCCCACAAAAAAGCAAGGTTATTTCAGGGCTTCGTAACTTCCTCTTGGCCAGCAGAAAACAGGAGGCAAAATCAACAGCAACCTCAATGCCAGCAGAAAACAGGAGGCAAAACCAACAGCAGCCTCAGCCACGCTCACCAAGGCCACCGCCTGCCCCTGTTTCCCTAGAAAAGGCACATTAAGCATTAAAACCGCTGCCGCTTTCTCCCCATCTTCCTCCGAAACTCCGAGACGAAGGATTATTAATTGATGAAGGAGCCTCTCTCTGTGAAAGCACTCGCTCTCCTGCACACAGAAATGCAAACTATAATTAGCGAGGCTTTTTTCCTTTCGGTGCGCACGGCCCGGGTGTGCTGCGAAGCCCTCGGGAGGCTGCTGCGCTGGGGGCTACGTGAGTGGGGGGAGCAGGGGCTGGTGGCACAAGCAGGGATTGTTCCCGACCATCCCGGTGAGCTCAGCTCTGCTCGAGCCCCGAGCATCACCCTGAGGCAAAAGAGGACGTGTCCGCTGTCTGTCTGTCCCCGTGGGGGGTTTTGGGATGTTTTGCAGGTGCCCCCTCCTCCCTGTCTGCTTCTGATGTTTCTGCATGACTCAGGACTGCAAGGGAAAAGCACAGATCCTACAAAACGCAGGGAGGAGATGGGGTTTAGGTTTATATCAAGGATGACAGACGGGGGTCACATCCCTGTGGCTGGGGGTGCTCAGCCTGGCATCGCTGCAAACCCAACCCAGGCGGGCACCCCATGGGCTGGACAGCGCTGCCCATCTCCTAGACACAGCCCGGGACAGCCAGAAAGGCATTTCCTCTGCCAGAAATACCTGGAAGAGAGCAAAAAAAGTGGGGTGGAAGGAAGCTATAAAGCAGAGGAAGCGCTAAGGCGTTCAAAGCCTCGGTATGGCGACTCGCAGGGGCTGGAAAGGGATAAAAGCCTATCTAGTCTTTGTTCGCTCCCAGAGCTGCACTTCTGGCAGAGGTGAACAAAAACAATAAAAATTCCCCCAGTCCTAGCGTTTCCTTGAATAATGCTAGGGATTTTCTCAGGAAGAGCTCTGAATGGTGTGAAAATTGTACTGGAGTGCGTTTCTGTTGCCCGCGGGCAGGAAGATGCTCGCCAAGAGGCTTCCCCAGCCGCTGGCAGCTCCCCGGGTGTTCACAGCTGCAGCCCTCACCTCAGCCCCTGGGGTCTCGGGGCAAAGAGGAGCTGGGCAGGGGGCACCCACCAGCACCTCCCAGCCCTTGGAGCCCCCAGCTGCACCCCTTGTCCTGCTCCTCACTGTCCCCAGTTGTGTTCTCGGGCTCTGGGAGCTCTCTGCCATCACCCTTGGCACAGGTTCCAGGAGATGCCCTTGGAGAAGCACCATAAGGAAACGCATCCTTCCCTCCTTCCCGCTCTCCTCCGGCTCAGCTAATTCCGTATTTCTCTTTCTGGCTGTGCTGCAGAGAGTAATGAACGTGGCTGATTTGCCATCAGATAAATGGCATGCCATTAGCTGCCTGTTTAGAGACCATATTTCCTCTTTGTGATGAGAGCTCAATATCTTTCCGATGAGTTATTACTTGGAGATCTTCTAGACCTGGACTTTAAGTACCAAGCAATTACTGCGCCATAATTCCAGGGCTGCTTGCCTCCCTGTTAGACACAGTCTCCTGAGCCTCACCAGGCTGGCTGGAGGAGGCGTTTTTAGGTTTAAAAGGGTGGCTGAACAGCAGCAGGCTGCTGCAACCCCCTTTTCCCAGGTTGTCCTGGGTGCATCATCCCCTTGCTCCTCCCCACTGCTCTGGGGTCATGGGTAAATCCCTCCCTGCTCCAGGGCATTGCCCCTGTTGGCACAGCAGGAAAAAATGTCTTATTTTCTTTGGGAAAAGCCCTTTGCCTTGGGACAGAGGTCCAGAGCCATGCCTGCAGCATTAATACAAATAATTTTTGCCTTCTGAGCACCCCATGGGGGCTGAAGGTCAGTGTGACAACATGAACAGGGTTGTGGCATTTTATTTTGTATTATTTTTATTTTTCTACTTTAAACCTCATTGTTGGAGTATTTAGTGCATCCTGACATTTTCTAGATCTCGGTGATGTTGGGGACCACATCTGGAGTTGCTTGAACAAAAGGTTCCCAAGTTATGGTCATCCCCCTCGTACAAATGGTTTTACAAAAGCAATAGGCACTTGTTTGACACAGGCACAGCCCCTGCTGCCTTTTCAGAAATCCATCCTGCCACCGAGCCCTGGAGGAGCTGCACACTCTTGAACCCTGCCCAAACCCCAACAAAAATTGCCCAAAGCAAGTGCCCACAGCACAGGGCTCAACGACTTCCAAGCCCTGTCCTTGAGAAAGGTTTTGGGGGAAATGCTGCGGCTGTGGGACATTAATGCTGTAAAATCTAGGGCAAAGCACCCAAAGCACCGAGGCAGCTCCTCTGCTTGCAGAGCTGTACATTCACTGCTGGAGATTTACTCTCCAAAAGCACATCTCTTCTCTGCTAAAGAAAACAGCAACAACAAGTGGGAAACTCAGGGCTAAAACTGTTGATGCAGAGTTCAGGTTGCCTGGGGCATCTCCTGCATTTTTCAACAGCTCTGCCTGCAGAAATGGAAAACAAGACAGCCCGGCACCCTGGGGAGGTGCTGCTGCCTGCCCTGCTCCAGCCCTGGGCACCTCTGCTCCCTCTGAGCTCCAGAGCACACAGGCAGCATGGACAGGGGGATGGGATGGAATGGGATGGGATGGGATGGGATGGGATGGGATGGGATGGGATGGGATGGGATGGGATGGGATGGGATGGGACGGGATGGGGGTGGGACAGGATGCAGCAGGATGGGATTAACAGGATAGGAACAGTGGGATAGGATGCAGGGGGGTGGATTAAAGCAGGAAGGGCTGCAGTGGGATGGGATCAGCAGATACCACACAGCAGGAGGAGGGATGGGACAAGGCAGGACAGGACACAGCAGGACAGGATGAGGCAGAGGCCGGGTACCTGCGGGTGCTTCCCAGCCCGGCTCTTGCAGCAGCCCCAGCTGCTGTCAGCAAACACATTGATTCACTAATGATGGACTTAAGAAGAGCTGATGAGCAATAAACCACCTAACTATGCCTCGGGCGCACATTTTTGTCCTAATAAGTGATAGAAGCAGAGTACTATTGTCCTTCTTAGTGGTCGTGCTGCTCAGCTCTGCCAGGAGGGACCTGATTCTGCTCGGCAGCATCGGAGCACCCCAGGGCTGGTACCGAGAGCCCCCAGCCCCGTGGCTGCTCCCCTTGGCCCCGTGTTGTGTATTCAGAGCAGCCCCAGCTGCACGCAGCCAGCCGCCAGTAAGCCTGCATCGCCGGGGACCTGCTCTGGGTCAGTCGGGGCTTAAGGAAGGTAACGAAATGAAAAGCAAACAGGAGAAATGGTTCAGGGCTCACTCACAGCTGGGCTTCCCCCATGAGCTGCTCAGCTGCAGCCTGTGGGCATCCCCTGGCCAGCCCCTACCCAGCCACCAAATGCAAAGGAGAGGAGACGTTTCCACCCCCAGGTGGGTGGGTGGATGGACAGACAGACGGACAGATGGGTGGCCTTGGGGTGAGCACCACCACCCCTGGATTCACCAGAGCAAACTCTCTCCTACACTAGAAATAGGGAACTAATAATTGAACTATCCAGGAAACCTCTTTTTCTTTTTTTCCTTTTCCTTTTTCTTAAACACCTCCTCTTACTTGTCACACCAAATTCAGTGTCTGCAAAGTGCCTGAGAGGCTTGGTGGTGCGCCTTGCCTGTTCGTCTGGGGAAGCGGCATGAACCCAAACCTCTTTCTATTCTTCCTATTGCTTTATTCCCAAAACTGGTCACAAGAAGGTGTCAGAAAGAGGCCACGTGGCATTCACAGTGGTTGTATTCACCACGCCAAGGCTCCAGTTCCTAGGAATTAGAGAATGGCAGAAGATTTTTCTTTTTCTTTTTCTTTTGAATGACCTAGAGGAGCTATTTCAGCCTCCCAAACTGCTGACGTTGAAATGTATCCAGGAGACCAGGCTAATAGTGGAAGTATTTTAAATAGATCAAATAATCGGTGCTTTGCAAAGCCAGATTTTTCTGTCTGAGGCCTCAGGCAGGTAAGTTCAAGTGCGTTTCCACAGCGTATTAAAAGCGTGTTAATGAAGCTCGCAGACTCTGCTCGCGATCTTCAAAGGCTCTCTTGTTTTTGAACTGTAATTGTCCACTGAGAAATGACAAAACAAACAGCAATTACACTGGAAAAGGGTTTTAAAAAAAATGATGCCAGTGGGACCGGAGCTCATAAAACTGCGTTAGTGATATATACACGTTAAACTGTTGCCAATTGCTGGAGACGTGAAAGCGCCGGAGTGAAGGATTTGGGTGCATTTTTTTTTTTTTCATGGTTTATTTCTTTTTTTTCTCCCTTTTTATTTTTATTTTTATTTTTTCTGAGCGATGCTCAGGGATGAAGGCAGGTGGTGCATCTCTGCCCAGCCCCATAGGATGCTCCCCGGTCGGCCCCGGGATGAGGTGGGGGCCGGTGCCGGTCCTTGGTCCCTGTGCTCGGAGGAGCTGCAGACCCTGGAAATGCCAAATAATTCCTCAGCTCTGCTGCCTTTTGCGAGGGAATCTACAGACCTGCCCGAGCTCTCCAAAAGGCTGAGAGCTTCCCCACCAACAGCACATTTTCATTAGCTCGGTGCTAATAATTCCCTGTTTTTGGTAGGGCAGCGCTGTCCGGCTTTTTGTGCCATCTGCAGAATTCCTTTCCACGAGATAAAATAACCCACGCCGGACCCGGCGTGCAGAAAGCTGCTGATAGCAACACGGGGCCATTTATTCGGTGCGGTATTGTTAAAGTGAAAACAGCAGCCAGGCAGCGGCAGCCAATTACTGTCAGACAGGACCTGCAAATAGGAAAAAATTACCCTTGCTAGGAAGGAGAGAGACAAGTTATGGACCGGACTCGATGCCGTGGCAAGGCAAATAATAATAATTTCGGTGTCGGGAGAGATTATGGGCTGGAGAGCTGCCTGCCTGCCCACCAGCTGTAGCTCTTGCTCTGTAATATTGGGTTTGTGCACAAGGGGAAAAGCCAGCAGGGCTGCAGTGGAGCATCAGCTGCAGCTCTGGGCAAAACAAAGGGCACTTTTGCTCAAAACGCAGCTTTCCAGGGGTTCCTCCACCAGGACCGTCCCTGGAAATGGGATATTTTGCTGCAAAACAGCTCAGCTGGTTGCCACAGCTTCTTTTACTTCTGCTGGGGCTGCCCAGGGAAGGGATTGTGTGTTTGCCCCCTGGTTTTGCAGAGCGGTGCACTGGGAAGGGATTTGGTGCCTGGAGAGGCAGGCAGCCCTGCACGTGTGTATGGTCACATCCAGGCAGCTCGGTGACACCCGCTGCTGCTGCCCAAATGGGGACATGCCCATCAGAGTGGGTCCCTGTCCCCACACAGCACATCCTTCCCAGTCCCAGCCCATTTTCTGGTTACCCACTTCCCTTAAAAACACAAAGAAATGTCATGCGGCGACTTAAACCACTGGCATTTAAGGGACTTGCGTAAAGACACCGAGCAGCACGTGCTGGCTGTTGGCACGGCGAAGAAGCCAAAACCTGGGAGGTGCTGGGAGGCTCTGGCTCAGCACCAGGAGCATTGCAGTGCCATCAGCCAGCCCCTGCCAGCACCACTGCCCCCAAAACCACCAACAAAACAACTCTGCATCCATGCTCCCCACTGATTTAGTCCCACCAACCAAGCCACTGGAATTAGGGATGAGAATAAAATGGAAAACCTCGTTTTCCCTTTTCCACCTGCAAGTAAAACCAAAGTAATACATTAATTTTGAAACCATCCAGAATATGAAAATTCAGAACAAAGAGCTCGACTCCCTCGTTGCAGATAGCACTTATCTTGTTTAGGGAATCAGCTTTAAATGCATGCTCAGATAAGCTTATATTTTTGTCGATAGCTAGCACATTTTAAATGGTTTTATTTAACTAATAAAAAACATTTTTGATGCTGGTTTTTAGATGTTTTAAATTGAAAACCAATTTCCATCCAAATAGGCCATGACGCAAGTTGTGAGTCCAAAATTAATAATCAGCTCATAAAAACGCGATGCATCATTCCCTATATTATAACACAATAAAAAGTAAAAATGAAGAATCCCCGTAAATATACATTAAGCCGGATAATTGCTTAAGTAAACTTGCAAACATAGTTTTCTCTGTTTAGCTAAAAAAAAAATAGTGTTGCCAAACGTCGTGTGAAAGAAGGAAAACTACAGATTAATGGTTGCCAACCGAGAGGAATTGCGTTCAGGAAATAATTAAATTGTACAAATGAGAAACAAGATTGAAAGTGATCATTTAAATCAGGCTTTCTGGTTTACTGACTTAAACCGTGATTAAAAGCCTTTCTCCCCGGGGTGGGTTTGGGCTGGGGGACACGTGGCTGTGGCTGGTGGCAGCACCTGCCCTGGGAAGCCACCAAATGCGTCCCCTCTCCATGGCTCCCATCACATCCAAAGGGCAGGATCACGCCTCGTCTGTAGGGAAGCACCCACGGGATGCTCCCAGTAGGCACCCTACAAGGTGAACGTGGGAAAAGGGGCAGCTGCTGCCCATCCATCAGCCCATCGTGGGAATAGGGGCAGGGGATGGGAGCCCCCTTGCTGCTGCCTTCGCTTCCAGGGTGCTGGGCAGAGCCTGGGGTGCTCAGGGCTTGCTCAGCCCCGCAGCAGCACCAGCACCAGCCCCCGACTCCCGGGGGACAGGGAGGGTTTCCCCATCTACACCCAGTGCTCATAGTCCCTCACATTGCCCTCCAGGACACTCAGCCTTTTGGGATTTGGTAGGAAACACCTGCGGAGCCCATTTGGGATTTTGGCAGGACCTGGGGCAGCTCAGAGGAAGGGCAGGGGCACAGCCCTACAGCTTTCCCCTGGCTAAGGGCAGCATCCTGGGAAGATGCCAGGGTAGGAAAATCGTGATTCCTTCCTGGCGTCTCCTGCCCTGACTCTTCCAAAACACGCAGCCCCGTTCCTGAGCAAAATCGACCCTCTTTCTTTTCTGTGGAGGAGAGAGGCTCGGCAAGATGCAGCAATAATCTGTCGTTTTCTATTCTGCTGCTCAGCTAGAAGCCTCTGGGGATGACGGGGAAGGAGAGGGACCTCAAAATAGCGGCAGGCTTTCTGTGCAGCTGGAAAGGCTTTCAAGAACAAAGCAAAACCTGGAGCAGAGCAAACAGATCCCTTCCCCTTCCCCATCCCCATCCCCATCCCAAGGAAATGGCTCAGGTGCCAGCGGCAGGAAACTTCCCCTGGCTGGGAGCAGCCTGGTCTGTCCGTCTGTCTGTCTGTCTGTCTGTGGGGTCAGAGGAGCTGTCAGCAACTCTGGGTCTCTGTCTGAGCCCTTGTGAGAGAGAAATCCTAAAACAATCTTCATTTAAAAACACCTTGGGCAACCTGCTCTGGTGGGTGGCATCTCTGCCCATGGCAGGGGGTTGGAACCAGGTGTTTTATAGGGTCCCTTCCAACCCAAACGGTTCAGTGATGGCCTCTGGGAGCAACATCTGCCTTCCTCTGGTCAGGCTGGCTGCAGGAGGGGAGCACCAGCCTGTGGGCAGCAGGTCTGGCTGCCCCTGCTTTCGTCTGACACCTGAGGAAGGGGCGCATCCTGCCCTGGTTCCCCACAGCCAGCAGAGCTGCCCACTGCCTCGCCTTGAATTCTCCACCCTTGGATTCCAACACATCCCCAGGATGGGCAGCAAACATCAGAGCATCTCCTTCCTGTTCAGACCTTCATAGCAGGGAGAAAGAAAAAAAAAAAAAAAAAAAAAAAAAAGGATCAGCTCAGGCTGTGGATGAGTCTGTGCTGCACCGTGCGTGCCAGGAGCCAGCCCTCAGCACCAGCAGCCTCCGGCTCTTCCTCCAGCTCTTGAGCTGCCTCCAGCAAATGTCATTTTGGATGGAGCAGGATGATGCTTGAGGGTCTGCAGCTCCCACAGAGGGAAGCCCCAGGGGAGGAATTAGCTCAAGATTTATCACCCTGACAAGTCTCGGCTCTTTGTAACTTCCCAAGGGCTGCAGCGGGGCTGGAGAGGGAAGCAGCCCACCCGGGGGCTTGCCTCGTTTGCCCTCCCCAGTTTGTTGGTAGAGCAAAATACCCAAAGCTGAGCGGGCTGGGAGGAAGCAGGGAGGCAATAGAAAAGGAGCAGGCTCAAACCCCCAGACCTCAGCAGGCTGCAGAGTGGGGCCTCGGGAGGGAAATGTGCAAAACCAATGATGCTGGGGTGAAACCCTGCTTTTCTGTGAACCCAGAGCTTTAGAAGCTGGCACAGCCCAAAGGACATTGCACAAACCAGCAAGGAGACAACCCCAGCCTCCTGCAAGCCAGCCCCTTCTTACTCCTCATCAAATGCTGCTGGCCTTCATCCCCTCTCCATCCCCAGGGAGAGGAGATGCTCTGAGCCCACACGGGATAGCTGCCATGCCGTGCGTGGTGCCTCATTTCAGTGCCCATCTCCAGCTCTGGCCACGTCCCAGCTCAGTAATTTCCGAGTTCCTACCACCGCCTCATTAAACCAAACAAGGAGCAATCGGGGAAAAAAAAAAGAAAAGTCCGTGGCAGGAAGAGGGGTTGCAAAGCACCAGCAACAGATGCCCCGGGTCCCGGGTGAGCTCTGTCTACCCTAGAAAGCAGCCAGCTCCAGGCTTTCTTTGTCTCGCCAACAAACAAGTGGTAGGGTTGAGCACAGCCCCGCACTGCCAAGGGGTATAAATTGGCACCTATTAGCCAGCCTCAAAATAACTCTAACTTGTTTGACATAATGAGGTGATTAAATCAGCATGAGAAATTCTGCTTCTCGAAGCCAACAGGACACGGTGATTTAAGTCGCGTTTCAAACCTCAGCGCAATTAGGGGAAGGACAGAGCAGGGGCTCAGGAGGGAGACGTCCGCGCAGGCTTCGTTAAGCTCGCTGCGCCGTGCCAGCAGCTCGCCCGCACGCATCCACAGCCTGGCTGCCTTCGTTAGCGCTCCCAGGGCTGGGAAAACACAGAGATTGCCCAATCTGTCTGGTTTCACACCCTTTTCACCCCCCTCAAAGGCAGTAGGGCACATGAGGACACTGCAGCGAGGGATGCCAGCTTGGGACCCGCCACCATCTCCCACGTGTTTTCCTGCTGGCAAACTCTTGGAGGAACTCCACGCGTGGCACCGGTGGGCAGACACTGTGGGGACAGGCTCTGGGCGGCTGACAGAGAGGATTTTGGCCAAGAGTTTGTTTTTCCTTCACCAGGCATAGGAAAAGGAGCAGGAAAGATGTTGCACGGTGCATAGGTTGTGCAGTAAATGAAATAAATTCACCCACGTTCAGGAGGGGATGCTGAGCAGGCTTGGTGTCCTCAGCTGCTGGAGCAGCAGATCTTCACACCACGCAGCAGGAGAACACGAGCACAGGGACAAGTGATCCTGAAATCAGCCTTCTGCTGACACCAGCCCACCCAGAAGCTCCCCAAAATCCAGGGGAAGTGCCCAGTCCCCCAGCCCCGTGCTGCTATAGGAGATCTTCAGGGTCTCCATGCCGGAGTGGATCCGCAGATCTCCCTGTGGCTGCTCCAGCCCAGCAGCTCCTCCGTGTCCACACGTTTCCAGCGGATTTTCAGTGACCTTCAAATGGCCAGCTCTGCTCGGCCAGCTCTCCTCTCTGAGGATTTGGTGCCTCTCCTGCTCCTGTCACGCAAACGGAGGGATGGTAAATCCTTGGCCAGCAGCAATTCGCATCCAGGCAGCGGGGACTGGAGATAATGAAGGTTTTTGAAATCCAATAGTCCCTAAACACTTTAAGGTGCTGCCTTTGCCTTTCTGTCCTCATGCTCCGAGGACAGATCATTCCTTACAATCTGTGTTCCCGTACCCTCTTGCCTGAACTCCGGAGAAGGATTTCATTTAGGTCTGGCGCAGAGTATGGCCATTTGTCATGAAATTATTTTTGTTCATTTATCTCCGTTCTGCCTTTTCAAGTCCTTTTCTTGCGTGCTACTTCGGCCAAATTCCCAATTCCCTGAATTTATTATCACTATAAAATGGTTGCCTGCTCCACAGCATGACCTAGACGTGCACCCCACCGCGATGCTTTAGAGGCCTTCGTCTGTTCCTATGGCAACTGGAAAAAAGAGGCGAGCACCGCAGCCAGCTCGGGGACGGATCCTGCGCGGATGCTGACACCCCTCGCCGGCTGGGAGGAGCCCAGAAGGAGCCGGGGGCCATGCAGTGATGGGATGGATGGGGCAGAGACACATCTGCCTGCTGTTTGCTGATGCCCAGACACACAGCACCTGGCTTTCCTGGTGCTGCTCTCCACTTTGGGCTTGGACTGAGCCAACAGAGCCCCACGGGCGGTGGGACATGGCCAAAACCAGGGGTACACAAACACCCGCTCCCTCCAACCCAGCCAGCTTTGTAACAAAGAGCTGCTTTTGCAAAACCAACCGTCTCTACACCTGTTGATAGACATTAGCACCGTTACTTTCATTTACTGATGTTATTCTCTTTTAATTCTTTATTAATCAATTCCCACGTCAGCCACTCGATCAGCCTGCGCGGGATCGAAGCAGAGCTGACAGGCCCGTAATTATCCAGGTCACCTCGTTTATCCCTCTTAAATGTTGGCAGAGGCCTCACCTGGGAAATCAGCAGAGCGGATTCAGCTTTTGCTTGTGACACCAGCAGAGTTTTGTTTTCCCACCCGTGATGGGTCCATCCCAGGCCCCTTCTGGCCTCTTCCTCTATGTTGAGCAATGAGAAACAAACCTCAGGGGATCGGCGGTGCTGAAACCAGGCTCTGTCTCCGTGCCAGGCCCTGATGGGGGCTGCAAGGAGGAAGCATTGGTGCAGCTCCTGGAAGTGCAAAGCCAAAACAGAGCAGACCCTAGGATGTGGATTTAACCTCCTTTGGGTCATCCCAGCCATCACCATGTGTACAGCCACAGATATCTCCTGTAGCATCCCTGGCTTTCCTTAAAGCTGGGACATCAGCATGGACATGTCCTTTAACCCCTCCGTGACACCAAACCAGCTCCTCTGCTGCTTGCAGAGCAAGAGCTGGGCTCCAGCTGTTGGAAAAAAAAAAAAAAAAAAAAGCCAGGAGAAAAACCAATGCTCAAAACTGCCAGGCTGCTCTCAACACTGGCCAAGGAACATGAAAAAGTGAAGGGGAAGGTATAGAGAGCCCTGCTGCAGAGCGGCACCTTGGCTTCATGGCACGGGGGCAGCACATTTACACACCCCTGTTGCCTTTGATTTAGCACTTTTTTCTTCTTTTAATTTTCAGATGACAAAGGACACAGCCTGCTCAGGCAGCACCTCGAGCCACGGGCTCCTGCTGCCCACGGTACAAAGCACTCGAGACGGATGGAAGCAGCATCTCCTCCGTACGCAGCCAAGTGGTCGTGACATGCTGGCAGGAGAGCCAGGCACAGAAGCCTTCACTCGCAGCCATCTGGCAGCCGCAGAGCAGGCAGCCAGGGCTGGAGGTGAAGGAGAAAATAGCTTTTCTGTTTACCCACCCATAGGAAGGAGGAGGAGGAGGTTAAACGGCGACCAAGAGCCAGTTTGAAGGCTGGCAGGGAGCATGGAGCAGCTTTCGCCACCTCTGCCCACTGCTGCAAGAACCTCTCCCGGACAGCAGTTGGAAATGTGGGATTTTGGGTGCTGGGATGCATCAGGATCCAGAGCAGACATCACCAGCCTGGGTGTGACATTGATCAAAATCCCTCTGGGAAGCGGCTTTATTCTGAAGGATCTGTGCAGGATTTTTTTTTTTTTTTGTACAAGCAGAGGTGCAGCAGGGCGGCTACCAGGGGATGAAGGCAGCCAGGAAGGAGCTCATCCACTGGTACAGCCAAGCAGCACCACTCCAACACCTATATCAACACAGCATTAGCGTTTCCCACCCTGACCTCCAAACACAAAGACCACAGCCACCTGTGCCCAGGCTCCCTGGTTTCTCATCTTGCTCCTCTCGAGCTGCTCTGCTCCTTTCTGTGCTGAAGGTGGGCTCCTCTTCCCACTCATCACCTGCTGCCAGCTGAGCCCATTGTTGGGCAGGTAGGACACATCCCTCCGGCCACAATGCAAGGGGTGCCTGAGGGCAGCACAAACACCGTGATTTAGAGAACCCTGCACAGCTGGGCAGCAGGGATGAGTGTGCAGGACCTTCCCCAGGCTGTGAGCGGCACCAGCAGCAGCTTTGTCTCTTTGAGGAGCTGAACCCTCACGCTGCAATTTGGAGAAACGCCGCGAGGATGAACGCCGAGCGCTCTCTGCACCCAGCCCTCAGCAATTCCACACATCCTCGTCTTGTGATAAACCCCAGCACATTACAAGAGGGAGCCCACTGCTTTCTGAAAGTCTTTTAAAGGGCTTTGTTCAATACACATGCATAGCTGTTAAAAAAAAGCCCTGCATCGATTCTCCTGGCACATCTCCACCATCCCTCCCCTCACCTCCCAAACCCGCCATTCTGCATCGCCCTTTGTACGGCAGCATTTCACATAACACGCTCACTGTGATGAAGTCATGCAGCTGAACTCAAAGAAATGCCTTCTGAGCACACCTAAGCTGCTTTTTAACCAGGAAGGAGACACAAAGAGCACACACTACTCACGGGGATATTATGGCTTGCGAGCGCTGCTTGCGCGCAGCCCCACAAACTTCGCCAGGATTCAATAGTGCCGAGGATTTAATAACTGTGGGGATGGAGCTGTGAAAAATAAGTGGGCTTTGTTTGGTAGCTTCCTGCCACTTGTGGAAAACAAAGCAGTTTCGAACACTGTGGCTTTAAAGCTGGTTATTTTTAATACACAGATTGAAGGAGGCTTCCAGCTGACACGCGGGCCCACGGGATGAGCTTGTTTGCAAAGCGCTGGTGAGCACCTGGAGACTCCAGAAACATTCGTCCCTGCTTCTCTGCTGTGAAAGCACCTGTGCAGGACAAACCAAAGGAGAATTTGGCCTGAGGGGTCCATGCAGCTCACCAGCAGGGCAGCAGCGAGGAGAAGCCAGGAGGTGACGTCCCCTGCTGGGATCAGCGGACCCCTAGCATCACCATGTGCCCCAGGGGAGAAATGGAGCAGGGGCACAACCTCTGGCCCATGCCAAGCAGGTTGCAAAGCAAAAACTGCTCACCTTTGGTACAAAAGCCCCACAGCTCACTCGCTGCATGGGGAGGAAGCCTTGCTCTTATTTACAGCAGCAGCCCGGGACCCGAGGTCTGAACTGAAAGCATTTGCTCTCTTTTCGAGAAGCTATTTAGTCCTCTGCAGGGGAACGCACAGCATCTTCATAAATTTCTGCAATGTCCAGAGGGCAGCAAGATCAGAGAGAATGGCCTGACCAAGAATCCATCAATCTTTTCAAGAAAGAATCAATTTTTATGTGCTTGTAGCTGTGGGGATTATTGTTGACCTTGTGAAATCATAAATAGAAGGCAGCGCTGGCAAAGTCCCTGCTTTCATCCGGCTTGTTTCTCTCCTCCTTCACCTCCCTGTTTGAAGGAGGTAACGGCTCCCTTCATGTGCAGCCTGGAGCAACCTCCCCTGGTCGCATCCCCATGGGATTTTTTTTGGCAGAGGGGCACAAGCCCTCGCTGCTTGCAGGCTCAGTCTCCTGCCTGGGGAGCACAACCAGCATTCTGCTCCCCGGCAGGGCACAGCGGTGATGCAGCCAGCAAGATGCACCCAACATCTTTCCTGTGCTCATTTAACCCATTCCCACAGCTGTGCCTTTTTCTCCACCGTACACCCACAGGCTTAGTGCTCCCAGGTCAAGTTGTGTTGTTCAGTTAGAGGGTTGAGTACAGCGCGCATCTCTAATGATGGAGCTCGTTGTTTAAGTCACCGCACTCTCAAAGACATCTGCAACGCCCAGTTCTGCTCCAGGCATGCCCAATGCCCCTCACAGGGGCACTCAGTGTGTGTAAATATTTCTGCAGAAGGAGCACAAGCCCCAGAGAAGCCATTTGGAAACAGGATCAGCAACCCATGCCATTCATCCTTGGCACCCATCGGGCTTCCAGGGTCCTTCCCTGCGCTCCCACCTCCCAGGGCATCCTGTAGGAAGAGCTCCGGGTCTATCTACAGCAGCCCAGGTTGGCACTACAGCACGTTACACCAGAGTGCTGGAGTAAAACAGCAACAAGAAAATGCTCCTTCTCCTGGGTTTTAACGGCCGCTTGCCACCCACGCCAAGGCAGCCGCGTGGGATGTGCTGAGAGCTGGCCCAGCCTTGGACAGGTGCCTGGCACCTCCTGGGTGACACTAGGCAGACAGGCAGGTTGCAAAGCTTTGAGGAGGCTGTGGAAGGAGAACACAAAGGGAAAAGGTTTCCTTCTGCTGGCTTTGTGGAGCATCCTTACCTGCTTGCTTCACACGGGCTGTCCCTCGGAGCAGAGCCCTGCTTGTCAGCGCCACGACAGGCAGCGCAGGGCCCCTGCCTCTTACAAACCCGTTTTGCCTTGCCATAAATCACCCACCTAAGGAAGCGGCAAGCATTTTCCCACGTCATGCTTCAGTGGCAAAAAATAAACAAGTCAGCATCCACGTGAAATTGTTGAGATGGGGACCGTGAGCAGCAGCAGCGTGGCCAGGAGCACACAGGCTGCTGCAGAGAGCTGCAGCATGGAGCAGATTTCCTGAGCCAGGATTCATACGAGGCAGGTCCCAGGCTGCCAGACACCTGCACTTTTACTCTGCACATCGCAAAATAAACCTCACGTGCACTGCGGGGTCACCTGAGCCTCCTTTCCCCAGCATCTTCAAGGAAAAGGAGAATATTCCCTACCTGCCTGCATAGGGCTGGAGATGCTGCTCTGGGACTGCTCTGCCTGCTGCACAGGCTCTGGGCAAGCTGTGGGTTTGGGGAGGCAGCCCCCATGCCAAGGGCATCACCTGTCACCCCCTCACTCTCTCCTGGGTTCTGTGGGGCCAGAAGCTGAGTGCTACCAGGCTCCCCTTGAGCAGGCTCACAAGTGCGCTGACATTGCTGCACCATGCTGGGTCCTACCCTGAGAGCCACAGAGGAGGAGGCTCAAGAAGGTCCCAGAAAAAAAGATTTCATGGCATTCACCCTCAGCACAGAGCTGTTGGCATCCCCCTGAGGTTCCCTGCACGGCTCTGTGTGCCCAGCAGGTTGCAGAAGCAGGGTGAGATCAAACGCCCCCAGGGGAGCGGCTGCTGGGCAGATTTGGCTGTGCTCAGCCCCCTCTGACCCCACTCTCCCCTCGCTCCCTGCCTGCCATATAACACATGGATCACTAGGAACCAAAGCAGGGCTCAGGGCAGGATCTAAAGAAAGTGAGAGCAAGGCCTGAGCCCCGTGCAGGAAGGGGCTGGGCGCTGCCCCCCAGCAACATCCTTGCTGTCCCTCCACGGAGAGCAAAGCCAACGCCGTGCCCCAGCAGAACACAGGGAAATGAATAAACCATGTGCCAGGCAGGCAGCACGAGCAGCGGTTTAATCAGGTCAAATGAAATTTAAGATAAGATAAATATGAATCAAGCTTTTTTTTTTTTTTTTTTAATATCCTATTAACAGATTGTGAATGGCTCAGCTCCAGAATACGAGCAAGAAAAGAAGCGGAGGGCTCTGCAAGCACAAGGAGACACATCTCACCCTGCTCCCCTCTGCTCGGCACAGCCCAGCTCTTAATGCAGGTCCTGTGGGGATGTGCACGTCTGAGCCCTCACATCCCTGCTCACCTGCCCCATTACCAAGTTCTGGGGCTTTTGGACTTGCTCACAGAGCTTCCCCCACCTCAAGCAGCCACAAGGACTCAGCAGCATTAATTCACCATCATTAACAACTGGAAGTTCTCAGAAAGTGGGGACAAACAGAGCAAGCTGAGCTGGGCTGACACAGGACCACCAACAGACCCTCAGGATCACAGCACCAGGAAGACAGGACCACACCACTGCTCTCGCTGGATGCGCAGCCCCCAGCACCCAGCCCACTAATTAAATACAGAAGGGAACAGCAGCAACCCCCATCAAACTCTCCCCATTTCCTCCAGCTCAGGGATTCGTGCCACAGCAGCACAGATGCTTTGCTGGGAGGCTTCGACAGACCCTGCAGGAATGGGGCAAGGCACGGGATTCGTAAACCTAAAAGATTTTGCAGACCCGTCTTCTACTCAAACTACCTGCCCTTTGAAAGCTGGAGTGCCTCGTAAAATCTGGGTCACTGCTGAGAGATTATTTTGGAACAGTGGAAAATTGTTTTGACAACTCCAAACCACCCCACTGTGGCAGGTTTTTTGTTTTGTTTTGGAATAAAGTGCTTTGGAATGACTTCTTGTCTTTATGATCTAAAGAAGATAAATCCAAGGTAAGACCCAAACGAGATGCCCCCAGTGGTTCGTGGCAGAGCTCCGTGCACTCGCCCCCGTGCAGCCGGTAAGGTCTCACCCAGGCCAGCACTGTCAGAACTGATTAACTGTGTCCCTTAACTCATCCCTTGTCTCACAATGCTCCTAATTTAAGCCAAAAAGAGAGATATTTCCAGCCCAGCAGACAGAATCCCGAGGAGAATCTTTCCCATCCAGGGAACTGCTGATGCCCTGCGTAAAAAATGGGAATGAGAAAATATTCGTGTTGCAGTGGAGCACGAAGGGGGTGGACCAGAACTGCTGCCCCACAAGTGGGGACCCACCTGGGGACGTGGATCTGGGTGGCAGCAGTGACCTGTTAGTCCTGGTGTCCCCAGGACTCAGCACCATCTCCTCCCTCTCCCCACCGCTCCTCTTTCAGGAGACATTCACCGAGCTCCATTGCCGCGATTTCTCCAAAGCGCAGCCCAAACAGCACAAGGCAAGGCTGTGATGGGTGCCTGGGGGTTACAATCCCACCCCACAGCCAGGGGATGGCCCAAAGCCCCTCTGGGGACCACAACAGCCCTGCTTGCACCAGGAGCACCGCAGTCCCATGGGTGCTCCGTGGGCACCCACACCCTGTGGGACCCTCCCCGCACAGCTCCTCAGGCTCTGCGGAGCAGGGTGACAGCAGACGGAGCCAGTGATAATTTCATTTCCCTTGCAGATGAGGCTCCACTCCCTCCCTGAGCACCTCATCAGCACAGCACCGGTCCCTGCAGGGCTCAGCACCAGCCCCCCAGCACATCCCCCTCGCCCAGCGAGCCCCCGGAGCAGACATTCCCATCCTGCAGGGAGCCCTGGCCAGCATTATTTTCTTTCCACCTCATTGCAGGCAATCGAGCTGACAGGTTTGCTTATTAATGAAGTTATTAAGATTAACTATTAATAACAACAACAACTTGCTTTTCCAGCAAACATGGTTCCCTGAGACCCCACAGACGCCAGTCGCTGCAGGCTGGCTCCATAGGGACACCCAGCTGCACTGCTCAGGAGGGGATGCTTTATGGGGCTGCCGTCCACCTGAGAAAGGGGCTTTGTGGGGCCAGGCAGAGGGATGAGGTGCGAGATGTCCCTGCCCTTACCTGGGTGACCTATTGGAGCAGCAGCCAGCCCAAATCCCCGCTTTTTGGCAGAACACCAACCATTTTGCTGCCTTTGAACAGCCCTGAAAGCACTCCTGACCTTAACAGCCTCACTCCCCAGCACAGCTGCTTTTGAACCACACCGTGCCACAGCAAAGCCAGACCAAATTAAAAGCAATTAAAGGCATAAGACCAATTAAAAACTAGGCCAAAGCTTCCCCAGGGATTTCGGTTATGGTTCCCCAAAGCCCATAAAGCAAAGCCATGGGGTTAGCAGGTTCCCCTGCAGACCGGGGCACAGCCACCCCCCAGGTGCTGTGCCTCAGTTTCCCCACTCACCTCCCACAGCACTGGCTTGGCTCGGGGTGGTCACTGGCTCCCCAGAGGGTGCTCAGCCCCTGCAGCACCCTGGTGCCTGCACCTCCTCGGCTGGAAATCCTGCAGCGAGCAGAGCGAGAGCCATTAGCAAAGGTGCTGCCGGGAATATTTCCCCCATCCCTTTAATGGGGCTGTTTGCACAGAGAGGTGACCGATGGGCTGCAGGTCAGGGGACAGGCACAGGGCCGGGGTTTTGCACTCACTTCTCTTCCTCTCTACCCCTTTTTACAAGAAACCAGGAGTAAAAGCGAGCCCGCACCCCGTCCTGAGGGCAGCACATGGACCAGCACCCCTGCACGAGGGCTTTAAGGACAGCATGAGAGTCGGGAGAAAACATGATTCTGACTGCACCTACAAGCCCCAAAATGCAGCACAGTTTCCCTGAGTACACCCTAAGGAACACCAACACATTACTGTCCCAGCCTGGATCCCCTGTGTCCCTGCCTGGTCCCCACGAAGAGAGTGATGCTGGCCCCGCCAGGGAAAAGCAGGATCCAGCCCCGCTTTCATTAATTTCTGTTGAATAATTAAACCCTGGGAAGTTAATACTTCCTACTTAAAAACTCAAACTGCAGTGTTTGTAATTACCATTTTATTGAAGCATTAAAAATTAAAGGGCATCCCGAGGTTGCTGTTAGTGCGAGAGCCGCGCTCAGCCCCGGGGAGGAGGGAAGGGAACGCTTTTGCTCGTGCCAGAGCCTGGCTGTGGATGGCATCGCTGCTCCATGGGGCAGGTTTTGGGGACCAGCAGGCACAGGAGAACCAGCCCCCCAAAAGCTGGGGTCCCAGCTACAAGCCCAGCTCAGCTTGGGGCTGGTCCTGAGCTGTGTCTGGGATCCAAAAGGGTCCAGACCCCAGGATGAGGGACCCCAAACCACCACTTGTATCCCTGTAGGACCAACTCACCGAGCCAGCCGTGGTGACCCCACACCATCCCTCCACTCGCAGCCAGGCTTTGGGGCTCCCCCATGACTTCCCCTATCAGCCCTTTATAGGCTCCAGCTGCTCCCACCCACCCGCACCGTGCCTGGGCTCGGCCACCCCATGCTGGGAGCTCTGGGAACAGGCAACGAGGGCAGAAAGGAGCTTTTAGGGTCACAGCTATGAAGAATCCTCCTCACCTCCCTCCTAGAAGCTGTGCGCTCCTATCCTTGCCCCATTAATTTATCCCATAACAGAGACATTCAGGCTCAGGATTTGGAGCCAGAACATCCCCAGCCCTGCAGAGGTGGCAGTGGGAGGACAGCCCGATGGGTATGTCCCATCCCCGCTGTTCCCTGTCCCCAGGGAAGCTCCTGCAGACAACCAGCAGCAGGAGATGTTGGCACGGCAGCGGGCAGAGCCCTGTGTGCCCACCTGGGAGCGCACTGAGGCATCCTGGGGTGTCCCCAGGGTGTCCCGCCGAGGACACCTCCCCTTGCAAAGGAGAGGATTTGACCTCCCTTGTTTTCCCCGAGCCCTTTGGTGACTATTTTGGGAAGCCAAACAACCACGGAACCCAAACAGGAGGTGCTTTATTGGCTCAGGGTGGGGAGGAAGAGCTGTTCAGTGCGATCCACATCGCGGCACCGCTGCCAAACCAAGGGCACCCCCGGCCCCTCCTGCCGGCCCCGCTGGCCCCTGCCTGGCCCTGCTCTTCCCTCCCTGTCTCCGTGTAATTTCTCCCCAGAGGCAGCTGCATTTCCACCCTCGGCCACTTCAAGGCTCGCATTTCTACACAATTTGCAGTCCTGAGCATCAGCAAGCTGCGCGGCCCAGGAGGATCCATCAGACCTTTCCCCCACCAGCCCACGCTGCTCCGGTTTGGGGTGCTCAGCCACCAGTTTGGGGTCTGCCTTACTCCAGTTTGCACCCCCCAGCCTCAATTATCCCATTTTGGGGGATGCAGTGGGGGCTCAGCCCTGCTCTGCAGCACCCAAATCCCATCCCATGCCCCACGGACCAGCACCATCCCCACCGTACAGGTCCAGCCCCAGCAGGATGGTCCCTAAGTCCCCAACTCGTTTCCATGGCAGCTCAACTGGCTCTTCTGTTTCCATGGCAATGAGGTTTTTCCCTCCCCATCATGATGCTGGGGAGTTCCCATGGCAGCTCCCCTTAGTTTGGGACCCCCCCAGTTCCCTCAGCAGCTCTGCCCAGTGAGCAAACCAGTACAACCAGTGCCTTCCCTCCACGGGGATGATGCAAGACCCAAGCCTGCTGCCAGCACGGGGGACGCTCTCCTAACTCACAGGGACACAACATCAATTTTTCACCCTTCTGCCACCCCCTCACACCCATCCCTGGTGGTTTCCTGCTGCTGGCGGCTGGAGCTGTGGCTGCGGATGCCTGGCAGGTACTTGGCTCTCCCTCAGACTGGAAGGAGCTGCCTCTTAAAGCATCCCTCCGGCTGCAGGAGGAGGCAAGCTTCGTAAAAGTGATGCATGGCAGATGCAGATTAATTTTATTTCACAGTCCTGTGGAGGATTTTGAGCTAGTCACCGAGAGGGGACTAAAAATACCACCGGGGTCCTTGAGTTTTTATTTGCCTGTTCAGCGGCGCTTATAATGGCGTTTTCCTAAACACCGGCCGAAATCACATCTAGGATTGCAGAGAGAGACCCAGTGGGATGGCAGGAGCCAGGGTGGAGCAGCACCAAGCACTGGCTGCGTTTGGGATGGCTAGAGGATGAAAAACGGTGTCACACCATACACACTTTCATTTCACATCACCCACAGATCCACGGCACAAACCTCTGCAGCTTTGGGTAAAGCTGAGCCGCGGAGTAAGGAACATCAGCCTGGATTTGTCAGGCTGCTAAACGGTGGTGGTAACAATTCATGGGGCTGCTGCAGCAAGTTTGGGGTTTTTGGGGTATTTATACATCCTGGGCACAGGCACACAACACATCCTGTAGAGTCAGCCCTTGGGGGAAATGTTCGCAGCATCTCCTGAAGGCAAATCGTGTGCTCTTCCCCAGGGCACCAGCAGCATCTTTGGCTTTTTGGGTGTTCCCTCCCCTGTTTCACCCATGGCACTTTTGGAGCCAGGTCTGGGCTTGGTCCTGAGCTGTCTCTGGGGTCTGGAGAGGCCAAGACCCCAACAGCAGGGAACGTCAGAGAAGGAGAGGAGATGTACTCCTCAGTCCCACTGAGACAAAGCCATCCCTGGAGGATGCTGCTTAATTAACACGTTCAGAAAGAGCGTGTCAGAAAAATGTCACAAAAAGAGCCGACGGTGCAGCCCTGGGGTGCCATCCGCTGCCTACCACAACCCTGGGAACAGCACCTCGAGGGGACCAGGCCTCGGAGGGCCCCTTTTGGGATCCCCGCTCCCCTGGGGCTGTGCCCGGTGCTGCCCGTGCTCGGCGGCTGCGTAACTCCACGTCCCCGGCTTTCCTGGTGACGCTAACGGAGATAGTGCGGCTCTTGCTCGGGGTGGAAAGATGATTAACCACTGTAATCCCAATTACAGCTTTTAATTGGGATTAATCTGTGGAGTCAATTAAGTGTGGAAATGCGTTGCCTCCCACATTTCTTTTATGAACGGTTTGCTCTCCAGCCTGGTCCAGAGCCACAGCTGGGGGGGAAGAGGGTTCACCTCTCCTGCCTAAGGACAAAAAACTGCCAAGAGCAGGACCACCAGCGGGGACATCCAGCAGGGCTCCTCATTTAGCCTTCAGCAGCTGCTTTTTTTTTGCTTTTTTTTTTTTTCCTCCTGTAATTGGATGGGGCCAGGTTTGCAGAAATAAAACCAAGGTGGCAGATCAGGCAGCTGCTCCCACCGCCCCGCACCCAGTACGTCAGCCAACAACACTGCTGGCAGTCCCTAATATTTTTCTCCTCACTCTCATGAAAATTAATTAATTCAATTAATTGATTAAATAAACAAACCCCCCACGCTCGATGACACCGAGCCAGCTGCGCGCCGTGGCAAGCTGCAGGAACATCACCCGTTCCCGAGCTGACTTGCCAAGAGATGCCTTGGAGAGGGCTTGAGAACATGAAATTGGGGGAATTTAGGAACAAATCAGGCCTGGGGAGTGAGGGGCTGCAGTGCAAAGCTCAGCAGAAAAAAACAACAAATAGTTGTATTTTCATGCAAGTTGCGAAGCCTTCACTCATTTCTCAGAGATGCCATCGGATGCTTTGAATCCTCGGATGAAAGGAACCAAATCAGGGCAGATTGTTATTTCCTGTCTTTGGGCTTGTATTTATAGAAAGGCTGATAGGTCTGGTGGCTCTCCTTAAACAAGCACAAGCTAAAAATAAGCCGCGGTTTCATTCTGGCCTCCACCAGGAGCTGGACATGAGACGTGAGAGGCGCTGGCGCGGTGGCTGTGGGGTCCCCGGGGGATGGAGAGGAAGAGGCTGGCGGCAGCTCTGTGGGGAGACGGGGTTCAGATCCTGGCTGCTTTCCTCCACCGTCATCAGGACAGGGGCAGAATGCTCCAAGCCCCTTTTCTCCTGGCTTTCCAAAGCCAGCACTCAGCAGTGGGGCAGCATCAACACATTTTGTCCACCCTTGTAGGCAGCATTGGCACCTGCACTGCGTGGCCATGACTTGGGATCACACCCCACTAAAACACCTAACCCTCCCCAAATCCTCCTCCAGCTCTCCCCATCCTCCCAAACTTTATTTTTACCTCCTTTTCAGAAAATCTGGGTGCTGGACTGCAGCAGTGCTCAGGCTGGGGATGCTCCAGCCCCCCCGCAGGTGCTGGTGGCAGAAGCTGCAGCCTCAGCACTTCTGCTCCGCGCTGTCAACGGGTCCTTGGTATTTCTTTGCCTGCCTGGGGAACGGTATTGAACAGTCCCTATCTCTCCTGAGAAAGTATTGAGCTGGAGTTTTAATGGCTTTCCATTAACTAGCCACAATAGGTGTCACTGGGAATTATTGCTTGATCTGATAAGAAAGGGAACACTCAGTCCTGTGGCTTCAAAAGGGGTTTTCACCCCCTCCACAAATTCTTTCTTCCAGAGGAAGAAAAAAAAAAAAAAAAAAAGAGAGAGAGAAAAATGAAGGGGAAAAAAAAAAAGGCAAAAGATTTCACTGCTCTTTTCACTCGGAGGCTGCGGACAGATTTTCGATTTGTTAACTTTCTTTATGGCTCTGCATTTGGCAAAAGGAACAAGAGATGAGGGAAAGAGGCAGGAGATTAAATACACAAGTTTATTTTGGGAAGGCCTTCTAAAGGAGGGAGGGGAAAAAAAACGTAAAAAGCAAAAGCAAAAAAAGAATTAAAAAAGAAAAAAAGGCATGACATCGGGGAGACAGCACTCAATTAAAGCAAGACCTTGAGGCACACGAGCCAGCGGTCCGGCCCGCGGGTCCATCAGCCGTCCGTGTCAGGCAGCGTGCTGTGGTTAACGGAGCCGTGTGGCAGCTAGATCCATCACCTGGGGAAATAAACAGCGCTGCTTACATCTTCAGCAGCTCCTTGATCTAGCGATAAACCCGTAAGGGGAAATAAATGGGCTTCTCTTCCCCGGCCTGTCCACCCCGGGATGCAATTTGCCATTTTACCCAGGCTGCTGATAAGCAGGGGATTGGGAGGGAAAAGCCGCTTAACGATTTCCTAATAAAGCCCCAGATAAGAGCGGAGCAGCCCTATTACCTCCGTCCCCGGGTGATTTACAGCCCAGACAGCTGCTCCGTGCGGCCTACATCGGCAGGACATGGGGCTGGTGGGGAGAAGCACCGGGCCTGCAGCCCTGTGGGACGCTGCTTGGGGACACCAGGACAGGCACCGCCAGCCTCGTCCCCCCAAATTATCCCTGTGGCCACGGAGGTGAAACCCAAAGCTCTCATTGAACCCCAGCAGCTTCGTTGTATAGGGCCAGGCACCTGCAGCTGGGTGGGGAACTGGGTCCCCCTGTCAGGCTCAGATCCCACATGTGCCTGCCCCAGGTTTTAGCCAAACAGCCCTGTCCACCAGCAGCTGGGTGAGCAGCTCTCAGCTCCTCACATGATTTTTAATTGTTTGATTTTATTCATGGTTTCGACAGTTTCTCTTCCCCTCTCTCCCCCCCCCCCCACCTGTCCCTCCCGCTGGGGATTTATTCTTTGTAATTAGCTGCGGTAATTAGAATCCCTTTCATTCACCAGCGCTTCAGCTCCCCTTTAGGTCTCTTCCATGTTCCTGCTTGATAAAACATGAAGCCAACACCTGGGTCAGGCTCAGGTCTCCCACCCAGACAGAAATGTGTCCTGGATGGGAGAGTGGGGTGAGCGCTGTAGGGCCGTGGGGTGCTGCGGTGACATCTCGGGCACAGCCGGGACCAGAAACCCCAGTGTGCAAAGAAACAACAGCACTCTGGGGTGATGCAGCCCCTTTTTCCAGTCAGTTCCCCTGCAAAAAGAGGCTTTACCCCGGGCAGCATCCACCCCCAGGGTGGCACCAGGGACGGGTGACAGCCGGTGGGGCTGATGGATAGCAGCAGAGCATCGCCGAGACCATCACCCCGGTGTCGATGCTGGCCCCAGATCCCCGCAGGCCCCTGACAGGTCGTTATTTACCGTGACAGCGGCTGAGGTGAGCGAGCCGCCTTTTATTTCAGCTCGGAGAAAACGGTCCTGACAGCGGGTAATTGGGGCTGTGCAGCACCAGGCAGGCGCCCAGCTGCCAAGAGGTGAGGGCTGCTTTAAAAGCAGCTGAGCAGAAAGCACAGCGAGGGCTGCCCTGGGAGCTGCCGTGCAACGAGAGTTGTCCCGAGCCAAGTTTGGGATCCGGAGCTCTAAATCTCCCTTGGATCCCTATAAATCAGGTTTTATTTGGTCCTTACAGCGCTGGGAGCTGGATCACCATCACCGCCTGCTTGCCAAGCAGCAGCCTGGGCGATAGCTTGGGAGCCTTTGCAAGGTGCTGCCTTGAGCCCTGGCCGAGAGGTGCCACGGAAAGGCACAGAGGATTGCTGCTCAGCTCTGCGGGGAGAGGCTCTCTCCGCTTTTATTTATACACACGCTTGCCGCAAGACACAAAAATTACTTAATCAATCCTTTCCCTTGTCGGCGTCGCCGGCTGGCTGGAGGCTGCCTGTGCAATTTCGCGCTGAAGCTGACAAATTGCTCCAGGATAACGGCGACGACTCCAGCTCTCACCTCGCCCTGGTCGACAAGCACCCCGTGGTGCCCCCTGCCCGGGCTGGAAGGGGGGTGGTGAGAGCAGTGTTGTGCCAAAATGGGGCTCGCACTCATCCTGCTTGCTCCAGCAGTGACCTCGAGCCAGGTGGGGACAATGCTCCCCGGTGTCACTGCAGGGGCTGTCACCACAGCACGGCTCTCTGCCTGGTACAGGAGTTATTCCACGTGGGGAAGGGTTGGGAGTGAGTTTTTCTGGGATGTCAGAGCCTCCCTCTCCAGCGTTTCTGTGCAGAAAGAGGGCTGAGCACCAACCCTGCACCTCCTTCTGGTGAGCAACCCTACAAAAACACAGCAGCTGGTTCATCCCCAGGCTCCACAGCCAGCGCTAAGGCAGCAAGAGGGCAGCCAGGAGAGGAACAGAAGCAGCACTGAGCTCCTCTCTGAAGTGAGGCTGATGACAAGCATGAAGAGAAGGTAAAGAAGCAAAGATGCTGCTTGGAAGATCTTTGCCCAGAGCTCACCTCCTCCTGCAGCTGCCCGGGGCTGCAGACACAGTGCTGCTCTTACACCTTCTCCCCCAGGTTCAGCCCGTGCCAATATTTCATCCCAGCTGCTGCAGCACCTCTTCCTTCCTGCCCCACTCAGTCAAAGAGCAAACGGGGCTCTGTGCCCCCACGGGCTGGGGCGCAGGAGTCCCTGGAGGGATGTGCAGTGCCATGCGCACCCTGGCAGGGTGGAGAGCGGCACCAGGGAGGGACCCCTGAGAGCAGCATCCTCTGCAGAGCCCCCCAAAGGGCTGCTCACCCCAGCCCCAGCCTGCCCCTAAATTCCTGGGGGGCACCATGGGCACAGCCCCCCCCTTGAACCCACCCAACGCAGCCCCCATCCTCAGGCTTCGTCCTCCCCAGCCAGGGCGGGCACCGGCAGCCCCCCCCAAGCAGACCAATAACTCCTTGCAGAAGGGCTGGGTGTTGTTTCCCCTTTAATTTACCACTTGTCAGGGAGGGAGTGGTTAAAAAATAAATAAATAAAACGACCTCGGATGCTTCAAGAGGCTGAAAACCCTGAAACTGCAGTCTGCTGGTGGCTCGTCCCCGTTGCCAGAAGAGAGGAAGGGTGTCCCCCACCTCCCCAAGCCCCCTTTTTCTGCCACCCCGCCCCAGCCCCAACACGGTCCGGGTGGGTCCGGATGCGGACGGGCGCTGCGCCTCGAGAAGAAAAGGAAACCAAACGTCGGGACACGGTCATTCACAGCCGGCTGGAGGACGAAACAACCCACGAGAGTCTGGCACCCCCGGCTCAGCGCGCGTCCCGCCGGGAGGGACCCGTCCTGCTGCCCGGCTGTTGCAGAAGCTTTGAGCCCAAGCCCCCGGCTGCAGCACGTGGCCGAGTCACACGCAGTCCCTGCACAGAGCCACTTGTCCTTCGCGGTAGTCGCGGCAGGGGCAGAGGCGCCGGTACTTGGAGTTGTGGCCGGCGCAGCTGAAGAGCAGCGGCTCCTTCTGGAGGTAGCACTCGTGGACGTTCTCGGCCACCGCCGGGTAGAGATGGTTCATCTCGTACTCCGTGCTGTCACAGGTGATGCTGAGCCTGGGAATGAAGGAAAAAAAAAAAGCACGGGTCGGCTTCGGTGCCCCCTCTCCGGGTGGGGAGGCTGCCCGGTGCTTCGCTATGGGGTCTTTAATTCTCTGTCCATCCTCCCCAGGGTGTACCCTGGGTGAGATTTGGGGTCTCTGCTGGTTGAAGGAACCACAAGCACTATGCTTGGCACCTTGATGTGGATGCCAGCTGCCAGCCCAAAACACCCCAAAACCGAACCATGCAACCCGAGGACTGCCCCAAACCTCATGCAGGCCATAGATGGAGGACTCAGGGAATCACAGGCAAAATCCCACTAAAACCCCTTACATCCCCCCTGGGCCAAGGGGGATTCCTGCACCCTGTGGGCACCGTCCCCTGGGAGTGCACCCAAGTCAGATGCACGCCCTGGTGTCCCCTGACAGCCCGAAGCAGGAAAATGAAGATGGGAACCCACAAAGGCCCCAAGGAGCAGCAGGATCCCAGCTTCATCCTTCTCCAGGCTCGTGTCTGCAGCAGGAGCTCCAGCACCAGCGCTGCCCCTGCTCTGTGCCCCTCCAGCCCCCTGAGCCCACCCGCAGCTCCCCCAGGGCTCCAGGCACTGGGGCACAGAGCGAAATGCACGCCCCAGCTCTAATTTGTCATATAAAACTGTCACCAGGCCCCAAATTGCCTGCCTGGCCGGCGTGACGGAAATGGTAATACTCGCATCTTAATTGTCCACGCAGCAGCATGGAGCCCGGTGACAGATTTATACTCTATTAAAACTTCACTGCTGTGTGTTCAAAAGGCAGTTTTATGGAGAAAGACGTAAAAAAAAAAAAAAAAAAAAGGACAGAAAGGGAGAGAGCACGCGGGAGACGGAGAGAAGCGGGGTGGGAGAGGGATGGTGGCACGCCTGGATGTGCCAGCGCTGCTTTGGGAAGGACAAAACCATTCAGCTTTTGGGGTTTTAGGGGGAGGACACGGGGACAACGGGGGTGCAGGACAAAGCAGCCAGCCCTGGGGAACGGGGGAGCATCTCCGGCAGCCCCCCAGGGTGTCACCGCACCGTGCCGAGGAGGAGGACAGGACTTACTGGAGGAAGACCTCCTTCTTGTTGAGGAACCTGAAGAAGGTGGGCTCGCAGACCAGCCCGTGCCGCCGGCACGTCTCGGTGCAGGCGTGCCGCGTCTCCGACACCCACACCTGCAGCGAGTCCACCGGTGGCCAGGCGTGGGGGTCCCGGCTGGCACTGGGGGACCACACCAGGTGGGTGGCGTTGGGGGACAGGGCCAGCATGCTCGGGGGGCTTTGCATAGCAGGGCTCTTGGCCCTGGGAGGGGGAGGAGGAGACGTCGTGGTGCAGAAATCCTAGGAGGGAAAGGCAACAGGTCAGTGCCCGAAGGGAAAGGGGGGGTGGTGAGGATGGGGGCACGGCAGGATGCTCGGGCTGCTGGCGGCTCCTTCCCCAGCCTCCCTCTGCCAGCCCCTGAGCATCTTTGCTTTGTGTCCCCCCCAGGAGCCTCCATGGGCCAGGGGTCCCTTCCCCAGCAGAACAGGGACGGTGCCCGACCTGGTGCTGAATGTAGGCGTGGATCCGCTCCAGCATCCCCTCGCAGGTGTACTCGTAAGGCAGGTAAGGGTCCACCTGTGCAGGGGAAGAGAAGAGCACTGCAGCAGGAGGGAAAGGCTCGCCCATCCCAGCCATCACCGGGCTGGAGAGCACAGGAACCGTGGGGAAATACAGAATAAATAATACTCCTGTCCCTCCATCTACCGCCAGAGCAGAAGGACATGGAAGAAAACCATCCAGTTCCTGAATTAATTCGTCTCCTTTTCCTAAAAATAGCAAGTACCACGCAAGGGCACTGCAGGAATCAGACCCGTACCAGGACTGGGACCTCAGCTTGGAAATCTTCGATCCAATTTGGAGGAAAACTAGGACTGCAAAAACCTAGCACTGCAAAACCTTGGCAAGCAGTAAAGTGTTTGAGAGAAAAAGGGTGAAGGATTAACTGGGGTTTGACCCATATATTGGTTAAAATGAGGTCACCTTGCTCTATTGTCTTTTTTTTTTTCTTGGTGTTGTTTGTAAAATAAAACTGCAAAATAAATTCGGTTTAATGCAATAAGTCACTTCCAAAGGAAAGCTTGAACACTTCCAGCCCAACAAAGTGTCCAGGAGCTCAACAGATTTGCTCCACCCCAGTTTCCCAACCATTTCCAGGGGCATTTCCCTGGCCCCTTGGAGATGCCGGTGGCCGGCGTGTTGGACACGGGGGACCACAGGACAGGTCCTCACCCTGGGATGGAGCAAACGCCTCCCACAGCCCCGTCCTGCTGTTTGTGCAGAGCCAGCAGCACTCCGGTGTATTTTTAGCGCGGGTTATGAAACGCTGCTGCTCTCCTCTTGCTTTTCCACATCGCACCTCCCTCCCCCAGAGCTGCCCTCGCATCCCGCTGTGGAAATCAGCTCCCCCCTCTGCATCCCAGCCCCCGCAACACCCCCAGACCCTGTGGGGTCACCTTATCCCTCCCTCCGTGGGGTTTGGTGCGGGAAGGGGCTGGTGCTGGAGCCCCCCCTTCTCCTGCGCATCTCTGCTGAGCTTCGTGCGAGGGATGGATTAGAAGCAAAAATACCCCAAAGATAGTTCAGCCGGAAAACACTGCTTCTCCTATTTCTGCGCATCCAAAATAGCCGTCTCCTTTGAAGTACCTGTCAAAGCCGGGCTCAAAAGGCTCAGCCTGCCAAGAAGATCCCTCCAAGCGTCTCCCCACCATAAATATCCCACCTGAGATCTCGGCAAGGCTGGAAATCACAGCTGCTCTGTCTCATTACAGGTGTGCAGCATAATCGGGGCTGACACCTTGGCAGGCACTGATCCTGCCTCTGAATTAGCAGTGAGTTAACCGGGGCCGAGTCCTTCACAGAGCACGGTGCTGCTGCATGAAGCCCGAGCAGGGCTGGGGGCTGCCTGGCACAGCTTTGGGGCTGCTTGGAGTGGATTTGGGGCTACCCAGCTACAAAGCATCACCAGCGCTGTGCTCACAGCAGTGATGCTGGGGAACTTTGCTCAGGATGCTGCCATGCAGCAGAAGCCTGTAAAACAGCCTCTTTCCCCCCAAAACACCATGCCTGCAGGGCACAATGTGACTGATGATGGGATGCGACCCCCCCACAGCGCACCCACCACCCCGGAGTTACCCCAAAAGCTCTCGCTGCCCCTGCCACTCCTCACCCACACTCGTTAAAATTCAGCTCCCGCCACCACAACTGCAGGAAAATGCCAATTTCGGGAAGATAATTGTTTAATTAAAACCTGACAGGCTTGGCCTCCCCTTGACAGCTGCGGTGTTAATGCTGCTCCCCGCGCCGGGAGCTCGGGCTCTGCCCTGGGGGATGCTCTGAGCTAGAGGCAGGCAGGGCTGGGGGGGGCTCACCCCATCACCCCAACCCCACAGCTCGAGGTTTGGGGGCCACAGGGGTCCCCCTGGGATGGGTTTTGCCACCCTTTCCTGCACACATCACTGGGGAACCCAGGGCCAAAGCAAGGCGCGAAGGCGCTTTGGGATTTTTACAGTCCTGCTCTGGAATCCCAGAGCTGCAGGGAGGAATAAGCCTCCTTGGGTCCAAAGGGAACAAAAGAGAAAAAAATAAATCCAAACGTCACCAGAGAAATAAGTAGAAAAGTAATGCAATTGTCTGCCAGCACGTAGCAGCAGGCTGGGAAGGCTTTAACCAGCTATTTTGGCGGTGATGTTTAATACGCCACTCTTTCAAGCATAGTCTGAAATGTATAATTTTCCATTATATTCCTGTATGTTTGACTTTAATATAATGAAGCCTTCTCCCTTCGCTACACCAGAATATTGGGTCTATTAAATTGCTTGTGCGGGGACTGTTTTTGACAAGGGAAGAAGCTGAAGGCCAAAAAAATGACCGTGCATGGAAACCTCTCCCCTCCTCGCTCCCAGCCCCTGGCTGGTGTCACTGCTCCGGGGGGCAATTTGTCTCATGTTTTTCCCTCTCCTGGGTGGTGGTTTGCTGTCTGGGTTATATGGGTTTGGCTGTTATATGGAGCTGCCATGCTCCAAATCCTCCTTACGGCCAGGTTGGGGTTGAGAGCAATCGGGGAGCACAAAGCGGCTCCACCGCGGGACGAGCTCCAAAGGGGCCACCCGCAGGGGGTGCTGCCGCTTGCAAAGAGGCATTGCAAACCCAAGCCGTGCTGAAACCTCTAGCAAGAGGGAAAAAAGTTTTTTTTCTTCCAGCAAACCTCAGCTGGCTCACGGAGAAGGACACCTGCTGCATCTCAACGCCGCTATGTGCAGGGCACACAGACCCAGAAGGCGAGCGCAGCCTCAGGATTGCTGCCACCTCCCCACTGGTGGCAGCAGCTCCCAAGCCCCTCGATGGGTCCCAGCACCCCTGGGTGCCAGCACCCCACATGAAGCCTCTTGTGGAGGCACATCAAAGGAGACACCTCGCAGCTTCCCCAGCTTCGCCTCTGGAAAATGTTTTACCGACACCTGCCTCAGAGCTTCAAAGCCAAAGGTGTGCGATGAGTGATTTTTCAGTGTCACGATGGAAAAAAAAAAGGAAAAAAAAAAAAGGAAAAAAAAAATCAGTTTTGGGTCGGATTTCAATTTCCAGTGTTTCCACCCATCAAGGAGAAAAATGTGTTGTTTCAGGTCAGGCAATCTGTTTTGCTTGGGGAGGCAAAGGGAAATGCATCATTTCGGATCCAAGCCTCCCTTTCAATGAGCGAGCCGGGCAGTTTCAGACAAAGCCATGCAGATGGGAAACCAAAACACGTCACCTCATTTCGGTAATGTTGAAATGAAATGTTTCCAGTGAAAATAAAATTATAAATTGATGGTCATTATTCTGAAAGACAAATTTGCCAAATATTCGGATGACACAATGTCCCGTTTTGCCTTGGGGAGAAAAGGAGCCAGGAAAACTGTTCCTCCTACCTGGCTGGGAGCAGCAGCACTGAACCGCCCGCTCCTGCCGCTAAGACATTTGTTTTCATTTCCTGCTGTAACAAACATTACTTTAAAGACAAGATACCAAGGGATTCCTGAAGCCAAAGCCCATAATGGGGCTTTTAAACCTGTGAGGGAGGTCAATTTTAGACTTAATTGCCTTGACAGCATCTCTAGTATTGCAGACCTTTCTATTTAACCAAAAAAAAAAAAAAAAAAAGGAAGAAAAAAAAAGCAGTTGCTCATCCTTGGTCCCTGCTCTGCTTCCAGAGGATTTATAGATCATGTAAAAAATCCCAAAACACAAACCAGCAGAGGTTTGTTGTAGGATTATCCCAGCACCCTTCTTGGTGGACAGGACCTCCTTGGTTTTGGGAGGCAGCCTGAGCTTCCCTCCCTGCTCCCCTTCAAGGTTTAATTTAATAGGACCATGAAGCCCCATTTCCAGTGTGGGTGTCGCACTGTAATGGGGAAGGCACAGAAAGCCCCATACAGTGCCCAGCCCCAGGTTCCCACACCACGGACCTGGCACCCCCCCGCTACCCATTCAGGTCCCACGTTTTTGGTGCTCCCCTGCCTCCCACCAGCTGTTCTGCAATGTAAGAAATGTTAATTAAGGGAGGGAGGAAGGATGTGTTGTGACTGCACCGCAACTGCATTTGCATGAACAGCTGACGGTGGGAACAGGGAGAAAACTGGTGATGGGAACTCATCAGCCTGAGGCAGAACTTCCCAAAATCCTCCCTTTTTTTTTCATTTTAAACCCTGGGCTTACCATTAAACTCCTAAATTACCCAGTCCATATTCAGTCCACATTTCAGCATGACACAGCTGCCCAGGGACCGGATCACCCCAAAAGCCAGCACTTCCCCCACACTTAATTCTAATTCTCCCCTTTTCATGCCCCTGATGGCAGGCAGCCCCAGACACCTCTGTTTTCTCTCTCCAACACCTCTCCCCTTCTCCTGCACACCCTGCAGCATCTCCCCGAGCAGATGGTGCCGGGTCGCTTGCTGCCACTGGCGCACGCCGACAGCTGGCCCGGCGGCACGGCAGCAGGGATGGAATCGTTTTTAATTTCATTTTAATCGAGATCCCACAACGCGTGCGCAAAAGGACAGAATGTTTTCCTAAGTCAGTTTTGTTCGTTCTTTGCAGACTCTTAGGGAAAGTGAGGGAGATGAAGAGCCACAACGGTCATGGGTGACAGAGCCGGGCAGTGACTGCGTTGGCTGGACGAGGTCCTCGGGTTGTCACAGGCACTGGTGCCTCTCGTGCAGGGACAGGCAGCGATGACAGGGACCTTTCCTGTGTTTTCAGCCCCAGTAAGACCAAGAGGCTGGGTTTATCGGATTTCTACAAGTATGTTTGTGTCTGCTTTGTGTTAAGCCAGGAGGAGCAAAGACGCACGTTTCTGCTGGTGACCTCGCCAACAAGCAGGTGACCAGCAAAGCCTGCGGTCACCCCCTGGTCAGCATCACCCCAGCACCCTCCAAAATCCCATCCCGTGAGCCCCAAAGCCCAGCCCCATCTCAGCAACACATTGCTATCACAAGGGGACAGTTCATCGTAACCAAAATAAATCGTGAGAGATCAGAGACCAGCACTTCTCACTCCAGGAAAACTGACTTTACAAACTCGGAGAGGCTCCAACCCCTGCACAGGAGGTAAATATTTGCAGCAGTGTGGTTCAGTGCCAGGTGCCACCACTGCCACGCATCTCCAGCCACCCCCTGGTCCCAAACCTCATCTCCCTCACCCCAGCACCGCCTTGCTCCATCTGACCCACACCAACACAAGCAGCACCCTGAGCTGCCCTGAAGAAACCATCGGTGACCACCCCTCAGCCCTTTCTCCGAGCCTCACCTGGGTCCTCATGATTGCTTTGATAGCAGCTTCGAACTCCTCGGAGTTATTGTAGTCGACAGTCCACACGTGGGGCTTCCCAATGAAGTCCTCGGCATATGGGTGCTGGGAGGACACCTACAAGGCAGCAACGGGAGCTGTTTTTTTTGCAGTCCCTGCCAGAAGCAGCGCTGCTGTCTGGCACCCGCAGCCACACCGGCGGAGAGGAGCAGACTGCCGCCGGCTCAGCCGTGTTTGGTTTTAAACCACTGCACATGGAGATGTGCTGGGAAGAGAGCAGCTCCTCCAAGCCCAGCTGCTCCCCAGCGTTAGGCCGATGCCCTAAAATTCCCGCTGGGTTGGGATGCCTCGTTCCCATCGGTGCCAAAAGTGCCCCAGCTGCTCCGAATGTCCCCATCCCCATAACTCGGGTAAAACCTAACCTTGACCTGAATCATTCAAGGGAGCCAGGGGGCAAAACAGACATCTCTCATTGCCAGGTCAAGAAACAGGTCGGAGACAAAATCTATCCCCACCGAAGGGGCAGAGAAGTTGTCACCAGGAGAAAGTGGTGCTGGCAGATGCTGCAGGAAGCCACTCATTGGTACCCCACCGCCACCCACCTCTCACCAGGCAATTTTGGGGGAACTTGCCTCTTTTATTTAAACCTCTGACACTGCCTTTCCAACCCCACATTGCTGTAAGGCAGCCAGAGCCTGAAATCTCCCCATGGGACAGGAAGAGAGAGGATGCTGAGCTGTTTTGGGGAGCACTGCAGAGCAGGAAAACCTGCCAGGAAGAGGAGGAGAGCCACACACACTCCTCAGTTTATTCCCCAGCTTGCTCTCCCTTCCCTTTGTTTCCCCAGCAGATTACCAAACCTCCTTCCCCTCCCCTTTGTGACCACCCTGGGGCATTTCACAGCCCCAGGCAGCCGGTGGGGACAGGCACGATTGGGGACAGAGTGGCCCAGCCACCAGGCACATGACAGCCACTGCCAGGCTGAGCGCGGGGAGCGAGCGCTGCATTATCCACTTCATTAATAATGAAAGAGGCAATTTTCTCAACCCTTTAACTTTTAAAGAGTTCCTGCTTCGCTCAGATTGAATTCCCAGTGACAGGCAAGCCCGGGAGGGATTTTGTCCCCCTGCAGCCGTGCTGAGGTCCCGGCATCCTTCTCGTTTTGCAGAACGAGGGGGGAGTTGCTGGGCTCAGCCTGCAGGGGAGCACCAGACCCTGTCCAGGAGAGGTGTGCGTGGATCTGCCCTGATCAGAAGGGAATTAACATGCGTTTTTGGGGTCTGCAAGCATCTCCCACACCACGCTCTCCTTTGCAACACCCAGCAGGGCCCCTTCCATCCAAACACTCTGGATACTTCTGCACCTGAGGGTTTGGAGAAAACCTCTCCAAAAAATCCCAGTTTAACACCTTTTTTCCCCACACACACACACTTGCCTCTCTCGACGTCGGCTTCCCGCGGAAGAACTCGTGGTTGAGGGAGCTGTGCGGGGGGTTGAAGCGTGCCTGCAGGAACACGCAGCCGTTGGCGATCGCCTCCAGCGGGGCAGGGCCCTCGTAGGGGAACCCAAAGCCAATAAAGAGCTGCAAGAAGCAAACCCAGGTGATGTGAGTTAATGCTGCCTTGGTCTCTGGCACGCCAGCCCTGTGGAAAGGCTCCTGAATAACCCACCAGCATCTTGTGCTGCTACCGAGCCGCTATGGCAGCTCTACGCGGTTCAACACCCCACAGCTTAAAGGTGTTAAAAACTACCCCCGTGGTCAGATGGATGCTCTGTGGCTCACAGCCCACTGGTACAAGATAATGGGGTGTTTGTAGCAGGGGGACTTGCAGAGATCACCCACAGTGGCTGCAACCACCGTGGTCCTGCAGGGAGATACGCTGCTCTGCTTGGGGAACCAGGAGCACTGTGCCAGCACCCTGCACCTCGCTCTGAGGTTTGTCCCATTTCATTTTATCGAGGCAAGGGGAAGAAGAAAAAGAACTAAAAAAGCCTGAGCATGAAATTAATTAATCAAGAAACTTTGCACTCTGTCTGTGAGGAGGAGAAACTCGTCAGACACGTCTCGAGTTGAAATGAGGTGCTCTGCTCCACTCCCGGGTAATTAGCCCTGCTGACAGCGAACCTAGGAGGCGAGCAGGCACGGGGCTCTCCCCCCACTGCCCTCGCCTTTAATTAGAGCTGGTTTCTCAAGGCCTGCTTAATGAAGGGCCGTGGCAGAGAGCTCGAGGGTTGCCCACCTTCGCCTTCCGCAGCAGCTGCTGGAACTCGTGCTGTGGCAGCAGCCCGTGGTTCTTCACGAAGGCCGGCACCTCTGGCGGCCTCTGCGTCTCGTAGTACACCGTGCCGTGGATCTCCATGTACTTGTTGAGGATGGCCAAGAACCTCTCCTTGCCCTGCGGAGGAGTGACGCAAGAATTTGGGGGGCTGACCCCCCCAAACTCCTGGGGTGGGTGAGATTTAGTTCTGAAACCGCTCGCTTGGAACAGCCAAAAACCACCAAACCCACCCCCAACCCTTTTAGGAAGGGCAAAACTTGTACCCTCTCCTCCCCCATGGATCCCTCAAGAGGAGGGGGTCCCCAAAATCCAGCACCCCAAAACATGCCACGGACACCAGCACCCCAAACCCGGCTTTCCCCGCAGCGTCCACGGGCAGCTTTGGTGCCAGAGCTGCTGAATTACAGATGAGTGGAGGCAGGGGGAGGTTTGCAAAGCCAGGGCTTGTTAACGGCCTCTTATTCCACGTAACAAGTCCCCAGGATGTTCTCACTTGGGTTTAATCCCTCAGCCTGTTTTACTACCTGGAAAATCAAGAGGGTCATCATTTTTCTTCTTTTAGAGGCTTTCTAGCTTTTGCTCTCCGAAGCAGCCTTCCATTTTAACAATTTCTCTGCTGCAGATTTTTTTTTATATTTTTTTTTCTTTTTGCTCAGAAAAGCACAGAGGGACCATACTTTGGATGCTGTGCTTTCAGCTTATTCCAGGGCTGCGATAGGCCCCTAAGGAGCAGGCTGGGAGGGAATCAGGAGGTATAAAGGAGGAATTTGAGAAAACTCCACACGTTGCCTTAAAGCCTCTCTGAACACAGCATTTCTGCACTCAGCCACGTAGCCCTGGACTTCTCTAAGGCTAAAAACCAGAGCTGCATACAGAGGAAAGAAGCCAAGCAGCAGTTCCTGGTGACACAAAGCTGCGGGGTGCAATCTTGGCCACAAAGGGCCTGAGGAGATGGAGGTAAAACACCACAGAGCATCACTGGTGGGGAGAACCAGACCCAGCTCTGCTGAGCATAATCTAACCCCGACATGCTGTTGGGGGCGTTGGATATTATTTGTGGATTCTAGCTAAAGGGAGAAAACGTTTGTAGCACTAAAGGCAGGCAAATGGTGATTTTCACCGTCTTGAATCCCCTCCCAGATGAACCTAACAAAGCTCAAATGAAGCTTCTGGACAAGAAGAGGTTCAGGGGGGTCAAATGAGATGACAAAACATCTTCACCTCTCCCTGTAACACGCCCAGGGCAGAGGCACAAGGGATGGGCAGGGGGCACGATGGCAAAGCCACGAACCCGTGGGCAGGAGGAGGTGACATGGGGAGGTTGGATCTGGGCTCACCATGGATTTCCAGGGCTTTGCCCCAGGATTTCCTGGGCTGTCAATGTGGAAAGCTGGGCATGTGGGTAGATGCAGCCCCCCATCCACTTGGGGGCAAACAAGAGGCAAACATGACGTTTTCCCCCCCCCTAGACAGTGCACAGGGCTAACACGGGACAGCAGCGGGGTGCAGCACCCTACCTGCAGCTGGAACATCCCCAGTGGTGCGCAAAGGGGGAAGGAAAAAAGAAAAACACAAAATCAAGAGTTATCTCCTTGTTCTCAAGCCCTGGGAGGAAAAACAACTCTGGAAGAGAGAGGAGGGGAGGCAGAGCCAGTACCAAGAGCCCGGTACCTCCTATGAATGGGAGAAGGATGTTTTATTTATTTTTTTTTATGGATGCATGGAAAGTGGTGGCCCTGGCGCCCAAGGACACGCACCTTCCAGATGCTGGCCTCCTTCCCGTACACCACCGCCATGCTGCCCACTTTGTTGGACTTGATGAGCTGCCTCTCCGTCTTGTTGAGCTCCTCCGACACGAAGCCCATGAAGGAGTTGTCGGGGGTGTGAGCTGCGGACACCAAAAGAGGGACACGGCTCGGACCTCGTGGGGCTGAGACGAGGCCGGCTCCAGCGCCTTGATGGAGCTTGGAGGAAAAATAATGTGAAATCCCAGGAGAGCACCTCAAAAAATAAAGGCTTTGCACCTGCTCGAGGGGCTCTTTAAAACAAAAGGCATTTTTAAGGATAATAAATGGGTTTCCAGACAGGAAAAATTAATGTTTGAGTCACTGAGCACCCAAAGGGTCACCGGGCTTCGCTCGAGTGCAGCTCCCTTCCACGGCAAGACTTATCAGGTAAATCCAAGCCCTGGGCTGCCTCCTGCCTCAAAAATCCCAGCTGAGGAAAAATTGCACTCTGCAAACCAGACTGTGCCATGGGAGCTGGCAGCGTGCTGGAGCCACCTCTCCTGCATCTCACACTCCCACAGCAGGAGAGGCACCAGGGGATGTGGTGCCTCAGTGCCCACCTGGATGCCTCGGGGAGCGGGATCGCAGCCAGGGAGGACAGCACCGTCCCTGTAGCTCCTTCTAAAGGCAGCCAGAGCTGCTTCTGCGGCACCTACAAGCCCCCAAAATCGCCCCCGTGGGTCCCCATCCCCAGCTTACGGAACATGGTCATGAACTGGGAGGGGTGCAGGTTCCAGTAGCCCCAGTTGGTGCGGAAGCCACGCAGCGTGGCGTACTCCTCGTGGTTGTAGGCTGGCTCCGTCCCAAAGGTATCAATGACTCGGACGCGGCACCTGGGAGAGGATACAGGACATGGTCACGTCCCCACGCCTGCCTAAGGAGCGATTTCCCACCCCAGGGTTTTCTCTCCCTGTTGTTTTCCAGAATGATGCACGTCCTGGAGACTTGCTAATGCTTTTCCCAATATCCCAGGAATGCTGAGGCAGGCATTACCAACACAAGACCAAGGAGAGAAAGGGAAACATCAAGCCGGGGAAGAGAAAAACAAGCTGAATGTGAGAGCAAATGCATTTATAATAAAAGCAATAACATTGCTTGTCATTTTTCTCTCTAATAAAATTGTGCAGGATAGTGGAAGAGATGGGAGAAAACATAATAAATAGCAGGACTATCAGCACTAAATTAAATCGCATATTTTCCTGCCTGGTGATATACCAGGGGATGATGACATTTGTCTTGGTGCTGAAGGAGCCAGGGCCAGGGCTCTGCTTCTCGCAGACACAAAGGGCTCCCGCTCCCTTTGTGGCACAGCAACCCATGCCCGCAGGCTTGCAGCTTGGAGGCACACATGTGCCGCAGACATCCATAAGGTTGGGGGTTTTCCTCCCAGTTCAGACTCTTCTAACGAGGTTTTGTTTCAAACACGTGAGGCTCTGGAGCGAGCAGACCCCCTCGTGTCACTGCAGCAGGGGCTGCAGCACGGCGGCAGCTGGTAAAGCCAGGCAAAAATCCGAGCTGCCATAAAAAAGGGAGAGATTGCCTGGATGAGGCCAGGGGCTCCTGGGGAGGGGAGGCTGCCCCGACAGGGCAGAGCTGGGCTGGGGGCAGAAGCGGTGATGGAGACCCCACCGCTCAGCCCCTGAGGTGCAGCAGCTGGGTGATGATGAGTTTTGGAGCATCTCTTGTTGCCCGTTGTCCTTCGAGGTCACCAGCACCTGCCTTTGCTTGCTAGCTAAGGAGGGTTGGAGAAAGAAGGGGTTTGCTTACCTGTATTTCTTAAAGGAGAGCCCCATGTGCTGCTTCATCTGTTGGAGGCCGTGGTAGTCAGTGTAGATCAGGTCAAAAGGCAAAGGGTTGGTCAAGGGACAGTTTCCCCGTCCTGGAGGCACCCCTAAATTGCTGGAGAGAACCAGGAGGGCCCATCAGCTCCAAACAACACATGTGCACACCCCTCACAGGGCTTTAGGAAGGGTCATTGGCCAGCTCCATGCTCTCCACGTTGTTCTCGTGCCCTGGGGACTCGGGGACAGCCTTGTCCCCACATCTGTCCCCAGGCAGAGCTCCCTGTGCAAGGTGAGGTGAGGCTGGAGCTCCTCTCTCAGCACTTGGAAAGGCAGGAAAATAGCATTTCTCTGCTCAGCCTTCATTTCCTGGGCCAAAAAATTGAGGTTTGGGGGAGTCCTGGTCCCTCCCCATCTTCACACCCGCTCCAGCCAAGTTCCTGCTGCGCACACATGGATGATGAAGCTTTTGCAGAACAAGAAGCAAGAGCTCACCAGCATCTCGTCTGACACACGTGCTCCCCTGGCCCTACAGGACTGGCCTCAAGTTGAAAACACCAGTTTGCTTTGCTTTGTTGGCGATCACATCAGCACCAACAGACTTAACACAACCGTGTCCTCGTGTCCTCTGTGCCCCCGAGTTCTCCAGCTTGGTCACTGGTCCCAAATCCACCCCGTGCAGATCACACACACCCTGTTCCTCTCCAGCCCTTACAGGTACTGATCACATCCCACAGGACCCTCACATTCCCCTCTGCCTGCCCCTGAATTTTGGGTACATTTATTACTATTTCTGAGTTTTTGTCCCATTTGTGGAACAGCTCACAAAGCCAGGGCAGTCAGACCGGGGGTCTCATTCGGTGCCATTTCCAGGGATTTTCAGCCAGTTCCTTAAAATAACCCTTCTCAGCCCCCTCTTCCCTCCTGCAGCAGATAAGGTGCGTTCTGAAAACCCAGATAAACTAGATCGACTGCAATCTCTTTATCAAGATCATCAGTTACCTTGCCGCCAACGTGCAACGTGATTAATCTGGCGTGATACATGGCTGGTAAACCTGCGGCATGTCTCCTTCCATTTTCAATTACCTCTGTGAACTGATGAATCCCTCTCCCCAAAGCTGTTCCATTAAGTGTACCACTGATGTCAGCCTGACAGCCCATCTGCTTGTCTGGACCACGTTTCCTCCTCAGAAAGAAAAAAAAGTGACACCTTCCAACTTCAGCAGGTTTCTCAAAAACCCTTGCAACATGTACGTGTGATTTCAGAGTGCCAGTGTGCTCAGAAATACAGGCGATCCGCCCCTCAGTGGCAATGTTCCTGTGCCTTTTTCCTCCTAAACACTGGCTCCTCCATTACTGTGAAACGAAAACATCCACAAGAAAATAATAATAAAAAATAATAAAAATAAAAAATAAAAATAAATGCTGAGGCCATTTGACCCAGCTGGGTCCTGCCCCACTCCCACCACACTGCAGCCCCCGTTCTGCCTCAGTTCTTCTATCGGGGGGGGGGTTTATCTGTGATTTGTTGTATTTTGCAAAGCTGAGCCCAGCACCATTGGAAATCCTGACTGCTGAGATGTCTGGCTTTGTTTTCTTCTGGGCTCCTCGCTAACTCCTAACGGGAATTTATCCCATCCATCCCTATGTGTATTTTCCCTTTTCTTAGGAATAAAAGACCCAGATGGTTTTTAGATGTCCAGACTTTGAAGCCTTCACTCTTATATCACCTCTCTCATGGGTTCTCTCAATTTCTCTACATTTCTTCTTCCAAAACTGAGCATCCCCTCTGCATCCCTACAAGAGCCATCCCAAACCCTTGAGCACTCCTGCGACTCCACAAAGTGAGTAACCACAGAATCACACCGCTCGCCCAAGCCAGGGAAAGCACAGATTTTCAATTCAAGGCAAAGAGCTGCGTCTGCAGCTGCTTCGCTGCTCCTGTCACAAGGAATATCAGCAGCAGCTCCAGGCAGAGCGGCCGGGTCAGCCGCAGGGGAAACAAGCTGCACTTTTATCACTTTTATGGGTGATTTTACACGATGCAGCAGATTGGGAAGGTGGCAGGAATAGAAAGGCTCTCACCTCCGCGAGCCACCTCAATGAGATAAATAGGGCAGCAAGGTGACCCGGCCTCATGGGGGTGGAGATGTTTCCTCCTGATGGGAGATGATGCCCCGGTGCCCCCCAGGGCGGGCAGGATGCGGTCCCAGAAATGGGTTCGGGCTGGGGACAGGCTGCACCCAGCTGGAGCAACAGGGCACAGCCTGGCTGTCTGCACTAGGGAGAAAGGGAATTTTAAAGCCACTAAAAATCCCCAGGATTTTATAGAGATGCAATAGTAAATGCCACGTTTGCTTGCCTACGTGCCACTTCCACCTCAGGCATCAAGCGATGTGTATTCAGGAGTTATGGAAACCATGCCGTGCCTTTCCCCGAGCCCTCTGCACCTCTGCTCTTCAACCCAGCCCTGAGTTTTGGCTGCAGGCACCTCTGCCCAGAGCCTGGCAGCAGTGCTGGCTTGCACCAAAGTGCACAGCCATGGAGCCAAGCAAACCTTGCATTTAACCAAACCAGATCTTTTCACTTTTTCCACTTCTTTTCCAGCACACACGTGCCATACATTCTGTAATGAGGCTGCTCGTGAGATGCATCCAAGCAAGATGCCACGAGCTCGGATGTGTCACACAGGCACCCTTGTTTCAGAATCATCCAGGATTTGAACAAAGCCCTGACCAGGCTTGACAAGGAGCTGCAGGAGGCAGCAGACAGCGCAGTTCATGCCGAAGCCTCTGCAACCTTCCCCCTGGGTACGTGCCACGGGGCCAGCCCAGCCCTGCCACCTCTCCCCAGATGTCTGGGACTTCTCCACATCCACCCGTGCTCCGAGTCAGGAAGGAATCTGAAGGCAGAGCTGGTGGCTTTGAAGCAGAGCATCTCTCTCCCACTTTCTTATCCTTCCTAACCAATTCTGAACTGCTGATTTTAATAATCCAATCACGCAAATGCAGGCCGCACCTCCTAGGTGGTGGGACTTTTTTCCCCCTTTCCTCCTTATTTAAACATTCTTTATTCAAGCTTTCATCATTTGCCAGTTAAGTCAACTAATTTTCTACTAAACCCAATTTCACTCATGGCTGGAGTGAAATTTCCGTGATTTTTCCTCGTGCCGTGTACCATTAATGGCGCTTGAAATTACGCAAATAAAACTGACGAGCACAAACACCTATTTTTCTCAGCGAGCTCAGCCAGGAGATTTGTTTTCGAGAAACCCTTGATCCCGGTCCTGCTCCTGCAGAAACCTCCCCGCCGAGACGCCCAGCGCATCCCCACGGCCAGCTTCCTCAGCCCTCACTTCCCACGAGGGCTCACATCGCCTCCAATGCCAGCAGACACGAGCACCGAGCTTCCCCCTCCGCCAGCTGCCTCCACCAGCTGTGCCCACTCCAGAATAAATCTACAGCAGCTTCTTGTCCTGCTATTTTCCCCTTGTAGGTACTTCAATCAACCAGGGGACGCGTTCCCTTCCCGAGCGCGGGGCAGGCTCTCTGAATTCAGATGACTGCAGGCTTATCTTTACATCCCGTTGACCTATTTTCAAATTAACCCAACCTTTCCCTCCGAGTCATCGCTCCTGGGGCTGAGAAGCCCAGCAGCAAATAGCTCTCGTGGGAACCTGCTGACAGCCTGAGCCAATATCCCACGTTACATCCGACTGCACCCTCTCTGCCTGCATCTCCTGGCATCAGCCAGCTGGGCTGGAGCAGGGGGACCACAGGAGGGCTCGTGCCCTTTCTGCTCCCTGTTTGCAGAGGCACAGGGAATTACCCGAGGGACAAAGGGTGCTGGAGACAGCCCAAGCAATGTGCTGGCCCCTGGGACAGCCCCGTCACCAGTGATTTAAAGAGCAAAGCAGAGGCTGTGAGATGCACGCCCTGCTGCGTGGCCTCTGCTCCCCGCTCTTCCTCCTGCCAGAAGGGAGGAGATGACCTCAGAAGCAAGGGGTTTCCAGCAATTACAGGACTCTTTGTTAAGCCACCTGCACATTTCTTACACCTGCCACGTGCCACAGGCATCCGGACTCCTTTCCTGGCCTGTGGTTGTGTGCTGTAGCCCAGCTGGGGGAGGGTGCCAGCAATGCTGTTTTCTTCTGAGGTTCAACAGCACCCCGCTTTCCCGTCGTGGCAGGAGGCAGAGCTCCTCTCACCTTTCTAAATTTTGCTGTGATTACCAAGGTTACGATAACCTGTACGTGATTAAAGCAGAAGTTTCTGCAAAGGCGAAGAAGCCAGCTTAGCGAGTCCTCATTTGGCTACAAAATAAACATATTTCACGAAGGAGGGCAATTTAACAGCTCGGTAATTCGCGCTAATTTATGCACCTTCCATCTCCTACGGGATGGAGCCCTCCGAGGTGGCAGAAATCCCTCCGCTTTGTGCCGAGGCGGCTCCATCCCTGCTCCCCACATGGGAGCCACCAGCAAAGCTCTGAGCAGGGAGATGCTGAGTTAAGGGGAGCAGCACTCGTGGCATTTCTCGGCTGGAATTAGCCAGGAGAAGCCAGAAGTGGTGCCTGAGCTGGACAGAGCTGAACCCCAGCAAAGCGCAGAGGGTGCAAAGCTGCTGATTTCAGCCCTGCTTGCTCTGAATGGCTCCCACAGGGTTCAGTGCCAAGTTCAATGAACTGCGGAAAATTACCTGTGTTTGGAGATGTGCTGGCAGAGAGAATGGCTCTTCCTGGTCAGAAATTCAGCAAATAGCCAAGAAACTTCCCAGGAAAGGGAAAGAAATGTTTGGGCTAACCCAGCGAGCAGCCGGGGCACTCTCGTGCCAGCAGTGCCTGTGCACACCTTGCCTTGCTGGGCTGCCTCCTGCTGCCCCGGCGACATCTGCAGCAGCCCAAAATAAAGGATATTTTCAGCCAAATTATCACAGGCACCACTAGAGCAAAGCCGGTTCCTACCCACTGATGTCCCAGGCCCCTGGGTGCTGCATCACCTAGGACGTACCTGCTGGAAGCATGCCCTGATTAAATTACAGATGGAAAAAAAAAATGAAAAATACACCCAGCCTCCCCCCTGGAGTGCAGCATCCAGCCCGATGCCCCAGCACGGACACGAAACCCGCTTATAGAAACACACGGTCTCCAGGAATGGGAAGAGCAGACACTACACAAAACGCATTTCATCCCCAAAGGAGCTGATCAGTCCCACGACCTTGCCATGCCATCAGCACCACGCGTGTCTGGCCACTGCTGGACATCTGCTTGTCCCTGCACGATGCCAGGGCTGCATTTGCCAGCTGGAGAGGGAAGGTGAAGCCTGGAGGCCGGGCACCGCGTTGGTTTTCGTGCGAACAGATGCGAGGCGGAGAGATGGCTTTTATCTGCCAGAAAATAATTAGAAATGCCTTCATCTGGCCATCGCGTTTCCATTCGAATGGCCCTTCTTGCAGCCTGAATACACCTCAGTGACCGTGGAAAGCACGGGAAAATAGCGGCTCTAATTAAGTAGATGCCAGGCAGCGAGATGAGAGCGGTGGCTGCGCTGGCTGCAAGCGCTGGGATGCAGCCCGGGGCCGAGCAGAGCCTCGTGCCGTGGCTGTGCCCCACTTGTTGGGATGCTCCTCGCCTGCACCCCGTGGCTCACAGCCGCTGCTGCTCACCAGGGAGAGGGCTGCCAGCAGGGGAACAAGCACATGCCTAAAATTAAGTACCCTGCCAGGGCCTGTGCTGTGAGTCCAGGACTTGACACCGGAGCAATTAAGCTCCGAGAACACTTTGTAAAGCCCTGACCCCGCGAGGCATCAAATCCTGTTTTCTTCGACTTTCTGTCCTGCCTTATGAGCTGTTAATTTCAAGGGGGCGATTTCAAAAGCACCTTTCAGCGCTGCCAGGATCAATACTCCCCATCACTTCAGCAGCGTGCAGAACTGCCCCCAGCTCCTGATACCCCTTCCCCAGCAGCCCCCCCTAAAAGCAGCCAGAGGTGTTGGTGTGACCATGCCCACCAGCATCCGAGGACAGGGCAGGAGCCCGGTGCCCATCCTGCCACGTCCCCGAGGTGCTGGGGGGGATGCTCAGCTGCATGCACCCAGTGACGATCGTGGGTTTGTGATAGCACAGCCACTGCTCCAAAGGCTCTCCTTGTAATTTTCCAGCATCTCCTTCGAGCTGCCTCATTAGGAACCCAGCTCAGGTCCTGCAGACAACCCTCCCCTCCCCTGCCTCGCACAGCGAGCCTGGTTCTTGTCTCCCTGCAAGCGCATCTGGGCTACCAAAGCAGCACGGGGGGGCTTCAAGCAAGAACCGAGTGCTTATATTCAGATTTGGGAGTGTCTCTTTATTTTATTCAGGCCTCAAAATGCTGCTGTCTCCCTCTCCTGCCCCTGCACACCCAGCACACCTCGTAACCCACCTGGTCCCCTCCCGGCACATTGCAGCACAGCCAACACGTGCCCAGTGATGCTCTGCTGCCGTGTTTCACCTCCAGCCTGGCAAGATGCATCAGAAGGCAGCTAATAAATGAACCAAGAAATGCAGGAGAGGACAAACGCCTGCCTTTGGTTCAACAGCAGGAGAAAAATTAAGCTCTGGCAGGACACAGGAGCGTGATTAGCAGGTCTCGAAGCTCCAGAGTGGGCAAAAATGAGGCTGGATTTGGTGTGGTGCGGTAATTCGGCAGCCCCTGCAGCTCACGGGGAAGTGCTGGCACTAAGCTACAAGATCTGCCCGAGCCAGAAGCGTCTGCAGCCCAGGCAGGACAGACAGACAGACACTGGGTGTGATGGGGACAGAGAAGTTCAGGGACGTGGTGAAGGACACGCAGCAGCGAGGTGGGGACACGGCCTCCTGCCTCCCCTGTGAAGGTGAGCAACCTGATCGATTCCTGGAGCCTGGTTTGGAACCAGGCCATGGAAAAAACAGGGCTGGGCTCAGCAAATCCTTCGCTCCGGGTTCGCTTTCATCCCCAAAGCACCTGGGAAAGGCCAGCTCAGCACCTGGGCACTTCATTTGCAGTTTAGCCGCTGCTGCTCTCCTCCTTGGAGCACCGTGCAGATGCCATGCTCCAGATCCCTTTGCACGCCCAGCCCGCCAGGTGCCACCTCTGGGGGCCAGGGACTTTCTCTTCATCCTGTTTACCCAATCCCCATACTTTAGACCCAATCCTGACCACTGCCTCCGGGCATTGCTGCATTGCAATCAATAAACACACCAGTAACAAGCAGCTGGCAGGTAACTGCTGGCTGAAGAGTGCGCACACAAACCTTTTAGCCATCCCTTGCCAATGATCAATACAGGTATAAAAACCAGCTCAGAAACGTGAAGGAGCAAAAACAGACCAGGAGAGAGGTTATTCCATGCTGAATAATGTATGGGCACCAGGCTTTGCTCCGCGAAGCCGTGCTGGGCAGGAGCAGCTACAGCTCCGAGCCGTGAAGGGAGCAGGGGGGTGCCAGAGAGAAATAAACAAAAAGCGGAATCAACATTTCGCGTTTCTGGAGTGAAATATCCCCAGACCCAGCCCAAAGCTGGATCCTGGCTGCGGGCTGAGCTGGTGATGGCAATGATGAGATGTGAGCCAGGGGAACCCCAAAAAACCTGCAAGGTGGTGCTGCTGGAGGGGCTTCACCCGAGGCACCCGCAGCCACGTGTGAGCTCCCTGAGCCGCCCCAGGGGGCTGCACGGGGTCAGCAGGAGGGGGAATCGGAGCACTTGGGCGGGTTTATCTTTGCTGCCCACCCTCAGCAGACCCAGCTGAGGGGCTGAGCAGGGACAGAAGCATCACAACGCATTCCTGATGTGGGCTGCAGCCAGTTTTCCCTTGAACATCGTGTAAGGAGGGAGAAGAGGGGGGGGTTCTGGGTCCGTCCCAGCACTGCAGCCCCCTCCTCGCACATCCCCAGCTCTCTGCACAGCATCCCGTGCCCGCAGCCACCAGCAAAGCCCCCTCGGGACCTTGGCTAAGCACGCAAGATTAACGGCCAGCACAGCTTGTTATTAATCACACACCTTCAGTTAAGCCTCCCGCTTGCTCCCGGCAGCACGGGGGCTTATCTCAGCCCACCTCCATGGCACGGTGGCAGGGAGCTTTCCAAAAGGTCAGCAGGTACCGAGCCGGGTCCCATCCAGCACCAGGATGGGTCTACAAAGCAGGACCCAGCTCCGGCCCCAGCTCCTGCCCCGCTCGCCCCAGCTGTGGAGGATCCGTGTGTCCAGGCATCTCAGGGAATAGGTCCAAAGCCACACAGCCAGAGCAGATTTCATCATGGCCAAGCGGTGCCAGAACTCCTACGCTTCTAAGAAAGCTGAAACCTTCCAGGGCCTCTCCCCAGGGTGGCTCGCAGGGGGAAACAAACCCTGCACAACCCCCGGGAAGCCTCAGCCAGCTCCTTCCCCTCATTAAACAACCACCGTGAGGCCCTCCATCAAAAAACACAGGCAAGAACGAGGCAGCAACAACAAAAGCCTCCCAGCCATTAACTTCCTCCATCCTGGAGCACACGGATCCAATTCAGCACGTCGATTTAGCTCAGCACGCAGCGCAGCACAGGGATGGCCGCGATGCATGCCCGTGCCTCCTTGAGAAGCTGCTGCATCTTGCAGCAGGACCAGGATTATTTTTTTTTTGGAGTTAATTACTCGGGAGCTAATTCTGTTCATTAATTCTGAATGCTGCAGGGACTGGGTTGGGTTTTTCTTTTCTTTTCTTTCCTTTTTTTTTTTTTTTTTTCCCCAGGATTGTTATTTATTTTTTGCACTCCCTTCCCAGCACAGCTCATTATGCGGCAGATGCTAGCTTAAGCATCGCCCCAAATCTCCCCGGTCCACGAGGCAACTTCAGGCTTTTCTCCATTTACATCCCGCCCTCGTTTGCATTTTCATTGGCACTTGCCCTCCAACTTGACATCTCTGGCAGGAGCCCAGGAAACCTTGTGAGAAGCCCGGTGATAACAAGCTCAGCAGCAGAGCCCCACGCCCGCTCGGGCATCTCCTGTATGACCACCTCCTCCTTTTTTCTTTTTCCACTTAATATTGGTCTCTCTTGGAGACTGGGTGCTGAGGGTGGCAGGGTGCAGCTGTTTGCAAGCTCCCAACCTGCCTCACCCCATGGCACACTGCAGAAAGCACCCCAAAATTCCCCCACAGGTCCCCAAACCAACCCCAGGACCTCCAAAGGAGGGCTCCTTGGTGGCTGCCACCCCCTCGCAAGGGACACGGGTTATTTTTGGCAGCCTTACTCAGCTGCCTCACAGCCGAGCAGGAAGGGAGGGAGGGAAGGAAGGAAGGAAGGGAGCACGGCTGCCGCTCAGACACCGCCGGCACAGCCACGTACCCGCTGTGGTGTGGAGGGAAGAGCCCCCGACCCGTGGGACATCCTGCAGCCACACGGCCCCCAGAGAGCATCGCTGGGGAACGGGGGCCAGAATGGACACGGGAGATGCCGTGTGCTGACAGCAAGGGACTAACGTTGCTCAGATCCAGCCCCAGGACCACTCAATCAGCCCCACGCAAAGCCTTAAATTTGTACCGATCGCTCCCACCTCCTCGGGATGCGGAGGGGATGGGATCAAGCCCAGCATGTCAGCACCAACCTAGAGCCTGCACCAACCATGGGCAAGGGAAAAGCCAGCCCTGAGCTTTGCAGATCTCATGATTTCAGACAAGTGCACGCCCCGAGGGCATCGCGCACCCGCGGCACCCACCTCTGCAGCTCCTTCAGCGACACCGTCACCCTCAGGCTGTGTCCCAGGAGGAAGAGGGCAGCCAGGATGTCCGCCCACTGCACCATCTCGCCCAGCGGGCCCCCCTTCAGCACCCGCGGGCTGAAAACATCCCCCGATTCCTCCGTCAGGAAGCCGATGTGAACCAGGATCTGGGGACGGGAGGAGAGGGGTCAGTGCCGAATGGGCGGCTGGGGGGGGGGAATGATGTTGTCACCATCAGGCAGTTTGGTTTTTAAAGGCTTTGGCCAAAAATGACTGATGATTGTGCCCCCCTCCGCCTCCTCCTGCAGGCTGTAATTACTCAGGGAAATCACTCGGGTGTGAAGACAAACAATCTATGCCCAATTAGCAAGGACCCAATATTCAGATGCTCCCAGCGGCTGGGCTCTCTCTGTCTTTAGACCTGGTCCTTTTCCCCCATGCCCATCAGGGGCTGTTCATGGATGGGGCAAGAATCTCTCTGCAGAAAGGGCCACCCAGGGGAGGGCAGAGGGAAAATGCCAACAGGATGGCCAACAGCCTCCAGCACCCCTAGGAGCTGTGCCACCCCCTCCCCAAATTGCAGTATCCTGCTGTAAAATTCTGCCCAGATTTTGGTCACGCTTGTCCTGTGTCGTCCTGAGCGCACACAGAGCCATGGCCAAGGCCACCCTGCTGGGAATCACAGAATATTAGGGATTGGAAGGGACCCTAAAAGATCATCTAGTCCGATCCCGCTGCCGGAACGGGACCAAAACCCACAGGAACACAGCCCAGCTTCTGAAACCACTGGAGCTGAACGCTCCGTGTCCCCATCCCCACACCAACACCCCCCCCGCAAGCTGCTCCTACGTGTTTCTGGTCTCTTTGCCGCCCCTTCAGCTTCTGCTCGAGGCGCCGGGCGGCCCGCAGCCACTGCTGGGCCAGGTGCCGGATCCTTTTCTTCATGAAGCTGAGCGACTCCTTGCCTGTGCCCACCAGCTCCAGCAGGCGAGCCAGGTCGCTCCGGAAAGCTGCCTGCAGGAGAAGGGAGAGATGCTTTGTGCCTGCTGGGAACTGGCAAGAAAAGTACTAATTTTTTTTTTTTCCCCAAAAAAAAAACAGTTGGAGAGGGATGGCTTCACTTGGGAAGCCTGACGCAGAGGACAGGTGGGAGAAGCGGGGGATTTTAGGGGTTGCTTCCTCTTCTTGTTGCCTCTCAGCTCCGCTCTTGATGTCAGGGACATGGGAAACAGCCCTTGGACTGCCCGCGCCTGGGGATGGCAGTGACACGGGGGCGCCCAGGGCAGCCCCAACCAGCCCCCCTCGCACCACAGTGAACGCCATGCATCCGAGGTGCCTTCCCAACCGAACCACCCCCCTCTCATCAGAATTGGTGCTGGGGACTCTCCCGGGGACATTTATTGCAGCAGCTCCGTGCCCGTCACATCCCCCCCGGTGTCCCCAGCCTTACCTGGGCGCGGGGTGGTGGCGGGGGGGACAGGGCGGCCGCCGTCTGGTTCCTCCAGGGCAGGGGAGGGCAGAACCACTCGACTTCGCTGAGGTAGATGAGGAATGAGCACTCGGTGCCGTCCACGCCAAAAAATGCATAGCAGGGGTCAGAGGTCCACCGGGCCCTCATCCACTGCAAAGGGGGCAAAGAAATATGGGGGGCTTGTCCCTGGCACAGGGACCCTCAGTCCTCGGCCCCCTGAGCTACATTGGGGTTTGGAGGTGAGGGCAGGGGGACAAATGGTGAGGAGCTGCTGGAAAAGGACGGGGTGGTTGTGCTCATTTTTTTTGTGATTTTTTTTTTTTTGTGTGTGTATTTTTTTTTCCCACCAGTTCCAATTCTTCCCCCAGACTGGAGTCATTACCTCCTAGGAAACGATGCGCTATGGGGACTTCTTCCCGTCCCCTGTGCCAGGGCTGCGGATTTCACAGCCCCAGGCACACGGCGGGGTGAGGAGGCAGATCCAGCAGCCATCCCCGTGAAGGATTTCACGTGCAGGAGAACAACCAGCGACCGCAGCCCCCATTCATCATCCCCCCCGCCCGGCTCCTGCCAGCCTCTTCCTAATTCAACTCCAAAACCAAATCTCCTCGGGAGACAGGTCGCAGCGCCTGCTATGTAAAATGCACCAATCACCCAGACAGGAGATCGAATTACAGCCTTCCACAATTAAATTACATCCCGAATTCGCTCCAATCGTGGACGGAAAGGGTGCCTTGTGCTAGGGGAGGTGGAAAACGCAACGCCCCGGTGTCATTTCAATGTACCCTTCAGTGTCTTTGCAGGGAGACTCAGCCCTGCAGGATCCTGAGCTGGAAGCAGGAGGCCGGGGAGGGGAGGGGAGAGGGAGATGCTTTTAATTAGTTCATGTAAATATGCTCTCTGACAAAGCAATCGTGCTCCAGGCCAAATGCCAGGCTGCGCTGAGGTGTAAGGAGCGCGCCGTGGCGGGCAGGACGCGGTATTTGCGATCGAGGTCCCTGCCACCTTAACAAGATGCTCTTCTGCGACACGCTGAGGTTATTCCCCAGACACCGGCACTGCTCCAGATATTTAAAGAAGATGTGACAGTGCTTTCTCCTCGCCGTGCTTCTGTCATTAAACACAGAAAATACCGGCAGGGAGAGACAGACTCAGGGAGCTGAGCCCGCTGCTGCCTGCCAGCCTCCGGGTCCCCAGCCCTTCCCTGCTGCTCGAAGCCTTTCCCAGCAGTTTCCAGTTGGGGTCAGCCCCGACTCACCTCCACCTTCCCAGCGCAGTCAGGGTATTTGGGGTCCCTGGGCACCTCGCACTGGTCCCTCCTGCCGTCCCCCACTGCGGAGAGAGAAGTTGGGTGAGGCAGCGCCGGCTGGAGCCACGCGAGGGGATGGGATGGGAAGGGGCTGGCAGCCCCCGGGCATCACATGGCAATGTTTTTAGGAGAAAACTAGGACTGCCAGAGACCAGGGAGTGGGAGTTCCCACCCAGGCTCCTCTTCCTGGCTGTAACAGCAAGGCGAGAGCCCTGGAAACCACGCTCAGATCAAAGATGCTGCGACCACGCGCTGCATCCGCACTGAGCTGCCCCAAGCGGTGCCAAGAGCTCTGCCCAAGGGCTTCGTGTGCTCCCCTTGGTTTTGCAGACTGGAGTGGGTTATGTAGCCTCAGATCAGCATCCACCCCGCATTTTTACCAAGTTCTCCAGGGCAGGATCTCCCTATTGCACCTGTGTACTGTGTCGGAGCCCGGCTGTGCACAGGACACTTACTTTTTGCGCTCATGAGGCTGTTCCGGAGAATCTGATCTACTTTTATTGCGATGTCCGAGACGTTTTGAGCGATAGCTTGGATTCTCTCCATCAAACCAGCTGCTGGCTGGAACCTGGGAATAAAGCAGAGACACCCTGAAAACATCCCCAAAACCCAGGCAGAGCTGAGCTGTTGTGTGCAACACGGGAGCGCCTCATCCTGCGCGGGCTTGGCACCAAGCTCAGTAGCTTCAAAGAGATTAGGCTTTAAAACAGCATAAATCGGTTTTCTGCTTTTTTTTTTTTTCCAGTGTGCTCATAAACACAGATATAGCCATGCATTTTACATGGGGAAGTATTAAATATGCCGGGGAAATCTGTTTTCCTTATTTCAGACGTGCTATGTTTGAAAATCCTCTGCTGCGATTGTTGGTCTCGCAGTGCATGCAGGAAGGTTGGGGGGAGAAAAGAACCAAAAATCAAGCCAAAGAATGAACAAAACAACAAAGGGTGAAGGACAGAGCCACACCACAAAGCATGCAGGACATGTGGGTGGCCCGAACCACCACCAATGGGCGGGTGGATTTCCACTCCCCCTGGTGAGGTGCAGCGCATGAGGGCTTTGGGGACAGGGGGACGGCTATGGGGACAGCTTCAGGGACAGAGCCATCGGCAGCACAGCCTGAGCTGGCCTTGAGCTCAGTGTCACAGCCCCCACAGAGCATGTGGGGACCTTCCAGGTACAGCTGGAGATCAAATGCCACCGGCGTGAGTTGCTGTACATGTACATGAGCTAAGGCAAATCAATGCCGTCCTGGGTAAACAGCACCATTAAACCCCTCTACACAACGCACCAAGCGGCACAAGTGACAGCACTGCAAAGATGCCTGATGTCAATTAAAACCTGGTATAATTTACACAAAGGCAGGAAAATTCAATCCACTAGCAGTGGCGCCCTGCCTCACTTGGTGAGGGGCAGATCTCCGCCTCCGATGCCTCGCTTACAGTTTCTACCGCAAACGATGCCCTCATGAGCTCGGTTATCATGGAAAATATTTTTCCCTTCTGCAGTGTCAGGGCCACGAGCTTTTTCTGCTGCTGCTGAGATCGTTATAATACAAAGAAATGTCCTAAGCAGGGAGCAAACCCAAAAGGACTACCTTGAATACTCCCGGCACAGAAATAGGTACTGATACCAGGTCCTTCCCCCTGAAGTTTTATGCTTGTTCTCCAGCGGATCACTGAACCTGGAGGCTGGGATTTAAAGCACCTCTGTCCTCAAGGCTAAAAAAATCCTGGTTTTATGAACCGATACTGCTCCGGCTGTTGATTTAAAGTCCATTCTCCGGCAGCAAGCAGCCCACATTTTTCCTTCTGGCATGGTTTATGACCATCGATACTCAAGCTGCATACCTCTATGGGGAGCCACATATCTTAGGCTTTTAAGAAATAATAATTAAATGCAGAGGACACCATTGCCCCCAAGTAACTTCCAACCTTTTGCAGAGAATAAAGCCCAGGTCTCCTGCCAGCTGCTGTAACTGCTGAAACAGGGAGATTCCTCGTGAGACCCTGGCAAAATACAGACACAGAAATGACCTATGACAAGCTTGGCTTGTGAGCGTGGCTCTGAGGAGACAAAACGCTCCCAGTCTGAGGGCAAAAGTGCTCAGCCAGCCCTGAAAACTCTCAAAGCCCTGGTTTTTGGTAGCTTTTTTCCACCAGGAAGCCGTGGTCAGTTCATGCAGGTGATGAGCACGCACGGACTAAAAAATAAAAAGCCAGGATGGGCAGGTGAGGATCAAACATCTCCAGAATTACTGAATTTACAGCCAACGAGCCCAGCCTCCTGCTGTAACAACAGGAGGGGGACGATGGCTTGGCAGGAACGCTCCTCGGGTTTCTCCAGCACTCACAGCAAAGCAAAAGAATGGGCACAGACACAGCAGCCCTGCTCCAAAACACCTAAATCAGGGCACGGTCCAACCTCTACCTGCAGCCAGAAGCTGCCCCAAGACCTGGCCAAGTCTAATCCAGCCCCCAGCAGTCAGGAGAATCCCAATGATTGAAGGCAGCCTTGGTCTCCATTTCCTCCCTGAGAACCTCCAGACATCAGCAAGGACCAAGCACTGGCACTTCCAAACATAAAATCAGGATCTTCGCCCCAAATAAATGGCTCAGCCCCACAGCCAGCACCAATCCTGCTCACTGCCACCAGATCTGGCCCGGTGCCTGTCAGTTCACCCAGCTCCTGCTGCAGCTCTTCCCCAAACACAAAGGCTTCGAGGCTTTGATGTAAGATGTATGTTTGATCACAGCATGTCAGCAGCACTCGCAGCTCTCCAAAACAAGACAGCCGCGTCATGCCGGGCTTCCTGCAAGGCACAGGAGGGTTACCTGAGAGGAGACGAAAACTGAACTGACCTGGATCAAGAAGCCAAGGGGATGTTTCGCTCCCTTCGGCTATTCTGGAGCTGAAATGTCCACTGTGGTCCTTGGCATGTTTTATATATTAAAAGGAAGGAGTAACTGCAGAAAACATCCTGAACCATGCTCAGTCTCGCACCACCTGCACCTTTACTCTTCAAATCAACCTCCTCCAACCTCCCCCCCTGCTTTGGGCACTGGGTTCCAAGGGCTTTGGGTGCAGCACCCAGCCCACCACCTCCTCTGCTGGGCAGCAAGGCACAGCTCGAGCAGCAAATTTCATTTAACGTGCTAATGAGACGAGAAAGAGGTTAAGCAGAAGTTACATCAGCTATCATTAAAGCGATTTGTCACCTGGGTAGAGGACAAGGAAATAACACCAAAGGCAAAACCTCTAAGGCAAAGAGGTTTCCTGCAGCTCGTCAGAATTCGATACCTTAATTCTTAGCACCTGGAGACACTGGGAAGGACAAGGTAAGTGGCTTGTTCTGCTAAATGACAGCTCAGCAGAATGGAAACGTGGCTCGTTATCCAAAAACAGCAGCGAGATCACAAAATGTTTACCCAGCACGAGAAGCAGGGTGCGGAGTCACAGCACATGGCTGGAGCAGGACGGTGCCTGGAAGGGACCGGGCAGGACACGCTCCATGTGCCACAAAGCCTGGCCCCTGCAGGGTCTCAGGCTGTGGGTGCAGCCCCCACCAGCACAGCAGGATGAAAAGCTCTTTACCAGCAACACTGCTGCACAGGGAGCAGCAACGGGCCCCTTCTTTCCTTCTTGCTTTTTAAATTTTTCTCTAGCGATGATATAAATGCCACCGAAATGCACTGGGGCTATGCCAGCTATTGAAACTATAGTAAATTACTACAGGTTTTCTAGAAGAAATTTTTCCCTGGGACCTTAAAACCATTTACTACGGCAAATACAGTACTTTTACTTCTAACCATCAATATTGATTTCATCTTTATTATTTTCAGATTTATACTTCCCCGTGTTGATTACGATTCAGATCACACGGTGGCTTATAACGCACTGTATACAGTATTCATCTCATTTCAAAAACTGCTATTAAGATGTATCTTTCCCCACAGGCAGATCATTTGCCATATAATGTAGCCAGAGGTTGAATTTTCCTTTACTTTTTTATACATTAATTTGGTTCCCTTCACTTTGTCTCTCGCTCGCAACCCTGCAGCAGCGGCTCAGACTCAAGCTTGTTTATCCCTTTACAAGGTACCGTATTTTTATTGCCTTTTATAAAAAGTGGCATTATGAAAAGATGAATCTCTTTCTATTTGTGCGTTGTCTTCATAATACAAACCCTAAGCATATTTGTTTGCTCATCCTATATTTCTTGCTATTAACTGCTGAAAGCGGTGACTTTGGAGGACCGCTACAGATGGGGAAAAGCAGATGTTCTGAAGATACATCAACAAACACAATGTTCGTACAGAGCCGTTTACCAAAGGACTTCAACTTGTTCACAGTGATGTGCTGTCGTTTGCCTCTTTAAAGATTTTTTTTGCCCAAAGACACGAGGCAGAAGAGACAGCCAAGCACAAAACGTGTCTGCCCAGCTGCACCACAGGACAGGGAACCCAAATCCCAAGGGGCACTGATGGCAAACCTTCTATCCACATCCTTGTGTGCATTCCCAAGTCCTCTACAAGGGGATGGCTTGCACTCAAAAACACAAAGAGGAAAAAAAAAAACCCTTAGGGCAGGGAGGTTGCCTGCTGGCTGCTGCTCTCCCCAGATTTCAGATCGCTGCCCCCTGTACCACAGCTCACAACAGGGGTTGTGGTGGGGGTTGGCCAGGTGCCCCATTCATGAGGACCAGCCACACATCTTGTGTTTATTTAAGTTCTGAACCTGGATTTATCGCCAGAAATCTGGTACTGGAGCACATACACAAGCTTTGCTTGGCCTTACCACGCAGCCATGGGTGGCCATGAGAAACACTGAGCCCCGTGGGGTGCCACAATGGGAGTTTGGAAAGGTTCAAAGCCATAGGGAGCAGAGGAAAAGCCCAAAGCCTTTCTATCAGCCTAGCAGAAAAGCACAGTTAAAGGAGGAAAGAAAAAAATAAATAAATAAAAGAGGGAAAAATTGGGAAAAAAAAACAGGCAAAGGTGACCAAAACCTGCTGCACACCACATTACTGGGAATCCCATAGCTGACAGGGCACAAAGTTCAGCAAGATGTGGGGCTGGGGCACGCACCCCATGCTCCCCAGCCTCATTACGGCCCCTGGTGGTCCCCTGGGTGCCCCAGATCCCATCCCAGCACAGGTACGGTGCCGCTGATCCCCAGGAGCTGTGCACTAAACCCTGTGCAACTGAGAAGGGTTTTATGCTTCACAGGCAGCCCCGGCCGGTCAACTGGATAAAAATAAAAAATCGCATTAAAAAAAAATATATCACAGAACCGTGCACGCTTCAAATATAATTTCTGGTATCTCTGTATTCAGCAATCTTTTTCATTACATCTCAGGGCTGAGACAAACAGCTCAATCTCCTCTCCATGAATACTTGAATAAAGACCCAAGATCGCTCGGGCTCTGTTTGCACTCTTTGTGAATTCATATCGGGCAAATAACCTAGAGAATACATTATTTCAGGACAGGACCATGCCAGGGAAACTCATTTGAAGCAAATATTGGATGCTGCACGAGCAGAGCTGCTGCCGAGCTCCTCCAGTCAAGCTACTTCAGCAAATTGTGGGAAGGAAACCACGCGGGTGACCGGCCCCGGCTGTCCGAATGACAGATCACGTTGTAAATACCGGGGCATTTTCCTCACTGAAGTGCTTCGATTTATTTTAATTTCCATTTACCGCAGGTGACGTTCTGCACAAAAATGCATTTAAAGGCTCAGGCCCTGAGCGAGCTGCGGCGCCCCTTGGGAAGCCTCTGCCTTCGCAGGGAGCAGGCAACACATTTCCCAGGAAATAAGGTCCCTGATGAAAACCTGGCCCAGCTTCCCAATCAGGGTGATATTGCAGCCCTGCACCGAGCACCCAGCACATATTTCCACACAAGCAGAACTTGCCAGCGATCAAGTAATCAAGATTGTTAATTAAAATATTTTACGAATGCTATAAGCTGCTGAGGGAGCCTTCCCGAGCTGGATATGAGGCTGCAGCCGCAAGCCCAAGCCCTCTTCTCCCTAACGCCTTGGGGAGCAGAACAGAGCCAAGCCCTAAGCACAGGTGTCAGCGAGTTTTATTCCTGTGAACACAAAGGGTCAAAGATACAAGGGTTACAGGCTCAGTCACCTCGATGTACCTTAATCTTCGCTTGATTGGGGCATAAATCAGAGGTATTTGCTGCACGCTCGGGCAGTCTGATGCCTGCAGGCTGCCAGAAACGGCCTTTGGGGGGTCCTGGAGATGTCGCCATGCTCAGCAAGATGCTGAGAATGACATCCAAAAGCAACCTGCCCAAAAGTTGGACAAAAATACCCATTTTGCCCACGTGAGGCTGTGCTGTGGGCACTGTGGAAGGATGCTCCCCATCTCCCGCGGGTACTGAGGGCTCTCCAGCCGCAAGCTGCCCGAGGTGACTCGAGCACAGCTCCAAACCAACAGGAGAGCACTTTAACTCCACGTGCTAACCCATTGAGAAGCCTCCTTGGCAAAGCCCTGCGTAAGGCAACCCCCGACACATTGACATTTCGGGCTGAAAATGAACAAAAAGCAAAGCCTGCTGAGGAATTGACCACAGCAAACTGAACTGGAGGTGCTGGGGGGATGCAAACCCAGGAGCAAGGGGGGAGAGGAGCCGGGTGCTGCCATGGGGACCCCAACATCAGCAGCAGCGTCCCCAAGGTGCTCCTCGATGGCAGCGATTTGGGGACAAACGGAGCTGGGCAGGACGCAGGAACCCCATCCATTCGGTGACACGCTGTGAGACCTGTAATTACCAGGGGAATTTGGAGTCATGTAACGATTACAAGAACAAATACTTTAAGCGCATGGAAATTAACTGAGCCCTGGCAGTAATTAAGCTTGAAGATTAATCAGTCATTAGCAAATAACACTCTTCGTCTGCTAACCACTACGCAGGGCCGAGGGGCAGCAAGGCAGGGCACCGGCACACAGACCCCAGCCTGGGACCCCTGCTGCCACTTCCCATGTGGGGACAGCCCCAGGATGGGGACCAGGGCTCCCTCTAGCCCCCAGCTCTGGCATTTTTGGGGTCCATTTAGGATCAGCCACCTCGCACCCTCTCCATCCCCCCCCAAACTCTTTCCAACAGGGCACTGGTGTTTCCCCTGCTGGCTAACATTTCCCCTGCCCAGCAAACAGCTCTCCAGGAGGCTTCCATAAGTACTTCTAATTTCCTTCCCTCTGATGATTTACGAGGGTTGCATTCAATTAACAGAGACATTGATTTTCCTGCAGCTGACTGGCAGCCTGCTGGCGCTCGGTACAAAAGCCACCGCTCACCTTCCCGCACGGGCAGGGAGCACAAACAGCTGGAAAAGGGCTCAGAAATCCCAGGGACAAGGCAGGGTGCTGCAGCTGGTGCCCCTAACCCAGCGTGAAAAAACAGAGATCTTCCCAAAAAAACTCTGGGCACCTCCTCTAGGGCAGACTTTGGATGCTTGGGTGTACCAAAACCATCTCTAAAGCCCTGCAGGGGTGATGCACAGAGGCACCCACGCACGCTCAGCCTCAGACAGCACCTATGGAGCTGAAGATGATTTTTGCCATCTTGGGGAGCCTTCCAGCTGCGTAAAGATGCTTGTCCTGACAGCTGGGGGCTTCCCAAGGCCGGTGGTTCATTGCACCCCGTGTATTTGGATTCCTCCCTGTCCCTTTCCCTGCAGAAATCCACCCCTCCGGGCTGGTGCGGGGGCACGGGCTGTGCTGCTGATTGCAGGGTTTCCACACAGCACCCGGGGGGCTTCGGCTCGTCCCTATCCAGGAGGTGCTCTGCGAGCCCACAGCCTTCCTATTTCGGTGGCGATCCTATCATAGGCACGAGAGCAATTTGGGAAAGTGAGAAATAACCCGCTGCTGCTCAGGAGCGGCAGACACTGTGCTCGTGGCTGTGCTGACCGGGTTGGGGATGAGCGCAGCAGCTGTGCTAACCCAGAGGGGCTTTAAAGAATCAAATCCCTTTGAAATTACCACCCTTTAATTGTATCAGCGTTGGCTGACAGCTTCACATCGGTCACGAGAGATCAAAGAGGGAGGGAGGAGGGAACAGGCCGGGATGGAGCCCACAACCCCAAGGCTGGGGCTGCCTCGGGCTCGGCTGGAGCCCCCTTCCCCTTGCAGCCCTATAATAAAGCCAAGCTCCAGGGGCTTCAGGGGAGGAGGAAGGAAAAACTCTCAAAGACACTAAGGACCACCAACCCCACCAGCTTCATCTGCTGTTTGGGATGCTCCCAGGGGATAATTTATAAGGAGCAAAAGGTGAGGAGCTGGCAGAAGTCGCCCCTGCCGAGGAATATTCTGCCCCTGAAAACTGAGGACGCTGTAATTGCCAGCACTCGGTGCCATCTCAGAGGAGCCACAAAACACAGAGGATGCTTTGAGGAGGTCTGTCAGCCCTCATCCTCCATGGTCTCTCTGTCCCAGACTCAGCAGATGAACCAGCCCCCCCCTCAGCCCTGCCATTAGAAACCTGGAGCTGTGACACCCCACAGCCAGGGTCACTGCTAGGTGTCACCCCCACGTGTCCCCAAGGGCCACTCGTCCCTCCGAGGTGCCTGAGACCACCCTGGACCCACCTGGGACAAGCAGCTCCGCAGGGCTGCCGCCACCCAGAGTGACATTTCCCTCCACAGCAATCGCTGCCAGCCCACAGAAACACTTCTAAGCTCATCTTTTGGCTGCTGATGTACAGAAATTACCATAACCTGGAATCGCTCATTCTTTTAATGAGAAATTGGCCAAAAACGTCATCAGATCGGAGCCAGCGCCTTCCAGTCTAGCAGCCACATCCCTTTCCTGGGCAGGATTGCTGCTGTCCTGCTCATGCCCCCAGCCATCAGCCAGCCCCGCGACGACAACATCCCCAGCAGCTGCCGTCACGCAGACGAACGATGTTTTTCAGTGGTTAAAATTACATTACTGAAAAGGCAAGAGTGCGCACTCGCAGGCTTCCTGTGCAACTCTAATTCGTGCGTGCACTCAGTTCAGCGCAGCCCAGCCTTTAATTGCAGGCTCTCTTACTCTATTTTCCATTAGAGGTGCAGAAGAGACTCGGAAGGAAAGCGAGGGAGAGGAGTGGAAATGATCGTGGAAACACCGAGGTGCAGAAACCCTCGCCAGCCGCCGAGCAGAAGCAAAACGCTGCAGCCTCGGTGGCCTCGGTGACAAGGTGCAGGGCAGCAGGGACAATTGCATGTCACATCCCTGCACCGTGTCACCACTCTGCCTGAGCAAAGCCTGCTCTGCATTTTCCCAGACTCGCAGACCTTGCCACAAGCACTGCCCTTTGTTTTTTTCCCCACCTCTGCCCCTCCATATTCAAGTTCCTTTACCTACTATATTTTTGCAGGCCGTGGAGCGACAGCAAATTAGCATGAATAAATGTTCAAAGCCTCCCTAGCAAAGGGTAAATCTCTTTGGTAAATCGGCATGTTGTGATTTGAAGGCACCTTTCACGCCATCGGCACATGGCACGGAGGCATCCCGCATACCATGGGAGCACCAGCACCGTGCCACGAGTGTTTCAGGGCCAGCCAGTTTGCTGCTATTTCATTTTTAGCCTCTCTCAGCTCCAACGCTGGACATCTCAGCCCCGTGTCCCAAAGCACAATCATTTCAGTGGCTGTTTCAGCTTGGCATTTCCAAAAGGGAGGATGGAGAGGGCGGGAGAGGAAGCTGTGGGGCTGGTGGCTTGGTGCCAGGCAGGACACCCGGGCTTTGTTCCCTCCAAAACCCATATTAGATTAATTTTTATTGCTTTACATCCTGGGCAGACCATACAACCACCACCCACCTGGGGCTGCTGCCTGCACGGGAGGTGCGACACCTCCTTACCCTCTGCAGGACACAGCAGCACCGGGTGGATGATGAGAGGAGTGAGGCTGGGATTTCCCAGATCCTCCCCATGGTGTCAGGCATCACCTGAGCAGCGATTTGGAGCCTCAGCTGCAGGCAACCCATCCCCTGCGGAGCTCCTGCAGCGGCAGCAAGCACGATGGAGACGTGTTTGCAGGGAGAACGTGAGCGCAGAGCAGCAGAGCTCGCTCTGGGGGTTGATGGCAGAGGGAGCACAGCCCCTTTGCACCACGTCCTGCTCTAACCCACCTCCAGCTCTGCCACGGCACAGCGGTGAAGAGATGCTCCTCCACGCTGCCACACCACCAGTGGGCACAAGGTAACCCCAAAGTTCACGGGAACTTCAGAAATCCCCCCCAAAAAACCTTCCCAGAAAAGGCAAACACCACTGATGCAGATTTCTCCATACCCCGTGCCCTGGGGAGCTCTGCCAGCAGCTCAGCCCAGGAGTTTTGACACCGCAGAACACACTGGGGGGCTTTTTGCTTCTGCAATTCCCCCGTGCCCGTGATCTGGAGGCCAGCAGCAGTGCCCGGGGCGCAGCCGACTGACCTGTCCAGAGGGAAGCGCGCTTCGTCCCCTTTGTGGAAGTCAGTGCTGTTCTCCAGCCTGGCCAGGATGTCCATCCTCTTCATCAGCAGCTCCAGCATGTCGCTCATCCGCCGCAGCACCCCTCGGGACTCCAGCGCGCCCATCACTGCAGGGCACAAAGAGCAAGGGGACACGGTCACAGCTGGGTGATGAGACAGCGAGACCCCCCCACGACGCTTCAACCCCGAGCTGTCCCTGTGCCCGCCAGCCCCACGGGTGGGTTTGGTGTGTTTGGGGCTGTCTCTGTGCCCTGTACATCCCCTCCCTGGCTTTTCAGCCCCATACCCATCGTCGTGCCCAAGGTGCGGAGCTCAGACTAATCCCTGCCTGTGCCCAAATTTATCCGGGCTGCTGCAGATCCCATCAGCCAGCAGCTGCACCAGCCCCAGCCCTCTCTGGGCACAAACTCCTGGCACACCCACCCGATCCTGCCTGTCCCAAGTGTTTACAGAAACCAAACTTCATTCTCGAGCACTGAACAAGCCTCCTTTTGTTACACGCTTCTATTTTTCACTCTGCAGGATCCACCTAGCCCAGCATCCTGCCTTTGGCAGCAGCCTAAGGTGAATTGTTTAGGGAAAAGCACAAGAAACAGAGCAAATCCCCACTCCTCCCTCAGCACATCCTCCCAGCAACACCACGTTTTCCTCCTGCAGAGAAAAAAAAAAAAATCCTTTCTACCCAAACCAACTACAGGATGGGTGCCCCAGGCTCTGGAAATAGCTCGTTGTTTGTGCATTGCATCTCAGCAAATTCCTCCAGCAGGGAAAAACTCCTGATTCCCAGCCCCATTTTGCACTCTGCTTGCTTCGGGCTGGCACAGCACCAACCAGCGTTGTGCTGAAATTGCTGGCAGCCAAGCTCCCCGAGCCCCCAGACCGGCAACACGCGGGGTCCTGGTTTGATCTTCTGCCTGGTGACAGGCAGCCCCGAGCCCCGAGCCAAGGAATGGAAAATAAAGCTCCTGTTTCATCTCAGCGTGCTTCATTTCATGTCCGTAATAACTTAATCAGCGCATAATCCCCCAACTTCTCCCGTTTAGCTTATCTCCACTCACATGTGCTTGTCAAGAGGCAGCACACATTTCGTTTACGGAGCAGCAGGAGATGCACAGACGGATGCTCCGGGGGGCTATCGGGATCTGGGCACCTCTCCTGCTGCCGCAGACGGCCACAAACCTGGCTGCAGAAAGGTCAGAGTGCAGCCCCTTGCCCACATCAAGCAGCACAGGGACCTGCACATTGGTGGCATCCAAAGGACCATGGTGTTTATGGCCGTGCTGGGATCTGGCTGCCCCAGGAAATCTCCCAAGGTTTGACTCCTGATGCTGTGGTGCTGGAGCTGTGCAGGCAGCAGGATGGGATTCCCAGCTCCGACATGGGAGGGCTGCATCAGGTACCACAGCTCATCCAGGGGCTTTGGCACCCACGTCCCCCCCTGCACCAGGCTCCTGAGCACCCCAAGGAGCTGGGCGGCGCTGGGTGCTCGCCCCAGCAGCTCCGTGGGTGCTGTGAAAGCATCACATTGCTGCCACATGCACCTGAGTGTGGTTACATCCGAGCCCTAAACCCTACGGGAAGCTGATGGCAGGCCAGCAGGAATCTTGCTGCTTGGCTGGGATTATCAACAACACATTATTTTTTTCCTGGCACTATTCAATAAAATGGAAGAAAAACAAAGAGTGAAAGAAATTCCTAAAAATAAATTAAAAAAAAAGTCCCATCCATTCCTGAGACTTTCAAACACTCCCTGCGCTCCCATGGCGAGGAGCCAGAGATTTCTGCAGGTGCTCGGGGTCCTGAGCAGCCCCAGACCACCCTGGCCAGGTCCAGCAATGCAGCAGCCACCTTTGCCCACCCTATCACCCAAGCCAGAGCCCAATCCTCTGGGTGGGACAGGAGTCGCAGCCTTTCTCACTAAAACACAGAACTGCTGAAAAATGTGCAATTAAAAGGTGCTGTGGGGGACAAAAGCGGAAATTTGGAACCTGGAGCCCAATTTGCAGGGGCCAGGGACATCCCCAGACACAGCTGGGCAAATATGGCAAAGACACAGCCGATAAAAATGCTTCGAAATGGGCTTAAGTCAAAAAATCCACCCCAAAAACGTGTCCTGGGTGGATCAGGAGCCCGCAGCTGTGCTGCTGTGCTGGGAATTGGTGAGGGAGATCCCAGCAGGGGAGCAGGAATGACTTAGAGCCGCTGCTGCCTGCACCGCTCAGAGCCGGGCTGCCACCCCGCTTCGCAGCCAGGCTGCCCTCGTTTAATTAAGAACGCTCATTTAGCCGTGCTGCTCGTTTGAAATTTAAATGGCCGCTCGCAAAGCCCAGGGAGCAGCCAGCTCAGCCCCTTATTAGCACCCAGCCCCACGCAGGGAGCTGGTCCCCGTGGAGGAGAGCCAGGAAAAGCCCTCCTATGGGTGACCCTGGGGGGCTGCCACCTCCCCACTGAGCCCCCCAGGGTCACCCATGGGCATCCCCCATATCCCAACCCCCCCAGGACCCTGCTGCAGCCCCCCTGTGCCAGGGGGGTCTCTGCTTTAACGCAGGGCTGTCCTGGCACACGTGTCCCCCCCCTCCGTGCCCTCCCCTGGCTCCTGGAGCGAAGTCCCAGCTCTGCCCATCGCCGCCTCTCCTCTGCCGGCGTTGGCTTTTCCCCTTGTTGTTGTTGTTCCAGGAGCTTAAGGAGGATAACGAGGACAATTTGACATTTTTGGCAACCATTATTACATCTCTTGGAAAGCCTGCCTCATTAAGAGCCCCAAAGAAAGGAGGAAAAGTGCTGAAGCCACTCTTTTAAAACACGCAGGAGCCGGGGTTCATTTGTCACCCCGACGCGGGCACTCACAGCAGCCGGGCAGGGGCTGCGCTGCCCCCGAGCCCCCATCTGCATTTTGCCTGCTCCCCCTCGAATAAAATTCCTTAAAATAATTCACCAGCAAGCTCAGAAGATGTCACATCCCCAGACAGCTGCCTAGGGTGAGGGCTCCTGCCTGACTGCAAGGATTTGAGCCTCTAAACCCATGATGAAGATCCTCGAGAGCATGGCAGGAGGCAGGAAAAACCCAAACCTGAACGAAAACAGCACGAAAACCCAGCGAAACGGCCTCGCAAGCAACTTTCCTCTAAAAAAAAAAACAAAAAGCAAGAGAGCTGCTAATTACAAAAGAGAAATATTCTAATTACCCTCGATAATCAGCAATGATGGGAGAGAAAACACAAGTAAAACTGCTCAACGGATTAATTGGAGTTTGCCAAAGTGTGACAGGTTCCTGACAGTCTGCTGAGTGGCAGACACTCTTTAAAGGCAATCACCGAACCTGACAGAGGTTTTCATAGTAGCACTATGAAATAATGATTGCAATCAATCATATCTTACTGGATTTCGTGAGACATGCTGGTAAACACAGCAGAGGGAGGAGAATTATTTATGGTGTTTCAGAAGAGCACACAGCTCCGTAATTGGATGAAATCAGGGGAAAAAAGAGAAAGCATCCCCTCCGGGTGATATCTATTGGAAGAAGAAATAGTTTCTCTGCAGAACTGCTGGAGGAGATGGCCAATATGCTCAGATTTGGATGGGTCAGATCCCCAGGGAAGGCACTAATGATGCCGGTGTCTTTAAAGCACCTTCTCGGAGCATCTCTGGGCGAGCATCCCACCCACGCGCCCACCTGGCACCAAAAGCTGCAGCAGCAGGAGCCAGGAAGCACACGGGTGGATCCTGCTCCGTGTGCAGGCGGCCCCAGTGGGGACAGCGAAATTTGGTGCTGGGTGTCCTGGCGGGGGCTGCAGGAGAGCCCAACATGGGGCTGGGGGCTGTGGGGAGGGAGTGGGGCAAAGTCCAGGCTGCACTGGGGGGGAGCAGCACATGGGAAGGAGGTTTTCTTGCTGGAGCATCACATTTGGGGACCCTGAGCATCTTCACCACGCCACCCCAGGCTGATACACCATTGCTCGTACTCACCCAGAGCTTCTCCAGGTTTTCAGAAGGTTTCTCCTAGGAGAAACACCCGCACTGAGCAGCACGGTCCCCTTAGCTTCTTGGGCTGATTTCAGCCTCCTGGCCCTGCTCGGTGCCCGGACCCAGATGGCAGCTCCCATCCCTGGGTCACCTCAGGCTCATTCTGCCCAGGACAGGTCTCACGCTGCTCAGCACCAGCCCATCAACCCCGGCTTCATGTTGAGGAGCCAGGGAAAAGAGAGGAACACATCAGGGAAACGGTGCTTGGGGTGGCACCCAGCCTTCTGCATCCCTTGTGGTTTCCTCCTCATGGGTGCAGGACCCCAGCACCACTCGGGGATGCAGCAGTAGCACCTCACCTCACCCTGGTCCTTCTCACTGTGCCCTGCATGGGGCTTTTCTACCCAAAACCAGCCCAGTTTCAAGAGCATCAAAAGCCTCCCTAACCCAGCAGCCCCAAGATCCCATCCCAGCCGTGCTGGGGAAACCGAGGCACAGCCTCAACCCACCTCTCCACGGCCCTGAACATCCTCCTGACATTTAAGATGCGATTCTGCAATCTCTCTCTGCTGTTCATAACATGGCTGATTTGCTGGGGATTTTTTTTCCTCCTTCTCAGACATAAGTCACATCCCTGCCTGGCTGTCTTGCAACAGCTGAACGCTCCACTACGAGAAGGGAATTTGCTCAGAGATGGTAAGATATTACTTACATCCACCGAAAATACCAGCTGAATTAATTTCAATCTAAAGCATCATTTGCTTTGCTTTGTTTTTCTCCTTTAAAGGACAACTCTAGGCTACTTAAACTCCTCCAAAGGACAGCAGGCTCCTGAAGGAGCAGATGTTCCCGGGGTTACTCAGCACAGCCACAGCCCCGTACCCTCTGCCAGGACCACGGCAGCTGGGAGATGTACCCGGGGCAGCCTGCACTGTCCTGGGCCAGCAGCCAGCCCCGTGGCTGATCCTAAAACAACAAACCACGGAGGCTTGGAGCTGGAGAGCTGGTTGGAGCTGGAGTCCACCTTCCCTGCTTCCCAGGGAGCAGGGCAGCAGCCCCCCGCTGCTCTCCTGCACTCCTCCATTTACCTTCACTATCATTTTTGATTCAAGCAGCTTAAAAGGCCACAGAGCCAACTAGCCCAGGGCTGGCCCCAGTATAATCCAGTCAAATCACAGCTCAGCACCACGTAAGTCCCAGGGCAGACCCGAACTAGTGGCGCCCGGGTCCCTTTGGGGTCCCCAGCCTCGCCTCCTCCCCGGAGGCAGCCTCCACTCACCGACCCGTGTCCACGCCTGGCAGGGAGCAGAGGGGGCTCCGGGAGCTTCCCCCCACCCCATCACCTCCCCTTTTCCCCCACCATCCTCACAGAAACGCGCCCAGCACCAGGCTGCAGCTCCGTACCTCCCCGCTAACACGTGCCCGCTCCGCATTTCCATAGAAATAAGAAAAGGCAGGAGGCTGAGCAGTACAAACAGACGCTTGCATTTATAGACAGGAGCGTTTCGATACCACGACAGAGAGCACAGGGCTGCTCCCTCCCCATTTTTATTACTTCTTTACCCTCCCACCCACCAAGGGACGGAGATCTGCCCTGGGGGCCATGGGGACAGTCCCAGAAGCCCTGCCACAAGCTGTCACACCGCAGGGAAAACAAGCCTGGTCGTCTCCTCCTGTCCCCAGTCCCATGGGAGAGAGGACAAGAACACACCCAAACCCAGCATAAGCTGCAGGTCAGCATTTTTTATTTATTTATTTTTTATTTTTTTTAAAGTAAAGAGAACTTCCCCATCCCCCTCTCCACTTTTTTTAATGGGTGCTCGCAGGGTATTTTTAGTTGCTCCTCTATCGCCAGCCAGCACTATTTTAAATTGCATCTTAAGCTATTCCACAGCGCTGCAAACACCTCGCGCCGCAGGCGAGGCTGCTCCAAACAACAAGATTAACATCGATTTTAAATTGCTTCCTAAAACACAAGGACTGGATCAGCTGCGGTCACGGCGGTGCCCCGGCCCGAAGGACACAGGGCTCCGGGGCTGTGCTGGGCACATTCAGCACCGAGGGGCAAAGCTGGACCCCAGATTTGGAGCTGGGACCCCCGCTTAGGTGACAGCCCCAACATCTCTTCGTCCATCATCTTTACCAGAGAGGCATCCCCCTGAGGGCACCGGCACCTAACCAGCTGGTTCTCCTGCAGCCCCCATTGCTGGCCCAGGGAAAATGGCATTTTTGGGGAGCCGATGTGCCACGGACGGCAGGAAATTGGCTCAGAGGATTCCAGGCTGGCATTCACATGCCCCATCCGCTCCCTCTGCCTCACCGCACGCCCAACTTTATTTACGACCTCGCATTTGAGAGCTTCTCTAATTTAACATTCCCAAAATGACCACCGGTTTTGTTCCAGCCAAAACTACCGGCCAAACAGCTCTGGGCAGCCTGCCACCGCGTTTCAGGGGGGCAAAGAACTCATCCCTCCCTCCAAACCACCCCACTCAGCGGCCACATCCAGCTGGGCATCAGCAGAGCCATGGGAAGGGGCTCAGCTAACATCTGCCCGGGCTGGATGAAGCCCTGGGCCCTCCGTTTTGGCCACAGCAACAAATAAATCAGTGGGGAAAATTCCAGCTTTTAGCAGCTGCTCTGGTTCCTGCTGTGCTAGCTTTCTTTTCTGAAGTACCTGCTGCCTCCCGGGCTCAGGATGAATTTTGATTTAGGAGCGAAAGGGGTAATAAAAGCACAGAGAGCCATTAACATTCCTCCTGGCCGTGGTGGGGTGTTTGCTCATCGCAGGTTGATGGAAATGCCATTTGACTTCCTTAGGAGCTATAGAAAATCAATTAATTGATTTAATCATTCCCCGGGGAGCCGCTGCTCATGGAGATAATGGAGCGCCGGGGGCCAGCGGGGCGCTGCTGGTCCCACACAGGGGGGGACGTGGGCAGGAGGGGGCCACAGCCCTGGGCTTTGCTTGGACAAAGGGCTCACCCCAAAGGGACAAGGACCAAGGGGACAGCGCTTCCTGAGCCCCACAGTCCCCCCGTGCACCACAGCAGCCCTGGGGAACACAGCGGGACCATCGCTCACCTCAGCTCCCACCCCGTCACAATTAGCTGCTCCATCAATTCATGGCTTGTGAACCAGCACTGCTGTCTTTCACTAAGTTTGGTGGCATTTAAATTTATTTTTTTTTCAAGCCTGCAGGCATCCAGTACCGGGCAGTGATTGTGCCAAGCGGGCACTCGGGGAGGAGACGTGCGCCCAGGGCGGGTTAAGCCTTACCCACCACTTCAGCCCCGGCTTCGTTCCACACCTCTTTGCCCTGGAAAGTGCCCATCTGCGTCTTACTCCCATGTGCATCCCAGTGGACTCTCTGCTGAGCCCTTCTCAAGCACACAAAAACCAGGCTGGGTGCCCCATCCCTCCCCAAAAACTGCCACTGGGAGAAACCATCTCCAAGCTAACACAGCTGAGCCATTCAGAGATAAATGGGGACCCCAGATGGATGTCTTTATTTTCCCCCTATTCCAGCAGGGCTCCTTTCCCTGCCCGGAATAGCAATTTAATAAGAGCTGTAAAGTTTTATGCTTCCACTTTAAGCTCTCTTTTCAGAAGGGGGATGGAGGCTCGAGCACAGCTCGTGTACCCCAAGCACGGGGGGTGTGTTGGGAGCAAAGCGCCCAACAGGCAGCACGGCCTCGCACAGGGACCAGCACTCCCAGCCCCTCTGCTACATCCCTGCCTGGCATCCTAGGGGACTCCAGAAGACTCAGGCACAAGGAGAGGATGGGTATTTTAACCAAATTCCACTTTTGCCACCTGATCCCAGTGCCAGCAGCACCCGCACCCCCAGACAGAGCTGCTGCCACCCGCAGCCGCTCCCCGCGGCCACTTCTTGTCACCGAGCATGGCTTTAACCAATAATTAACAAAGCCTCCCTGTACCCAACAGCCAGAGCAGCAGAAGTCATCACTGCAGCTGCGTGCAGCGCTATCTACTTAAAAGAGCCCCTGGAGCACCCAAGCATCTGCCAGGAGCGGCAGGGAGCGGGGCTGGGGGGGAGGCAGAAAGCCCTCGCTCCCCGTTTGGGATCTGCCTTGTTTCAGCATCTCCATTCCCTACAAAGGACCAGAGGGCAGCAGGGAGGAGATGGTCCTGAGCCACGGCAGCCACCACGGTGCAGCTTCTCCAGGCAGGGAGGGGAAGCAGGAAGCTCTCCAGGCTTCCCGAGCCAAGGAGGTGCTCCAGCACCAGTCGGTTTGCCTTGGCACTGGCCAGGCAGCCTGGTCCAGGATCAGCTTCGGATGGGGGCAGCAGCAGCAGAGCCAGCCACGAGGCGCTGCAGGGGCTGGAGGACACCACCCGCAGCTGCAGGCAGGCTCTGGGTACCAAAGAGCTGCCTGGCACACTTCTCCAGGCAGGTTTCACCTGGCTGGCATCCCTCCAGCTGCCTGCAAGCTCCAGCAGACTCAAACCCAGCTCTCGATGCAGCAGCAGCAGAAATAACCTGCGGGGATATGCAGGACCCGCACCCTCCTAGCAGCCTTGCTGCCACCAGCACCCGCCCCAGGGACCTGGGGAAGCCACCAGCTACCCCGCTGGGGTAGATATCAGGCAGGGGAGCCTCCCGCTGCCTTTTTCCAGAGTTTTGCATAAGCCAAATCTGAATTCAGGTCACGGTGCTGCGACAGCGCTCCCGTCCCCCCGCCTGCACACGCGCCCCGCTGCTGCCCGGGCGAAGCGCTCACGCTCCAGCGGCGGATCCTGACAAGGTGCTTACAAGCCACTGCAGATGGTTATCCGGCCCCGCTCAGCAAACAACGACAAAACATAGCCAAGGCAGCCCTGGGGAGAGCTGTAACTCACCCGGGAAGAAACTGGGAATAATTATTGCTGAGTCTGCCCAGCCGAACCTGCCCAGCTCTGTCCCCCCATCACTGCCACTTGGGGGCACGAGACTTTGCGAGCAGTTCTCTCCTGGCATCATCAGCATGCCCTAAAGGCAGTAAGACAAATTGATAGCCCTGCACAACCTTTTGAAAGCAAAGGGAACGTGAGCATCGCTGGAAAGGTACGTGCGTGCCCTTCATCTCCAGCCCAGCAGGCAGCAGCCCAAGCACTTGCTCCCAGGGGGTTTCTCCAGCAAGACCCAGACAGGTCAGATGAGAGGGGCTGGCAAAGCTACTTGGAGGGGTTTTGCTCATCCCAAGCCACGTTCCCATCAAAAGAGCTTCATACCCTGCCTGAAGGCGGGGGAAAAAGCAGCAAAAACCCTTCCCAGGACAGAAGGAGGGGGGATTTATAAGGACAGACACCTGTGCACTGTTTTAACCCCCCAAGGCTGAGCAGCACCTGGCTGCAGCCAGGACCCCACAAGCAGAGCCGAGCCACCCCCACACAATCAGCTCCACAGAGAGGTCAGGACTACGCGCACACCTCCTCCTCCTCGAGCCGCAGGAGGACGACAGTTTCTCGAGCTCTCTCTGATCATTAGCGATGCTGAGCTTGACCTTTCCGCATCTCCTGCGAGAACAAACGACGGAGGTACCCGGCCAGGCTAAGCCAGCCGGGGAGCTGCCGGAGCAGGAGGGGAGCCAGCAGAGGCAGGAGTGAGAGCAAAAGACCCTTCTTAGGGGATCACATCAGTTTTCTCACGTTTCTGCTCAGCCTCTTCGCTCAGCTCCTCGGGGAGCCATTCAGGGGGTTGAACGAACACGAGATCCCGTCGTTTCATGGTGCTGTGACTCCGGAACGGCAGAGATGCCCTACAAAACCCTCAGCAACCTTCACCATTATCTTCTGCGGCACAATTCCCCCTCCGTGAGCATCCCTCCTCCTGAGGGAGGAATCCCAGCCCCAAGGTACTGAGCTGTGCTGCACAGCCCTAAACAACCTCTCCACTTCTGTGTTCACTGAGGGAAGAAATTGCTTTAAGCAGGTGAGACTCCGGGATCTGGAGCAAGCCACGACCGCAGGAGAGGCGCAGAGCTTTGGTAGCTGTAAAACAGAACAAGGGCTGGTTTCGGGAGGGCAGGGGGGGGATTTCTGCCAGGTGATGCTCAGTACCATTTCCAGCACAAAGTGCCTTGGCTGCTGGCCCTCTCCCGAGAGTCCTGAAGTCCCGAGCAATGAACCGGAGCCATCCTGGCAGCCCAGGAAAGCAGCACTGCAGATCAGGATGCCTGGGAAGCCTGGTACTCATCCCACAAGGTGGTCAGTAACCTCAACCCCAAGGAGATCGGGCCCCAAAACGCATCTCAGCAACCCAGGACGAGGTGCAGCAGCCTTGCAGAGGACGTGCTAAAAGCAGCTCAGCACCACCCTTCCCTTCCTTCATCCCATTTCCCATTAGGCTGAGAAAACACAATGTAGGAGCCATGGCCACCAGCAGGAAGCCATCTGGAGACGCTGCTGGGGGATTGTTTTGGGGGAAAAAAGGCAGGTGCTGAGCTTCTCAAGCCAAGCATCAGCCCGGACAGGAACCACCTGAGGCCAGGTTGGAGAGGCAGCTGCAGAAGCAGCATCAGCAAGCACAGCCCCAGTGCTCAGCCAGCAACCACATCCCGAAGGTGGCTACGAGAGCTGCTCGAAGCACTCGCACCCAAGCACCACCAGCATCAGCAGAACTCAGCCTGTGCTCTCGGAGCCAGCAGCGAGGGCTGGTTTGGGAATTCAGACCCATCCTACACATCCCCGGGGCTGCTGCAGCACCTTCCGCTCCAGCATCTTCCGCTCCAGCATATGGGAGAAAAACAACAATCAGAAGTCCTGCCACTCCTAAACTAGCTACAGCAGTTGCAGGCGATATTCCAGCCACTTGTAATCACGGTTTAACACTTAATAACCTATTTTCCTCTGCTAAGCCCCGCAGCAGCGGGCTGTGCATCATCACCGAGACCAGCCCAGGGCCCCAGAGCTGCCGTCGCCCTGCCAGCACTCACTGCTCCGCTCTGCCCATTAAGCATTTTGGTGAGGTTTTCGGATCAGACCCCTGCCCCAGGCCAGCTCTACTCCAGCAGTAAAACAAAGCGGAGAAGCTCAGGAGGAGAAAGAATAAGAAAAAAACATTTCAAATTCTAAGCAGGAGGAGAGACGAGGGCACAGAAACCTGAATCTCTCGAGTCTCGAGCTGCTCCCAAAGCGTCTCCCACATTCAAAATTTATAGACTTGTCTATTCTCTCTTTCTCATCTAGATCCTTGTTTGTAGAACAAATTCTCTCGGTGGCCATTTCAAAACAAAGGAACCTTTGTCTGTGTTTACTTGACGGCGGCAGATTAGGATAAAATAACTCGCATTTCTGAAGGTTTTTATTTATCGTTAAGAGGCAAAGCCTCTGCTGCATCGAATCGCCAGGCAGAGAACCCATCCGAGGCATGATTTCTGGCACACACCAGGAAACTTGGAGAAAGCCTCCAAGAAGCGGATTCACGTATAAAAATAAAATTAAAAAGGGGATTAGCTCCTAGATTGTGACATTATCCATTTCTCCTTTTCATGCTCTGGCCTTACATCTGTCTTCATTTGGCTTTGATTGTTGCTCACCCAGCTCCAAGCCAAGACAACCCTGGGTGAGTCTGTGCCATTCCCCTAAGCCCCCTGCTCTGCTCGGAGCACCCTTTGGGTGAGCACACATCAGACCCAGGGGCAGATTTTGGGTTGCAGCACCCGAGAGGCAGGGCTGGGCTGGGCAGGACACGGGGGAGAAGCAGGAACAGCCCCAGCCTGGGTTATAAACCAGCAGCACGATGGGTGCTCCACAAGCCAGCAGGATTTCTCCAGCACGAATTATTTTGAAGCCCCTGGGTGCCAGGTCCAACTCCTGGCTCTCCACAGCCACAAATTTTGGGACGTGGGATTATTCGCTCACACCTGGCAGGCCAGGATGCTCCAGTTCCACCCTGCGGACACAACCAGCACCAACACAGGGACCAGAGCAGGATGGGATCCTGGCTAGCCAAGCAGCCTGGTAAAAGCTCCTGCTCTGTCGGTGAGGCAGCCCACAGCTGAGCAGATGGGAAGGATGCTGCCGGCTTGCAACACAAAATTAATCTGTTAACGAAGGATGCTCAGAAGGGGCCGCTGAACCCAGCACCCCGAGGAGCCCAAGCACCCCTTGCCCAGACAGGCAGCACTGCAGAGGACCTCGGTTCATTGTAGATGGGGAGCCTGTCCCAGGACACCCAAACCAGGAGGCTCAGCAGACCTGAGCACGCACCCAGGAATTCCTCCAGAGCCACTGGGCTTGGACCCGTGCAGGTTTGTGAGTGCTGGCCCGCTTCCCATCGCTGCTTGCATCAAAGCTCATCAGCCCAGCAAAATTAACCTGCTCCTCCGAGCTTGTCTCCAGCCCGGCATCGTGCTCTTAACAGCAACGATAACAGCCAGCAATATTTCTTGGGATCCGTAACACGTGTTAATTAAATGCCCGTGTATTATTCAAACAGACCTGTTGAGACCTCACGGCGCTAATAAAAGCGCATCTGTCTCTGTCCCACCGACCCTTGCCCCATCACGCAGGGGTCCAGCACAGCTCAGCACCCCTCCATGGGGTCAGGCTCATGTCCCTGCCCCAAGCAGAGCAGTCCTAGAGCTCTGACCGAGGTTTCTGCAGCCTCACATCACCCAGAGGGGCTTTGGATGTCTCCAAGGATAGGGTTTTCCCCACACGCAGGTACCCAGCACCAAACAGCACCCCTGCTTCAGGTACAGGAGAGGAGCCCTCCTCTTCCAGGCGGTGTGTTGGATGATAAATGGACCAAACCTTCCCCAAGAAGAGGCACGGCAGCAGCCACACCTGCAGCAAATCACCTGGAAGCAGTAACTTTGTCGGCAAATCCACCCAATGACTTAAAATGGACTTGGTCACAATTCCTGAGCTTGCTAACAAAGCAGCACTTTCCTTGCCTGGAGTTACAGACCAACCGAAGACATGAAAAATTGGAAGATTTAGGATCATGGATGTTTTTCTCTTTTTATAAATGAAACACACCCAGAATGTGCAGCCCCCGAGCAGAGCCGGGGCCATCTCTCCCTGCTGGTGAGGAGCACCCCAGAGCCCAGAGGCAGCACGGGGAGCCAGCTCACACATCTTGGCTTAATCGCCTACAGCAGGGAGCCCAGCTGAGTCAAAGATGTGATAAAAGGCTCCTTCTGCTCCCTGATCCATCTCACCTGGTAAAAGGAGACACACAAAGGTGTGAGTCAGGGGACTCAGGTTTGGGTTAAATTGGTGACCGGAGTGAGGATGGGAAAAGGGACCCCACTACCGCATCCAGAAAGGGGAGGAAGAGGCTGAATAATAGTTCTGCCCCAGCTTTATAAAGTTTTTTGGGGATGGGACCAGGAACTTCTGCCCTTCCAGTGTTCACCCCTTCTCCTCAAGCTCCTGAGGGTGCTGGGGCTCTCCTGGGACAGAGGGAAATGTCCCAGGCAGGTGAATTTAAGCACATGTCTTCTAAAAGATAACCACAAAAAAGCTTCTCCTCACCTTCCTCATATGCATCTTCTCATCCCCAGCAGCCCCAAATCCCTCCTAACCAGACTTTTGTAAGCACGACCCAGACTGGTTGCACTCAGCATGGGGACATGGATGCTAACAGGCTCTGTGACCCTGCTGCGGGACCGGAGGGAGCTCTGGGATGTACCAAGCACCATCCTCTCGGCATCCCCAGCACTCCTCAGCTGGACCACAGGCAGTCATCGAGCATCGGGGGGGCAGGATGCTTACCTTCGGTTCGGATGGTGAAGGGCGAGTCCCCCAGGCGCTTGGCTGAGAACTGCCCTCCCAGAGACGTCATCAAGAAGCACAGGGTGAAAAATCCAATGCCCAGCACGAATATCCTGCAGGAAGGAAAGCAGCGCTGTAAGGAGGTGTGCAGGGTGCCCGGCTCGCTCCCCAGGACAGCCCCACCACCCGTGGGTCCATAGAGCAGCCCCTCGGCACCCACATGAGCTGCTTTGCTTGGGGACATGTGGCAGAGGTGGCCAGGGCAGCCCCTGCTCACTCCTCCAGCCTGGGGAAGGAGCATCCCTGCTGCCCCTGCAGTGCAAAAGCAGAGCAGCACCTTGCCTCCCACCACAGCCAGAGCCACGCACACTTAATGAGAGCCCCAGGATGCTCCTGCCTGAAGCCCGGCAGCAAACCGGTGGATTTAGCCCAAATCCACCCTCCAAAATCACTGCGACCTCCTCAGATGGACAGGCCTAGAGAGGGAGCCAAGGGCCCGTGCCCGGGGTGGGAAAGCTCGGGCAGAGCGGGCTGCAGGAACCGCTCAGACAATAGCCATTCTCCTTCAGAGGGGGCCCAGAGAAAAGACAGACCTTGTGCCTTCCCTTCCTTCCACAGGAGCTAAAAAAAGCACACACCACAGGACCCTTTTGTTCCCCCCGTAGCTAGACCACCGGTGTTTCCCCTTGTGTCTGCTTCACACGCAAGGCACAGGCAGCCCTATTCCAGGGGCCGGGGAGGGACCTATGCTGACTGGGAAACCATCCCCCAAATCCCCTGGTCCCTCTGTGGGCATGATGAGAGAGCTCTCCGGGATACTCCTCTCTATGCCAGAGCTCTCTGGGGTGCTGCTCTCCAATTTAGGGGTGAAAAGCCTGAAGGCAGGGCTCTGCACAAGCAGCAGGGTTATCACACACCATAGGAGCATCACACAAAGCCTGCCCATCTCCCTGGAGGGCAAGCACACGAGGACAGCACGCTGTGCTTGGGGACAGCGAGGAGAGGAGCGCAGAGCCCACTCCACTTCATCCTGCACCTTGGGAGGTTTCTCCCAGAAAGGATTTTTGGAAAAGCCTGTCCATGAGGGATCCTCAGCGTAGATTTGTGAGCGTTACAGCCTCTCCTCTGAGAGATATAAAAGGGTTCTTCACTAGCTCGTGCTGAAGGGTGCTTTCCAGAGGCCAGGAAGCCCTCTCAGGCTTTCAGACACAGACTTGGCCACCGCTCGTGGGATCACAGCGCGCCCAAACAGCCAAGCCCAGCAAGCGCCTGGCTGCCTTCCACCGCCAGTTCCAAGGAGAAGAGACAACAGCCAAACATCCTCATGGAGCACAGGGTTTGTCTTTAAATAGCTGCACCCCACAGGTGATGAACAGCCCCGTACAGGTGCTCGTTGGCATTTCTGCCTCGCTGAGCCCCAAAGAAGCGAGTCACGGACACCGGGCAGCAGCAGCGTGCTCAGCAGCTCACAGCATTACCCGCGGGGTGCAGGACTCACACGTGGAAATACAGCACAGCTACCTAACACCAAAATCACACTTTTCCAAAGAAAAGCTTGGAAAGGAACTCTGCAGCCCTCCATCTAATCGTTATTTTGTAGTTTAAAGGCAGGGATTAGGAGCCAGCCATAAACCTAGCCTCCGGCACATCAGCATTGCTATTACCCGCTGCTGGTAAAACAAAGCGCCTTCCTTCAACACATCTTCACTACAGGAGATGCTTTGGAGAGCTAAAGCACAGCACTAGGAGGCTGGAGAAGGACTGGGATTCCCAGGGAACCTACAGAGGAGCCCCCAGGGCTGCCCCCTAGAAGAAGCACCTTTGGGGACACCACCAGCTCCCACCTGCATCGCGCTGGCTCCGACGCTCCTCTCACCCCAGAGTTACACACCCCAGACCCAGCCAGCTCACAAGCAAAGCATTTCCTCTGCTGGAAGCCCTCTGCTCCAAGGAGCCCCTGCCAAAAAGCAGCCACCTGCCCCCCCCCACTCACATTTATCCTCTCCAACCCCCAGCTGGGTCCCGCAGCAGATCAGGGTCACCCGGGCACCGGCTGCAGTTCCCCAGCTGTTTCTCACCCCCTGCTTATCAAGAGAAAAAGCAACGCCCTGCCTCGTTAGCATTCATTTGGTGGCCCTGGAGGAGAAGCTGCTGCGCGGGTGTGTGGCATCTCTGGACCTGCTCCATGGCCCAGGCTGGGGCACAGCCCTGCTGAATGCCACCGGGAACACTCACAGATCTCTTTGGATACCCACGGCCAGGCACAAGGACAGCTGACTTCACCAAGGGAGGGGATGTTCAAATGCCTGAGTAAAGCAGCCTAAAATCCCATGCAGACACTCCAGGAATGAAGCAGACCAAGGCCCTTTTATTTGTGAATGAGCCTGCCCCAGGGGATGGAAAGCAGTTTAGCCAAGCTATAAAAAGCATCACATCCAGACCTGCATCCCTAAAGGCTCGTTTGTGGCTGATGCTTGTGAGCACGCAGGGATGACCGGGGAGCTCGGCCCCCTCCCAAAGCAGACCTTGTGGAAGGGTTCCCAGGGAGCTTTCGGCTCAGCTCGGGCAGGGAGGTGACTGCAGAGGCCACAGAGCATCCCTGATGCTGCGAAGCATCGGGGCGTCGCATGATCTGCTTGGGGAGGTGGCGATTTGGGGACCATGGGCACACCACGCTCCCTGTCCCCATCACCCTGCCCTGTGCCCAGCCACGCTGGGTCGGGGAAAGGCAACGCAGGGGTGGCAGAATTCACCCCTGGGGCAGAGGATCTGCAGGACCTCCGTGGCAGAGGACAACAGCCTCGCGGAGGAGGCACAAGCAGGAGGAGGAGGTCAAAGCTCAGCCCGTGACCGAGGGTCCCCCGGGGGCACAAGGTGCTGCAGAGCCCACCCGCTGCCTGCTGCCCCTTCCCAAGGGGCGCCCAGGGATGCATCACCCGAGGGAGGGCTGCTGAAGGAAGCAGAGCTGCTCCCGCTCTTTATTCTCACCCCTCCTATTGACAGTATCTTCATCGTTATGCAAGAGCTTGTTTACGCATTTTTAATCTTCATAATTATAACCTGGCAAGGAGCGGTGGTTCAACTCCGGGAAGAAAGGGAGGGAAGAGGGAAAGGCTGGGAGGTGATCTGTGCTCAGGCATCTCATTAGCAGACAAAATCTTTTTGATTTGGACTGGATTACAGAGAGTGGCGGAGACACAGGAAGCTTTTTTTTTTTTTCTTCTTTTTTAAATAAAAATGAGGCTCAGAGCCTAACCCAAATTAAGGTGCTTAGGAGGAGAAGCAGACCCAGCCCGACGGCAGCAGGGAGCTTCCAGGGGCAGCTCGCAGCAGAGGACCCTGTCTCGTTCACCTCATGCTGACCTGCTCCTGGGGAATAAAGACATTTGGCCCAGCCTTAATCGAGCAGAAATTTTCCTTGTCCGGAAAATGAAGCACGAAGTAGGTAAATCTACCAGAACTCAGCTCTTCCAGCAACTGAGCTGGGAGCTCTGTGGGACCCAAATGACATCCCCCCCGCTCGCTGGCTCTGCCTGTCACCTGTAATCCACCACCACGGCGCTCCGACGGGCCAGGGCTCTGGTGCCAAGTCCCTCCACACGTCCACCTCGCGCTGCAATGTTCACAAATCAGGGCTGTGGCTCCATGCCCAAACCAGGAGGAAGCCAAATTCCCTGGCTCGTCAGTGCAGATCAGAAGCGCTGCCCACACGTCGCAGGTTTTAGCCCTGCAGGTAAGAGCTGGATGCACCCGGAGGGACCGAGCACCGCGAGGGGGGCCAGCAGCACCCAGCAGGATGGGGCTGTGCCACCGGGGCCAGCTGCACGCGGTGCTGCGGCGCCTTGCTGGGACCAAACGGGGAATATCACCCAAGAGCACAGGGAAGCCGAGGGCTGGTATCTCGTATCAGACAGGTTTTCAACGCCTGAGTCTCTGGAGCCCAAAGGCTGAAGCACAATTTCCAACAGCAGCAGCCGGACTAACGCCAACTGCTGTGTCTCCTACAGAAATATTTCAGGGGAAATATTCCCCCACGAGGGGCCACGGAGCAAATTCTCCTTCTGATCAGCATTGTAGATGCACTAAAAGCCTGCCCTTGGTATCCAGCAGGCAAACTGTCCCAAACACCCCACGCTCCGCAAAAACCCAGCGCCAGGCGAGCTGCAGCGGGGCGCTCCCAGCCCCGTGGTAAACCCCAGCCTGAACCCAGCACTCACAAACTGCACTCCTTTCACTGCTGAGGCTGAAGTCAGAGCCATCCGCGGGCACTTCCACAACCCGTTCACACGCTGACTTGCTCTCTCTCTCCCTTTTCCACTTGCCGCAGGCGCTTTCACGGCTCAGGGCTTCGCGTTGCTTTGCTAAGCATGTCTGGAGCGTGATTAATGAAATGTTTTGGTGCAAAGGGTCAGGTTTCCTGCTCGCTGTTTGCTGATGGCACCGCTGCCAGGAGCCTACACCAGGCAGGGGATCACACCACGGGTTTCTGCTGAGCAGTGCAGCTTTGCCCAGACAGAAACAAGGATCTGATTTACGGGACCTGTCCCAAATACCCCCACAGCAGCACCTTCCCTGGCTCCTGCAGATTGTCCCCAGCTCACATCAGCTGGGGGTGCTGATTTTAGGGGAGCAGAGCTGATTTGCACCGGGTTACAGCTGGACCAGGGCACAGCCAACACTCGCCCAGGGTGGGAGCAAGGTGACAGCCCCACAGGGCCACGGCACAGAGGGGTCCGGATCAGCAGGGCACCAACGCAGAGGAGGTGCTGAGCTGGGCACTGGGACAGCTGGGAGAGGGTCTCAGGACTTCCTCCTCTTGTAGAAGAAAATCTGACTGGTTCACAGAGAAACCCTGCTGGTCGCAGTGGTATCCTTACTGGTCTGCACTGGTTTGAGAGCAGAAGCCAGCTCAGGGCATGCAGGCAGGACTGTGTGGGACACCAGAAAAAACCCAGCCTGGAGCATTCTCACCCTCACAGCCCCCCACCCACATCCTCATTTCTAACAGGTCTTTGTGACCACCCTGAGACTCAATCCCTGATCCCAGGTCACTGCTGAGGATGAGCTTCCCCTGCCCCAGGAGTGATGCTCAGGGCACAGGGGGAGTGATGCTCAACCCAGTCCCTTCCACCTGGGGACTTCAAACCCACCTGAGGAAGCAAGCAGCCACTGTCAAAGCTGTGCTGAGCACACCCCTGGGGTGCAAGCATCCTTCCCACCTCTCATGGCTGTTGCCCTCCCACTGCTGCATGCTCACAGCCCCAAAGCTTTGCCCCTTTTCATCCTACTGAGCCACCCATGCACCCCACGCCCTGAGCAAGCCCAAGCCGCAGGGACCCTCACACCTCTGCTCCGCCACCACTTTCCCTTGTGACCTTGGCCAAGTCCCTGAGCCCCAGGGCGCTGCCACAGGATCCGGCAGCAAGAATGCCTCCAGGCAAACAGCACAGAGCCAGGCGGAGCCGGACATCTCCAAAACACGAGCGCAAGTGAGCGGCACAAGCACAGCCCCATCCTCCCGACCGTCTGCGAGCAGCAGCCTGGGCTCAGCAGAAAGGCAGTGGTCAGACCCCTCCGGTGGTCCCAGGCTCCCCCATGCAGGGGGGAGCACTGCCAGCCTCAGCTCACCCCATGCCACGCTTTGCTTTCCCCTCGTGTGGGTTTTTTTTGCTCCCCTTAGAAAACATAAAACAAATCCAAGCAATTACCGGTGCCTCCCATGTGGTGCAGGTCTGGGAGTGACCAAAAAGCATCCCTGGCGAAATGAGGATGCTGGAGAGCAAGGAGAGGAAGGGGAAAGCCAGTGCATGGAGGCAAGGATGAGGAGAGTTCAACCAAGGGGGGGAAAAAAAAGCCAGGAGTGGGCACGGACGTGCTGGGTTTCAGGCACGGATACGATATCAGCCCCAGCCCTGCTGCCAGTTCAGGTGTGGGTTTCAAAATCCCCGTCAGCAGCAGCGGATCCAAGCCAGAGGAACCAATTCTCCCGTGAGTACCAACACCTCCGACAGAGGTATTAAAAAAAAGGCAGCCACAAACAGCCCTGAAATGAATCCCCCAAAAGGTACCAGCATGAGGAGTGAACAGGGAGCTGGGGGGCAGCGAGCGCTGCGGGACCAGCACGGCACCGACCTGCGGGCAAACTTGCCTGGACGCCTGATATTTCCAGGTGGCACCAATGCCCCCGGTAAGCCCCATGCAGAAATAAAAATGAAATTAAAATAAGAAGAAGCAGCGAGCCGCAAACACCAGGCACAAATAAAAATAAAATTTAAATAATAAGAAGCAGCGAGCCGCAAACCCCAGGCGCAAATAAAAATAAAATCATGATAATAATGGTAAAATAAAGAAAATAAAAATTAAAATAATAATAATAATACTAATAAAAATGCTTTCCATCCCAGAGCCAAGACAACCAACTTTACCTAAAGGGTCTCAAGGTGACGAGACATCTTCTGACCATTATCTTGCCATCCGCGTTGACTGTGATCATCCTTCACAGGCGGGGGGGCGGCGGGGAGGGGGCGACCCTCGCCCCCCCCCCCCCCCACCTCAATCCCCCAAAGGGGAACCTCAGCAGCGAGCTGGGGAGACTTGGGGGGGGTCCTCAGCGGGGCCGCATGGTGCGGAGCGGGGCGCGGAGCGGGTGCGGAGCGGGGCGCGGAGCGGGGCCAGCGCTGCCCCCCCAGCCGCCCGGCGCGCCCCCGGCGGGGCCGCCCCGCTCCGCTCCGCGCAGCCCCGCGGGCAGCTCCGCACCGCTCCGCTCCGCCCCGCTCCGCGCAGCCTGCGCCGGGGATGCCCGGCCACCGTGTGCCATCTAGCGGCCCCGGCGCCGGAGTAATTGGGGAGATTTCGGGGTTTTTTTAGCCCTTTTTTAATTTTTTTTTTTTTGGAGTCACGGGGTTTTGGGGATGGATGGGAGAGGCTGGAAAAGCGGGGAGGGATGAAGTTGGGGTGTTGCGTTGGGGGGTGGTTTTGCGGTAAGATGGGGTTTTGTATTGTGATGGGGGTTTGGGGAGGTGGTTTGTGCAGCGAAAATGTGGTTTTGCAGTGGAAAATTCCACTAATCTTGCATATTCCAAAGTGATTGTTCAGGTATAACAGCGTGGGGTACGTTAAGCAGGTAAGGGGACAGCAGAAGGTCCCCAGTGGAAGGTCCCACTGTCCCCAAACAAAGAGGATAGCTAAGAAAAAAAGGAGACGAGCAGCACGAAATATGTAAAAATAAAAAATCACCAGCCCTCTTGTCCTTTTTCCCCAAAGAAAAAGGAGAAATTAACGGCTGGTCAAATAAAATTGTACGTATAGGGTATAGAAATAAGCATCCAGTAGGTTGTGAACCTGTAGTGCTGGGCCAATGAGGAAACGGGAGGAATTAAGTGTAATAACAGGGAATATAAGGTTAGGAGGTTAATAGGGAATAATAGGGAATCTAAGGTTATATTTAAGGTTATAATAAGGGAATATAAGGTTATAATACGCTTTTGCTCCTGCTTCAGGCTGCCTGGTATTGCAGTCACAAATAAAAATGCCACTCCAGCAGCTGCAGGTGGTTTCTCACAGTGCTTTACTCCATGTGGCTGGTTCAGGAGGAGCACGCTTATCCCTGGGGCAGGCTGAGCTCAGGGGGAGCGTGGCTGTCCCTGGTCCCTACAGCCACCCCCTGGGGGGGGCTGAGAGCCCAGGAGGCCAGCAGCACCCCCAGGAGCTGGGTGCCCTGTGCTCAGTGCGGGGCTGTGAGCACGGTTCCCCCTTGCCTTGGGGGAACGGGGGAGTCCTTGGGTCTGCAATTGGGCTCTGGCTGTGGTTTTGCTTCCCCATCGACCTCTTTGCTCACTGCTACATCCCACGGTGCAGCTTTCCCGGGCACCCCTGGGTGCTGCCAAAAGGAGTGCCCGGGCACAGGGCCAGGCAGGGAGGCAGAGACGTGACCTTGGTGGCCGTAGGAGCTGAGGGAGGAGAAGCAGCTGCTGAGCTCAGCAGAGGTTCTCCCATCCTCCCCCAGCTCATGCACCAGGGAGGTGACAAAGGTGACGAGCACAAAGAGCATCCCCATGCTTAAAGCAGCCCGAGGCTCACAGACCCCATGGGTGCCCCATGTCCAGCCCCCAGCAGGGATCCCTCTGCTTCCTTTTCCCTAAAAGCAGTGACCCTAAGTCAGCGATGCTCCAGGTAGCGCGTGCTACGACAGCCCCAGACACAGGCGAGCTCGCAGACAAAAGGCAGCTAGAAATTCCCCATGAAACAGCACTTTTTGCCGAGAAGTAAGAAAAAAAAATCCTCTCTCAGAGTTTCCTGAGCACAAAAGGGATTTTGTGCTCATCCACCCTTTAGGATGGTGCTGGGCTGAGGCAGGTGGACATAAGGACGTGCAGTGGATTTGCAGGAAGAGTGGATCAGAAGCAGCAGCCAGCCCTGCCAAGCCAAACTGAAACCCCTGGGACAGCTCTCCCTGCTCTCCAAAGCAGGCAGCCCAACATCCCAGCAGGACACCCCTCCTCGAAGCCGTTCCTGGGGGCACCTCATGGAAACGGCCTTCCCGAGGAGCTGGGAGGAAATTCGGGCGTCCTGTCCAAAAGATGCAAAGCAGGGGGATGGAAAAACCTGAGTTTTGCAGCAGGACAGGACCCCCCCGCCTCACCTAAGGATGACTCTGGGCTGTGCCAAGCAGCAGCAGCAGGCAAAGGGCAGGCAGGGACCAGGAAGGAGATGGTGGCCCCAAACATCTTGATCTGGGGCTGCCCCAGGCTGGTTCAGTCCCTTCTGCCTCGCAAGGGGAATTTTCTCCAGCAGGCAGAAGGCAGCTCCGACACCTTGGCTCCCTCCAGGTGCCTCCTGCAGTGCCAGCCAGCCAAAAATACACAGCAGAATAAAACACAGAAATCCGTTTCTGGCAATCCCAGTTTAACAAGCTTTTGTCCTGGCTCCAGCCAGCACGTTAAGTGGCAACTGGCCATTACCCTGCATGGGATCACCGAGGCATTAGTGATGTGGTAACAGCCCTATTAACGATGTGCAAAACCCCATAAACACTGCGATTAGAGGGAAACCCTGACTCAAAAGGACACGTCCAGGTCTCCTTGGCACAGACCTCAAGCCTTCACCTGCTCCCAGCTCCATGGGACCCTGCTGGGGGAATCACCCGGGGAGGAGGCAAGGCATTTCCCATACACACAGCCCAGGAGGGTGCAGGGGACAGCAGGGAGCCACTGGGGCTCTGAGAGATGGATGTGATGGGCCACGGCCCAGGCAGAGTCCTCGGTGCTGCTGGGTGCAGGATTTGCCCCCCGTGATGGAGACGTGGCGCTCGCCAGCCCCGCGGGGCTCCTGTCCCCGAGGAGCAGCGCCGCAGCAGCCGGTCCCTTCCCTGTGCTGCTGCTGGAAAGAAAAGCTTAATTAACCACCAGCCCGCTGGCTGTTTAAAGCAATAAATCTAAAACCCAAGGATGGAAAAAAAAAGGTGGTGAATTATCGTCTACGGAGGCTGGAAAGCAATGCCCCCCAGGTGATGAAGTTACACGCACAATGTGTGCACATTTGTTGTTGTTGTGAATTGGGTAGAGCAGTGAATGGAGGGAGCCTGCTCAGCAGACAGGTGGTACCAAATAAAACAGTTTTACACCAGCTCAAACCCCTTCCCAGTCAGAGACGGGCTGGGAGCATCTCTGTTGAGGGGTGCGGACAGGAACCTTTGTGGTCCTGCTCGTAACTCCAGCCAGAGCCGCAGCTCCATCTCCTGCACGTGCCCAGCAAAAGACTCGGGAATTTCCAACTCATCCCAAGCACCCAGTTACTGAGTCCCAAGACTCCCTGAGTTGGATGAAACAGTGGCTTAGATCACCACAGCTAGAGAAAAGGGGCTATAAGTGCAAGGGGGGTGCTGTAAACCACTACAGATGGTGCTTAAAGCACAACAGCCCAGCACGGGGTGACCACCACCACTGCTCAGCTGAGGGTAACGTGTCCTTGGGCAGTGCCAGTGGTTATATTGGGTTTGGGGTGCAATGCCCTAGGGTTACAAAAGCACCCCAAACCCTCCAGAGACTGCTCTGCTCCAGCCCAGGGCCCCTCTTCCATGCCTGGGTCTCCGACCCTGCCCACGTTTTCTCCTTGGAGCCTTCCAGCTGCTCGGCCTTCGTGGAAAAATAATGATCAGAGCAGAGGAGAATCACAGCAAGCCACCGAGCTGTAATGTGCACCGACAAGCTACTTGTCTCAAGTTCTCCCTGCACACAATTTTACCCTTGAGATGGGAAATATAATTTGATTGCCGGAGCTGCGATGCCCAAATGCTTTGGGCAATAAGATCACTTAGTCACAGTAACTTCTCCATCCCCCTCGAGCGACGCTGCTGCGTACAAGGCCCTCTTTATTGGTACGCAACAACTCGGCTCCGTCGCTGGCTCAGCCTCAATTACAGCATTCACGCCTCTGTCCATCTCTGTAGCAACAAGGCGGAAAGGCTCCCAGCCTGGTGCTGATCTCCTGCACCAGCGAGCCCCCCGTGCTGCTCAGAGCTGCCTGCCAGCGCCGCGACGTGCTCCGGCTGCGCCAGGCACCAGGCGACATAGAGCTGTGATGTACCTCCCTGCACCACCAAAAGCATTGAGGATTTTGGCCCATTCTCAGCAAAAAAGCGCCCCCAGTTTGCTTTGTCAGCACTCAGGGCACTGAGCTAAGAGCAGGGAGGGGATGCAGCATCCCAAAGCCGCCTTGTGTCCCTGCCCGTGGGAAGCTCAGGAGCCACAGACGTGAGTCAGTGCCACTGGGATGCCCCAGGGACAGCAGGTGGAAAAGGAACGAGCCAGGAGGTGGCACCAGCCCTGGCGTCCTGCTGGGGATAGGCTCGACCCAAGCTCTGGGCTCGAGGCTTTTGCCAGCACTCTGCTTGTGTTCACTGCAAATATTGCACAGGGAGAAGTCAAAAAGAATATTTACCTGCCCTGCAGCCAGGGTACGGCTAGTAAGCTGCAGCGAGTGCTTAGGTTTGAGGCCAGGACCTCAGATATCCACCGTGCCCTTGTTTCTTGCCCCTACAACCCCACCTTGCGTTGGAACCGGAGCAGCAGACCCCAGCCCCACCACCTGCTGCTGCTCTGGCTGGAGCCACAGCTTAAAAGCAGGGGCACTTGGTACCTGTGACCACTCAGGACATCTTTGCCCCAAAGATCTGGTGAAGAATAAAGTCAGCGGTGGGGCCAGGAACAGGGGAACACGCCAGTTTTGGCGCTGGCAAGCACAGCGTTTTAAGAGCAGACCAAAATTTAACCACAAGATTTTAACAGGCAGAGCACACCCCTGGGAGAGCAGCAGCACCCAACGCCCCTGGGGATGCTGCACTGGGGTGGGTCCAACCACAGACCCCAAGCAGGGACCTGCCCGAGTTCCCCCAGGGACGCAGAGAAGCAGTGAGGCTGTAGGAAATTTGGTTTATGGGTAACTTGGTGTCCCCACACCAGGTCCCCCAAGGCTGCTGGTGGAGAACAAGGGTCAGGCAGGGACCGTGGCCGATGGGGACATCCCCACGCTGCTGATCACACAGCCCAGGGGCTCCAGAACCTGCTGGAGATGTGCAGTGGGAGCACAGCACCCTCTGCTCCCAGCACCACGGGGCAGCACCACCACAGCCCTGCACGAGGAGCTCAGGGAGCTCCTGCCCTCGCCAGCCCATCAGCACCACAAATCCTCTGCTGCCTTCAGCTGCTGACTCAATTCCAGCTTGGGAGAATGATAGGAAGGTAAGGAGGGCTCCGCGGGTCCCAACAGGATTGTGTGTTTTGAGGGAAAAAGAAGCTGAATTTCCCTTCTTTTTAGGGAAGGGAATTAGTGCATTTGTCTTATGGTGTTAATTAAAAGCAGCAACAACCCTTGCTTAGCCAAGGAGAAAAAAAAAAAAAATAGCAAGAGGTAAAAGGAAAGCCTGAACCAGCTTTATCAATCCAAAACACTTCCTGGCTGCCCTGCTGTGGAGGGAAGCGCCCAGTGGAAACAAAAGCAGCAATTAAAAATTAAAGAGAGGGAATGAGACGCGGCAGAGCACGGAGGTGCCCTTGTGCCACTGCGGGGCGTCAGCAGGGCTGCAGCTCCCCTTCGCCTGACACCAGCGGAGATGCTCCCGGTCCTCACAGCCGTGGGCAGCTCCCAGCAGCCCAGAGCCGGGCAGGGAAGAAGAAATGAAAATGGGACTGAGCCAGAAATCCCCCTTTGGGTGAGGTTGGTTGAGGCTAAGCCCCTGGAGAGCCAAAGCCAGGCTGGGGGGCAGGCAGCCCCTGCTGGGTTGGGTCCGGATGCCTCCAAAGCAGGTCCTGGATCCATCCTTTGGCCAAGCAGGTTCCTCGGGGCTGCCACTTCAGCTTTGCCTCCTCCTCCACGCTGCTGGCACACGCAGCAGAGCGGCATTCTACAGCCCAGCATGGTCCCAGAGGACGCTCCATTGCTCAGGCTCTGAATTAGCATTGAGAGGACATCGCACAGGGGAGACCAGAAGAAAAATAGGCTGGAGGAGCCTCGCAGGGTGGATAGCTCCTGCTGCAAGCTCTGCCTCCCCTGACAGGGTCTGCCCAGGGCCAACTGGTGCCCCCCAGCAGGGCTGGTTTGTCCCCCAGGGCTCAGCCAAAGGAGCTCGCTTGTCTGGCAGCACCAAATGCAGGGTTTGGAGAGGTGTCTGAGCCTGAGAACGGGAGAGGATGCCAAGAGCTGAGAGGAAGGAAGAGCTTATAGCCTGCCAGAACTACCTCCTGCTCACCAAAACCCAGCCCTGGGCTGTGAGCACCATGTCCTGCAAAGAGCTGAGGCGCAGGGGAGCCAAAATCCTTCCCAGCCCTCCAGCACCCAGACACATCCGCAGCCTGCTCACCTCCCCAGGGACACAGCGTGCGGTCACCGCCTCTGCCAGCGGCTGAGCCCCACACATCTGCGACACCAGCACCCAGAGGAGAGTTGCAGAGCCCTTGTCCCAGCCAAGGCAGCCCCCAAACTCCCCCCCCCCAAGAAGCTGGTGCGCCCCAGGCAAGGCACTTCCCCTGCCAGCACCCAGCCACGGCTCTGCAGCAGGACAACCAGCACACGTCCACCCCAGAACATGAACCTCACTTCACATCCCATCTCATACACCCACCCTGCTCCCTTCATTTTCCCTCTCCTAACGACCCCAGCAGGATCAGACCCCATGCAGGGGCTTCACTTGCCTCTCCCAGATGCAGCAGAGGGAGACCCGAAGGGCACCCTCATTGCAACCAGCCCCTCGCTCCTACTGGGTTTTCCTCCCACCCCCTCTCAGTACCCCCAAACCTCCACAACCATTACCCCACAATTAACACCAGGCAATCCTAGAGCCCTCCCATGCCCTGGAGACCACCCAGACCCATTGCACCCCAGCACCCCAAAACCTCCTGGCTGTACGCAGCATCAGGACAGCACCAAGCAAACTGAGGGCACCAGCTCAGGGCAGAAGGAGGCACAAAGGGACATCAGGCACAGCTTGTTTTTTCATTATCAAGCCTTTTTCCTAATGCAAAGCACCTGGGAGACCCTGGCAGCACATCCCACAGCCTCCCAGCCCCATCCAGCCCCAGGAACTGGTGATGCTCTGGATTATCTGAGCACACAGAGCTGGGGGCAGCAGCCCAGAGGCTTCTCCAGCCAGCATGGGGTGATGCTCAAGGGGATTTCATCGGGTACCTGCTGTGCTCGAGGCTGCTGTGTCGGGAGGCACCTTCCTGCCGTGCCCAGACACGGGGAGAAGTCACATTTTGCAGCCCTGCCCCTGCCAAAAGGCTTCAAAAATCACCCAGGGAGTTTTATGTTGTCCTGACACATTCAAATTCATAGAGCAACAAATGCAAAGCCCCCAGCTACAGGCTGAGATCATGCAATTAGGCCATTGAAAAAATAAAGCCCTGAAACCCTCAGACATTTAAACCTGATAGGCTAGATGAAGAAAAATGGTCGCTTTTCACATGCGATGAGTGGAAATCATTTTAGGTTTTTATTATTATTATTTTAGAAGGGAAATAAGCATATTTCAATCCAGTCAAGAGTGAAATTGAGTTTAACAACAAAGCAATTTGTATTAGAAGAGACCCAGGGAAAAAGCACAGATGAATAGAGGACCAGGAGATACAGAGAGACGTGTCAGACAACGGTGGGATTAGGAACTAAAAGCGACTTTGCTTTACCGCTGCTAATATAAGCACATAATGATCCACCTCGTTGCTCTCTTCCCAAATAAACACCATAAAAGCACAACAGCAGAAAAGACATCAGGCCCATGAGGCTGCAGCCTCCCCTTCAGCCTGCAGCCCCGGTTTTGCCCCTGGTGGACAATAAAACCTTTACTGGGAGCTTTGTTTGCCCTGCTTTGGTGCGCAGCTTGGTTTTGGGATGGACACCTGGCACGACAGCGTCTCTGTGGGATGCTGAAGGTCCTTGTCGTGCCTTGTTCCTCCTTTTGAATCAGCTCCATTGCACAGGATCAAGGCCACTGGGTCAAAACTTGGACATGTGAACCGGTTGAAGCAATCGTAGTGTCCTACATCTTCCCTGGCTTCAAGGATTCACCTCACTGGGCAGCTCTGCTTGCATCCCCCCAGCACAATTCATGACTTGAATAGGGAGACAAGCGGATATTGATTACATGCATTATTAAGTGGAATTTTGGAGGCTCTTTTCTTTCATTTTTCTTTCTCTCCATCACTCTTTTCCTGCAGACAAGGAGGCCACCAGACAAGAAGGCTTTTCTTTTTCTCTTCTCATGGGGAAGGGCGCGGCCGGCAGCGCTGCTCTCCCACGTCTGCCCACACCAGCACCCTTGCCAGGCCCTTTCTTCTCCAATTTCCCAAAACTGAGAGGAGCAAATCAGAACCAGCAAACTGAGGAGACATCAGAGCCGTGCATGGCATTGGCAAGGACTGATAAATCTCCTCCAACACGAGCAAACCACCAGCCTTCGCTGCTCGCTCAGGGGGAGCACCCCCCAAACCTCCGCAGTTACGCCTTTGTCTCCTGGAAGCTAGTAAATAATTCAAACAAACTCTCTCTCTCTCTCTCTTTTTTTTTTTTTTTTGTTGCTTTTGTTTCCATTTTAATTAATCCACATAGAATTTTGTCCTCCAAACACAATCGCGGCAGCGCAGGAACAGCAGGTAGAGAATCTCATTACCCAGCCTGGCAGCCAGCTCCTCGCGCCGTTATTAATAGAGACGTCACCGCGCGAGGAATTAATAAAACCCGACTGCGAGGGGGAAGGGAAGGGCTTCTCCTGGAGCTCGTCACCCTCTGCCTGGTCCCCAGGGTGCTGGAGACACCAGGGGGGTGCTGGGCTCCATCCTGTCCCCGTCCTGGTGTCTGCAGCCCCGTCGTGGCTCCTCATCCTCTCCAAGCCCAGCAGTGCCACCTCGCCGGCTGCAGTGGGATCCCAAAGCAAGGCGAGGAGATGGAGAAGCCCATCCCCAGATATTTGGATGGTGCCTCGGCATCAGGACCTGATATCACCCATGGGTGGCTTTGCAGGGGCACGATAAGCTCCGAGGTGATGCCAGAAGGACGCAGCGGGGTCGTTCCTGTGCTCGATCCCATACCCGTGCCCCGGGATGTCCTCATTCCCCACCTCCAGCTCCTGCCCTCGCAGCTCCCCACAGGGCTGTGACCCGCTCAGGCTCGTGGCTCGTTGCCTTCATCAGCTGCACTCAGCAGCACATCGCTTAGCAGCTTTAATTAGAGGTGTTAATAGCGCCGGGAGCTCGGGGAAAGAGCAGCAAGGCAGGAGGGAGCACGGTTTGCAGCCTGATAAGATAACAACGGGAGGAGCTGGGAGACCCCAACCTCCCCAGGGCTTCCCCTCATGCTGCAGGAGAGCCGCCGGTGCCGGCACGGGGACCATCGAGCTCCAGGAGGCTGCGTGAGATTGCTAGGGAAACATCACCCGCGCTGATTATCCTGAATAATTTATGCAGATGTTGTTACGCATCCGTATTTCACGGAAGGCTCGCAAAGCCACCACCCTAGTTATTCGCAACCATTTGCTGCGTTCCCAAAAGATCTCGTCCGTGGCAGGGCAGGGAGGGGGGATCAGGGGGCAGGTTGCACCTCGGGGTCCTCAGCTCCCCGCAGCACCGGGGGCAGCCGTGTCCCCGGGCACCTGCAGTTCCCTGGTGGCTGGGACCTTCCTCCCAGGGGCTCCCCGACAATGAAAAAAAGGGAATAAGGGAAAATTTGAGGTGTGCAGACCGTGCTGGAGGAGGACACAGCCCAGGGGAAGCCTGCTGTTACCCAGCAGAGAGGGTGCTAAAGGAAATATCTGGTGGGTATTTTGCTCCCTGTGGCTCCAGTGTCCCTGTCCCCTACATCCTGGCAGGGTCACCCCACCCTGGCCACCTTTTCTTGGTTTCGTTTCTTTCCCTCTGGAGGCACGCCAGGGAAGTTTCACCCAAGCCAGGCTGCCTCTGCCTTCCGTGAGCCTCACCTTTTAATTACAGACACAGCCCAAACGAGGAGGCCAGCCAACTGAGCTCCTGCAAGGCAGGGCTGTGGAGACAAGCGGGTTCTGCTATGCTCGGAGCCTCATTTATCACTCACAAGGACGCCGGCGTGCCGAGCCCCCCGCTGCGGGCAGGGAGCCAGCAGCACCCCCAGCAGGGGGAATTTCATCCAGCTTGGCCCCTGCAGCACGGGGCAATCGGGTATGGAGCTCGGGGAAGGAGCTGGTGCCTGCCCCAAGGCGAGCATGAACCCGGGGACTTGCCCAGAGCCCAAATCCCTCCGGGAGCTCACAGCATGAGCTGTTATAGCACAGCATGGGTGATTTATTGGGAGAGCTGCTGTCTGCAGCAGCTGCGAGCCGTGAGGATGGAGTACCAGCATCTGCTTCAGCACAGAGGGGTCGGCAACGACACGGTGTGATTTACAGGGGGGAGCTGCTGTTTGGGCACAGGGAGACCCTCCTGCCTGGCTGAGAGCTGCCACCAAGGGTCTTGGGGGTGACAAGCCAGGGGTGGCAGCACAAGGAGGGCACGATGCTCACCTGCAGCCCCCCCAGCCACCTGCCACCTCCTCAAAACTCCACTAAAAAGTAGGAAATTTGGAAATGCCACCTCTGCAAGAGGCCACCAAGCCCCAACAGCAGGTGTGTGCTCTTTGGGGTTTTGCAGGAGGCAGGGAAAACCTAAATACAGCACGGATCAGAAATTTCTGCCAATTAAAGCCCATAGGGATGCTGGCCATGCATTAAAGGATCCATGCAGCCCGAGCATCCTCCTGTCCTGACCCCTAGAGCTTCACATGGGGCTGAGAAGTCAGCTCCACCTGAGCAGGGCTCTCGTAGCCCCAAGGAGGCAGGAAAATACAGAAGGGATGGAAATCAGGACCCATCCCTCCTGTTCCCTGGCCCCGATGCAGCAAACCAGGCTGCAGAGGACTAAAGGAGCAGAGCACACAGCAGCTGAGGGCAGGGAGAGCACTCCTCAGCTCCAAACATACAAAAGAAGCCTTTTTTTTAAATCTTTTCTAGGGAAACAGCTTCATTTCTTTTTTGTCTGGAGCAGCCAATCAAGCCCAAAGAGTTGCATCCAACTGCGAGAGGGGAAAAAAAAAATACAGGTCTATTAAAAATGATGAAAGACACCTTGACAGTGTCCTTTTAATGTAATTAAAAACCTATTTAAAGGCATGCCAAATGTTTACTAATTAAATGAGCGCTTCATTCTGTAGACATAATGGGGAAAAAAGTAATCACGATACTTTTAGCAAATCCCAGGTTTTTAAAGAAATAATTACTTGATAGAAAATGAGTTACTAAATTAAACCATTCTTTACCAACTGCGGTGTTTTTTTCTTCTTTTCTCTTTTTGCTCATTTTGTGCAGCAAGTCGAATCCCCAAACTACCTGGGATGGGTTTTTATTCTGAATAACGAATGGTTCAGATGAAAGGAACGAAGAAGGAAGAGGAGTGGGACTGACCAGCGGGTCTCCAGGCCCTAGCCCGTGGCTACTAAAGGGAAAAGGGTGATGTGATTGGAACAAACTTTGGGGTTTCAGCCTCCCTTGGGAACGGGGGACTTCTGGAAGGTGTCTGTGGGGCTGATGCTTCGTGGTGCCCTGGCTCTGCTCCACCACAGCCACCAGCGGAGGCAGAGCCCCGCTCAGCCCCCGGGCAGGATGGCCATGAGGTTGGCTGTGGGTTGTCAGGAGGTGTTCAGAAGCCCCCCAGACACAGTTTGGGTGGCCCCGCAGTGGGTTTGGAGCCTCCCACGTCCCTTCCCAGCCCAGGCGCCCTGTGATGGCCCAGGAGGGCAGGAAAGGGGCTGGTGCCAAAGGCAACGCTGCAGCCCCCGGCCCTGCCTGCCAGTCCCAGCTCCCAGATCCAGCACACGGGAAGGGAAAAAGGAATCCAGGCACCTCACAACCAACAGAAACCAGCACGTCCCCTCCTCCCGCAGGCACTTGCAAAAGCAATTCTGGCCAAGCCAGCTCTTATTTCCGCGCATCGAGCACGCGGCGCTTAACAGAACACGGCTCCATAAACCACCTGGCACTTATTTTTTTCAGCCCAGCAGCTCTACCTGGCTTTTTCCAGGCAGAGGCACAGACCGCAAACACGAGCCCGCTAATTTAAGGCGACACCAGCCCGAGAGGAGAGGTGGCAGAGGCGCGGCGGCGGCCGACATCTGCGCAGGCAGGCGGCTGACGGCTGGCTCCGAGCTGTCGGCTCGCAGGGCACTTTGATAGCAGATGGCGAGTCTGATTGCATTTGCTGATAGCGGCTTAGGAGGCTTAGCTTTGATCTTGACTTTCCCCCGGTTAGCCGATTTCTGGCGGGGCGCTGCGGGGAGGTGTTACGAGAGATTTATTAACAAGATAAAGTGCAACGCCAGGAAAAGCTGCTTCGGCAAAACGCGCTCTCCCCCTCACGCACGCACAGACATAAATCCACCCCCTGCTTGACTACACTCAGCATCTCTCCTCCTCAGGGGACTCGAGCAGACCGGCTCTTCCCCTCTCCGTGTGCTGCTGGAGCTTCACAGGTGCAGGGGGAAGCTGCTGCAGCCCTCCCTGCCCAGCCATCCGACAAAACCCAACGTGCATCCATTTGCCAGCGAGGCCAAGCGTAAGCACCTCACCAGCCAGGCATCCAGGGCAGAAAAAACTGGGGTAACTCCATGGCACAGCCTCTCCCGGCCTCATCTTCTCTCGGCTGCTTTTGCAATCAGCCCTCAGAGCCTGGCTTGCACCAAGCCCCCTTCCAGGAGCTGGGGGCACACACATAGCCCTTTATAGGGGTTACACTGCTGGCCCCTTGCACAAAAACCAGCCTGGAGAGAGCTGCTGAAGCCAAGTCATTAATTTTCAGGTGTTATTCCTCGAGCTCAGCCCACCAGGCATCCCCCACGCTCTCCAGATGCAGACTCGTGGTCGCAATGCTCCCATGGTGCGGGGGGAAAGCTGGGACAGGCTTTAAGTCACTTGCCCAAGACCAGCCAAGGAGCAAGGATTGGAGGCATGGAGCTCGAAGCTGTGTCTCTTTTGTGCCACTCACCCTCTGCTCCAGGAGCAGGACTCACTGGCACTGCGGGGGGACAACCCCAAACCCCCTCGCAGACCCCACACCAGCAGCCACGGCCACCAGCGTCCTCCAGAGGAAGGGGTCCTCTCAGCAGCTCAAAGCACAGGAAGCAGCAGCTCTAAAAGCAACCGACAGCTGCCGCATATTTAATCTCACGCTTGGCTACAAGCTGCAGAAATTGGCTTTCCTGTGAAACAGCAGCTGTCACCGTGCCAGCCACGCCGGAGTGCCCGCAGCATCCCCAAACCTGCAGCCAGGGCGATCTGCTCAGCGTGACAAACCCCTCGGTTTGCTGCCTTCCAGTAGCCCGCTTGCTCTCTGAGGATTAACCTGATCTTGTAGCTCTGTTTCCCTGAGGGAGGCTGGGGAGAGGCGTTGCCTGGTCCCCAGTGCCACCGAGCAAAGTGCCACAAAGCACGAGCGACCTTCTGGGACGCGGATCTACAAGCCTGCTCTGCTCTCTCCGTCAGTGCCCGGGGTATTTGCAACAACCGAGGCCCCGTGCAGAGGAAGGATGGCACCGGAGGCTGTTCCCATGTCTGCCTTCAGCCCCGAGGATGATAAATGACTCCCGCAGCCCAGCCGCAATTCATCTCAGCTGGCTGCCTGCTGCCTTTAGAGCCGGGATCCGAGAGCAGCCACCACTTAGCCTGGCCAATTTCCTCTGCTGATGCTTCACCCGTGACCCTGGCGGGAGAGACTCATTAATTACAGAGGCTGGAATCGTCTCCCCGGTAGATGAGGGGGGAGCCAAACGTGGGTCAGCAGCCGCACGGCCCCAGCAGAGCACTGAACTCACCAGCAGCTGCTGCTACACGCAGTGCTGGGCTGGCTGAGCTGCTCAGTTTGGGCAATGAGGGTGCCTCGGGGAGGGGAGATGCTGCCACGTTCGGGACTTCTTTGGCAGCTGGAAGAGGCTCCCTGCCCACCTGGGGGCTCCCAGCACCTGCTGTATTTCGGGCAGGACTTGGATTCCTGCATCCAAAGCCCAACAGGGACCTGCAGCTTCGTGGCTCAGGAGGATTTGCTCCAAAACCCAGTCCTTTCCGGTGGCAGAGCATCCCCTACCGACCCAGGATTGGAGCAAGGAGTTACCTGCACACCCGGGTGCTGATGAAACTCTCATCACCACTGTGCTCATCCCAGGGAGCCCAGCTCTGTGCCGAGCATCTTCAGAGCATCGCCTTCTGGCTGCCCCAGGAGGATGCACAACAGCCTCTGCAAACACAGGGGACAGCCTGCACTCCGTCAAGCCTTTTCCCATCTTCCAGCACTCAGAAACAGGCTTAAATCCCCCAGCATAAAGTCCGAGAGCTCTTCTGCTGCTTCTGTGGTCATTAATTATGACAATTGGACCTAGGAGGGCTTTGTGTGCTTCGAGTGCTGTGCGTGCAACAGCCGACCAGCATCATGCACACCCCACACCTCCCGCTGCCCACCCGAGCCCTGCAGAAGAAATTGCTACAGGAAAGAAAAATGGGAAAAAAAATATGTTGGCTCCCAGCATTTTCTCTTCTTTTTTTTTTTTTTTTTTTTTTTAATATATATATATTTATTTTTTACAAGGTGCATTTCGAGAATCTTCTAACCTCATGTTATGACGGATGCTGCCTGGCAAGAGCTGGGCTGGATTTAACTGGAAGCTGTTTGCTGGCAGTGGGAGCAGGGGACCCAAGAGGGCACTTTCCAAAGTACAGGGGGAAGTATTTTACATCCAAAAGAGGGGAGAGCTGTTAATGGGTACAGGCTCCCAGGACGGGAGCATGGGCTGGGGACCTGCAAGCAAAAACTGCTAACGTCAGCTCCGCCGCTGAGGATGCCCAGAGCCCTGGGCACAACTTCACTGTGCTCCAAAATTATCCTGCTCTGCAATATTTATCCTGTGTGAACTTTTCAGGACAGTTTATTGGCAGAGGAAAAGCGAATCAAGTATTTCAGAGCAGTGCTTTGCAGCAGGAAGCACGGAGAAGTCACACCAAGTATTATTGACACCAAGTCTGTAACTCCACCAGGGACAAAACAAATTCATGTGAGAGCTTGTCAATGACCCCCAAACACCATCGTTCTCGCTAAATACAGCCTCTCTTTAAAATATTGACTGTCAAACTCCACTTCCAGCTGCTTGGAATATGGCACAGGGTCCCAGCTCCTTGCACACTGTGTCCTCCTCCCTTCCCCATCCCTGGTGGCAGTGCTTTATTTGTTTACCACCGAACACAAGCCTTCTTATCGCCCAGCAAACTTTTAAAATCCAATTGCTTTCTGCGTGAAATGAAACTCAGCGTGCACAGTGCCCTTTCCTCCGCCTCCAGCCACTTCTGGTGCGTGCATCAAACCCCAGCAGCGCTAGCAGGGAGCGTACCCAGCGCCGCTCCACGCTGAGCACCAAACACCCGCAGGGGCACCACACGCCAGCCTCCGCTGCAGGCTGGGAAAGGGCAGCACTGCGTGTATTCCTGAAACAACTGAGAAGTTGCAGAATTAGGCTCTTACGAGGTATGATTATTATAATTATTCATAACTGTCATTGAGCTCTGCCTGTGATTGCTGCTCTACTTCGCTCCGCATTGAGGTAGGGGCAGCACACAAATGTGAGCACGGGAATATTCCTGTTTGGAAAAAAAGTTTCACTCATGCCTTAATTTCCTCCAGAAATCCCAATTACAGCACAAGCGGCCCTAGTACTGGTGAGTTCCTAGTGCCTGCCCACTGCACAGCCCAACACGCCAAGGGAGAGCATCGGTCTCACGCCAGTGCCTGCAGCTCCAAAGGCAGAGGAAGAGTCCCAGCGCCGAGGGGAGGAAGAGCAGGGAGGAGGAGCAGCCACCTTCATCACGGTGTGCATGGAGAACACCCCTAACTGGAAGCACCAGCTGATGCGTGTGTCGTCTGAGCGCAGGAATACATCAGAACAGTGGTCATTTATATTCCGTACAAGTATTTCACAGGAATCGCATATTGGGAAGAAAGATCATTTAAAAACGTAGTCTGCAAATTTCAGATTAGTGTCACAGATAAATTAGCAGTAAGGGGAAATGCTGAGCCTTCACAGCTGTCCTCCACCTGCACTCCTCCATCACTCACGCTGTCCAAACAGGAGAGAAGTGCCCTGGCAGCTTGTGATTCCTCCCAGTTCCTCCCCCTTTTAGCACCATGCTGTCACAGAAGTGAGCATAACACGCAGCCCAGGGCATCCTCAGCTGCTGAGAGGTGTGACACCAGCAGCAAAGCCGCCACCAGACAGCTCCCAGCTGGACATCCCGCTCCCACCTCTGGACAGATGCCTGCGGGGTGTCTGACAGCTGCCTCCAGGCTGGCGTTCCACCCATGGCACCGACTCCTTATCCCCAAATCACAGGGCCAACCAGCACGTCTGCTCATAAAACGCGTATTTAATAAAAAAAATCAGCAATTAGACGTTTAGTCTGGAAAACGTAAGGTCACACCAGTTCACTGGTTCAACTGGAGGACTGCTCGTTTTATTTCCTTAGCAGAACCATTCAGCACAGGAGCAGGTGAGTGCTCTGTACCAGTTATACTTCTGCAAGCACGAAACAAATAGCGATGTATGTTGGCGAGGCTCTTTTAAAGAAGCTATTATCTGTGTAATTGTTTTTGTTTTCTTTACATGAAGATTAATCATAACAAAGTCCGCAGGTCAGGCATTGTAAGATGAGTGGCTCTGACAATAAGCAGTCACCGGTGCCTTCAGAAAAGTTGCTTAATTGAAGCTAATTTCATTAAGTGACCTTAACAAATAGCTGTTTCCCTTCATTATGACAGAATGAATGATTCTTCATTTAAGGCACAAGCTTTTCTATTCTCTCCCCTCTTTACGATTTAACTTTGAAGCACAAACTACTAAATGTCCTTTTATCCAAAGCCTCAAAAGGGCTGAGTGCAATGAAAGCTAACCTAGGAGGTTCTTCTATTTGCACATATAAAGGATTTTGCAGTCAGCAATTGAATGTAGATAAATTATCTCGGAAATGAGAACACCAAGGCCACCTAGATGTCACGCTATGGAACCACGGAGGATTTTTGAGGAATTTGCAAGTGACAGCATCTTCAGAGAAAAATGCAGTGGGGAAAATCTGTCTGTCCTAGCCTCATGCCACTGGCACCTTCCCCTCTGCAGTCATGTTTTCACATACAAGCCAGTGCGACTGCATCACAGTTTCTGATGGGACAGCCACCCTCCTCACCTCCACCTGATTTCAGATAAGCAGGATCCAAACAGCAAGCTGCAAGCCACAGTTCTGACAATTTCATGGAGTATCAGACATGCAACACTTGAATTTGGAGAAAAGTAGCAGCAGAAAAGGACCCAAAGTCATGGGAAAGGGGAATGGAAGAGGAATCAAAAAAAAAAAAATTGGATCATTCTCTTCTTACCAACAGGATCACTTTGTGAAAGATGGGTTCTTAAATCCACACAGAGATGGAATGGGCCAGGACTGGATCAGCCACCCTCATTTCCTCATGACATTTCTCTAGCCTATGCCATAGCTAGAATTAAGTTACTCAAAAAGGCTGCCTAAGCCTTTTTTGTTTTCCTAAGTAGGCCCTTACAAATGACAAAATACTTCAGAGATCCATCAGTTAAGACCATCTCTTTTCCTTTACAAAGTTGTTCCCCCCCCACCACCATCCTGGAGTGTTTAAAACAGTTTAAGAGCAATTCAGATGACTTCACCAGCATATTAATAAAATCATTGTCTGTCATTTTTATTTGCGTGGCTGTGACCATGTAAAGAAATATAATAGAGGCTGTTTTCATTCAATACATTTGAAATCAATGTTTTCATTAGGATAAATGTGAGCCTGTTCTCAATTAATGCATCATCAATTCAAACCTAAACACACCTTCTGTAAAAGAGTTTTCAACCATTAGACTTAGAATGAATTTGACAATGTCAAAGTGTAAAGAAATGACAGGATAGCTCGGAAGAGGACATTCAACAACTGAAGTAACTAAGACAGCAGAGAAAGCATGAAACAAACAGAAATTGAGTTAATTCCAGCAGCTGCAGCTATGTGCCCAAACTCAACTGCACAAAGCATCCCCTCCGTGTGCCTGCTGTGAAGCGTTATCCTCAGTTCAGTTTCGTTCTGTTCCTCTTTAGGGCAGTTTCTTCCACTGTCATTAGTGCTTCTCTTGTGGCAAGAACATAATTTCCAAAATTAAGCTTATCAAAGTGTCATTCGGAATTTATCTGCAAAAACAACAACCGACAGACTCTCACCCCTGCTCCTGAACCAATGCGGACACATCAGAATGACAAGCAGCTTGCTTCTTGACTTCAGCTCCACCTTTAACTCTGCCTTTTTGGTTTTCTTCCTTTTGCTGACAGCAAACAATTAAACACTGCTCTAGAAAACGTGAAGTTCTCTTCATGCGTGGCCTACTTTTCAAGCAGAGGCAGACTCCTAGGCAACCTCCGCAGCATTACTCACTGGCATTTAATGTAGCCTGTCAGGGGAGCCACATTCCCCAGCTGAAGTAAACTAGTGGAGTTAGCAGAAAGGCAAGTGGAGCTTTCTCAGTCTGGTCAACTCATGCAAGGCCCCAGATTTACAGTTTTCTACACTAAAATTATTCTTCAAAGCTCAACCAACAAACCCCACCAGGAAGGTGTTTCCCATACAGCTTAAACTGGTCACAAAAATGTAGGGAACTTTACCAGTAGACTTGTAGCTTTTAAATAGGCACACCACAGGAGGGCTTCTACTAAGACAGGACCTTAGTAAAAGTCATGACTTCCCCCAAATATCCCTTATTAGTTTAGATGTATCAGCAAAAGATTATAAAGACCAGACTTAAAAAGAACGTTTTATGAATGGTTCCCTTGTTTATCTCAGCTTTCTAACATAGGTTGTACCAAATGAAATGATCACAACAAAAATAAGAAGGACATAACTTAATTATGAACAAGGTCTAAAGCTGTAGAAATTCTCTTTGCATACATTCATATTATATCAGAAGGAAAACCAACTGGCAAGACAAAAATATAGATATGCTTATACGATATGCATGAAAGACTAATTTACAGCAGCTTCTTTGGCACTCAGAAGTCATGAATATCAGTTTTCATTTCCGCTTAACATTTGTTTGAAAAACTTGGATGTGATACGTCAGGATATTAGACTTCAGTAACAATGTAAAAGGATACAAGCAGCAAAAAAAGATGTTTTTAATAAGCCTAAGCAAATTAATGTGTACTTTCACTTAAAGATAAAATCTCTAACATAAAACAAAACCATGATAGCACAAATACAGCAAAAGCCTTTTTTCAAATCCCACTGAAATAAACAGTAAGCTTACAACTAAGATTAATGTGAAATCGTTCAAAGATCAAGGAAGCAAAATGAATGGGGTATCGTCTCAGGGCTGGTAAATACTGATAAAAAGATTAAGAGATGGAATGATAATGGATGCCAGCATTCCTATTCTTCATACTGCTCTACCAAAAATTCTGACCAAACTATTGAGTTTTGCTGTGTGGATTTTTATTACCCAACAAATCAAGGAAATAAGTGAAAAGCAATCATGTGTCATGGCCAGCTTGATTAACTGAGAACGGTTTCTTAAGATCAAAAGGTACAAGGTACACTTAGTTAATAGTAAAATAAAAAATGAAATCCATGAAATTCTCTAAACTGCATCACAGATAGCCTTGTAAAACTTGTCAGAGCAATAATACTTCACTTCAATAACCCAATAAATAGTTCTGAATGGCCTTCTAACATCATCCAATATTGAGTCAGACCAAGCAGAACAGAAAGAAGGGAAAAAAGAGTAAAACATCTGATTCACATACATACTGAACGTGCACAAGTCCTAGTTCATTAGAATCCCTGAAAGCCAGCTTCAAAATGCTTGCTGAAGCTACACAAACTTAGAGATTTCCTTCAATTCCTAATAAAATAGTTGATATAATTCTTATGCTGCAGATGAACACCACAGAAGTTCATTAAAAGGGATCAATTTTAAAAGCAACCTCATGAGAGGCATTACCTAGCTAAAATTAAGCTGCATCACTTTAAATGCATTTGTAAGTTACTCATTACCACAAGACCTGAGAATCGTTTTCCCTTCCCATGTACTGTAAGACAAAGTTGTTCCTTGTGGACTTTCAGTCCTTCTCTTGTTGATATGTACAGCAAAAACAGGTCCCACAAATAATCAGACAGAAAAGAACTCCGTATCTTAAAAAAAAAAAAGACTTGATCACTTACAGTATTTGGAAGAAAATACAAATACATAGCAACAAGAGAAGTGTCATCACTGACAGTGTGCTGTCATCCACGATGTATAACCTGTTACCTAAGATGTATACCTTCAGGTGTTCAAGATAAAAATAGTATGGTTCCAATTACAGGAGAACAGGAGTGGATAAGAGCATTAGAGTGCTGCTACTCATTTTTGACTGAATACTGAACATCCAGTTTGACAAATTGGAATGACTTCAATAACCCCAGTCAATGTGTGCTTTTTTTTTTTTTTTTAAACATTATTCATTTAATCTCCTGGGAATACACAAGGGCTTTCCTGCCTGTCCTTACATTTCTTTGCTTGCCAAATGTTCAGGTGCCCAATAATCCTCCCTAACACCCTCTGAACTAACTCACAGCAAGAACCTGGAGTGAATTTAAAATCTTTCTGTATGCCTCTAAAATAATTCTTTGCTATTTTATTGTGCATGAAGACAGCTGTGCTTCACGGGAGTAGTGCTGCATGCCCTGTGAGAGTAAAAGTGACAGCAAATGTCACGGGAGATACTGCACTCCCTCAACAAGTCCAACCTCAGGTACACCTACGTAGTTATGAGATGTAGGAGCTACTGACAAATACTCTGAGTCAACTTTTTGTTTTTAAATGTCTTCAAAAATAAGACATTTGCATTCTGACTATACATAAAAAGGCTAACAAACAGTACTTTTCTAAAAATAGGAGTGTCGAAAGACACACCTTTCTCAGTCTTCCATATCTGCTCTCAGCTGCATCTTGTCTGCTGGATGCAAACAATGCTGCAAGAATTAAAGTCATGTAGATGGATAAAATCAAGGTGGTTTTGCGTTTGCTGCCTACATTAGACTACCATCTACAACAGTTCTGGATTAAGAGTTAGTTGCTGTGCTATTCAGCATGTTTTCACATTTTGCAGAATGAGATTACAGTACAGTATTCCCAAAATATATTGAACGAAACAGCTTACGTCAATCGCCTCAGGTATTTTTAGACTATGCTGTAGAATAAACACCACAAGATTGTTCTTACAGTTCACATTCTGGGTCCGTTTGACAATGCTTCCATCACAGATTATGATGAAGGTTTCAGCAAACTCAAAGGGACTATTTGGAAGTCTAAGATGGAAGCCATGTCCTGTGGTCCTTCATATGGCACCACCCTGAGAAAGTTACAGCAGCGACCTCAACGCAGTTCAATGCTGATAGATGCTGAGCCTACAAGCTGTTTCCAAATACCAGTACTTCACAGGATCATGTCTTTAAGATGACTAAGTGAAGCAAATTCTTGTAAACAAGAATTTGAAGACTTTCAGTTAAAGTAGTAAGGCAACATTTCCCACAGAAATACTTCTGCATATCTAATTGCTGAACAAGTCAATGACGAATTCATTTTTCAGTTGTACAGACACACTCTGTAATAACACCTAATGAAAGTATTGCTCGTTCAATAGAAGAACTCAAGTGTCTGCAGAACTAGAACATAGGTAGAAAATAATATATGAAAAATAATTCTGTAGTGAATAATAGAGTAAAATTAGGCAATTACACCTTCAGAAAGGTATGGCTTAGAACAGAATTGCTCAATACATAAGTCCCTATTTGCTTCCATCTCTAACACGGGATTTTTAAGAGCATGCATACCACACTCAGCTGATTAAAGAAAAAAGGCTATCAGACTTGGCATTTTTTCCTCCCATGTTTTGTGTTCAGTTAGACTGATGGCAGTTTAGGAGTAGCTTCCTCCATCTTAATCTCTTCAACTCGATCTTTTCACCTTCCCACATCACTTGGCAGTAGTGTGCCTCTGCTTTTCCTTACGTTGGACTACGTGTGGTGTATCTAGATCAAATGCTGCTGTACTCAGAGCCACGGGCACGAAGAGTCGCTGCTTTCCACTCCACTGCAAAGAAGGTGATTGTTCCGAAGAAGCCCACAATCACCATGATGAGAAGTTGCCACTGCAGAAGGAAGTAGTTGCTGTAGAAATATGCAACTGCTGCACAGATGGACTGAGAAAACAAAAGCAAAGATAAAGACCGTATGTGTAGATATCCAGTCCAGCATTGGTATATAAGGATGATCAAAGTGATATATGAACTGATACACATAGTTAACATGCATCCCTTGATACACTTCTTTAGAAGGTATGCCATCTTAAACTCCATTATACCTCAACATATGCCTTGATTTGATATACAACAGATTTAGTTTTAACTTGTTATTTAAATAGCATAAGCTATAGAAAGCGAACACCACATCCAAAAGCGTGTGTTGCATAGCAAGTGCAGTTCTCTGGTATTTCAAAACATTTTGTCTGGAAGCAACACAGCCAAGGCTTTAGGACAAAATCCAGAAAACCTATTTTCAGTTTTACAGCATCACAAAATATTCTATACCAAAATAGCTGGAAGTTTTGACAGGCATTGCTGCTCGCTTGCAGTATATCCTTTTTAAGGGTAAAGTTTTCATTAGAGCTTGCATAAAGAATCTTTACCTTTCTTGTCTATCTCAGATTTTAAATATCACTGAGAAGATATATAAGATGGAGCGGTGCACCAGAAAAAAAAATATCACAGAAGATAAAAGCCCTAAGGCAAGCAATGATAATCTTTTAAACTGGACACACCCTGGACTCTCCTGCCAGCACTAATTTATGATGGCGTGACCATCCGTGAATCGTTTCAATGCCTTGTACCTCAGTTTTCCTACTGACACCTCTGATTAACGCAGATCTTAACCCATCAGTATCAAACAGGGTTAATTCCTGTGAGCAAAGTGATCTATCCAGAACACACATATGAAGACTTTTCACTGAGTCTCCAGCTAGCATAAATACATCCGTTTTGGCATTATGACAACTTAAAAACAGGTAAAAAAAAAAACTTTTCTTTTGTCTGCATACCCACCTGGTAACACCCAATGTCATAACACAACACCTGCAAACTCTTCATCCAATACTTAAACTTTTTTTTCCTTTTAACTCAATCCTGTAGCTAAAAACTTAAGTAAATAAATTCCATAGACAAATATTTGCATAAAACTCAAGCCTGCTTAACTGTGCAAGTCTTCTGACTTTAAACAAGAGTTTCCAGTATTTCTAATCTCCCTCACAACTTGTAATAGCAGTTTGATTACATAATCACAGCAAGCTATACAATTAAGCTACTCCTACTTGAGAACTCCTCTGTGAAAAGCAGGTTCACATCCTTTGTGGAAATAACATTTTCTTGAGCTCAATAAAGAAGCCAACATGACACTTCAATAATATTCCAACAACCTTACATTCAAAAAACTGTGAGAGGTAGTACCTGAACAAACTTAAAGATGGCAAAGGCAGGAGCACTGTCTTCAGAATACAGGAATCCTAAAATGCTGAGGAGTTGGGTATTAAAGCAGCTGTCTCCCAGGCCCAACAGAAAGCTGCAGAATATGGCCACCTCTTTGCTGAAGGAAAAAGCAAACCAAATTTGAGAATCATTCATTCAAACAGCTTACACAGCTACAAACTAATGTACAAGCCTACGAACTATTTTTTGGCAGACTTACTTGGAAATGGAGAATGGAAGAAAGTTACCAAACTTTAAATTTCACTGGAAAAGAACTGGGAACATTTGGCTGGCAAAAAGAATAGTTTCATCAGATTTTAATTGCTTGAATGCCAAGACTTCTGTTAGTATTACCAACAATTGATTCTAAACTGAATTAGAATTGCTAAAAACTCATTTTGGTGCCTGGAGCCACAAAGCCCACATGGTAGTGATCGAAAGCTAAGACACATATGGTGAAGTCACAGAAACTGTGGGAATACAAAAGAAAGACCAATTCATATTGCAGAACGATACTCCAGTTAAAAAAAAAAAAAAAAGGTGCCTGTACAGGCACAAATGCTTATAATTGCATCTTAGCAGCTGTGCCTGCACAAACTGACAACACGAGCTTCATGCAAACTGGCAAAGATACACCCCAAAAGAAGGTTGCAGTGATGAGATAAGAAAGCTCCCTATGGTCTTTCCCTAACACTGAGCAGTATAAGACAGGCAGAGCACGGCTCAAACTAGATCAAGTGGACTTCAAAGAGCTTTCAAAGACTTTGGAAACTAGAGCTACAGGACAAGGCTGGTGCTCTATGCTACTGTAAAACTGAGCCCAACAGTTAAACCGAGTTCCTGACATCTAGCACAACAGTTGTTGGTCATACCCGTAAGAGTCATGTTCTCAAATGGCATAATTGCTGCCAAATATCCTCATGCTTTTTTAAATTCTTAAAATGAGTGTACACTGGTAGAATATCTAACACAAATATACCAAGAACTCCCAAAAGCCTTTTCTACAGGCTTAGTCTCTACAAAGCGAAGCAGCTTCAAGGAGTTTTCTGTTAAAGCACAGGCTGTTTATATACATCTTGAGATATACCAGCCAGAGCAAAGAGCTTACATACCTTGGAATCATATAAGCAACACCATCTGTTCCTTCCATGGGAGCAATAGGGGCATCATTTGGCATGTTTATAAAAATTAAATAGAAGGCTATGAAATGAATAATGATGCCTAGCATCACAACAGGGTTCCTGCCAAAGCGATTATTCTTGCTCAGTAAACCAAAGATTCCTCCACCTGTAGAAATGGAAAAGATCAAATAATAATCAGAACTGAAGAGATAAAGAACAGAACCAAACTTAAAATACTGAAAACTGAAAAATGATGAAAACATGCTGCAACTTTCCCCATGTTAAATGAAACCAGCCCCAAGGAGTTTGCCAGTTCTGCCAGACCAGCTTGCCAGATGACAGAACCTCTGGGTTGCTGGAGATGTCTGAGAAAATGTAGGCAGGGGATTTATCAGATGAGTGCTGAAGACAACACTTAACCTTTTTGCAAGATATTTTGCCAGGCTACTGTTTCCTCCAGGATCACAATGTTATGAAGTAAAAAGGGACAACCTTATGTTTAGCTTTTGTAGCTGCAAAAGCATGCATCTCTCTATGCAGCCAAGCTACTTGCCAACAGAAAATGTGTTTAAATGCTGCAGTACTTGAGTTTAACAAAAAATATATATTAACACTATCTATATTCAGTTTTATTTAAAAATCAAATATCATTTAACACAAGCTTTTAAGAAAAATCTTGTGTATTTAATGAAAAACAGTTATCATTTAAATAATAAATGTAAAGAGAATACAATTTAAGAGCAAAATATCAAAAATGCTGAAAATTACCAAATGCAAGTTTCTCCCATCCTAAATTGTGTTCCTCTGCACTAACCCAAGAACACCACAAAATCTTAAGATTCATAGCCAACAGTATTTCACATCCTACTTTGCATTCATTTTACATGGCGTACGATATAATTCACAGTGCAATAAAGAACCATGCTGACAATTTTATTTGAGATTTTATTTTTTGTTCACGTAATCGTTGCTAAAAGCTTGAAAGGCACTATTCAGCCAAACACAAAAAAACATTTTGAATAACTACAACATCTTAAACCCTTTCTCCTCTAGAAAGTGGTAAGTTTAGACTCACCTAAAATTTCTCCAACGCCAATAAAAATACCAGAGAGACCAATAAGGCTTTTCTCATCACCACCAAACCTATTCACAGCACCAATACATGTTCCATATACTCCAGAAAAGAATGTTAATTCCAAACCTTTGAAGAAAACCAAACAAAACTGACAGATGAGCTATTACAAAGCTAATGAAAAAACATTGTATCTAAATGTTTTTCCCTAAAGTAACTTTCAAATACATATTTTAATGAGGTAAACATAACAGAAGGAAACAAGAGGATTTTTAAGCTATGTAATTACAGTAATTTCCTATGCCAGTTTATGTAAACATTAGAAAAAACTGCCACTCTAATTAGTGTCAGATGCACTTAGAGTCAGTGCTGCTGCTGTTGACAGTTCCTGTATACCCTTAATATATAGTTTGCATCTTTATTTCTCAAGATCTTTGGAGTTTCATTCAAATGGAAAGCACTATGTGCAACAACACTTAAAATAACCGAGGAAATGAAGCAATTTCAGTTTAAGATGGTTTTCCCTAGATTATAGTATTTGTAAGACCCCTGCATCTCCAAATTCCAACAAATAGGTAGTATTTTTAGACTGAATTGTTTACTTTTTCCAAACACACATAATGAACTAAACTGAGCAAGAACAACTATTTTTTAAAATTCTTCTTTCTTTCTATTGTCATTGTTGTGAAGAAAAGTAATGTAGCAAAAGGAAACAGTGTGAAAATACTAGCTTCTTAATAGAAGTTATATTTAAAAGAATATAAAGTGTAATGCTTAATAAAAAAGTTATAAACTAAATCTGTTTCTCATTCACCTCTGTCTTTTGTTATTGCAAAAACACAGTACACCACTTACTGGTCTACCAGTAGCAGGATATCTAACATGGTATGTGAACTGCACAGCCTCAAAGCTGTGATCAGTCTTATTAATCAGACCATATTGTGGGGGGATGTAAAAACTTTTGTTAACCTTAAACTGAGCTTTCCTATAAACTGGCAATATTGACCAAGAGCCACCAGATGGCAGCAGATGGTTCTTCCAAGCTGAACTGACTTTTTCCACATACCTTCAGGACCTATTTCAAATTAATCATGCAAGACCAAACTCCCCGTTGCCTCATTATCTTGCTTCACATTCCTATTGTATGAGGACTTCAAGTTAATTTGGGTTAACACAACACTGGAAATGCTGTGAAGTAACTTGCAACTCAAATTAGTAGCTCTTAAGTCAGCTTGCACCACTATCACTACTTCCACTGGAAAGTGACTGCAAACTTTGGCAGACCTTATGGCACCATTTCTACTTTATTCACATTTTAAAGTTTCTTTTCACCTACAAGACTTAATTTTTCATAATGGAAACTCAGAGATGAGGTTCGAAAGATATATCTATCTTTCCAAAAACTTAATTTGAATATTTTGAGCATTTTATTTTATTTTTGTGGAAGAAGTGCTTTAATATACAGCAAAAATAAATGCATTTTTATTCTCCTGCTCATAATTTGGTCTAATGATGGCAGGTCAAGTTTAACTAAAGTTGATAAAAAGAGAGCTCCTACCACTGTAAATACTAAAGACAAAAATGGCTTAACTTTTACCTAGTCTTTGTTTTAGCCTAGGTTCTATTGGGAAATCCCCCACATCTCATTACAAGCCTAGTAAAGGTGATACTGAAAGTGTAATCTGCAAAAATTGTAATTCAGATGTAATGTAGTTGGATTGAATATAAACTATAACCTACTGATAGCACAACACCAAATTACATTAAAATTAGCCACATAAATTTTGCCTAACTCTCAATTTGGGTGACCCTGAAGTATATCAAAACAAGTATCATTATATGCCAGTGTTAGCAGCGTTAGGTACACCCCTCCTCTCATACAGAAACACTTTCCAGAACATAGAAATGTCATAAATGAGTAACTCATTCAAAGATAACTGAAATGTTCAAGTAACATTTGTGGAGATACAGAATCACAATTCACTTTATATGGTTATTGGTTAAAATCCCTAACAATGCCCCAACACTGCTACATCATTACACACTCTCTGCTTGCTTCATACCTGTGTAGGCTGTTGTAACACTGAGAAGCAGAATCTCCTTGGTGAAGCTTAGCTTTACAGATCTCTCTATAAAGACACAATAATAGAAATTAATACAGCTTCCACTAGCATTATGAAGAGTATCTGCACTTTTGCTCTTTGCTTAAAGCAGAAATAAGTTGAAATTATTCAAACTGTGACTTTACTGAAATAAAAAAATTACAGAGTGCTAAACAGACAGACCTTGACTTGTGCTTTAAAAAAAAAAAAAAATGTTTTGATCCTAAAACTTTTTTTTTTTGTAAGAAATGCGAGAGAGGGAAATATTAAAGCAGGAGATGAAGTTTTCAAACGATCTCAGAATTAGCAGACAGTTTTTTTTGTTCTTGTTTTTTCTTAAACTCACTGTATTTTTGTACTCTCAGTTCATGGTGATTATCTCCAAAAAGAATAAATGCTTTTTTTTTTTTCCATGAAGATCTCCATGTTCTCAAAACAAACTAACAGTTACAAAGTTTGATATGGCATGTTAGTGAAACTGTGGACAGTCCAGTTCAAAAATGTTGACTTAAATGGTATCATTTGGTGACAAAATAAAACAATATACAACTTCTCTACTAACATAACAGCATAAAGGAGAAGAAAACTTTACTTTAATGCAGTAGCTTTCCCAAGCAGTGACCTGCTGTTTTTGAGCTTATCTGTATAAGTCACTGTAAATCTTTGCTTGCAGTCCAACTTTGTTTCTATGATACAGCCATCTGGAAGGAGCACTTTTGAAGCATAAGAAGCCAGCCCAATATCCATATAGAAATCTGAATTCTTATGAGGCTCAGAATTCAGTCCCATAACCCTATGTGAGTGGTCATCGCTGGTCTGAAAACCATTGCCATTTGGCATTCATTTTCTCCTGTAGACCAGACCTGAAGTTCTATATTTGAAGTGGAATAACCTAATTCTTAACCTCATCTGCCTGCAAATTTTTTTTGTTCTCAATGATTTGTACATTATCACACCTCAGCAGAATCATGGAGAATTGTAAAAGATATGTTAGCATTTTTTTTGAAGCAACTCATTTTAAATAGTACTTACTAAAGGCATCCACTGCTTTTGTCATTTTGTTTTGTGCAGACCTGGGGAAGCAAATGACTTAGTCAAAATGGGAAAAGAATAGCCACATTTCATTGCCAAGCTGGAAAGCAACTGAACTCATTTTTTAAAGTGGCTGTATATTTTTAGGCCAGCATTATATACCAGAATATGCCAATATATTGTTAGAAGTTTGAGACTTTAAACTACTGACCACAAGTTGTATTTGCTTTCTGGGCAAGTGAATGCCATTCAAAAATTAACCTACTCAACAGACCTTCTGAGCATTTTTCACAATGAGCACTTTTTTCACTAGCATACCTGTTCATGATGTTCTAACACATTCATTGTCCTTTTAATTAAACAAAGATATCTAAAATGATGTCTCAGACAAAACTGGACTGAATCTGTCTGCCTACCTAAGCATTTCTAATGTATTCAGCTGTGGCCTCTATACATTTAGAGAGGATGCAACAAACATATCAGTATGCAAGAAAACTTATAAAAAGGAAGGGAATAATTTCTGCTCATTACATCCCTTAACCTGGACTGATGAGGGCAAGAAAGATGATGAAAGGTAGCTATATGTTTAACAATCAGCAAAAAAAAACACTTGCCATAAACACTTACGAGCTTTCCCCTGGGATTTCATTAGTAGAATCTGCCTCCCCTGGAGCTTTCGTGTCCTCTTGTTTCCTAATCAGAAAGAAGAGAACTGTGCCCACCAGACTGATAACAGTCAGCGCAATGAAGACAGTTCTGCGATCGCTCTCTGGAAAAGCAAGTAAGAGTCATAACTAGATGTGCAGAAGTAATTCAAAGTAAGACAACTACCTTCACAGAACTAATACAGGGATACTTCTTTGTGTTTAAAATGCATACCAATTTTCAAAACTTATGTTGCATATGGAGCAAAAAGAACCCAGCTGCTGTTAAATCCCTATCTCAGTTTTATGATTCTCATAAAATATTGTTATGTTAAAGAGTGTTCCTTAATTCTCTCACATGCTATAGCCAAGGAGGAGCCAATTAGCAATGGAAGTGCATAAATTATTAGAAGAATAAAGTATGTCTTTCAAGATTTGTATAATTTAGAGTAGAGATGACAAGCTATGCCAAAACCTTTCAGATTTCTAAAAAAAACTCTTACCAGCATCACAAAAGTTAACACTGTAACATCAAACTATTAGGCCTGTAAACTACAAAGGCCTTAAAACCACTGAAATCTCAATAACTGACGCAGGACATAATGTGTTGATGGAAGAAGGTAATTACTGCCCTCTGCACCTGCTCTGGCACACTACTCAACTTGTTTGGCACAGGAAAACCTGCAACACTAAAGTCATTCCTATTTGCAAACATTAGTGAGGGGAAAAAAAACACCAAGAAACAGCAAATAACTGTGACAGAACTAACGTAAAAACCTGAGGACATTGTCTGTGCTTATATTTACTGCACTTTAGCTTAAAGGTAAACAGGAAGCTGTTCTATGTCAATTAAAAATAACCAGTGTATGATTATAGATCAAGAAGAAAATGTGCTTCCTCTTCAAAATATCTATAATGTTCTCATAGAGGTAGTAAAAGGAAGGAGGAATTGATTTTTAAACAATGTCAAACCTTCCAAAACCTACAGCTATCTTTTAATAAAGAGAAGTCTCAAGACATCAAGAGTGTCTTCCATTTAAAGATGAAGGTAAATGTAACAGCAGAACTCTGATAATAAATTGCTGTATTCTGTGGTTAGCAAGGGCAATGAAATCTAGAATGCACAGAACTTCAAGGCCTCCTGTACTTTCAGTAGCATTCAAGTCTCTGTGCTAAAGATGATGGAATGTGGGAGCTGACCTTTCAAAACTAACCTGTGCAGTGCTACCAAGCCCATGTCTGTAGAGAACCTGAGAAGATATATCTAACAGAGACATGACTACTCATTTCAACAGAGCAGCATTTCTAAAGCATGATAATTATCATTTAGAAGTCAACATCTTATTCCTGATTGAACAATTTTTCTAACATATAATAGACAAGGCTATTTCTCCTATAGTCATTCAGCTAGATATTTTAGTTTGTAAGACCACAATAATAAAATAAAACAACTCTCATGATCATTACAGACCAGGTCAATTAACCCTATTTATTAATAAATTTCCAGCAATTTTTTTTTTTGTAATTAAAGTCTTACGATTTGCTCTATCTTCACTATTGCAGCTTTCTTCACAGATAGCCCTACCCAGCTTGCCTTACTGACTTCAGCAGTTGCCAGAAAACTTTATTCCTTTATTTCATAGGTTAATCAGTCTCCAATCTGATTTATAATCATGGTCTACACTGGGAACTTACTCTGGAATGGGATAGCATTCATATTAAACACAGTCATTCCAGAACACCTTTCCCAACAAACGTGAGTGTTTTGGCATGCATGTGCACAGAGGAAAATCCCATGGTAGCTACCACAGAAAACTTCATTCTGAACTAGCATTTTGAATAACTTTGTAGGAAATATCCTAAAAGAAGTCATCCAAAGCGCACTGCATGCAGAAAACCAACATACAAAATACAAGGGCTGTGTGTACTGTGGAACACTGAATCAAAACATCCTCTAAAAATACAGTCTATTGGGTATCGTACAAGTTTCTTGCTGCTTTCCAGTTATTTCATATGTTCATGTTACTATACACCGAAGGATAGTTTCCCACAAAGAAGTAATACCCACCTGTTATGTAAGTTTTTCCTTGCCAAGCAAAGTATATGTAGAGGTTTCCAAAAAATAAGCTGCAAATAAAAAAAGACAGCACAGGTAAGCAGCACTTTCTGTGGTTAGATTAAGGTTATAGCATCATGGTAATACTATTATATGCAAAAGTAGTGAAAGAATTGTGAAAGAAAAAGAAGCTAATCATTCTCCACATCAACTGCTAACTCCATACAATATTTCAAACAGTAGAGGATTTTTTTTTTGCCATGAGAGTAGGCATTCATTTTTAGGAATCAATACACAACAAGATGGCAAAACCGAGGAAATTAACCATCTAAGTTGCCTCTCTCCCTGATTTTGTTGAGCATAGCTTAGAAAATTGGCCTATCCTATAGAAAGAATGTTGCAGTGCTTCCCTAGGAATCACGTGCCTTGCCTGAAATATTGGCCCAGCAACGCTAAATTGGTTGTCAACAGCTCAAGGGAAATTCTGTTTCTACCTATAGCTTCCTGAAGTACATTAACTCACAATGAACAGTGACTCAAAACAGCCTAAGAGTGAAGCTTCCTCGTGTAAAACCATGCATTTTATTTCCTGTAAAGCACGATTAGTTGGGATTGTAGAAATTGCTCCTCTGGTAAAGTACCAAGATGTTAATTCCTGAACATGAAACTTAAAGGACACAACAAGCACACCACTGCCTCATACTGATGTTCCATTAATGCAGCATTCTATCTCCCCAACAGCATTAGCAAGGCAATTTAGCACAAGCTCAGCAGCCCAAACACTGTGATTCATTCCCCTCATTACCTCCCAATATCCAGAATTACTGTACAAGCAGTGGTAAGAGGTATCTGCCTTCAGGATACATTTGTGGACCTGCCATCAATGAATTTCTTTGCTCCCTTTTTGGTTTTGCTGACACTGCCCAACTTCAAACCCTCCTGTAGCAGCAAGTTCCAGAAGTTTATAATCCGTCATGGGAATAAGCACCTCAGCTGTTCCAAACCAATCCTCCTCCAGCCTCACCAAGCAACTAGAGCTCCAGCATTTGGTGAGTAATAGCTTTACACTCAGCTCATCTGCCACCTTCATGTTTTGGTAACCCATGAGTAACCCTTCTCAGCCACCTTCTCTCCAAACTGACTGGCCCAGCCTTTTTAATGTCTCCTCAAATCTAGAGCTCTATTTTCAAGCATGTTGTTGTTATTTTTCCCTATACTTAAACTGCATTACATTCTCCCAAGATGGATAAACCCTTTCTGCACAAAACATTCAAAGGCAAGCTTTCTTAAGGCAGGAACACAGCATCCACTGCCCTTGTTGAGGCTGAGCATTTTGTTGGCTTTTTTTAGTTGCTGCAACGCATTAAGCTTAACTTCAGAGAACTATCAACAAAAAACATACGCTTTCTTCTCTGACTTCCAGCTGCCAGTTCTACCTTCAGCATCTTCCTTTTGGAAGCTCATCAGTGAGCAGCATGGTTCAACTGCTCCCTCAGGGTAAGAAGGCTAAGAATCAAGGGGGATAACACAACCAGCTAGGAAGGAACCTTACCAGCTAGAGGCCAACTCCACATCCCCAAGTAAAGAAAGCCAAAAGACGGACTGTAGATAGGGTCACCCAAGAGACCAGAGCATCAAACAAGCTTGTGGTGATAAGGCAAGCCAGAGATCAAGTCAAAAAAAACAATCCACAGGCCAGAGTCATAACCAATAATTGCCACACAGGTCCACAGTAACAATGCAGAACTAAGATGGGAAATCATTTTGTGGATTGTGGTCCAGATCAACAGGGCTTAAACCAGATGCAGGCATGCATGTATCTGAACTGGAGACCAGTTCTCCTCTAGCACAGCTCCAGAAGAAGTAAAGGCTCAGCCCTGAGCTTAAATGGGGGCACATGGGTGGGGTGGGGAGGTAGTGGTCCCAAGTGAAGCAGTTCAAGGTCATTAGGGCTCATTAGTACGCTCAGGATCCTCAAACAAATTAACACAGCCCTCCAAAATCAACAAGATTTCTATTACATACACCAAATGGTCCCAAAACTGAAATGTATATTTTAGCGCATCAAAAGCGGAGACTTGCAATAGGTAGCTCTCATTTGCTGTTCTGTAATGCACAATAGCAACAGTATTTTTGCTTCTAACTTTCCCTTCTGCTTCATTGACTGCAACATGCCAGTGGATGTTTTTTGTGTTTTGTTTTTTGTTTTTTGTTTTTTGATGCAGTCTACCATTTATCAAAAAATATAAAAAGTAGCATGTGTACACAACCAAAAATATTAACAAACTAAGATTACCTGGACTGTAAGAGTGCCCAAAATACTCCACTGTTCCTTCCAATGCTGTTTTCATCAGAATTTACAGTCAAGCAATTTCCCTGTGCTGTCCATAGTACTGTCATATACAAAAGATATTGGTCAGGAAATAGAAGTGTTTTAGAGGTATATTTAAATATAGCAAATAATAGTGAGCAGAGTAAGAGCAATGCTTACCAGCAGCTGCAATGCCAATAAAAACAGAAGCAGTGTAGAAACTCCACGTAGAAGGTTGGATAAAAACTGCAATGTACAAGCTGGAAGAGAACAGATCTGTTTATTGAATGTAGACTTAAAGTGGACAGAGTTCTTTGACAAATGAGTATCTCACTTGGCTTCTTCTAAATCCTCTACTGTCACCCAAATGACCTTGGAAAATAGTTCAGGTCATGTGTGAAAAAGGTAAGCTTTTAACTCCACCAAGCATGCAGAATGTTGTTACTGTAGCCATTAACCTGAGACCACAAACTGAACTCCACAGTCAGCAAAGTCTGGAAATGCTGAGGAAAAAATACACTCTGTTTCCAGTAGCCTGAAGGACCTTGAAGTTACTCACCTCCTGACACATACACTAGCTCTGCGAGACACTCCGCTTAGCCAGTGCAATTTCATGTATGGCAGAGTACTTTTGTGTGAAAAAATGACAGAAAGACATTTCAAAGAAAGCAGACAAAATCAAAAATAATACTTGCCTATAAAATAGGCCACTAACAACCATGGAGAGTTGAGGTCCCACTATTGCAACCACTGAAGGTGAGAAAAGGTTTGATGCCGAGAATACTCCATAAATAATGGACATGCTGCATAAATAAAAAACAGAGATGGTTAAGTACTTAAAATACAGGTTATAAATGCAGCTGGTTTAAGAAGACTGCTCAGTTGATTTCAAAGTATCAGTATAGATAACTTATGTAACTGCCTAACTTTCATATTCAAATATTCCCTTCCTTTCTCTTACTAATTACCTGCAATCATTGCACTCTGTCTAGGAATATAGGAGTGTATAATGTTTCTAGGACTGATGAATCACGTCCCAAACTATTGCAGGCCAGCACATCCTGTCATTTACAACATGGATTTGTCAAATTGTGCCTTACCAACAGTTACTGTATTTTGTGCCCAGTACTTCTACAAGAGAATGTACCAAAAGCTCTTTCATCTATTAGTGAGATTTTCAGCTTCTATAAAACACACCATGGAAATTGTATAGACATATTTTGTGCTAGCTGTACTTTTAATTTATATTGAGACTGTAAATCCTTCCCAGCAGCAACCGGGTTTTCCTATATGACAGATCAATTGGTTTACAAAAGCTCCCTGACTGTACTTGGTGAGTCTGGCTATGCCAGTGCAATAAACAATCAGATTGGTATTTTGCAGCTTTGAACCTTGCTTCTCTTCTTGTCTTTCTGATTACTCCTTAAACATTTACATTGCAGTATTTCCTGCAAGTTGATCCAAACAACCCATTCTACACAAAGGCACAGAGGTGTACATGGACAAACAACCAAGGCTTTAGCAAGTTTTAAACTTCATTCTTCATCTCCTAAGACAAAAAGCTGAGAATGTGATGACTGCATGTCTTTTCTCCCTACAAAGAAAATATCCAAAACGGGCATGTAGCTCAATTAGAAATTAATAATTCAGAATAAAACTAGACTAAGTGTGAGAATGCCACATTTTAAACTGCTTTGAGTCAGCAGTACGCTAGAATCTCTTGAGATCATATCTCTACCAGATGTAATTATAACTAGCTTCACCCTGCAAGGAGCAAAGTAGTAAGATCTGTGTAAATTACCTCGTGTAGCCGCTGCCATGAAAATCTGTGCTGTTTAAATTTGTTATAACAGTTTGCTGTGAGGAGAAATCAAATGAAATAATGTTAGAATGTCTCTTGTAATTTGAAAACATTTGCATTAGTTTGAAGTCAGTATTAAATGTTAGAAATTATCATTAACAGACCCTACAAAGTACTTAATTTAGAGTGTTAATTACAACTCACAACACCTCCACACTGACGATGAAGGAGATATTTGGCAGGGAAACATTTATGTTTGAAGCAGTAATAAGTATTTTAGGATTATACTATGATTTCACCAAGATCTTCAAGTATTTTCCAAAACTTGTTTCACAAAACACCTCTCTTAGATAACTATGCATGACTATCTTCATGTAAAAAGTGGGGGGAAAAAAGGCTGAAGCTGTACTCTTAATTTAGCCTGACTCCTGGACTTCAGCTAAGAGTTTCCATTCTTTCTGTCTTCCTGTCAACACCCTGTTCCGTTTTTTTTTCCCTTGAATCAGCTTTAGTGATCATGAGACCATGTAATGAGCTGGATTCTCTGGCAGATCTGATTGAAAATCACTTTTAATGACTTTAATGACAATACAGTACATGATTGCATGATTACTAGGTCCGGTTCAGTGATATGCTATAAATTCATTGCATAACAGAACTTCTATGTTCGCTGTGCTGTACTTAGGTACTGATACATGGTATCATGCTGTGCAACGATTTTAATAAGAACTGTTGTAAGCAATTATTTCTATAATGCAAGGAAGGGCATTTATATGTCTGAATCTAGAAAGGATTCTTCTTACACACAAGAAAAGAGAAGCTCTAAGGCCTGTAAGCTCAAGAGGTATGTTGAAATCTAACAGCCTTTCAAGCATAAAACTATATTGAAAGTAATGTCAACAACTAAGTCAGAGGATCTGGTCTATCAGATTCTAAGCATTTAATCAGTAAGAGTGCAGTGTGCTTGTATTAGTAAATGTGGATTATGTTATTCCCAATTTTGCTTCAGCATGCAAAGATACACAAGATATACTAGCAGTAAATTTCTTCTTCAGATGGAACGTGACTTGGCAGATCTAGCAATTGTGGAAGTCTGACTATTTGTCAGATGTTATCCTCATACCCCTCAATGTCTAAAGACACTCTAGGAGAAACTACAGGCATATTAAAAAGGGGTTAATTATAACATCTTAGTCAAATATTCTGAAAGGGACTGTGTAGGAAAATCAGAAATATGAAAGATACAACTGTTAAATATTGCAAGTGTCAAAGCAGACATTGAAGTTCTAACATTTAACATGATTAATTATTTTTCTAAGCAATCAGGCACAGCTACATATGTAGCTATATTAAATAAATAAACCGCTTAAATATCCAGTTGATCAACTTAATCTAGTTAATGCTAAACCTAAAGAAAGGAGAAAAAATTATCTATTGTATATTAAAAAATCTCCAGTAAAGCAAAAGACAATAAAACTGTGATACAAATGCGGCATGTTTTGAAATTCACACCTACCGCAATATTTCCACATGTTTGAAAAGCTGTAAATATAAACATAAATGAGACTCCCAAAATAAGTACGTTGAAAAGTTTTTTTGATTCAGGAGACATTTTGTGTTTTCTTGCCAAGTCCTCAGCTTCAGTCTGGAAAACCTCTATTTCCCTTGAAATAAAGTCCCTTTTCCCTTCAGTTTCCACTGAAAGTCCTGTTTAAAAAATAAAAAAAAAAAAAAAAGGAAAAGAAAGAATGCTTCAAAAATTATGATTACTTATTGCTTCTTGTTAGTTCTAACAAGAAATCTAGCGACTGTCTTAAATAATGTACAGCAAAGGCAGTAACTTGGAAAACAAAAAGGAAAATAAAGGTTCAAAAGGTAACATTCAAGCTTCTCCCTACCTTCTCCCATGAAGTTAACAGAGCAGGCTGCAGTTACTTCTTCGTGACATCTCTTGCCACCAAACGAAGCTGTTTTCTAAATATCAAGCTAGTTAATCAACGCAGTTTCTTGCCATTGTTCTGGATCGGAATTCCAGCCAAAAGCTGTTAAATCACCTGACAAAGGGAAGATGAGACATTTGTACACACAAGTCATTTCCATGTATGTTGGACAGGAAATCGGGAACATTTCACAATACGGATCAGCTGACTCTGCCCAGAAAGCCCTTGTGCACTATGGGAAATGCAGTTTTATGAAAGTACACTTTTTTTTTTTTTTTTCTTCTCTACTTGAAAGTGTGGAAATCTGCTGAGTGACTCCTAAGGGCAAAAGATTCCCACTTCAGAGAAACCAATGTTAAGTGCTTCAGTGCTACCAATGCACATGTTCTGCTCATTGCTTCTGCCTTTCATTATCTTAATGATTCAGGAGAGGAGACGGTCTTTATAACATTTCACTGCTTTGTCTCAAGCAACTACATTCATTTTTAGCGACAATAAACACTTAATATTCTGTTGTATGTTTGTTTGTTTGTTTTATGGTATTTTTCACTAATAAATTCAAGATCAATTGATCTTTTCATTTTGAAGATCTCTGTTAAAATATCAGCAAAATTAAAACAGGGAATCACACACCTTCTATGGACCAAATTGTTGCTTTTTACTGTTAGAATCTTGTGTATGTTCTATCGAAACATAAGCCCCACTTAACTGCCAGACAGAGAAAGGGATGGAAATCCAGAATTGGAGTAAATGGCAAATCACAAAATTTCACACCTGCTATCTACAGTAAAGGACTAAAACAAAATCCATACCTCAGCTACCGTGTTTAATATTATTTTTAAATTCTTGAGTTGTATTTTCTAAAAATGTAAATTTTACCTTTTAAACAACTTTTACTTGAAAAAAGTCAATGGAACCATGCAGAAGCCGCTTTACAAAGATGAAATGAGAATATCAAGGTGCTGTTTTTAATTCAGGTGAAGCTAACTTATTTTCCTACATTAAGTATGTACAGTTCAGTTAGATTTTTAAGATCCAGCTTTTATGGTTACTTTAAGCTGTCATTAAAAAAAAAATAAACCCCATGTTTCCAATGCCTCTAGCCACTGTGTTCCACTCACGCTGCTTTTTTCCCCTTGTACTAGCAAAAACATTCACCCAGCTACATGGAAAATTGAGCTGGTATGCTGGCCACAGTAGGTTATATTGATTTGAACTTATTGTGAAACTCACTTCAAATCAATATAAGGAGAAAAGAAACAGAGGAAGCTCCTTGTGTCATTTTAAGGAAATTGTTGGAAAGATAGGATTTTGAAGGATTTCAGCAGATGAATCAGAAAATTTTGAATCAAAACTATCTGAGCAGGAAAAGAACAATATAGCATGAAGCAATAAAGTATGTTTAAAAAGCTAGGTTAATTAATTCCTTTGTAGCAAGAAACAAATCATTGCTTCTGGGTTTGTATCCATGCAATTTTATTTTGTACTTCAGTGTAAATAAAAAAGTTTATTAAACACAATTACAGTAAGAATAAGGATTTTAATACTAAATCTGAAATTGCTTTCTCCCTTTTTTTTTCTCTTTACTCATACCAATACTGTGTTTTTATTTCTATTAATAAGGGATTTCAGAACAGATGAGTAGAAAGATCCAGTGTTGTTTTACGAAGTAGATATTGCAGTTTATGTTTGTGGCTTTTATTGAGTGCCTAGAGTGACAACTTGGAGGGCTTTTATGACTTCTCTAGCAAAACCCAGGGAACTTGTTTGCCCTCCTTCCACAAGGGCAGATCTCCCTCGCTCCGCTTTCACCACGCACGTTGCCTGGACACAAACTTTCAGCGTATCCGACGGCACCAGCAGCTTAAAACTCCAGTATTTCTCAGCCTTGATTCCCCCAGGCCTCAACACGCCGGGTGGAAACCGCCGTAGTGCCAGGAGCGTCCCGGTGCCTGAGGCGTGCCCGAGGGGCACCCACTCCCCTCCACCAGCACCCCGCTTCGTGCCCCCACCACAGCGTGGCCAGGAGCCCGAGCAAACCGGGGCGGCTTTAGGGGAAGGTTCCCTCTTTTTAGGGGAAGCCGAGGGCAGGAGGAGGCAGCATGGAGCAGCGGGCAGCCCGCCGGGCCCAGCCGCAGCCCCGCACGCTACCTCCCCCCTCACCTCCCCTCAGCGGCCGCCATTTTAAACCGTCACCTCCCCCCTCCCTCACGGGGGGCGCTTCCCTTCGTTAAGTTTATTTTTTATTATTTTGTTTTCCCACACGGTAGGGGTTGCCCACCCCTCTCCCTCCCCCCTTAGAATAGCCAACCCTCGGCTTATTTCCGATTTTGGGCCGTTTTCAGCACAAATCGTTCAAATTTTCCCCGCCTCCTCCCATTCTTTCCGGGTCACGCCACAGCAGCCTTCAACGGCCGCTTTAAAACGGCGGCGAGCCGGGCACTTAAACACTAAATTTCCACCTTCCGCCTCAGGGAAGGGCGGCTGATTAGAAAAAAAAAAATAGGAAAAAAAGATTAAAAAAAGCGTCGGGGAGAGGTGAATCCCCACCACCACCCCCCAATTTCTCTTCCGGGGCGGCGGCGGCCATTTTGTGGCGTTAAGTAGGCGCGCGCGGGCGGCGCCCCGCTCATTTCCTCACAGCGGCGGGCGCGGGCGGTGGCTGCCGGCGCCTCGTCCCCGCTCCGGCCCTCGGCCGCCTCCCGGAGCCCCGAGGTGGGTGCCTGCCCCCCTTCGTCTCCCCGTTGAGGAGCTCTTCTCTTTCCTTTCTCCGCGTTTTTTTGTTTTATTTTTATTTCCCTCCCCTTCCCTCTATGTGCTGTGAGGCCGCTGTGAGGCCTCTCCCCCCCCTCGCGCGCCGGGCCGCGCCGCCTCCTGCCGGCTCCCCACACGCACACGCCGCTTTCCTTCGGGTTTCTTCTCCTCAGCCGCCGCTGCCCCTCGGGGGTCGTTGCCCGCCATGAGCTACGGGCGCCCCCCGCCGGACGTGGAGGGCATGACGTCCCTCAAGGTGGACAACCTGACCTACCGCACCTCCCCGGACACCCTCCGGAGGGTCTTCGAGAAATACGGCCGGGTCGGCGACGTCTACATCCCCCGGGACCGCTACACTAAGGAGAGCCGAGGCTTCGCCTTCGTCCGTTTCCACGACAAACGCGACGCCGAGGACGCCATGGACGCGATGGACGGGGCCGTGCTGGATGGCCGGGAGCTGCGGGTGCAGATGGCCCGCTACGGCCGGCCCCCCGACTCGCACCACAGCCGCCGGGGGCCGCCGCCACGCCGCTATGGGAGCAGCGGTTACGGCCGCCGCAGCCGCAGGTGAGCGCCTGGAAGGGTGGAAGGGACCAGCGGTGTCTCAGGAGCAAGGCAAGGAGCCCTGGCTGATACACGTGTGTGTGCGGTGGGGCTGCTTCGTTTTGTTTCCCTTCCCAAGTGAGTTTCGACCTGGGGAGGGAGCGAGGGGGTTGGCACTGAGAGCACGTGGAGTTGTCTCGTGGAGTTGTCTGGGAGCGGGAGGGTTTCTCTCGCTTACTAGATTTAGCCCCCGGCCACTCACTCTTGAACAATGGCGCCCTCTTAACTCGTTTTCTCGCCCACGTGGGGCCCGTTTCGCCTGCCCTGTCCCGAAGTAGTCGCGGCAGACTGTTGCGCCGCCTGCGTTCGACTTTTAACGCACTTTTTTTCCCCCCTCTCTTGTTATGTTTTAGCCCTAGAAGACGCCGTCGCAGCCGATCTAGGAGCAGGAGCCGCTCTAGGTCCCGCAGTCGGTCTCGTTACAGTCGGTCCAAATCCCGCTCCCGCACACGCTCTCGGTCTCGCTCCACATCCAAGTCCAGATCTGCCAGGAGATCCAAGTCAAAGTCCTCATCTGTGTCCAGATCCCGGTCCAGATCAAGATCTCGGTCTAGATCTAGAAGCCCTCCACCTGCATCAAAGAGGGAATCCAACTCCAGATCCAGGTCTAAGAGCCCTCCCAAGTCTCCGGAAGAAGAAGGAGCTGTATCCTCCTAGGAAAATGGTAATGTACCTCGGGATCAGCACACCTTGCATGTTACTTTATTGTAGCACTTCAGTGGGGTGTTGGGTAGTTTTTAGCATTAATAGCCTGAACCAAGTGGATCCTAATGGGGCACGTTGTTAGCTTTTTTTCTTTCTTGAGCAGTGCTTTTTGGTTATTGGTTTAGGGAAATTAATACCAAAGGGCTTTCTACACAGAAAATTTTCATGTTTTGTTGAGAGATTAATGGCTTGATTTTAATAAAATATTGTATGAGACGCAACCTATGATGAAAATGACTATTTCTTACTGTATTTATCCAACATCTGCATTTTCCCCTTTAAAGCTGCGGTCTCCTGTTTGCTAAAAGAATATTGGCCAGTATTGCAGATTTTAACTGATTTGGCTGATCCTCCAGGGACCAGTTTCTGTGGGCGTGTGTTGGAGCAGGTTTGTCTTTAAATGTTAAAGATACACTATCCTTTTATAATGGAAGATCGGTTCAGTGGCCGTTATACTGACTGGAGGTAACTGTTCTAGAAAAGTGGCAAATTCATTGCAACGAGAAATCAACGGAAACTTAATTTTTCCTCAAGTGGACAACTTGAAGAGGCTTCTAAGGATACACACCGGGTGGGGAAAGGATAGTGTGTCTTTAACCCTTCAAACTGTTTGGTCCTATTTTTTAAAAGGAAAGGGCCTGAGCTAGCTCTGAAGTTAGATAATTGTAGCCAAAGTAGTGACACTTTGTTTTGAATGCTAATTAGAGTTTAGTTAAGTTTTTATTGAGCAGTGTTAGATTTATAACTTTTATATAACTTTTATTTAACTGTTAATAATTTATCGTTAAACAGGCTGGTTTCAAGTTAATGGTGGCTCGACCTACAGCCTGATGCTTATTCTTCTTTGTAACTTAATGCTTCGGCAGAACCTTACATTTGGCCTCTGAATTAAAGCAACACCTGGGGGGAGGTGGAACACTGTGGTAATTCCTAAAACTTTAAGAAATTAGGCAAAGCCAGTTGAAACACAACTAGAAATATACGTGAAGTCATCCACACAAGTGAAAAAAACAAAACACACAAGGTTAGAAACCTAGCTGAACTCTTCTTTCTTCAAACCTAGATGCATCAGATAAATGAGAGCCTACCTAAAGGACGCCTTTGGGGGGAAAAGATCGCTTGAGTCTTCAGTCCATGGGAGAGACCCCTGGCCCGAGCAACCAGCTGTTGAAAAGGTTATTTTGTAACATTTTGTCTAACTTTTTACTTGTTTAAGTTGCGCCTCAAGTGGCAGATTTTACATTTTTATGTGCCATTTTGTTGCTGTTATTCAAATTTCTTGTAATTTAGTGAAGTGAACGACTACCGATTTCATTATTGGCTTGGATATTTGAGGTAAAACTTCATTTTTGTTTATATAGTGCTGACTTTTATTTGAAATTAAACTGATGGCAACTTGCTGCCTCAAGTTTCATACTGAGGAAATATGCAGCCGTTACATGCTGAGTAGCAAACTGTCAAAAAAAAAGAAAGGAAAGAAAGTATGCTCAATTTTGTCTTTATTACTTAAATAAAAATCTGCAAAACTACAATTTGAAATTTACTGTAAATGCTTTTTTACTTTGAATTCAAATAGTATCTTCAAATCCAAATTGGTAGAAATCTTTTCAGGTGACAGTTGATGTTTGAAAGGATTGTTTTATCAGACTCAATTCTAATCTCTTCTCTTATGTATTTTTGTGCACTAGGCGCAGTTGTGTAGCAGTTGAGTAATGCTGGTTAGCTGTTAAGGTGGCGTGTTGCAGTGCAGAGTGCTTGGCTGTTTCCTGTTTTCTCCTGATTGCTCCTGTGTAACGATGCCTTGTCGTGCAGAAACAAATGGCTGTCCAGTTAATTAAAATGCCTGACAACTGCACTTCCAGTCACCCGGGCCTTGCATAAAAATAACGGAGCATACAGTGAGCACATCTAGCTGATGATATACACACCTTATTTTTTCCAGAATGGTAAATCTTGCCAACATGCATATATGAACTTGCATTTGAGAAATGTAATGTTAAGAAAGAAATGGTTCATTCCTCTGTAAGTACTGATTGGTGTATCTTTTGCTTAAGACATCCTGTACTATACCCACTGTCTCTGTAGTTAATATTAAACATTTTTCTGTGTTAACTTTTCTCAACGTAATGTCCGAGTCAGCTTATTTTTAGCTTGAAAAGATTTCTGCAATTATACTGTCAATGTTTAACTTCTATATAGTAACTGAATGCATTCTACTGCTTCTAAATTTTATCCACTGGGGTTGCTTTTAAGTTACTATGGGCAAACTTACTAGTATTGTGACTAACCCGAATGCTGTATGACTAGTGTTGCACACCAGATGATAAACATGAAATCAGACAGGTCTGTTGGACATTGTTATGGAAGATACACACTGAGCAGTACTAATTGCATTTGCTGTGTGCTTGCCCTGCCTCAACAGGCTGCTGCTTGATGGTAGCTAATCTTACAGTAATGATTTTTTCTTCTTGATTTGGATACCAACTGAATTGTAATGTCAACTGTCACATGTCAAGGGTTATTGTAATGCCTTGTTAACTTTATGCATGTATGTTTTAACGGGAATGGGAAGATCTGAATACTTGCAATCTGGCTTGACTGAGGATTAAAAGTACTTTTCTACAAACTGAGGAGCTTGTGTGTTCCAGGACTGCGTGTCTAACAGCAGTCTACATAGTCACTTAAAAACAAAGGGACTGGCTTTTTGTATACAAACCTTCAGGAAAGAGCTTCAGTCCTGGGCAACCGATCCTAAGGGGATATTTTTTTATCTTGAAAGAGTGCGGTTAACCTTTCTTCATAGCTGAAGTTGTGAATTTAAGTTGGATCTTGTGGATTGTCAGGTTGTTAAGCTATGTTGTGTAGTGGCTTACATAATGGAATTGAGTCTTTTGAACTATTACATGGTCTTTGGGAAGGAGGACAAATTTCTCAAAAGCCATAGTTAAACAAATGAACAGCTTTATTTTTACAATGCATGTTTTAAGTACTGCTGAGGGGGTCTGCTTCCCAAAAAAATACGCATGAGGTTTGCTGTAAATCAGACTGTTCTCTGCAGATCCATGCTAAAGTAAAAGTTAAATATCATCTTGTATTGGAACCAACAAGTGGAATAAACTTAAGTACCATCTGATCTTGCCAGTGAGATGATCATCATTTCAATTGTATGTCTGCCTGGTAGTGAAGAGCCAGCCAGGTGCTCTTTGTCTGCACCGAAGGAATGTAACGGAATGGGGGTGTTCTTCAGCTTCCACTTGTAGAGCAAAGCCTCGATAGACCAGTCAGCACTGAGGGGAGGGAACGTCAATGCATGAAAACACAACCCGAGTGTGGAACTTCAGCAGGGATTAGAGGAGGCTGTCACCAAAGTTAAATATGATGCCCCAACACTGAGTTTGTTTACTGTTCTCTATTCGACAATAAACCTGGGGTCAGCTGCTTTTATCTGATGCTCCCAGGATTTATTTGGCTAATACCAACCTGATTCACAGTCTGAGAGCAGCTTAGCCTTTGGAATCAGTGCAGTTGTGCCTCTGAGAAGTTGGTATTCTCTGGTGATGTAAATGAGCTAAGGCAGGATTAAAGTTCTCAGTCCTACACGTACAAAAATGCTTACCTTCGGACTTGGTAAGTAGTCCAGAACTGAGCTTGTGGATTCTTTTCCAGCAAAAAGTAAACTGTAGTTAAAATATCTTCGAAGTCTGCATAGTTGGGAGGAGATAAAGCAGTCTTCGTTAGTCTCCAGATTCATAGAGTAGTTAAATGTCTGCTTATATGAAACAGTGGTTGAAAATCAAAGTAAAGTGCATCTGTAGGAGAAATTTGAGAAGGATGGCCTTGAGCAGTTAGCTAATTATTCCAATTTTCTGATAATTTATCTTCCAGTAGTATTTATGATAGTTTCATATTGCTTACCCCAAGAATAACAAGTTCATTTACAGTATCCCTGTAAAAATCTGACACTTCATTTTTTTTGACAGTGTTTGGAAAGGAGAAGTCCTTGCATTTTGTCCCAAACCAAAGCCACCTGAGAGTGTCACCCTACCTTTTGGGTCAAAAAAGACATCAGACCCTAAAATAACATCTATGGGAGGCAGAGAGAGCAGCTGGGGAGACATCCTCCCCCAGGTGATGCCTAGAACGGGTATGTGGGGCAGGGCGTTCATCAGGCAGCTCCGCCGGCAGTTCTCCAGGCACTGGGGCAGCTCCTCGCTGTCCGACAGCAGCACCTCGGCCCCACACTTGGCAGCCACTATTCCGGGGAGGCTCACGCCTGCTCCGAGCTGGAAGGAGAGGGGAAGGAGAGGGGTTCCGTGAGGGATTCCGTGAACGAGGGGGAACGTGGGAAGGGGAAGGGTGGTGGTGGCGGGGTGTCCTGCTGCCCCACAGCCCCTCACACCCTGCGGCTCAGGGAAGATGCTCCCCAGGGAGAGAGAGCAGTTACCTGAGGGGTAACTGGTAACTGCTTGGGGGCTTGTCTGAGTAGCTAAGTATTAACTTAATTAATTAATTAATCAAGATAATTAATTAAGCAGTTGATCAATTAAGCAATTAATTAAGCAATTAATTGCAGAAGTGGGGCTCTAGGAGCTGCAGGAGGGCTCCCCTGCCCTGCCTGTGAAGCAAAGCATCGCACGAGGCCCATTTTACAGCAATTCTCATGCTTTTCACAGCCCGCCCTTCCCCGCCGCCCCCACCCGGGGTGCTCAGACCCGGGCTCTCCCCCTCCGTTCCCCCGTTACCTCCAGCACCCTGCGGCCGGGCAGCGCTCCCCGGCGGGACCAGACGAACTGTGCCAGCACGGCGGCGCAGGGCCAGACGTAGAGGCCGTAGCGGCGGTCGGAAACCTGCAACACGACCGCGCTGCAACCGGGACCCCCCCGCTGCCCCCCCACGGTTCCCTTCTCCCCGCCCCCCCCCCCCCCCCCCCGTGCCGGTACCTCGGGCACGCGCAGCGTCAGCGCCTCCCGCCGCCCGCCCCCCTCCTCCGCGAACCGGAACCGCCGCGGCTCCGCCATGGCCTCGCCCAATCGGCCGCCGCCACGTCACGGCAGCGGGAGGCGCTGGCCAATGGCAGCCTTGCCAGGTTGCTGCCTCACGCGGAGCGCCGCCGGGCTGGCTTCGCCTCCGCGAAGCCCGGCGCTAGGCCGCAGTACGGCCTCAGCCCGTACGGCCCCGCCGAGCGGCCGGCTGGCCCCGGGAGGCTGAGGGGGAGGCGAGGGGAAGCGGCGAGGCGGGCGGCGGGCGGCCCTCCCCGCTCCGGGCGCGCCCCGCTAGGCCGCCTCCTCTCCCTCCCGCCCGCCGCCAGCACCGCCCTTCCCAAGATGGCCGCCGCGCCGCGCCTCTTTCCCCTCCTTCCCCCTCTCCGCCCAATCAGCGGGCGAGGCGTGACGGAAGACGGCGGCGCGGCTGGCCAATGGGAGCGCGGCGAGGGCGGGCTCTCGGCGGCGGCGGCCGGGGGGTGAAATTTCTGGAAGGTGCGGGCGGGGCCGGGCCGCGCGCACGGCGGGGGGGGGGCGGGGGGGGTCTCGAGGACCCCCTCAGGTGCCGACCATGAACCACAAGAGCAAGAAGCGGATCCGCGAGGCGAAGCGCAGCGCCCGGCCTGAGCTGAAGGATTCGCTCGATTGGACCCGGCACAACTACTGCGAGACCTTCCCGCTCAGCCCCGCCGCCTGCAAGGTGAGGGGGGGCCCTGAGGGGATTTTTTGGGGGGAAACGGGGTCCTGAAGGGGGTAAGGGGGATCCTGAGGGGATTGAGGGAGGTCCTGAGGGGAATGGGGGGCTGGGAGGGGGTCCTGAGGGGGTTGGGGGGCAGCTCTGAGGGGAATAGGGGAGCTCTGAGGGGATTGGGGGGGTGAAAGGGGTCTGAAGGGGATTGGGGGGGGGTCCTGAGGGCATTGGGGGCAGCTCTGAGGGGGATGTTGGGGTCCTGGGGGATTGGGGGGTGGGAGGCTGAAGGGAATAAGGGAGCTCTGAGGGGAATTTGGGGGGGGGGGTGAAGGGAGCACCGAAAGAGCGGGAGGGGGGTCCTGAGGGAAAGGGGGGGAGGCTGATGGAGAGGGGGAGGGATAAGGGGGTGTGAAAAAAGCGTGGAGGGGTCCTGAAGGGAATGGGAGGAAACCAGGGGGGTCCTGATGGGAAGGGTGGAAGCCGGGGGGAGGTCTTTAAGGGAGCTGGGGGGGCTCTGAGGGGATGGGGGGGTCAGGGGGTCCCAAAGGGAGGGGGAAGGGGGAGTCTGCACTGGGGGGAGCCTGAGGGGGTGAGGAGGGACCTGAAGAGAGTAGGGGGGGGTCCTGAGGGGAATGGGGGGAAGTGGGGGGGTTCTCGAAGGGAAGTGGGGGGTTCTGAGGGGAAGGGGGGGGGGGGGGGGATGAGGGAGTTCTGAAAGGAATCGGGGGGCGCTGAAGGGGGTGGGAGGAGGCTGAGGGCAATAGGGTGCTGAGGGGGACCCGAGGGGAGTAGTGGGACCCTGAAAGGAGTTGGGGGGAGAGGGGAAGCTGGGGGCTGGGGAATCACAGGGAGCCCAGGAGCTCCCTGTACCGGAGGCTGGAGCTGCCCTTGAGATGTGCTGGCCGTGGAAGCTCGAGGGGGAGCACGTGTGCTCTCTCCTTCCCCAATTCCTCTCTCCTTCCTTCCCTCGGGGAGCAGCGGGAGAGGGGGCGAGGAGGGAGCAGTGAGCCCTGAAATAGGGTGAGGGTCTGTCAGCCCAGAGGGCAGGGAGTTACCGTGCTGGAGACTGGTGCCAAACGCTGCCTCAGCCTGCTGGTGTTACCGCTGGGCACGGAGAGCAGGGCTGCAGCCTCCAGGAGCTTAAAATAACGCACAGGCAGCTCCATGTCCTCGTGGTGCGTGGTACGAAGTGTGAGCGCCTCCGCGCCGATGCAGAGAGCGCAGCTCGGGGATGTTAAAGGCTGTCCCAACCTTCTGTATTCTCCGTGTTCCCCTCTCGGCTCCCCAGGATAACGTGGAGAGGGCAGATGCGCTCCAGTTAACGGTGGAAGAATTCGTGGAGCGTTACGAAAAGCCTTACAAGCCCGTAGTCCTGCTGAACGCTCAGGTGGGCTGGTCTGCCCAGGAGAAGTGGACTCTGGAACGGCTGAAACGCAAGTACAGGAACCAGAAGTTCAAATGCGGGGAGGACAACGACGGGTATTCGGTGAAGATGAAGATGAAATACTACATAGAGTACATGGAGACCACGCGTGACGACAGCCCGCTGTACATATTTGACAGCAGTTACGGAGAGCATCCCAAGCGCAGGAAACTCCTGGAGGACTACAAAGTGCCCAAGTTCTTCACTGATGACCTGTTCCAGTATGCGGGGGAGAAACGAAGGCCTCCGTACAGGTGTGTATGGTACAGACACCAACATACAAGTAGGTGTTTTCCCCATCATTAGGTATTCCTACATAGGTACCGCTTTTTTTAAAATAAAGCAATTGTAGTTTTCTATCAGCTGTTCTGAAACGAGCACGTGCCTGGAACCCAAAAGAAGGGAAGAGCTGGTTTGTATGTTGAGGCTTCTGGCCCTGTCACCGGTGTAATTATTATTTTTTTTAATTAGTTTGCCTCACTTGTGTGATTTAAATAAATAGGGACATAGCTCCCGAAAGCTATGAAGATTCCTTTCTTGCTGCGTGTGACATTGCCTGCTGGCCTTTGCATTTTCAAGTACCTCAGGACTAGCTCCTGGGCCTTGCTGCAGTGGCTCATGTGCAGTGTGGGAATTGGTTTAATTATGAGTCAGTCCTTTCAAGGTAAAGATCTTAAGCTAGATTAGTATGAAGTGTGGAGGCTGGCTCTTAGCTTCCCTTCAGGGGATACAGGACAATATTTTCCCATCTTTTTTTGCATCTGATTTGAAGAGTTGGCACTTGATTCCTGAAGCCAGGTGCAGCAACCAGGTATTTTGGCTAGTAGATGCTCAAGTAATCGCCATTTGCATTAATGTAGTGCTTCATAGCATAGAATAAGCTGAACGTTCCCAAGTAATTAAAGCCTTTATAGCCATGTTATAATTGTCAGAGAAAGCCTTGCCCTTTGAATGACACAAGGCTCTGATGTGGATGGGTTTTTGTTCTTTAAATATAATAGAACAAGTAATGAATAAGAGTAGAAGTAATAGTTCGGTTGTGCTTCTTCAGGAGTGAAGTGTGAAACCAGTTCTGTTTAAGAGCAGGTGTCTTTACAAAGTTGTAACCAAACCTTTTATCATGAGTTTAGAGCATCTGCTGCTGGGATCAGATGCGAAAGCAGGGTGGGTGCAGTCTCCAGCAGTAACTGAATGCTCTGACAGGACAGGGAATGGTTTATCAGACCTAGAGGTAAACCAGGTAACCTAGCTGTGACTCACACTGATATTCCTTATCCCATGCCCTCCCCGCCTACAGGCACGTGCTGAGCTCGTCGCTTGTGAGCTTAGTGTTTGTAATTCTTGCACCTTGCTCTGGAAAATGTGAGTTTGGTCTCACTTTTTTGAGACAAGTGATGCAGTAGAGCACATCTGATGCCTCCCAGGGGTAGAGGTTTAATCTAGGTGCAGAAATGGTTGAAGATTATTCAGTAGTTCAGTGCCACAAGGGAAAAATCAACCAGAAGTGATGCTTTCCAACCATGTGATCAAGATGTGCGCTCTACAGATTGACTTCTGGGCTGAGAGGTGTGGTAGTGTACAGGTCTTAAATAAGAACTCATGCCTTTTAGGCCATCTTCACTGGAGTTGTTCCTCCTTAAAATAAGGGCAGTAATTCTTGGAAGCTGTTCCCTGAAGTAGCTGTTTTGTTTCAGGGGATTTTTATGATGTTGCTGTCATTTGTTTTAAGTTGACATTACAGGCCTTGAAGTTTTTAATTGTAAATTTGGTGTGGCCAACTGGGTTATGTTCATCATAAACTAAATTCCTGCAGAAAGATGCTGGTAAGTGAGAGTGTTGCTAAGTAAGAATTTAAAGGCCTTCCCTGTGTAAATTCTGACAAGAGAAGTGACAAACGGCCTGGTTTTTATGGTGCTTTCATGAAGCAGGAAGTGTGCTAACAAAACTTAGTCCTATAGTCGGTGCTAGCAAACAGTGAGTTTGCTGCTGAATTTATACCTGGATTGGGAAGGGAGATGGAGAGTTCTGTGACTGGTGGTATTTTTTCAACATTTGAGCTCCTCTTGCTCAGTATCAGTGCCCGTCAGCCACCCAGTGGAGAGGTCTTAGTGGAAGAAGACTCAGATCCATGGTTTTGTAGTTTCTTCCCTCTAAACAGCTGCTGCCATTTCTTCCTCCTGCTGTGTGGTAATAAATCACCTGGCTTACCCTGGTTTATCTGGTATAGTAGGTCTTACTGTTCTGTTATGCAGCGATTGGAGGTGCTGCTGCTGTTAAATATCTGTAGCAGCTAAACTTCATCATAGGGAGAAACAAGCTTTGCAAATTGGGAATTAGAATATACACGCCAAATCCTGAATTGCCACAAAAGAATAAGCCCCAGCGAGTTAAATATAGGAATAAAAAGCCTTTTGTACATGAACAGAAGGCACAGAGGCAGGCCTGGGTTGCATAACTTCACTCTCCTCTTTATTTGTGTCGCTTTTTGTTTGTTCCTCATTGTTCTGTAGTTCTGGATCTATTTATGAGTAGCAAATTTTAGAAAAACAGAGGCTTAGGAGCATCCTCCTGCATAGCAAGAGCCCTGATGCGGGCTATTGTGACTTAACCACGTTCATAAACATTGCTGCAAAAGCATGAAGGCTTAAACCTTGAGGCCAGTGTGTATTTTCTTGAAGAACTGCTAACGTTTCATAGCTGTATTTTGTGTTACAAAGCTATCTACTGTCTTGGCCTAGAGACCTTCCTGTCCTGATTCATTTTGGTTCTTAGCTTAAACGCATGTCATATCATTTGCTGTAGCCTGAGCCTAACAATCTCAAGAAGGTAAATGAAGAAAGCAATTGAGGTAACTTGTATGAGAACTTAACAGCTGTAAATGCCTGTCGAAATGTGAGGAAAAGAGAAGGCAGCAACTTGCTTTCCGACTAAAGGATTTTTTCTTCCTCTCCGTGCAGGTGGTTTGTGATGGGCCCGCCTCGGTCTGGCACAGGAATTCACATCGACCCCTTGGGAACTAGCGCGTGGAATGCCTTAGTCCAGGGACACAAGCGTTGGTGCCTGTTCCCCACCAGCACCCCCAGAGAGCTGATCAAAGTGACGCGAGAGGAGGGAGGGAACCAGCAGGATGAAGCTATCACGTGGTTCAACGTCATCTATCCCAGGACACAGCTCCCCAACTGGCCCCCTGAGTTCAAACCCTTGGAAATCTTACAGAAACCAGGCGAGACGGTCTTTGTACCAGGTACGTACAGTATCTCTGGTAAGTGAATCTGGCAGAGAAAAGCATGTTTTTAACGTGAATAATAGAGATAAAGAGAATATTTCAGATTATTTTGTGGCTCATCTCTTAGGAAAGAGAGGACTATATATTGTGAGGCCCTCTTCGAGACTGTTGAGTGGTTTTCGGAATGTCGTGACATGTAAATGGGCTGTAGCATAGGATTGCGTGTGGTACAGATGGCAAACCAAATGGAAATCGAGTTGCAGAATCCTAGGAATGTGATCCTGAACTAAATTACATAAATAAGAAGAGATGGAAGCATAAAAGAATAGAGCTGTTTGAGTATTAGTAACGCTCAGACAAAAAATATTTGAGTTTATACACACTGTACCAAATTCATTAGTGAATTTTGTAGCCTGGGTAGGCTGACTGCATATGTGTTTTTCTTGGCTGTGGGAAAAGAACTTGAAGTCACTGACACATTCCGCCCACTTCTCTGTGGTTATGCTTAATCTGGTGTTTGAAATCAAAAGCTAAAGAAAGATCTGATAAGGATGCTGTTCCTGGAGGGTGGCTGTGCAGCGTGTCCCCACTGTAACTAGGAGGTGAGGTGGCTAGTGGATAGAGTGGGTGAGTTCAGCGCCTAGCTTCCAACCCCTAAATCTTGCATTGTTTCTGTGCAGCATGCCACATAGCATCTATCCACCCTGCTCGGCTCTAATAGCTGACTTCATGTTTGAAGGGTGCCTTGTGATTGTCTTGGCACTTATTAGTGACTCCTCGGTGTACCTTCTGTTAGGATTTTGTAGCTGTCGGTTTCCATTAAACCGTAGTCTTTTTATGAGGTTTTAAGTGGGGTGTAGGAACATTGCTGCCTATTTTTGTTCTGTGTGGGGAACCAATTTGCATCTATTTTTAAATGAAAGGTTGGTCTGTGATCATAAGAACCTTACTAATTCAGCATGGAGAGTGTTCCCTAGCTTAACAGAGAGGATCTCTGTGCTGTCTGGGTTACAATGGCTCTCTTAAATATGCTGTCAGCAGCCAGTGTGTTGCTGTCGAGTCAGATCTTAAGTACTGTTCACGAGCTGGATGACTTGCTCAGAGCATTGTGCAGCCTTCTATAATAAGAACCTGTAGAGGATTGGAATGAATCCTGAAATAAGACTGAGGACAGAAGACCCTGTGGCAAACTCACCTGGCTCAGGAGATGAGGTCTAATTTCCTGTGGGGCAAAAGATGCGTGGCTATTCTCCAGCGTGCTTTCTGCTGCGTAGCCAGAAGTAGTCACTGGTGTTGTGTTTACAGGTGGCTGGTGGCACGTGGTTCTTAATCTCGACACGACGATTGCCATCACGCAGAACTTTGCCAGCTGCACCAACTTCCCCGTGGTGTGGCACAAGACAGTAAGAGGGAGACCCAAGCTGTCACGGAAGTGGTACAGGTAAGAGAGTTAGTAACGCTCTTTTTGTGTTCTCTAAAACAGAGAAGCAAAACTGCTACTGTTCAGGGGTTAATGCTGATGTTTGAACTGTGTTTAGGATCTTAAAGCAGGAGCATCCTGACTTGGCAGCCTTGGCTGATTCGGTTGATCTCCAGGAATCTACTGGTATTGCTTCTGACAGCTCTAGTGATTCGTCCAGTTCCTCAAGTTCTAGCTCCTCCGACTCTGATTCAGAGGTAATGGGTTTGATTTCTTTTTTTTTTTTTTTTTTTTTTTACTATAGTAGGTAATCCGTATTCTGCAGTTGGTTATTTACGTACCTGATAATGTGTTATCTCGAATCATAATCCACATCCTAAGATTCACATCTTACTGAAGAATTTTTTAGAAAGCAACTAAAAAAAACTGTGGAAGAATCTGTGCTCCCAGCAGGTTCTGTCTGCTGAAGCCCATCCTTGTGTTGGGAAATGAATTTGGCTTCTTTGATTTGTGCTTCTCTAATATATAAATCTGTCACACATTTTGCTAAGCCATGCTTGTATAAAATGGCAGCAAACTGGATGCCTTTCAAATGGGAAGGGGGATTGAGGTCCAGAACAGAGACTACCGGTTAGTCTCTTCACTGTAGTGGCATAAACTTGTCAGAAAGTGCTGAATCTGCTCTTAGATGATTAGATCCTTCTAGGAGCCAAACTGAATGCATCAATTGTCTTGCCACCAAGCTGCATTAGCCAACGACCAAATCTAAGAACGTGCCAGTTTCTGGGTTTTGATCACTAAATTTAAAATTGATTTCATGTGTTTAATCTAGACTGGTCTTTGACTGTTCATTATTCTGGGTTGCTGAGGCAGTTCTTGTGCTGAATTCTGTAGCACAAACATTTTACCAAGTTTCTCTGAATTCTGGTCATCTCTTCATATTTCAGTGTGACTCTGGCTCCGAGACAGAGGGCATGATGCACCGGAGGAAAAAGAGGCGAACGTGCAGTATGATGGGTAACGGTGACACGACTTCCCAAGACGACTGTGTCAGCAAAGAGCGCAGCTCCTCCAGGTGACCCGATGGCGACTGTTTTCCTTTTAAACAAACAAAAGACAATGCAGGGCAGAGCTGTCAGTAGGATAGGACAAGTCCTGAGCTGAGTAGAGGGGTGGAGAGCAAGGGGATCCTTAGGGGGTGTGACACCGTTGGCTAGGGGTGATACCCTCCTTCCATGAAGTTGCTCCAAACTGAAAACTAAGATTCTTGGTGTTTTTAAAAAGAAAATGAATTTTCTACATTATTTAATAAACAATTTTATTACTTTTTCTAGTTGTCTTTTTAATAGAGAAAGCATATTTTTCAATCGGAGAGGTGGGGTATTTTAATTGCTCCCTTTAGAGCACAAATAATGAGTGAACAGTTTTGGAATGGTCAGGCCAGACTCTGTTTCAGATGTCTTGCTGTCCAAACAGAAAACCTTCAAGTACTTGTATGGTGTCTTGTTTCATTGTGGCTTGGATTACTTCAGTTTGGTGCACTCTTTTATCTGTTAAAGGCAGAATTCATCCAAAATCACAGATGTCTGTGTTTACCTGTTCAAAAAAAAAAAAAGCAAGCTTCTCATCAGTCAAGATGGATGGAGGGAATACTAATGCTGCAGAACCAAGAATAGATAATTGTTGGGGGGTAAAATTAATGAGGAAGTTCTGAGTTGTCAGGCTAAAAACAGAGAAACAGTAGGAAACTGAGTATACTGCAGGGGAGAACAAACAAACACAGAAAGTCTTTGCTAAATGAAGCATTTTTCCTCATATAAGAGAAGCTTGCCAAAATTCTGAAGCAAACTAACTCCTGGTGGTTTGGGTAACCAGTGCTCCTGCAATAGCTGCCTGCCTGCACTAGGGTGCTGTCTAGTTCCTGAGCTGTTGGATTCTCCAGGTTTGGCACGGGTACAAGTGCTGCAGTGACTTAGTGCGTGGTCTGCTAGAGAGGCTGTGCAAAAGTAATTTATCAGAGAAAGTCCAGATTCTCAGCCTTACACCCTACCTATTAGGCCAGGTACTGCCTAAAGACCTGGTTGCTCCTGTCCTTGTTGCCACTTTTCTGGCTGGGATATTTTGCTCTCTTGTTTTCAGGAGTTGCTTGTAGCTGGCTACAATTGAGTTAAAGTGCAGAGCATCCTTAAACAGTTGGAGTGAGCTGTGCTGACTGCTTATTTTCCCCTAGAGGTTTTAATAATTTGTCACAGTGCTGTCAAATCCAATTTCAGCAGACAGTTGTGATTTCAGGCAGGGAACAAGCAGCAGGTGATAACAAATCATAATGCAGCCCCTGCTTTAAATAAAGCTGCAAAAGCAGACCACATGTGCAGATCTGCTCTGTTGAAAGTCCTGTGTGTTTTTCTGTTCTTTGCCCTTCACATTTTGATTATCTTAAGTATTAAAAATTAGCACCTTGCCTAGAACCTCCTCTTTCTGGGTTTCATTCTTCCTGAATGTCGATTGTTCCTCTCTGTGAGGATGGGTGGGATTTCTGCTCCAGCTGTGTGACGGATCAGTTAACAGAAACAGTTTCAAGCACAGAATCTTACCTAGTCTGTACGATCGTGGGGGAAGTAAAATCACACAATTAACCTGCATGTTGTGATCTTGTGCCCTGGTATGAGGGGAAATGCTATAGTTGATGACAGGCAGTTGTACCTTTTTTTGACAGGATTAGGGAATCTTGTGGAGGCCGCAGTTACCCCTGAGAGATAACAGCACCCGCCTAGAGGCAGCTGCCGATTGAAGCTCCGTTAGCAGCCAGCCAGCTCTGTTCTACCCCCCTCTGCTCCTGTTTCTCACGGTCCTTACGTTTGTTTGTCACTCTTCAGTCCAAACATCCATCTTCATTACGTGCTGTCGAAGGTTGGCTCCTTACTAACTGAAAGGGGAACTCCCCACCTCCATTATTGTGCAATGCTTTGTCCCCTCCGCGCCCCAAGTGAGTGCACTAAGAGCCCATCTTTGGGTAAGGACGTGCCGAGTATTTAATGGTTCACGTAACTGGCGAGGAAGACAACGGTCAGTTTTTAAAGAACTCTTTTTAAAACCAGCAGGTAAACCTAGAAACCTGCCTTGCTTTGACACTGTCATATGTTTACATGTTGTCCTGTACACTTGAGGAAAGGAACACCAGCCCTTCTGGCCCGTCTGAACGTCTGGCAGATCTCACACCAGAATTTCAGGAAAGGAAGGTGGTACGGATGCTCCAAATGCTGAAGCAACTTCCATGGAGGTGGCCACCTACCTGAAGCATCTTTTGTGGCCCTTACCTCCACGCGTGCATCAAAGGTGTGACACACTAACCAGCAGCAGGCGGTTTACTTCTGCTCTGTGTGGTAACAAAGATGCACTAGCACCTTGCGATAGGAAGCTCGATGGAGCAGGAGAATCCTGGAGTTTCTTGCACAGCAAAAACGAGGGAGAAAAGTCAGTGTTTGCAGGTAATTACACTCCTCTAGGTGCAGGTGTGATGTTTAGCACTGGGTACCAACTGACAAAGTCAGGCTGACTCACATGGCAACAACAGTTGTTGGGCTTTAAATACTGAACAGTTTCAAGGCCGTGGGCTTGTTCAGGCCAGTGCAGTTCACAAACATAAACGGCTTTTCTTTGAGGCTATGGGTTCAGAAATTTCCAGACCTTGCAGTGCCAATTTTAAAGGACTGGGAGGGGGGACGTTGTTTTATGCTTTAAAAAAAAAAAAAAAAATGCAATATGATGCTTAAGTCTGTGTTAGGTGCATTTCTGTTATACCAGGTGAAGCGCTCATCCCCAAGGGATCTGTTGGAGTTGCTTTCTTTCGCAGGGGCTTGTGCTGGTAGTGTCAGCAGCAAGGTCTGTCTTGCCAGAGGTATGCTGCAAGGAGGTGAGGAGGTGATCCTTCTCGATCTGAGCAGCGCAGCCAGAAGCCAGCTGTAGTTTGGGATGCTTCCTTGGGTGCTCTCCTGAGACCCAGGAGGTGGGATTGGAGCTCACATCAGCCGTCCTTCTTTAGGAGAGGAAACCTGGAACCAGAAATGGTCACATTCACTAATCATGAAGGCCCAGGCACTGGTAGCTGGATTAAGAAGCAGATTGGCAGTCTTTAATTATGACTTTCTTACAGTTCTTTCTTTCTGTTGGGTTTGATGGAAGCCAGAACATTGCTTGTCTGTGCTGTTGGGGTTTTTGTTTTGTTTTCAAGCCTGTCTCTTCCTATTTAAATGCTCTCTCCTTTCTTGGAGACTGGGCCATATCCTGTTGTACGAGGGAATCCTAACTCCATTCATCAGGATCTCTGTTTCTGAAACTTCTGTACCAGTCAGTTATGTCGGAGCAGTGTGATGAAAAAACAGAGGGAGTGAAGGTTTAGTGGTGCATTCCTTAGCTGTCCTGACTCCTGAATTTCCTGTGATAGCCAGACATACGTGAGCGTGCTTGCTCCATACAGTGCTGCAGATTCTTCCAGGAAACTACTTCCCAAACTTCTAGCATTTCTGGCCAAGGTTGCCTTTTTTTTTTTTTTTTTTTCCTGCCCAGTTGAACAGCCTGGGAGCCTGCACAACCCATTTAGTCCTTCCTAGACAGAACAGGCTTCAGCTGCTGCCTTTTGGAAGAACATAGTGGCCTCGGGAGGCGAAGGCTCAGCACTCAGCTCTGTCCTGGTGAGGTGAGCCCTTATTAAACAACCACCTGCTGTTGGAGCAAGGCTGCCTGCCCTCCCTGGTGGCTTGATGGTTAGTACGTATGGAAGATGGCTCATGCAGTAGCTTGCTGCTGTTTGGCTGCATGGTTCAGCTTTGGGTTCAGCTTTGCCATCTGAAAATCTGAAGCATGCTTGGAAGGCTGATCACTGCGCCAGGAATCCCATGCCTCTTCCCCCAGAAGCACAGCGGGAAGATGGGGAGCGCAGAGTGTTCCTCCGTGCCTGTGAGCTCGTCGTGGTGTGGAATAAAACCATTTCAGTTCACAGCCTGTGTAAACGTGACGTCCTTCACAAGGAAATGTGTTTGAAACGGGCCGCAGGCGTCAGGATACCAGCAACACCGTGCTGACTGCTCCACGAGGCGCTCTGTGATACGCCATGAGGCTGTGTGTGCATAGGCAGCAAGGGAATTGCAGCTCCTGGGGCCTCTGGGTCTTCCTCTTAAAGGTTCTTGCCTCGACCAGACTGATGAGCCTCTCTTTGTCTCTGTAGACAGGAAAACACCTACCTCACAGGGGTGTTGTGAGGCTGAAATGTATTAACTGTAATGTGCTTTGACATCCTCCTCCCACAAGAAGTGTTCCAGAAATACCGAGCAAGCCGAGGCTTCCTAACCTGGCATTAGCTTTTCCTAGCAGAAAACATCAGGGATGTTGTTCCGCAGTTTTGGCCCTGGGGCGTTCTCTGGTGGCCCTTCCAGAATTGCTCTGTGGTACGTCAGCTGGGGCAGAATGAGGCTTTTTGTCTCTCCGGGGTTTAACTGGTGGCGTTTCATGGCCTGCTCTAACCAGGAGGTCCTGCTAGATCAGGATTTCTTTTAAATCGGGCTGGGTTCGTTATTCCTAGCAGGGAGTTAGCCTTGCAGGAAGGTGGGGGTGCTTCCAGGCCCTCTTCCCAAGCCACGTGTGTTGGGCACGGAGTTAAAAATCAGCTCCCCTGTGCCTAGAGCCCTGCTTGTGGGAGGCTGACCGTGGAGAGTGCGTTTTGTGCTCTCACCTCTCCGTGCTGTGCTTCCCATGGCTCTGATGCCTCAACCCCAGCATCTGTGTACTGTGGAGCCCCTGCATGTAGCAGGCTGCTGCGGGCTGTGCCCAGGCCCAGCGAGCCCCTCGTTTCCCGGAGCCCCAGAGCAGCACCAGCAGGGGCTGTCAGCCTCCCCTGGGTGCCGTGGGGCTGCCTCGCTGCCCAGCCTGAGAGAGCCACGTGCTGGTTTGTTCCGTGGGCTTCCTCTCCGAGCGGTGTGTTGGTGCCAGTGTTCTGCCTGCCCTGGCAAAACCTAAGGGCTTTGTGAGCTCTGGTCACCAACACGGGCTCGTCTGCTCTGATATGTCAGGAGGAAATTAACTCACAGCCCCACGGAGCTGTTGCTGTGAGCATGCACACCGAACCCAGCGCCTGCTCTCTGCACAAGCGCTCTGGGAGCAGGCGATGCCGAGGAGGCACTGCCCTCCCTGGGCACTGCCCTCCCTTCCTCCCCTTCCTCCCCTTCCCTTCCCAGCGAGCGCAGGCTGGCTCCAGTTCGTCTCCTCAGCTCCACTCAGCCTCCCCGCACGCCTAGAAGGAAGACAGCGACCTCTTTCATAGCTAACCCAGACCCTTCTCCTCCCCGAATCCCCAGCCATCGCGGGGCAGGAAGCGAGACTGTTGATGGAATCAGAGCTGAAATGCCTGAAATGTTGGGCTAATTGGAACAGCAAGGTTTTGGCGTTCCCCTCACGAAGGGAAAGGAAAGGAAAAAGCTTACCCGATCCCTTCGACAGTCACGCTGTCGGCCCCGAGCCCTGCCACCGCCATTAGCTGCTTTTATCACCCCGTCCAGCAGAGCTGGGATACTCTTAATTGTCTTGTTTGGATGATTGTGGTTTTGCTTTTTATTTTAAATAAAATCAATTATTTTGCATTACCCTGCTTGCTGGTCGCTTTTTCTTTTTGCATGATGGTCTGAAAGGACTACGGGCACCCGTGTTTCCTGCAGTAGGGTGGTGTCCCTCGTCACTGAGCTCTGTTAAAAACAGGAGCTGCGGGTAAAGAAGAGTGTGGGACGCAGCCTGGAGGCTTTTGAAGTATTTATATATATATTGTGGATTGAAACACTGGAGAATTGTGTTGGCAACAGACAAGTTTGCTGATTTCCACATAAACCTCTGTCCTTCCCTCGCCAAACACCGATGTAAGAACTCCTCTTGTTTATTGTTGGTTAAAAAATAAAGCTTTTTTTTCTCCTTTCCAGCTGCTTCTCAGCGGCTCTCCCCTGGTGCCCTGTCGGTACCCTCTGCTGGCTGCTGCCTCGCTCAGGGCAGCCGTGCTCAGTGATGAGCCTCTGGTCGTGCGGGCTCTCTGGGGGGGGAACACCAGTGCTCAGCGCTTAAAAGCCCCAATTCCAGCAAGCTGTGGTGGCTGAGAGCAGTGCAGAGCCGCTGTAGAAATGTTCTAACGTCTCTCCTGCTTCTCTTTCCCGAGAGAGGTGACTTTGTGCGTTTAGCTTTAAAATAATCCCTTTGTTCTTCCTAATCTGCAGGTGCTGAGGGCACCTCCTTCAGCGCCGCTGCGGCCTTGATTTGGTTTTATTCCCCTGATTTACTTACCTGGCTTCCTTTTTGTGACAGTTGCAGCCTAATATCTTATTTAAACAAGAGCAACAGCACGTGGGGAGCTTTTCCTTGCTCCTGGGGAGCCAACACAAGGTTATGAGTGGGGATGTGGAGAGCTGATTGCGCTGCGCCTCGCTGGTGTCCTTGTGCCTTCCAGTTTGGTGTAAAACCCTAGCTGAGTGTTAGCCACAGCACCAAGTGACTGCACAATTTGGGATGGTTTGGGATTAAACTAACGTGTTTGCAGAGCCTCCACTGCTTTTCAAGCCGTGCAAAGGCTCCTCTGTGGGACTGCCCCTCTGCTGCTGGAGCAGCGCAAATTGGGGCAGGTGGAGCTGGTTGGAAACGTGTGCAAAAGAGGGGTGGGGGGAGAAACAACAACTCATTCCCTGTCCCTTCTGATTTGAGATCTGGCAGCTGCCACCTGTGTGCGGTGCCTGTCCTCAGCAGTTGTGCCCTCTCCATAGACACGGGGACCTGGAGCTGGTGGCTGCCACGTGGGGAGAGCAGGAGGGGCATTGGAGAGCTTGGATATTGCTGTAGGGATTACGCTGGAAAATGTGGGCCTGAAGGCTGTGAAGGAACAGCTGTGCTGGGTCAGGGGGGTAGGAACGGGTGCTGAGGGGGAAGGTCTGAAAACCAGTGCTCCCAAGAGAGCCCTTTAACAGGATCCGTCCTTCCAGTGAGAGCCAGGCCTGTCCATCACCTCCCTGGTGCTGCTCGGACCCCTGGGTGAGCCGAGCTCCTCGGGGCATCCAGGCTGAGAGCCGGAGCAGCTCTTGGGCACGTCGGAGCTTGGGCACGGCTGGGTGTGAGGAGGTGAGCGCGGGGCACTCGGCTGGGCTGGTGGCCTCCAAGCTGGGGCCAGCTGAAGACCAGGGCTTTCCCTTTCCCCAGATGGCTTCTGCTTTCTGGTGCCAGGGCAGAGAGGACGTGGGGAGAGTGAGTGGGGCTTGCAGAAACGGAGTTCGGACAACGGGCCCGGTGTGTGCTCGTGCTGCGTTGGGAGGGAAATGGGATCTGGGATGACTTGGGGGCACAGTCAGCTCCCTGGACGAGGCACTGCACTGCTCGTGTGCTGGGGGGCAGAGCCGGCCGCGGCACAGCAGCCCTTGTATTAGGGTGCTCTGCCAGTGAGCACCCATGGGACCCCCCCCAGCTGCAGCCAGCTCCCTGCTGCAGAGCTGGGCTTCTCCCAAGAGAGGGCAGCCTGCCCGCTCGGCTTGGCTCCCACGCAGGGAGCAGCTCCACGAAGAGCATCACTCATGGGAGCCCCCCTGGTGCTCCCCCTGCTCCAAGCCGGCCCCGCAGTGTGTGGTGTAACAGCAGGAGCCGATCCCGTTCATCCCGCTGTTGGGATGCTGCACAGCAGGAGCTGATCCCATTAATTCTGGTGTTGGGATCCAGCACAGCGGGAGCTGATCCCACTCATCCCGCTGTTGGGATGCTGCACGGCAGGAGCTGATCCCATTCACTGTGGTCTCGCAGACCCTCTCGGTGACACCAAGCCTGGCTCCTGGTGCACAAAGGAGCTGCCACCAGTTTCTGTGGGCCTCCCACCCTGCTGGACGTGTGGATTTCCCATCCCTGCGGCAGTTCAGAGGGACAGCAGTGTATTTTTATGAGTAAATTGATGGGGAAACCATACGGATACCCTCCATCCCTGCCAGTGGGAACCTGGCTGCACTGGGGCAAGTTTTCTCTATCCCATTGCCTCTGGAAAGCCACAGAGGGGACAAGAGGGCATCACACGGGGCATGCTGGGTCTGGGTTCTGCTTGGGGCATCATCCCCGTCAGATCCTATTCTGCAGGAGAGGAAATTCCTCCTTGTCCCCAGATCCGACCGCACACCCGCACAGGGGAGCAGGGAGCCAGTCCGAAAGCCTCGGTGCCATGGGTTTTGTAGGTTTTTGTGGGTTTTTGTGGGTTTTTGTGGGTTTTTGCTGCTCCCTGGCAGAGTCCCCCAGAGGGGGACTCAGCTTGAGGAAGGATTTCAATCCGACTGCCCTCGGAGCCACTCGTGCTGCTTTGTATTTCTCTGCTGAGCACAGCTGGCAGGCGTGCGCCTCGTGCTTTTCCTCCTGGTGAGTCAAACTTCTGGAAGCCGGTAGCTTTGCTGAGATAAAGAGCAGATTTGGAGGAGAAGGGACCAAATATGCATCCAAAAACGATGCTGAGCCCATCCTCTGCTGAATGGTGCTGAGGTGCCACCAGGCTCTGGAGGTTTTGGCCGAGCTCTCGAGCAGCTCTGACGATCAGCGCCCACAAACCACAAAACAGGAGAGGGGAGGATAAGTGCCAGGCTCGATTGTTACTAAGAATACAATTATCCATACGCCGACGGTTGCCTGCCTGATAGGATTACCAGTAAAGACAAACGGCAGCGAGGATCACGGCTTCACTTCCTTCCTCCCACCCTGGGGATTTAATCCCCTCTTTGTCCCCGGCTTGTTTTTAGCCCGTCCGTAACGAAATTCTGCTCTCACAGACAGCTCCCAAAGCTTTTCCCTGGAGGCAGCTCTGGGGGCACATTCCCATGTCTGCTCCCCGTGCGTGCAGCTGGGAGAAAGCTCGGGGCTGGCTTTGCCCTGGCAGGAATAGCTCAGGCCTTCTAATTTCAGCCCGCCCTGCAGACCGGTGCCTAATCCTCCCCGCGGTCCCCAGAGGCAGGAAATCCTCGGCAGCAGGGCCTGGGAGGACCTGGCAAGCCCTTGGGCAGACTCCCTGCCGGCTCACGGTGGGTTCCCAGCACCCAGGCTTTGAATATTCCCATTTTCCAGCCCCCCCCCAGCAGCAAGGTGCCGGGGGGAGGCTCCTGCAGCCCACCTGCCCCCGGCACCCGCTGGGTGCGAGCGTGGCTCGTGTCGTGGCATCGGGGGCACCCGAGGGTGCTGTGGGCAGGGGGTAAATGGCATGGGCATGGCCTGGAGAGTGTGGGCATTGCTTGGAGAGCTTGGGCATCACCTGGGGAGCTTGGGCATCACCTGGGGAGCTCGGGCATGGCCTGGAGAGCTTGGACATCTCCTGGGGAGCTCGGGCATTGCTTGGAGAGCTTGGGCATCACCTGGGGAGCTTGGGCATTGCCTGGGGAGCTCGGGCATTGCCTGGGGAATGTGGGCATCTCCTGCAGCCCCCTGGGCAGGTGGAGCGATGCTCTGTGCCCTCACACAGATGCCCCTTGCTGAGGGTGGCACAGCCTCCCCTCACCACCCCAGCCCCTGCGCCTCCCAAGCGAGGGCCCAAAAGGTGCAAACGCTCCCCAAGGAGCATCGCCCGCAGCCCGGCTGCCACCCCCAGATCCCACAAATCCTCCCCGGGGAGCTTTGCGAGGCGTGAAGCGATCCCAGAGAGCGAGCAGTCCGCAGAAAGGCCCTCAAAAAAAAAAAAAAAAAAACCCTCCCAGCCCCAGGGTTGCGATTTTTGGGGCTGGGGGCCACCCAGCGCGGGGGGCTCCCCGATACCACAGGGAAGCCTCCCCCGGCTCTCCCTCGCCCCAAATCCCTCCGGGTTTCGGTCGAGGCCGGCTCGGGGAGTGGGAGGAGAAGGGGGCCGGGGCTGTGGGCAGGGCTCGGGGAGATGACGCCGGGTAAAGCCGGCCGGGAGCCGGCCCAGCCCCGCAGCGGGGCGGCTCGGGGCAGGGAGGCAGCCCGGCCATGGAGCTCTACCTGGCCGTGCCGCTGCTCTTCACCCTCCTGGCCCTCGTCCTGGCCTCCGTCTTTGTGAGGCTGCGAGGGACGGGAGGAGAAGGAGAAGGAGGAGGAGGAGGAGGAGAAGGAAGAAGAGGGGAGAGGCTCCGGGAAGCGGAGGAGCCGGGCTCTGAGGGGCCGGAGGCTGAGGGCGGCCGGGTGCCTGTGGAGGAGGTCGGGGCGGGCGGTGAGGGGAAGGAGGCGGCCTCCGAGCGGCGGGGGGACGAGGAGAAGAAGGAGGAGAAGGAGTTGAAAGAAGGGAAAGGAGAGAAAGGAGGCAAGGAGGAGGCTGCAGCAGCAGCACAGCGGGGCCCCGAGGCTGAGCAGAGCCCCGCGGAGATCGAGAGCATCCCCAGGCAGCCTCCAGCCAACGAGCCCCGGGAGGCCGGGCAGCAGCAGCAGCAGGAGGAGCAGGAGGAGAAGGAGAAGGACACCAAGGTAAGGCCGACACCGGGCTGGGGGCTGAGGAGGGCATGGAGGAGGCTTTGAGGGGGTTGAGGCTGCTGGGGTGAGGCTGGGGGGGAGCGCTGCGGGCTGGGCTCCGCTGCCAGCATCCTCCCCACCGGAAAAAATACGGGTGGGGAGGGGGATTTAGGGCTGGGGGAGCCTCTCCTCTCCCCACATCCAGCCCCAGGGGGTTGTCTCCTTCCCCCGGGAGCTCATCCAGGTGCTGGGGGTGTGGGGTGATGGTGCTCCCTCTCCTCGCCCTCTTTCTGTGGGTTGCCCCCATCTGGTCCCTTGAAGCTCAGGGATGCCTTTGGTGCCCTGCTGCTGTCCTTGCCCCCTAGGGAGGGTCCTGCCTCCCCCCTGCCTCCCTCCCACCCCCAGCAGGACGCTGCCCCCAAGCTCTGACCCCTGCTTGAACTAAGGGGGAGGCGGCGGGGGCTGCCTGCTAAATCCTCCTCCAGCCCCGGATCTTGTTTAAAAATAAAAGGGCGACCCGGCGGCTGTGGAAAAAGCGCCTGGCTTTGCTCCCGCCCGGCTCTGCCCTGTGCCAGGGGCTCGGTGACCAGCCCAGGGGGCTGAGCTCGCTGCTCCTCGGCCCCAAAAAGGGGGAAGTGAGCCATGGGGTGGCTCCCGGCCCCGGGAGGGATGCTGCCCGCAGCCTGCTTGCGCTGCGTGTTTCGGCTGGGGAGCGCAGGCCCTGGGCGCTGGCGCCTGCTGGCTATTATTAGCAGCCTTTGTAATACTCAGCGACCGTGCCCAGGCTGCTGGGCAGCATGCAGGCAGACAGACAACCCTCAGACAGACAGACAGCACTCGCCACTGACTCACTGGATGGCCTCGGGGAAGTCCCAGCGGGCTGAGCTCTGTCCTGGGCTCTGGGGGCTGCGCCCATCCTCTGGCACCCCAACCCCTCCTCGCCTCCCGTTTCCTTCCCCGAGCCCCTGCGCCCTTCTTGGCCATGGGCACGGCTCTCGAGCAGCCCCCTCCTTCATCTGCCCCCCTTCGGGGTGATTTAGGGGTGCCTTTGAGCTGCTTTGTCAGGCTGGGAGCCCTGTGCCTGCCTCGAGCTGGTCGGATCCCAGCTGGGTTTGTTGGCAGCACCCAGCTGGAGCTGCTGCGGGGCCAGGGAACGAGCAGGGCTCCCTGGTGGGACGTGTCCAGAGCTCCCAGCACGCAGCTCCTCGCCCGTCCCGTTAGCTTGAGTCCTCTCAGGAATGTTTTTCCTGCCTTCTGGCTGTTCTTCAGCCCCAATTTCCTCGACCAGGCACCGCTGCAATCCTTCAGAAACGTGCTCAGCTCTGTTCAGGCAAAGGCGGCACCGTGGGGTCTGCTCGGGGCGCACGGGGAGGCTCCTGACCCCACAAGTGCCCTGGTGAGCCTGGCACTGGGTGGCCACAGTCTCGAGGGCACTTTGCCATGCTGCAGGTTGTGCCAGCCCCTCTTACCACAGCGCAAAAATGGGCACAGGACCCGAGGAGGGTCCTGACCAATTTGGTTTTTGCCTGCCAAATGATTCCTTTGGCTGTAGGAGCTGGGTGGGATGAGGTGCCGTGGCCCCCGAGCTGCGTTTTTTTGGGGAAGGAGCAGGACCAGGGGGCGGCTGCGATCTGGGCGGTGATGGAGAGCAGCAGGAAGGGGGAGGGATGCGTCCCGCTGCTGAGTAAGTGTTTGGGAGCGCTGCCCTGTGCGTGATCGTGGGGCTGCCAGCACGGCCCGGTGCAGGCTGCCAGCTTGGCAGGGGCTGATGGTGCTGGGCAGCCGGCAGGGAGCAGGGAATGGCGGAATGCATTCACCTCCCGCAGGCACCGCACCCGAGGGAGCGGGGACTATCGATCCCATGGGCAGAGCAGGGCAGACCCTCCCCGGCGCTGCAGCCCCCCTGTTTTTTGTGGGATGTTCCCTGCAAAGGCCCTCCAAGCTGCCTTGATGCTGCTTTCCGTAAAGCCCAGTGGATGGGACTGGCCTTGGGCAGGGAGCTGGCTGGGAGCAGCGTGAGCTTCGCAGGCTGCTGCTGCTGGGATCCAGCCTGGCTGTGGCTGTGCCGGGGGCTGCGGCCCCGATGTGACTCAGCAGAGGCTCCCAGACAGCTTTGGGGCTGCTCAATTGACTCCATACAGCAGAGGGCTGCACTCTGAGATCTTTCTTCCTTTTTTCTTTTATTTTTTTTTTCCTGTCTGCTCAGCGGGTCGGGGCTCCCCGCAGCCATTAAGCGCTCCGCCAAGTGCTGACGGATGAACCTGCTCGGGGTTTGCAGCGCTGGCACGTCTCATGGCCGGCTGCAGCCCTGCACCCTGCTGCCTCCTCTCCCTTTGGGGGCAGCTGCCGAGCTCTGCGGCCCTCCTGCTCCCTCCCCACGGCCCCGTGCCCTGTCCCGGGGGCTCCATCTCCTGGGGCAGGTCCGACAGAGAATGGATCAGAGGGAGAGGAGCCCAGAGCCCTCGTGTCCATCCGCTGCTGGCCGTGGTTCCCCTCCTCCCTGCTGGCTTCCATCACTGAAGGAGAAGTTAATTAGTGTGTCACTGGCTGTTCCCAGCCCCAGCTCGTTAAGCGACAAGGCGCTGCTGCTGCTGGAGTGCTCCCTAATGAAAGGCTGCTGAATCTGCAAAAAATGGCCCCAAATCTCCAATTCTCCACTGAGAAATTCTCCAATTTCTGCCCTGCCCAGAGGCTGCTGCTGCTCCCCAAGGGTGGGCAGGAGGGAGGCACTTTGCTACCACGGGGCTGAGCACTCCCCCTGTGTCCCTGCTGTCACCCAGGGGGCTTCCACCTGCCCCTAACGCCGAGCCCGAGCAGCCCTGAGCACACCCCTCTGCTGGAAGGGAGTGTGTCTAATTAGCCTGCCTTTAATTAGCCCCCGGGCCAGGCTGTGCCTGCAGCGAGGTGGGGAGGGATGGGGCGATGTGCAAGCCCTGCTAGGGGGGATGTGGGGCCAGGAGGGCTCTCCCGAACCCACAAAACTTGGATGTGCCCTGACTTTAGCCTGGCTCCATCCGTGCTGCTAACGAACGTGCCACAAATTGGGAAGGAGGCAGGAAGGGAGGCAGGAGGTGGCGGCCCTCCGGGGAGCCCACGTGTGCCGTGCCCGTCCCTCCAACCAAGCCTGGGTACGGCCGAGGAGCTGCACGGGAGCACCAGAGGAGCTCCAGGACCCGTCCTTGCCTGCAGCAGGGTGATGGGGGCGGTTTTGTGGGGTCAGGCCTGTAGGGTGCTGCCTCTCTCCATATGGGGACACGGCCCCGGGGCAGGAGAGCATCCCCACAGCGTGGCTCAGCTGCTTGGGCTGCCAGGAGGACGGGGAGCCGCGGGGTCGGGCTGAAAGGGAGCTGCCGACACAGCAGCTGCTCCGCTTTGCTAAACCTTGCCCCACGTCTTTCTTTCTTTCTTTCTTTTTTTAAGGCTTCCTCCTTTCCTTTTTCCTCCTGGCTTCTCTCCTTCTGGCCCCGCTCTGCTCTCTTTGTATTCTTTCTCTTGCAGAGTCTTGCATCAGGCTTGGATCAGAAAGCGCAGCCATAAATGGCAAGGCGCAGGGCCCGCAGCTCGTTCCAAGACCGCTCTCTCCCCGCTCGTTGCAGCCCTGGGACCTTCCCTTTGCCCACAGTGGGGCTCTGCCTGTCCCCATCCTGCCCGTAGGCACCGGGGCTGTCCCTTTGACCGGGATAGGGGAGAGGGACCCCAGCCCGATGGCCTCCTCGTGTCCCTAATGAGAAGGGAAACCCATTTGGGGATGGAGGGAGCGGGGAGGAAACATCTCCGATCAGCCAGAAATGAGCTGAAAAGACCAAATGGAGTTGTGGTGGGGATCCCAGCCTCTTCCCGTGGCACCGAGCTGCCCCCCGAGCCTCTCCTGGAACCGCTCCCAGCTTCGGGTCGGGCTGGGAGAGGCCCCCTATGGTGGCAGAGCCACATGTGGGCTTTTTCTGGGGGGACAGCACCAAGCTGGCACACCCGAGCTGCCTTCCCTGGGGGACCGGGGCTGTGCCCAGTGCCACCGTGCCCCAAAAATCCCCGCAGGTCCTGTCCTCACCCCTGCTTTTCCCTGAAGCCTCCGCTCTGGAGTCAAGGCTCGCGCGCAGGCGTCTGCGTGCGGGCCGTGGAAACTAAAAGGGCAAAAGCACATTTCTGAGAGCTAACGAACGCCTCAGCTCCAAAGCCAAGGCCTGCCAGGAGCCAAGACAGCTGGATTGCTGCATTGTTGGTTAAGGTAAACCCCTTGCTGGCTCTTAACCCTGCTTGTGGGCGAGGGCTGTGGCCGTGCGGGCTGCGTTCCTCGCGGCTGCCCCCGCGATCCCCTCCCCTGAGCTCCTGGCTGCCCCAGCTCCACCTGGTTCCCCCTCTCCACAGCCAGGGTGGGCTTCCCAAAGCTGCTCTGCGGGGCGTTTTTGGGAGCGGAGCAGGCAGGAGCTGTGCCAGGGGCTGAATCTGGCCGCCTGCAGCGGGGAGCAGCCGGGGGCCGTGGGCACGTTCCCAATTCCCAGCCCCGGGGCCAGGCAGCTGCTGCCCCGCACGTCCCCTCGCCGAAGGCAATGCCACCTTTGTCTGCTGCAGCAGCTGGCCCGGACAGCCCGTGTCAATCCTCCTCCTGGATGTGAGCAGCCCCCCTACAGCTTGCGGCGCTTTTTGTCCCCCTCTTTTTCTGCGGGGAGGCTTTTTTTGTTCGGTGTATGTTTGCTGATGTGAAACTAGGAACACGCAGGCTGGTGGTCGGAGCGCTCGGGTCTCCAAATCTCCAGCAGCTCCTGCTGCTCTCCGGCCCTGGTTTGCATTTCTTTGCTCCCTGCATCGTCCTGGGCTGTGCTTCATGTAGAAAAGCCTGCTGGAAATTCGGGACCGGCTCCCTGGGGTGCAGTGATGCTCTTTTTCTCTGCCCCGGCTGTCTGGGCTGCGGGCATGGCGTGGGTTTTGTCCCTGGCTGCTGTTTTGCAAGGCTGCCCGGGGGCTGCTCCCATCCCCGGGCTGGTATTCGGCTGCAAGGCCACGGGGACGCGGCGTTCCTGCTCCCTGCCCACGCACAGCCGCCTCCACGGGCACCACAGGGCTGGGAGGGGAGGGCTGGGAGGGGAGGATTCTGCCTCCAAGCTGCAGAATGCAGAAACCCCAGCCTGGGGGGCGAGAATATTTAGGGGGAGGAAGCTTCCCTGCGATGGAGAAGGTTGGGAGCGGAGCTGCTCCTCTCCTATCACCCCCTGCTGCAGCAGCCTGCTGGGCTTTAGCATCCCCAAATCCCCGTGTGAACACGACGTGGTCCCAGGGTGGCAGGGCCCAGGGGGTGAAGCCTGCCCCCTGCGCTCCCCTGGGGCTTCGGGGATCCTCTCCCAGCTGTGTTCGTGTGCTGGGGGTGCAGAAATGCTCCTCGGATGTGCGCCCAGGGCTGGGAGCGCTGCACGGCTTGGCCCCATGCGCGCCCCTTGGCAGCTGGCTGTGAGCAGACAGACAGACAGACAGACGGATATCGGAGCCAGAGCTGCAGCACAGGGGGAAGGGAGGTGCAGGCATCTGCCCCTGAGCAGAAAAACGTTTGCTCTCTCCAGCAAACTGTCGGCTGCCACGGGCAGGGGTTCCCGGCACGGCCGGGGCACGCTGCTGTCGCCTGCCAGCTTGGCAGCCCCGGCTGCTCCCGCTCTGCTCCCATCAAGTGGTGCCTCCAGAGGGTCAGGGCTGAAATATTTTCTGTCCCTGGAGGTCTGGGACTCCTCTTCTCCCTCGTCCTCGGCAGGGACAAAACTCCGTAAACCCATCGGGGTTGTTCCTCCAGATCCTGGGGGGTTCGGCAGCGTTCTGGGGGAGAAAGGCTGCTCCCTGTGCTGGAAAACAAAGCACCCACGTTTCCTAATTGCTTCCACTGATAAATGCTGAGAAATTCTCCCTTCCCGATGCCTGGGAAGGGAACAGGCTAAAAAAAAAAACCCTCCTGGGTGGCTCCTGGGTTGGTGAGGTCTGCAGGAGGGGTGGATGTGGCCAAAATGCTTCCTCGGGTTTAGCTGGGAGCATCCCCGGGGCCAGGGCCGAGCATCCCCTCCCCGAGGCTGCTGCTTTGGGTGCTGCCGGCCCCGGGGGTGTCGCAGCAAAGTGCCCATGTTAGGAAGCGTGGCCCGAAATAGCGGTGGCTGCTGGGGGCGGGGGGCTCGGCCGCGTGTCCTGCTGGGGAGCCCGAGAGCCGGGTGGTGAGGAGTGGCCGTGAATAATGCACATTCCTCCCCGATGACAAAGCAGCCCAGTTCTCTGCAGCATACCACCACGGGGCGGTTTCTACAAAGCCGTGCGCTGCAAACCCTGCGTGGGGTCCGTCCAGGTTTCCCTGGGGTCTCCGTCACCCCTGATTTTCCCCCTGTCCCCCCCCCAGGCTCCCCCACGCTCCCTCTCCCCATCCCACATTCTTTGTCCTCGGCACGTGAGCCCTGCTGCTGTGAGCTGGGATCACGGTGGGTGCTGAGGGTGCTGTGTGTGCCTGGGTTTCGCCCGGGGGGGGTTTGCAGCCTTATCTCCGGGGCTGGCGAGGTTTCCTCCCTCCCTGCTTCCCATCTGCGTGGCTTCGTTCTGCGCGTACCGCAAGCGCGAGGAATCTGGGCTTGATAAAGTTTGTCGCAGCTGGTGGGAGGCAATCCTAAAAACTTTCAGACTTGCTTTGTGTTATAAAAAAAAAAAGAAAAAAACAACGCACAAAACAGCCGTGCTGTTTAATTCCTGTGCTCCAAAGCCCAGCCCAGCCGGTGCAGCAGGAGCAGGGAGGTGCGTCCTGGGGTCCCAGCACGAATCCCCCGGAGCACGTGTATGGGACGGCAGGGCAGGATGCTCCTTGTGCCTCTCCGTGCCCTGGACCCAGCCCAAAACCTGCCTCCTGCCCTCCTAGGGCTATTTTTGGTGCTCGAGGGCCCGAGGGAGGAAATGACTTTGATGGCAGCCCTGTGGGCACGGGGACCAGAGCAGCCTCCACAACGCGTGTGCGTGCTCACAGCCGCTGCTGCGGGACGCCGGCCCCGGTGGGTGCATGGCTGTGCCCGGGGGCTCCTCGCTGTCCCCCACTTTACAGGGAGATGCTGGAGGTTTGCAGCCCAAAACCCCACTGGCACCCAGCGAGAAAGAAGCAGGTTAATGAGCACTTCTCGTTAGTGGGCATCCTTTTGGCTTCTTCCCGAAACGAGGCAGGGAAGGGGTGCCCAGCTGTGGGTTCTCGTGGCCAAGCTGAACACGGGTTCTTTAGGGCAGTGCCTTCCCCTCACGGCTGCTCTGTCTTTTATCCCCTCCAGGAGGAAGATCCGGACTCAGAAAGTGAGAAGTTGGTGGTGAGAGAGCCGGAGGATGAGGATGGTGAGTGCCGAGGAAGGCTCTGGGGGAGGCTCTGGGAGGCTGAACCCACAAGAGCTTGGGGCTGGTCTCCTTCCTCCAGACAACACAGAAGGGACCGACAGCCCAAAATGAAGGGAAATGTAGGGCAAGCAGGTACCAGGGTCCCCGCAACAACCCAAGGGCTCCCGTAGCTTGTATTTATATTTATGTCCTTATTTATAAATAGCTGGGAGCAGGCAAGAGCCAGGATTAGTGCCCAGAGCCAGGGTGGGCGAGGGGCAGACTCGCTCGGCCCCAACTTTGCACCCCAACAGCCCCTTTTAGCTTCCCCTGGCACAGCACGATGGAGCTGCCCCAAAAGCTCCTCGCTCCCCTCCAGGAAGATCTCCAGGAGCTTTAGTCAGAGCCGCGTTTAACTGCTTAGGCAATTAGTTGATTGGAAAACGATTAATTGGCTCGTTGGGGGGACAACTGCTGGGCTAAGAAAATGAAACAGATGGGGACAAGCAAAGTGGGTCCGGGGGGACTCTGCCCTGCCCAGGGGTGCTGGGACGTCCCCCAAGGCCTGGTCTTTCAGAAGGGTGCGGGATGTTCCCCCTTCCCTGCCCCACTTTCCACCTGCCCTTTTTAAGGCTGCGATCCTGGCTCAGGAGGATTACACCTAATGCCCCAGGGAATCCAATTTGAAGCCCGGTGCCGTGCCCAGGGTGGGAGAAGCGCCTCCCCGGCAGGCAGGGCAGCCAGGGGACGCCGACTGCACCCGCTTGGGCGTCCAGCTGCTGGCGAGGGTGTCAGCAGGACCCGGTTTGAGGCACAAGGGCCTCATCCTGCCCTAAGGATGCTCGGTGACGTTGCTCCGCCAGGGTTTGCCTCTTTGGGGTCAGGGCTGTTTGGGGGCCGCGCCGCTGTGCGTCACCCCCAGGCGGCTGGGGCTCAGATGGAGATCTTCATCTCGGGCTCGTGCCTTGCTCAGCATCCCCCAAAACCCAGGATGTCTCTGCGGGAACAGGCAGACCACCAGAGCATCCCGTCCCCACTCCGTGCCATCCCACCCTTAGGGAGGGAGCAGCTGCAGAGCTCGGGGGTGCCCCCACCCCGCTCACACCCCTACAAGCCCAGGGTCTGTCGCAATGCGAGCGCAGGGAGATGAAAGACAAATATTTTCTTTAATAGGATCTCCGCGAGGCTCCCGGTAAGTAGGTCACCTCGAGTTCCCCTAGTGTTTTCGCCATCCCCGCGGAAGCCCTGCCTGCTGTTTTGGGTTCGTTTCCTGAAGTTTGTTTTCAGTCTGCAGAGAAAGTTCAGAAAACATCCAGCGGTTTCCAAAGCTGTGTGCTGGCTCTTTTTTTTTTTTTCATTTTTAACCACAATACGTGGGCAGTGAGATAGGTAACCTCCTCTCCTCCCTGTTTGCTTCTTTTCTGGCAGGGCGGCAATGAAACTGCCCTTTTTCGGACAGGCCAAATCCCCAAATACAATTTTTTTTTTTTTTTTTGGCAGAGAACTGCATGAGGGAAATGCTTTTAATTGTCCTTGAAATCAGGCAGGCTAGACAAAGGTAGTAAAACAGCTCCTGCTCTGCATCGGGGCAAGGAACAGGATGTTACACCCTGGGGTTTGTTTGCTTTTTTTGTCGTCCCCCCCAAGATCTCCCAGGGCAGGGCCAGCCCAATTTTCTTCCCGTGCACTTTTTATGGCCACCCCCAGGGGCTGAGGAGCTGCGTTACCATTTCCAGCTGGCCAGGCTCGTTGGGCTGCTGGTTTGGAGGGGGGTTTCTACCCAGGGAAGTGGGATACGGCCAGGCTGAACGTGTGGGGCTGTAGGATCGGAGCACGGAGGGTTGGGTTGGCCAGGCTGCTCCCTGGCAGCGGTTTAGGATTAGAGAAATCGTAGAATCAGGGAATCTCCCGAGCTGGAAGGGACCCACAAGGATCAGCGAGTCCAACGCCTGGCACCACACAGGGCAACCCAAAAATGCTGCGGACCAGCAGGCGACCACATCACCAGGACTTCATGGGAAAGCTCAGTAGGGTCAGAGACAGAGGCAGGATGAGGCTCTGGCTTTCCTGTTGCCTGGGCATCCCAAGCTTTCCAAGAGCGCCGGCAGCCGCTGCAGCCGCGTGGGAGCCTGCGCTTGGAGGAATTGCCAAATCGAGCCCCAAAGAAAATCCTTACGGGCTGGGTTGCCCAGAAAATAAAGGAAAGGTTCTGATGCTGAATCCCGGGAGCGAGGAAGGGAGGGGGGAGGCTGTGGGGTGGTGGTCACTGGGGCAGGGGAGACTTTGAGGCTGGAAGGGGCTCCCTGGGGCCAGAGGCTACACGGGTGGGGTTTTCTCTCCCGCCCAGGAGTCAGAGCGGTTTCACCACTTTTGGGGTCTTGTTGGTCCCCCGGAGGTATCACGCGGGGTATTTGGTTTGTGGATAACGTGCAGCTTTCCAAGGAGAGCGAGATAACATCTGCCGGCTCCTCAGAAGTGGCCCCAGGGCTCGGCGGGTCTGTGGCAGGAGCAGATGTTTTGTGTGGACGTGGAAAGAGCAAGGCTGGATGGATCGAGGGGAGGCAGCCCTGGGGAGATAAAGGCTCACAGATAAGAGCCCGCAGCTAACCAGGAAAGGCAGCTGCCCCGAGCAGCCGCTCCTCCTGGGCTGCCCTTTGGATTTGCCCTCTGCTCCCGCTGTTTTCTCCTGCGCGGGGGAAGATAAAGCAGGGAGAGGTTCTTAAAAGCAAACAGCGCTCCCACCAAATCCGATTGGGGAAGGATCGGCTTTGGCTCAGAGGCCGTGAGCTCCGGTGCTAATTAGCCCAGAGGAGGAGACCCCCGTGGCCTCGTCAGGTCTGCTGCTGTGACGGAGGGGGCTCAGCGCCAGCCGTGTTGGTGCTGTGGGGGTCTCACGGGCTCTGCTGTTTGCACCCCGGGGTGCACAGCCTGGCACCTCCTCTCCTCGCCAGCTTTGCCACGAGGGCTGCAAGCTCAGGGGAGCCGCTGGGTGATGTGACCCGCACCAGCTCTGCTCGGGGCACCGTCCCCTGAAAGGTCCCCTGGATGAGGAGGGGGAGAGAAGAGGAATGCAGGTCTGGAGAGGAGAAGCAGTAAATGCTGCCAGCTAATCAGGGCAGGATTAGCATGCCTGGATAAGCCGGGATGGGTCTGCGAGGCTCTTGAGGGCAGGCAGAGCGCAACACGCGCTTCCCGTGCTGTGGGATTTGTGTGTCTGCTCCCAAAGCAGGCGGCTCGCTCAGGCTGGTGAAATCCCATCTCTCTGCTGCGATCCCTGGCACTGCCCGGGTTTTCTGGAGGCTCTGGAGCTGATGGCAGGAGTCTCCTGTGGTGGGGCAACCCGGGGTGTGTGTGGCAGCAGGGGTCAGCAGCTGGAGGGAACAAGCCCCTGGGTGTCGATGGTCACTCTCGGGTGCTTTCTGCCTCACGCCATCTCCTTTCTCTTCCTTCTCGCCCTCTCCAGCTGCAGACGAGGCGTTCTCTTTCAAATACAGTCCTGGAAAGCTGCGGGGCAACCAGTACAAGTCGATGATGACCAAAGAAGAACTCGAGGAAGAACAAAGGTACGTCGAGCTTCCTTGCTCTCCTTGCCCGGCCCGGTCGGCACCCCCTTGAAGCCAGCGGGGTGTGTGCAGCCCTCCACGGGTCCAGGCCTCTCCCAGCCAGGAAAACCTGGGAACAAAGTCGTGCCGATCGGGGAGACGAGACACTGTGGCCCTTCAGACATGTATCTGGGGCTGGTTCAGCTCAGACCAAATATCCCAGCTTGTCCAAGTCGGTGTAGCTCCCCCAGCCCCGTTAGCACCTTGCTGATTCCCGTCTGCTGCGGGGCTGCTCACCAGCTTCTTCCCCTCCCTTTGCCCCAGGATGGCCTCCAAGCTGAGGACGTGGGCATAGTTTAGAAATACCAGAGCGAAGTGAGTGTCTGGGGAGCTTTAGAGCTCACTGGGATGGGGCTGAGACAGGGATTTGCGTGTAGCAGGCCTGCTGGGGATTTATCCATCCCACGGTCCTGGCTGAAGTTTCCTCCTGAGCTCGAGCCCTGTCCTGTGACCACAACCCAGCTTTCTAGCTGATCGTTTCCCACTTCCCAGCCTGTACAAAGAAAGTCACCCTCAGCCTTGCACCCGGAGCTGCAAAATGCTCTCTGGACCCAGCCTGGGCTGAGGTCCCTTTGTCTGGCAGCGTGCGGGGGGAGCCCTACAGCCCTCGGGCACCCCCAGCCTGTGCTGACCTGGAGCCTTCAAACCCCACAGCCGGGGGCTTTGCCCTACAAGCAGCCTTTGCAGAAGGCTTTGAGATGTTGTTCCCTCCCTCACCATCCCGGGGGAAGGGCTGTGGGGCCCGGTGGTGTCACCTCCTGGGATGATTTGGGGGGGATTTGTCAGCCCTGCAGCGCTGTGGTTTGGTACCACCGAGCCCCACATGGAGAAGGCAAGGACGGAGGGATCGCACCTCGCCCTGCATTGCTGGTGGCGTCAGGAGAAATGTTTGCTCTCTTCCTTTTGCTCTCTTTATCACGCCTGGAGCACCCAAATGTCCTACACTAAGCAGGGCGGTGAGCGTGTTGTGTTTTCCCTTGGAAGGGTGATGGTGGAAGGACCAAATGAATGTGAATGAGGCCCTGGGGGCGTGATGGGAATTGCTTTTCAGGATCCTGTTAGGCACCGATACAAAAATCTGCCCCTGAAGGCAAATTCAAACCCTGTGCACAGCGGCTCCCTCCAACCAGCTGAGCAATCACTGCTTGGGGTGTCAAGGATGGGAGTCCCGCAGGGCCTCAGGTGGTTCCCCCATGGCACAAACCCTCCTGCTGCCACCCGTGGCGCTGGGGACGTCAGCTGGGGACAGCAGTGAGGCTGGGATTTTGTGTTCTGGATCAAAGGATGGGCTCCAGGGGGTGGCAGACCCTTCCCAGGCACAGGGGACCTGCCAGGAATCGCTGCTCACGTCCGTCTGTAGCGGTCCCAGGGCAGGGCCGTGCACCTAGGACTGACAGACACTGCCTGGGCATTGGGGACTTATAGGATCTCACAGCATCTTTCCACCCTGAGGGCCCTCGGCAGCGTTTTCCTACCGCTCCTTTATTTTCTCGTCTCTCTTCTGTATTTCTGTTGTTCCTTTCTTTCAGGCAGCTTTGTGATTTTTTACTTTATTTTTTTTTTCTTCCCTGTCTCGCTATGTCGCTGGCTTATATTCTTCCCCCCTCAAAAAAAAAAAAAAAAAAATCTTCACTGTGGCATCAAGCAGCTTCTCATTTCAGGCCTCGCGGGTGGTGCAAGGGGACAGGGCTGCTGCCAGGTAAGGTCCCTGCTCAGCCTGGTCCCGCACCTTCCTCCCTCGGCAGCCCTGTCCCCCCCTCCCTGTCCCCGCGCCCCCCACGCTGTCCCGCCCGCCGCCCGTGCCGCCGACCCGCTGTGACCCAGGTTTGCCACCTTTATGTTGCAGGATTGAGCTGACCTCTGATCTCACATCCCTGTAGCACGTACCTTAGGTCCTCGGCCACACACATTCTTGCAAACCCTTTTGGTAAGGACGCGCCGGCTCTCAGAGGTAGCGGTACCACCGGTAACGGCTGCTAACGTGTTGGTTTTGCTTTGGGGGCTCTATTTTTTTTTTGGGGGGGGAGGGTTTGTTTCTGACTGCAGTTGACTGCCTGTCCCCCCTCCCTCCCTCCCCACCTCTCTCCCGTTCCCTCCCCATAACAGATTAATGATCCCGCTCCCCTCTGCCTCCATCTCGCCTTCCACGAGCCCCAAAGGGACCAGGATCGAGGCTTTAGGTTTGGGTGCTCGCCTCATCAGACATCCCACAACCACTTCTGTTGCCTGATTTGGGAATTTAGGGCTGCTGGGCGAGCTGGTAATTAGTCCTAGGGCACGGAGCTGGAGCTGGGGTGCTGCTAGGCCCCCCGTTTCCCCAGGGACCAGCAGGGACCCATGTGAAGCAGCTTGTAAGCAACAGCCCCAAAATGCAGGTGGGTCCCCCAGGCCCCCTTAAAGCTGTTGGCATTTTGCTTGTCATAGCCCACAAGTCTTAATTTGGGACGTCCGATTTTGGAGATGCCGTTGAATTCCTTCCTTTTCCAGGCAGGAGAGAGCAGGCCAGCAGGAGAAGGGGTTGTTTAACCGCAAACCCACTGCTGCTCCAAGCCACATCCCTCCAGAAGCTGCAGTTATCTCGCCGACTGCTCGCGGGAGCCTTGTGGCTTCGGGCTGGTGCTAAATCTGTCCTCAAAGGGGAAGGAGTGTGACCTCTACGGAGTGATGCGACTTCCTGCTCCTGGGCCCTTCAGCCTTAAAAAACAGAGGGGCTCCTCGCTGGGGGAGGACGGTAACTGCTGCTGGCAAACACATCTGCTTGTGTGCTGGCCCTGCTCGGCCACACCTGGTGGGTTAGCGGGGCTTTTCGAGCAGAGGCACGTAGCGTTTGTTCCCCTGGGGGAGAAAAACAGTCTGGGCAGGAAGGGGAAGAGTGCAGGGGAAGGATGCAGCCTTTTGGTCGGGGCAGCGCAGCGTGGTTCCCAAATCTTTCTGCGCTGCACCTGAGGATTTTGGCCATCGGTTGCCGGCCGGAGCTGCCGTGGGGCAAAGCAGGGGTACGGGATGGGATGTGGAGCTCGAGCAGTGCAGCCTGTGCCCGTCTGCTGGCCTGGCTGGGCACCCTGTGCACGTGCAGGAGGGAGAGGAAGGGCTCCCCGGTGTGCTGCAGGGCCTGGCTCCCGTGGATGGGCTGCAGTGGTCTCTGCCAGCTGCTTTTCAGCCCTCCCCTGAGCTAGAAAGACGTTAGTGGGGTTGTTTTTGCAGGTAGGAGCATGATCAGGGCTGTGCTGAGCAGCGACAGCTGCGATGAGGCTTTGCTTTTAGTAGAAAACAATCAGGGGAACGGCTCCCTTGGGTTTTTGTTTTCGGTTCTCTCTGCAAGGCAGAGCAGGACCTGGCAAAGTCCTGGCTGGCCTCGGTGATGCCGAGAGGTCGAGCTGCCTGCGCTCTGTCCCTGCTGCTCTTCCTTTGGTGTGCAGGCTGGAAAAAAAAAAAAGAGATGGGATCCCATCACAGAAAGGTCTCTCCTTTATCCTCTCTTGTATCTCAGGTTTAGGGAGAGGTGGGGTGGGAAGCCAGAGGCTGTCCCCTGGCCCTCCTGGGCACGGAGGTGAAGCTCTGGGTCCCGCAGTGACATTTCCCAATCAGTCAGCAGCCCTGGGCAGCACGAAGCCACCGAGATGCTTCTCACTGCAGCACCAGGCAGAGGCTGTGCGTGCGCTCCCTGCCTGCTCGGATGAAGTGTTTGTGGTTTCGTGTAACTCTAAGCAGTGCTGGGAGATGAGTGGAAAGTCAGAAAGAGGACAGGAAAACCCCTGACCCCACAGGGCTCAGCTGCGAGCAGGAGGGCATCTGCAGAGCTGGACAAAACCCTGTCCCAGCAGCCCACAATGCTCTGGATCCCCTTGAGCAGGGTCCAAGTGAATGGCACCAAACTGCTCAGGCTGCGCTCGTGGACGGGGCAGCTGAACCCCCAAGCACCCCCCAGCCTCTCTCAGACTTGAGGAGAAGGCAGGAGGAGCTGCCTGGTTTCCTTTGCTAGGTTCCCAGCATCAGCTCGCCCTCCTCGGAGCAAGTTCTCGTCCTGGCCAGCCGTGGGTGGGCCGAGGAGGCGCTGCTGGAATCCAGGCTAGACTTAAGCCTAGGGCTCAACTGCAAATTGGGATTCAGGCAAGGGGAGCTGGGTGGCTGTAAATCTCACCCTTGGTGCTCTTCTTGGTGGTCATTTAGCAACGGAAACCTGGCTCCTCCCCAGCTGGGTGCAGAGTGCCTCTCGGTGATGAGGCACTGAACAAAGCCAGGCTCGGAGCCTGCAGCAAGGCAGGGGGGGCCCGGCCAGAGCCTGGCTCCAGGGAAAGGCAGAGAGGAGAGGAGAGACCAGGGGGGCAGCTGTGGCTTTGGGCAGACCCGTGCCAAAGTTCAGCTGTGAAGCAGACAATGCTTGCAGCGATGGGGAGCACAGAAGGGCAGGAAGCAGCTGCAGGGCTTTAGCTGATGGACCTTGACCTATTTCAAACACCTCCGCTCCCAGCCCTCCAGAAAGAAGGGGGTGGGCTGATGTGGGGGAGGTTTTATTTCAGGAGAACTCCATCGGCATCTGTCCCTGTCCACCCCTGCCTTGCCATCACATTGCCCTGGCTCGCTCGCTTGCTCCCCTCTCTACAGCATGGGCTCTGGGCCTCTTTCTCCTTCCTTCTCCTCTGCCAACCCTCGCCCCCAGCCCAGCTTTGCTGTCCTGTCCCGTCCAGCATGGTGCTTCTTTTGTATGAGGGTCGCCGGTAAGTTTGGGCTTGCTTTGGGGTTTTTATTATTTGTTTGCTCTTCATCTCCTGCAGCACGATAGTCGTCCTGGGCCGAGGGGGGAGGAGGAGGAGCAGTGGCAAGGGCTACAAAGACCAGGGCTGTGAGACTCTGCTCAGGGCAGGCTGGCCACTGCTTCACCGCGGCCACCAGCCTCAGGGATGGCACTGACTATAGGCAAGGCTTCCTCCAGCCCCAAAACACCATCGCCTGCCTCCTGGAGGAAAGGGACACGTGTGCTTTGGGGTGCCCAGCGAGCTCCCCTGGTTCCATGCTCCCCCGCAGGTGCCAGGGGTGCTGGTGCAAGGAGCGATCTCCTGGTGGCCCAGCAGTTCTCTGCCTCCAGTAGCTCCCTAGGGAATGTGTCCTCCGGCCTTATGGGATGGCAGAGGAGTTGAGCTCTGGCCCTATTTATAGAGCATCGGCTTGAGTCACGAGTCCCCGGCGGCTTTAACCACGGAGCAGCTCAGGGCGCCTCCCTCGGAAATGCAGGGGAAGGGGAGGCCTGGAGGCCCCTTCCCCGTCCCCTCCTCTCCCATCCCAGAGGGGAAACTTTTCCAAGCTCCCCCGCAGCCTTTGCAGGGTGTGAGCCTCCAACCCTGCCGTGGGACGAGCTTTCAGACCAGACAGCAGCTCTGCTTTGAGCTCCCAGGGCTTTCCTTGCGGCTCAGGCCCCAAACTGTCCCAGCTTATGGCTGCTTCCCCGCACCTCCCTCGCCCGGCGCTCCCAACTTCTCTTCATTTGCTTCTGCTTAGTCCTGCGCGGCATGGGCAGCTCGCCGATCTGTCTGCTAACCCTCTGCGGGCCTGGGACAGCCTCCTGTGCCACATCGAGGGCTGTGGGGCAGCTGGGCACAGCACCAGGCTGGATGTGAGCTGCCAGCCCAAGCCGGAGCAGCGGCGCCGAGGGATGGAGGGGAGTGCAGGCTGCCCCATCCATAGCTCTCCTCGCTGCTGTGGCTCAGGAGCGATGTGAAGGGATGGGCAGGCAACTGAAGGAGGTGATCATGGCCTCTGAGCCACCTTCCTGGCTGTGGCTGGGAAGCGTAGGAGGCTTCTGCCTTGAAACAGCGGTGAGCGAGGGCAGCCTGGCCGGCGGCACAGTCCCCGACCCCACAAACTCCTCGCCAGCCCCCGTCCTCGAGGTGCTGGGAGCTGTGCTCCCTGATCCCGCAGGCTCTGGCAGCCTTGGCTGCTTCCCTGGTGTTCCTGAGGAGCAGCAGGTACTTCCCGAGGTCCTGTGTACCTCGGGAAGGGAGGAATTTCAGATTTGTGTTGATAAAATCTCCCTTTGGTACCTTTTGCTCTCACTTTTCTCTTTTCTAAGCGCTGTCTGTCTCCTTGTTCTGCTGTACCGGCCTCTCTCCGTATTCTACCTGTTGGCTGAAGCAACAGGCCCACAATTTTGGGACCACCGGGAACGCTTAGATTTAGTATGGCCTTTCTCATATTCTTCCTGCAGTGCTGTGACCCTGGACGAGATCGGGGTATGGTCGCTACCAGAAATGAGATGGTAGCTGTCCCAGGGGTAGAGACGTGGGACGTGCTGGTGATGGGACCAGCCAGTAGCAAGATGGGGGGGAAATGCAGCAGTGCCTGGGGCCTTTCCTCACTGCTCTCGACCTTCCAAGGTCAGCCATAGCTTTGGGATGAGAAGAGCCCAAAGCCACCTTGCTAGCCGCCCTCCCTGCCAGCATTGCAGACCAGAGGACTGGTGTTCCTCAGAAGCTGAGCACTGGCCTCCCCGCCAGGGAAAGGAGCTGGGAATGCTCCATGCTTCTGAAAACCAGCTTTCTGAGGGAAACTCTTCCTGAAAAGGGTGCAAGCATTTCCCAGAGGTGTTCAGAGCAAGGGATGTTCTGGGATCTTCTCCTTGGAGTGCAAGGGCCGCTCTGGAAAGCTCTGGTCTGTGGATGGGCTCCAGGATTTCCTGACCTCCTGCTGTGGAGTTTGCATGCACGAAGGATAAAAGCACGTGGGGATGCCGCCAGCCTGCCCTGTTTGTCAGTGCTGTCTGCTCTCTGAGGCAAGAAGTCCGTGCCCTTGTGCCAGTGCCACTGCTGAGCCGGAGTGAGGGGAATGTTTCTGAGCCCATGGGAGTGACACTCAATTTCCATCTGTGCTGGAGATGCTGATGGCAGACTGCAGAGGAACTGGGCAAAAAGAAAGGAGGGCTCCAGGGCTCTGAACTCCCTACCAGAACATCCTCCCCGTGTCCCCAGCAGCAGAGGCCAGTCACCTCCTGCTTCCTGCACTGGTGGTCAGCCTCAGGCTCCAGTGCTCCCACTGCCAGCTCAGGTGTGGCACCTGGGGGTCTCGGTGTGCTGCCTCTGGCTGCTCTGCTGAGAAGGATGTTGTATGAGTCCCTGCTACCTCGTTCCTCCCACGGAGATGTTGCCCCAAGCCCCTCATAGCTCAGAAGTGATGTCTTCGAGACCTTCAGCTCCCGGACCTTCCTTACAACCAGGGCCCTTCCCTCGTCTGAGCTTCTTCTTCTCCGGGTGTTCCTCGCACGTGGCCACGGCCAGCTGACAAAAAGTACAATTTTATATTAAATTCAAATAGGGGCGTCTAGCAAAAGCAGAACTTCACCTGGCTTGCCTGACGTGCTGCTGGGGGAAAGCACGCTGGCCTGGCTGATTTCACCATCCGAGGCAAATGGAAAGGAGGGAAGAGCCCGGGATAAGCAGAGGCTCACGGCTCAGCCTCCACCCCAAGATAATTAAGTCTCTTAGACTCCGGGGCAGCAATGCCAGAGCTTCTCAGCCTGGGGGTTACGTGGCTTTGATGTCCCTGGTGACAGACTGCCTCGTGCTCTTTAATCCCCCTCCCAGCTCGCTCCAGGAGCAGCCAGGGGTATCCCTGTTGTGCAGTGGGGAACTCATGGCTTTGACAGACGTCCTCATAAAGATCTCAGCCCAGCTGTCTGCCTGGCCCCGTCCTGGAGGTGAGTATCCCTGCGGAGGGGATGCAGCCGATCCCCGGCCCATCTCCCTGACACCCTCCATCCCTCCCCGCTCCAACGGCGGCACGCTGGAGGGGACCTCTCCCTTCTGGCCCCGGTGGCCACGAGCTTATGCCCTCATGCGTGAAATCTGATTACGCTCGCGTGGCTTGAGCGGGATGATCTGATCCTCAGCGCTGCGGATCCCACAGAGCGATTATCCACTCCGGAGAATTTCCTTTCTTTGGCCTAATGGGCCAGCCACTGAGCCTCCCCAGCACTGCCTGAGTCACCCTGCACCCCCGTGAGGCTTCAGCCTGCACCTCCCAGCCAGGATCCAGGTCGACAACTGCACTCACAAGGCAGCTGGAAAGCGGAACCTTTTGCAGAAGAGTAAGGAAGAAATGAGGCTGCAACTCGCCCTCCTGCCCTAGCTGCCAGGAGCTGGTGACTTCTGGATGAGACTCAGGCGTTAGGGACCACGAATCCTGCTGAATTCAGGGGAATTAGGCTGGGGTGCATCCGCGTGTTTGTAAGTGCAAGGTAATGGGCGTTGTGGCTTCCTCAGCACAGGTCTCCGTGGCTGTGGGGAGCTCCCCAGCCTCCTGCTGGGTGTTTCTGGTTTTGGATGGTGGGCCATGAGAGATGCTGGGGCACTCAGGGCAGAGCATCTGCAGCGTTCAAGCTGGGAACAAAGGACCACATTCTTTTAGCCCTGCTCTGCTAACAACATGCTGCAAGACCCTGGGGAGTGCCTGAATGTCCCATCCATGAGACATGTCTCATAAACTCACTCTCCTTCTCTGAGATATTGGGAAAAAGTACCATTAAAAGGAAGCCCCATGGCTTGTAGGGTCTGTTTTTGGGGGTTTTTGCTTCATTTCCACAATCAGACACATCAGTAGGAAGATCAAGAAAGGTCGACCTGCTCAGGCACACTGCTCTGTGAGACCAGGACTCGATCCTGGCTCACCTGGTTGCAGGTAGGAGGAGGAATCAGAGCTGGTGAGGTGTGCCAGCAGCCCAAGGGGGCTCTGCACAGGAGAGCGAGGCAGTAATCCCTGGAGCTAACTGAGGTTTCCCATTAGCTGGGCTTCTCCAGCTCTCATCAGTAGCTCAGAGAGGTTGTCGTTTAGATTTGGTGCCAGACGTGAGGATTGACACTTCTTTGGTTGGGTTTCAGCTATCCTGCTGCAGTTGATGAAGCGATGTGCCTCCTTAGGGGCTGAGGTTTGCAAACAGGGGCTTGCTGCCCCCAGAAGGGGGAAGCTGACTTGCCTCCCCCCAGACACGCTGAGTTCTCCCCCTGCTCGTTTATGTGAATAATAATGAACCAACCTGAGGGGTGAAAGGACTGAAATGATTTCTCTTCTCTCCCTGTTTCTCTTTGCAGAACTGAAGACTATATGAAGTTGTCCCTAGCCTCCTCCTAAAGGCATCCCTTGGCATCTTTAAAGGCTTGAGAGAAATACCAAAACCAACCAAACACACCCATAAGAGAAATCCATAAGCCCTCAAAACTTGGCATCCCCTCTTGGTCTGAAGTTGAGTCCTTCAAAAACTCCTGTGGTATCAAGTTTGAGGAGATCCTGTTGTGTGGCTCCAGGGACCGGGGCTGGGCCCGAGGAGTGACTTGAGTTGTGTTTGGGGGGCTGGGATGTCCTAGGAGATGAACCTTTTTTCCCTCTCCCTCAAACAGAACCCAAATTGGATACCAAATCTGCAGCAAGTCCATTAGTTGTGTTCATCACCGTGTGTTAGCCCTGCCATGAAATCTGTGTTGTTCCTTTAGAGGGGTGGGTGAACCGTAGCTCTTCTCCCAGACCAGCCTGGCCCTCGTCCCAGACCACAAAGCTGTTTCTCCCCAGAGCCAAACTCCTCTTTATTGCTGGGGGGTGGGAGCTGTCTAGGATTTCAGGCGTACAGCGTTGCTCTATTTGAAGGATAAAGCAGGTCAAAGTGAGGGAGGGAAGCTGGTAGCTGGACCGCCCCAAATCTTGCTTCTGTAGTGCTTTTAGCAGAGAGCTGCTCTTGCGGGTAGAGGGAAGACTCGAGAGGTGCTGAGGACTGATAGTTTAGCGGTTCTGTTTGTGGTGGAGGTTTAGGAGCCCACACTTTGGCTGCTGTTGGTACTCTGGATTCACGCTTCCCTACTCTGGTCCCCAGGGGGAGCGATCTGAGGAGGTAGCTACGGTGTCACGGGGTCCCTGTGGCTCAGGATGAGACCTGGGGGGGTCCTGGAAGAGACAGCCTTCCTGCCCCTCTGCCCACTTGCTGTTCCATTGCCCTCTTCTCTTGCTAGCCCCGTGGCTTGTCCGTGGGAGCCAGAACTCAGCACCCCCCCCAGCTCTGTCACGTACAGGAGATGTGTTTGGCTGGGGGCATTTACCTGCTTCAGGCACAGCAGGTTTCAAACCAAACCCTGCTGGTTTGCGAGGCGAGAAGAGGGTCCCAGCTCTCTAGCGATGCTGTAGGAACACCAGGCTGGCTGGGGATGCGTCCTTCAGAGTTTCTCCCTCACTGCAAGACAAGAGCCTCTTGGCTAAAGCTGCAAACATATCAGAACCCCAACAGGCTGCTTTCCTTTTTTTTTTTTTTTTTTTTCCTTTTTAATTCCTATGCAGACAATACTTGAAACCTTGTACACAGTTGTCCTTTCCAGCGCCTGGGGTTGGCAAACTCTTAATAAAAGGGCTCATTTAAGGAACAGCAGGAGACTTCAGCTTCAGAAGAGGCTGGGCTGCCCCTTCCCAGCCAACAACTGCAAGCGTGCTCGGTGGGTTGCGTATGAGCTTAGGCACACCCAGACCCTCTGCTTCGACATCCCTCTAGTACGGCCGCTGTCCCCCTCCGGTGCTGGCCGGCTGACTGTGTCCCAAGCACCCAACTATGCAAAGAATGCCTTATATACGTTGTGTTTCTGTTACATGGCAATATGTACATCGAGCAAAGTCTATAGTCGAGCCCAGGTTTTTTGCTAGTGGCGGCGAGTCAAACCATTTCTTCAACTCAAATGGCTGTCTGGGTATTTTTTACTTTTGTTTGTTTTGTTTGTTTGTTTTGTATCTGATGGTGGCTCTTATACCAAGGACTGTAATTCTAGTGGCTTGAATCTGTAAAAATTGCCTTTGTTTGGTCCAATAAACCTTTGAATAGTTTATTTGGTTTGTGCTTGTTCTCCCTGCCTCCAGCAGCTTGTAACTTCTCCCTCAAGAGATTTGTGTTGAAAATCTGGGTTTTAGGTTAGAGGTACATTCTGCTTTCTCGTGCCTTTTACCCCAGAAGTGATTCCACTGACTTGAACAGGAATAGTCAGGCCAGTGGTGAAAGCCAGGGATTTTCTGCTGTTTCTGCTGGAGCAGCAGGGTTGCAGAAGGATCCTGGTTTTGTCTGGCTGTGGAGCAATGAGTAAAAGTCTCAAAGGCAGAGCTCTGCCCAGGATTTCAGCTGCTGTGAACACAGATGCCCAGCAGTTCCTGAAACATAAATCTCCTTTAATATGCCTCTGGCTAACTGTCCCAAAACTTCAGCTAACTGTAAAAGTTTGGGACTCAAATGTCTAGAGGAGCCTAAGGGAGTTAAGAATGCAAATTCAATTCCCTATCAAGAAGTTGGCTGCTTTGAAAAGCCTTAATTATTCTGTCAGCAATAAGTAAAATCCTGATTTACCTCTTGAATCCAAGTAGCTTTGAGGACAGCACTTATGGAGAGAATGATTTTACTCGCAAATGGGGTAGGTTTGATCTGAAGTCGTCAAGAAAATACAACCCAGAACACTACAAAGTTGTTTTACAAGGTCGCCTTTGATAGGAGAAGCTCCTTTATGAAATCATGTTCATGTTTTTGATGCCTTTCTCTTCTTTCCCAGGCTCTTTTCTCTCTATCTTTGTTTTGTTCTCCCTTTGTTTTAGATTATGTAGCACACAGCAGTACCAGCTCTTTTTTCATTTCTGTTTTCACATGCACAGCCGTGATATTTAAAGTCAAGGGGATAGCAAAATACACTGGTGTGTTTAAAAAAATAAGTGGGTATTGTCTGTGATCTTGATTTTAGAGGTGTGGAGACAAAGAAACGGGGCTTTGGGGAGCTGCAGGTTTCAGCAGTGTTGATGCCTGTGAAATAATAAGCGAGGGCTGCAGACCTGCGTGGAGCATTCCCAGCTGGCATGCATTTCCGACATGTGAGGCAAAGATGTGTATTGAATTTCTCCACATCAGAATGGAAATGTGCCCTCTAGTGCTCAGCGGTGATCTAAAATAAAATATTGATCGCTAACGACTGTGCTTCCCTTCATCTGGTCTGGAAAGCGCACTCGGATGTATTTCGTGTGAGTGCAAAAATATACAGAAGAGGCAAACAAATCCAGGTGCTTGAGAGCCTGTGGGCAGAGCTTTCTTGACCGGAAGATCCCACGTCATTATCAGGCTATGTTTGGCCTGGGGACAATTGCATTTTAATTGTAATACTATGTAATTGGCAAACGAGCTTCCTCTTGCCAGGATCCGCTTTCTTCCAGCCCTGCCTGCAGCAGTGGTGCTGGGAAGACAGCCAGCTGCTCCTGCTGGGGCTGAGCCTCGGAGAGGGGAAAACGCAGAGCCCCACTCATCAGGAGCTCAGCACGTGAAGGCTCCTCTGCCCTTTCCCAGTGGTCTCCTTCCATTGATCTTGTTCCTGGTGTGATTGCTTCTGATGCGTTGATGCTGCGCTCTCTTCTTTCTAGCAAAGGTTGTGTCCTAGTTTTGCCTGTCAATACATATTTGTACTGCTCCTGTTACGGCAACAGCTTGCCTACATAGGACTTGCAGGGAGACTACCCCAGGTTGACTAATGACATGAATTTAAGTGGATTAATTACGGCGTATTAAAGCCTTATGCAGAAAACTGGCTGTGGCGGGGACAAAGGACTCTTGACAGGACGACCATGTGGAAGTAAAAGCCAGAGGCTGTATTTCCAGCCCAGGGGAGGACTGATGATGGCGAAGACATAGGAGGAGCTGGGATTGCAACAAATCTGTGTTCTGAGTTGCCATGGCTGAATTGTGACCCCACAGTCCTTCAGGGACAAAATGAGCCTTGAAGTAACAGAAATTTCTTCTCCCTTGGTACAACCTAAAGCACCACAACCTCCTGAATTGTTTTAATCTCACACAGCAGAGTCAGGTATGAGGTGTGCTAGGCAGCGCTGCAATCTGATCTCGATCCTACAAGAGTCTGGTAGTGAGAACGTACCAGCCCAGATCAGAGCCATGGTGCACATTCATTTGGACCTAAAAAGTGATTTTGTAAACAGTTGCATTAATTCATGATGTACTTGAGAACACGATATTCCTGTACAGCCCACCCTTTTGTATTTCTGGGCAATGATCAGTAGATGAATGAACAATATACACTCTTTTATAAAGATTCCTCAAATAAAGCACTGTCTGACAAATACCAATCTTTGCGCTGCAGGACATATAACAATGGTTAACTTCTTCAGGTTAGGCAAAAGTCAGGATATAATTTTTTATGGGGAACAGGAAGTTAATCATCAGCTGTGGGACTTCCTAGGGTTGTAAATCTGAGCTAGATGGTCTGTTGGTCAGACTCTGCCCACAGAGGAATCACCTTTTTGCTGTACTGACTACAGAGGCCATCTCATTTTTGACAGTGGCAGATCAACCCTTGAATCTAAGCAGATTTTATCTATGATCTTATCTTCCAGTGGCTGATTACAGTCATGTCCACCCTGGAAGGCAGTCTAGTCTCTAGTTTTAAGGTAGGGTATACATTTTCAATTTTATGGTTATTCCTGAATTACTCTGTATCTGCATACATATTCTCATTACAGAATGAAAGGACTCTGTGCTGATGAAGCTTAATGTGGTTTTGTTATAGGGTCTGCTAGATCAGGACATAGTGGCCTTACAAAATTCCACATGTGGAGTTAACCTGGAACTTTGAGCATAGATAAACCCTAAGAAACTCCAAAGCTGCTGCTAAAGCAGTCATTTTCCTCTCCATATATAAAGAACCACAGAGAGATCTGCAAGATAATTGGATAGCTGGGAGGGTGGAGGAAGGAGAACCAGAAGCTATCCCTTTCTCATCTCACACGGGCAGGTTTCCTGCTGTCAGCAGGGCTTGTAAAATGACCCACGTTTGGTTTCATGTTTCGTTTGACCATGGTGTGCTTGCTTGAAGTGCGTGCTGGGGACTGGCTATTCCTACTTCTCCTTTTCTTGTTGACAGGGTTCAGAGAGAGCAGCTGGCTGCCATCTTCAGGCTCATGAAGGAAAAAAGTGACACATTTGGAGAGATGTCTGAAGGAGACATGAAGGAGCAGCTTAGACTGTATGATATATAACCCTGTAGCCAGTGAAGACTATGTCCAGAAGTCATCTTGGCCCTTATGCAGGACACTGGAGATTGTAGTACTATAAACATGTTTCAGTAGTTATTTTGCATTTCCAGGTTGTTTTGCAAATCTGTATAGGTCTATGATATGTATTTTTAAAGACTTGCATTTTTTCACCCTTTTCATCATTTTTTCTTGAACTATCATGGCATTTTCATCTCATATAGAGATTTTACCTCTTTCTGGCTGGGCCATATGTCTCAGTCATTCAAAGCAGTTAAACTTTAAACTTTTCCCTGGTCATGCTTTGTAAGAATGAATTTTCAAACCTAGTCATTAATTGGTTTGAGACCTGATAGAAGCCAAAGATGATAATAGAACAGATTTAAAATGGATGAAGAGAATAGAATCATAAAACAATTTGTGTTGGAAGAACAAAAGGAGGTCTGTAGTTCAGCCTCCTGCTCAAAGCAGTATCAGCTATGGGATCAGGCCAGTTTACTCAGGGCTTTATCCTGTTGGGTCTTGAAAATCTCCATGGATGGAGACTGCACAACCTCTCTTGGCAGAGAGGCTTTCAATCCTACAGTTAGAAAGGAAATAGCCAAAGACAAAGCATTTATGCTCTGATTAGATGTGAGCTGCCATTCCCATCTCCTTGAAAGGAATACTTCATCCTCCTTCACACTGGATTTTTGAAACAAATCCAAGACGATTCCGGCTGACCCCGCTGAGCTCATCTTCATGCCTGTGAAAACTGCAGCTAGCTTCAGCCTGGAAGCAGAAACATCTCTTCGCCTCTTGACTCTGGTAAAAACAGTACAGAAAGGTGGCTGGCATTTTTACAAGGACGATTGTGTCAAACTCAGATCCTATTCTCCTAGTGTAAAAATTATGTAGGAAACTATGTGCTTTGAAAACCTCTGTGAACTTACCGTGTTTTGAACAGTCTTGACCGACCCTTGGTGGTTTGGACAGAGTAAATCAGTGAGCATTCCTAACTTAAACTGAATGTCTTCTTGTGTACTTCTCTCTCCTGTTAAACATTTTATTATCAGGAAGGACTTCTTGGTTTTAATAACTGCTGACAAAGGGAGGAAAAATTTTCTGACCCAGTTGTATGGAATGATATTTTCATATTAGGTTTTTGTTTTGTGTAATTCTTTTGAATCTGAAAATTGTACCAAGTGTTTCTCTATCTGGTCAGTTTCCCACTACAGCACATCCTATAATACTATACCATTTGACTTACAGGAATCATTTTAACTTTAAATGTTTTCACTTGAGTCAGTGTACCCTTATTATGAGATCAAGCTGGCTTTACTACCAAGTCATGACTTCACCTAAATGTTTTATCTGAAAATTCTCTCGTTCAACATCAAGTATGTGGGCAAAGTTGTCTCACATTAAAAATCAAGCAGACAGAAAGCTGCTGTGTGACTAGCCCACTATTTCCTTTGTCAACCTGTACAATAGGAGAAAGGTAGGAAATTTTATGTGGGACTTCTCCCTCATTCCAACCTTGTTCTTTTCCAAAATTCTCTTTGAAAGAAAGGAACGGAAAAATAAGATTTGGATGATTATTTATTTAGTTAGTCTTTGTCTTGGAGACTTTGCAGTTTATTCCCAAAGTATTTTTTTATTTATTGTTTTACATTTGAGCCTTCCCTGAACAAAACCACTTCCTCAAACACCTCGGTTTAACTCCATGCAGCAGCAACAGCCTCAAGCACGGAAGAACAGCTGCCATCAACCCCATCCCGCCACACCTCCCGTGGGCAGCATGACCGAAATGTTGAGATGCTGCTGATGACAGGACAGCAGTAAAAGCCCTCTGCCGTTTACGAGGCCCATATTTAAGACAGAAATGAAGCCAGTTAAGCAGCCTCTGCCTAAGCCATGAGGCAGAGGGATGTCTGCATGTCCAGCCCCTGGTTGCTGCAGGAAGGTCCAGCACTGCCGGGCTCTGACAAACGGGAGCCCCTTGGACATGGCCGTGGGCATAAAAGGGGAGACGGCGCTCGGGAGCGGGGGGGGAGAGCTTTGGGCAACCGGGTGGCGCGACCGGAAGGAGCAGGCCCCGTTGCCATGGCAACCGACAACTCCTTCCGGGAGGAACGGTCCCGAAACGGCCATGCGCGGGCGCGTCCGGAAGTGCGCATGCGCACTCTGTGTGCGCAGCCGGGCGCTGCCAGCGATGGGCGGGGGAGGGACGCGCATGCGCGGGGCCGTCCTCGGCCGCACGACAAAATGGCGGCGGCTGCTGGCGAGGGGCTGTTCATGTGTTTATATGCGTGTCAGAGAGCTGTGCTAAAGTGCTTTGTAGCTGCCTTTTTTTTTTTTCTTTTTTCTTCAAGTTTTCGTGATTCTCCCTTCTTCTGGGGCTCTTATGCGTGTGTGTTCCTCATCTCAGGGTGCCCCAGTGTTACGATCCCTTACTGAGCAAATAAAGAATGTGCTGTGCTGGCTGGGTCTGAGCTGGGGCGGGTCAGGGAATAAGAGCATTCTGTTACACGCCTGCAGTCTTTTTGGATGTGTTTATTGTCTTTCATACAGGCAAGTCTTCGAGCAGGGAGTAGAGATCCAGTGCATTCTATTTTCTTTCTGTAAGTTATAATGATTTAGCTATCGAGCTTTGGGTGGTAGAGTTGAAGACAGGACACAACAGATTTCCCCTCCTTTCACTCTGTTAGGAGCTTTGGTAGGGATTTCATCTTCAGAAAGTTACTCTACAGATCTCCTATGTTTGCTTTTCTTTGCGTAGTTTACCTCTGATACCGGTAAACTCTGTGCTGCGTGATTTGAGAGCATCTGCTTTGCGCTCCAGCTGGTGTAAGTTACCTATAATTGGGCTTGGCCCAGTGCATTAGTACTTAAAGTGGTCGACTGTGCCTACCCTATGAGGAGTTGTGCCAGTGAATGTGGCAGATGTATCTCATAGCAAAGAGATGGGTTTCCACTGTCATTTTCTTCAACGGAAATAGGAATAGTAATAGCAGGGACAGGTTGTGGCCCCATACCCACCATATAACCTGTGCTATTTGTTCCTACAGTGGTATTTTCTATGTTACATTGCCGCCTTCTGCATTCTTCGGGGGAGTTCCAGGGTTTTTGCAAACTATGTCAAATATTTTGATTAAATTCCTCTTAGGTATTTCTCAGAATGAATCAAAGGCAAAAGTTCTCATTAATATCCACCAGAGGAGAACACGTAGGAGTTTCCAGACTAGTTTTGGGGAAGAAAAAGCACTCCCCCTTGTCCCTTGTTTCTCTTAATCGCTGTATCCAGGCTGTGTGTGTCTGGCGGGGAATTAAATCTGCAGTCTCTCTGAATTTGTAATAAACTGGATTTATTTCTGTAATAATGGTGGGAAGAGAACTGAAAAATGTTGTATATAACAGGCTATTTTAGAAAATATATTTTCTTCTGAAAAGTGAAATAGCCAGTTCTGAAACATGCAGTAACTACTGGCTAGAAGGAATTTGTGTGGTAACCAAGCAGTGAATGTGTGGCGTAAGCATCTCCTTAAGAAGGCAGTTTCACCTTTACTACCTCCCAAGCTTTTCTCAATGAGTCATGTTGATATGACACGAGGACAATATGGAAAAAGGCCAAAGAAACAAATCTCTAAAACCTGGATGTTTTATCCCTTTCTGCCTGTTTTTCTCTGGAAGTTGTCTGGCATAACCTCAGAGGTGGCAGAAAACGTGTAGTGAAAATGCATACTTTCCCTTTGTGGCACGTGCATGATTCTCCTTTCTCTGTGATATGACTAAAGCTTTTCTCACAGAAGTGGGGTTTTTTAGGGCTTTTGATGTGTTCCAGGAATCTGATCGTTCATGTGAGTCCTCTCTAAATGTCAAACGACACAGCAGAGGTTCTGGTCTGAGTGCGTGTTCAGACTGTGAGTTGTGGAAGAAGCACTAGATAGTAAGAATTCCTAAAGGTAAGCTAAGGAGATGAAAGCATAGTGCTAGAACCACATCTCTGAATCTGGCTTTCTGCAAGGACAACCTGGGAGTCCATGTGAATTATGTTCACTTTGAATATTATCTTGTACGTATGAAGCTCATCTAATTAGTGGATCCCAGCCAGGAACTTTGGAATAGCTGTGAGATGCTCCTTTCTCTGAAGTGGAAAGTCTGCTTGAAATGCCAGCTTAATTCCCCAAGTAGGTCAGGAATGCAGTCATTGAGTTACCAGTGTGTAGTGAGTGAGTCACGGTGTGGTCAGCTGCTGAGAATGCTGTGTACTGCTCACATTTGTTCACTGCCAAATTGCATCTGGAACAATAAACAAACAAAAGAGGAAGCCTTGCATAGCTTGTTTCATCTTCATTTGTCTCAAAGAAAGGGGCTAATTGGTCTTGTTTTCTGTGAGAGGGTAGTGTCATACCTCTGCTGCTGGAATTGGCTGTTTTCACGTGTTAAACCGAATTGTTAAGGTTCCCACTGTACAGACAGATGAAACAGCCGTTGTCCTGGGGAATCCTAACCAGCCTCAACACATCACCAAAATTGGGCTGAACGTAGCGGGGGAGCTGCATGCCTTCTCCGTGTGGTCATACGTAGGCTCACTGCAGCACATCTGGCTGCGAAGCTGTTTCCAGTGGTAAAATCCAAGGGTGAGGTATGATGACCAATTACCTCTGCTGGGGTCATTTTTTCCACCCCTGCGGCAATTAAGAGATGAAATTCGTGGTGCAAGGAATGGCAGTGTTTGGAGGGCGATGGTGCTGCGGAATTGTCTGCTGACAGAGATGCCTGGCGGTGGAAAATTTAATTCTTTTGGGAGCTATTTTTTACCGCTCTCCTGAAATGTCTGACCTTTTCTTACCCAAGGCTAAAATAAGTGCAGCACTAGGACATTTAAAATTGGAATAAAGCTTATATGCTGCGTTTTCTGTAGATGGACGTGGGGAGGTGGGAGAGGAAAAGCAAGTGCTGCTTATCCGCTGGATGGTGCTGTTGTTTTATACAAACAGCAGAGAGGTCCCGCACAGCTCCAACTGAGACCTCGAGTAGTTTTGCTTCAGCAAGGATTCGGAAGAAGGATGTGCACAATCTTCCTCCTTAACAGGATTCATCAGAAAATTGCTATTTTGTGATCCGCCTGTTATTTAGCATTCCTGGGACTGGCTAAACTTAGCTAATTACTAAATATGGGAAAACTCATATTTTCACTGGTTTCCACCCAGCCTGTTTCAAGTCTGAGTAATTCTTCCTAATCAGAACCAGATTTAAACTATATATATATTGAAAACTTTCCTCAGTTCTCCAGTCCCCAAAGATGAAGTTTTGTTTCATCTTCAGGATGAATATTTGTTGGCTCGCTCAAGTGCAGTAAGTTAGCTAAGTCATCGCAGTAAAAGTTTGTTGTCAGAGTTTGTGGTTTTACCTCGTAGTGTGGGAAGAGAAGATGCATTCCTCACATACAGCCCTTTCCCGATGGCAAGATGTGTTTGAATTGTTTGCCTGCCATAGCGTCAGATAAGATCTGAAATAGGTATTTGCAACGTATATTACATTTTTGTAATATTCTTGACTTTTTTTTTTTTCTCTTTAACTCCCTTAAAGAAGTAACTGTGATCCTTACGAAGAAGACTTTGTGGATCATTCCTTCTCTGTAATTTGTCTGCCTTGTTGGCAGTTGCAGCCCTTTATCAGAAAGGAAGCGAAGAATAGTAGCCCATGTAGTGAGATATTATTGTGCAACCTCTATTGATGTGACTCAGTTGTTGGAATTCAGCTACTGATAATTGATGGAAGCGGGAATTACTCAAGGTTCTGGTTTTAAGGAAATGGGAGGGTGGGAAAAGAAGTGATGTAAGTGCTTCATCTGTAGCAAGGGGGATGGCTGCTTCAGTTCAGTAAGTCTTCCTAAAAGCAATATTAATTAATCTTTAATGCCTTCCAGCATCATAGGACTGGCTTTCAGCTTTCTCCAGTTTCCAGATACTTAGGAAGTGTGGCAGCAAGAAGCCTGCTGGCAGTAGATGTTTCTGAAGACCATTAACAGTCTGTGGAGTGCAGGTTGAAAACCAGTGTGTGATGACACTGATGAGTACACAGCATTGTGTTTGTGACTGTTTGTGTTTGTACCTGTTAGCTCATGTCTGAGCTAACTGGGAGCTGATTTGGTGAGATGCACGCCCAGGTGTGACTAACCAGGGTCTAGAGAATAGCCCCTATAAATGAAGGACGTCAGAAGAGATGGTATCGTACTCTGCTGTTACTGGGTCATATGTGAAGCAGGTCCTGACTTAAGATAAATAACAACATCAGATTCATCCCTGCATTTCTCATCCTACTGTAAGCTGCTTGGACTTGGTATTAGTTCAACAGGGAGCTTCTACCGAATCTTCTAATTCCTCCTGTCACCCTGAATTCCCACAAGCTGCCATTCTGTTTGTGTCTAGTGCCGTTTCATGGCAGCAAGGACCATTTGAAAATCCAGCTTTTTCATATGGGAGGTGAAATGTTGCAGCCCAGCAGCTAATGGGCGCTGCTGTGACCTTTGGAAGGAAGAAAGCAGGCACTGAAAATGTGACTGGACAGACAAAATAGGGCTGCCCAGGGATTTGCAGGGAGATGGAATGACTGACAGCCTTGGCTTGTCCCAGGATCTGACATTTGTCCTAAAAATCGGAGCTGTCTTTAACAAAATGGAGGAGTTACTGCCTCTGGATGCTTCTGAGATGTGGTTTACATGAGGACAGAGTGGCTGGAAGGGAGAATCAGACGAACCCGTTGGTCTCTGAACTTTGTTTTGGCTTTTCGTTAACTCGTCTCCTCAGCCTGGAAAACTGTTGTCTGTTCCTCTTTTATGATCTGTGTTCTGTTTCTTTTTCCACTGCGATATGGATGAGTTGCTTGGGGTGTTACCCTGTGTATTAATAATAGAAAACCTGTGGAAGCTGGATGGAGAAAATAGAAAGCCCAGCTTTTCTCTGTAGATTATGCTGAAGTTTTCACACCCACGCACCGAAATCTACTTAAATCAACAGAGAAGTTTGACTTTTGGCATAAGCGAGATTTCTGTTTCGGGCAGCGCTGCATGAAAATTGTAGGCTTGGTGCTGCCAATTCTTCCTCCTGTGTGAACTGGGTTTCTTTGTCTTGCAGTAACAGTTCCTGTCTCGTATCTGCTGTCCTTGTGACAGGATAGAGCTATGTGAAGAGGGGGAATACTAGGATATATGAACCCCAGTCACCCCTGAAATAGGGGAAGTGACTTTCTGAAAACTTATTTCTAGGGGGAGATTTTCTTTCAGCTGTTTTCAGGCTGCCCATGGACACACGGGTGTTGGACCTTAGTCCTTCTCTCCCTTCTCTTGTGTAGGCCCTGCCGGTTTCAACAACCCTACAATCTCACTTTTAAATTAGCAATGCTGGGACTGGGGTGATGAGACAGTTCCCTAAAATGTCCTGAGGAAATTGCATGCTTTCCTGCAGACCTCTGTCTTCTAAAAACTTCTGTCAGCACAGTGGAGGTGGAAGGATTTCTGTTTGGCTATTTGTTTGCATAGTTATTGGTATTTTGGTATATATATATTGGTGTATTTTTGGTTATAATACCTCATTCAGGCAACTGGAAGGTCCAGCAGCCCGTTGTGCTGCCCTGAAACCTGCAGGGGATTTCAGTCCCAAGCTTTCTGCTCTCCCCTGTGGCTGTTCTCACAAATAACGTACACATCAGAGGGCAAAACTAGGGGAAGAAACCTGATGTTAATGCAACTGAGAATATAATTTCGTCAGGAATTTCTGAGGGATACAGGCATAAAAAGAAAACCTGGCGTCGTTGGCTCTTGGCCCTGCCCTTTCACTGTGAGGAAATGCCTGCTGTGAAGCACCCACCGCTGAAATGTTGTGCCTGGGATGCAGCACAGTCGGGTGCTGTGAGATCCTGCGGAGTGGGGTGTTGGTGAGCAGTGCCCTGCTCTGAGACACGCTGCCCGTCCAGATGGGTTCCTGTGGGGCAGCAGGAGTGTCACCTCCTTTCTGCTACCACTCGTTCTCTTTGCCAGTTCGCCCTTTAGCCCTTTGCGGCAAATGGTTTCTTAACAAAGGGTGAGCTGTCATCCTAGTTTGCTCATGGATATTCTGTACCCAGGGATGATCGGCATTGTGTGTGACAGTTGGATAATATTTATACTGAAAAGACTACGGAGGTGGTGTTGATGTCTCTGTTCACCTTTCCGCAACAAGAGACAGGGCAGATCCCTGTGGTAGTTTTATCACAAAATGGTGGGCTTTACCTTGCCCTTTTCAGCCTTATCCACCCCCTGACCACCCTAACTGAGGACAAACGACCATCTCCATGTCTGTGAGGGAGTGGAGTTAGGATCTGGGAGCCTGAGACTGATCCATCATGTTGTCCTAAGGGGACAGAGCAACTGATGATGGCAGCGGTCAGGCTCTGTCCCCTCCACCTGGGGGGTCAGCATGTGGTGGGACAGCAGAGGTGTGATCCAAGACCAACTGGTTCAAACCTCCCTTCCCTCTCTAAACAATTCGAACAGATGGCAGGTTGCTCTGCGTTTGTTGCCTCTGTCGTGTCCTTGAGTCTGTTTTGCGCTTTGTAAGAATCAGAAAATAGCCGTGAGTGACCCTCCAGGCCTTTGGGTGGTTAATTTAGAGAAAGGTGTGGCTAGGAGACTGGCAGTGCGCTCCTCAGGTCACTTAGCTGACAATATTGACAAGCCTGGCATGTAAAATCATGTTTCAATGCACTTAGGAAGGGATGGGGTAAGAAGGGCACGTTATTTGCCAGTTCTGCTCTCCGTGCATCAGTTCCACCTGCCAGAAGGGGTGGTGAAACAGAACTTCATCATCTGGACTCTGACTCAAGCCAGCTTTATACAGTTGGTGGCTGAGAGCTTGCAGGTATGAGTGTGACTCGGTTTGCCCTTCAGGAAAACCCCGGTGATGTTGGTGACTGCTGAGCCTGTCTTGATTTTGGCATTCCAGGTGCAGTTTGCAAAGCAGGCAGGTGGAATGGGTGTCTGTGGCTGAGTGTGCCTAACCCTGAGTCCCTGACGCAAGATTGGGCAGCCGTAAGATACCGTTTTTGTTGATTTTTGTATTCACTGAATAGTGTTTAACAGGGAACAATAAACAACTGAAGGGGATGACCTTGTAGAAAACTATTGCAATTAATGAGATCCCTAGGCAATAAATTGTTTTGAAGGATAACAAACCAAAGGCTAATCATGTGACGTGACAGGAAGTATTTTTATTTCCTGAACAGATTAGATAGCAAACAGTATGAAAAACTCACAAATAAAATGCTATTATCTTTTATATGACTATTTATCTTTAAACAGAAAGAGCAATTAAACCTAAAGACAATGTAGTGTACATTTTTCTGATTCTGAAATCAAATTGTATTTATCAAAGTTCCATCCAGGACACAGTGCAGTTATTCTAATGTATCTGTGGGACACTCGTCATCATCCAAATGATTTTCGTAGGCAGACTTGCTGAACAACAAGTGAAATATTTTGGCAGTGGCAAAACAAAAAGCCCACTTTAGACTTGAGAGCTGCTGGAGCATTGTGGCTTCAGCCATCAGGGTTCTCAGCATGTTGTGGTGGAGCCACCAGTGTCTAGATGAAGCTAAAACCAAAAAAAAATCCTCATAGCTCTGGCGAAAGCAGGGCTGTTGGCATCATCCTGATTAAATTCTCTTGTGTTTAACTGCCTTTTACTGCTCCTTTACTGTCTCCTTTCTGCTTATTTCAGGGAACTTCTGTCTGAAAACATGTGGTGCTGGAGCACGGCTGGTCGTATGCCTGCAGTAAAGTCTGTGTTTCTGTACCAATGGGAGGAAACGCAGTGAGGTAATACCCAAATGCATTAGGACAAATTACATAAATGTTATAAACCCAACTCTTGTTATATGCTATTGGATTCTCAGGCTGCTTTACCATACTGCTCCACAGAACAGCACAAGTTGATAAACAACCGGAAGAGTTATATTCTAAAGTCCTTATTTTTATAGAATCATTTGGGTTGGAAAAGACATCTGAAATCAAGGACAGCCACTGGGACAATGGATTCTCGGTGTCTGCTCTTGATTGTTTTGTGCATTGTCTTATCAAATTTTATTTTAAGTAAATTTGGCTGCTGTTTTCTTATGGTTATAAGATCAAAGGGTAAACATAAACTCTGACATTAACCAAGCTGAAAGGTTCAGTGGAACAAGATTGGTATCACAAAAAACTTGATAGAGTTTTTTTTACAGTTTACACACTGGAGCGTGATGCAGTGTTATGGATTGATTAGGGAGAGGGAGGGAAAACGCTAGCACTGAACAATAAACAAACTGCAGCTCGTATCTCCTTGGACCCACGGGTGTGGTTCAGATATCAACGTGATGCCTAGGGACTGCATGAGATGTCTCTTCCAGCCTTTGTGGCTGGGGTTGTGTGGTGTGAGTAACTTGCTCTACACAAATGGGCACGCAGTGTCTGAGAGCAAAATGCATGCTACAGGGAGGAGAGAGCTCTGAGTGTAGGCTAGTGGGGATTGGCACAAGGGCTAAAGGCCACCAGCGTTTGGCATCATCCTGTTAACAACACAGCTTAGACTGTTTCTGTTAGAGTCTCGATCATTCTCATTTGATAACTAAGAATGGGGAAACAAGGTTCAAGGTGCAAGCCACAGAACTAGGGATAAACAGACCCAGTGTGTGTCCTGCTTGATTTCTCTGTGCCATGGTTTTCGCTGGGGGAGCACCTGTCTTCGGGAAATGTAGTTTATGGGAAGAGATGTATAATAACACAGCATTCTTAGAAACGGACTGGATGATGCTCCTGGCCCAGGCTGAGACTCTGCAAACCTCCCTTAAGATCTAATGCCTGTGAGGCAAACCCCAGCTGAAAAGATCCTAAGTAACTTCCAGGGAACTGGGAGAGAACGGTATGCCATTCGTGAGCACGAGGATCTCACATTTCCCCTAAAGCAGCAGCGTGCTGCTCTCCTGTCCAGCAACTTCTTTGCCTGTGATTTTCTCAGTATATTTATAGCTGATGTGCAGCTGGGGTGGCAAAGAGTCACCTTCTCTCCCTGGCTGGTGAAAGCCTTTGCCAAGTTAATAGGAGTAACGTGGAGAAAAGTAGCATGGGACCTCTAGGTTTCTAAATAAAACAGGGGAAGAACTGTTGAATAGAAGACAATATACGGAAGAGAGAAGGGAAGAAAAGCACGAAACCCATCTAACTTTTCACGGGACCCCATGGCTTTGCTACTCCTGCAGCTAACAGCGTGAAGGCACTTTTCTGATGCATTTGTCAGGGACACAGATGAAGGCACTGTGAGGCCACAGATTTCCAGCTGTAAGGCAGGGACATGATGATTTCCACCACTCAGGAAGCAGGCTTACATTCCTGTAGCACTTAGCATCCTTTGGAGTGAAAAGTTGTCCTGCCAGAGGTCCAGAATGATGGTTTGTGATGTTGAGTCAGTGGGAAGAGTATGGGAAAAGCCTTCCCAAGAATTGTTTCACTTCTGGTTTCAAAAGTAGTAGGCCTGCACAGCTGTGATTCTGTAATTCAAAGGGACTTTGACAGGCTTGAGAGGTGGGCCTGTGCGAACTTCACGAGGTTCAAGAAGACCAAGTGGAAGGTCTGGCATCTGGGCTGGGGCAATCCCAAGCACAAAGAGGGTGGGCAGAGAATGGATTGAGAGCAGCCCTGAGGAGAAGGACCTGGGGGTGTTGGTTGATGAGAAGCTCGACACGAGCTGGCAATGTGTGCCTGCAGCCCAGAAAGCCAACCATGTCCTGGGCTGCACCAAAAGGAGCGTGGCAGCAGGTCAAGGGAGGGGATTACCCCCCTCTGCTCTCATAGGACCCCACCTGGAGCCCTGCATTCAGCTCTGGGGTCCCCAGCACAAGAAGGACACAGAAGTGTTAGAACGAGTCTAAGGGAGGGCTATGAAGGTGATGAAGGGGCTGGAGCACCTCTCCTGTGGAGACAGGGAGTTGGGGGTGTTCAGCCTGGAGAAGAGAAGGCTCCAGGGAGTCCTTAGAGCAGCCTTCCAGTACCTGCAGGGGGCTGCAGGAAGGCTGGGGAGGGACTTTTTGTCAGGGAGTGCAGTGACAGGACAAGTGGGAATGGCTTTAAACTAAAAGAGGATAGGTTTAGATTAGGTATAAGGAAGAAATTCTTTATTCAGAGGGTGGTGAGGCATGGGCACAGGCTGCCCAGAGGAGCTGTGGCTGCCCCATCCCTGGAGGTGTTTAAGGCCAGGCTGGTTGGGGCTTGGAGCAACCTGGGCTGGTGGGAGGGGTCCTGCCCATGGCAGGGGGTTGGAATTAGATGATCTTTAAGGTCCCATCCAACCCAACCCATTCTATGAATTAACAACTGTGCAGATCCTCATTTGTGCAGCCAGGTGTGAAATGCTGCGAGGTGTGCCTGCATGTCTTATCAGGGGTGTGGAGAGGGATGTAGGTTTTGTGGTCCTTCTGTTTCCCGCTCCAGAGCAACAGAGAATCCTGGAATGCTCCTGTTCCTGGCAGCTGTGAGAGGCAGGAATTGAAAAGGCTGTTTTTCTGGTAAGGGGGCCAGCTAAACATAAGTTTAATAAATTAGCTGCTCACCTGTCTACAATACTGTCCTGCTGATATGGGAACAGCTTTCTCAGAGATTCCCCAGAGGGAACAGAATATTTTTTAACTTTCCATCAAATAGGTTGTGAAGGAAAAACAAACAAAAGAAAAAGAAAACAAACCCACAAATCAACTGTGACGTGGTGTCAGTTGTGTCCCTGTCAGCTCTCTGTCATGCTAGGCTTCCTGTCGGGGTGGGACAGACAAAAGGATGTTGACTTGATGGAGGCGTTTGGATGGTAAGTGCACAGGGCAGAGGCAAGTCAACAAGATTTGATACACAGCCCTCAAAAGCTTGCACTCAGATTGTTGGCATAGCTCAGACTCTAGCTGGCAGCCACAACACACACAGCTTAAAATCTAACTGAGAGAGTTTGTTTAAAAAAAAAAACAAAAAAAAACCAAACACAACAAAACAGGCAAATCTGCTTTTTATTTGTCCAGGGTGTAAGTAAGGATGTATTTAAGTGGATCTGGAATTAAATGGCGTGCTATAGATGGAAAAGCGCTAAGAGAACCATCTTCGCTTGATGGTCCCGGATATTTTCCTAGAAAAAATACTTGTTTTCAGTGCTAAAGAACAGAAGAACTTCTGGTGTGGGCACCAGTGTTGGTAGCTGGACACACTGGACATGGAGCAGTTGTGCCAGAGCTAGGAGTCTCAGCACTACAAGGGTAGCAGCATCTCTGGGGATTGCCAGTAGGGCTGCAGAGAAGCACTCACAACCTCTCCTTTGCCGAAGGAAGCTGGTATCTGGCCTGTGGCTTTTAGAGATGTTGCCAGCTGCTGTGTCAGGTGCAGTCTTGTTAATTATCTCCCTGGATGTGGAGGTCAGAGAGCAGTTTTTATGGGCTGTGAGCTCAGTGTTTCTCAGGAATCACACTGCTTACAGAGAGCAAATGGAGCAGCTCTGCTCTTGGCCTCTGCTTTCGATACGGTCATCCCTAATCTTGGATGAGAGTTCGTGCACAGCCCCATCTACTAAGTTGACCTTGTGTTTAAGCTCGCCAGCCTGGCTGAGCTATGATGGGCTGACTCCAGTCATGGGGGTGGAAAGATGATGAAATAATGTTCCATGGAAGTCCAAGGCGGTAGTCTCTGACGGCGTGTTTTTTCACAAGGTGAGAAGCTGTATGTTTGGCGTAGCAAGCCTGGGTTCGGCCACTCTGCCTGCCAGAGATTCGGATATTCCCCCAGGCACGGTCTTTGTCAGACACAGAGTATTACAGACATGTTCGCCGATTGCCAGCGCAGTGCCTTAAAAGCAAAGAAAGCTGTCTTTTTTCTGGTTATAGGGATCTTGCTCTCCCTTGTGGCTCTTGGTTTCGCAGTGATGTTACATGGAAGGACTGGAAGGAAAACGTTGGCTGCCTCCAGAATTTCCCTTTGGGATCCTGCTAACAATAAAAGCCTTATAGTCACACACAAGCAGCTTCTTCCAAGCGGTATGCCTGGAGTGAAAAAGGAAGGCTAACATGAAGCCACTGCTATACATGGTGCGTATCAGTGCTTCAGGACTGCTGTCTGCCACTGGAAGGGATCTTCTGAGCACTGAGTTGCTGCTTGCCTGCTGCACACCCAGATCTGTAGCCCATCTCTCCAGAACTGCCTGGAGCTCCTGAGGGCTACCCAGGAGTAGGGCAATACCATGACTGATTCCCTTCTCAATGCCTCTAATTATGCAGTGGGTCTCCTTTGATTGTAGGATCACTTTGAGAAGGATGAAATGTTTCGCTGTAGATGGAAGCAGGGTTATAGCCTGGACTAACAACCTCCCCCATGTTTCTTCAGCACCTTTCTTGCTATTTAACTTTTCTCTCCTAGGCCCTCTGAGAACTGATGTTTTGCACTTTGCACCAGAGACATTAATTTATCTGCAATTATGGGCAGTAGAGAAATGCACCTGCTTTTATTGTACAGGGAATCCTTGCAGCTTTTTTTTTTTTTTTGCTGTGATGTGCGGATGGGTACAAGGTAGGTGTGAAATCTGATTGGCTTCCTTGTAACTGAAAGCTCTCTGTGTATTCAGTAACAGTGTGAATGTTAGCTTTAAAGAATTGTGATGTCAGCAAGAAAATCTCAATCTGAGCTTAATTATTGATAAGAGCTGTACAAACCAACTTCTGTAGTAAGAGGCCATATAACCTTTTCCATTTTAACTGTTAGGGTTAATTTTTAACTGCTTCCCATGGTTAAAAATATCCATTTGCTGTAGTATGTAAAACTATATCTGTGTTATTCATCTGTGCTCATCTTTCCCTCTGCTAGTGGGGAGATGTTTTTAGGACTGCTAGAAGTCGATCTCTAGGCAAACTGCTGATTTTCACGAAAAAGAGAGGTTGAGACATGAGGATTGTCAGGTGCTACATGTCAACGAGGAGCAACACATCCTAGATCTGAATGTCCCGACTGCTCTACTCCAAGTGGGGTGTGAACCCCAAGGTTGCAGCACGGATTCATTACCCTTGGAGAGTTTCACATGCACGTGGCATCAGCGAAGCTTTGTTTGACCTGACAGTATGATGATCAAAGCCTGGTTGTAATGTTTAGTTCCCAAACGACCAGGGTCCTAGTAAGGACAGTGGCATAGAAGGCAGTTGTCTGTCCATGATGACAATTCACACATGAGAAGCATGAAATGTTTCGTGGAATAAAAATTCAGATATATTGAATGCTTCCTTGAAACCAGCTGAATTTCAGGTAGCTGTGCTGTGGGGGTCACCAAGGTGATCCAATTCTGAATTCTCCAACTAACCACAGACCCAAATTCATCTGTGTCCTGTTTCAGTGCTGTCATTTTCTGCCACTCAGTGATCACTGTGAAGTGCTGGGTTGAGAGCTGAAAAAACAAAAGTAAAAGCCCAGTCCTAGCCATGGTACTGGAGGAAACTTGACTGAGAGCCTCAAAAGCAGAGCAGCTGGAGAGCACACGGTGCTGCTACCTGTACGAGCAGCTCAGAGCTCAGGTGGCTTGTTCCTGAGACAGCTGGGGAATCTGAGCTCCAGGCAAGGCCGTGCAACAAGTCTGTCAGCAGTAGCGGGGTTAGTTTGGGATGCAGTTGATTCTTTCCAAGGAAGTGAAATGCCGGATTGCAGTTTTTCCAGTTGCCTCAAAGGCAGGTCAGCTTTGTTAGAGAGGGAGGGGACTGTCTGGCTGCGCCCAGCCCTGCAATGCGCTAGCTGAGCACTAAGCTGCCTTAAACACAAATTCCTCCTCTGTAGTGGATTTGCAAGGAGTCCAACTCCGACTTGTAGCAAAGCAGTCACAAGGTAAAACAGATGTGTATGTAGCCATCAGCTTTTTGGGGCAGGGATTGGCTTTGGATCGGAGCTACGAGCAGTTACAGCAAGAAGAAAAGAGCAGAGATCTGTTTATGTTATGGCTATGCTGAAAAATCTTCCTGTGCCCATGGGCAGGTGGTAGTCTGAAAGTTAGTTTCTTTGTCTGCAAAGTGTGGTGCTCTCCTAATTCACACAAATGTTCCCACTTTTCTCCCCAGATTTGAGGCGAAGGGTTTCCTTCTCACACCAGACTAACCTCACTGAGGAAAATAGAGGAAACCTCCCTTGGCTGCAGGAAAAGGTGTTTCGTTCCCTGCTCCGTGTTGCAGTGAGCTTAGGGTGATAGTCGGGAGCAGTGCAAGGTGGCTGGCTGGTCTGAGAAGTTGGATCTGTGTGCAAAGTGTCCGGGAACGTCGACAGGGAGGGTGTGCATGTTCTCATAGGGACACCCAGGGAGAAGACCAGCCCACTCCTTCCACATACCTGTGGAAAGCACTGCCTAGCAAGCACCTCTGGGCAGCAGCAGCAGAGCCTCTCGTCTCTCCCAGGCATCTCACCATGGTTCTTTTCATCAGAAAGCTTCTGATAGCTCCCAGAGCCTTCGTTGGGCTTCTTGGCTTAATGCTACTTTTCCTCACCATTACTAATTTTAGCTCCTTGTTTGGCTTGGAGAAAAGCGTTTTCAGGTAAGAGCCCAGCTTCCTTGCAATACACGCTGCCTGGATATCCTCTCTTTCATTCCTCCCTCCTTTTACCCTGGAAGTTGCACTTCCGATCGGAGTTAGGTGCCCGCTTTGCTTTAGCACACCACGTTGTATACAGTCAGAGCACGCTGCTAGAAGCTCGCAGGCTGAAACTTTCTGCTGTTGGATCACCAGCTTCTAGTGTTTCCTCGCATAGCTGTTCAAGAAAGCAGCTTTTGTTTTACTGACTCTGTTTTCATAGTTTGGCACTGCATCGTATTTGCTTTTACCTGGTGGCTCCTGTGAGGACCTCATTCAATACTAGTCCAGATTGCATTACTGGGATTGATTTCCTGGGTTACCTTTATGCTTAAAGTGAGCTCTGCATTTAATTCTGCATCTAATACAAATATGCAGTGTATTGGGACACTCGTGTCATGCAGACACGATAAATACAAATAGGTTTTTTTTATATAAATGATTAAGTAAATCCTACAAGAATGGGTGTGGAGGGAATTACAGTGTAGACCACGGTAGTGTCTCTGGTACTGTTGTCCAGAAGCTCGTTCTTGTGTTAAATCAGCAGATAACTGAGCTTGTCCTACTACAAACACAGTTCTCACATTGGTGCCCTGTGTTGTGTAGGAAGCACTGCTCCCCAGCCTCCCCACCACCCCTGGGTGCTCCCAGCTTCCCAGTGAGCTCATCTTGGGGGGGGGTTACTTTTTCTGGAAACATCCATATTTTTGAAATTTTAGATAAAACACAAGGCACGAGTGGTATGTGGCTATCTGTTCAATTTCTGTACTTTTATATGCAACATAAAACACAGCGAGCATCATTTTAATGGTTTACTTGTTCCTGGGCTCTGTAAATTGCAAAGGAAAATGACAGTAAATATCGTTGTGCTTCTACAGCTGTTTGCCAGCTGGATTCTAGAACCTGAAATTTGGTGGGCTGGGCTGACCAGTTGTCTGGATTGGGAGAGCAAGGTCCTGTGTAGGCACAAGCCACGGGGATTTGACTGCAGGAAGCAAGGTTTTAGATATGAAGCAAGGTTTTGGATATGAAGGGCCTTCACTTTTGCATTTTGCTCTCTGTTTGGCTCAGTATTTGAATTTGAAGTGTAATAAAGCTAGAACGGAATCTCTTCCCTGTGAGATAACACGTGTGTGGGGTGAATGGTTTGTCACGCTGTCCCATTTCATTGTCCTCTGTCTTTTAATTTAAAAAAATTAAACATCTTAAAATTACAACAGAAAATCATTCAGGGATTTAAGAATTGCCAGTACAACCTTACCGAACTTCTCTTTATGTAGAGTATAATTAAAAACTTCCCTTTTATTAGGTAGCATACAGGAGCACATTTAAACATGAAGCACTGTGATAAAAAAACAACTGCTGTGTACTGGGCTGAAACTGGCTAAAAGAGAGGAGGTAGAGGGAGAGCTGATAAGCCAGTTACCAGCATGTCTGTCCAATAGAAATGATGTTGGAAATGTCCAAATATCTGATAAAAACTGATTTTTAAAAGTCTCCACAGGCTGATAATTTCCTGGCCACTTGAATGAATGGCATACTGCTCTGAAGCTTCAGCAGCAAGCTGCTCTCTCCAGCCTGCTATCTGTGGAGTTGTTTTTTTTTTTTTTTCCCCATTTATCACCTTGGAAGCAGCCCACAGCATCATGTAACAACTGCGTCATGCAAACAAGTGCGTCACGCAAAGGGCAAACGTAGTGTGAAATCAGCCCGCCGCAACTCCGCTGCTTTATCCTGAGAAGCTTTGCCGTACGTCCGAGCTCAACCACAGCATTTTTTCAGCTTCCTTTTTCCTGTTCCACCCTTCAACCATGTGTAGATAAGAAGGAATGTTTGGGACAAAATCCCACTGCTTTTTGCCTGGGTGATTTTTCTGGGTTTTGTCTCAGTCTTCTTGTCGCAGGTGGCTCTTCTGCTGTTGGCAGCCGTATCAATGGGGTTGCAGCAGGCTGGTGGCCGCTCACTAGTGGGGTCCTCTCGGGCTCTGTTTTGGGTTTGGTCCTCTCCAATGTTCTTATAAATGATCTGGATGCAGGACTGGGATGCATACTAAGTAAGTTTGCAGGTGATGCTAAATTAGGACCTGTTGACTCCCTCAAGGGTGGAGAGGCTTTGAAGAGAGAGCTTAACAAAATAAGAGGGCTGGGCAATCACCAACTACAAGATTATAAAGAAAATGGTAACAATAGGACTATTTTATGGCCGTAATTTCCAATCTTGTAAGTGCAAGCCGTGTAAAAGAAGTGACATATGGTAAAGGAATGAATTTCACTTTTTATCAGACTTCCCTTTCTGAGTCCCCTCAGATCTTCATACTCTGCTGCTGCAGCTCCTGGCTCTGCTGGCGAAGAAGGCAGAGCACCAGGTGGCTGTCTCCACGATGCGTCCCATGTCCTGAGCTCAGCATCTGAGAAACACAATCCTACAGTGCCCTGCGGACATTGCTGGGGTGTCCTGCCCACTGCTATTCTCTGCTGGTTTGCAGTTGCTGCCAATGTGGAGGATAATTCATGAGCAAAGTGCCAGAGAGGAGTATGTAGTCTCCCAGATGAGCTTGCTTTGTGTGGAAATGAGCAGTGTTCAGGACAGAATGGGATGGGAATTTGAATAATGCTTTGGTGTGGCAAATATGTAAATGAAATTGAATTCAGGCAGCGTCCTGCAGGGAAGGATGTGTTGTGTTGCTTCCCTGCAGAAACTCGGTGGCAGATTTGCTCTGAAGTGCAGAGTGAAAAGCAAAAGAAATGTGCTGGAAGCTGCTAAGTGTGTGTGATGTGTCTGCTTTTCCTTCATTCAGGCCGTTCAGTATTTTCCAGCGCGCCCCAGCTGTGCAACGAGTGGACACCCAAGAGCAACAAGGTTCAGACTATTCTGCTAATGGGAACGCAAGTGGAATTTCAGAGGTGGATTTGGAGAGAAACGCTACAAGGCTTGAACAAGGTACAGCTGAGAGGACACCAAGCTGGGAAGAAGAGGAGCAGAAGAACACAACGAGACCACTTCCCAGGGTGGAGGAAGCCAAGGAGAAGGTGACTGTGAAACAGCCCCCTGAGGTGAAGGGAATCAGGAGCACTACAGTGGAAACAGCCACGAGGGTGGAGGGGAACAAGGAGAAAACAGCAGCAAGATTGGCTCCAGGGGCAGAGGAAGCCATGCAGAAGGTGACTCTGAAACAGCCCCCTGAAGTGGAGGAAATCAAGAGTACAACAGTGGAAATAGCCTCAAAGGTGGAGGGAAACAAGGAGAAAACAGCAGCGAGACTGGCTCCAGGGGCAGAGGAAGCCATGCAGAAGGTGACTCTGAAACTGGCCCCTGAGGTGGAGGGAATCAAAAATACAACGGTGGAAACAGCCACGAGGGTGGAGGGAAACAAGGAGAAAACAGTGGTGAGACAAACCCCAGGGGGAAAGGAAGGGGTAAATGACAAGACAACGCCAAAATCACTTCCCAGGGGAGAGGGAATCAAAGAGAAGACAACAGAGAAACCATCCTCTGGGGTGAAGGTAGCTCATGGAGACAACACAACCAAAGACAAAACAACACCAAAAGACCCTTCGCTGTCAGTGAAAACCGTGCAACCCGTGACTCAGACTGCTGCAGTGACAGAAAAGAAGAGACTGAGGGCTGCTGACTTCAAGTCTGAGCCACAGTGGGATTTCGAGGATGAGTACCTGCTGGACAGCTCGGCTCCACCAGCGGTAAGCGTGATGGCCGTGCGTGTTTGTCCATGTTGACCTCCTTATCTGGGAAATATCTCTCCTTCTAGGTGTGCCACAAGGTGATCCTGCTCTTAGGTGCCTTGCTCTATTGCACAGGCACACAGTGCCTTCATCTCTGTTGTATGCAGCCCAGCTAAAAACCAAATAGACACACAAAAACAAAACAAAAAAACACACACAAAAACCCCACAGGGTCATGGGGAGGGAACAGGAGCAGGAACGCATCTGAGCATCTGCTTACCCAAGTACGTATTTATCAAAGCAAGTCAAAAAAATTTTGGCAGCAGGGAGGAACCTGACGTGCTCGTGCTGTGCTATAAAGGAGGATGGTGAGGAGGGTCTTGCAGGAACGGAGGCTTCCTTAGTTGCTTGTGCTGAAGTCAAAATAAGGTCAGAGCAAAAGCATTAGATGATGCGTGATAAGCAGTTGCGTGCCTGCTCTGGAGGCAGTAGGGTGGAGACTGTTTCCGTTTTTCATGTTTTTTATTTGTACTGGTGAAAATTAAACTATGTGTGGGTGTGCCCCATTGGAGTACCGATGGTTAAAAAATAACTTTTTTTTTTTTTTTACTTGTTTATTTTAAGGAAGATGGGAGTCTTTACCAGGTGCTGGGGATTCACCTTTTCCACCCTGTATGTAGAGCAGGCAGATTCTTTACCCATCTTTACCAATCTTCTCCCATTGCCATACGCCATGGTGCTGGCACTAAGGGTGAATGCAGATGTTGCTTCAGGGGTCTGCCAGGGCTGCAGGCACCGTGTTGTTCTGCTCACACCCCTCCCAGTGGAGCAGGGGCTGCTCCTGAAAAAGTTAATCCTGTTCCCCAACCTCAGGGTGCCCAGGATGCCCTGGGAGACATACGGAGAGCAGAGGTAGCTGAGCTGGGCTGATAAAAGGTCCTGGGACAAGCGTTACTGCTTTGGAGTTTTCTTTTTGAGCTCTCTCTCCCTTGTGGCATCTTTCTGTGGTGCCATTTGCCCCTTTTGGCAGTGAGTGCCATTCTTTTGCTGACAGGGTGTGCATTGAATTGCTTGAAAGGAGAGGCTGGCCCTTCTGTTACCCAAAGATCTGTGATTCTTTTACCCAAAGATCTGTGATTCTGCTAAATGCGAGGCTTGGCTGTTAAACCCTTGAGCTCGCATTCTGGCCCAGCCTTGCTGAGACACAGCAGAAGGGCCTGGCAGACGATCAAGTCTGTAGAGCAGGATGTGCATCTTTGTTCCTGGTCTCTCCTGGGCTTGAGTCACCCAAAATACAAATGGGAGTGGGTGAAATAGGAGGCTGAGTGTGTACACACCATCAGGTAATCCCTGACCCCTCCTGCCCAGCGTTACTGCGCTGCATGCCTCGAGGTTAGGTCACCAGGATCCTGCTGCTGGCTCCCAGATGCTCCCGTCCTCCCCAGTGAGCCGCAGAGCACGTGCACCCATCGCAGAAGCTCGGAGCAGGAGCTGGCAGAGGAACGTGAGCCGACAGCTTACAGCGGGAAGCTGAGAGCGTGTTCTGCTGTCAGCGGGGCTGCAGGCCATCTGGGCGTGCAGAACGGCTGATGGAGTGTGAAAAACCCTTCCCCGGCGGTGGAAAGAGGAGGAAATACACACGGGAGGGTCTTTAGGGAGGGTTTGGATCTAGACAGCACGCATAGGGTCTTGCTCCCAAAGCTGATCTCTAATTGTGGGAGAGGGGGAGTGACTGGAACCACAACAACCTGGTTTGTGTCCTTCCCTCTGCTCTTAGCTATTCCTCCAGCCTAGCTGTGGAGGCACAAGGAGGAGCAGGCCTTGGACAGTATCAAGTACAGCATGAGCCAGCAGGGAACATCCTCGTCTCTGGACGTGAAACATGCTGCAAATGAAACGATGCCAACGTCAAACCCTCCACAGTGTTCTTCTCATTGTGCTGCTGTGACAGGCACGATGTCACCGTCACCTGCAGCACGGAGCCCAGCTCAGCTGTGGAGCGCACCGCAGGGCTTTGGCCATGTCTGGTCATTGCTGGGGGCTTGGGGTGGACACACAGCTCCACTCGGTCTTCTTTCATCTTTTGGTACTAAGTATTTGGTGAAGGTGTCTGTGAAAAAGCCCAAACTGACTCCGTGGAAAATCCACAGCAGTGGACTCGAGCTCTCCATCTGCACACGCAGGCTAACACTTGCCAGCTGCACTGAGCCCGCTCTTGTTAAGAGAATAAACTGACTTGGATTCCCTTATCGGCTACATGCCACCCTGTGATTGCTTTATGACATTGAGCAAGTTGTTTGCATGCTTTTCCTTATCTGTCGAGGGAGTGATAATGGTGATCTGATCCCCTCGCTTTGTCAGTGAGTGGATTCGTGTGTTGCCTGGGGCAAGGGCCTTGTGAGGTGCCTTATCTGGTGGATTCAGGTTAGACCCATCACAGGTGGGTTTTTGCATCAGGTAGAGGGGTCCAAAGCTGTTAAAAACATGTGAGCATTTTAGGCCTGTTGTTCTTATGGGGAAAGTCCCGGAGACCTGCAGTAATTCTGTCTTATCTGGCGGTGATTTTCCATCAGCTAATTGTTAATCTAATGCTGAAATTGTTCGTCATGTTCACAGTGATGGGGGCACTGGGAGGGATGGATCCTGAACCCCTGGAGCTTCTCTGGTTCTTTCCAGTACTCTCACGCACAGAGACACATGCACTGGCACTCAGGTTTATCAGCTCGCTGCTAATCAGCCCTTATTATTTCTTCTTTTTCAAGACCTGCTCCGAATCAGTGAAGGCCAAGGCTGCCAAGTCGGACTGGCTGCGAGATCTTTTCCTGCCTAACATCATGCTCTTCACCGACAAGAGGTACTTCAACGACAGGGAGTGGGACCGCCTGGAGCACTTCGCACCTCCCTACGGCTTCATGGAGCTCAATTACTCACGTGAGTCCCTGGGGGCACGTCAGGATGGGATCCCCAAACCTCCCACAGGAACTGGGCGCCAAATAGCTGCTGGCTGGCAGGATCTCCCTGTCAAAGGCATCAGGCTGGGCAGATCTTATGGGGGAAACTGTGGTGGTTTCCCTGGGTCCATCCCCGAGGCTCTTGATGCTAATTCTTCCCCATGTTTGCTTTGCAGTGGTGAAAGAGGTCATGACATTGCTGCCCCCACAGCCCCACCAGCAGCTGCTCCTGGCCAACAGCAGCAGAAACGAGTCAGCGTGCATTAGCTGTGCTGTTGTGGGGAACGGGGGAATACTGAATAACTCCGGGATGGGCCAGGAGATCGACTCCCATGACTACGTGTTCCGGTAAGGCAGTCTGATCGCTGCTCCCTTACAAGATGCACAGCCTGTTCTGGCTAGCAGCTAACTGCGCTGACTCTGAAGTGCCAAAATGGTTGGTGGCAGGAAAAGATGAAAAATCAAAAAGTTTTTTTCTCTTTTCCTGTTACAAACATGCTGCTAAGGTTTTTGCAAGGTCACCTGCTAACTCTGCTCCTCTGTTTATTTCCTTGGCTAGGGTGAGTGGGGCTGTAATCAAAGGTTACGAAAAAGATGTGGGAACAAAAACCTCCTTTTACGGATTCACAGCCTACTCCCTGGTGTCCTCTCTCCAGATCTTGGGACACAAAGGGTTCAGCAAGATTCCACGGGGAAAAGTAAGTCCGGTCCATGCTGTTTGCTTGCACAGCTTTGACAGGATGCTGTTAGCCTTCAGTTCTGATCTTGCTATGCGTGATGAGCAATGGGGCTGAGCTAATCCTTTAGCATTACCCTTGGCGAGGGAACCTGCATTGGCTTGAGAGTCAGTCTTCACAGTGGCAAGTTGCTTTAGTCCTACCCCAGCCCTTTAGAACAGACGAGAATTGGTCACTTGGACCTACAAAGATCAAGTCCCACTGCCTCACCACTTCAGGGCTAACAAACGTTAATGTTATTAATGGCATTGTCCAAATACTTACTAAACATTGCCAGCCACCTCTCTAGGGAGCACGTTCCAACGTTTGAACTCCCTCACAAACCTTTGGCATGTTGGAGTAGCTATACATCAGATGTCCTCTCCATTCTGCTTTGGTGGGATAATTAAAATATCAGAGGTGTGTGCCTGAAAAAGTCGGTGAACCTAGGTGCCCGCTTGCTTTTTGGTGCTACAGGGTGTCTCTCTCCTGTGCTGTTCATTAATGCTCATTTTTTGTCTTAGCATATCAGATACATTCACTTCCTGGAGGGAGCTAGAGACTATGAGTGGCTGAAGGCTCTTCTGCTGAACAAGGACATCAGGAAAGGATTCCTGAACCACTACGGGTAATCAAACTGGCCCCACCTCTACACCCTTCAGCGTGGAGCTCTTTGCCCTACCATCTTCCTCTCCACGGTGCTCAGTCCTGCTGAGGTGCAGGCCAGGGTCAAGCTGTGTTAAATCCTCCCTCCTCTTCCAGATTTATCTGGAGAAACGTATTATTTCCTCCCCAGCTATGAGCACTGCTGTAACCAATACATCTCCTTCTTAGAAATAGCTGGGTTTAGAGATGTGTGGCTTGAGCTCAGAGAAAGCTGTGGATGAATGCATGCTGTTGCTTGATTCAGTGTCTGTGCGTGGTCCTGCTCGTGGATGGAGGCCTGATTTCACAATGTGTTGTCTATGAGCATGCATGTTTTAAACATTTGTTTCCTGTTGTTGCTTTTCCTCCTGCATCTCTTCCCCTGCAACACAGGCTGTGGAGGCTTTCCCATCTAAGAAATGTTGCAGAATAACTTAAGAGTGTTTGTGATTCTTCTCTCATCACCAAGTGCATCAGGGCTGATGCTTTTCAGCCGTGATGAAATACAGAAGCTTGTCCTGAATCTCCATATTCCTGTCCGTAGGCAAAGGCCCCGGGATAGATTCGATGAGGATTTCACGTTGGACAAATACCTGGTAGTTCACCCAGACTTCCTCAGATACATGAAAAACAGGTGAGCTGGGGACCGTGTGCTTTGTGGCCAGCACCAGCTCTCTCTGGGTTCTCTCTTCCCAGGCTACTCTTGTAACTGCAGCTCAGCCACACCAGCAGACTGGGGGGGAGTTTCAGCAGTGTGCCAAGCGCTCGGTGGTATTGCAGGGGAAGGTGGTTGTGGGCAGATCCACAAACACCTCATCTGTGAGCTGGAGAAACAAGAGCTGTCAGACAGTTTGGCTGTCTGCATCCAAAAGAGGTCCCAGGCAGGTGTCGATGTTAGGTGTGGGCAGAGCATTGCTCAAGTGCCAGAGTGGTTGATGCAGTTCAGGACCAACCCTTCACGTTCCCCATTGCTCAGCACCCTGGAGGAAGGCTCTGTAACAGTCCTCCTCTTCTGAGACCCTGCCTTAACCCAAGGGGTTGGCTGTGCCCTCAGGCTCTTCTTCAGTATCCCATTCACCTGGCCTGGCTGTGCTTCTTTGTGTCCCCAGTCCTTTCCACTGTCGCTGTAAGATCTGCCAGCTGTGGGCCTCGTGGCCAGGAGGTGTAGGCAGACGAGTTCCCGTTGTGCCCTGCTTTGATTGTGTTTGCCCTTCGGTCTCCTTGAGCGCTACGTTACGCCTCCTCGATAGATAGCACACGCAGTGCCAGATGGCTCACACTCCCCTGCTTGTCCTGCTGTCTCCCCTCTGACTTGGGTCCTTTCCAAGGCTAAGAGGGCTCAAATGCTATTTTTTTTTCCTTGCTCCTACCTTCCTAACAACTGCTGGCACAAAACACGGCAGCTCGCAGTGGGTTTTGTGACCCTCCTTCTGCAGAGCAGGGCTCGGTGCAGGTTTGCAGGTTTCGGTGGAGGGGATGGGAGCATTCTGGGCTGGCCTTGTGCTTTACAGCACTACCCACACGTGAGCACAGTCGTGGCTTATCTGAAATGCTCGGCATGGCCACAGGCTGCTGCAAGGAGGGAAAATGCCACATGAGCCAAGGAGGACAAGCCATTCCCAGCTTGAACCAGCACAACCAGCAGCCGCTCCACGCTTTCTTCTCTTCTGCTGCAGGTTTTTAAAATCTAAAAGTCTGCAAAAACATTACTGGCGGCTGTACAGACCCACAACGGGAGCATTCCTGCTGCTGACTGCCCTCCACCTCTGTGACCAGGTAAGGGCATGGTGATTCTTGCACGCAGCCCAGTCTGGAAGCAAGGACAGGATAACAGGGCAGAGCACGGCTGGCCCCAACCCTGACTGTCATGTGCCTGGAGGTTATATGGCTTCTGGTCAGCTGGGAGGGAACAGATTCGGGACAAGAGAAACAACCCTGGTATAGTTCACAGGGCCTGAGGGCTGTCGTGCTTCCCAGGGAGACATTTGAGAGGAGATCAGGCTCTCTGGAGCCTCTTTTCACAGTCTAGTCCATCTTGGATGCCCATGCAGGGCCACTGAGGGGCAGCCCTGACTTGCAGCCCTGTCCTGTGCTCCTACCTGTTTGGGAGCTGTGTAGGATTTCATTTCGCTCCCTCTGCCTTTGGTATCTCTCCCCACTGAGCCCTCTGCCTTTCCCAGGTGAGTGCCTATGGCTACATCACGGAAGGTCACGAGAAGTACTCGGACCACTACTACGACAAGGAGTGGAAACGTCTGATCTTCTACATTAACCATGACTTCAACCTGGAGAAGCAGGTGTGGAAAAAGCTGCACGATGAGAATATCATTAGGCTCTACCAGAGATCCTGATTGCGTGGCAAGGGACATTGCCTGGGAAATCTCAACACCACCTCAAGAAGACCTCCAGATGAGTAAGAGGGCCACCAGGGCCAGGGTTAGCTCTGGACTTCCAGGCACAGTTTCATCTCCACAAAGATATTTCCCTCCTTCGGAACCTTTATTCTCTCACAATGCTTCAAAAAATGTGCAAATTCTACAGACCAGGAGAACAGCAGCAAAAAAAATGCCACCGAAGAAGGCCCAACTGACTGGGCTGCCACTGCTGTGGGTGGCTGCAGGTGCTCTGGTGTTGGGAGAGAGGAATCCAGGGTGAATCCAAGCAGCATCCAGGCTTTCCCTCTGCAGGGAGACGGTCCTCAGGCCGGGGCCAGTTTTGTTCTGGTTGGGTTCTCACAGCTGGTGGTGCCCCTCTTGGAGCTGGGTGCCTGGTCTAAGGAGGCTCCCTCTGCAGTGGATGGAGGTGGACACACAGAGCTTGTCTCAGGAGGCTGACTTTTGTCCTGGAGGTGCTGCTGTCACTCCGCTCGCTGTAGAGATGAAGGCTAGACTGGACACTTGGCTACCAGATGGTTTATTCGAGAGAGGATGAGACTTCTGCCCCTGAGTGTGGCTTCGCTGTGACACCTCCAAAGGAGCACTGTGACACCTGGGGTCCAGTCGCTGCCCTGGGCCCCACTCACAAGGGAAGGCAAACAATCCCCGTAGCGCAGCAGGCTGCCAGAAGTCGTGCCTCTTGCTGTGGGGCTCCCCTGGCTGCAGATCCTGTTTAACGGTCCCGGTGTGCCAAGCCGGTGCCTGGCTTTGGCACGCGTGGCTCCCAGCTCTGCCAGGAGCACCGTGCCTGCCTCCTGCCCGCGGAGGTAGGAGCTCTGCAGCTCCGGGGCTGGATGCTCTGCTGTTGCTGCTGGCTGCAGCGCCCGCATTGTGCTGGGAGAGGCATCGTGGCAGCCAGCAAGGCTTCCGAGCGCTGGCCTTCAGAATGTGGTTTTGCAAGCAAAATAAACGGCACCACTTTGGCCAACCCTGTGGTGTGTGATTATTTAGTGGGCATCCGAAGCAGCTGTTTAAAGTCTGAGATAGCAGGTAATGAAGCCGGGAAAGGGAGGGAGAGGAAGAAGCAGGGCTGACTGTTAATTAAAACAACTCCGTCTGTGGGTGCTGTGCTACTTGTCTGGACACAGCTGAGCACTCTCCGGTTGCCCACCCCGCTGTTGCAGGAGGGGGGATGAGAGCTGGCCAAATGCCTCCCTGAGAACGTGGATAAGCTCCCGGAGAGCTCGTCCTTGTCCCAGCAGCTGCTCTCTGGGTATATCAGATGCTGGAGATGAGAGCATGGGGGCTGGATATTTCCCCTGTGACACCCCACAGGAAAAAAAACACTTGCAGGGTGCAGACAGGCCCAGCACCTCTCCCTGCACCCACCAGGCTCAGGGCTGGGGCCGGCACTACACCCACTGCCTGGTCCCAGCCGACCTGCTCTGCCTGTGAGAGGTTTTCCTTTCGCCCAGCATTTCTCACGGGTGCTGCAGCATCTCCGGGGCTCCGAGGGAGGCATTTCAGCATGGGTTGGCAGCGGGGTTTGTCCCGACTGATTTCCTTTGTCTCTTTATTGCTTGTGCTGTGGAGGGATCAAGCGGTTTCTCATGAGTAAGCGGGTTTGCAAAGGCCAGCCCCCTACCCCCACCAATAACCTAAATAATAAATCCAGCTTCTCTGGGTGAGGGTGTAGCCCGTGGTGTCGTGCAGTTACCCAAAATTCAACGAGCCGCTGTTGGGAATAACTTACAGCCCTGTGTGAGCTCCAGACCCATGCGGAGCCATCATGGGATTTGGGGCAGACCCCAAATCCTTCCCAAGCAGCAGACGGCCTCCCCTAGAGGGACACCCCAATGGGGACTGGCCGCCTTCCAGGGCCAACCGAGGCAGCCTCCCGCTGCAGCCAGGAGCTCGGGGCTCAGCGGGACATCCCCGTCCCCTGCAGCCAGGCCACCCATGGCTCTGGGTGGGCAGCGAGGTGGCTTTGTTCCTTGCCCATGCACCGGGGCCCTGCCGAATTGCTGCGGGTTGCTTAGTGACCGCCTCCGAGCGGCTATTCTTCCCGTCTGAATAGGGCTTTTCTCCTCCCAAGAAGTTGGAAGAAGTTTCTGTTAAACTCCTCCCTGCCCCCCTCTTCTTCTTTTGTTTGCCTCTCTTCTGGGAAACGGGACAGGGCTGAGCAAGGGGACCGTGGTGGGCAAGGAGGGGACAGGCTGGCAGCCCCCAGCCCACGCTTTTTCCCCCTGTGCCCGGCTCCTCCGTGGCTGAGGTGTCCCAGAACCAAGGGAAGGAAATTTCCTGGCGTGTTTTCCCCACCAGCAGACCCCGTTCCCTCCAGGCTCTGCTCCTGGGATGGAGCCAGCTCCACAGAGGGTTTGGAGCCCTGTGGTTTTGTGCATTCCCCAGGGGGAAAGTGGCGATGCCGAGCTGTGCCAGCGCATCCCCAGCCTCCCTAGCCCAGCTAAACGGAGCCGCAGGGATGCCCGAGGACAGTGCCGTGGTGCAGGGCCACCCAGCTGTCCCCACCTATGTCCCTGCGGCATTGTCCCGGTGCCACCAGGTGGCGGCTCCTGTTCAGGGACCCGCCAGCACCCTGCTGTGTCCGAGGTGTCCAGGTCTGGTGGCCAAACACCCGGCGGCTGCCCGCGCTGTGCCAGGCTGCTGTCCCTGGGCGTCCCAAGCTTTGTAATGCCCACCTGCCCATGGGGTTATGGCCTGGGACCTCCTTCAGGTACCTGGGGACATGTGCAGAAGCGATTTGGTGGCTTCGAGTGCCACCCAGCTGCCAAGGATGTGCCAAGGTGCAGCCTCAGCTTGTGCAACGTGGCACGGTGCTGGAGGCAGCGCGAGCGGAGGGACCGGCAGCAGGATGAGGTCTGGTGTCCTCAGCACCCAGTGCTCCTCCTGGGGCACGAACACAGCACCCAGTGCTCCTCCTGGGGCACGGACAGCACCCAGTGCTCCTCCTGGGGCATGGACACAGCACCCAGTGCCCCTCCTGGGGTACGAACACAGCACCCAGTGCCAGCCGGTGGCAGCACCCGCTCCCCTTTGCCAGCCAGGAGCTCCAGGGTCTGCAGGATTTAAAACAGGATGTCGAGCCTCTGATCTGGGTAAGAAATACAGAGCTGGGCATCAGCACACCCAGAAGTTTCTGTCGCATTTGTCCTGCTTTTTCTGGAACTTACCACGAGGTGGAAGTACCGCCGTGCCCCGCTCCTCCCTGGGCTCCCCAGGAGTTAACACAGCCTCTGGATGCTCCCAGCGGGGCTGCGAGAGACAAATCCTCTCTCTCGCAGTGCCACATTCCTGGCGGGGCCTCGAATCATTTGTTTGGTTTCCTCGCTGCCCTTTTCACGGCGTGACGCCTCGCCTGTCCCCAGCAGAAGCAGGAGCTGTGGCCGACTGCATGCTTGCAGGCATGTCGCTGCCGGGCTGGAGGAGGCAGATTGGGGTTCCTGGGCTGTGCCAACCACCCCACGTCCCTCTCCCCCAGCACTGCTGTGTGTGCCACGTGTGACATCCACATTGTCACTCCCGTCCCTCTGTTCCCAGGCAAGAAACTCCGAGCAGTGAGGTGAGCAGGACACCGCTGGACACCAGCACCCAGCTTCCCAGCATGGAGCGAGCGCTCCCGGGCAGCACAAAAACCCCTGTGCTGGTGACTTGCCGCGTGGTTTTTGTATTTATTTGTGTTATCCAAGCAGAGAGAGGATTTGGGGGCAGGCCCTGCCTGCGCAGCGGCGAGGCCTGCACCCCGCTCACCCTGCGTTCCCTCCTGCCGCAGGGATGTGGCAGCAGGGAAATGCAGTCAGACGAGAAAAACTATTGATAACAGGGGAGGGTGACCAAGATAAAGGAGCAGCCCGTGGCTTTGTTCTGCACACAAGTACCAGATGACCTCCGGGCTGTTCCTTTCCAGCAAGCCCTGACCTCCGGGTGGGTGTTGGAGCAGGGCCCCGCGGGCAAACAGCTCCTGGGGACGCAGCGGGCCCCAGTTCCAAGGGTTTCCTCTGCCAGGCACTGTGGGGTTTCCCCAGCCTGTTTGGGCCCTCAGGAAGCAAATCCCAGGTGCTGGGGCCTGGGAACATGCCAGGCTCCCTCCATCTCTCCTAAAGCTGTGTTTGCAGGCAGGGACCATGCAGGCAGCCAAGGGGCCAGCAGCATCGCACACTCAGAGACCGTGTCCCCTGTCCCCAGCTGTGTCCTTGCAGGACAGAGCCTGGCCAGCCCCCTGGGCCATGTGGCAAACACAATCCCCTGTTTGAGCAACCCCTGGGGATGTTTGGCCTGCAGAGAACCGGGCAGGATCACTCCAGGCCTGCCCTGCCCAGCCCGGAGCTGGCGAGAGAGCGGTTGGGGTTGTGCCACCCCAATTTCTCAGAGGTGTTTTCCAGCTCCGAGCCCCTCCAGGCCATAACCCAAAGCCTCAGCGGTTGCCTCATGCCCTGCAGAGACCTTCGGACTGTGTGCTGGGCTTATCTCTGTCCCAGTCAATGGTCCGGGGCTGACCGGCAGCACCGCCATGCACAGGAGGCTCTGCGATAAGAGCGGGGCCGAGCCCGGCAGCTGCTGGCACAAGCCACCGCGAGCCATGGGGCTGTCCAGCTTGCCACCCTCTCTGTGGCTCGTCCCCGTGATGTTCCTGCTTTTGTAGGGAGCAGGGGGGGACTAAAGGGTGTGTTTGCCCAGCGGGCTGGATCCTGCTGGTTTTGCTGCAAAGACGGCTCGGTTTCCCCTCAAGCTGCATCCCACTCTGTCCATACTATCCATTTGGGGCTGTGCCCTGGGGAAGGATTCTCCCATTCCTCGGGCAGCCTTTTGGGGTGAAAGGCAGAAAGGCAGAGCCCATTGCTCGGAGCTGCAGGCACCACGGGGTGGTGCTGAGCATGGCCCTGAGCATCCCTATTCCTGTAGCTGCACCATGTTCCCTGTGCCCACGCACCCTCCGTGCAGTCACATCTCCCCAAAAACCCCCTGGGGACCAGCAGGGAGCACCCAGGGTGCCACAGAGGCACCGAATTTTGCCTGAGCCTGGCTCTGCAGGGACCTGGCATGAGGAGTTTTGGCTGAGCCGTGTTCCCACCCCGCTGGGAAGGGGCCATGCACGGCCTCCCGAGACATCTGCTCATGGTTCGTGCTCATGCAACCACCTCGTCCCCGCGAGCAGCCATATGGCCCCACGTTCCCTGGCAGGGCTGATGCTGCAACGCGTTTCTAAGGTCCATGCTTTGAATTTCAGGGAAATTTCCCATAAACGGATATGTTTTTGGCACTTTTTTAAACGTCCCTTCAACCTGTGCTGGACAAACTGGGAGGTATGAATCCTCCGGGAGATTTTTGGAGATCGTTTTCTCCCAGCTGGGCAGTTCGTCATGGCAAAGACCCCAAGGCTTTCCTCCACCAACAGCCCGATGGTGCGGATTGTTCTCGTTTCCCTCCCGCTCTCTCTAGCGATGTGGATGGCTCGGGTTTTGTTTCCAAGGGTAATTACTGGGATAAAAAGCCCAGGCTAAAAATGATACATACTGGCTGTCATTGTAATTTCTTTTGTGTTCTTTTTCTAATCTTTATTTGGCAACTATCACCCTAAAAGGTTTTCACACTTATTCAACTTCTAAATAGGCGCCACTTAATTTTGGGGCAGGGGCCAAAACGTATTGTAGCATGAAACAAGCAGAGCAGATGAAGAACTGCATCTCATTTTCATCCCCTAATGAAAAAAAAAAAAAAAAAGAAAAAAACAAAAAACAGTAAATGTGTCACCCCGCAAGCAGCTCCTCCACCCCACGGGGCAAAGGCACCAATGCTGCTGCTCACCGGGGTCTGCATTTTGGGGCCACAAACATCCCCGGGTGCCAAATCCCAGGCTTTCCCAGGCCACTCGTGGGGGAACTTTGCACCTCCAGGGCTGTGCTAGCTCCCCCATGGCTTACTGGAGCAGTTGGTAATAATTAGCCATGACTAACGAAGAGCTGAGAGCACATGAGCTGAAGCATGGGGTCACAAGGAGGGAATCTCCCTTGGTGCATGGAGGGGAACGGGGCCAGCGTGGTGCCCTCCTGTTCTGGGGGCTGGAATCCCCTTGGGGACCAGGGCTGGCACCTGGGGGACCTAGGGAGCTGCGTCCCCCTGGCTGGGGTTTTGGGACAGCCGTGCTTTCCCTGCCAGCCTCCGCAGAGGGTCACCCCCCAGGGTGGTGCAGCTGAAGACCCCCTTCCTAAAGGGGATCCCCCCCCACTGCTCCGTGCCTGCCCTACGCTGCGTCCCTCGGGGTCTCTGCAGCTCAGTCTTAGCCCTGAGACCACTCAGCAGCCTCTAATTCCTCTGATTTATTGGTCTGATACTAATTGTGGCCCTAAAGCTGGCTTTTGGCTAGGAGAGGATTTGTAGGAAGAAAAAAAAAAAAAAGAAAGCCAAAAAGAGACTGAAACAAGGTAGTTTAAAGGGATTTTTGCATTTATCTTTCTCTGAACCAGCAGCATCGCTGGAAGCATGGCGGTGTGGGTAGGAATGGAGGTGGGGGGCCTGGATCTGGGGGGGGATGAGAAATGTTGGGGAAAATGCACCAGCGGGGGGCTGGGGAGGTGCCGGGGGGATGCGGGGCTGGATGGAGCAGGGCTCGCTGCTGCTGCTGCTCCCCGGGGCTGGTGGCTTCCTAAAAATCCCCCTCCCTCCCCCCAGAATCCCCACAGCTCACTTTAAATGCCTGTTTTCCCAGCTGGATCCCTTCCCCCAGTGTGAAAGCGTTTGGGTGTTTCCTTTAGTTTTCAGGTTTGTTTCCTTTCTTGTGATGAATGTCGTTAAACTTTTCTCGAAATGCTCTTTCAAGAACGACCCAGAGGCGCTTTCCTTCCGAAAACACCAAAATGCTTCGTCCACGTTTCCCTCCTGCCCTCCCCTCCCCAGCCCAAACTCGAATTCAGCACAAATTTGTGAATTCGTGTTGGTTGCTGTGAGATTGGGGAATTCCATGGGAAATTATTTGTTCCTCTGCAAAAGCCTGTGGGTCCCGGGTAGCCCCACCAGCGCTCAGGCAGCTTTGCCTTTTTTCCCCTCGTTTCATCCCAGATTTGCTCCTGTGGCGGGGAGCTTTTGTGGATCCCTGCGTGTACATGCTGCAGAGCTGTATCGGGCACCGGGAGCTGGAGCTTGGGATTTTCTGATCTGCCACAACAACCCCAGCCCCGAGGGGTCCCCGGGTGTGGGCTGCGTGGGAGCGCAGGGCTGGAGGCGAAGGAGAAAGTTACAAAAAAAAAAAAAAAAATGGGGAGAAAAGGGGAAAAGCTCTGCTTTGTGAGCTGTAAGTGGGTGGCACGAAAGGGAGGCGAAAAAAAAAAAAAAAAAAAAAAAAAGCTCATTTCTCCGTTGGTCTGAGTAAATGTTTAATCCCCGGCTCGGAGCAAAAGCAGCTCAAAAGTGCGTTTTTTCTCAGCAAGCCCGAACCAGTCAGCCCGGTGCCTCCTCCCTCCGCTCACGCTCTCCCTCCCACCGCTCCCCAGGGACATCCGAGGAGCTCTGCGAGGTGCAGCGGGGCCAGGAGGGAGCCAGCCTCAACCTCTACCCCAACGGGTGGGCAGCGGGGGCTCAGCTCCACGCGGGGCTCGGAACATCGCCTTCGCCACTCGAGCAGCGGGATGGGGTCCCCGCACTGGAAGCGTCTCTGCCTCTTGCTGCTGGCGGCTTTTTCATCCTCCCTCGTCCTCTACGGGCACTACTACGCCACGGTGGAGCTGCCCGCTGGTCAGAGGGTCATAGCCAGGTAAGGGCGAGGTGCTGGGGAGGGGGATTTGGGGTGCTGGGGTGCTGGGGCAAGCCCCTTGGAGCAGGTTATCCCCACTGCGCCCCGGTTTCTTTGCTGGGTTGAGGAGAGATCGCAGCAGGCTCTGCCTCCCCGAGGTGCCCACGGCCACCAGCAGCACCCAGGGGTGCCCAGGGAGGGACCCCGGGGTGAGGGGGGGGCTGCAGGGGTCCCTGCGTGGGTTCAGCCCAGCGCGGTGCCAAGGAACCAAAGGTGCGGGGGCAGCTGAGGGTGCTCAGCACCCGGCAGGACTAAAATCACCTCCAGCAGCCGGGCAGACCGGGCTGCAGCCGGCTCCTTTCCCCGGGGGGGGTCTGGCCCCACGCTGCAGCACTGACCCTGGACGGGGCAGAGCTGCCCGCAGCCTGCTCAGCTCCCTCGGGGCTGCTGGCAAACTCCAGCAAGTCCCCAGCTCCACCAGTGGGCATCTCCCCCTTCGTTTTTCCCTTCGGGCTTCCCCTGCAGCCTCCACCCTGCCCTGAGGCTCAGCCGGAGTCCCCCTGGTGCTGGGCTGGGTGCTGGGGAGCCCTGGGGTGCCAGCAGGAGCAGGCACCCTCCTGTGCCCCGAGCAGCGGGTACCACGCCAGCAGAGTGCTACGGGTGCCCCTCGCCTCCGTGCTGGGTGCTCGTGGGTGCTCTCAGAGCTCAGGAGGGAGAGGAGGATGCTGCGGGGACCTGGTCCTGCTCACGACCTGCCTGGGTTGGACTGGGAGCTACTGGGGTGCAGCCGGGTGGGCTGCCCTGGGGTCCCCACGCTGCTTCTTTCCCCGCTGGGAGCGCGGAGCTGTGTCTGCGCCCTCCCGTCCTGCCCGGCACGGGGCTCTGCTCCCTGCAGGAGCATCCCCGTGGCGGGAGCTGGCTCTGGGTGACCGGGGATGGCGGTGACAACAGAGCCAACCCCTGCCACACGGTGCTGGGGCGCTCACGATTGTGGTGCTGAGCTGCTCCCTGCTCAGCCCCTCCGGGAGCCCGCAGCAACGCGCCCGGGAGCACCACAGGCTCCAAAATACTTCCAGTTTTGTGTTTTTTGTTTTTTTTTTACTTCCCTTGGCTTCAAGCCAAACACTAAAGCCACAGCCATGGCAGAGCAGGTCCTGTTCGCCTCAATTCCCCGTGTCCACACGCACCCCGACCCCGAATCTCTGCTCGTCCGTAAAAGTTGTGTTAAAGCCTAAGCCCGGAGCAACCAGCGCTGCCCGGGGGCTGATGCAGGGCTGGATCTGGAAGCGAAACCTGTGCGTGCAGTGCTCCTTGCTGCTAAAGCACAGCCACGGTGCAGGATTTGTGCTTTTCCTCCCGTTGGGGCAGGAGGGGAGGGTCAGCAGTGCTCCTGCTTCGGTGCCACGTTTTGGGGAGGTTTGCGGGCACAAAGGGGGTCGGGAGGCACCGCCTGGTGCTGGCTGCTGCAAGCACCAACCCACCCCACCAGGGGTACGTGTGGCACTGCCCTGACCCCCTCTGGTTCGGTACGAGGCTGGTGGCAGCATTGAGGACCCCGTGGAGATGGACAAAACCCTCCTGTCCCTGCTGTGAGTCAGCTGCACCGCGGGCTGCCAGCCTGTCCTCCTGCAGCCCCGTCCCACGCCCTGCCTGGACGTTTCTCCAAACCCCTCCAGATTTCTGCTGGGACTTCTCACGGCTTTAATTCCAGCAAATGGGCTGGGCACCATCCTGCCTTGGCTCTGCACCAGGGGATGATGCCTCGAGCCCGGCCCTTTGCGGCGGGACGCAGCCCACGGCCACGGTGCTGCTCCGGCTCCTTCAAACAGCCCCGCGGGGACCCAGGAGAGTTTGGTTAAGATAGCGCTGGAGTGTGTGCTCTGAAACACTTGTGCACATATTTATCTTCCGGAAAAGGAGGGTGGGCACGGGCCAGAAGCGTCACGTTGGGCAGCTTTACAGCTTTACACACCCAGGCTTGGCTCGCTCCTCTGCCGTGGCCAGTGCGCCCGGGCGGCCGCGGGCCACTCCTTTCCCGGGAGCCCCATTGTGCATCCGTCGGTCCCCGGGGGGGAAGGGGGGTCGTCTTCTGAGTCAACCAAGCATCGCAGGGCACGGAGCCACCGAGGCTTCGCCACATCCTGGCCACTGACGTCAAGGCGCCGGGCTCGGCCGGGTTTGGGCAGCGGCCACGGTGCCGCGGGGATGGCACCGGCGGGTGGGAGGGGGGCGCCGCCTGGGTTGGCGTCATGGGTTCGGCACAGGGCCTGGGAGGGGATCTGCAAACACCCAGCGCTGTGTTTGGCCACCAAAGGGAAGTGGGAGCCATCGCCAGCCTGAGCTGGAGGGGGTTTTAGCAGCCCGTGCTGCCCCAGATGTTCCTATAACAGCCCAAAGTAGCCGGCGCCGAGAGCCTGGGGCTGTGCCGGGGTCTCTGCCCACCACAAAGGCACCAGGATATCAGAGGGAGGGGATGGGAAGGAGCTGGGGAGGCAGCGAGGTGCAGCTGGGGCTCGTGAGCCTGATGGGGAGGGGATGAGGAAGGATTGGGGCAGGGATGGGCCGTTTGTGTGCAGCTCCTGGGGAGGCATGGGAACTGCTCCAGGGGCTCGCTGGGGGGCTGTGTGTCCATGGTGGCAGAAAGGGGCAGGTGGCCGAGCTGGGGGCTTCGTGTGCTCTGCTTTGGGTCCCACAACTCCACAGGACTTGGTTCTGGATGGACTTCAGGTTCGGGTGGTGGCAACACCAAGGAGCTCCTTTGGGGAGGCGCTGGGGCTGGGGCTGGGCATCTCCTGCGGTGCCAAATGGAGGAGATGCCCGGGGCTGGGGCTCAGCTACCTGTGAGATGCCACCAGGGTTTGGCACCGCTGGGCTGACCCGGCAGGCAAAGAATTTCTTGTTTCTTGAGACTTTCAGCTCGAGCTGTGCTCTGAGCAGTGCGTGCTGCCTGCGGCTGGGCCAGCCCAGCAGCGAGGTGCTCTGTGTGCATGGGGCAGCCCCAGCACGGTGCCTGCTGCTTCGGGTTTGGGGTGGCCTCGAGGGGTGCGTGGGGCTGGGGGCAGCACCTGCAGCCCCCCCCCTGCCCCGGCGTGGCCATACCGGGGCTGCTGGTGCTCAGCCTGTGTGAAACGGGGACCCGTTCGCCCTCGGCATCGCCCATCCTGAGCCAGCCCCGTCCTAAACTGGTGGGATGGAGCCCGAGGAGCTGCCAATCCCCCAGGGAACACCGTACCCAGCTCTGGGCAGCGTCCTGGTGGCAAACGGGTCCGGATCAGCTCCGGGACAGGGCTGGCACCCGTGGGGAGGAGGCGTCCCCGCGGCAGGGGACAGGGGAGGTGGCTGGGAGGAAACCCAACGCTCGCCGTGCGGGGGGAGGCAGAGCTGCGCTCCCCACCTGCCTCTACCTGTCCCCGAGCACAGATCCCGTAACAAGGGGCCCTTGTCTGCTCCACAATACCCCGCTCTGCCGCGAGCACCTGCTGCCCCGGCTGGGGCTGGCGCCGGGGTGCTCTGAAGGGCCCTTCTGTGCGGGGATGAATGGGAGCCTGTTCCCCGCCGGTGGGTGCCCACCTCCTGCCACCGGGCTGGGACCCTGCTGGGCCACAAACCCCCCCCGGGGGCACCCCTGGGGCTCTGGGCCCCCCAAGATGCTCGGGGTGGAGAGTTCCCTGCTGCTGTCTCCCACCGGTTGGTGATGCACGGGAGCAGGGTTTTATTTCCCCTTTCCTTGCTGTGCTTGCTTGGAAAGCTGGAGGGGACCCCCGCTAGCGAGTACCCAGCTTCAAGAAAGAGAAGAAAAGCCAAGGAAATTTTTGCTAGTTTTCTTCCCTTTACCCCCAGGGATTTGCTGGGGACGTAGCCGGTTGGTAGCTTCTGGCCCTGCTTCCTTTGGGGCTCAGTGTTTTGTGTCCCCTGAGGGTCCCCGACCAGCCCCATCTCTGATGGGGGCATCAGGGCACGGCCCACCCAGCCCCACGCACCCCAGGGACCCTCCCCATCCCCTGTTCCCATCACTTTTCCAGCACAGCACCACGCTTCTCATGTATGGGGGTTGTCGGTGGGGTCGGTGCCACCTCCCCTCATCCCGGTGTCCCCTTGCAGCCTGATGCAGCCAGAGCCGCTGCTCCTGGCTCCGTCGGGGACCTCGCACCCAGCCGGCAGCCACAGGGCCCTCCGAGGCAGCTTGGAGAGGTAACGTGGGGGAAAAGGGGTGCGTGGGGAACCCAGAACAGGCTGGGAGAGCGCTGCGGGGCTCCCCAGGCCCCAAGGGACAGGTTCTGACAGCTCTGTTTCCATTTTTCTGGCAGGGAGTCCTTCAAACCTTCCTCGCAGCCAGAGGAGCGCAACCGGAGGCAGGTAATGCTTGGCAAAACGTGATGTGCTCCTGGTGCTTCCTCCTGCCTGGGCTTTTTGTCTGGGTGGGGAAGCTGGGGGCCAGTTGGGCTGAAAGCAGCACGGTCTGGAAGGGTTTTTAGTGTGTCCGTGTCCGTGCACGTGGGTCTCCTGGAGCTGCCCCGGGGTGGTGGCAGGACGCCTGAGCTTCCAAATCCCCCAGCTGAGCGGCACCTGGGCTGGAGAATTGTGAAAAAAGCCCCGGCCTCCCGAGGAGCTGGGCCCAGGGCTGTGCTTTGCCAGGGTAAAGGACTAAAAGATGCTGCATCCGTCACGGTGCGTGCTCCCTTGGTGACTCCGTGAGCCCAAATCCTCCCACGCCATGGGGAGCCAGGGGCTCGGGGGACCCAGGCACGAGGCAGCCATGCCAAGGTGACCCAGCAGAAAACATGATGGGCGAGGAGCAGTGCTGTCCCCGGGCTTGTCCCCAGCTGGGTGGAGATGTTGGGGAGAAATTGGCTCCAGCCTGGGGTCCGAACCGAGCTCCTCTCGCCCCCAGCCCAGCCCCTGCCCCCACTCGGTGGTGGAGGCAGCCAAGGCGCACCCCGCCTTTGGGGAGCTCTTCCAGTTTGCCACCCCGGTGCTGATGTGGGACCAGCACTTCAACCCCGAGACCTGGACCAGGCTGAAGGAGCGACACGTCCCCTACGGCTGGCAAGGCTTGTCCCACGCAGGTAGGGCACCGAGCGGGCTGGGGGTGGTGGCAGCCACGGTACGGGGTGGCTCGAGGGGACTGGGGACAACTGGGGACCCCAGGGGAATGGGGACCGGGGACCTTGGTCCCTTCCCACTCCACCTCCCCGGGAGCAGGGTGGAGGGCACGGCTCTGCAAATGCCACTCGCAGCATCTTGTGACATTTTCCCCAGATAAAAGCTCCAGTGTGTGCATGATTATTAACTGGGGCCCGGAGGACCTCGGACAACCCGCTCCATTGTTGCCGGAGGAGATTGTTTCCCTTCCAACCCCAAACCTACTCCCTGCTCTCCCCGGCAGCCGCCAGCTTCAGGCCTTGGGCTGGGAAGTGCTGGGGACGGCGAGGCGGGGGGGCAAACCAGGGGCAGCTGCAAGGAGGCATTGTCAGGACGGGAAATGAGCCGGGCTGCCATCAGCACCCGCGGGACCGGGGCTGGAGACGTCCGGATGTGTCCCCGTGCCATGCACAGCACCTGGCAGCCGCTGCTTGGAGCAGGATCAGTAATGCTGGGGGCTGTAAGGTGGCTGGATTTGGCTTTCTGGGGGTACCCAGCACTTCGAGCTGGTGTTTGTCCACCCCCCTGCAGACCCCTCCCATACACGAGGATGCCATGAGCTTTTTTGTGGCGCCAGGCTGTCTGCGCGCTGCTTCGAGGGGCAGGTTTTGCTCTCTCGCAGCCGTGCTGCTGCAAACCTTTCCCTTTTCCCCTGTGTGCCCCCCACCCAGCCGTCAGCAGCACCCTCCGGCTCCTCAACGCCTCGGCCAACAGGCACCTCTTCGACCGGCGCCGCTTCCCGGGGGGCTGCGTGCGCTGCGCCGTGGTGGGCAACGGCGGCATCCTCAACGGCTCGCGGCAGGGCGAGGCGATCGACGCGCACGACCTGGTGTTCAGGTGGGGCCGGGGAAGGATTGAGGGGGAGTCCTGGGGGTGCTGGGGAGGTCCCAGCCCCGGACACGGCCCCGCGGTGCTCCCACAGGCTCAACGGTGCCGTGATCAGGGGCTTCGAGGAGGACGTCGGGACCAAGATCTCCTTCTATGGGTTCACGGTGAACACCATGAAGAACTCGCTCATTGCCTACGAGGAGTACGGCTTCACCCGGATACCCCAGGCTGAGGTGGGACCCCCACCATGGGGCACAGCAGGGGGGGTGGGTGGCTGACCCCAAATTGGCCCCTGAGGCCGGGATACACCTTGCCCCAAACCTTCTCCAAGTCGCAGGAGCCTCAGCCCTCACCTCGCAGGAGGGCAGTGCCCCAAATTCCTCCCCCCCCAGGCCTCGTGTCTGTGTCCCCGCTGCAGGACCTGAAGTACATCTTCATCCCCTCGGACGTGCGGGACTACATCATGCTGAGGTCGGCCATCCAGGGCAGCCCGGTCCCCGAGGGCTCGGACAAGGGTGACGAGTGAGTACCCATGGGTGAGGCACCCGAGGGAGCGCGAGCTGCCCCCGCCTTTGTCCCCGCTGGGCTAAATCCCAAGTGGCACCCATTCTCCTCTCCCTGCTGCAGTCCACGGAAATATTTTGGACCGGAGGTGTCCGCGGAGAAGTTCAAGCTGCTGCACCCGGATTTCCTACACTACCTCACAGCCAGGTGAGGAGGAGCCCGATGCAAAGCCCTGGTTCAGCACCCGGAGGTGTGCGGCTCTGCCCGCCCGCCTCCCGGCCCTGCTTTCTGCAGCGTGGCCCCACAGCTGCCCAGTGCCAAAACTGGGCTCCAGCCCTGGTTCCAGCCCTGGTCCGTCCCCAGAACTGGAGCCACCTCTGTCCTGCTCTCTGCAGGCAAGGCAGGGAGATCCCCCCCTGCCATTCCCATTCCTTGCGGTGCCACGCACGTTTCCTCCTGGCAGGGAGACTCATACAGCCCTGCTGCACTCACCTGGCCCTCCACTTCCCAAAACACATTAACCCATTTTGAACCAGTCTAAAGAAGCAGAGAGAAGGTCCAAAGGGATTTTTTTTTTCCCCCTACATCTCACGCAAACCAGTGCCTGGCTTGGGACAACTTAAGATACCGAGGCGGTGCGTGTTAGCAGCTCGCAGAGCACGAGCTGAACCTTAGTAGCAGACACCCGAGAATCCACAGACGGTGAATTTGTGGGTGCTTGCCGCTCGGTGCCCCTGCCTTATCGGGGCTGGAGGTGCTGGGTGTGTGTCACGCGCTGGCGAGGCACCGGGCGGTGCTGTTTGGCCGCGTGCCCCCCTCCAGCACCGCGTCTGCGCCCGCAGGTTCCTGCGCTCGGAGCTGCTCAACATGCAGTACGGCCACCTCTACATGCCCAGCACCGGCGCCCTCATGCTCCTGACGGCCCTCCACACCTGCGACCAGGTAAGAAGCCACGGGGCCGCCTTCCCCAAACACCTGGGGGGGTCCCTTTTGGGCGTTGTTGGGCCCCCTGAGGCGCTCACCGCCCTCTGTCCGCCCGTCCCGTGGCAGGTCAGCGCCTACGGGTTCATCACGGGCAACTACGAGCAGTTCTCGGACCACTACTACGAGGTGGAGAAGAAACCCCTGGTGTTCTACGCCAACCACGACATGCTGCTGGAAGCAGAGCTGTGGAGGAACTTGCACCAGGCAGGCATCATGGAGCTGTACCAGCGCTGAGGCCAGGCACCGGCCCAACGGGGTGACCCCGAGGCGTCCCCGCGCAGCGTGGAGGGGCTCTCCTCCTTCCCGAGGGCCCCGTCCGTCCCCGCAGGGCTCTCCCGACGCGACGGGCCAGCCCGAGGAGCGGGCAAGCTGGCAGCAGAGCCGTGGGGATGGTGCTAACGGGAGAGCCCACGGTTCCTCAGGGATCTCCAGCAACTCCTTCGTGGCGCCGTGAGACCGAGCGCGGACTTCAGGGCACCGAAAAGCGCCGCTGAGCGTGGCTGTCACCTCCCCATGCCACCAAGGTGTCCCTTGGGGTGGCAGCAGGCCCTGGGAAACACGGTGCTGGTCTGCAGCTGGGGCAAGGGGATGCTGGAAGAGGATGCTGAAGAAGTGTACATCCGACCACCTTTTTTCCTTTTATTTTTTTGAGTTTTCTGGAGATTCGATGCCTTTTCTGCGTGCAGTTTCCAGCTGGAAAACCCCCTTCACTCCGCCAGCACGCCCCAGCCCAAACGCTCGGCACTGGGGCAGGACAAGTGGGAGGAATCCTTGGCCTGGAGACGAGATGGTCTGAATTAAAGAGTGGTGCTGTGCTCGGACACCTCCTCTCCTGGATTATTTAATGCCTCAGCTTCAGGCAGCTCTGGGCTGACAGCCTTAGCTGCCCTCTCTTATGACAAAACCTATAATGTATGGTGGCAGCAGATTTTTTTTTTTTTTTCAAGGCTAAGCTATTTAAAAAGGAGAAAAAATCCTAAAAGTGAACTAAAAACCCTGGGTGCAATGATGCCGTGGCAGATGTGTGCGGGTGGCTGGAGGGTTGGTGTTGCACAGCGGGGGGAGCGCTGTGCCCTGAAACTTTCCCATTTTGTACAATTACAGGAACTTTTTGTAACTTTCCTCCGTGCCTGCTGTGGTGGGTCAGCTACGATGCCCTCTGTCCTGTGGCAGAGGGGCTGGAGGCTGTGAAACAGCGCGGCTTCAACGTGGGGACGGCTCAGAGGCTGAGCAGGGCCCTGACACAACCCCCCCAGCCGGGCGGTGGCTGCGTGGGATCGGATCCCCGGGCACTCTTCCACACAGCCCGTCCCCACCTCTGATGCTGTTTCTTTCCAGCAGCTGAAGGAGCAACTTCTTGCAGAGATGGCAAGAGATAGCCTGGCCCTTAGCCAGGGAACTCTGCACCCCCCCAGGCTCCATCTCCCTTTGTGAGAGCAAGCTGCACGCAGCTAGTTAGGAGTGAGCTGAGGAAGATTACATCTGAAACGGGCTGGCGGGCTGATCCCCAGTGTGGAGCCCGGCTTGGGAGCCTCCAATTAACCTTTGTGCACGTCAATCACCTCACAATGGTACCCAGGCAGCCTGTTAGGCCTGTTCCTGTAGGCAGAACCCCTTCCAGGACAAGAAGGAGCCTGATTCCCGTGCTGCCTCAGTAATGTGCCACCAAAACCTCCTCAAACTAGCTCGGGCCAAGCATGAGCACAAGCCATGTGGCTGTAATCACAGCGATGGGTGGCACTGACGCACATGGCAAAAAGCAGTGTGTTTTTTTTTTTTTTAAAGATGAATGCTGTCATAGTCAAGCATCCTGCCAGGGCTCCCAGCCAGCTTCCATGGGTAGAGCTGTGTGCACAGGAGCTGCCGCACTCACACACCTTTCCTGTTCCAAAAAAGGAGGTTTTTCTATCCGCTGGTGCAGGCTAGCCCTGCAGTTAAACGTCCCTCCCTCATTTTATGGCCTTATCAAGGAACCTGATTGTTGGACTGCTGCCTCTCGCTTCTCTTTGAGCTTCTAAGCAGACAAGAACTGTGTTTTTACCAGTTCTAGCTTTTCCATAAAGTTTTGTCACGGTTACCATGAATTTCTTCAGCATTTTCCTGTAGAAGACACTCAAGTCTAAAGACTTCATCAGGTACTGGAGAGAAGTAGGCAGTGCTGTGAAGGGCAAGCTCAGTTTCTGTGATTTCAGAAAGCATTTCACCCTGAAATCCTTTCTATCTGCTCAAAATCCTTTGTTTGATTAGATACCCATTACAAAACAAAACAAAACAAAAAAAACTTGAACTCTCAAGCCAGTTTCAATACTTTGTGTTTTATTCTGGAACAGAAGACTGCAGGGAACCACTCCTTCCTCCAGCCAGCTGCAGAGCAGGTCCTAGTAGAAAAGACAGCGTCAGAGAAGCAACTGTCAGATGAAAAGTTTCCACTGATTTGCATTATTTAATCAAGAGTACATATCTCAGAAGACTGGGAAGTGCTCTTATGAGCAACAGCTCAGCCTTTATTCTGCATCCAGCTGGCAGAAGCCTGCACGCTGAATATGTGATCCTGCTTTTCGTAACACAGCTAGCCTCTCCGTAGCCAAGGCTTCAGGGTTCTAAAACGTGCTTCTCCCCCAAAGCCACCAGCACTAGCGCCTGAATCCTCTCTGGTCTTACTGGGATCTTACCAGTGACACAGTTGTAACAGCCATCGAGCAGAGACAGAGCCCGCAGTATGCCCAGGTGCCCGTTTTACATCACTTCAAGTGAAGTGCTATCAGTTGTGAGACCCTCTGCAGAACGATCCTCCTGCTGGTGCTGGGAGACACCGCAAAACAATGCTGTCACTGCCCTAAGCATGCCTGCTTTGAACTCCTGCCCCTCTCTGTTCTCCCAACACTGGCCACCTGTTACTTCTCCCATCACGCTGCCCCTTCACCTTTTTTCCCCTCACTCTGTGGAAGCCCGAAGCCCCACGGGCTCTTCCCAGTGACTTCAGGGGAAGGTAACCGTATTTGCAAAGCAAGCACTCTGCCGGGCTGTAGTAACGTTCCCTCCCCCTTTGTATACTAACCTGGACTTAAGGACGGAGGCAGTCCACTGTTGTCAAGCCTGCTGGTTCAGCCCGTCACCGACCATTATTGATCTGCAAACAAATTCGGGTTCTGTTAAATAAAGCATGGAACTTACAGCAGAACGCAGCTGTCAGCTGCCTGCAGATAAAGCACAGTTACAGTGTGTGTTCAGTGACTGTACATCGCGTCAGATAAAAACACGTTTCTTATCTGCCCTCTCAACGTGCCTTACCGTTTGCACAAGCGACTTAAAAGCCATTCGCAGATCTAGAACTAAACTGTGCTCTGACAAGAGCAGCCTGCGTTTATTGTACTCCCTGCACGACCTTGCCACATCTGGGCTCCTGAGGGCCGGCTGCTGAAGGACAGACGGGCGCATGGAGAAGTTTTTGTGCGTGCTCGTGCATCACAAGGGCAGGAGGAAAGCAGGCAGGCGCCGATTTTGCCTTCCCGGGGTCATTTGTGTCACTTTAGCCCTTGCAAGACGCAGGAGGGCTGCTGAGGGGAAATACGTAAGCCTCAGTGGACAGTTTTTCCCTCACAGATGAGTTGTCAGACAGGGATAACAGCACATCACCGGCTCAGTTTCTCCCCCGTCCTTGGCTACATGAAGTCAAGTTCTACAGAACTGAAGGGCGGAGACGCCCAGATGCAGGCACGTCTGGGAGTCTATGACCTGTGTTCTTCCTGGGAAGCATTCAAAAATTAGGTGTTCTGGTCAGCGGATGAGTCACGCTGCCCACAGACTTGGCGTGTGAGGTGTAAGACGAGCAGCACGCAGTGCTCAAGGGTTCTCTTACCATTTCGACGCCCGACTTCAGAGCTGCCTTCTCGCCAAAGCTGTCCTTGGGGGAAGACACAACCCAGGATTCGACAGCATGTTTTCCTCCTAAATATAAGTTGCGGTGAACATTTAGCAGCAATCCTTCAAGGGAAGTTTGTCCTCCCCTTATAAAAACAGCACCAAGCCACCCAGCAAGAATCAGAGAGGAAGGTTTCCTTTCTGAGAGCCAATTTTTGTCTCAAACTTAGCACAACAGAAACCCGTCCCTCAGAGACAGGGAGCATATTTCACATTTTCGATCTGTTTCACTCGAGAGACAAGCTCTGGGAGATGGGTGCTATTTAAATCCTCGCTTAGACAAAAACACCAGCTTTGAGACTTCGGTGCTTTAGACCCTTTTAAGCTGTTTCAAGCAGCCAGTGCTACTTTTCCCCACCACACAGGAACATCTTACCACAACTCCCCTTGCAGAGAGGAGTAAGGCACTCACTTGGGATGTAAATCACCCATGGACTTGAGAAATGCCCTCAATGTCCATCAGCCACATCCCTTCTAGGAAGGGTTCTTTAGTGTGTGCCCCTTTTGGGCTGACCTTTTGGTGTACGTGAGCTGCATCTCCCTACTCCCAGCCACCCAAAGCAAGCACAAAACTACCCCAGTACACCTCCAGGTTAGCACAGAGACCAATTATCCTTTCACCAGGTTTTCTCCTTTGACAAACACACTTCGGAGATGAGCTGTGTCAAGTGTCTCCGTAATGGGCTGCCATTCAATCCCTCTAATTTCTAATCCCTTCTACTCTTGCTCATCTTTGACAACGTTGACAACCAGGTGCTCCACGGGGCACCAACAACATTCAAATCCCCATTCACTGCGTGCTGCCTTTCAGTTTGAGCTCCATGGTAGCAAAGAGCTGCACACTCAGGTGGCAGCTGCAACAAAGCCACAGCCTTGATTGGCTTAATTACACTAATCAAGCCATTAGGCTTTTATACCTCCTCCCAGCAGCCTGAGAAGGCTATCATCTGACACAGCAGAACAAGTCTTACATCCACGGCCCAACAACAGGAGAAAACTCAAGCAGGATGAGCTAAATGCTGCTGTTTCTCACCCATGTGCTGATGGTGCAGGTCTGCTGCCAAGAGTGGAAAAATCAGCTTCCCTGAAAGGTGAGTGCAAGGTGCATTTTTATGCTTGCTCGACAACGTGCTGCCACCTGGAAGAGTGGAGAGATACTGAGCGTTAATCCATGTAACGTGGACTATATACACGGAGCTTTTATCTTTTTGTCTTTAATGCTGAGCCTCAGAATCATGATTCCACAGGGGAAAACGTGATTTCAGCCAGGGATAACATAATCATCACTAGCTCAGCTGCAGCCCAGGCCTCCTGGAGCCTGCTCCCAGCTCCTTCCCCGGGTGCCAACGACACCTGGCGGGCACAGCACGCTCCGTTTTGCGTTGCTGGGAGGCTCGGCGATGGGGAACGCTGCCTCGGGCCGCCGAGCCTCGCTGCACGAAGCCTGTATGGCCAGCAGTGCTGAGCCGTGCCCGCTGCTGGATTAAATACCCACGTTAAATCCCTGGGAAGCAGCCCCGGCTCGGGGAGGGCCGCAGGGCAGCCGGACACGGTTTAACCCGGCTCTTTGGGGCCGGCCCGGTCCCCGCGAGGGGCACAGAGCCAGACAGGGCCCGGCCTTGCCTCCCCCTTCAGCCGGCCGCCATGACGCGCCGGGCCCACCATTGTGGGGGGGGGGGGGGGGGGGGGGCCGCGATCCGACGCCCCCCACAAGACGCGGAGGCCTCGCCGCACGGCCATGGGCAGCCACGGCGGCGCGCAAACGCCTCCCGCTTCTGCCCGTGCTGTTCCCGAGCCCCTCGGAGCCGCCACACCCGCGGATGGGCGGCGATGGCGGCGGGCCCCACTTACCGAGCGCTGCGCGGCCGCCATGTCGACGCGGGGAAAGAGAGAGCGGCCCGCGCGCGCCTGCCAAGTCTCGCGAGAGGATGGGAGGGGCGAGGCGCGGGGGCTCCTGGGAAGTGTAGTCCTGGCCCCCCAGGGGGGCGAGGCCGGGGCTGCGGTGGGCCCCAGGCCCCACGGCGGGCCCTGCTCCACCCTGCAGCCGGGGCAGGCCTGAGGCGGTGTCTAATAAGAGAAAAATAAAGAAATAAAGACATAAACGAGCATAAAGTAGCACTGGGGCGAGGCCTGGCTGCTCCAGAGGCAGCTTTTGCAGCCTCTCCTGGAGTGGGGCAGTGGGTGGCTGAGGCGGCACTGTGGAAACACATGAAGCTGGGGATAGAAGGATGGTGGCTCGCTTAATCACATTAATGACTTCTAATTAAAACAATCGTTATTAAAGCCAGGGATGGAAGAATGGGGGCTTGCTTAATTGCATGAGAAATAGATGTTGCTGAGTGTCTTTGCTTACTGCTGTGCAAATTAACCGAAACAAGGAGTCTCAGAGAGGATGTTTCCTGACAAAAATGTCCCAAAAACCAGCTGAGACCAACCTTGTGGTTGGGACAAGAGCCAAGGAGCAGCTGAGGCTGTGCAAAGGCAGGGGGTCAGCTGGTGGTGATGAAGAAGAGTTATCAGCCTTCATCCCCATGACCCCCAGGGACCACCACTAGGAGACACTGTGCAAGCACAGACAGAAGGAGTTCATAGAAGTGACTTCTTGGAACTAATTTTAATATGAATTGGGGATAGGTCATGCATATGTATAGGTATATTGGGATACTTCCTGCACATTTCACTCTTTACTGCATATAACCAAGGCAGGTTGCCGTGTTGGGGTGTGCATGCCTTTGGGAGCTATCCCGCATGCGCCCGGCTCCAAAATAAGCCACATACCTACTTCATAACTCATTTGCTTTGAGATGTAGAGTTCTTCCATGAATTGCTCAGAGCCGGGCCCCAGGCTCCTTGCATGGAGATTTTTGCATTTCCATGCTTCTCGCTGTTTGCTTTTCTTGGTTCTTCGTGTGTGCCGCTGCCCAGGGAGGTGCACGTGATTGTAGTTAGCACGCTAAATGCTTCAAAAGGCTGAACAAGCATTAGCTCATGCAGGAAGGGGCACACTTCAAAAAGGCTAATTAGCTGGAGGTTGGGGATTAGCCAGAGATTAGTTGGTAAATGTATGTGCTGTGCTTTGAATACACGGTGCTTGCAGTGTGTACTATGATTAGTTTCTGCTGTTAAAAGCTGCCGCGAAATCTACAGGATCCTGTTTAGTTCACGAGCGGTAATGGAGTGTAAGCAGAACCGGGAGGGGAGCTGCGGATCAGCAGTATCCACTTTCTTGCCCCAAAGCTTTATGAACCCTTGTGGAGAAAAGGTCCATTATTGGAAATGGAAATGAGACAAATCTGAGCCTGAAAGCAGAAAAATGAGCATGGATGAAAGCCTGATGTACAACAGGTGTTGATCCTGAAGTGGGGGGATCCAGTTTCTGGGGGTGTTTGGCTAAAGATGTGTTCTGTGAACACAAAGGTGCCTGGTTCCCTGCACCACAGTAAGCTTCCCACGCTGGCATTACGCTGGGTGACTAACTGATCTGTCTGATCTGGCTGCTGAGCTGCTGAGTCTGTGAAGACAACACCCAACCTTGTCCCGAGGAGCCGCATTGCCCAGGAGCTCAGCCTCTGCTCCTGGATCCCCTCTGATGGCCGGGGACGGCTGTGAGGCCCCTCTCCGGGCAAGGCGGTTGAGTTCCCAGGGAAAGGCAGTGCTGCGTCGTGTTTATTTCTAGTGCCTGGATCTTCCTGGCCTTGCTCCTATTTTAGTACCTGATTTTTTTATTTTTTTTTTTTTTTTTCCCAGAGCACGGATTTAACCTGACTGACAAGTTCTTTGCTTTTTCAAAACACGCCACGTTGCTTCCTGAAAGCCTCTCTTACAAAGTCAATAGGCTGTGAGAAGCATGTCTGTACAGAGGGGCAAGAAGTTTGCAAACAAACACCGATGTATTGTTAGAAATGAACTGCTTCCAGTGTAGGTAGCTGGCTGCAAGGTCTTCCCCAGCCCTCTGTGCCCTCCACTAGCTGTGAAAATCCTCGTGGGCTGCCCTGGTGGGGAGCACAGGGCCACGAAGGGAGCAGCTCACAGCAAGTCCCATGCCCTGCCCTTGTGGGAGCTGGATTCCCGGCCCTTGTGTCCTGCAAGAGCCTGCTGCAGGGTGTTTGACCTGGTGGGAAGGGAAAGCAAGAGGGCAGGTGATGATAGAGAATGGATGTAAATAACACTGCCTGTGTTGCAATGGCTTTTGCCGTCTATGAAGATGTGGCTGGCAACCTGCCTGTTTTTAGCCTTCCAGAGAAGCAGATACGTAAAACTCAAACTAGATTTAGCCTTTTAAATCCCCAAGGGACATCAAGGTTTAAAATAAAGCAGCTAAAATCCTGCCTCGTGCAGCCTTTGGATCCTGGAAGGACAGAACCGTCTTAATCCATCTTGATTTTTGGGGTGGAAGCTGCTCACACCACAGAGTAACTGGCTGCTTATTCTTATAAAGGTGCCGAGTAATGAACTGACTCAACTAAAAGCTCAGGTGAATGGTGCTAGCTAAGCGTGCAGTAGCTTGGCTGGATTTATTCGTGATTGCAGCGCATAGATTGCATAAATCATCTTTCCAACCTGCTCTGGAAGCAGAACAAAGACCCTGGATGGGGAGAGGAGGTGGTCATTGCCTCCCCCGTGCCCCTTTTTCTTAAATCTCTCCAATTTTGCCTGTGTGGCTCGGTCAGGTTTTCTCAGCTCTTCCCTTTAGAGGGCGTTCCTGCTGCACACATCGTGGGGCGAGCTTCGTGGTGGAGCTGCAGCAAGGCGAAGCCTCCCAAAGGTCGGCAGGACCTGGGGGTGGCTCGGAGCCTGCCCAGGGATGCGAGCAGCCTGCTCGGGGTGGTTCTGGCTCAATGCGCTCTGCTTCCTCAGGCGGTTGCCAAGCTTCTCCCAAAGGCAATTTGGACATAATTTTGATGGATTTCCTGTGGCTGCTCTCCATTAGTTACGGTGTTTTCTTCCTCCAGCCTCTTTGAAAGGACTTCTATTTTTTTGTTGAGCAAGTAAAGAAAGCAGTTAAAAGGGCACGGGGATCTGCTATGTGGGATCATTGGGGGGCTGTTCCCAGCTTCTTCCCACCAGGTCATCTGGAGTGGATTACTTCCTCCAGTAGGTCCTGCACTAGATTAAGACCTTACCCTTCTGTTCTCTGGAGGTTTTAGCATTCTCCAGTCTTGCAAAGCCACAGCATCACTCTCCGCAAATAAGTTTGAGCGCTGCTGTAGAGTATTTGGTTATCCCCAGATCAGAGCACAGGAAAAGGGGCAGAATATGTGACCGAGAAGGGGAAGGAAGAAAGAAAACTAAACAGAAATCGATGACAGAACCCCTCCAACTTTGGCTGGGCTTTGATCCCACGCTTGAACTGAGGTCTCCTCCCTGTTTCCCACCCTCTTCCCCTCTTGGCTGCCTGTGAGTCTGCCTGGGGAGCAGCTCTCCATGCTGAACTGATAGCAGCTCGCTTCTCCCCGTCCCACCCTGCAGCCAGGGCTCCGCAACGCCTGGAGGAACGAAGCGTCAGCCTCAGAGCCACCCTGCTGGGGTTGGCGTCTTCGACATATGGCCAGGGGAAGCGAGCGGGGTGTTTGAGCGCATTAAGGAGCGAGTCCCCCACGGCTAACTGCAGCTGGCAGGCAGCAGCCCCCTGCGTGGCTGGAGCTGCGAAGCACGAGGAGAAGCTGAGGTGTAACGGGATCGATGCTGGTCCCTGCTGTGTCCACAAAGAACGGTCCCCTGGGGTTCAGCTGGGGAGTGCTCGCTGGTATTTCAGGTGCCGGGCGTGTAAGGGAAAAGGATCAGCGGTGTTAAGCTTTCCATGAGCTCCCAGGTCAAATCCTGCTGCTTCAGATCAGTCCCAAGCGATGCGAGGAAGGCTCGGGAGCAGACAGGAGCAACATCTTCCCACACAGGACAGGGCACGCTGCAAACAAAGCATCCTTCCCTTCCCCCAGCAGCAAAGCCCTTAAGCCTCCATTGAATGTTAAATGAAACTCAAACCCACTCCTCTGCAGCCTGTCCCGTGTGCTTAAAGAGAATTTTAGCAGCCTCGGAAATGCTCTGCTGTAATCGGGGCCTAAAAAAGGCTGAGCTTTGTGCTTCCTTCCACTGCTTTTCCCATTTCTTGCCCCTTTCTTCAACTGGGTTTTGGGTACATTGCAGCAAACCTGGTCCCAGGGTGCTGTCTGCAACAGTGATGGGGAATGGAGCTTAAGATCGTACTGGGGGAAGGAGACAAGGCTGTTTAATTCCAGATCTGATGTCCCACACAGACAGTGGTCAAAGCCTACCCGGGCTGTGCTCACAGCTTTGTTCCTGGGCTCAGAACGGAGCACGCAGCACGTTGTTCTGAGCCCAGGGACAGTCCCGGGGCCGGACGGATGTCTTGTTGAAACAGCAGCAGGAGGAACCCAGCTCCTTCATCAATGAATGCGTTTGTTTAATGCATATATCCTCAGAGCATACCCAGGTGGGTACAGCTACACAAAGGCACTCGAGGACGGTAGGAAAAACTTCAACTCTGAAGCGAGTGAAACCAGGAGCAAGGCTTCCACCGCTGGAGACCTTTAAGGCCAAGCCAGATAAGCAGCTGCCAGGAGCTGACCTTGCTTTGAGCAAAGAGCTGGATCCTCTCTATTTTCTGTGTCAGCCTGCAAGATTAGAGGCACGGGAAGCACAACGGGAGTGAACTGGTGTAAAAACATCTAGGCAATACTAATGAGGAAATTCTCAGGTCCTCTTCCATCACAAGCAGTGTTTCTTTTTGCCTGGATTGCTCAGCCGAGCAACGCAAAGTGTGCTGTCATATGAGCAATATTTCACCTATCGTGCTTAGATAGAGGAAATATGCCAGGCACGCACGCAGCGAGCAGGCAGATTCGTGCACGTGATTAGCAGGAGCTGCCCCGAGGTCGAGCGGTGGTGTTGGAGGACACCACGAATCACCAACACCTCTCCATTTTCAGCCTCCAGAAGGAAGACTTGTGTATGTTGCACCCCTGGCTCACCTCTTGCTTCCCGTTGTGCACGCTGGATGAAGGAGATAATTGTTTAGGGGTACTTCTAGGAATAGCATCTCTGCTAGTTTCATTGCTTACTGGGGAAGAACGTGTTTAAATGAGGAAAGGTCACGTTGTTTTAGGTCCTTTGAGGTCATTTTTCTTGCCCTTCTGCAGGGGAAGCAGGCTGAGTGCCTAAAGCTGACCATGTCCAAGGTGGCAAACTGAGGTCTTGCTGGATGGCAGAGGGCATCTGGTCCCAGAGCTGTGCAATTCCTCCTGCTGTAAGAGCCTCTGGTGAGGGCAGTGCCCAGGTCACATCTCCTGGAGTGAGTCCCGATCAGACCGAGGGCTGCCCAGCACCGTGTGCTCATTCCAGGTGTTGGTTTTGAGCATCCACCAGTGGATTTTCTCCTGAATGGAGACTTCAACAACTCTTCATGAACACATCCAGTGCCCCTGTGGACCCGTAACGCCCGATCCCTCCTGTGTGGGGGGGGACCAGCCTCCTTCTTTTTGTCCTCTACCTGGCTCTTGTTACTTCTGTTTGAATGTCCCCAGGTTCTTGTCTGGGAAGAGATCCTGAGCAGTCCCCCCTTCCCACCCTGCCTGTGCCAGCAGAACCTACGGATCTACAAATCCTCCCCTCCTTTCAGGCCCCCGAGCCTGCTCTCTTCAGGACAGATCAAAGCAGGAGGCTAGCATTGTTTCAAACCACGGCCTTCCTACAGAAAGTGCTCTATCCACTTACAGCTGGCTTTTATGGGCTCTGAAGCCTCCCGTGGATTAGCCCACGGTCGCCTGTGTAAACATTTTCTCTATCCCACATCCTGCTTCCCCAGCACGTCTCATGCTCGCGGCTCCGTGCCTTTGCTCAGTCCAAACATCCTGCAGAAACCTCTAGCTCTTCTCGACAGCCTTCCCCCCCGCCCCAGCTCCTGCCAGGTTGTGAGCAAAGCTCCACCAGCGCAACGCAGCCCCCAAATTCTTGGAGACCTGCCTGACGAAGAGATTCACGCGCCCTTCCTCCTGCAGCAGCGACCACCACGTGCGCCGCGGCTTTGCCGGTGACCCCGCACTCTTGCTGTTGCGTGAAGGTCGCTGTGCCTTCAGCCGTCTCCTCCTGCACGTCCCCAGCGCTCTCCTTTCTCCCTTTCTCCCCCCGGCTGTCATCTCCAGCAGCCTCACTGCTGAAGGCGGTGGGCGGGCGAGCGCGCGCCGCGGGAGATGGCTGATCTTGCTGAGCTCCTGTGCTCGGGGATGGCAGAGCTCAGGCACCGTGAAATCCTCCTCCACCTTCTTCTGGTGTGTTAGGAGCAGAAAGCATCATTGTGCGTACCCTGCGCCTTGGGGAGCGCTGCTCAGGGGTTGTGTGTGTGTGTGGGGAGCTGGATGTGCACCGTTTTATGCAGAAAATGGGGGCTGCGCTTGCTGGCACTCCGAAACGGACACGCAGAGCTGGGTGCTCTCAGGGTGTCCCCTTCCCCTGCTGGGACACGACCCAGGTTTGCAGGGGGGAAGGCAAACAAGGCAGGGCCGGCTCTCCAACTGCAGCACCTGATTTCGCAGAAGCCGTGCGTGCAGCGCTGCTGACTTAGTGCAGCTGGCAAAAAAAGTGAACGCAGCACGCAGGCACACACACACACACATACCCCGCTCCCAAATCATTATTTAAACAGTATAAAGTTCTCTGTAAATGTTTAAAACAACATCAGGATTGGGAGGGGAAGGAGGAAAGACAAACAAGTTTGCTGTTTGAGCTTTGCAGAAACAACTCTTAATTTTTGGCAGGGCTTTCTTCACCCAGAGGATCCAGCTGCCAACACGCGTTGGGAGGCTCCAAATTCATTATTACTTCCCCAACCTCTTCCTCCAAGAGGCTGCAGTTTGGCACTGGCGCTGCTTTTGATGTTGAGGCTTGGCCAGCACCTCGTGCTGTAGGATCCCGGTTCACAGCCAGGGCATCTCCTCTCGGGGTCAGGGGCTGTGTGCTCCCTGCGAGGTTTTTCCTTTCCCAGACCTAAAATTCACGGTGGTCAGACCTCAGCAGGAGCCGGGGCTGCGGCAGGAGCTGCATCCTGGCTTGGCTCCAGGCTGAGGGGGACTTGGGGATCCAAAGCCCTGGGTATCGAGGGCTTGCCGGGGACCGGTGGGTGCCCTCCAGCCTCTGGGTGGATCTGATGCTCCAGATCCTGTGCCCCGCAGCATCTGTCCTGCTCTTCAGGGCATTGCCCCCAAGGGATCCCAGGGAAAGGGGCTTCTCAGCACGGGGGAGCTTTGGGGCTGGGAAAAGGCTGCGTGTGGGGACACAGGAGAACAAGCCCCGCTGGCGGGTCCTCCTGCCTCCCCGGAGCCTGCTCCCGGCACACCAGCTCTGTGCAGAACCTACACCAAGATAAAAGAGACTGGCACAGCGTGAAGCCTTCCTCCCCGTCAGCAGATGGTGTTTGCGGACTTCTCGCGCGTCGCTGCGACAGCACGGCCCGGCCCAGCCAAGAGGCAGAAGGAGAAGCTGCAGCCTGCTCTGGGGAGCTCTGCGCACCCGACCTGAGATCCTGGATGGGTGACAAACGAACCCTTGCTTTGTCGAGGATCACGTTTTTGTTTTATTTTGCCCGCGTTCAGCTTGCTGAAGAGCTGCCACCGCCTGCCTGCAGCCCCAGCCGCTGCAGCGCTCGCGGCAGCCCCCTGGGAGCCGGTGGCCGGGGCTGCGATGCGCTGTGAACTCCACATTACCTCCACGGCACAACCTGAGCACATCCCAGCTGGAGTCAACATGCTGTCACTGCCTCAGGCTTCCCAGCTCAGCGCTAGGGATGTCCTAGGAGTGAACCCTACGCGCTCCGTGCCTGAAAAGCCTCATGGCAGGAGGAAAGGCGCGATGCCCCTGCTCGGGCGAAGCGCTGCGGTGGTGTGAGATTGGGGCTGGCAGCTCCCTGAGCAGGTCTGGTTTCACCACGTCGTGTTAAAATGATGCCCGGGGAAGGTGGAGCTGATCGTGCATCAGCCCTGGTGCCATCAGATCGGGCTGAGACCGCTGGGTGCTGCCTGCAGTGGGTGCACACACGATTCAGACCTCGGTCCCAAGCAGGGCGAGCGAGGAGCAGCTCCGTGCTGTCAGCAGGCTGCCTCCTGCAGCCTCGGCGGAGGAAGGGCTGCCTGCCCCCCTCCCTGGTCCCTGAAGCAGAGCCCGAGCTCTGCCTGCTGCATCAGCTCCCCGCGCTGCTCTGCTCCTTCCCCCGGCACTCGGAGGCTCCGTCTGCTCCAGCCTTTCCCCTCCCTGAGAGCCTCCGAGCCACAGCAATCCGGGAAGCGACCCCTGGGCATGACAGAGGCTGGTGCAGGCTTCATCCTCCATACCTGGGGGGACATTAACCCCTTGGGGAAGGGGGTTATGTGTATTTGTAAGCTCTGCTGTCCCAGGAACACGGCCAGCTCCACCCGCTCAGCCTGCGCAATTCCCTCCTCGCCAGACCCCAGCAGGACCCGTTTTCTCACAGCCCTCACCGAGCCCTGACAAACCTCAAAAGCCCTTTCACAACAAGCTGTGCGTGCACTCGGCGTGTCCCCTATTGCCACCACCTCCCCGCCTGCTGACAATAGGCACGGCAGGCCCGGGCAGGTAGCAGGGTGCTGGATGTGGATGCAGGACCCGAGGTGGGGGTCAGCCAAAGTGCGCTCTTCGCTGCGGCGCTGCCTTCAGCGAGGGAAGGGATCTTTCTTTAGCTCCTCTTTCACTCCAGGCTTTCGGAGCGGTGCCGTATGGCTGCTGTCAGGGAGTTCATTACTCTCTGTCTGCGCCCCCTCCCTGCAGGGGATGGCTTTCGCTGCAGCTGAGCCCTGGCGGTTTTTCTCCCCGGGGTTTCAAGAAGTTTCGTTCCACCCATGAGAAGTGCCAGGCGTCGGGGGAAGATTTGTTTCTTGGCAGCTGTTCCCGTTTTGCTCTCGAAAACAGATGCTGCGCTAGGAATGCACCGTGACTAAAATTCCTCGGGGCTGCTCAGGTCAAATAGCAGCAGCAGGGGAAGCAGGGGGGGCAGGAGAGCGGCGCGGCCGAGCCCTTGCCCTTCTCTCCAGCTTCCCCTGGCCAAAAAGCCGGGGATGAGCGGTCGGAGGGAGCCAGGAGTTAGAGCTGGCTCGTGTTTGGCTGTGCCTGTGCCTGCTGCGGGGAGCGAGGGAGCTGCAGAGCCCCAGCAGCGTTGTTTTTTTGTGCCTGTGATGGTGCCCGACCCCTGGGGGCATGGAGCGTGCCCCCTCCGTCTGTTTTGCGGAGGGCTCGGGGAAGCTTTCCAGATGGGAGGCTTAAACACGGGCTGTGACAGGCGGTGACAGGCGGGGAAAAACACAGGCAGCCAAAGGTTTCGGGGCTGTCAGGGAGCGTGACAGGCAGGTTCACAGCCCCGGCAGGCCTTTGGCTGCTTGTTTGCTTCTGCCAGGGGAAGCGATCCTGCGCCCTGCCAGCCGCGGGCTGCGCTCCTGCAGGGCAGGGCAGGGCGAGGGGCGTGAAGCTGGCAGCCTGGCCACGGGAGGAGACGGCTGCAGGACCGCAGGATGCTGAGGATGCTCTCAGGACATCTCCTACTGATGCCCAAGGGACCGGTGAGGCGTGCAGGGACCCCTGAGCCTTCATCCCTGTTGGGCTGAGGAGCACACCGTGCCCAGCCAGCCCCAGCGCGCTGCCCTGACAGCCCCTCGGTGCCACTGCAGAACGGGTGACCCCACGGAAACAGGCCTCGCCTTGTTCCCAGGCTAAAAGAAGGGGCTGTGTGACTTAAAAACCTGCAGCTGGTCTCCCTCTCACCTCCCCCCGGCGCCTGCAGTAGCTGTCAGCACAGTGACTTCCTTGATGCCGGGCGATGTTTTTCCGCGCACGCACCCAGCTCCTCAATTAAGTTTCTCGGCCGCTTCCTCCAGCAATTCAGGCTCGGCCGGTGGAAGGGGATTTGTTATTCTGGGCACTGGCGGAGAGGCACCGACTGTGATAATACCAAATTGGTTGCTCTTTCCGAGCACTGAGGCTCCTCACTCCCTGCTCCTCCTCCTCGGCATGGCCCCGAGGGCTCGGCACTGCGGCGGTGGGGTGGGTGCTGTGGGGTGCAACCCCTCTGCCGTGGGGCAGGGTCTCCCAGGGGTTTCAGGCTGGCTGTACGAGGGTTTAGCTGCGGGAGGAGCTTCTCCCTTCTTGTTTTCCTCCTCCTGGTCGCTCCGTGCCCTGGTCCTCCACGTGCAGGAGGGGGATGCTGCGCGGTGCGCTCCCACCCGTCCCGGTGACCCTGGGGCTGTGCGGAGCTGAGAAAGGGAAGGGGAAGGATCCAGGATGGGTGGAGGGGCTGAGAACTACGGGGTACTCGGGGTGATCGTGGGAAGATTTATGGTGGATAAGGAGAACATCATCTCCCGCCAGCCCGGCTATGCCCTGGCTCTCTGCTGGTGGGAACGGGGATGTTTTGTGGGCGGTTAGCAGCGCGTGAAGCATGAGACTGCAGCACTGCTGGGGTCGGGAGGGCCGCAGGGGTTTGTCGGGAGCCCTGCCAGCGGGGTGAAGCTCCTTATTCCCCGCACTCACTCCTGCCTGCGTCCTCCCGGGCCAAGGAAAACTTGGCCAGGCAGAGCAGGGCTGCAGTCGTGCCTTTGGCAGCGTGGCGTGGTCGCGGCTCGAGTCCAGCCTGGGTGGAACGAGGTCCTTTGGGCTCGTGCTGCTGGGCAGCCTGGTGATGCCTGCTCGTGGGCTTCCCTCTGGGCTTCTGGCCCCGCAGCACCATCCTGCTTCGAGATCTCAGCACAGGCAACAAGGAGAACCCAGGGGGAGAGGACGACCTGTGCTTTTGGAGGGTTTCCTTAGGATCTGAGCCACCTCCAGGCCTGTTCTCTCTAGCACGATGACCTGGTGCCAAAGGCATTGCATCCCCGTGACAAATCCCATCGCTGCTCTGCTTGGGAAGAAATGGGTGAAGCAGGACGGAGAGCCCAGGTTGCTCGCTACCAGCTGTCTTTCCAAGCGGTTGCACAACACAGCTCCGGGGTTAGCGAGCGAGAAACATCTGGGAATAATCGAAGCTATTTAGGCTCTGGGAAAGCATGGCTGGAGAAAGTTTGGAGGCAGCAACTTGAAAGCTCAGCATTGTTAAAAACAGCCTGGAAGCCCTGGAAATTAAAACTAGGGTAGCGTCTATGAGGGGCGAGGAAGTATCGAGAGGAGGATCCGATGCCCTCCGAGGAGCGCAGAGGAGCCAGAATGAATTGTAGCGCTCGAGCCTCTGCTGAGCCACAGGGCATTAAAAACGTCTTTGGAACAGGCAGTCTGCCTTTCCTGTGGTTTGCACTGGCAAAGGAGCAGAGAGAACGACCAGGGATCTGTCTTAACAGCAGCCTGGGGAGTGGAAATAGGGTTTAATGATGGATCAGAGCAAAGCCTCCGACAGCTCAGCGCTGCCCGCAGCGAGCGGTACCTGCCAGGCTGGCTCCGGGAGGACGCGGGGCGTGCGGGAGGCTTCGGGGCTAAACCACGGCCGTGGCAAGGAGCCCACGGCCAGAGCAGGGAGGGGGGAGAGAGCTGCAAACCCCAGGCTTTGCTTTCCGAGAATCATCCCGTCCTCGTGCCGGAGGATGCCCCAGGGACGGTGGCCGGGAGCGGTGTCCGTGGGGGTGTCCGTCCGGCACCGCTGACCCCAATCCCCCCCCGTGGGGACCTGGGGGCTGCTTCCCGGCAGAGGCTCGGGGACAAGCTCCCAGCAGTGGAAATCCCCTCTTCCACCATCGCTGGGGAATCGAGGCTGTTGCAAGGAAATGCCATTTCTGCTGATTTATCAGAGCTTTCATCTGGGAGGGCCTCTCTCGGTGCCTGCCGCTCCCTTTTCCTCCCTACCCCAGCCCCCAGCATCCCCAAGAGACGGAGGCTGGGACGAGCAGCCAGCCCAGGAGCCCTGGAAACGGTTAAAGATTTGGGGAGTCCAGATCTGCCGCATCTTCTGTGACAATCTGCCCTCCCCAGCATCCTCGTAAATGAGAAACCGCATAAGCCTCACACTCTATTATTGCTATGGAGCATTAGAGGCTCTCATTTAGGATAAACATTCTCATCTCCAGCAGAGCATGAATAACATTAAATGAGATAGTTAAAATGTTTCAGGCCAATTATAGCCCTGGTGTAACTTCGGCAGAGTTGCACCGGGGATTAATTTGATCCGGAGAGCTCTGCCTCCTGTTCCGAGCTGGGATTCCAGCGCGGGTAATTACATCCTGCCTCCCTGCACTTCCTCTGGAGTTTTAATTGGGTTGAATGGACCAAATCCGCAGCAAGTGTAAATCAATGTAATTGAGCTCTCTCTGGAGAGGAACCCTGCTGGTTTACACCCTCGAATCTGGGCCAGCCTTCTCCCTTTCCCCTTCCCCAGGCTCCAGCTGCCCGGGGCTGATTGCTGCCCTGACCCAGCGCCAGCCTCCCGCCGAGGACTCCAGTTCTGCTCTTTTCACCAAATCACCGCTTTTCCACGCTGCTGCTGGCAGCCCGGAGAGCCCTGCCACCGCGTCAGAGCAGGTGAGGTCCGCGGGTTTCCACCCTCTGCTGGAAACCCAGCACGGCTCCTGGATCCCAGGCCGCTGCACGGAGCCAGGCAGCTGGACGCCGTCCCTCTGCCGCTTCCCGGCCCTCTTAGTAAATCAGTGTTAATGAGGGACATTTGACCCTCTCTTTCCCTGAACAGCCCTAAGCAGCATTTTTGTTCCATGAGATAAAGAAGCTTGAAGCAATTTCCTCCCCCCCTGTCCCCCCTGTTTCTATTGTAGCTTTGCTTTTCTTTTTTCCCCTTTTATTTTTTTTTTTAATTTTTTTTAATTTCCCAAGAAAATGACAAGTTTTTGGATGCAGGAAACCTTCGGGACGCCTTGGAGCGGAGGACAGGGAGCAGTGTTTGACGTGCAGGGGATGGAGCAGGCGGACCCGGCGAGGTGGGGCCCCGGCTCCCTGGGTCCATCAGTTCGACCACGTGCGTGACTGAGGCGGGAGGGTCGGAGCTGGGGAAGCGCTTTCTCTGGCTGTAATTAGGAATTTAATTGCAAGGCGTTATCTCACAGGGTCGGAGCCTATGCAGAGCCATACGTCCCCCATAGCCAACCGCATACAGGGCTGACGGGAGAGGGAAGGGAGCTGGGAACGCTCTCCCTCGCAGCTTTCCAGGCCTTTCTGCTGCTGTGTGGTCCCTTTCCCTTCTCACGGACAAACGATGGAGGCAGGCAGGCAGATAAGCCCCGGGGAGCCCAGCCCAGCACGGCCCCGAAGCTTCGCTCGCCGCGAGCCTGCGTGGGACCCCCCGGTCCCACCCCACCTCCAGTGGCCCCAGCTGTGCCCAGCCCGCTCGCGCTTTCATTTCCCATTCGGTTTTTCCCAAAGTGTATTTTCGGGAGGCGGAGATGTCACAACCCTTCCTTCCTCCCCTCCTCCTCGGAGGGGCCACGGTGGCAGAACTGCGTCCCCGCAGCCTCCCGGCCCCGCGGAGAGCTGCCCGTGGCCCCGCCAGGGCTGGCACTGCTGCTCCTTGGCACCGCTGCTCCTGCCTTCATCCTGAAGCTGTGGGGCGATGCAGAGGAAGAGGGTGAGCGAATTCCCACCCCCCGAGGACCTCCTGGGACCCTCACGCCTCTCAGCACGGGCAGCGGACACCTCGCGGGCCAGCAGCCCCAGTGGGCTCACCCCGCTTAGCTCAGCCGCTGGCTGCAGCTCCCTGAGCATAAATAAAGAGCATTTCTCACGAAATCCGCCCTCTCGGAGCTCCCCAGGCGGAGAGCTGGCCCTGCTGCAGGGCTCAGGAGACCTTTATCCCCCAGATCTCTGACCTCCCCCCGTGTAGCCGATGTTTGCTCGCCGGGTTGGCAGCGCAGTGACCCCTCTCCCCGCAGCACCGTGCCATTTTCAGGCTGTGTCCCTTCCATTTGGCCCCTGGTTGTCCTTTCTATTTTATTTTTTTTTCTTTTTTTCTCATTTTGTGTGTGCACGGCCAGATGGGAGGAAAGGTCGGAGTCACTGATGGTAAAGCCCAGGCTGAAATCTGGATTTTCCCTAAGTCTGGGATAACTCTGCCTGGCCTAACCCTGCAAACGGGCTCCAGTGGGCTCTGATTCAAGGTTTTGGGGCTGTTGTGTCACCGGTGCACGTGCGTTTCTTTGGGGGTTTGTCCCCATCCTGCTCCTGAACGCGGCTCCTGCTTGTTGCTCGCCGCCGGCCGCCCAGAGCTGAACAGGCTCAGCCCCGACGCCTCCTGCAGCTCAGCCCCTGACCTTTCTTTTCCCTTAAATCAATACACAAAAGCCGTGCTGCAGCAATACCAGCACGTCAGGGGAGCCCAGGTGATTTATCTCATCCGAGGAGCTGATGCTGCTTTTGAGGCTCCAGTGCAGCCAAGCTTTTGTTTCTCCGGCCCCCATCTCTCCTGCGCTGCCTTGGGTTCATGTGCCTTTTATTCATCATCCCCTGACCTCCCCAGCTCCTGGCTCTCCGTCTTGCTTTTAATCTGCTATCAAATGAAGGCAGCTGCGGGTAAAACACCACTTTTATTCTCCCTGCACATCATAATTCCTTTATGGAAAAAAAAAAAATAATAATTAAAAATGTTGGAAATGAGTTGAGGTTTTTTTAATTAAAAAGCTTCAGGGGAAAAAAAAATCTATTAGGAAACCTCTGGAGGCGTTTGTGAACTTGTCATTGCAGAGAACCAAGCCCCTGGGGACTCTTGGAGGGCTGGCTTTGCCTCGGGGCTGGTTTCTCACCACCACACATCAGGAGCTTCCCTCTCCCCCTCGCCGCATCCTGCCTGTGGCCACCAAGGGTGGTCAGCTCTCCCGAACGGCCCGTTCTGGGTGGAAAAGCCGCGTATTTGGCACCGAGCGTTCGCTCTGGCTGCGGTGAGGCCGGTGCAGCTGTGCCCGCGGCAGGGATTCTGCTGTGTAACCGCTTCGCCCGCCAAAAGCGCAGGGACCCGTCTCCTCCTGCCTCGTGTCCATCAGCAAAAGCTGTGGGAATTGCTTTTTCAGCTAGGTCGGAGCTGATGTTTGCAAGTCCACCGGTCCCGAAGGCGGATCGATAGGCGCCGATAGGCTTTTCCCATCAGAACATTTATTTTTCCAGCAGGACACCGAGTTCTCAAACGAACGGAGGCTTGCACAGAGATCGCCTGCCTCGGTTTGGCAGCAGACGGGAATATTTGTCTTTATTCCGAAACCAAATTTTTGTGGCTAAATAGAGCCGAAAATATATCTTCCCCCCCACCCCCTACTCCCCCCCCCACACCTCTCCGAGACGCGAGACAGCTCTGACTGCCGAAAGCAACTCTTCCCTGCCGCAAATGGACCAAAGAAACCCAGCACGAGACCGGTGCTTAGCAGAAGCAGATGCGCCTCTAATGCTGTCATCTACAGCAAGCTGCGCCTGCAAACTGATCTTTTATTAACGAATTTGTGGAGCTGGGAGAGCTGCGGGGGCCGCGCCAGCCCCGCCGCTGGGAGGGGGCCGTGCCAGCGCCCCGTGCCCGCGGGCTGTGGCGCAGCTCCTGGGGGGCATCGGCAGGGGGCTGCTGGCTGCCCCCCCATGTGCTCCCTGCAAAACGGGGGAATTTGTTTCTTCTGCCAGCATTTAGCCCCAGTTCCCCTTCAGCTGCAGGAGGGGAGCCGGGGCGCCGGGGCTTTGTCGGTGTTGTGGCTGCCGGTGCAGAGCGCAGCAGGGTTTTGTTTTTTTTTTTTGGGGGGGTGTCGGTGTGTGCCAAGGTGGGAGGCTGCAGGAGGAGGAGGAGGAAGGGTTGGTGGCTGGCTGGGAGCTGCTGTGGGCTGGGAGCTGCTGTGGGCTGGGAGCTTGCTGTGGGTTCTCAGGGAACTGGTCCGAGGGAAGGCAGGGCAGGGCGATCCCACGAGCCGCCCGTGGGTGTTTGGCCAGTGCTTTGCAGGCTGGGGGGGGTTAGGAAATATGTCCCTGCCCCAGCCCAGGCCAAGGAATCCTCAGCCTCAACGCCAAAGGTGTCCTCGCGGGGCTGAGATCACCGGGATCTGCAGACGGAGAGCCTGGAGCTGTCCTTCACGCCCTGGGGTCGTGGTGCAGGACACGAGGCTGCAGCAGCCCCCACATGCCCCGTGCCCACCCCAGCTGGACCCTGCGGGCTCTGTCCCCAGGAGATGTCCCCACGTCGGGGCAGCGGGCAGGAGGCTGGGGAGGAGAGGCTGGATGTGCCCTCACGTGGGACCCGGGCTGCTAGTGGGAGTGCCAGAGAAATCTGCTTTTCCCTTCCGATCCGGCCAATTCGGGCTCCGAGCGCTTCTCTCCTTTCCTCCCCCCAGGACGAGCCGCTTTTCCAGAGCCCTCACAGCCTCACCGACAGGCAACGAGACCTAGAAATCCTGGGGGAAACACAGAGAAACCACCGTTAAAACACAGGTAGAGTCCGTGAGCGACGTGGCAGGGCAGAAAGGCAAAACCCATTTATTTATTTTTTTTCCCCAAGCTAGCACTTCCTTCCCCGATTTCCCCAAAGCTGCTTGGCTCCCACCTAACAGCTACATCCCACCTGGTTTTACTCCGGAGCGGTGTTACGTGGTGCCAGGGTCGGAGCCAGCCTCCCTCCTGGGCTCTTCCTCTCCCTCGGGGTGCCTGGGGATGGAGGAGAAGGGGTGAGCCGGGGTTGGGGGGCTGCTGCAGCCCCCCGGCAGCCTGCAGGCAGCACCTTGCTCTGTGCTTGTCTGCCTTTCTAAATGCTAACTTGCTGCAAGAAAGGGAGGCTTTGCACCCAAGGAGCTGAGCCCTCAGTAGCAGGAAAATCCCACATTTTCCCCATTTTTCCCCCGTCCCTGCAAAGCAACGGGCAGAGGACAAGGGTGAGCATCCCTTGTAGGGTGGCCAAGCACCTCGACTGAAGTCCCACGAGGTATTGCTGCAAGTACGATGAGTTTAGCCAACAAATACTATTATTCTTATTCTTATTCCAGGAAAAGAAAGAAATCACACAAGCCCTCCATCTCCCCCTCTTCCCAACCAGTGATCCCTTTACCGGGGCTCATCCCGAACCGGGTCAGTGCGTGAAGCCCAGCAGCGGTTCCATCCCGGTGCCATTCACAGGCAGCTGCCATGGCCCCGGGGTGCTTTTGGGTGGCAGGAATTTGAATTTTGGGTGCCCACGGCACCTGCCTGGATCTGGGAGGCCAGAGGAGCCAGCGTTGTCCAAGCACGTGGGGAGGGAGCAGGGGCTCTGCCAGCAGCACGTCCCCGTGCCGGTGCCAAGGCTCCACACCTCGGCCATGCCTTCAAACCTCCATCCCCTGCCCCACCGGGCTGAAAAAAGGCAGCGGGGTCGGAAGCTGCCTGGGGAACAGCCACACGTGTGTGCACGGTGCTTGCTGCCCGTGGGAGCCCTAGGGGAGAGCGTTTTGATGCTGTGATTCTCGCCCTGCCCTGCTCCTGGTGCCCTTCCCTGCGCGAGCTGCACCCGAAGGCGATCGGTGTGCTCGTTCAGCAGCTGGTGGCGGAGGGGAATTGGTGCGTGGCTGCTCGGGGGCCAGGTGTTGGCATCTCCTCTCAGTGAACGTGGCTGAGCCGTGCCCAGGAATCGCCTGGAGCCACCGGAGGGACCCTGCAGAGCCCGGAGCAGGGGGTGAAACCCATCCCCGCCTGCGGGTACCCGGCACGTCGCTCTTTTCCAGCGCGAGAATCTGGGGTCACTTCCAACATCTCGCTCAAAAACCAGGCGAAAAAGCCTGAGACTCCCTCTGAGTCACTGGCATGTTGTTACCAAGGACACTAAGGTTCCTGATTTTGAAGAAGAGATTAATTACATTCTGCAAATAGACATTTTATCTGCATTGAAGAGCGGCGAGGGCTGGTTCTTTTAGAGTAGCTCATTATGTATCAGCAGGTAGTATTGTGACAGATGTAGGAATCCAGTCGCATTGTCACTTGGGCTTAATCATCAGAAAGCTGTCTTCCCCGGGTCAGCTTCTAGTGAGGATTTGTAATATTTACATAGCACTTGGGGCTGGCTTCTCTATTGCCGGAGTCTGTATTCGCTCGTCAGTCTCTCATTATGCATGTGCCAGTATTAATTGCATTTAGAAATGAGATTCTAAAGGAGAAGTGAGAGCTATTTAGACCTCCATTCAGCTTGAAAGACAGCAGCTTTCTGTGTGACAGCTCTCGAGATGTTCTTGTGCTCAGCTCTCTCTCCAGCTGAAAAGCAGGTGTTGGAGAGAGTTGGTGTCGGAGCCACTGTATCAGCACTGCCTTTTGTGCATGCCCAGACATTTATATAACAGGCGGTATAATGACTCCGCAGAAGTGGCACAGAATTGACCCTTGTGGTACTGGATTAAAGCGCAGCAAGGCAGCGAGCAGAGCTGCTCTCTTGCTTTATAGATATCAGGGGGGAAGCTGGTGCTAAAGCCAGCTCTTGCCTCGTCTCCCGTGGAAGGAGGTGGGTTATTTCCCTGCTGGTGGGTTCGGGGGGTTATTTCTCAGCCCGGCTGTGCCTGCAGCACTTCGGAGCTGTACTTGTGGCCTTGCTAATGTATTTAAAGTCGCACAGAAATTCAGCTGACACTTGTCTGTGCATGCCTGCTGCGCGCTGATTGCTCCAGCCCGGAGATGCGGAGCCGTGCGCCGCTGCTGCTGGCTGCCAGCCGTGCCTGGCGCTGGAAATGAGGAGGTCACGTCCTGCTTCCCAGAGGGGATGGAGCTGGGAGGTGGAATCCAGATGATGCCAAGCTACCGGCTCTGTTTTCTTCAGCCCAAGGTGCAGAGGGTCTGTTCTTGCCTTGGGGCGTGGGGCGCGATGAAGGTGTCCTCGTGGGGGGAGAGGTTGGTGCAGGCACCAAATGCTCTCTGTCCCCGCACCCTCTCCCAGTAAAACAACCCTCCTGGGTCTGGGGGACTTGTTCCTGCCCTGCTGAGGGGGGCTGAGAAAGCGGCAGTGAGGGCAAAGCCACGTTTCCCTTCCCCAAAGAGCTCCCTTTGCTTTGCCTTGGCCCAGCCCTGCACCACGGAGCCCCCATTCTGCTCCCTCCTCAAGACCCTGCCTGCAGGACGTGTCCCCTTGCACACCTGCCTCTTCCCTGCAGGCTCCTTTGGGTGCTCCCCTGCTGCCTTGGGTGCTCACCGCCCTGCGTGCCGTGAGCCAGCACCAAGACCAAGCTGTGGGCCAGCAGCACCTCCCTCTCCCCAAACCCCACACCTCCAGGAGCTGCCCCTGCCCAGCGAACCCCAGCAGGGACCAGAGGGGAAGATCTTGGGGAAGGCAAGCAGAGCAGACATCCATAACCAGCCCGGGATGTTCTCACTGAATATCCCATAAACCAGCGAGTAAATCACTGCTCGATGAGCAAACCCAAGGGCTGAAGCCCAAGGATCCCCCCTGGACCTCCTCGCCCCTCTGTGTCCAGGTGAGCACATCACTTCCACCCATCGGGCTGCCAGGAGGAGACCCTTCAAACCTTTTTTTTTCAAGACGGTGAGAGCCAAATCCAGGGACCAGCCTGAGCCCCCAGCCCCATGGCTGAGCACCCCAGCCCTGCCAGCACGGGCCAAGGACACCCCGCGCTGTCCCCTGGCAGCCCCAGGGCTTATAAATAGAGGACGGGACGTGAAGGAGGTCAATGAGCAGGGGATTTTACATAATCTCTTCTTGCCTGTGCTGTTCATTTGTGTCCTTTGCCCAGGACGCACGCCCTGCTTGGCGCACGGGGACGTCAGAGCCGGAGGGACGCTCCTGCGCCGCGACAGCCTGATCCCACACAACGTGTGTGCTCTCCTGCCTTCTTCCTCGCTCTGCGCTGGTTTTCGGAGAGATCTTTAATCCAGGGGTCATCCCGAGCAAGGCACATCTGGTGGAAATCCCAGCCTCACTGCTGGATGGGGACCCCGGTGGCTGCCTGGCCTGAGCCTGGCCCTTTCACCCACCAGCACCCAGCTGCATCAGAACTGGAGGACACCGGAGGACACTGCCTGCCCTCCACCGTGCCCGTCCGAAGCCTTGCTCCCTTCTGCCCGTAACATTTCTCCACAACCCCTGCTGGGCAGCGCTTCTTTCTCTTCCTCTTGTCACTTCTATTTTCCAGACGACGAGAGGCTGGAGATGAATTCTCTCCTGGCATAAACCTGTCAGCGGAGCTGCAGTGATTTATGCCAGCGCAGAGCGAGGTGGGTAGATGGATGACCAAAATAGAGCGAGCAGAAAACCTGTTACCTTCCCCTGCAGGAACAGGTTTGTTCTCTGCCACAGACCCGCTGCAGGACTCGCTGGGATGTGACTGCTGCGCTTTTAAGTTTGAATCGCCGGTGGTCTCCAGCGATGAGAGCAATTAATCTCCAAAAGAAGTGACCCAGCAGCACAAGGCATCTCACGCCTGTCTGAGAGCTGCAGTGGGGCTTGGAGGGAGCCTCTCCTGGCTGCCTACCTGCGAGTCCTTCCCTTGTGCTGCTCGGGGTCCTGTGCCGTGCCAGGGAGCCCTCACGCTGTGCCCAGCCTCAAGCTGCCAGCACCAGGCACGCTGCCCTGGGGCAGGGCTCAAACTGCAGCTGGAGGTGCCTCAAACACCCCCTGGTGCCCCCCTGACAGCCCCACGCCTGCAGGGAGAGCGTTTGCTCAGGCACCAAGAAGTCTTTAACTCAGCCGGGGGTGCAGGTAGCACAGGGAGGGCTGGCGGGCGCACAGGGCAGGAGATGCCTTCCCTGCCTCGAGTCCTGCTTCTCCTTGCCCCGACTTAATTGGCTCATTAAGTGCCAATTTGACCTCCCCACTTTCAGATGTCTCCAGTCTCCGCTGGTAAATAGATTTGCGCGTCTACAGCGGAAACCTCGAGCTGAGCCTGGCGGTGGAGAGGGCGGAGAGCCCTGGATGGGAGCAAAGCTCCCTGCCGAGAGCCGCGGGGAGCCGCAGGTAGCCGCAGCCACCGGCACCGTGCCCGTGTCGTGGTGGGGACACACAGAGCCCACCCCATGGTCCCAGGTCCCTTCCCATCTGCTCCCTGTGCCCCAGGGACGGGGCAGGACCTTCCCGTGGCGAGAGTGCAGCAGGTGAAGGTTGGGGGCTCGGCGCTGCTGGGGTGTCCCTGGTCATGTCCCTGTGCCCGAGAGCACTGCGTGGTTTCCTCCCCAGGCAAATTGCCCCACAAAGGGACAGGACTGAGCCCGCATTTCTTCCTTGCTGGCCCACCAGGAGGAGAGGACAACGCATCCCACAACGCCCGGCACAGGGGCGCGTTGCCTGGTGCCCCCCCGGAGCACAGAATCCAGAAGGAAACCAAACCCCTCCAACCACCCCGGGGGCCACCCTCAGTTATCCTGCCCCAAATTTTGGGGGTCCCCGAGGAGCCGGGGAAGGGGGAGGACGTACGGTTCCACTTTGTTGAAGAAGCGGCGGCGCAGCATCACGACCAGCGTGCCGATGAGCAGGACGGTGGTGCACATGGCGCTGCCTCCATCACCGCGCAGCGCGGCCGCCCCTCGCCGCCCTCCCCGAGGGTCCCCGGGGGCTGGCGGCCCTGCCCGGCTCCCCGCGGCCGCCCCGACTGGCCTGTCCCCAGCGGCCACCCCAAGGCTCTCCTTGGGGCTGGCTTTAGGAGGAATTAGAGCAGGATCAGGAGTAATTAACAGGCAGCAAATGAGGACGCTCGCCTCTGACCTTAGCACTTAATTGTTTGTGGCACGCCGTGCTCGTGCCCTGGCTGGGCACCCGCCCCAGCCCTCGGCCAGGTGGGCTCTGGGGGGGCTCCTGGTGCTCCCAGCCTCTTTCCACCCCCTCCATCCCATTTCTCCCCTCTCCTCCTTGCCCCCACCAGCCCACCCGGGCACCCATTGTGGCCAGGGCTGGGGGCTCTCCTCTGCTCCCCCCTTTCCTGCCTGCCTCCCTCCCCTCCTTGCCCACTTTCTGCCCACTCCTCCCCTCTCTCCCTTTCCCTCTGGCTCCTGCCTCATCCCGCTCCCCCCTTCCTGGCTCGGGTAATCTGACAGGCTCAGACCTGCGTGTAATTCCCCATGGATACGTCTCAGCCAGCTGATCCTGAGACCTTGTCTGCATCCTCCCCTCGCCCCAGCTTTGCCTCCTCCTCCCCGCTCTCGGCGGCACGCACACCTCTCCCCCGGCACGGAGCTGGCCCCACGCTCCCTCCCCAGGTCCCTGTTCCCCTTTCCCAGCTGGAAAACCGATTCCCCACGCAAAAGGATTTTGAAATCGGGGTCAAACCCAAATAACCTCGCCTGGTCCTGGTTCATCAGCTGATGGGATCTGAAACAGAAGGCGATGGGGAGCTTTCTGGGAAGCCTGGCTCTGCTGGGGCCAGAGATGCTCTGCGAGCCCAGCCACCGCAGGAGCCTGGGACGGCGGTGATTAATCCCTGCTCGATGGCAACATCCTCTTGGACTGCTCCAAACCTCAAAAACAACAGCCATCAACAGCACTTGAAACAGCAGTAAAGCCAAATCCCTCCGAGCCTGTCCAGTAAACAGTTCCAGGACCTGAACGCGGGGGTCGGATGAGGGTGGAGAGGATGGAGCCGGCCTCCCTGCTGGCTCCGGAGGGATGGGAAGCCTTCAGGAGCCTGTGCCAGGAACACCCCGAGCATCCCCTTCAGCCAGACCGAAAGGAGAGGGAATAATTCCTCCCCAGATGACAGGGCAGGCTGCAGGGGTACGGGGCACCGGGAAGCCCAGCCCGATGCCCTGGGCAGCCACGCTGGAGCACTCGGGGCTCCCAGGAGCATGTTGGGGTATGCTGCGAGCTCCTCGAAGCCAAATAAACAGCGAGTGCTGGCTGAGCCAGAGCCCAGGAGACTGGAAGGACCTTCCCTTCCCTGGCAAGAGGCAGCGCAGCTTTCGTAATCCCCGGGAGGGCGTCGCTGCGTGAAAGCCCCTTGCCCCTGGCCGGGTGACACCGCGAGGTCCCCGCTCTCGTGCCCCAGCCGCCATCGGAGGTCCTGAGAAAGCTCAGCCCGTGGCAGGGCCAAGGCAAAGCCTCCTCCGGGGACCCGTTTCCACCCTTCCCACCTCCGCACCCAACCGGAGGGGGACACCACGGGCTGACCCGTGCCTGGCACCGGGCAGGGTGCGGGGACACGGGGTCGGGGCCGACCCCCAGCACCCCAAAGGGACAGGCGGAGGGGCTGGGGGGAGCCCAGCGGGGTGGATTCGCCCACCCAGCACCCAGGTGCTGGCTCCTGGGCTTATTTGCCATGCAGTGAACTCGCCGGCCGAGCCTGCCCTGCGCCGGAGCGTATCACTTCCAAACACACTTGATTGGCACGGCGAGATGCTCGGTTCAAAGGCAAAGTAATGTGAGCAGATTAGTTAATGCTTCTTGCCCTAGCCCTTGAGAGCAGGGCTGGAATGGCAAGGCAGACTTAATGGGTTTTGAAGGCTTTTCTTTTTAAGATATGAATCAATGAATCTGTACGGGGAGCATGGATAATGTGATCGGAATAAGAAACAGGGCTCGGCTTTGAACCTGAGCGAGGTCCCTGACAGTGTTTACTTCATGTCCTGGCACCAAATGCAAGATGACATGAATATATTAGCTTGCTGGCTTTCCTGAGCAACCCCTGCCACAGCCAGGCCGGCTTCAGGAAGGAAAAGAGCAGCAAAGAGAATCTGTTTGGAAGTGCCGACTTGTTTTCCAATAGCCCTGTCAGCCTCGCTTACTGCCGACGTGCCGGGCTGTCACAGGGCTGCTGGTGCTCGGGCACGGGGTGGCCAAATCCTGCCGGGAGCCCACGGAGAGCTCAATATCTGACTGCTGTGGGCTCCAAGCCCTTTGGCACCGGGGTGGCGAGGAATAAACCTTGCCCCGTGGCACGCCGTGGCGCACACTCACCGCTTCCTACCCGAGCGCCTCTTGCTTCATCCCCGCAGCTTGCAGCACGGAGTTTCAGTTCCCGAAAAGCTCGGTGGGGAGGGTTGTGGGGGGGTTGCAGCAGCTCCTGGGATGGGATCAGGTTGGTCCCGGGGGGGAAATACTCACCAGGGGCTGCCTCAGCAGCTTCTGGCCCCGCTCGCCAGCCGAGCCCCGTGCCGAGCCTTGCTGACCTCCCCACTTCCCTTTTTTTCCCCCCTTGGATTTCTCAATGTTTGTTTTTTCAGGTTGTGCGGCTTGGTAGGGATTTTTTTGGGGGGGTGAAGGAGGGGGTGACACAAGATGGGACATCCCCATCTCACCCACCTTCCTCCCCTGTGCCCGCAGCTGCCGTGTTTGCCCATCGTCATCCTGCGCTCCCTGTGCCGGAGCCTCGGCAACATTTTCCACCCCAGCCTCGTCCCTGCCCCTCCGGGACACCCCCCGGGGCAGATATCCCCATCCTGTGGTGCCGGGAGGGCTGGGATGGGGGTCAGGGAGCAGCCAGGGGCTGGGGTCCCCTCGGGGATCGCTTCGGCTCCAGGTCTCTGCACGAGGCCGCAGCACTCGGACCCCGACCCACTTGGGAAACCTAAGAACCTAAATCTGTTTTGGAAGATCCTGCTCTGCCCCGGTCCGTACGCCTTCCCCACCAGCGCCGGCAGCCTCGCGGGAGGTCTGGTTTCAATCAGGGGAGGAATGTCTGCCCCGGGCTTCGCGCTGCACAAACAGCTTGGGTTTCACTTCCCCAGGACCAGAGCTGGCGAGGGGTCGAGGGGAACGGAGCAGGGGGACACCACCTCTCCAGGCCAGCTTTCCGCAGCTGTGTGGGGACAGGGGGCTGGGGACGAGCCCCCGGGAGGGGTCTCGCTGCACTTCTGGTGCTCAGGAGGGAATAGCACCGCGGCACGGTAACGGAGGTGTGATTAAACCCGGGGGTCCCAGCCCCACGGGGGGTGGGTGTGGGCAGTGGGGCAGCCCCAGGTGGATCGGGGGGGCCCTGCTGGCCCTCTCCCCTTTCATCTGGGGCTGTGCTCCCCACGCATCCCCCCCCGGCACAGCTGAAAGCCAGAGCTGGAGCTGCGGCTGTGTGCGGGTCTCCTGGGATCCGAGAAGCCAGGGGAAGGAAACCTGCAATAAGCGCAGAGCATTTGCACAGGCTTTAAGCTAAATCCTCCCCTCCCGGCGAGGCCGGCTGCAGCAGGCACTGCAAAGCCCTTTCCTAAAGGCTCCTTATTCCTTTTTCAGGCCAGGACTTCGCGGCTGGGTGAGGGCAGTGCCCTTCTGGCAACGGGGGCTTGGGGTCGGCGGTGCCGGGGGGCACATGTCCAGAGTCTGGGGGTGAGGGCGCAGCCCCCAGGGGGGCGAGCAGGCTGCTGGGGGGGGTGGAGGAGCAGCACCCAGCCTTGTGTGTGTGCACAACCCGCAGTAGCTCTCTGCCATGGGGATGGGAGCAAAAATGAGACGAGCGTGGCAGCACCTTGTGCCCTCCGCCCCGTCCTGGGCGCAGGAAAAATTGCCAGGAGCCAGGGCTCTGCTTCTAAATGCCTCGGGCTGTGCCACGGTGCTGCACTCTGCTGCATTTCTCTCCAAATCTTCTGGCCAGGTCGGTGTCCTGGGGGTCCTCGGCCAGGCAGCACCAGGCCAGCAGCAGGGCTGCAAGCTGGGCAGCCCCAGCAGCTCCGTCCCCATGGGCTCCCACAGGGAAATCCGAGCACGTGGCCTCAAAACTCTGCCCGTGGGAAGGTCCGAGGGCACAGACCTGCTCCCGGGGACACCAGGAACCCCCTGCTTTACTCCAGGAACCCAACGCCACGGCTGTCCCCGTGCACGGGGGCGGTGGGCTCAGCCCAGAGGGCCCAGAGCTGGCCAGGCGTGGACGCGGGGCTCCCACCTCAGCCTCAGCAAGGAGTCAAGGGTGGAGAGCTGCCATCAGCCACCTCCCACGCGCCGTGGAGCTGAAGTCGCGTTTTTTTGCCTTCACCTCCCACTCTAGGATCGGGAGCCAAGTACATTTCTCATTGCACCCAGCGCGCGGGGAGGAGGAGGAGAGGCGATGTGGGAGGGCAGGGGAGCGGGAGAAGCCGTCGGCAGGCGGCCACGCACCACGCACGAGCACGGCACACGGGGGGCAGGGGGCTGGGAAATCCACCCCATTCCATCCCATCCCCATCCCCATCCCCATCCCATCCCATCCCATCCCACCCCATCCCATCCCATCCCCATCCCCATCCCCATCCCATCCCCATCCCCATCCCCATCCCCATCCCCAATCCCATCCCCATCCCATCCCATCCCCATCCCATCCCATCCCATCCCATCCCCATCCCATCCCCATCCCCATCCCCATCCCCAATCCCATCCCCATCCCATCCCATCCCATCCCATCCCATCCCCATCCCATCCCCATCCCATCCCCATCCCCATCCCCAATCCCATCCCCATCCCATCCCATCCCATCCCACCCCATTCCATCCCATCCCCATCCCCATCCCATCCCATCCCATCCCATCCCATCCCATCCCATCCCATCCCCATCCCATCCCATCCCATCCCATCCCCATCCCATCCCATCCCATCCCATCCCATCCCATCCCATCCCATCCCCATCCCCATCCCATCCCCATCCCCATCCCAATCCCAATCTCATCCCATCCCCATCCCCATCCCCATCCCCATCCCCATCCCCATCCCATCCCCATCCCATCCCATCCCATCCCATCCCATCCCCATCCCCATCCCCATCCCATCCCCATCCCCATCCCATCCCCATCCCATCCCCATCCCATCCCCATCCCCATCCCATCCCATCCCATCCCATCCTATCCCATCCCTATCCCAATCCCCATCCATTTTAGGGGTGAAAGCAGAGGATGGGGTCACCCAGGCTGATCCCATATTGGCCTTCTCCATGGTGACCAAGTCCCCTGTCCTTGTCCCCAAGCCCCATGAGGTGGGCAGAGACCACAGACACCATCTCAGTGCTAACCCTGAGCTCCCTGGAGCATTATTTGGGGGAAAACATGGAAAAGGGATGCTGCCAGGTGACAGCATGGGGCTGTGCTCATCCCTAATACATGTCTGGGGTGAGAAGCAGAAGCTGAGGGTGATTGGGATCTGTTTGGGGTTTGTAGGCAGCCGGCTGGTGTGGAGCATCCCACTGCAGCACAGCCACCCTCTTGTGCCTGCAAGCACCTTCCTGCTTGGGAAGGAGCCGTGCACGGGGCACAGCCGGGTGTGACGTCCCCAGAGAGGGGCAGGAACCCTCTTGGGGAGGGCTTGGGGACTCCTCACTCATTCCTAATACAGCTTTGGGCCTCTCAACCCAAAAGCTTTGACCCCTGGTGCCAGAAAGCAGGCAGAGCCCTGACTGATGCCACTGGGTTGGTGGAAGCACCAGGTAGGAGAGCTCTGAGGAGGAGAGCCCTTTTTTTTTCACCCATTTTCCACCTGGATGGTGGTTTGAGCTTTCATATTCGCCCCAATCCGAGCTGTTCCTGAGCACAGCAGCTTGGTGCTGGGGTGGAGCAGGATCTCGAGCTTAAACCCGGCGATTTTGGTGGTGTCGCTGGTGACACGGATCATCCTGGCCCCCTTGGTGAGGGCTGGCCATGAATGCTGGGGGGCTCGGCTCTGTGCCGGTGTCGGGGGGTCCTGGCCTCCTGGGGGGGGACCTGCAGCGGGGTGGTGGCAGCAGCACCCCCTCCGCCTGCTCCCTTTCCATCTGCAGGAGAAGATTTGCTGACGCCGCCGGTCTCGCTGCTGGTATCGGGGCGGTGGCCGAGGCTGGTTTGGAGGAGAAACAGAGCGAAAAGCCTCCGGGGGTCTGCAGGAACAGAGCCCCAGCCCCTCCAGAGCTGCTCCCTCTGCCTGTCTGTGTGTCTGTGTGTGTGTCTGTGTGTCTGTCTGTGTGTGTGTCTGTCTGTGTCTGTCTGTCCGACCACTGCTCCTCTGCCAGGGCGCGCAGCGGGGTGCAGGAGCGCGGTGGAGGAGCCCGGGCTCCCTCGCGGGCTGTGTTCTCCTGTCTCCGATCTCCCTCTGGGGGACCAGTGGTTATTACAAGTCTCGGTAGTTCCCTTCTCCCTGCCCTGCAGGGATTGATATGCCGGATCTGCAGGGTTGATGTGCCCGATTTGCAGGGAGCTGCAAATGGCATTTGGGTAAAAACAACCCAAAGGCACACGCAGGGGCAGCGGGGTGCCTGGCGCGGAGGTGTCCCTGTGCACTAACCCCCTCATTTCTTTCCCCACTGCCTGAACTCCGTCTCCCTTTGCCATTCAGCCCCTGGAAAGCAAACCCTTCCCATTAGCAAGTCCCTCGGGATGGGCACAGGCTCCCTTGGGTGGCAGAGGAGCGCCGCGGGCGAGGCTGCTCGTGGCTCCGAGGATTTATCGCCCAAAACACGAGCGCTTGCAAAATGAGGTAGCGCCGGGGCAAGAGGAGAGGCAGAGCTCAGCTGAGCCAGCTGCTGGGATAAGTTTAACGGCGCGCTTCGGATCTGGAATTTCCTCTGCACTGTTTACAAGAAAAAAAAAAAAAATCATAAAAAAACTTCCAGCCTCCCCCCACCCCACCCCTCCCCAGCGCACCGTCCTGATGCTGCCCAGAGCCTCTTCCTCCTCTCTGCCTCTCAAAAAAAAAAAAAAAAAAAGGCAGAGAGAGCAGGAGGGAGGAGTGGGAGAGAGGAGGAGAGAGGGAGAAAGTGAGCTCACGTTCACACATTGGGGAAGAGGCTGGTCTTGCAATGCCTTTGAATATTTTACTTTCGGGCAGTTTCCCAGCAGTCAGCCGCACGCACCCGGGCTGAGCGGAGGCTCGCCGCGGCCATGGGAGGCACGGGGAGCCCTGGGCTGTAACCGCAGGCTCCCGGCCACGGGGATCTTCTCTGAGCTCGCCCAGAGGCAGGCAGGCAGCGCTCACACCGCCGGCACAGCCGCCAGCGGCCGCCGAGCAGACACCTCTTCTCTTCTCGCAGGAGATCCCCGCGCACACTCACACGCATCTCCCCGAGCCTCCTCCTGGCTTCCCGGAGGATCGTGCCAGCGGCTCCCCATGGAGAAAGTCCAGGGAGAAATGGAGATCGAGAGGTGGGAAAGAAGTGAAGAGATCTCGGAGGCGGAGAAGAAGGTGATTCAGGAGACATGGAGCAGAGTGTACGCCAACTGCGAGGACGTCGGGGTCTCCGTGCTCATCAGGTATTTAAAAAAAATAATAATAAATAAATAAAAATAAGCAAGAAGCGGATCCGGGCGCATCCCTTTATAGCTAAGGAAGAGGCAGAACAATATATAGAACCGGCATGCGATGAATGACAGCGAGTGGGGAGCTCGCTCGGTGCATCGCTTGGCTGGGCGCAGGGACGGTTTCACAGCACTCCTCTGATTTCAACACGTTCGAGCCGGGGGGCGGCGGCGGGGGGAGCGGGGGAGCCTCTCTGCGGGGACTTTGTGGGAAGCTGCTTCCCTCGGAAAGGTCACCTTAGCCTGCGCGCGGAGGTGGGGGAGCGCGGAGGAGGGAGAGCGGCGCCGGGCTCGGCTCGCCGGGGCTGGGTTGGTTTTGTTGTGGGATTTTTGGTTTTTTTTTTTGTTTTTTGTTTTTTTTTCTTCTCTCCTCCCCCCCCCCCCCCCCTTCCAAATAGATCCGTGCGGATGGCTTTGGTACGTACCAGGCTGGCGGGTGAAATAATGCGAGTTGGGAGCCAAGACAAAACCCAAGCAGGTGTCTCCGAGGGCACCATCTGGCCCTCCGGCGGCAGCGTCGGCGGGAAGGAGAGCGCCGAAGTTGGCTGCGGGAGGGGGTGCGGAGGGCACAGGCGGGGGGGGGACAGTGGCACCGGGGGTGGCAGGGACCGAGCAGGACCAGGAGCAGGGCACTGGGCACTGCCCGAGGCGTGGGGCATCGCCTGATGGCTCGGAGCATCCCCCACCAGCATGGGGCCGGGTGGCAGAGAGATGGGCGAGCGGCGAGCCCCCAGGTTGTGCCGAAAGCAAAAAGGGAAAGAGGCTCCGTGGGGGGAAATAGGGGCAGGAGGGGGTTCTTGTCCCTGGCTGGCTGTTGTTTGGGGTGGGAGCTGTGCCTGGGGAAGGCGCTGAGTGAGTCCCGTGGGGCTGCAGGGATGCTGAGCGCCCGCGGTGCCGGCGGTGCTGAGCACCAAGGGGATTTCAAAGGGGAGAGGAGGACGGGCAGAGGCGCAGGCGAGCTGCCTGCACTGACCTGTTGGCAGGCAGCAGAGGGGCTCTCTGGAGCCACAAACCTCCAGCACCCACTGGGGAGCAGCAAAAGGGCTCTCCCCGGGCAGGCACCCACCGCCAGCACCCAGCCCCGTGCACCCCAAAGAGGGGCCGGGGCTGTCACCTCCCCCCGTGCCCCCGCAGCGGGGGCTCTGTGCGTGGAGAGCCCCCCGCCAGCACGCACTTTTTATGAACAGCCACCCAAAAGTTTTCCGGGGGCTGAGAGCTGGTGCCCTGAGCACAGGGGGGTTTCCATCCGCCACTTTGTGGGTTCGGCGCCTAAATCTTACCCACAGCCTTCCCCACCAGCCTGGGGAACCAAACCCACAGGGCCTGGCATGAAGCCTGCACATGGAAAAGGTCTGGGGGATGCCAAATTCCCTTTTTCCATCCCCCTTTTCCCGTTCCTGTGAGCTTTGGCAGGGGCAGAGGAGGTGGAAGAGAGCGGAGAACGGGGTGTGGGGTCCCTGCTGCTGTCTCACCGGTGGGCAGAGCCCCGTGCAGCAGCCAGGATGGCAGTGGCAGTGCCAGAAAGAGCTGGGCAGGGTTTGGCCGGCAGCTGTGCGTGGCCAAATCCCTCATGGGGCTGTGCCCAGGGCAGCTCCTTGCTTTCGGTGTCCCCACGGCACAGGGACAGGCTCGGAGCAGGGCTGGGGACGAGGACAGCGAGGTGCAGCATTGGGAACCACGTGGCCGAGCTCCGGTCCCGACTGAAACTCTCCCAGCACAAGTTTCTGGTCCGGGTTTCTTGTCCCCAAGGAGAGCCGAGGCACCGTGCTGAGGGGTGTCCCCAGATGCCAACGGGGCAGGACAGAGCTGGCCCTGGGGATCCCAGCCCTGCTCCCTCACCGGGGCATCCCTGGGGGGCCTCAGGTGGGGTCTGGGCTTTCAGGCAGAGAGGGGAGTGCGAGAAGGGGGCTTGGGGAGAGGGGCAGGGGCTGCACGGCCACTGGTCCCTCCCCAGCACAACCCCATGTGCAGCCCCGTAAAGCCCAGCAGATTGATCAGAAGCCGTATTTCTGTTTTTGGGGTGGTGACCGGGGAGTTGTGCTCATCTTGTAGGGAACCCCACGCCCCATGTGCCTGCTCAGCCCCCAGTCCATGCCCCAGGAGCTGCTCGGGGCAGGGAGCCACCATTTGCCATGCAGGATGCACACGGGGCTCGGAAATAAAGGGTCAAAACCAACCCGGGGGCTGATCCTGTGCCCCCAGGGCGGAGAGGGGGCGATGCCCACCCAAAACCCAGGCACGGGGCGGGGGGGTCCCGCAGGGAACCTGCAGCACAGCTCCCTCCTCTCCATCCCCAGCGTTTCCACCCTTCTCCTCCTACCCTCTGCTTGGCAGCTGGGGAAACTGAGGCACGGGGTCATGCCCGGAGGGTTCCCAACCCTGGTGGCTGCAGCGGTCGGGTCCCTTCCAGAGGCACAGCGGGGTCCTGAGCCTGTGGGGCCACCGGGGTGCAGCGGGACGTGAAGGGGAATAATGGGGACTTCTGGCTGAGCGGCCACCGGGCCATGGGAATGTGCGCCGTGCGGTCAGATCCCGCTAATTGCCAATTCCCTCGGCGGGGGAGCCTCGCTCCGGAGGAAGCACAGATTCATCCTCCTCCTCCTCCTCCTCCTCCTCCTCCTCCTCCTGCTCCTCGGGAGCTCGGGGCCCTCTTCGGGTAATGCTGCCGGGATCCATTTCGCAGCAGCTGCCTTAACCCTTGCTGGGGCTGGGGCTGGTGTTGGGGTCGGGGCTGGATGGGGCTCCAGACCCCAGTCCTGCACATTTGGGGTTTTTATTTTGGCTGGGTCGCTCCGGCCAGCACAGCCAACAGGCCAGGGCTGACGCTCACCTGTGTCCTCCCCGTGCCCCCGGGCACGTCGCCGTGCCTCAGTTTCCCCATCTGTGCTCGAGGATTTGGGTCTTTGTGGAAAACTCTCCCATTTGGAGACCCCGTGGCGGGGGAACCTGGCACAGAGCTCCGGCAGCTGCTCAGAGCCCCCCGGTGCCCACCCAGTGCCGGGTGCCCGACACGAGAGGGGCTGAGCACCGCTGGGGCTGGGGGTCCCGGCTCCTTCGTAGCCCCCGACGAAGCCTGGGAAGCCATCAAAGCCCCCCCCGTGCCCTGCCGGCCGCTCCCACACCCACACACACGCTCTGCGGTCGCGGATGTGGGACCACAAAACTTTATGGATCCCCCCGGGCTCGTGGGGATGAAAGCCAGGGATGGTTCCCATTAGTCAAACCCACACCGAATGCGAGAGCTGTGCCGTGTCGGGGGGGGCTTCTCCCTTCCCCCTGTCACTGCCCCAGGCCCATTTTCGCCTTTCCACATTTCCAATTTTTTTGCCTCCTCCATCCCTCCGTCTCCGCTCCCCCTCTCGCGCACGAAGCAGAGGTGTAGGAGGGGCAGAGGAGGCAGATCCAGGCCCCCGGATTTTTTTTTTTCGGCGGCCGCTTGTCTGAGCTGACACACCTGGGCTCCGACCGCCTGCGAAGGGCTTGGAAATGGAAAAGCGCCTGGCGCCGTCCGAAGAATTGGGAGAAAATACCAAAGAGCTTGAGTAATCGGGCTGCAGGGTGGAAAAAACGGTCTGTCTTTTTTCAGCTGGCTGAGCTGATGAAACGGGCTGAATCCCCCAAATTAGACGGGCTGAATCCCCCAAATTAAATGGGTTGAAGCCCCAAATTAAGTGGGTTGAATCCCCCAAATTAAGTGGGTTGAATCCCCCAAATTAAGTGGGTTGAATCCCCCAAATTAAACAGGTCGAATACCCCAAATTAAGAGGGTTGAGGTCCCAAATTACACAGGTTGAAGCCCCCAAAATGGCATTTAAAGGGACGATCGTGCAGCTGCTGCCCGAGGCTGATTTGCGCTGCGTCCAGGCGCGCCTCGGGGCACGGAGCCCCTCTCTGGCTGCCGGGTGGTAAATGTTCAGAGCAGAGCAGCTCACCCCGAGATCCCTCCCTGAAATATTTTGTTGGGAAGGGGCCCAGAGCCAAGGCTGACCCCCCGGTGGGGATGTCCCCATCCCACGGAGCATCACGCGCTCGTGAATCACCGCGGCCCGTCTGAATTGATGTTTTTCTGGAGGAAAGGCCAAGGACCAACGGGGCTGTGCTCTGGCACTGAGGGCAGGCGAGAGGAAGGGATTTTTTTTATATGGCAGACCCCCAGGAGGTAGAAAAAGGGGAGGGTGCTCAGTGGTGCCTTGGTTCATGGTCCTGTGGGACCGTGGCTCCCTTTGGGATGCTCGGGGGGGACGTGGCTGTGCGGGCATCCCCACAGCCCCAGGGCCATGGAGAGGTCCCTGGGGGACCCCAAAGCACCCCATGGGGACCAGGGCCCCGCAGGTGGCACCGACGTGGCCGTCCCTGCGCCGTGCCACTGCCACAGGCAGGGAAGAGGCTGGGATGTGTGCGCGGAGGGGCTGGGGATGATGCTGGGGATGAAGGCTCTGGGAGAAGGGGATGTGGGAAAATGAAGGGCGGTGGGAAAGCCGAGCTGGCTCTGGTAATTTGTACATCCAGTCCTCTCCTTAACCTCGCCCCCAGGTTTGCCAGGCAGTGTGGGGCTGCGAGCTGGGCACAGCAGGCAGGATGCGTGCCGGGGGTCGCTGCCTTCTCCCCAAACCTCCCTGGGCTCCATCGGGGCATCCCGGCCCCTTCGCTCCCTCCCTCTGCTAACACACACGGTGCCTGGCAGCCCCAGCCCCAAAACCAAGCCGATAGACTGCAGGTTGAGCACGAAACCACCACGCAAAGCCAACAAGAAGTCTCCGAGTGCTCCCTGCTTCTGCCTGAAGCCCCCCTGCAGTTTGGAGAGCTCGGTGCCAGATTTCTCCCCGCGGTTTGCCAGGTGAACGAAGCACCGAGGTGACGAAGCGCCTCGTGCCCTGCTTCCAGCTGGAGCTCGGAGCGCAGGGAAGGAAGGGAACAGCTGGGTTTGAAGGTTTTCTCCCTGCTCCCTTTGTCCTGCAGGGATGGGTGGAGGGGGGAAGATGGGGAACAGGAGGCAAGGCAGCACCCCGTGCCTGAGCGCAAAGCAGGCTCACGGGGCCGGCGCGGTTTGCACCTTAATGATTTCCTTTGGCTCTGCCGCCGGGAAGGGCTGCGGCCTTAAAGTTGTTAGAAGGGCAGAGGAGGGAGGAAGGCAGCTCTGACATCCTGTCCGCCCCGTCCAGATGGAGCTCCCAGGGAGCAAATTAGCGGGCGCAGAGCGGGATCGCTTAAAAAGAAATTTAATGAGATCGGTATTCGGGCGTCTGCTTTCCATCAATCATAATTTCGCGTGATATGCAATGGTAAATGTCATATTTTTTAATGACTCCAGCGAAGAAAAAAGCCCCAAACACACACACACACACACACACACACACACACACACACCGAGCCAACAAAATTCCAGAGCCTGAGATGTTTGAACTCAAAAAATGTTCTGTAGACAGGGAAAAAAAAAACAACAAACACCTCTTCTAATTCAGTATTGTTTGAGATACTTTATTTCTTCCTTTTTTTTTTTTTTTTTTTTTTTTTTTGTTCTCCTTCCCTCGGGTTATATTTAACCTTTGTGTTAAATTAATCTTCTCTGTTTATTAAGCAAGAGAGGCTCGCTCCCTCTCTTGGCCTGGCCCCGCAGACGTTTCCTCGCAGGGTTTTGGGGTTGGATCCGTCCCTGCTGCCACGGGGGAGGCAGGGAGGTGCCGGTGATGCTGGGGGCAAGGTCGGGGCCTCTGCTGGTGCCGCAGGAGGACACAGCCCCCGGGGGCTCCTTTCAGCCCCTCTTTTTACGGGGTGATGCCGCAGTCCCTGTGGTCCCAGGGGTCCTGCTGGCACAGCATGATTCGTGCCAGGATTATTTCCAAGCCCGTTCCCCGGGTCCTCGCATCGTGCCTGTGAGCTGCAGCTAAATGGGGCTTTTGGGGGGATGTGGGTGGATGTCTGGGCAGCGGGAGGGGAAAATCCGTGAACGGGGACAGCCAAAACCCGAGCTCTGCCCTAGAAGGGTTGGGCATCCTTGATCTCGGTGCTGGCTGGAGCAGAAAGCTGGGGGCTGCGGGGACAACAGGGCACGGCAGGGGGGAAGCTGCATGATGCTGGGAGGGAGGAAGGGCAGAAAACCCTTGGAGCAGGGAGGAACAACCGTCCTTCCCACCTCGTCTCCCCCTTTCCACCTTCCTTCCTCCCCCATCCTTTCCGCCGTGCACTCTTCACACCTCCGGAGCCTATTTTGGGGCCGCCTGATGAGTCCCAGGTGCCTGGGGGAAGCAGCGGCAAACCGAGGGAGCGGGGACAGGCAGGGAGCAGGGGAACCAAGCAGCAAATGAGCCTGGGCCCCAAATTCCCACTGCCTGTGGAGTGGCGAGGGGGGACGAGGATCCCAGCTGGTCCCGGGGGGAGGAAGGGATGGGTGGGAGAGGGGTGCCTGGTGCCTGGGGACAGCTGCCTGCTTCGTTTGTCCCAGCTGTGCTTCGTTGGGGTTGATTGATCCCACAGAAAAGGGGGTCTCCAGGTGGTCAGGGGCCAGGCTGGGTGCTTGGGGGGTGTCCTTGTGGTGTGGGGGGATGGCTCCTGGTAGGGGTGTGTGCTCAGCACGTTTCTCTCTGGGCTAGGACCCTGCTGGGGATCTCTGGTGAGATCTTTGGGGCTGGGGGCGTCCTGGGAAAGGGGGAGCAGCAAAGAACTGGGAGCAGTGGGTTTGGGGCACAGAGAGGCTGGTTGAGCTGAAGGGGGGGTTTTGGACACTTGTGTCTTGCTTTTTGAGCCCCCGTGGTGCTGATGTCCAGGGGGTGGATGCGGCGTCTGGCACAGCTGGGCTGGAGCCTCTGGGTATGGTGATAAAGATCTTGGTCTGGGTATGATGATAGAGGTGTGGATATGGTGATAAAGAACTCAGCTGTGCCTCTGCTTTGTTGGTGAGCATCCAGCTGGGATGCCCCCCTAGCAGATAGGGGAGGTCTGGGAGCAAGGTGTTACCCTCCCGAATTCCCTGAGAGCTCCACGAGGAGCCTGTGCCAAACCCGGTGGGGTCGTTCCCAGCGCCTCCACCTCTCCATTTTCTGCTTTATCTCCTCACTGCGCTTCGTGTCTGTCCTCTCTCTCCAAAGGTTTTTTGTCAACTTCCCCTCGGCCAAGCAGTACTTCAGCCAGTTCAAGCACATGGACGACACGCTGGAGATGGAGAGGAGCTTGCAGCTGCGCAAGCACGCCCAGCGGGTCATGGGGGCCATTAACACCGTGGTGGAGAACCTCAACGACCCCGAGAAGGTCTCCTCCGTCCTGGCCCTGGTGGGCAAGGCCCACGCTCTCAAGCACAAAGTGGAGCCCGTCTACTTTAAGGTAAAGGATGGGAGCGAAAATATCCTGGGGGGTGTTTTTGGACCTGGGGAGAGGGAGCGGTGGCACGGAGGTGCTGCTTGCTCTTGATCTGAGGCTGGGTGTTTGTGGGGTGCTCCCCACGTGGCTGTGTTTCCACCCGAGATGCTGTCCCGTGCAGAGCACCGTTCCCAAATGCAGCCGCTGCTGGAGCTTTGGGGTTTCAAGGACCTCTCCCCACCCACTGGTGTCCTGCAACCCCTTCCAGCACGGTCGTGGCTGTAAGTCCATCCCCTTGTCGGATCTTCTAGAAATCAGTCATGGTGGAGGGCACTTAAAGCATGAGAAATGCTGAAATTAGGGGGATGCTTGGGAGCACAAGCAGCGCCCCTTGTCCCACACAGGCTGTGTTCCTGCCCCATCCCTTACCCCGGGGTGCTGTGAGACCTGACATCCTGCACCCATCCCATAGAGGTCTGGCGTTCCCAGAACTCACCCACAGTTCCGAATTTCCTTAGGGGGAGGAAAAAACAACTGATTTCACTATTTTGCGCTGCCTGTGGAGTTAATCAACCCCTTATCCCCCCAGAAACTCACTGGTGTCCTGCTGGAGGTCATCTCCGAGGCGTACGGCAACGACTTCACCCCGGAGGCGCACGGCGCCTGGACCAAGATGCGGACCCTCATCTACACCCACGTCACGGCGGCGTACAAGGAGGTGGGCTGGGCACCGTACCCCAACGCCACCCTGTGAGGGACAGCGGGCACGGGCGAGGGGTGGGGAGGGGTTCGCTCACGCCAGGACCCCGCTCTGGTCTCTTCTCAAAGATCTTTCGCTCGGTCTGGGGAGCCCGGTGGGGCCGGCTCCGGGAGCTGCCAAGTCATAATTTGATCTCCATAGGGTTTAAAAAATAATAATAAATCACAACGACAAGCCAAAAAGAACCACGAAGGGTGTGGGGGGGGAGAAGGGGGTCGGGGTGAAGCAGGGGGTGCGTTGGTTGTGGGCTCCATCCTCCCATCCCAGCCCGTCCGTCACCAAATCCCGCGCTCGCCGCTGCCGCCGCCGCATCCCTTGGGCGAGCTGTGCCGAAAGGCAGCAACACGCAGCTCACCGGTGGGCGAAACCATCCTCAGCCACCCTCGCTTTCCATGCAAAGCCCCTCGGGGAAACCCAGCTCCTCGCTTTTTTTTTTGGGACCACCAGCTGCCCTCCCGCCCACCGCGCTTCGCTTTGCCTGCACCGCTCCCCGCAGCCTCGCGGGGCTGCCCCGCACCCTCTGCGTCCCCGGGCCAGTGCTCCTTGCCCTCCTCGCCCCCAGCTCCTGGCTGCCCGTTGCAGACCATCCTGGAGCTGCAGAGAGCAAGGGGACGGATGGATGTGCCGCTTGGCCTCGTTAGGAGAGAGAAAAGGGATGGATGGGGTGCCTCCGGGTGGGCGCGTGAGCCCACTCGCCTCCCTGAGGGTCCTGTGGGGACGATGCTGGTGGCAGGGATGTGTGTGAGGATGGGTTCAGGTGGCACGTGTTGTGCCTTGGCTGCTGCCCACAGCCCTGGTAGCTCATGTGTGTACGTCTGTCTGTCCGGCAGGAACGTGGAGCCAGGGCGAGAAGGGAAATTTGGGAACTGAGGGAGGGGAAAGATGAAGTTGGTTGCAGCAGGAGGGGTTCCCAGGGGCGAAGGGAGGTCCCTGCCCTGGTAAAATCAAAGCTTTTATGGAAAGAATATTCCTGCCCTCTTGGTGAGGCTGGGCTCCTCCAGATAAAGTGCCTGGTGTAGGAATCTGTCCGTGCAGGAGGACCTCGTGGGCCCAGCAGTGCTCCCACCCGTCCCGGCAGAGGGCTCCCCATGGGGCGGCCCCGTTACCTCCTGCACACACGTGTTAGCTTTATAGGGTGCTTGGGGACCGGCTGGTGGGGGTTCAGGGATGGAGCCTCGTATTTAGCTAGGAAGCTTTGGCATCCTTGCCACCTGGTACTTCCCAAATGCCCCTTACACCGTCACCTGTGTCCCCCATCCGAGCCTGTGTGGGTGAGCAGCCAGGAATTCCTGCTCTGCCCGCCCACAGCTGGCCCCTTTCTTGTTTTAAACACCCGCAGGGAATCCTTTTTGCTCTTTTTTGGGGGAGTTTTGCTGCCTGAACAGTGACGTGCCCTGGCCTTTCCCTTAAGAAGCTGGATGCGATCTGGAGAGGTCCCTGGGGCTCCTGTGCCTGCCAGCCCCGTGTGCCTGCCCCTACAGATGTTTTAGGGTTTTCCCTTCCTCCCTTCTCTGGCTGTACCAGGGTTTTGCTTTGGGGAGGTGGGAGCCCACACAGAGGGGCAAACACCAGCCCTGGAGGCTTCCTTGCATCCTCTGGGCTCGGTTATGTGCAGCATGGAGTTTGTCCCGTTGTCCCCTGGCTTTAGGCAAAGGGGGATTTGGGGAGGACCCGGAGCCCCTTGGTTGTGCTCCCGCACCTTCCTGGCTCGCAGCCTGTCCTGGGCTGCGAGGGGAGCCAGCAGGAGAGCCTTCAGCCTCTTGGAGAGGCAGAGGGAGGGGGGAGAAAGCTGCCAGGAGGAGGAAGAGGAGGAGGATTTCCAAGGTCTGCCTGAACCAGGGAGGGACACTGCAGCTTTAGGAAGGTGGGCATGGGGCGAGGAGGGGCACTGCCCCTGGAGCAGGGTCCCTGGTAGTCAGCACCCCTGAATTTCAGCCCACCAACCTGCACCCCTAGAGGTGCCAGCTCCTTCTGGCTCGGCTCTGAGCATCCAAGCAGCTGCTCGCTGCTTGCAGAGGCACCTTCCAACCATCAGCTGCGCTCACAGCTGGCCGCTGTCAGGATCAGGCGCTTGCAGATGGGAAAAGACCTGGCCGGTCGTTGGCTTTGCTCCAGCCCAAAGCAGAGGGCGATCGCTTGGATTGGGACTGCAAGTTTTCTTGTCTGCATCACCAGGCTCTCACAAGTGCAGTTGCACCGAGCTCTGCCAAATCCTCGGGGCCAGCCAGGCGTGTTTTCGCCGAGTTCAGTACTCGCCGTGCTCCGCGGCCGCCGGGCCGTGTGGGGATGTTTCATCTTTAGACAAAAGTTCACGTGTTAACCTTCTGAGGTTAATGTTCTCCAGGCAGAGGTTTTATTTTTGGGAGGAAACCTTTTCCTCTGCTCGCTCTTCCCTCAACCACAACTAAGCTCAGCCGTGGCCCTGCGGCAATCAGAGAAAATTGCTCCAGCTAGAAAGAAATGGGGGCGTCTGCTCCGTGGCTGGGCTTAGGGATGGGGATGCTCTGCTGAGTGCCAAGGGCCCCTCTTCCCCAGCTCCAGCTGGACGTGGTTTGAGGGGAGGTGACCGTGGGGAGGCCACCAAGTCCCCGTGTTCACTTCTGCCCCACCTGAGTGCCCAGACTTCAGGGTAGCAGCCAGCAGCAGTCAGGTCCCCCCACCTCAAAGCCATGGACCAGGTGCCTGCAGGGACCCTCGTGTCCCTCCCCAGCTTCTGGTGAGACTTTGGGACCCCTGGGGTGGCTCAGGCTGGGGACAGCCCTGTCCCCAAGGGCTTGGACAACTGTCCTTTGATGTGGCCAGCCCCGGTTAGGGATGAAGTTAGGCGGGCTTGGGGTCTGAGCCCCATCCCCACTGGTGCCCCCTGCTCTTCAGACACCGCCCCCAGAGCTGCAGGACCTTGGGACATTGTTTGGTTTCTTCTTTTCCCCCCCCACTCTGTTTAGTTTATTCTTTTTTTTCCTCCTCCATGCCTAGAAAAACTGGCCCATGGCTGCATGTGTGCACGCATGTGTGTGTCGGGCTTGTTTATTTTCCAGACATACTTTTCTAAACCAAATCCAGATGCGTGCAGCTGCTGTCCCTCGAGGATCCACCCCATCAGCCAAATTGCGAGCCACTCAAATATATGCAAACAAAACATGTTTATTTTTACCAGCTCTGTAGGAAGTAAAAATGAAGTGGGGAAGGTGGCCAGGGCAGAGCTCGCTCGGGGAAGAGACAGAGATAAAGCGAACGCCCCCGCTCTGCCGCCCTCAGCAAAGCAGACATGGCTTAAATTGGGAAAATTGTCATCTGGGGAGAGATGAAAATGAACAGAAAAAGGAAAAAAATATCATTCCGGAGTGACAGAGGGATGAAAAATGCGGTGGGGAAGAGCGGAAAGGGAGGGCAGGGCTTGGCTCTCCAGCGCACACACGTGCGCACGCGTGCGCAGCTGCTCGGTGTCACAGCCAGCTGGCAGCTGGTGGCCGTCCTGCGCTCCGGGAAGCGTGGCACCTCGCCACCCGTGTGCTCCCGTGCCCCCCGTGAGCCTGCCACGCTCAGAGCTGCCACCCCTGGCACCAGGGCAGGATGTGGCCCCTCGCTCGTACAGCGGCTCGGTGCCGCTGGCTTAGCCTCAGCGCTGGGCTTGGAGCCATGAGCCGGTGGGAAAGGTTTGTGCCCCCGCCAGCGGGGTGAATGCTGAGCTGGAGGGGTGGGATTTGGCAGCCCCAGGGCAGGATCTGGCCCCAGGCATCTCCTCTTGGCTCCCTTTGGGGGCACCCAACTCCCCCCTAATTTGGCACCGCGTTTGGCGCTCCGTGCCCGAGGCCAGCGGGAGCGTTGGGGTGGGGGTGGGACACAGACCCCATCCACCCCATCCCCTCACCACCACGGCTTGTGCACCCATCGCTGCGTCTCATTCACACCCACACTTAGAGAGAGACTCCGACTCCACCAGAGGCGAGGAGCCCCCGAGGACCTTGTGCCCCCTCCATCACCTCCCTGCCGGGCCGGGGAGCCCCATGGGGAGCCCGGCCGTGTCCCTACCCTCGTCCTTCGGGGGGTCTGGGACCCCTCGCTCCCCGGGGCACCTCCCCGGAGACTCCAGGGGGGACCAGAATTTGGCCACCAGAGCTCAGCCCTGGTGTGCTGGTGCCTGTGCAAGGACAGCTCAGGGCCACTTGCGGCGGCACCGGGAGGGCAGGCGAGGACGGGAACGCCGCCACCGCCCCGCGGGCCGGCTTCGGGAGGGAAAAAGCTGCCTGCCTGGCTCTGACCCCTTCAGCGGGCTGTGCTGCCAACTATTCTCCATAGCTGAAGTTGTCTCTAATGTTAGTTTGTCCGAAGCCGTCCCCCAGTGACCCACAGACGTGAGCCGGCGCGCTCTGATGTAGCTCTGTGTCTGTACCGTTACCGATGCTGCTGCGGATGCTCTCCATGTACGTGTTTCTCGGCGCTTCCGTGCTGGTTTTATACATGCCGTCTAGTGTATGATGGATGTAACTGTTTTTTGTTTTTTGTTTTTTTCCTTTTTTGTAGGTTTTTAGTATGTTTGTAACCAGACAGAATGGTGTTATTAAACTGAAACTTGTATCTTCAGTGGATAAATCGATCAAAAACCCTCTGGCTCGTCCTGGTTTCTTTCCTGCTGGGGGGCTGCAGGCATCCTGATGGGGGTTTGGGGGCTGCCTCGTGGCTGTCTGCATGCTGGGGGACCAGTGGTGGAGCCTTGCGACCAGAAATAAGCAGCAAAGGGATGAAATTTGTCCTTCACCTCACTTCTACCTAGGGCTGGGGGAGGTGCCCAAGAAACCCCCTTCCCATCCCTGCTGCAGGAGGCAGTGAGGGAAAAAAAAAAAGGGAAATGCACAGAGGTGATTGCTACGAGAGGCAGCAGCCGGGATCAGGACCAGGAGGCGGTTCCCAGCCTGTAGGAACAGCAAAGAGCTCTCCAAGCAGCAGGAGACAAGGTCTTTGCTCCATCCCTTGCAGCTCCTCGTGTGCCTCGTGCTGTGGCTGAGTCCTGCTGTGGTGGGACGGGGTCCCAGCATGGTGCAGTTTCCCTCTGGGGTCTTTCCTGCTCCCTGCCACGCAGAACAGGCTCGTGATGCATTTGGGATCCCCATCAGATTTGGCTGACAGGGGCCAACTTGTCCAAACGTTGCTGGCAGAGGATGGGCAGGAGGCAGCCAGATGCACGTCACTGGCCCGTAAGCCTCATTTCCTCGAGGTGCAGGGCTTGGAAAAGCCATCCAGGCGATCCCTTTTGTTGTGCTCCTCTCTGATAGTGCCCATAAAAGTTCCTCGGCACCAGAGCGGGCTTCCAGGGGGGGGAAAAGCTCATCCCATGGGGGTGACAGAGCCCTGGTGCCCAGCCACAAGCAGCTCCAAGGGGAGCGCTCCCAGTTTAGGGTCTGGGTCTGAGGCTGGGGGTCTCGGTGAGGTCCGAGATGGAAGAAGGAGGGGATCAGGGCCGTGGCAGGAGGCTCTGGGTAGCCACAGCCATGGAGTGGGGAGCCAAAGGCCAGTCCCTGCAGGGGACCACCAGGAGCGAAAGGACCAGGTGGCTCCGGGGGGGATTTCGGTGGGGCCACGAGGCTCCGGGAGCTCCGCACGCAGCGCTGAGACCAGCCAGAGCCCGGGGCTGACGGGAAACCACGAGCACGGGGCTGGTTTTTTCCAGCGCCTGGTTGAAAAGGAGCTGGGAGCTTCATCATTACCTTGCCGAGTGGAAATATTTACACAGCCCTTCACTTCGCACTAATATTTACCCCCGGGGCCCGTCACCGGGGGTGGCCGTGACGAGCATGCCGTGACCCGAACCCAAACCCAAACCCAAGGGAGAGCAGAGGCGCCACGGGAGGCTGAGGCTGGGGGTGTGCTGGGGGCTGCCGTGAGCACCTGGGTGCCGGGGCTGCGCCCTCCTCCTGCTGCCCCGTGCCCAGGAAATCCCAAAACCCAGTGTCACCGCCCTGGGATGGTGTTTTCCAGGAGGAAACCCTTACCCCAGGGAGCAGGGGTTTTAGGAACCACCCTGGTGGCCCCGGTGGGGTTTTATGGGGTGGGGAACGGAGGGAGAGGGGAATTGGGTGGCTGAGCCGTGGCATGGGGTGTGCTCCCAGCCTGTCCCTGCTGGCTGTGGGGTCTGCAAAGAGCTCAGCCTGCCCTGCCCGTGGGGAATGGGGGCTCCGAGTGGGATTTGGGGGGTACATCCCCACCCTCTGCCCACCTCCTGCCCGTGGACAGCGATGGGGAGAGCCGGAGGTCATCGCAAGGGCCGGGCAGGAATCCATCTGCAAGGCAGAGAGGCTGCGAGAACCGTGCTGTGCAAATTGCTGTTCAAATGGTTATTAAAAAGCAGCCCTCGCGAGGAGAAACCCTCGGTCTGAGGAGCACGGGGACACCCAAACCCGGTGCCAGGGGATGCTCCGTCTCCCACCGGGTCCCCATCCTGGGGGACACAGGGCTGCAGACCAACCCCACGTGCCCAAAATCCCCCTTCTTATTCTCCAGTGCCTTCGGAGAATGAAAGTCCAGGAGCAGCCCTGTCTCCAAACCTCCCCACGGCCACCCTCAGCCCCGGGGGGGGTTCGGAGCCGCCCGGCTGGGGCCGCTGGGTGCTGGAGCGACGCCGCGGGGCCGGGGCGCAGCCGCCTTGGTGGGGCTGACACAAAGCAGGAGCTCAGCCCTTCCTTCCTCGCACGGCTCCTGCTCTGATCTGGTTTATCTGAGCTGCGCCCAATGTAAACGCTGTCAGCAGCGGGCCGAGATTAATTCCCGGGCCTTTGGCAGCCGAGGGAGGCAGGCACAGCGCCAGGGGGAGGAAAATCCCGCGGGGTAATTCACAGCCAGGTTGCTCTGCTCACAGGCACTGCTGAGAGACAGCAGAGCTGGGGGCTTGCAGGGGGCAGGCGGCTTCCTCCTCCTCATCATCCTCCTCCTCATCCTCCTCATCCTCCTCTTTCTCCTCCTCCTCCTTCTCCTCCTCTTTCTTCTTCTCCTTCTCCTTCTCCTCCTCCTCCTCCTCCTGTTCTTTCTCCTCCTTCTCCTTCTCCTTCTCCTTCTCCTTCTCCTTCTCCTTCTCCTTCTCCTTCTCCTTCTCCTTCTCCTTCTCCTTCTCCTTCTCCTTCTCCTTCTCCTCCTCCTCCTCCTCCTCCTCCTCCTCCTCCTCCTCCTCCTCCTCCTCCTCCTCCTTCTCCTCCTGGAGAGCCCCTTCCCATTCCCCCAAGGTCAGGGGGAGTGAGGGCACACAGGGAAACCTCATGGCCCCACAAACAGGAGCTGGCCCCATGGTGGCCCCAAGCACCAGCAACCTGGAGGGACCCAACCCGGACAGCTTCACCATCCAGTTTTTGGGGCCAAAGCAGACCAAAGCACCATCCCCGTGCATCCCTGTGAGGGCGCCCAAACCCCGCAGCCTGTTTGCAGTTGCAGGATTTCCATCCCCACGCACCCGCAGCAGCCCCACTCTCTTCATGCCCTACATCAATTAATTGCAATTAAGCTGTAATTTGTATCGCTGGACCTCAGTCCCCCTGTTTTGGGGGTTTTCCCCTGCCCTGCCCCGAGGGGACAACAGCGGGGTCAGGTCCCTCCACAGCAGCTCCGGGAGCTTTATCACACACCAGCCTCCAGGAACTATTGGTGTTTATTATGAATCCTTTAAATAAAATAAAATAAAATAAAATTGACGGGTACATTTGCTTTAAGGGAAACCTTCAGACCATCCCAGGTGCTGTTTGTTCCATCAGTTTTGAGGCTGGTGGTCCAGACACAAAGGGCAGCGGTGCGTGGATGGGGTAAATGGGTTTGCTTTAAATTTGGGAGGGGAAAAGAATAAAGAGAATGTTTTTTTTTGGGGGGGGGAACAAATGGAGCAGGAGGGTGACAGAGCTGCTGTCACTGCACACCACAGCGGGTTCATGGGATCTGAGGAAGAGCGAAGGAGGAAGAAAACGAGCGGTGAGTGCCCACCGAGCTGCGCGCTGCCTGGGGCTGTGCCGGGAGCTGCAGTTACACCACGCTCTACTGATGTATTTTCTCTCTGTCTGCGTGTCATCCCGTGTATATGCCGAGGTCTCGGTGCCACCCAGCAGGTGCGTGGCCGTGTGTGGCACCCAGCGGTGCCGCTGTCCCCCCGGGATGGTGACACTGCCTGCTGCTTCCCGATGTGGGCACCAGGTGACATCCGTGCTGGCTCTGCTGGTGATGAGCGGATGAAAAAAAAAAAAAAGCAGGAATCGGAGTCTGGGATCAACCGGCAGCTGCAGGAACTTGGTTTTAAAATGATGCTCGTGATGGTGGCTGGGGGTGACAAGCCACTGGTGCCATAACACAGCGTGGGACCAGAGGTGGCAGAGGGGTGCCTGCAGGGCCGGGGTGTCCGCAGAGGCAGGGGTGCCTACAGGAATGAGAGACCCCATGGAGATGGGGTGCCCAGAGGCAGCGGGTGCCCACGGAGAGGCCGGGTGCCCGCAGAGACCGGGGTGCCGATGAGGATGCTCCGGGGAAGCGGCCGTTGTGGCACTCCAGCCTTGCTCTGCGCCATCTCCCCTGGGGGAAAATGGGACCCTGCATGTGGGGACGCTGAATCCTGCCCGGTCTGAGCCCTTTCCGTGCCTTCGCCCCCACCAGAAGAGGCTGGAGAGGTTCCTGGGGGAGCAGAGGCGGAGGCTGCGGGCACCTGGACGCTCACGGGGGGCTCCGGGGAGCTGTGGAGCGGAGCTGCCAGCACGTACCAGGCCGGGCTCAGCAGGAGGAGCTGCGGGGAAGGCTGGATAAATAGCAGCAGGCGAGGAGGATTGCTTCACAAAGGTCACCTCCTCCTCCGCGCCACGCCGCTGCGCTTCGCCCGCTCCAGCCCTGCCTCCTCCCCGCGCCACCCCACACCGTGCGTGGGGCAGAGGTGGCATCGTCTGGCCCCCAGCCTCGCCACCAAGCCAGGACATCCCCGGCTTTATCGCCTGGCCAGGAATCGTTCACAGGGGGAGGAGAATCCCCAGGGCTGGGAGAGGCAGCAAGGGGAGCGGGCAGCTCCCAGCCCCTGCCCTGTCCTCCCGGCTGCATCGCCCCAGAGCCCTGCCAGGGGTTTTTTCCTTAGGAGAGCAATAAAAGAGGGGGGAAATGCAGCAGGGGAACTCCGGGCAGCCCATCTTTGATTGCCAACCTTTAATTTCAGTAGGGATTGCTTTATTTCTGAGTGCTTCCCCACCGCAGGCTGGCCAAGGAGCAAGGGAGGGAGGAAAGAGCGCTGGGAGGGGGCACCAGTAGGATTTCCCCAGGCCCATGGGCTGGGGGGGATGCGGCTGGGGCAGGACCCAGGGGGGTCCCAGCACCCCTGGGTGCAGGAGCAGGGGGTCCCAAGCTGCCCAGGGCTGGAGGGGGCCAGGAGCATCCCTGAGGGCCCAAAGGGGGCAGAGCAGGAGCAGCCCCCGGGCACGGGCAGGTGACGGTGCCCACCCACTGCTCAGGGGACAGCGGTGCCACCACGCCGGGCACCCATGGGACACGCGTGGGGTGGACGCGGGTGCCACGAGGGTGCTGAGCACCGGCAGAGGCCGAGCATCCCCTGCTGCAGCGCCTGCAGCGGCCGTGGCCTGGCCTCTGCTGTCCGTGCCGGGAACGGCAGCGCTGCGGGCAGCTCCCGGCCAGGGCCATGCTGGTGGCACTGGTGGCTGTTGGTGGCACTGGGACAGGAGGGATCGAACACCGGGATGTGCCCAGGGGGGCCCCACAAGAAGCTGGGGGCAGGCAGGGGGCAAGCAGGGGGGATAAGTTTTGGGTTGAGGTGGTTTAGGAAGGGGTTGGTGCATGGGGGAAATGAAAGCTTGGGGTGCAGCCCCAGGGCAGGAGCGTGGGGTTTGGGGCAGAAGCAGCAAGGTTGTGAAAATGGGATATTTTGCCCATCTTTGTGGGTCTGAAAGGCCAGAGGAGCTGGTGCCGGACCTCGGAGCCCCTCCGCAGCTGGGGACCCCTCCCAGACACCGTCCCCACCGTCCCCACCCGGCCTTGGCACACCCGGAGCGGGGTCAGCCAGCACGGGGAGCGCAGCGCCGCGGCCCCTTCCCAAAACCCGTTGGGGACAGGCCAGCCCCGGCACTTCCAGCCATCCACGCGGTGTCCCGACACGCTGACTCAACGCCCTTGGGGTTTTTTCGGTCATTTGCTTCGCTTCCTTATTGCCCAACGCTCTGCTGGCTTGGCACGGGGACCCTGTGGGGTGTCCCCCTCCTGGGACCCCAGAGGCCAGCGCGGGGCTCCCCCGGGGCTCCCCCACTGACCCCCGGCTCCACGCCTGGCCCTTTCCAGCCCTTCCCATGCCGGTCACTCCTCCGGGAGCACCTCCGAGAGCCCGGCTCTGCAGCCCCATAAATGTGTCACGCATTTATGGGGACGTGCCCGGACCCGTGGTGCCACCCCGCTGTGCCCCAGGGTGCCCACCGTGCCCCTGTGGGGTCCCCTCGGTGGGGATGGGGTTTGGTGGGGATGGGGTCGGCACCCCCTGGGGGTCCCCTTTGCTGGCGTTACCCCAAACCCCGTCCTGCAGCACGTGGTCCCAGTGCGCCCTGCGGAGCCCCTCTGGAACCCCAAATCCGCCCTCGGTGCCCTCCTCCCGGGGGCTCAGCTGGTGGCTGGGGGGGGGCAACAGCACCCAGAGGGGCTCTGGGAGTGGGTGGTGGGGTAGCGAGCACCCAGGGGTGGCACTGGGGGCACCCAGGGGTGGTATTGGAGGGCACCCACAGGGCACCCACGGGTGACATTGGGAGCACCTACAGGTGGCACCGGGGGAACCCAGGGGTGGCACTGTGGGCACCCACGGGTGGCATTGGGGCACCCATGGGTGACACTGGGAGCACCCACGGGTGACATTGGGAGCACCCAGGGGTGACATCTGGAGGGCACCCACGGGTGCCACCCTCAGCACCCATAGGTGACACCGGGAGCACCCATGGGTGCCACCAGCAGCGGGCGCTCTGCGGGGCGGTCCCCAGCCGGGGGTAACCACGCCCCCTTTTTAGCCACGCCCCCTTCGCCACGCCCACCTCATTAGCATAACTCCGCCCCCTTTGGCCCCGCCCCTCCAGGTGGGGGCGGCGGCGGCCGGGAGCGGCGGCGGCGGGCGCGGGGCGGCGGCGGCGCGGAGGTGAGCGGGGAGCGGGGGTGGGGGCGCACCGTGGAGGGGGGGGGGGGGTCCCGGTGTCCCCGCGGTGTTTCCCTTTCCTTTCCCCTCCCCGAACCCCTCCCCGCTCGGTTCCCGGCCGGCTTCCGCCTCCGCCCCGCTCCGGCGTGCGGGACGGCACCGGGGGGGCACCGGGGGTGGGCACCGGGGGGGGCACCGGGGGGCTCGGGATCCCCCCTCCGGCTCCTTCCCGGCTGGGTCTCGGCCCCCCCGGTCTGGCTCTGAGGGTGGGGGTCACCCCACGGCTCCCCCTCCCCCCCACCCGTGGGTGGCAGCCCCCGGTTGCGCCCCCGCTTGGGGCAGGGAGCCCCCGGCCCCCTCTCCGCCCTAACGGGGCGCAGCGGCGGCTTTTGGGGTTGTTTCGGGGCTCGGAGCCGTGCCCGTGGCAGCACCGGGGTGAAGGGGGGGGGCTGGAGAGGGCTGGCACCGGGCTGGGAGCAGTTCTGGGGAGGTTTAGGGCTTTTTGGAGACTGCTGGGAGCCTGTCCCGGCAGGAGTGCCGCCCGCTGGGGTGCGGGGGGCAGTTTTGGTGTTGGTTTTGGGGGTTTTGTCGAAATGCTGTTGGGCTGCCGAGAGCCCTTTGCGAACAAACCGACCCCACGGGGGCTGTGTGGGGTCACCGAGGGGCTGGGTGCACGGACAGACCCAGGCAGGGCAGTTTTGGGGTGACTCCATGCTGGTTTGGGGCAAAGCCTCGCACCCCATCCCCTTTCCCACCCCCTAAACACCCTCCAACCCCCCCCCCCCCGGACCCAGAGCCCAGCAGAGCCTGGTGCTGTGACCCCACAGGGGGGTCCCCCGGGGGTCTCCACGGGAAGGGGAAGCCGCAGCCCCCGGCCCCGCCGTGGCTCCTCTCCCCGGTCACTCCCGGGGATTTCCAGGCTGAGCTCACCGCGGTGGCACCGAGCCCAGCACCGGGGCTGGGAGCAGCACCCGGCTTCATCCCCATCCTCCTCATCCTCACCCACCCCAGCGCTGGGTGACGCGCACCCAGCTCCCATGGGCGCAGGTGGCGGGGATGCTGCGGGACCCCCCCAGTTTGGGGGAGAGGTAAAAAAGGGGCAGAAAAGCACCCTGGGGATGGATAGGGGGTGGTGGCACCCCGGGTTTGGTGCCCTGGCGTCGCTCTCGGGCGCACGTGGGAGCGCTGGGCATGTGCTGGAGGAACAATGGGGGCGGGCGGGTGCTGGGGGGACCATGTGGGGCTGAAATCCTACAGGGTCATTGGGTTGGTGGGGGCTCACCGCGGGGCGAAGCCCCTCGGGGTGGGCAGGAGGGTCAGGGGAGCTGGGGCTGGGGCCGGTTTTGGGGTTTGGCTGCGATGGATTGGAAGAGGAGCACGGGGCTGGCCTCGGGGTGGGGGGCGTTGTGCCTTGGGGTTGCTCCTGTTTAATTTGGGGACCCCAAATGCGTCCTTTCCTTGGGGTGTCTCCAGCAGAAAGCAGCTGCTCTCCAGGCGGGCTCAGATCCGTGCTGACAGCCAACAAAAAAGGCAAGGAGAGGAGGGGGAGCGGGGGCCACCGGGGCCAGGGGGGGGAGCTGCACGTGCCTTTGCCAGCCGGGCTGTTTGCTGGGCAAAAACCCTCCAAACCTTTTAAATTGAAGCAGAAGCGGGGTCTGGCCTCCACCTGCATCCCAGACCGCAGCTGGACGGACGGACAGACGGCCCCGGGGCCCGCTGCCAGCCCCACGGAGCTGCTGGTGGCTGATTTTGGGGAGCGGGAGCGGGGAGAGCGCGGGCTCTGCGCATAGGGAGCGGGTTACCCCCGGCTGCAGCCTAATTACTTCTCCTACATCTCTAGGAGCCCGTAAGTGATGGGCTGGGAAACTCTCTGGTTATGAAAAGCTTTTTATTTAATGACCTCCAGGCCGGGAGCAGGGAGCCAGGAGCCGGGCTCTTTTGGGAGCGCTCGGGGCTCGGGGTCACGGCCGCTTCCCCAGCTCCGAGCGAGTGCTGAAAGCTGCTCCTCTCCGTGCCAGTGGACATGCAAACCTTGGCGTCCTCGCCCTTTTTCTCACATAATCACTTCAAAAAAGAAAAAAAAAAATACAAACACAAACAAACCCAAGGCGCTTTATTGGCTGCTGCTCTCCTAACGAGGCTTCGGGGTGGGGAATTGGGGAGCGGGGCTGGCACCGACCCCTCCCTCTGCCTGCTCCTGCCCCAAATTCATGCAGCGATGCTGGGGGCTTGTTTTTTTTTTTTTTTGGAGGGGGACCCCAACACCCACCAGCTGAGAGGCCCCCCCGGACCCTTTCTGCACTCGCTTTGCTGTGGGTTTCGCCGCGGGGGCGAGCAGGAGGCTGGTTTTCGCACGGTGCCTCGGTGTCCCCACTTGTGCGATGCCGCAAATGACTCAGAAAACCTCACGGTCTGCAAACCCCCCACTGCTGGTCGGCTCCTCGGGGTGAGTGTCTGCAGCCCCACGCCGGGCTGGCTGCTGTGCCTGGACCCTACAATGTTCCTGCCTGGGTCTGGGCCCTGCACGGTGCAGCCGGGTGCTGCCGTGGGACCTGGGTGGCCCCAGCACCCACAGCGGCCACCCTGCGACACCGGGGGCCAAAGGGAAGGGCTGGGAGCGACCGTCCCTCGGGTGGGAGCTGTGGAAGGTGGCTCAGGAAGGTCCCCAAGCCTTGGGGGTGCCTCCTGTGCACCCCTTGGGTGCGGGCACCCAGCAGGTGGGGAGCCGGGATGGGGGCACCCCCAGGGGCGAAGCATCCCTGGGCAGGGAGGGACGGTGGGGAGAGCGCTGGGAGGAGGAGGAGGAGGAAGGAGAGGAGGAGGAGGAGGAGGAGGAGGAGGGAAGCAGAGCAGCTCTTGGCACCCAAGGGGCTGCAGAGTGTGCTCCTGGCACGCGGCCACGGCGATGGGGCAGGGGGATGCCGGCGAAGAGCACTCGGGGCTTGGTGCTGGGCCAGGGGAAGGGTTTGGCATCTTCCAGCCGTGCTCCCAGGACCGGGATCGATGATGCTCTGCCTCCAGCCCAGCAGGCGAGGAGCAGCAATGTGTGTGTGAGCCCTGCGTGCCCTGCTCGTGCCGCCTTGGATGGGGACGGGCATGGGGTGGGATGGATCGCTCCCCGCCGGGCTTTCCCGTGGGGAGCACGTGCCTTGCGCCGACCTTCCTGGGCGGGTTTGGCCTCGTGGAGTTTGGGAGGGAAGGAAATGAGGCCGAGGAACCGGCTGACGTTCGTCTGCTGAGGCTTTGGGGAAAGGAGGAAGGGTGTGGGGGGCTGGTGGCACACGGCGCAAGCCTTCGGTGGCTGCGCTGAGATAAGCAGCCTGCTCCAGGAGATAGGGAGCTGGTGGCCGAGGGGCTTTGCTCGGGCTCGTTTTGTCGTGCTGGGGGCCCCACCGAGGGCCCGTGGCTCATCTTGTGCACAGGACGAGCCGAGTTCCTGCACGTGGCTGAGCATCGCCTCCTGCTGCCGCCTCCCTGGGGTGCTCAGAGCTGGGGGGGACCCTCAGCAAGCACAGGACCCCCCCTGGGGGGCGTTTTGCCCAGCACGGTGCCGCTCTCGGGTGTCCGGCGCGCTCAGAGCCGTGGAGCAGAGGATTGAGGAAGTCTGTTGGTGCCGGCTGTGCCCTCCCTCGGCGAGCTGCTATCAAAGCCACGGCGTTTTGCAGAACCAGAGGAGGAAACGTCCGCCCCTTGCCCTCTCACACAAAGAATTTCGCCTCGAACAGGGAAGCGAGAGCGAGCCCAGGAACAACCCGCGGCCTCCCCAGCCCTGCCGCGGCGCCGCGTGGGAGCCCCTGAGTTCAGCCCAGCTACCCAGGAACCGAAGCTTCGGGTAACTGAGCAGCTCTCACATAAAAGGGAGCCGGGTTAATTAATCCCAGCAGCGTGGGAAATGTGGGCAGGGTCCATAGAAGAGCCCTGTCCTCGCTTTTTGGGGAGCGCTGACGGGGTGCCCGCGCAGGGCGGACGCGGGGCTGCAGCAATCCCGTGCAAGGGCCGGGGCCGGGCGCACGAAGATCGGTCCCCGGGAGCAGGGACAGGCGCGAGGGGGACGTGTGGCACCCAGGGGTGTCTGCGTGCCCCCACCTCATTGCTGCACGGGACGCCCTGGGATTTTGGGGGCGCGTTGAAGGAACTTTTGGGGAGCAGCCCCCGCGTTGCCGGGCTCGTGCCGCGTTGGCTTATCCAGCGCTGCCCACGGGAGACTTTTGCCCTTTGTTCGTTGGGAAGCCGTTGGCGGCGCCTCAAAGCCTCCACGTACGAGTCGGCCCCGGGCTGGAGCACGAGGAGGAGAGGAGAGGAGTGGGGTGAGTGGGTTTGGGGGGCTCGGTGCCGCGTCCTGCAGCAGCGCCCACCCGCCTCCTTGTCCGGAGCATCTCCGGAGCTGGGAGGCTTCCAGGCAGCCCTCGGGGAAGCCCAGGGGGGGTTTGTGCTGCACCTCCTGCTCCGGGTGGTTGTGCTGCGAGGCTGCGTGGATCTGCTGGAGGCCAGGAAGGAAGGGAAGGACGCTGAGAGGTCTGCGTCGGGGTGGGAAGAGCCCCGGCCGCTTATCGCGGGCGAGTCCTTCCCTTTCCGTGCAGATATCGGCTCCTTCCGAGAATGCTGCCGGGGAAACCTGGCTTTGGGAAGGGCTGGAGAGGGGAGAGAGGGCTGCTCCTGATGGTGGGACTGTCCTCCTGCAGGGCTGCACTGCGGGAAGGTGCCCCTAGCTGGATGCTGGGGCGGGCAGGACGTGCGCACACACCATGGGGATGGGATCCCCATGTTTACTGGTGCCACGTGCCCCCAAGACCACAAATGCCCCCAAAACCACACCTGCCCCCGAGGTGAGCCCCTCGTGGTGGATACCCGGTGTGAGCAGCGGGGCTGCCCTCGCTCCTGGAGCCCAGGGAGCTCCGTGCCCGTGGCAGGAGGAGAGGGAAGCCTGGCGCAGCTTTATCGGCAGCGCGGCCCCGTGGGCCGGCACGCTCTATCTCGGCTGCGTGGTTTTGCTTCCTTCCAGGGCGTGCCGAGCACTTGAAACTCGCCCGGGATGAACAAACCACGCCGGGGTTGCCTCACGTCCTGCCCGGCTTAGGAGAAGGCAGAGGAAAATCGCCCAGGGTTTCCCAATCGCCGTGAGGTGTGCGCCCGGGGAACCTGTCGGGCTCCTGCCCCGCGCGGCCACTCTCGGGTGAGGAGGTTTTGGGTTCGTGCCCGTTGCTCGAGGAGCCCCAAAGGGTTTTCAGGGCTGGTCAAGGGAGGCTGGCTTGGCGTGCTGCCCCTCCCTGGGCAGTGGCAGCCGTGCTGAAGATGGGGATGAAAGCCCCTGGGAGGCAGCGCACATGCCTGCGGTGCTCTGTGGGCACTCGTGCTGCACGCCTGGCTGCCCTGAGCAGCCCCAGCAGCTCCAAATGTCCCCGCAGGCGTCGCTGTCCCCGTGTCAGACTGGGAGCAAAACCCTTTTGGTGTCACATTTTGGCACCGGCGAGTCACCAGCCCTCGGCTGGGGCAGTGTCACGTCCTTCTGTCCCGTGGCTGCGGGCGGGTTTTGTCCCTCTTCCTCCGCCACCACGAGTCCCGTCTGCCAGCCCCGAGGCTTTCCGGCTCCGCTCTGGGGTTTTGCTCATTTGCCTGCGGTGGCGGCGGCGTGCGAGCTCGGATCCATGCCGGGCGTTAATGATTTACCCGGTGCCGGAGGCTGCAGCGAGCTGTGGGGTGGCCGTGGGGTGGCCGTGGGGTGGCTGTGGGGCTGCGGCGGGATCCCGGTGCCTTCCCCGAGTGGCACCCGCGGTTCGAAACCCCGTGGAAATTTCGGGCTGACGACCACGAGCAAGCCCGTGAGCGTTGATGGATGGCCTGAGAGTGCCCATCAGTGATTCAGGGGCACGCCGCTCGCTAATGGGCAGCCGGCCCCGGGCAGGGCTGCCCCGCAGGGGTGTCTCCGGTGCCTCGTAGCGGGGCCGTGCGCGTCGCTGCTGCCTCCGCTGCCCGCTTGGTTTCTGGCTCGGAGACGCCTGGCACAACCCGTGCTGAGGCCGTGCGTGAGCCGCGTCACTTTTTCCACCGCTGGGCGTTTCCTTGGGTCAGCATCTCTCGTGGCTCAGCCCAGGGCCGGGAGCCATCCCCGAGCCTCGCCTGGTTGAGGACTAAATCCTCCTCCCGGTCACCGCTCCGGGTAAATCCTCCACACCCCTCGCCTGCTCTCTGCGGCATCCCCCGTGCGTTTTCCCCTCTCCCTGGAGATCCTTTGCACCCCGAGGTGCTCCCAGGACCCGGCTCCCAGCTCGCAGCACAGCTCAGGCCGTGCTCACAGCTTCCATCCCCCTTGTGGGTCACCCCCCCGGCGGTGTCACCCCCCCTGTCCCCAGCACGCTGCTCACAGCTGTCCCCACGCCGGCGCAGCGTGTCACCTCTCACTTCCCTTTCCTGTCCCTGCTGCTGGCTGCGGACAGACATGGGGGGGGCCACCCCTGTGTCTGGGCTCCCTGGGGACACTGCCATGATTCTGGGGCGAGCGGGACCGTGGCAGTGCCTAAATCCATCTGTCCTGTGGGTTAAGAGGGTGAAGGGCTGAGCTGGTGGCGGCCGGAGCCCTGCTCCTCCTTGCCAGGCTTGCTCCAGGCACGGGCACCGGATCGCCCGTTCTCACGCTGAGCGCGCAGGGCGAGGGCTGTGCCAGCGCTGGGAAGGCTGCTGCGGGTGCCAAACACGTGGGGAACGGGAAAATGTGTTCCCAGCCCCGTCCCAGAGGCTTTGTGCTGGCCCTGGGTGAAGCTCCTGGCACCCCGGGTGCTGTGCTCACCCGTGGGTGCTGCCTGGCACCGTACCGGGGTGGCCGAGGGGACCTCAGCCATCAGAGGCTGCTCCCCTCCTCCCACTGAGTGCTGAATTTTGGGTTAATTCGGCACCATGAAAAGTGCCCCAGGGACTGCAGGTGCCCAGAGGGCTACAACTGCCCGGCCCTGGGTGCACACACGGCAGGAGGAGGACGAGGGGTGCTGGTGGCCACCGCGGTGCCCCGGGGCGCACCCAGCTCCCGCTGCCCGGTCCCCGTCCTTGTCCCTGGCACGTCCCCAGCCCCGGCTCCAGCTCCTCGGGCTCCCCGGAGCCAGCCCTGCCTGCAGCTGGCATCTCGAGCTCATTGCTGGCTGCCCCGGGAGGAAAACAAACAGAGCCTGCAGCTCACCAGAGGGACGGAAAGTTTTGCTTGCTGGGGCTGGACCCGTCTGGCTGGCGCCCTCCCAGCCCCGCAGTCATCAAACACCTCGGCGAGGCGCTTGCATTTCTTCCTTGCTTTTATTTATTTTTTTTTCCACGAGTATCTCGCTCCTTGAGAGCTTTGGCAGGCGGCGGCGGGTGAGAAATCCCCTCCTGGTGGCCCAGTGACAAGCGGAGCGAGGTGCGTGGTGGCGGCGGGCGGCGTTTCCTCGCCCCGTGCCAGCGGCTGCAGCGGCTCCCCGATGTCCTGCGGCCACCCCAAACCCAGCCCAGGGGAGGTGTGGGTTTGTGGCCGTGTCCCGCAGCGTCCTGCCCTGCTGTTCGCACCCAGCAGATCCCCAGGGAGCGTCCCCACGCTCCCGTTGGCCTCACCCCTGGCTGCTTTCACAGCTCCATCCCCAAAAGCTGTGGCTCTTCGCCCTCCCGGCAAGGAGCAGCCAACCCCAGCCCTTCCCCTCCTGCTGCCGGCGGTTCCTGCGGCCCCGACCCTTTCTCACCTCTCTTTTTTCTTGCAGCATCTCCCCCGCCAGGCAGAGCAGGAGCCCGGCTGTGCCCTGGGGCTGCCTTGCATGAAGGACAGAGGGGGAGGAAGGAGGAGGCCACCACCGGCGTCCGCCCTCGAGCCGCACCGCGTGGGATCCCTGCCACTCTTATGAGGTCAGGACATGGCGGTGGGGCAGCCTTTCGGGTGGCACCCAGCACTCCCCCTGCCACGCACACCTCTCCGTGTCCTCGGCACCTCTCCCCATCCTCACCCTGCCCCAAAAACTCTGTGGGAGGCCAGCACCAATTTTAAGCCCTGCGCACCGGGCTGGCGCTGGCGGAGGCTGGTGGCTGCCCTCTAGTGCCAGCCTCCTCGGGCGGCCCCATGGAGCTGCTCCCGTGGGGACACCACGATCCTAAGGCCGGGCTTTGCAGGGTGGTGGCGAGCAGCAGCCCCACAGGAGCAGAACGAGTTATGGGGCCGCACGGCCAGGCTGGTGGTTGGGGTCCTGGGTGGAGAGGGGCCAGGGCAGAGGTACCCTGGGGTTGGGGTCCCTCCCCGAGGTCCCTCTCCTGCCTCCCCGAGGTCCTTCTGTGCCAGGCAGGGGATGCTCGTGAGCAGGGGGACGTGCACGGGTCCCCTCGGGGCTGGCACGTGGCCGGGCAGGACGGGGAGAGGCCACGGGGCTGTGCTGGGAGCCCCATGGTCCCTAATAGGATCTGGGACTCGCTCCCTGGTGCTGGGATGGATTTACCTCTCCCTGCTGACCCATGAGGCTCTGCCCGGTGTAGCCGGGCTGTGGGGACCCTCGGGAGGGGATTGCTCCAAGGTTCAGCCACCTTCTGGCTGCTAAACCTCCCGCTCCCTGCACGGGGAGGATTTCATCTGCTCTGCTTCAGCCCAGAGCCTGGCGTGCGCACGCAGATGCCAGAGGGGAGCGCTGGGCACCCCGTGTCCAACAGGGTGCCCGTGCGTTCCTCCGTCTCTTTACAACACGTGAAAAGCAAGCGTGGGCTCCTGAGATGTTGGGGAAGGGCCAAACAGGTCTCCTGCCTGGAAAGGGAAGGGAACCAGGGGGCGAAATGCTGCTGATGGCGGTGCAAAGCCCTGGTCCCCCCCCAGATGAGAGGAGAGCAACCGCGCGTCCTTCCCGGCAAGGAGGGGAAGCGCCCGCAGAGCCTGTAATGGGGTTTTGGCCGCCCTCTGGGGGGCAAAACCCTATTGCTGGTCAGTGCTCTGCCCACATCTCCGGCACGCTGCGCTCACCCTGCGTGGTGGGGAGGAGGGGACGCGGCGCGTGGCCGCGGGCGCCTCCCCAAATCGCCGACTCCCCGCTCCCTCCCTCGCAGCCTGCCGCCCGCCGCCCGCCCGAGATGTCCTCCAGCGACAAGAACGGGGGCAGCCGCTCCGGCAGCAGCCGCCTGCAGAGCAAGAAGCCCCCCAACCTCTCCATCGTCATCCCCCCCAGGGAGGCAGAAGAGGACGGCGCCCGCAAGGAGGTGAGCAGCCGCGAGCTCCGGGGGCACCCGTCCCGGGGGCACCCATCCCGGGGGCACCCGTCCCCACCACCCCGTGCTCCGTTCCTGACGCTCTGCGTTGCCTCCCAGCCCACCAAGGTCCCCATCTACCGCAAGAGCAAGAGCCTGCAGGAGCCCCGCTCGAAGGCATGCGACGGCTCGGAGCGGCGGCCGGGCTTTCGCCGTCAGACCTCCCTGTCCCAGAGCATCCGCAAGTGAGGGTTTTTTGGGGGGGCATTGGGGGCGGCTGGGTGCCAGGGAGGGGGATCCAGAGGGAAATCCTGGAGGGGTTTTGTGTGGCTCAGCCCTGGGAATGATCCCATGGGGGAAATTTGGGGTTGGGAAAAGGTCCTGGTGTGGTGTCTGCCATGGTGCCAAATGGAGCTCCCCTCTGGGGGCACCCCGACACCAGCAGCCCCCCCTGCAACAGCCCCCAGAGCCAGGTCTGTAGCGTGCCCTGCTCCGTGCCGGGCTGAGCCTCCCGACCCCAAATCCCCGTATTGAGGGCAGGGTGGGGGATGTGGCACCTCGGGGTGGGGTCCCTGTGGGTGTGACGGGCGCATCCCTCGCGCGGCCAGGGGCACGGCCGAGTGGTTCGGCGTCAGCAGCGACTGGGAGGGGAAGCGGCAGCACTGGCAGCGCAGGAGCCTGCAGCACTGCAGCATGAGGTACGGCAAGCTGAAGGCCGCCTATCGCGACATGGAGCTGCCCAGCCAGGAGGCGCCTTCCTTCCAAGGCACCGAGTCACCCAAACCGGCCAAAATGCCCAAGGTAGAGCTCGGGGAGGGGGCTCCGGGGAGGGGTGCGCGGGGACCCGCTGCCTCCCCGCGTGCCCACGCCTCCCTCCCCGCTGCAGATCGTGGACCCTCTGGCCAGGGGCCGTCCCTTCCGCCACCCCGACGAGACCGACCGGCCCCACACGCCCCACCACGTCCTGCCCCCCCTCACCCCCGGCGTGGCGTCCTTGGCCTCCTTCAACAGCGCCCGCTCCGGCTACGGCCGCCTGCCGAGGAGGAAGAGGGAGTCGGTGGCTCACATGAGCTTCAGGGCGGCCGCCGCGCTTCTCCGCGTGAGTTTTTGGGGCACGGGGGGGTCTTCTCAGCTCGTTTGTCAGCTCGTTCCCTCCCCTCTCATCTTCGTTTCTTGGCTTTTTGCTCTGCTGTCGCGCCCCGCTGCAGGTTTGAGGGGGAAGGGTGCTTTTTTTGTTTCATTTATTCATTTATTCATTTATTTATTATAACCTGAACTCTGCTTAAAAAGAGAAGTCCGGGTGAAAGCTCTGCCAGCGGGGTGGCACTGCCTTGCGTGGCATCCCCCCAAAAAAAAGCACAAAAACCACATCTCTTGAGTCTCACCGCAGACCTTTTGCTGCAGGGGACCCCGAAGGGGGCCTGTGGGGCTTTGGGGTGTCCATGACAAGCCCTGGGCGCTGCGGGAAGCCTGAGGGCTCCCTGTTTCTGACCCCCCCCTTTGCTCCCCCCTCGCCGCCGCAGGGACGCTCGGCCCTGGAGCCGCTGGCTCAGAAGCAGAGGAGCAACAAGAGGAGCTTCGTGTACCCCAGCTTCATGGACGAGGACGTGGTGGATGCGGCCGATACCCTGGACTCCTCCTTCTTCAGTAAGGCAAGCGCAGTTCCACGCCGGCCCCCGGATTTTGGGGGGTCCCCACGCCCCTTAGGGGGGGGCTGAATGCGGGGCAGGGCGCTGGTGGGGCTGGGGGCTCGCTGCCACCCGCCTGGCTGCTGGGAGCGTGGCTGTCCCGTCCTGTTATGGGGATTTGGGGTCAGCTTGTGACCCAAATGGGGTTCTGGGTGTATTTAGGGTATGGAGGGACCCCAGTGTGGGTGCTTAGCCCTGTCCTGGGAGCTTGGGGCACCGGTGGCTGCCGTGCCCAGCGCTGGGAGCCCTGGGCTTGGTGATGCTCCTCGGTGCAGGGAGGGCACGACGCCGTCATTGTGGGGCCATGCCAGCCCCCATAAGGTGCAGCCAGGGGGATATCCGCGGGGATCACCCTTTTTTCCGGGCTCCGCAGCCATGTCAAGCCCGACTGGGTGCTTTGCTCCACGCTGGAGGCCTCTCACCCACCGCACGTGCCCCTTGCAGATGGACCTGCACGACGAGACCTACTCCATGCCCGACGACGTCTTCGAGTCGCCGCCTCTCTCCGCCACCTACCTGCGCATGCACTCGGTGGGCGAGGACGCCAGGGCGTCCCCCGACGGCGAGCAGCCCCCTCTGTGAGTACCAACCCCCCCGGCACTGTCACAGCGATGTCCCCACAGCAGGGACAGGGTGGGGACAAAGGGATTCCCCTAACCTTTACCCTCCCGGCTCGGGGTGGGTTATCCGCGGGGTTTCTCCTCTCCCCAGGCGCGAAGGTGCCCGGCTCGCCGCATCCTCCGCTGTCAGTGCTCCCCGGAGGGGCAGGCGCATCGCTTCCAAGGTGAAGCACTTCGCCTTCGACCGCAAGAAGCGCTACTACGGGCTGGGGGTGGTGGGCAAGTGGCTGAACAGGACGTACCGCCGCAGCCTCAGCAGCATCGTGCAGTCGCAGCTGGAGAACACCGACAGCCACCGGTGAGGGGCCCGGCTCCCTGGGGCTCCCTCCCCAGGAGGCACTGGGCTAGCATCCCAGTGCCCAACCGTCCCGGTTTGGGGTCCGTGACCCCGTCCCCGTTGCTCCTCAGGCCGTATTTCACCTACTGGATCACCTTTGTGCACATCCTCATCACCTTGCTGGTCATCGGCACCTACGGCATCGCTCCCATCGGCTTCACCCAGCACGTGACGACAGAGTTAGTAAGTTTAAGAGCTACCTGCCTGGCTGGCCCCAAAATGTCACCCCAGGAGCTGCTGGGGGAGCCAGCCTGGTGCTCAGCAGGCACCTTGCAGAGGGGTGAGGGATGCAGCTGGCTCGAGCAGGAGGGTCAAGCAGGCGTCAGCCTTCCCGAGGGGACTGTGATCGGGGGGACAAAGCGGGGCTCAGCCCCTGCAGGAGGTGGCACCGGGGCAGGATGTGTCCCCCCCGCAGCCGGCTGTGTGACCCTGGCCTCGCTCGGCAGGTGCTGAGGAACAAAGGCGTGTATGAAAGCGTCAAGTACATCCAGCAGGAAAACTTCTGGATCGGGCCCAGCTCGGTAAGAGGGCGGCCAGGAGATCGGTGCTCACCCAGCCTGAGGCTCTGCCCTCCACCCAGAGCCGAGGGGAGGGGTCCTCAGGGTTCTCCCTTCTCCTCTCCCCCAGCCACATGGCAGCAACCCTTGTCCCAGCCTGCTGCCTGGTCCCCCCCATGTCCCTCTGGGCACCTCCTGCTGCTCCTGGCGCTGCAGCATCGCCGTGGGGTGCTGGGGGAGACCGGGTCCCTGCCCACCTTCCATCCTCTGGGGGTCCTGGGGGGCAGCTGCTGGCAGGGGAGGTGGGAGCACCCCCCGGAGCACCCCCCGGAGCACCCCCTGGAGCACCCCTTCCCTCCAGATCGACCTGATCCACCTGGGGGCCAAGTTCTCGCCCTGCATCCGCAAGGACCGGCAGGTGGAGCGCCTCATCCAGCGCCAGCGGGACCGGGAGCGTGGCTCCGGCTGCTGCGTGCAGAACGACAACTCGGGCTGCATCCAGACGCTGCCACAGGACTGCTCGGTGCGTGCCGCGGGCAGGGGGCAGGGTGTGTGCAGGGACAGCAGTGCCCGCGTGCCTGAGCCTCTCCGTCCCCGCAGGAGACGCTGGCGACGTTCATCAAGTGGCCGGGCACCAAAGCGCCAACCATGGGCTCGGGCGAGAGAAGGACATCAGGGGCCGTGTGTCACCAGGATCCCAGGTAAAAGGGGTGTTTGGGGAGAGGTGGTGGCCTGGAAGCGTGCAGGGTGCATGGTGGGGGCTTCCTGGGGCCAGGTTTCCAGCTTGGATGCCTCGAGGTCACCTCTCCAAGGGGCTGGTGGCTCTCGCGCACCGTAGGAAGGCTCTCGCTGGCACAAGGAAGCTTGCAGGGGGTGGCTGCAGGTCCTGTGCCTGGGGGGGCTTCAAGTCAGGGGCAGGGCGGTGCTGGGGGAGACCCTCAGCGACCCCCACGTCCTCCTCCTGCCACCAGGACGTGCGAGGAGCCAGCCTCGAACCCTCCTCACGTGTGGCCGGACGATATCACCAAGTGGCCGGTAAGAGCCCGCCGGGGGGACCTCCACGAGGGGACCTCCACAGGAGGCTGGTGGCCTCCAGCGGGGCACAGGGGGCTGCAGGAGGCCTTGGAGCAACCCCCCCACTTCGGCTCCTCTCCCTCCCATGCTCAGATCTGCACCTACGAGACCAAAACCAACCACACGGGCTTGGCGCACATGGACTGCCAGATCAAGGGGCGGCCCTGCTGCATCGGCACCAAGGGCAGGTGGGCTGCGGGCACCGCGGCTGGGATGGGCTCCGGGCACCTCCTGGTACCCCGAGCTGTGCCGGGGAGGGAGAGGGAGGCCGTGGGGCCCTTGGGGTGGGATGTGGTGGATGTGGTGGGTGCGGGATGCCCGGACGGGTGCGGGGAGTGCGCCCTGCCCCGAGCGAGCCCGCTGCCCGCCCTGTGCCCAGCTGCGAGATCACGACGCGGGAGTACTGCGAGTTCATGCACGGCTACTTCCACGAGGAGGCAACGCTCTGCTCGCAGGTGAGAGGGGCCGGCGGGGGGCTCGGGGCTCGAGGGATCGGTGTGAGGCGGGGGGATGCAGGTCCGGCGTAGGAGGAAACCCAGGGCTGCAGCCATTGCAGCAGTGCCCCTGTAAGGGCACCTCCCGGGCAGAAAACCAATTTCTGGGGCACTGGAGGTGCTGGGGTGCTCCCTCCCCAGCACCCAGGCTGTCGGGGTGCCCTCCATCCTCCGGGGTCCCTTCCCTGCCTGGCAGCCCGTCCTTGGCTCCCCGTGGTGCGGGGCTGGGGGCTGAGCTCGTGGCACCCCCCAAACCCCCCCTGCCCTTCCAGGTGCACTGCCTGGATGAAGTCTGCGGCCTCCTGCCCTTCCTCAACCCGGAGGTCCCCGACCAGTTCTACCGCCTGTGGCTGTCCCTGTTCCTGCACGCGGGGTGAGTGGCAGCCCCACACCTTTAGGACGGGGCCGTGGGGTGATCGGGGACCCCAGCACCCTTCGGCACGGGCTGGGAGGGACGAGGGGAGGAACACCCCCAAATTATGGCACCGGAGGGTGCTTTGTGGGGTGCCCCGTGTCCCCAGGGGCCAGGGTTTAACGCAGGGCCTCTTCCCCCCAGCATCATCCACTGCCTGGTGTCGGTGACTTTCCAGATGACGGTGCTGCGGGACCTGGAGAAGCTGGCGGGCTGGCATCGCATCTCCATCATCTTCATCCTCAGCGGCATCACGGGCAACCTGGCCAGTGCCATCTTCCTGCCCTACCGCGCAGAGGTGAGGGGTTTGCAGGGCTGGGGGGGGCTCTTGTAACACCAACCCCTCCCCCAAAACCAGCCCTGGGTTTTGGGACCTTGCTGGGCGCTGAGCAAACGTGCTTGCGGCCAGGGATTGTGAGCACAAAGCATCACCAAAAAAAAACAAAAAAAAAAGCCATCACCAAAAGCCCATTTAACTCGCCGGGGATAAAAAGGGGGGTTTTTAATCAAAAAAATCCCGGAGGGAGGTTTGGGGAGGGGGCTGCAGTGCCTAGCACGGAGGGGAGGGGGGTCCGTGCCCCACGTGTGGGGTGGTGAGAGCCACATGTCCCCACGTGTCGGTGTGCGTGCGGGCGGGCAGATGGCTAATCTGCCTGCGGGTTTAGAGGGGATCACGCAGAGCGCCCTAAATCCGCCCCGCTGGGGCCGGGGGCTGTAGTGTGGGAGGGGGACGGGGGTGTTTCACGGAAGGGAATGGTCCCTGGGGACACGGGGAGGTGGCGGGGTGATGTCCCCGTCCCTGAGCGTCCCGCCCCGTCCCCCAGGTGGGTCCCGCCGGGTCGCAGTTCGGCCTGCTGGCCTGCCTCTTCGTGGAGCTCTTCCAGAGCTGGCAGGTGCTGGAGAAGCCCTGGAAAGCCTTCCTCAACCTCTCCGGCATCGTCCTCTTCCTCTTCGTCTGCGGGCTCCTGCCCTGGATCGACAACATCGCCCACCTCTTCGGCTTCCTCAGCGGCCTCCTCCTCTCCTTCGCCTTCCTGCCCTACATCACCTTCGGCACGGGGGACAAGTACCGCAAGCGGGCCATGATCATCGTGTCCCTGCTGGTCTTCGTGGGGCTCTTCGCCTCGCTGGTGGTCTGGCTCTACGTCTACCCCATCAACTGGCGCTGGATCGAGTACCTCACCTGCCTGCCCTTCACCAGCAAGTTCTGCGAGAAGTACGAGCTGGAGCAGGTCCTGCACTGACCCCCCCCCCCCCCCCAAAACCCCGGGGGGACGCCGCAGCCCTGGCACGGCCGGGCCGTCACCGCGGGGGGCTCGGGGAGCTGTGGGGTGAGGATGGGGTCGGGTGGGAGCCGTGGTGCCCCCCCCATCCCGCCCCGTGGTGCCGCTCATACTGTGAACACAACCCCCTGTTTGTAGGGGGGCGTATTTGGGTTTTTTACCCGTGTCTCAGGGGTGCCTCGGGGACCCCCTGGGGGCTCTGTGGCTGCGCTCTGGCTCGGCCCAGCCCTTTTTCCCCCCCGACCCGTTCCAGTGGGATTTGGACCCACCCTCCCCCCTCCTCCAGCAGCTCCTGCCTTGTCAGCCTTAGGATTTTTTAATTTCGGGGGTGTTTTTTTCTCAACGCAAGATTGAGCTGCGAGGGGGAGCCCTGATGGTTTTCCCCAGCTGCGGGCTCCCTGGAGCTTCGGCCCCACGCTGCTCGGAGCTGAGGTTTGAAGTATTTTTCTCCCACTTTTGTGCCTGCTGCTCAGCTCCCAGGGCCTCGGGAGGAGGCTCGTGCTTCTCCAAGCGGGCTCCTCTTGGAGCAGGGTGGGTTTTTTCAGCTCCTTCTGAAGCCCGGGCAGGGCTCGGCTGAGCGCGGACCCCTTGGGGACACCCCTGCTGCTGCCCCGGGTCCCCGGTGCCACCTCCTGTCCCCCTCCCAGGTGCGGGGACCTGGGTACCTGGGTGGCTCCTCGGCGCTGGTGGGTGACAGCGCCGGAGGACGGGGACAGAGCCAATTCCCCAGCGGGACGAGCACCCAAATTTTGGGGGCTCGGCTCCGTGAGCCCCCCCCCAGTGGTGCCTGCACCCCTGCTCCGCCGCGGGCCGGCCGCAGCCCCGCTCCTCCTCCCAAAGGCAGGCTCCTCGCCTCCTCGGTCTCTTTTTGATACTTTTTTAGAAGCCGTGTTTTGTTCGGGGTTTGTTTTTTTTCCCCCCTTAATAAATTTCTACCTGTATTTAATGAGACGCACGGGGCCTCGTCTCCCTCGGCGCTTTTAGGGGGTTTGGGTGGTTTCGGCAATGTTCGTTGTAGGGTGGGGAGGAGGTGGGATTGCCGGGGGCTGTCCCTGCCCTGCAGGGTGAGCACAGTGCCCTGTATCCCCCAAAATCCCTCCTGGGGCAGTGGCAGGGTTTTCAGGACAGTTTCTTGCAGCAAAAGGGGAAGCAAAGCGACCCACAGAGCCTCCGGGTGCTGTCCAAGCCCCAAACCTCCATCCCCCCTTCCATCAGATGCCCCGGGGTGGGTGGATCTGCCCCCCCTTGGAGCTGAGGCACCCCACAAGGTGCCGGCTGGTTCCCACCCGTGTGTGCCGAGCGGTGACGCTCGGAGCTGGGGACAAACACACCCGAGCTGCGTAGAAAACAACCGCTGTGGCTTTATTTGCTGCTTCACGACAGACCAAGGCATTTGCAGGAGGATTTTCCTGGGAAGGGGATGTGTCTGCGTGCAGGACCAGCCCTGTGGGGAGGCTCTTGGGTGCAGGACTCAGGGTGGCCGTGGGCAGGGGGACACCCCCAGGGGTGGCTGCGGGGACCCTGCCTGCTCCGGGGGTGCTTGGGGAGGGCTTGGCCCCCTCTTGGGATCGTTTGTGGGGTTGGCGTGAGCGGGAGGGCGCTGGGAGAGGGGCGCCAGGCTGGGGGCTCATGTATTTTTATAGGGTCTCAGCTTTTCCCGGGCCGTGCCACCCCCATGGGCTCCCCTTGGCAGCCCCAGCTGAAGAGGAGACCCGTGGGTTTGGTGCGTGCAGCGGGACCGGGCTGGGTTTTTGTGCCCCCAACCCTACAGGAGGTGTCGGTGGCACACGGGGCCGGGCTCATCCCCTGGCCAAAAGGCAGACGTGTCAGCAGGGAGCGTGCCCAGCGGGGGGAAAAACCGAGAAAAACGCCTCGCAGCCTCCCTCCGTCTTCCTCCCCGGGTTGGGGGCTCAGCAGCCGCTGTTCCTGCGCATGAAGGCATGGCCCCGCACGGCGTGCTGCATCTCGGTGAAGGCCAGGGCCCCCACCGTCACCTGGCAGGGCCCCAGCGCCTGGAAGCCGCACTTCTCGTAGAAGGGCACCAGGAAATCCTCGCACATCAGCAGGGCGCGCCGGGCGAAGGGCAGGCAGCGCAGGTACTGCAGGTAGCGCCACAGCAGGATGGAGCCCTTGCCCTGCTGCCGGCAGGCGCGGTGCACGGCCAGCACGTGGATGTGCACCGCCGTGCCCCGCGGCTTGTGCAGGGTCAGCGCCGCCTGCGGGGAGGGAACGGGGCTGTTAGCAGGGCCGAGGATGCCGAGGATTTATTTTTTTTTGCCTTCCCTAAAAGATTTGGCCCATCTGCTTCCACGTGGTTTAATTAAAGCCATTGTCCCCCTACCCCTGAGGTGTCACGCAGCCGGTGCCATCCACCCCGTGGCTCCCTGCTCGGTGCCATCCCCGCTCGCCCACCCCCTGCCATCCCCGCAGGCTTTTTAGTTTTGATTTCCCCCATGCTGGGCACCCCCCGGTTCCCTGCTCGCAGTCCCCAGGCTCTCGTGCTGCCTCCCCCAGCGCCCGCAGGGCAGCTCCTACCTGGCTGAGCCTGTCCTGGTCCCAGAGGGAGCCGATGATGAAGGCCACCAGCCGCCCTTCCTCGAACCAGCCGAGGGACAGCTCGGGGCACAGCGTCAGGAAGTGGCGGATCTCATCCAGGTGGAGCGGGCAGTCCCCGGACACCGAGATGAAGGCTGCAAGGGGGGGGCGGGCGGTGAGCACGGCGAGGGGCCGGGGGGCACCGGGAGCACCCCAAGTGGGAAGGGGAGGGTGGGGGGGAAAAAGGCAGCCCCTTCCCCTTACCTTCTCGCTCGATCTCGAACACGCTGATGGCATCCTCGGGGCTGAGGCAGCGGAACTCGCTGGCGGGCAGCGTGTGGCGGCGCTGGCGCCCGGGCGAATTTTGGGGGCACCGCAAGCGAGCGGGCTGGAGGAAAGGCGAGGAGGTGCTGAGCACCGGCATCCTGCTCCCCTCCCGGCGCGCGGCGGCGTTTTTATTTTGGGGGCAGCCTCCGTCAGCTCCGGCCCCGGCGGCGTCACGGCTGCCTTTATCTCAGCCAATCTCCTCCGGAGCTCTTAGCCGCCGAAAATACCTGTTGATGGCGCGCGGGATTAGGCTGCTTGCCATCCTGATGTGTGTGTGTATCGGGGTACGCAGGAAATACCCACCCTGCTGCCCCCCCGCTGCTGCTGGGCCGTGCCTGGAGCTGGCACCAGATGTGGCCGCGGCGAACATCCAGCCTCGGGGACGGGGACGGGGCTGGGGGACAGAGTTTGGGGTGTGCAGGCGGAGGCAGCCTGCTCTGCTGGGGTTTTATTCCCCTTCCCGGCTCGCTCAGTGATGTGGTTTAGCCCCTGTTGGGTTGTGGCCGTGCTGGAAAATGTGGTTGAGATGTGTTGGGGCACAATAAGTGGGTTCGCAGCTGCTCTGGTGCCCGCAGCACCTTCAGCCACAAAGGCTGGGCAGGGTTCCCTCCACCCCTTGCTGAAGGGACGTGGGGTTGGGTCCTGCACCCCACAGGCAGAGTTTGCTCTGGGGTAGGGCGATGCCATTCCTGGGGGCGTTACGGTGACATTGGGGTGCCCAAAGGTGGCTGCAACCTCCTGAGTGCGTGGCCAAGAGGCTCTGCAGGTGAGAAACATCCCCGAGGCGAGTCCAAGCCCACCCTCCCCGCTCGGTGAAGGTGCCGGGTGCTGATACTCATCCCCTCTCTGCTTTTTCCCCATCTCCCGGCCGTGCCCAAAGCTCCCTTGCAGTCCCCCAGCTGTGCCCCAGCCACGTCCCCTCCCTTGGGTCGGATCCTGCGTGGTTAAACCTGCCCCATGTTTTGTGCACGATCAAACCGGGTGAATAAATCCAGGCAGGACCACGACGTGAGCAAAAGCGAGCACGCGGGCAGTGCGAGGAGCCCCCGAGCTGACCAACACTGGAGCCGTTTGCACCAAAGGCAGCACGGAGCCCAGGTCATTTCTGAGTGCGTTCGAGAGGTGCCGGCTTTCCCTGCTAATTATAGGCTTGCCTCCAGCTAATAGGATTTACAGAAACAAAAGCATTACCAGCCCAAGCGGCGCGCGGGGCAGGAGGGGAGCGAGCTGGGGATTTTCCATCTGGAAGAGCTGAGGGTGCTGGAGGTGCCTGGGTTAGGCAGGAGGAGGCGAGGTGGGGTCTCGCTGGGCTTTGGTTTTGGGGAATTTTGCTGGTTTCGCAGGGGCTGTGTTACCTAAGGGACTGGCTCCGTCAGGAAGAGGAGTTTTCTTTGGCAGGGGAAACATTCAGCATCCCCAGCGCCAGGTCTCATCACCAAGGGGTGGCAAACTGAAAATGGTGCTGGAAGGGAGAGCTTCGTGACGCCTGCAGGAAGGGAAAAGCAGCGGCTGAGCTGGAGGCAGGTGCTTTTTTTGTTTTTTTTATAGGGTTGCAGGGCTTATCATCAACTCCTCTGGCTCTCCTCATCCTGCTAATTGGATCAGGGCTCGCCCAGCCCGGCAGATCTGCAGGAGGCGAGGAGGGGGCCCCGCACCCCCACTGCTGGATCCGGGGCACACGGGGCTGTGCCGTGCGTGGCAGGAACGGGGGCTGTGAAGACCTGCAAACGCTGGGAAGCCTCCCTGGACACACTTACCCATAGAATTGGGGGGGTTGAGATCTCTTTTGTGAGCTCAGTTTGTGTTAGAAATGGATGGGGAAGGGGAACCAGGCTTCTCCAGGTGTTTTTGGGAGCTTCTCCAGGACCCCAACAGCAACAGCCTGCAGCAGAAGTCGGTGATGCGGGGAGAAGGCTGCTCTTTGCCTGGCTCTCGTATTTTTTTCCCCTCCGGCGCTTCATTCCTGGCAGCCCAAATCCGATAGCAGGAGGGCCGTTGTGTTTGTGTTTCTTTCCTGGAAATGAATTTTTTTTTTTTTCTTTTTGCTTGGCTTCTCAGCTCCCTGCAGACGCAAAGGTCTTTGGCGTGCGGGGAATTCGCTCACCAAGAAAGCTGCGCAGGGCATGCCAGCATCAGAGGGGAGGGCAGAGGAGCTGCCACCCCCCCCCCCCCCCAGCCCCAAACCCCAGCCTGGGGCTTTGTGGGGTTGCTGGGGGGCACCTACAGGTGGGCAGCATCCAACCTGCAGAGGTGAAGGTCCCCGGCCACAGAGTAAGTGAGAACCAGGAGGAAAATCCTCTCTCCCTGGCCCCAGAAACTCCTTTCCAGGCCTTCCTGAGCTGAGCCCCGTGCACCGGGGGGTGTAGCAGCACACAAAGCGCTCTCTCTGTAAAATTCCCCCCTCTTTGTGTTTGTGCACTACAGAGACCAAAGCATCCGCACGGGCTGCAGAGGTGCTCGCGTGTAAAAACCAAACCAAACCAAACGAAAACCAGGTAAATCTGCAGCAGCCCCCTGGTGGCATCTTCTTCTTCTCTTAGGAAAATCTGCCTGGAGCTGGAGCTTCAGTTTTTGAATGGTTTGGAAGCAGTGAGGACTCATTCACCCACTTTTTTTGAGCCAAATGTTCTTTGCAAAAGAGCTGCAACTCCTTCCCCCGCCCCGAAGGTGGAGGGTTTGGGTGGAAGACTCGCTACACCCAGCTTTAATAGCAGGTGGTGTGGGTGCAGGGAGGGAACCCGGGCTGCGCCGAGAGCCGTGCTCTCACCTCCTCCAAAGCCTCGTGCAGGCAAGCCGAGCTGGGCGTACCAGCTCCCTTCCCTCCGGGACACTTCCCCAAATCCTGAGCCACCGGGGCTGGCTCGCGGCAGTGCCTGCAGGCTGCCAGCTGGCCCCGGGGCTGTCAGCACCACGGGCACACCACAGAAACACGGGTTTACTGGGCTTACTGGGCTTACCGGCTGTGGGATGGGGACCTGGTGATGTTCCTCTGCCAGCCTGGTCCAGCAGAGCCACCTCGCAGCCACGGGAGGGGAGGAATCAGGCTGCAGGGGCTCGTCCTCCTCGTCTGCTGCCACGCACGGAGCCCCCGCTTTATATATTTGTTATTTATGGGGCACGTGATGAAATTCTAAGGAGTTTACGACCCCGATGAAAGACAGGGAGAGGTGAGAGGCTTTAAGGTGACCGGCCAGCAAAAGGATCCCGTCGGGCTGTTGGTGTGGGTTTGTTGGTGTGGTTTTATCTCCTCCCCTGGCCTGCAGAGGGATAAAGCATTTAGCTGATTGCTCTGCGCTGTGCTCGGGGTGAGCCGGCAGGCAGGGAGAGCAGAGGGAAAGAGAGCAATGAAAAAGAGAGTGACCCAGACCTGTCCGAAGGCAACCCTGCAGAGCGCTGCTTTGCTTCCAGAGGATGTATCCGAGCACGTGTTTAATAATTGTGGTGCCAGTTCTCGGGGTTCAGCCATAAATTCTGCCCCCCAGCAGGCTGCGAGCTGTCCCTTGCGGAGCAACAAGTGTGGTCAGGGCTTGCATGGCACAGCCTGGTTCTCATCCTGCCCTCCTGAAACCCGGGCGGCTCCTCTGGTGTGCAGGGGCACTGCAAGGCTCGGGTTCAGCCCTGGGAAGTGGAAAGCAGTGACGACAGGCACTGCTGGCTCTGCACATGTGGTTGTTTATAGGATCAGGGCCAGATGTAGGGCTTCTGCCCCACACAGCTTCCCCCGAAGACTGAGTACCTCTGCCCCGCCGCCTGAGCTCGCTGGGAATCGTTGCACAAGGAACAGGAGAGGTGAAACCCGTGACATTTGTTCCCATCGGTTCAAGTGTAATAAAATGGGGATTATCCCAAGCGTAACCTCCTGGAAAGGAAACGACTGGTAAGATCAGCAAAAATAGTAATTAAAAAAAAAATGTCGGCATCACCTTTGTCACCAGGAACCAGCTGCGGCTCCAAAAGGAGCACGTGGAAAGGGGCCAGGTGGAGCTGGCCCCACAGCCCCCAGCCCTGCCGGGGCAGCTCGGGAGCTGCTGTGTGTTGTAGCCACGGGCAGAGTGACCCGGGGCTCAGCTCTTCCCTCCCTGTTTTAGATCTTTCTTTTTTCATGGAATTGAAACAGAAAGATGCCCCAGCGTGTTCCTGCTGTTCAGAAACGACATTTCAGAGCAACTCCGAGGAATCAGCTGAATGGCACAGAGTGGGCTGTGGCTGGAAGCGTCTGGCAGGGTGCTGCTTTCTGCCCACCACGGCAGGGGGGTCAGCCTGCTCCATCCCTCCCTGCCCCTACAGCTGCAGGGGGTCAAAAACATCAATAAGGGATAACCACAGCAGCGTGCTGAGATTTAGGTACTTAGCAGAGCTCTCAGCTCCTTCAAAGAGCCCAGCGCTGCTGCTGCCTCTGTAGCAGGCTGCTCGTCAGCAGCCCTCTCGGGGCACTGAGGGACAGGGACAGGCAGCTGAGGCTCTGCTCGGCCCCTCTCTGCCAGGGCTTGGCAGGGAAGGGACACGAACGCAGCTCCGGGGCTCCTCAGCCCCCTGGTCTGTGCTGCAAATAGCAGCGGGTCATCCCGGTGCTCCGGGGATTAAGCTGCTTGGGGTAGCTGCAGCATTCGTCATCTCTTGGCCTCGAGGGGCTGGTTTGCGGTCACAGGGAGTGAAGGTGACATCAGGGTCCTCCCCTGCATGGCATCATCCCAAATTCCTGTAATTATTCAGCCTCTGTGACCGAGCCAGCTGCTGCTCAATTCCCCGCTTTGCACCTTCCCCTGGCTTAGCCAAGGGAGCCGCGTACCCAAAAAGGGCCGTGCTTTTCTCCTGCCTTGCACACAAGCGGCACGACAGCCAGCAGCAGGGCTCAGCCCCACTGTAGGCTCAGCCACGGGCTCTTGTTTTATTCCCACTCATCCCCTGCCCTCCCACCAGCTGCCCCCGGCAGCAGCGTGCGAGCGCTCGGCATCGCTGCGGCTCTGCGGTAGGATGGAGCTCTTGGGGCTCGCTCAGGATTCCCAGCACTTGCCAGGCTCGCTGCCTGCCGCTTTTACCCCGCGGTGCTCCCTTCTCGCCTTGTCAAGAGCAGTTCCAAAATCTCCAGCAGGTGCTGCAAAGCCGGGGTGCTTCCACCCGCTCCACTGGAGCAGGGTATTCACCGCGGCTCACATTGTGAGCTGATTTGCCTTCAAAATAGCAATGCGGGGCTGCTCTAGGGCTGCTCTGGACAGTGGCCATGTCCCCAGGGCTCTAAATAGACCCTCAAAGGGCTGGTTCTGCCTTGAAATGGTAATCTGCAAATGTGCACATATGTGGATTTCCTCTGGCGTGTTCCTTTTGGCTCATCAGTGCAGTCGATTCCTCTCTGGTGAAGGTGCAGAGCGCTTCCCTCTGCAGGCACAAGAAGCTAGGGAAGGGATGCTGCGTGACAAAGGATTTGGGATCTCTCTGATAGCAAGGGGAAGCAGGCTTTGAGCTCCGGCTCTGACCTGCACCTGAGCAACATGTGCCTGTGCAGGGCTGGGATATCTCCTTGCTACTCCTCTACATGGGACATTGAGGAAATTGTGCAGACCAAGAGGGGAAGGTCTCACCCAAGACTGCTTGGCCAGGGCAACTTCAGCCTAAAGCAGGGGTGGAAGACCCAGCCAGGACCTTTCTTATCCCCTCCCTTGAGCACAGGCACTTGGCAGTGATTAGCCTCGTTTCCTTCTCTCTGCTGGGCTGCAGTAGTTTGTAACTAGGTCACGGACACCCGTAACACAATCCCCATGACAGAAGAGGACAGAGTTCAGGGCTCCAGCAGCTCCTTCCCTCCCATCGCAGACCTCCAGGCATTTTAGGTCCAGCTCTGCCTTTGGGACGCGGCAGCTGGGTGCTGTTACGGGGTCACCCTGCCTCGATCTCCTGCCCTTGGCTCGGCACGCTGCTGGTGGGCGCCGGGGCGGCCCCGTGGGGCTGGATGGGATCCGGCTGCCACTATGGGGAAGCCAAACCCTGCATCCCACAGCAAGGCTGGGCCTGGACCAGCCCCACCACGGGATTTAGAAGGGCTTGGTGTCAGCAAAGAGGATGAGAGGAGGGAGGGGAGGAGGACTGTGCTTGCATAAAGGGATACAGGAGTAGGTGAAGCTGTTTGGAGGCTGTTTTTAGCAGGGGTGGGGAGGGCCAGAGGTGCCTGAGCGGGGCAGCACAAGCAAGGAGGAAAGGGCAGGGTGGCCATAAGAGACACGGGGACATGGGGCACTGCCCCGCTCACCCCAAAGGGCCCCTCTCCAAGGGGAAAGCCCACCCAGCCTCAGGAGGTTTGCTGGGCTCACCACGGCACCTCCAGGGACGGGGCACCCACAGCTCCTCTGGGCAGCCTGTTCAGCACCTCACCGCCCTCCCAGTACACAATTTCTTTCTGCTTTCTTCTCCTAAATCTGTCCCCTGGCGTGGCTGAGCCCGCGGTCCCCCCCAGCCCATCCCTGAGGGAGGCCGGGAGCCATTTCGCGTTCCCCCTGCTCAGCCCCGCAGCACCTCTCCGGGCTGCCTCGGGGGTGCAGAAAATGAGGAAAAAAAGCACAGAAAGGCGGTGACAGCTGCCCAGAGCCCTCCCTGGTGCCCTGAGGGCCGGGATTTGCCCCACAAACCCCCCCAGGGAAGCCTCTCCCGGAGCCAGCCCCGGGGCCGGGCCCCGGCCGCGGCCGCGCGGTGGCAGCAGAGCCCCGCTCGCCTCAGCCCGGCCGGGCCCCGAGGGGCTGAAACGGGTTGGGGAGCCTCAAAGGTCCCGGCTGTAAAATCCTAAAATCCCGGAATCCTTAAGGTTGGGAAAGGCCTGCGGGATCATCTGGTGCAACCCATCCCCCTGCCGCCACTGTCACCCACTGAACCGTGTCCCTAAGCACCACGTCCAGTCCTTCCCTAAACGCCCCCCAAAATACCCCCAAAATGTTTCTTTTTATTTATTTATTTATTTTGGTTTGGTTTGGTTACAAGGCAGTCTGACCAGCTGGGGCCCCTCAGTGGGCACTGGGGGTGCTGCTGCGGGCAGCGGGGGGCTGTGGGGTGCCTGAAGCACTGGGGTGCTGTGGCGGTGCTGGGGGCTGTGTCCTGCCAAGGCTCGAGTCCTCCTGGAGCACTGTGCGAGGTTTGGGGCACCCCGATGCCAGAAGGACAAAAACTATTAGGGAGTGTCCAAAGGAAGGCAGCCAAGATGGTGAAGGGAGCGTCCACGCAGCAGGAATAGCAAAGGGAGCGTCCACGCAGCAAAGATGGGGAAGGGGCTGAGGGGAAGGCGTGTGAGGAGCAGCTGAGGGCCCTGGGTTTGTTCAGCCCACACAGGCCGAGGGGAGACCTCATGGCAGCCTGCAGCTCCCTCACAGGGAGCTCTGCTCTCTGGGGACAGCGCCAGGACCCGAGGGGACGGCATGGAGCTGGGACAGGGGAGGGTCAGGCTGGGGGATAGGGAAAGGGTCTGCACCCAGAGGTGGTGGGGCACTGAGACAGGCTGCCCAGGGTCACAGCACCGAGCTGCCAGAGCTCAAGGAGCATTTTGACAACACACTCAGACACACGGCGTGGTGTTTGGGTGGTCCTGTGTGGAGCCAGGAGATGGACCTGATGATCCTCATGGTTCCTCCCTCCTCTGGATATTGTGTGATTCTATGAAAGAGATGAGTCCTGTGCCACTTCCCCAGGAAAGCTCATCAGAGCCCCAGCTGAGACCCGAGTGCAGAAGCACACCCGGCTCAGCTCCTGCTAACGAGCAACCAGCCCTGGCTCGTCCCCATTAAAATCCCCCCGCCGCGAGCCCGCCTGGTTGTGTAATGTGATTGTTTGCGTGGCTATTTGTGGCTCCCTGAAACCCCACTGCTCTTCTTCAGCACGTAATTGCTCTGAAGAGGGACAGTTCCCATCTACACACGAGTTTGTGCCCATTACCCGTATCTATATTTTATTAGCGGCCGTTGCGATGTGCTTTAAGGAGATGATGAGAAGCATCACCACCGCGGCTGGACAGGGCTGGGCTTTGAAACCTTCCACGGAGCTGTAAGGAGGACACAGCGCTGATTCAGAGGGCACCTTCTCCCTTCCCAAAGGTCTGATCCTGTTCCCAGAGGGCCAGGCACAGAGGGAAGGAGGCTGGGAGCTCTGCCGTGCTCCCCCCAGCAGCACGGCGGTGTTGGGGCTGTGTAGAGGGTGAAATCCCAAGCCCTGCCTTCATACCCCAAAACTCACTCACTTTGCAGAGGTCGCTGCCCTGTCTTGGATGTGGATGGAGGTCTGTAGTCCCCAAAGCACATCCGTGGAACCAGCTGTACGCCCACGTTGCACTGAGAGCTATTTAACCTGCCTTCCCCCACGGCTGTGCTGCTGTTTCTTCACCCGGTGTTCCTTCTGAGCTCTGTTCTGCTCCCTGTCGCTGGGGTCGGTGCTGAGAAATGCCCCAGCGGGGAGCCACATCACCACCACACCCAGCAGCGAGACCCTCTCAAGAACCATTGATTGCAAACCCCCCTGTGGATAGAGGAGGGAAAATACATTCGAGTCAATGAAGCCAAGTCTGCAGCTCATTTGCACGCCCTAATGAGGACTTGTAGGAGCCATAAAGAGGAAGACCGTGCCTTGCTGTGAACCGGAGAGCACCTCGCTGCCCAGAGAGCAGCACTCAGCCCCACGGGTATCGCGTGGAGTGGGCTCTGTGGGACAGGCCCTTATCCTCTGCAACCTCTTTATGTTCTGGGCAGTCTCTCCCAAATTCCTGTGGCAGGATTTTTCTTTCCCTGATCTCTCTCGGGGACCTCTCCTGCGGACCTGGGCCTCCTGTGGGAGGCTGGGGGAGAAGCTGCAGCCTGGGCTGTGGCTGACTGGGGGTGGTGGTGCTTCACGGCCCAACTTGGGCATCTTCATCCGCGTGGCAGTGCCCGGGCTGTTTGCGAAGCAAGCCCCATCCGACTGCCCCAGGAACGGAGGCCACCTCAGCCTCCACCTCTCTGTTGAGCCCTGGGTTTCCTTGGCCAGGCCTCCTCCTCCTCCTCCTCCTCCTCCTCCTCAGAGAACCCCAGAACCATTAGGGTTGGGGCAGCCCTCCGGGATCCCTGGTCCAACCACCCCCCTACCACGGATACCACCACTAACCCCTGTCCCCCAGCACCCCACCCAGCCTCTCCCGGGCACGGAGCCTCCCCCACCCCCTGGACAGCCCGTCCCAGCCCCTACCCACCCTTTCCAGCAGCAATGTCCCCTTACCCCCCCCCCCAACCCCATAGCAGGACCCCAACCCTCCCCCTCCTCCCCCCTCCTTCCCCGAGATGGGCGTGGCCACTCAAGAGGGGAGGGGCGTGGCCAGAAGCCTTGCCGTGACGTCATCCGCGGGGCGTCCGAGCGGCGGTGGCGGGAAAAGGGCGGGGCGCGCCGGCGCGCCCTAAGCCCCGCCCCTCGCCGTTCCCCGCGCGCGCGCCCCGCCCCGGCCCTCCCCTTCCCTCCCCTCCCCCAGCAGCCGCCGCCGCCGCCGCCGCCGCCGGCCGCGCGTTTCTCCCGCTCTGCCCCGCGCCATGGCGGAGCCGCCCGCACCGCCCGCCCCAGGGGGCCCGAGCCCGCCGGCCCCGCTCCCCGCAGCGTCCCCGGGGGTCCCGGTCCCGGTCGCTCCGGTCCCAGCGGCTCCTCCGCCGGGCGGTTCGCAGCGCCTGCTGTTCTCGCACGACCTGGTGTCGGGCCGGTACCGGGGCTCGGTGCGTTTCGGCCTGGTGCGCCTGATCCACGGCGAGGATTCGGACTCGGAGGAGGAGGAGGCGGCGGCGGGGGGAGGAGGAGGAGGAGGAGGAGGCGGAGGAGGCCGGGGCGGCGGAGGAGGAGGAGGTGGAGGCGGCGGCGGAGGCGGCGGAGGAGCCGCCAGCTCCGGGGGCTCCGAATCGGGCGGCCCCGGGGGGGGAGGCACGGAGGAAGGCCGGGCCTCCCCGCTGCGCCGGGGCTACGTGCGGGTGCAGTGGTACCCGGAGGGCATCAAGCAGCACGTCAAGGAGACCAAGGTAACCGGCGGCAGGGCCGCACCGACCGGCCTCGTGCCCCCCCCCAGAACCCCAAAACCCCTCGGAGGTCCTCGCCCCGCAGCCTCCGTCCTTCCCCCCGAGGCTGCGGGTTTGCCGTGGTTCTCCCCTCGCCACCACCCCGAGGGGTCGGCGGAGGCCGCCCGCTGCCATCCGAGCGGCCAAGGTTGGCCCGCGGCCTCCCGGAGGTTCAGGGCGGCTCGTCCTCTGCCACCCCAGGGCCTCGAAGCCTTGGGGTTCAGCCTGCCCCACGGGAGGCCTCATCCCGGGGCAGATCTCGGTGGCACTGAGCTCACGGAGCGCTGCTGGCGACGTGGCCTCCACGTCGAGGACGGCGGCACCAGAGGACGGCAGCACCACGGCCTCTATTAGGGTGGTAGCCAGCAGCCAGACGGGTGGCCCGGCAAGCTGACGGCGTGCCACGGGACGTGCCCTCATCCATGCGAGCCTTGGGCACCATTGGTGAACCCACTGCCATGCCACGACCTCCCATGGGGTGTGAGGGAGGCCGGGATGGGCGCAGTGCCCGGGGTGAGGCTGGCCGGGGGGCTTCCAGCAGGCTGCCTGGCGGCACGGAGACAAAAGAGGGAGAGGGGGGCACTGCGAGGCAGCACAAAGGGGCCGGCGAGCCATGGGCGTAGCGCTGAGCGCAGCAGAAGGCCGGCGCTGCCCTCGCCCGGGGGGCTGCTGCATGGGGGGCACCATGAGCCGGGGGGTGCTGGGGTGCCGGTGGCTTTGCCACCCCAAAATCATCACAGCGAGGTGTCGGGGTGATGCCCGGGCGGGAAGCGGGGAAGGGAGGTGTGTTGTGGTCCTGCAGAGAGCGGTGGGATTGGAAGCGCTGGCGGGATGAGCTATATTTAGGGGATAGTGTCATTGGGCACGTGACCGGCTGGAGATAAGGAAAATGAAAACGGGCATTGAGGGGGGATGTTTGCACACCGTGGATTTCTACCTGTAAAAAAAAAAAAAAAAAAAACAACAAACAAACAAGCCTTCTTTCTCTAAAGACACCACGATTCAATCGCTGCGGCTTGAAATAAGGCTTCGTGTGCTGTTGCAGCAAAAATCAGTCTGAAGTGGAGCGTGTTTTTCAGCATCTAAGCAAGGCCACCTCGGTTGCGGTGAATAAACCCAGATTTAGGAATTGTTCCTGGATTTGTAAATTCAGATCTGTTAATTCTGACTTTGCACAGGGTGCTGAGTTAGTAAATGTTAGAAAAAAAACAGGCTGGGGATGACCAGAGGTCAAAGGCAGTTACATAAATAAAGGCCTTTCCTTTTTCTTCCTTTTTCTTCCCTTTTTCTGGTCCTTCTCCAGTGTCGGCATCTTCACCACGCAGGCGCTGGGCCCCAGGGAGAAGTTCCCTGAGAGCCTGAGGCATTCAGGTGCACTTACTGCATCGATTTTCCCATTTGAAAAGCTGCCCGAGACTGAGAGGCATTTTGTGCAGCCTGTGCTGCAGTCTGGGCTTACCGAAACCAAATCTGGTGCTGCTGGGAACCCCTCGGAACAAACCTCGGGCACCGCATGGGTGCCGTGGGGCTGAAGCTTGCTGGGCGCTGGTGCCAGCCCTTACCTGCAGCTACATCTCTTGGCCGGGGCTCTGACTCTCTAGCATCTCTGCCTGTGATATTTGACATCTTTAGAAGTGATAACCAGTCCTGAAGCAGCTCCATGAGGGGTTTGGGAGGGTGCTTGCTGCAGTTCCTGCAAGGTCCTGTTTATTTTCCTTTTGGTGGGTAGAGGATAAAGGTAAATCCTGCAGCCAAGGCCCCTTCTGGTGTGCCCGCTCGGTGTGTGCCGAGGGCTGGCTGCCTCTCTGTCAGCTCTCAAGCACTTGGAGAGCCACGAACCTTGCTGTGTGTCAGTCACAGCACGTGTTGTACCTGCCGAAGGGAGAAATAAAGCTGCTGCAGGTTTTGAGGCGAGCCAAGCAGCACCTTCTGCTCCTAGTGCAAAGGTCAGCAGCAGCGTTCTGTGCCCACGCTGGGTTACAATCAGAGAGCTTGCCCGTGTTTTCTTTAAAGTGGGGGGTAGGCATGTTTTCTATTTTTTTTTCAGCCAGGGAATATGTAAGCTAATGGCTTTTACTGTTGCTTCTAGAAGTTCAATGCTTACTTTTGTTCTTTTCCGCTGGAAGCGGTCGGCAGGCTGCCACTTGACCACGAGCACACAATCGCTGATGTTAATAAGTAATAGAAACTTTCTCTTGAAATAGAGCTAGCATTTGGTACGAAGGCCCAGCAGCTCTTCCAGCCGGATTAGTAGTTTATTTGAGCTCATTCCTGCCTTGATAACCACCACCAGTATCGTGACATTCATGCGAGTAAAGGAAGAGCTGGGATTCCTTATCCTTGGTGTCTGTGTTCCTTCCCTGCCTTCCATGAGCACGTTTCCAACTGAGAACTCAGGGAAGGAATTGCTGCCAACGTCAAGCACAGCCCTGGAAGGAGGAGGCTTCCCTTTGCAGGCAGGTTTGCCTCCAGTGTCTTGTTGGACCCCGGCACTCATGCAACCAGCGGCTCCTCCGACCTGTTGGAACCCCCCTGCCTGTTGGGAGGCTTGGTGCAGAAATCCTGAGGGTATTGCTCATGGGTGCGAGCACTTGGTGCTCGTTCTGACAAATTGGAAGAGAATGAGATGCAGCCGAATTTTAATTTCAGGGTTTCTCAGCCGGAACTCGGTATCCCTGCTGCACGCTTGAGCTGCCTTGGGGCAGTTTACAAAAATTCTCGGTTTGGTTAGGGATTTGTGGGGCTCGCGGGGCGCTTTGGGACGCTGCTGCCCTTCCTCCTCCTGCCTCTCACCTGGGAGCCCCGGAGTTTTCCACCGCCTTTGATGGCCGCGGCGCTTTGCGAGGCCGATACCCGTCTGCGGACGGGGGCAGTGGAAGGTGCAGGTGTTGTGTTTCAGCACCTTATCTAGAGACCTTCAGCTGGCCGGCCTGCTGAATTCCTGCCTTGTGCTCCTCCGTCTCCCTCGGGGAATGAATGCTCGTGGTAGTGTCTTGGCGTGATGCTGTATTGCTCGTAGTGCCGGTGGGTTTACCTGGAGGCAGCGTGTAGGGACCCAGGACGAGGGGAAACTCCTTGGGAAGTTTTTAGCCTCTTGTTTTCTAGGGTCCAGATCCCCCCCTTGGTTCGGATGGCTCTCTTACAGCATTTGGCTTTGTTTTGGGAATGGATTCATGCTATCAGGGCTCCTCGGGCACAGCCCAGCGGCCGATCAGCTTGTTAGCTGGAAGCTGGCTGATGTTATCTCAAGGAGTTTCTGTGAATTCAGCTCTGCTTCATCCCACACAGCCCTCCCGTCCCTTCCCACTCTTCACTGCTGTAACTTCTTGACCTCAAATATTGAGTCATGAATGTAAGCTCGCAGGAGAGCTTTCTGAAGACATTATTCCTGCGTAATTTCAATATTTTCATGAATATTTTATTTCCTGTCTGAGTCCTGTCATATAGTCGTTATGACCTGAACTGACGAGTTGTGATTTCAGTGTGCCTATACAACAGGAGAGGGAAACATTCCTGTTTACTGGAAGTCTCTATTTTCTCCTGCCCATCCCTTGCAGCCACTGCCAGCCCGCTACCATGGGCTTTTCAGGCATTAATCCTCACCAATGACTGTGTGCTACCTGCTGGAGACTGAGGGACGAAAACACAGCCTTAAAAACCTTCCATCTTCAAACTTGGCCAAAGCCTACACTGCCTAAAGTGCCGTGGTGCAGAGTATTTAAATTCCAGCAGGTGAAGAGGGATGTCCTGGGTACGGCTGCTTCTCGGGAGCCAGCAGTAAATGCTGGTCACAGTGCAGAGCTGTGCAAATCCAACGCCCATAAGCTAATAATGGTATTTTTTATTGCACGGGGAGGCTGTGTCTAACCCTCTTCTCGCATCTGACATTTCGGTTAGTCTCCCAGGGGGGTGCTCTGAAACCACCTGATCTGCCCGGCCGTTAGAGGCAGGAGGAGAGAAAAAGCTTACTGGAATTTGTGTGGTTCTGTGTAAAACAGGCACTGCGGTGGGTATCGTTACTGCGAGCCCTTGTTGCGAGGTTACATACCCTAGAGTTGATTCCTGTTCGGCTTTGATTTGTTGGACACTTGTAATATGGATTTGGGGATCACCATAAATATTTTACTCCAGAAATGGCCTCCTGTACATCGCGTGGCGTGGAAACCTCCCGAGTGCTAATGTTATACCCTGTTACCGTACGGGGAGTTATTCTGTGTACAGTGTGCAAGGTGAATGGGTAATTCGGGAGTGCGAGTGGCCACCTGGGCTAAGAAATTAATTATACTTGTTCCAGCCCTGGTCAGGAGTGTTATTTTTAAAATGGACAAAACCTCCCTGAGCAAGCAGCTTCGTGGCTCACTCCCTCTTCCAAGGTGCACTCGCTTGCGATGTGCTGGTGTAGCTAAAAGGGAAGGGGGGGGGAAAAAAAGGCAGCTAAATTAGTAATGCTCTTAGGACTGGTAAACAAACTAATGTGCACTAAAAGCTTTGGAAGGAATCAATCAAAGCCCAGGACAGGCTTTGAAATACCTGCGTAAGCGAGGCATTTTGCTGCAGCTTTCTCATAAAGTTTCTCCTTCACTTGTGCTGTGCAGCTCCAAAACAGGCTTCTGTTTTAGGCTTCAAACAGTTATGTAAAGTTACTTTTTTTTTTGGTTATGATTCTTCCCCAAAGTTCAGTGTCAGAAGCTTTGACAGGTGCTTTTTGGGGCAAGGCCTTGCCCCTACCAGCTGTCCTCAGTTCTCTCTTCAGAGCAAGCCACAATTTTTCATGTTCAGCATCTGCGTTGGTGTGGGGAAACCACCAGCGTTGTGAGGCTCAGAGCCTCCTCTCGTTTAATTACTTGTGGGATTTCAAAGGCTCTGGAGGTGATGACACCTTCCTAAATGCTCCTCGGGAAGAACCTGCCTCGTTGTTTCCACTCTTACCTCCCACCCTGTGCTGGGGTTTTTGCCCAAATGGGTCAGCGCAAGCCTAGAAACCGATCCTTCGGCCTGAAATTTTTGCACTTGCTTTTGATGTCAGGAAGGCCGAGAACTGAGAGGTGAGATGGTGACTTGGGTTTCTTTTACGTTGTGCTCTGGAGCACTTGCCACGTAGCTCAGTTCAGCTCTGCCTCATATCGCCGCTGCGTCCCCTCCTGGGGCCTTCAGGCCTGTGGTAAAGTTGTCTTCCTACAGATTATTTTATGTTCTGGGACACTTCGTGGTAACCTTTGGGCTTTTTTCCATTTGCTGTTAGGCTGCTAAACGTGTGTGTGTTTGTGTCTGAAACCCAAATTTGTGAAATTATTGGACTTCAGCAAAAGCCGGTTTCTCCTACCAGCGGTCCTTGGGTTGAGGCGGTGGCAGCTGTGTGGGTTTCAGTGGGCTTTTTGATTTCTGGATGTTACATGGTTTTGGAAAGGGACAGGTAGACCGTGTGAGAGGTCGAAAAGTAGGGGGTGAAACATCAAACACTACAAAAAATGGGGGCTTGGCATTTGGAGGTGCTTGCAGATCAGCTGTGGTGCTATCAGGGGGGGCTGACGGGCACCCTTCAGGCCTTAGCTGCTTGGGTTCATGCAATTCATTTTTCTTGATCGACCCTGAATGTTTTAGGGTTGTTCCTGCCTCCTTCATGCATTTGCCTGGGCACAGGGCAAGCAGAATTATGGTCTGGTAGCTGCCGGGTGCCCTGCTCCAGCCTTTGGGAAGAGACCTGAGTGGAAACTGAAACTTTGCAGGGCCAAAACCTCCAGAGCACGGTGTGGGGGAGCAGAAATGAGTTTGGTGATGATGTGTGCGGATTTGGGTACCTGTATGTTGGCTATGTGCCTTGTTCGTCTGTCTCCGTTCAGGTTTGAGTGGCTCTAGAGAAGCCCTGTGACCACGGAGGGGTTTTGGTACTGTTTGGTTCAGCTTTTGGGTGAGCTCTTTAAGGTTTTGCTGCATTGTGTCAGCTCACCCGCTGGTCTCAATCTCACCAAGAGAGCAGCTGGAGCGGCATCTAAAACACTGTCTTTTGGGGACTCTCATTTTTTATTTTTTTTTAGGGGTGGGAGTTAATTTGAAACGAGGAAAGGGTCTGTTGGGCTCATGCTTGTGGTATCACTTGGGAGCCTCTGGTTACAGCCTGGAGTTGAAGGGAAGGAAGGCAGCCGTGCCCTCGCTCCATTAAGCAGCGTTCATTTTGCAGCGTAAAATCTGAGCAGTGCCGGATTCGGCAGGCACCGAGCACGGTTTGGAGGCACATCCCTCCAGCTGCCTGCAGAGCTGCGCTGCCCAGGGAGGGGTGTGGAGGCTGACAGGCAAAAGGGCTATTAAATCTGAAGGGATGTGGAGCTTAAGGCTTTTAACCGTGCTGCCTAGCCCAAAGCTGGGACTTCCTCGTGCATCCCTGCTGGCGGAGTGACTGGTGGCGTTTCATCTGTCAGCGGACGTCGAGCCTTCTGCCTGAAGTGAAATCCAGTAATGCCAGCAGAGCTGGAATTAGTTCCATCACAGCTCATTTATTTTTTTTTTTTACCTACTTTTGAAAGGATGTAACTTCTTCGCGAATAAAGGAATTTTGCATATGAATCATTTTTGTTTTAAGAAACAGCGCTGCTTCTCTGCTGATAAGGATACTTAGCAAGTAAGTAGGACTTTCATCTTCAAAGCCTTTTCGGGCGCTGATGTGGCAGTGCCTCTTCGGCTGGGCCCGGGGCAGGTGCCAGAAACTTTCCCTGCAGGTGCCCGTGGGTAAGACAGCCCAAAGTAGTTCAAGGCCACCAGCCGTGTTTTCTTGGTGCTACGTTCCTTATTTTCTCTTTTTGACCCTTTCTGAGCAGGGCTGAAGATCGGTGGAGAAATGTTTGATGTCCCTCGGTGCAGTTATAGCTGGGGACTTTTATCCAGTCTAATTACTCTCACCTGAGCAATAATACTTTGGTTATTCTGTGTTTGGGTAAAAAGAGGGATTGGAAACTAGATGGTGTGCAATATGTCTTGGTACTGAGGGACTCAGGCTTGATTTGTGCCCTCTCATGAGTAAACTGGTGAGTAACCTAGCATCTTTAAAGTTAATTTGGGTATGAATCTTGGAAGCTGGGAGAATTTTTGCCAAGGCCGGGTTAGAAAGATATGTAGGCAGTAAATAACGTCCTAGGTCTTAGTCCTCGGTAAAATTGTTGGCAACAGCTATGCAGAAACACAACCGGAGCTTGACTAGCTCTGGAGCTTGAGTAGCTTCGTGCTCTGCTTCCTCCAGCTTTACTCCACAGTTGTCCTACCCCAGCTCCTGCTGTACCTGCTGCCAGAGAAGCTGGGTGTTTTGGGAGCTGCCCTGCTCGCTGCTGGGCTGCTCCCCCCAGAAATTGGCTTTTCAGCGTTGGAGGTGAGTGTGCAGCGGGATATTTGTGCTCAGAAGTGATCAGATTTCCAGGAGGGCCCTGCGCTGGAATTGTCCGTTGGCTTCGCTCTTCGGGCTGCTTTTGAAGATGAAAGTTGTTTTTTTTCCTTGGAAGGTAGGTTATGCGTCCAATCCAAGTGAATAATTCCCGTGGCTGCTGCAAGAAGCATTCGTGCTTCTGTTCAGCGTCTGAGTCCAAGTTCCTTGAAACAGCGTTAGTCTTGAGACAAACTAGCCACATTTTCTAAATTTAGAGTTACTACGTGGTTGTGTAACTGGCTGTAAGTGAACCAGCTCTTCTTATTTATTGTTTTGTCCTGAACTTGAGTGATTTCTGTCAAATGCTTTTCTGCCCTTGTGCCACAGGAAGCCTGCGGGGTCCAGGTTAGAGAAGCTGCTTTGGCTTCCCATGCTGGAGTACGATCTCAGCGAGTTCAGATTAAAGCAGAAAAGGGGAGCTGGGGAGAGGAAAGGGAGGAATCTCTGTCCTTCCTGGAAATCTTTGGGTTTTGTTGTTTTTTTAGAGTCTGCAGATGTGGATGATTCACTTGCTTCCTGTAAGAGGCAGGCTGAGCAGTGTTCGGGTGTGTTCCAAGGAGCTTGGGAAGCTCTTCCTAATGAGGTGTAGTAGTATATAATGTTCCTCCCTTGAAGGGTATTTAGTGCGGCATGTGATTGATGAACATAGACCCGAATTATTCTCGCTGTGGAAGCTTTCTGAACTGGAACAAACTTCGCAGGATGAAGCAAGTTCCTCGACTGCACGTAGATGCTGTGTGTTCCTGAAATCCAGGGAAGGAGAGCACCGTGCAGAATTACACAGCAGCGAAAAGGCCTCTGGAGGAAATACCAGAACCCGATACCTGGGTTCCTAGATTAAAAATAAATAATAATAAAAAGAAAAAAAGCCTAAAATGTCATCTTGCTACATTAGTTGATGATGTATCCTAATGTTTTGAGATCTCACACTGTATCTTACTGTCAGTTTTTTGTATAGAGGCATTATTGACTCAGTGACTGCCGTTTCACCCAGGACATCTGAGCTGGCTGGTTTGCCCTTTTGACTCTCAGGCTAGAAACTTCCTCCATTTAGTTGTGTGCGGCGCTGGGGATTTTGCTGGTACACGACAGAGAAATGGCTCATTTGGTGCGCGGGCTGAACCTGCCCTGTAATGACAAAGCAAAGTGCTAAGTGCAGGGTGACTTCCCCTGCACAAACTGTAACGAAACTCTGCCAGACGAGCGCTGCCTGTGACTACGTGGGTGCTGGCGAGGGCAGCCCGAGCCCGTGCCCTGCTGTCGTGGGCTGCAGCAGCCTGGTTGTGTCTGAAGGTCTGATATAAAAAGAGCTCCCAGGCTGCTTTGGTCTCTGCGGTTAGGAAGCTGTCCCAAATCTGGAGGATATCTGGAATTTCTACCAGAAATGTACAAGCAGTTTGCACCCGTGTCTTACAGCAAGCAGACCTGGCCCCCGAGTAGCTTCTGGTCTTTATAAACCTGCTGCTAGGTGGTGAGGCACACTCAGCATCTCCTCCTCACCCCATCCCTGCCTTGCAAGGGCTCTATCCCTGCTCGCCCTGCAGCCCCTGTTCGCTTGCCCAGGGCGTTCTTGGTCTGAATTGTCCCTGGCTGCCTCGATCAGCCTCAGGGACCTCGGTGGTGGCATTAACATTACTTTCCAGAGGCTGCTTTTATCTGAGACCACGTGTCAGACGAAAACTTAACACTTCCCACATCTCTTTGTATTTCACGAGAGCATTATGTGATCGGCTCTCGTGTTGCTTGTTTTGTTGGGCATCTTAGTGGAGGATGAATAATTTACAGGAACTGAGTATCACAAATATTGTAAGTGATGTGGTCACCATAATGCAGATATAAAATCTTTAATTGTAGGAGCCTTTTTTTTCCTCCCAGTGCTGACACTTGGAGCTTTGGAAGAAATCCAGGCCAAGTTCCTGGCTTCCTCTTAATCGTGCTGTGGCTATGTTTGTTTTTTTTTTTCTGTGCTCAGTAATGTGATTTAGTACCAGACTGTCATCTGTTGATACTGGTTACCCTTTAAAATCTATTTGCTCTTGCACGATGATGAAAATAATTGAGGGCTGAATTATGTCTTACAGGGGCTGTGGCACGAGTGGCGGTGTTGCTTCGGCTTCTTTTGGTTTTGCCCCTTGCAGCTTCTTTCTTTTCTGATCAGGGCAGTCCTTCTGATCAGCGTGTGTGCAGCCATGCAGGCCAGCCCCTTTGGTAGGGAAAATGCTCTTAGCACAGCTCCCAGGGCTGGCATTCTGGCTGCAAAGTGAGTGCTCAAAAGCAATCTTTTTCTTGGTGTTTGTGGAGATGGCTGGGAACTGCTGGTGAGCCCTAGGCGGGGGTTTGACAAGCTGTATTTAACCTCCTGGGCCGTAGTCTAGGGGGTAAACTGGTCTCATCACCCCGCCTGCCCCTCCTCGGCGTTGTGGTGGGGCTGTTTCTGCCCCTGGTGACTCTGTCGTGAACCTTACCTTCCTCGTGGGGTAGTTTAATTTGCGTTTTCCTTAATCTCTTCTGATCTGGCATTGATAAGTGTTCGCTGTCAGGAGCGCTGTGAGGAGAAACCCTCCAGGGACTGAAAATCTGGCTGCTAGCCGTGGTGTCTGCGGGGCAGGTTCCCATCTCCGTGCTGCTCTCGCTGCTTCTCGAAGCTCAGGTAAGCGTGGGGCAGGGGGAACAAACTCCCTCGCTTCCCAAACTCACATCTTGCCAACCACCTCGTCCCGTTTGGGCTGGGAAGTCGTTTTCTAGAAGCATTTGCAGACTGGCTTTGGACTCTGCCCTGCAGCCCGTGTCTGCAGCTCTTTGGGATCTGAAAGCCTCCCCTCGCAGGATGATGGCAGCGGGCTGAGAGCTCCAGCAGCTGCAGAGCCCGTGCTGCCCACAAAATCTCTGTGGGATGCCGTTTGTTCTCAGTGCTCACTTACCTCCAGACCAGTTCTGCACAGGCTGCCTGTGATCTGCAGCGCTGCCAGTGCTTGGATGAAGCCTTAAAGCAAGAGACGCAGAAGCAGACACAGAACAAAGTTCAGAGCATCCTTGTCCAGCCTGTGTGCGCTCCTGAGCATGAGGGAAAAGATGAAATGGCAGTTCTCTCCCTGCTCTGACAGCAGCAAACCCAACCCATGCTCTGCCACCAACTGGCAGGGCACCTGCTTGCCCCTCTTTTTTCCAGTTTTATCAAAAACAAACAAACAAACAAAAAAAACAACCCTGGATGTTTTCAAAATGCTGATTTGTGTGTGACCTGCTCGTCTGGGACTGTTGCATCTGATCTGCAGGGTTACACTCAGCTTGGGTTTTAGGTTTTCCCACTAATTTGAGCTAGAAGGGCTTTTGTTTTTTTCCACCCAGTTGCTTTAGGGAACTTGAAGCGGAGTAGCTGGGATTATCTGCCTTCTGAGGAAGAGCAAAACAAAGCATGTTTCTGATGTTCCCACGTGAAACTGAGGTCCCAGGAGGAGCACTGCAGGGCTGGTGCTGCTGCTCCTAGCTTAGCCTCGTCTCAACGCTGGCTCTGAGTTTATTTTAGGCTCTCAAGAACAGCAGGCACCTGTCCCGTTCAGCTGGGCTGTGAGTGAGCAGAGTGGCAAATCTGCGGTAGAGCCCAGGAGAGGGAAGAGCTTTTAATCAGGAATGCCAACGAGCAGCCTGCGATCTGAACCCAGCCCTCGGGGATGGGTGAAATTCCCCCTCTCCGCACCTGCCTGGCTGCAGGTGGCTGTTTGGGCAGGGGGCAGGGGCTGCTGAGATGCTGCTTGGGGGAAATCTGAGCGGTGTGACGAGTACATCCAACGCAGAGCTGGGGCCTTGTCTGCCTGTGGTGGGTGTACTGAAAGCTGGGCACCAAGAGGTGCTGTAAAGGTAAGGCAGCTCCGAGCTTCTCTTTGGGGCATCTTAAAACTCTGATATCTTCCTGAACCGCGTTGCTGCTCCATTCACAAAAACATTAAGATGCCCCGCTGAGAGGTACGCGTTGTTTTTATCCCCTCCCACTCCCCCACCTGAGCGATTTGTTGTCAGGAAACTGCTTTTTCAGTTCCCTCCTTTTGTGCACATTGCAAGGGCTTGTTTTTTATATATTTTTTTACATAATTATGAAAAGAAGTGTTGTTCGAGTGCCCAGCCTGGTGGTAATAACATCTAGCAATATGGGGCTTGGTGCAGTGCTCGAGTATCCTTCACAATTCTCCTTTAATAATTGTCCTCGGGCACTGAGATATTCCCCATCTCCTGCCTGCTCCGTGGCGTGGGAGCAGCTCTTGAAGCTCCTGCAGCAGAAGGAGAGCTGCAGCTTGCTGGGATCCCTTCAGCCTGAACCCTGTGGGGTAGAGGAAAAGTAAGATCCGACTGCAGGTTTGACTTTTATCGTGGTTTATTTCTGAGATGAACTCAGCTCGTCGTGGGAGAAGCAGCTTCTTGTGAACCTTCAGCAGCATCGCATTAAAGCTGCTCCCTCAGAGCCATCTGGGTGACTCTGTCTGGGACTTCTCAGTCGTAGGCTGTGAATTTTTAGCCAGCTTCTGATCCTCGGTCTGCTCTTGTTCAGAGGTGCACGGCACTTCAGTGCTTTGATGCTTTATCACTGAGGTGCTCGGAGGCTTCAGTGGCTGGATGGAGGTTTTACCCGTGCCTCTTGGCAGCCACCTCACTGCTTTAGGAGGCAAGCTAGTAAGCTAGGGGTACAAATTCCTATTTTCCAAAGCCTGTGGCATTTCTGAGAAATGCTTACAAGCCATCCCCTGCAGTGTCCTGCTCCTCGAGGAGGTTTGGAGCTGATGCCTGGACGTGATGCAACAGTGGAGACAGCAGAGCTGCGCAAGGAAAGGTTCTGGAACACAGCAAGGCAGGAGGGTCGAGCACGGCCGGGCAGCATGTAGCACCCTGCTGCCTAGAGGACTTCTCCCAAGGGATTTTTTTCCTGTTACCATCTCAGCCTGGCCTCTGTCGGTCACCTGCAAGCTAGGAAGAACTCCGAATTTGGGGCTGCAACAACATGTATGTTTGTTCCGTGAGGGACGTAAAGCAGGTAAGAGTTGTTGGGGGGCTGCCTGCTGAGGGCACTCGGAGTTGCCTTCAAGTCATCTCGCCCAGGAAGGTGGTGTTTGGGTTTTCTTGGGTTGAAAATGCAGGTTTGAGATGCGAACTGAACGGCAAACAACCAGGCAGCGCTCCTGATTTGCTGATTATTGCAGTTCTTCAGCGCAAAAAGGGGTTGTCCCCAGCACAGCCCCTGCAGAGGGGATGGGCTCAGAGGCTGGGTGTGTGGCTGCATTTCTGCCAGGAATCAGCCAGTTTGGGTCCCTGCTGCTGGGGTGTGCAGAAGGGGATGCCCTCCTTGCTACCTTTCAGGTTCAATGTAGGTGTTGGCTTAAATTCTCCTCAAAATCTGGAGTTAAACCCTGCTGCTAACCAGGTAAACATTCAGCTCTTCGTATTTCTCAGCGGCTGTGAACTGCAGCCTTATCTTGTTTGGATATGCAAACGCAGAATTACAGAGATTAGAGCAGTTCACAGCGTGGTTGGTGTATGCGGTGGCCGCTGAGGACGCCCCATGGCACCGCTGCACCGCCTCTCCTGGAGGGATTTTCAGTGAGCTTTGTTTTGTTCGGCCCTGTGAGCTGAACCCTCTGGAAAATCCTCCTGTCCTGCTGCTGGGGGCTGTTCCCATGCTGCAGGCGTGGTGCAGCACCCCCGGTTTCAGCAGAGGAGCTGCACTGCTCCGAGGGGTCCACACCGGCACAAAAGAGAGGGCGTGTTGCTTCCTTCCACTGCGAGGGGTCTCTAATCCCAATCTCTCCTTATTTTTTTTCATTTTGTTCGGGATGATGTGAACAAAAGGAAAAAATGTGTGTTTTTCTTTCCGTTTGTGGCTCTCTTAGCAATCCCCCGATGAACTCCTATCAGTTTAAATCTCAGACCTAGTTCTGTGCAGCCCACTCCTTGCTGTTTTGTGTGCAAAATTGTAATCTCAGGTGCTCGGCGTGGCGACGCTGGAGGTGTTTTGGTATTTTCACTGCTGTCAGTGCTGCTGGACTTTGTGGTGTTGGGCATATCCCGTTGTGCCTCGTGCCGCGACAAAACGAGCAGAGTTACCCGGGGTCTTCATTGCTGCTGGCGGTGGAGAGGGCAGAAAAACCTTGTGGTTTAGCTTCTTGTTTAAAAAAAAAAAACAATTGGAACATCTGAAATTGATCCGGGATTGTAAAAGACTAAACCTGAAACCCTGATAGGGAGCAAGCGTTCATTGAACTCTTGTTTTTTTTTTCTAGCTCTTCTCCATGGCTGGTGCCTGGGGAGGGAGCTGCTGGCCCTGCAGGGCACCCTGTGCTGGGAGCAGCCCGGGTTAGAGCCCTCGGGACTGGGGGCACTTTGCCTGAATTCCTCCCCCATTGACCTTCCTGTGGTTCCTTTCTGTTCTGTGGGGTTTTTTTTTGGTGCCGGAGGGAGCTTTAGGGATATTTTTTGCTGGCTCTGCGTTAGCAGAGGGGAGAGGCTGCGTCTCGGGGGTAGCTGCAAGTGCCCGGGGGCAGCACAGGAGCAGCTTTCGGGACAGAAAGGGTGAGTTGTGGTTCTGGCACCGGGGTCGCCGCTCCCTGTTGTGTCTTAACCATCCCTCCCCAGTCTGCTGCCTGTCTGTTTCCTGCAGAGACAAGAACTCACACTGCTGACCTCCCCGACGACTTCTCTTTTCCTCTTCCTCCCCAAACCCGACCGCAGCTTTCCAGGAGCACCCCTCGCACGGCAGAGCCACTGAAGCACCCTCGGGGCGCACGGCTCCCGGAGCTCTGCAGGTGCTGCTCACCTCGGGCTGCCCCTTTTGGACCTGGTCCCTCTTTTACCCTCCCTCCTGGAGCTTCTGTACGTTTTTATCATCTGCAGAGACACGAGGCTACCCCATCCATCCCTGCTGAACGCCGGCAAAATGCTGGAGCTGAAGAAACGGGCGCGTTCCCTGCGGAGCTGGGCCTCCCTCCAGCCGAGGAATGTAGGTCAGAGTTAGCGACGTGAAATGAAAAAAGGCTCGGTGGTAACGGCAGCGTTTCACCTCCATCATCCGGAGAGGTCCCCGCGCTGATGGCAAACCTGTTCCTACATAGACGCTCTTTAACACGACTCATTAAGCAAACCTAATTAGGCAGCAGCATCAGGCCTTCTGAATGCCACGGCGCGTGGTTGTGAGGGCTGCAGGGCTGGCACCCCAACTCGTGCATCCTCCTGTCTGCTGGCCCAGTCCGTCCCAGTCCGTCCCAGTCTGTCCCAGTCTGTGTTCCCAGCCCTGAGGGGAGAGGAGGAGGAGGTGAGGGGCACTGCTGAGCCCCTGGGGGCATGGAGGTGCCATCAGCTGCCTGAGCTGGGCACGTAGCTCCGGGGGGATGAGAAATGAACCTGGCCAGCTGAATTAAGTGGGATGAAAGCTGGTGCTGCTTGGTGTTCAGTGAGTAAATCTGTCGGGAAGGTGTGCGGGGTAACCTGCTGGAGATGTAGTGCACGCCTGGTGAGAAGAGTACCGAAAAACATCTGACAAAGACAATAAAGGGCTGTGGGCAGTGAGCTGACGGCTGGCAGGCATCACGCAGATGCTGAGGACCTTTCAGTACAGGATTCTGCTGCATCAGGTGCTTTCTGAGTTGTTTTTTGAGTTTATGGCAAGAGCAAGGTGTCAGTTTGTGCTCACAGCAAAAATACATCCTCCTTACTGCCTCTTCTGCATGCTCGAGACGCTTTTTGTCTTCAGATGGAGTGCTGTGCTCTTGGCTTAGCACTGTCCACTATTTAACGATGTCCCTGAGATCTCCATAGCTCCTTGTCCCACCCCAGCACCGGGTGGCAGTGGCTGATGAAACATCTCCTGCGTGGAGCTGGGCAGTTTTTGCAAGGAGAAATCACCGTTGGGAGCAACGTTGGGGCTCAGCACCTCGGCGGTTCTGCGTGCCGCCACGTGGCTTTTTGGTGACTCTGGGATCTGCTGCTCTCCACGATGGCAGGTTGGCAGCTTTGTGCATCTCTTGGGGGCTTCTAGGACCATCCTCACTGTGGCTTTTTGGCAGACCTCAGCCAGCCTCCATTGTGCCGAGAGGAGGAGGAGGATGCAGAGCCCCTCCCCAGCCCTCGGGGAGCGCAGCTTCCTAAATCAGCTCCTGTTTTCCTGGAGTGTTCATAAACCTCTAACCGTGTTTATGGCTCAGTGTTTCACCAGAGCTGTGATGGGCTGAAATCCCTCTGTTTTAGCTGGAATTGTTAAAGTGAGGGCCGTGTTTTTGTGCAGCACGTAGCAGGGGCTGGTGGTTCAGCAGGGCGCCCGCTCTCCTGCTGTGTGCGCGCATCCCATAAAAAAAAAAAGCCAGCGTAGGAAGCAGGCAGCAAGCAAATTGCGCTTCCAGGAAATATGGGGCTCCCTGTCAAGGCTGACGGGCTCGGTTTAAGAAGGTAAAAGGTGTTCTGCAGACGTGGTTATCGATTGCTCGTTCTCCAGGCTGGGTTTGCTCAGGGTGTAGCAGCGAAGGCATGCAGGGGGGGGCAGAGCATCCTCCCGGGGCTGTGCTGCTGCAGGGACAGGGCTCGGTGGCTGTGTAATTGATGAGCTGCACCTCGTGTAATTGATGAGCTGCATCATTCCTCCTCAGCGTTTTCTTCCTCCGGGCAGAGATATTCCCCCGGGGCTGCTGGGGCAGGTACAGTGCTGGGCTGAGTGCCGCGGCTGTGCTAGGGAGCCGCTGCCTTTCTGCTCCGAAAAGCTGGAGCCTTTTCAAAGAAGGGGAAAAAAAAAGAAAAAAGCAACCCTCTTGCTGGCTGGCTGTGCCTGTTTGGAGGCAGATCTGCTGACTCCAGGCAGACAGGCTCGTGCTGCTTGGTGCTCGTGCTGCCCGGAGCGAAAGTTTGTTCCCGTAAGGGCAGAGCTGCCCACGGCCCCCAGGAGAGGCCGCGGAGGCAGGGGGATGCTTCAGGGGAAGGACCTTGGCTTGCCCCGCTCCACAAGTGGGTGGGAAGGATGGGAGGGAACAACCAGCTTGAGGAACACGTGGTATTGTCAGAGGTGAGGTCCCAAAATGCCGCTGTAGTGTCCTCTCCAAGCACATCTGCACTGGAGCACCCCACAGGGGCGTTGGGCCAGGAGGGGAGCAGAGATGTGGCTCTGAAGTGTACAAACACCACGAAAACTTCTTAAAAAAGCTGCCAGGAGCAGCCTGCTGCTCTGCACACAGAGGTGAGGGATGCAGCAAAGCCGTGGGTCACTAAAATAAATAAAGCTCCCCACTGCTGCCATCCCTTTTAAGAAAGATGGGGGCCCCCAAGGAGATCGCTGTTGTCTGCCCAGTGTCCAGGGGATACCCGGCTGGCAGGGATTAAAAAGTGATCAAAATCCTTGTATGGGGGATAGCTGTTAGTATAACTTCAACAGGTTTAGAATGGGAATTCTGTTTTTTATGTTAAAAAATCAGAATATCTGGCTTTCTTGCTGCTCTGCCGTGGCTGTGTGCTCACATCGCTCTCACCTCTGTGCCGTGGCTCTGTGCTGCCTTGCAGCAGGGGCTGGGACTGCTGTGCCCGTACACCTCTGTTTGGCTGCTCCTTTGTCAGGAAAAGGATTGGGGGGGGGCCAAAGAAGGTTTCCTGATGGATAATTGTGAATTTTCACCTCCAGTGTGCCACCGAATAACCAAAGAGCTGCTTGCAGAATAACATAGGAGAGGTTTCCGGGCAGATGTTGGGTGCTCTGCTGGGTAAATGCCGTGTGGTGTTGGGTAGCTTGTGGTGAGTGGTTTAAGAGTCACCCTAGGAAACACTGAAGGGAAAATGAGGATATTCACATCAATGGCTGCATTGACAGGTTTCAATATGGAGCTGAAAGCTGTGTTCTGGCTGGAAGGGTAAGGAAAGAAAAGGCAGTCCACCCGCCTTTAGCTGTGCGGGGACGATAGAAGGGTGCTTTGGCCCAGGAGTATGAAATCGGGCTCGGAAAGGCTCTTACACCTCTCTCACGTTGCTGTCACCACTCCTGGTGAGATTTCCTCGGTGGCTGCAGGAATTGGAGGCGGTTTGCTTTTGCCTTACAGGCTGCACAAGCAGGCGAGGAGGTGCTGAGTTACGCTCGCTCTGGCTGGAGACGTTTTGGCCTCTCCCCGGCCATCCTGCGAGTGGCGAATTCCCTTCCTGAAGAAAAAGGCACAGGGTGGGGGCTGCCAAACCTCGGTCACCAGCCCAGAGCCCCTGGAGCCTGGTGCGTGGTCTGGGCAGGGGCTGCTCCTTCCCTCCCCGTGCAGCGCCCGCCGCAGCGTTTGCATGAGGCAGGAGGGATAACCGAAACTCTTCCCAGTGAATGGAAACTGCAGCCGAGGTTTTTTGGGCAGTGATGCAGTGGTGCTGCATTGTCCCAGCAGCGTTCGCACAGCCCCGTCTGCAGCGTGAGCTGGGGGAGTGGCTCTGCTCATCGCAGAGAAACGCGCTGCCGCCGGGTTCGGGGGGGGCTCCCCGCCGTGTTCCGGGCTCTGAGCTGCTCATAAAGGCTTAAGATTTATTTCTTTTTGAATACCTGACTTCCCGGGGTGTATGCAGCAGGTTCAGCAGGTGTTATTTACCAGAAAGCTGTTGCAGAGCACTGGGGGGGGTCGTGCAGCCGGCGTTAGCTGCTGCACCTCCCAAATCACCGCCTGCCCACGTGCTCGGAGGGACCCGAGAGGTGACCCTCGGCTTCTGGCTGTGTCCTGACCGAGGCAGCGGTGCCAGTTTTCCTCGGGAGCCGTGTTGCAGAGCATCCCCCAGCCCCGAACCCCCTAAATCCCAACCCGTGGAGCCCTAACCCTACCTCCAGCCCCAGCACCCCGTGTTTCCAGGTGCAGCCACCAAACCCACCCACCTCCCGCTGCCCTTCATCACCAACCTGCTCTGCTGGCCCTGCAGCAGCCCCCACGTGCAGCAGAGCAGGGAGGCATTGCAGTGTGTGTTATTCAGCCCCAAATATTCCTCCAAAGGGGTGCTCGAGGTGCACAGACCTCGGAGAGCCCTGAGGGAGCGGTGAGCTTCGCGCCCCCGGCGCTGCCTTGGGAGCCAGCATGACACAGCATTTGCTGTGCTTTCAGCCAGAGCTATTTATACGTCGGTTTTCAGTTTTATTTTGTCTCCTCCAGGAGATTTTGCGCTTGATAAAACAATCCCACTGAAGTTGATTCAATTTGCCGGGGTGCCCAGGACCTGGATGAGGGCTGTGGCTTCGCAGCGGGGCCGTTCCTGCGTCCGAAGGCGAGGGAATCTCGGTGTTAAGATAAGGCAGGGTTCGGTCCCTGAAATCATTCAGCCTGCGGGCTGGGCTTGCATCGCTGCTCCTGTGAACCAAAACAGGCGTGCTGGGGGTTGAAGGATATCAGGCTGCGACACCTTCCCCCTCCCAGGAGAGAAAATCGCTGCAATTATGAGGCGTCGCCGTCTGCGCCGGGGGAAGGGACCCCGGGGAGGTGGCAGTGGAGGCTCCGGGTGGGAAAAAAAAAAAAGGGAAGAGGGGGCTGCGTGACGGCACCCATCCTGTGGCAGCCTCCTCTGCCGGGGTGCTGCAGGGCTGCCATCCCTCCGAGCAGCTCGGGCTGCGGCCGGAATGTTAAGCAGCTTTCTAAATAGCGGGGCCCGAAATCTGCCTGGTTGAATTTGTGAACCAGCCCCGAGCAAAAAGAGGAGAGAGGGGAAAAAAAAAAACAAAAACACCCATGGAAGCATCTCCCCTGGTGCTTGCAAAGCACACGGCAGGGTGGCAGGGGGTCAGACTGCGAAGCACAGACACGTGGATTTAAGGCATCTTCCACCACCCTTCCTCTCCTCCTCGTCTGTTGTCTCAAAGCAGCTTGCAGGTTGTGCCGGCGCTGAATGGCTGCGAACAATTAGAAGCTAATTTCGCTGGCTGGTTTGTATTCACAGCAGCAGCCTCTGAGCTAACCAGCTGGAAAGCAGGCACGGCGATGTGCTGGGGCTGCGGCTCCCTCTGGTTGTTTCCCCGGCGGTTTGTGCAAGGTGGGGGTTTTTGCCGTGGGCTGATGACGGGTGGCTGCTGGGCCTCGCTGCCCTGTCACGGTGGTTGTGTGCCGGGCAGAGCCACCAGCAGCTCTGCAAAAAAAAGTCCTCCCTGGTTTAGTGCTGGAGAGGAGAGGAGGACACAAAGCTGTGCGTGTGGCTTGCAGGAGGAGCAAGGGAACGGGCTGCTGCTTAAAGAATATTTTTCACCAATGCATTCTTTATTCCTACTCCGAAAGATGCAGAAAGGTGCAGCAGCAATGCAGTTTCCCTCGCAGCATCCTTTTTATCCCCGTGGGTGGACGAGGAGGTGCAGCAGCCCCAGTGTTTCCCCCAGGCCTGGCGTTGTGCCCCAGAGGCGAGTGACCGATTCCTGCAGCCCCGGAGCAGCCCGGCCACCAAAACCCATCGTGTCACAGCAGCCGTCTGCAGTGATTTGAGGAATTGGTTCAGGTACACTACAGAGCCACCAGACACCCTCCTTTTGTGCAGAAGGATGGACACAGCTTCATCACCGAGGCTGCTGGGACTCGAGGAATTGAGAGCGGTGCCTGCAGGGCTCCTGCCCTCTCCCGGTCACAGCACCCAGGCGAGCTGTCCCTTTGGGGACTCGTAGCAAACAAACACACCTCATCCTTCACTTTGGCTTCTTCAGGTACTGCAAGGAGCTCGGCACAACCACAGCTTGCATCCCGGGTGGCTGCATTTCCCCAGGCTTCCAGTGCCACCCCCTGGGGTCCTGGCTGAGAGCCGGGCACCTCTCAGCGGGGCTGGGGGCTCTGCACGGGGCTGTGCTGCCCCCGGCTGTGGGGCAGCAGCTAGCTGGGCATTGCCAGCTCCCCCCTGTGCTGCAGGAGAAGCTTGGAGGTGGCTGGTGTGGAGGCAAGATCCAGCTGCAGCCTGCCAGTTTTCCAGGTAACAGTGCCATCTGCTGCTGGCTCGCTGCTGCGGCTGCCTTCGAGCAGGAGCTCGCCACCAGCCATCTTCCTGGAAGAGCACGGGTGGGGGGCTGCAGGGATCGGTGCTGCTGGGGCGTACCTTCCATCACAAGCTGCTGCTGGGAAGCAAAACCCTGTGTTTGGGTCCATTTCTGTACCTGGGGGCATTTTGGTGAGGGCCAGATGGCTCCAGGTGGCTCAGTGCTGTTCAGTGCAGCTTCTCTCAGGAGGTCTCTCCAGGTGGTGTGGTCCTAGCCGAGTGTTTTTGAACTTTAGCCTCCCCCATCTTTACGCTAAGCAGCGGTTTGCTCTTTCTGGGTTCTTTTTGCTGATCTCTTCCAAGGTTTTGTAAAGCTTTTTTTACACCCTGTCTTGCTGCTTTACCCCTGGGGTAAAATGTCGGATAAATCTCAGGAACAAGTGGGTTTCCTGGAGCCTTTTGTGATTGCTGGTGCTCAGCTTTTAAGCAGGTGGGGCAGAAATGGGAGGCTACAGATGCTGAAAATCCAGGAGCTGCTGTCGCTGCTTACAGCTGGCATCCACCTCCCCAGCAGAGCAAAGAGCTGGGTGGGCTGGTGCAGCTCCCAGGGGTGCCACTGCCTCGCTCCCTCTGCTGGGAGAGGCTTCCAGACCCTTCATCCCACCCAGTAACCCTCCCATCGCCTCGTCCTCCTGCCCCCAAATCGCTGCTGGGGATTTTTTAGCTTCCTCGCTAGACCCTTGGGTTCCCCAGCCGGGGAATGTGCCTTGCAGGGATTTCCAAAACATCACGTAAATTTGCAGAGCCACAGGAAGGATTTGTTGCTGGTGTAATAAATAACGTTTGACGGTCTTGGAGCAGGAAAATCCAAGTAAAAGATTTCCTTTTGCTGCGCGAGAGATTTATTTTTGAAGCCAAATTCCCCTGCTCTGAAGCACGGCGTTTACCCACGTTATGATGGAGCTGAACTTTCCTTGCGTCAAATAACTTGTTCAAGGTTGGGTTTTTGGTGTTTTTTTTTGTTTGTTTGTTTTTTTTCCCAAATTCCATTTGTTGGGAAAGGCAAGGAAAGCATTTCAACTGGTGGCAGCCATCTGGGATCTCATCGCTTTGGGGTTTTCTCATCTCCTGCGGGTGCTGCAGAGGCTTCCCCCTGCTGCCCTCCACGCAGCCACCTGCCTGGGGTCCCCCAAAGGGCTGGCTCGTACCCCATTAACAGGGGGTGTGTAATTTGATGGAAATTAATGACTTTGGATGGAAATTAATTGACAGCGCGGGGGCTGTGGAGCTGTCGCAGCCGTTCAGCTGGTGCCAGGTGAGTTTCTGGCAGAGCAGCGATGGCCTGGGGCTGAAAGCTGCTGCTGGCCACAGCATCCTAGTTTGGAAATTAGGAAATCCTTCTTTAGGTCTGTGTTTGAATGCCCGTTTTGTCCACGTGTGGAATGAAACCCGGCGTGGTTTGCAGGTAACAGATCTGTGCTGCCGGGTGAGTGAGAGCTTCAGGTCTGTTTTCCCCACCAAAAGCACCGTGATGTGGGATCAGCCCGCAGGTCGTGCTGCCGGTGCTGGAACCCGGTATCGATTTCCTCTTGGCTTCTGAGAAGTCCTTTAAAGCATTTATTTCGGTTCCACAGAGCACCTCCCTGCCTCCCCCGCTGTGTTCTGCAGTGAGTTGGCAGCAGCCTCACCAACGAGCTCCTGGGCTCTTCTGCCCTGATGGTAGGAAACAAAAGATCTGTGCCTGCTGTCCTTCCCCCGTGACCCATACAGCGGCTCGTGGGTTTTGAGGGCCAGGGCATGTTGGAAATGGCACCGGGAGAGTAAAAATATTCAAGGAACTCTAAATAGTTCCTACTTCTGTAACTCCTGGAGAGCTGTGAAATGCGATGTGATCTTCTGAAAATGCTAAATGATGAAGTGCCAAATGGTTAAAACTCTGAGCTCCTGGGAATGCCTCACCTCGCCCTGCTCCCTAGCAGGAGCCGTGTGCCACTGCCTTGCTCAGGAACCCACAGCTTGCCCCAGGAGGGCGTCTGGAAGGGGTGCTGGGCTCTCCAGGACCTCCTGTGCCTCCGATTTGAACTTCTGCCTGGCAGGACTGCACGTGCTCGCCACGTAGGAGTCGCCAGGGCTTGTCACAGGATCGGTGCAGATTTATCCCAGCTGTTTCGCAGCCTCATCCCACAGGAGTTGTTTTCCAAACTCTCTGTTTTCCAGCTCTTCTGCTCTTGAAGGTCATGAGGTTTTGCTTCTCAGAAGGTCACGTTTCTGGTAGCTCTGCCCTGTTCTCATTTCCCTCTTTCTTTCCTCATAATCCCTGCGTGGCTGCGAGCCTCCAGCTGGCCGAAGCGGTGCTGGGAGCTGCTGCGAGCATCCCAGAGCAAACCGAGCTCCGCAGGATTCTCTCTTCTGCCTTTTTCTATCCTCTCCCCTGCTTTTTTTATACAACGCAGCATGATCAGCGTACCAGAAATGTCTTTTGAGGGAAGTGAGCTGTGGATGTGGAACGTATTTCCCTAAGAGTTGTGTGCGGTGTCGCTGGTAACGCGTCCATCCTGAAACTCTTACAAACATCTCGGCTCCACGTCCTCTGGATCTTTGAAATCCTGAATCTTCGTCATCCAGCCCCGTGCAGCCAGGCTGTGGATTCAATAACAGCAGCTCACCCTGAGGTGGTTGCTGTGCTGCTGTTTCCACCAAAGAGAATTGGGGTGTGCAATCAGACCGGGGGGGTTAAAAACTAAAATAAGCAGGGGGTGCTGCCTTGGGTGAGGATATTTACCTCGGGATGGCCTCGCAGTGGCTTGCCCAGCTGACTGGTTTTCTATATTGTCCCCTTGACAAGTTTTATATATTGCAAGCAATATTTTCTTTATTTGCTGTGTAGCAGGAGAGCATGGGGACGGGTAGGGAAGCTGCGTGAGGACTGCTGGGACACGTGGGCTGGAAAAGGAGCCGAGAAGAGCTGCTGGTAGCAGGTCTGTGCTGCTCAGAGCCCGGCTTTCCTTCCCCTTACGGTACCTGCTGCCAGCCAGGTCCCTGTTTCACTCCAATTTCCAGTTTCCACGACCCCCTGTGCCCTCCTGGCACTTGGTGGCTCGTTGGGTGGATGAACGTCCCTTCCATCCTCCAGCAGCTCTGTTGCACTCAGGCTTCCTCTGCGGTGGTTTCCTTTCCTGGTTGCTTTCCTCCGTGTGTTTTAAGCAGTCCCCAAAGGAGAGGCCGGCGTCTGCTGCTTTTTATCCTCCATCCTTCCGTGCACATTCCCAAAGTTCTTATTACAGAGGATGAAATCTGTGGAAAGCATCAGGACTAGGAGCTGTTGTGTGTAGGGGCTGTGGGATCACACCAGCACCTTGGAGCAGGTTTTATTCTTTGCTGCTCAGACACTGCAGCAGTGGGAGACGGCACCGACCCGCCGGGAACTTCAGCAGCTTTAACTTGCTCTTGGCAAGGATCGGGTGTCCTCTTCGGAGCCAGGGTGAGCTCTGTCCTGCTGGCGGCTGAGCAGAAACACAGCTGCACGGCCGGGGCTCCTCCAGGTGAAACGTCAGCTCCCAAATCTGCGTGGTCACGGAGCTGTGAGCTGAGGGTCCGCCCTGGGCAGTGATGGATCAGAGAGGAGAGATTTCATCCTTCCCAATGCCCAGGTGGCCCTGCAGAGCTCTCCAGCCCGGCTGAAGCTGCAGGATCCACTGGGAAGTCATCAAATCCTCTGCAAGCCGGTGAGGGAGCCCGTGCAAAACGCCTGGTGAGCTTTGTGCTGCTGCACGTGAGATCAAACAACCCCTGACTTCATGTAGGATGTGTCCAGGCTTAAAGCTGCTGTTCCCTTCTGCGTTTCGGCTCGTTCCCCAGCTTCTGGTCTTGATTTGCGCAGAGCAAGGAAGAGTTTGTTCGTAATTATCACGTGTGACAGCGCTGGAGTCAAACACGGCCATAGCACAACGCAGCGTCGCTGTTTGGAGGTGGAATTGCCTTCCCCCTGATTTCTCCTGAAGTTAAATGCCAGCGCTCCTTCTGGTGGATAAAACATTAATTTTTGGGGGGTGGACGCTGGTAGCCAGAGCCTGTGCGGAGGTGTTTTTGTCCCCTGTGATGCCACAAGCAAACTTGAGCAGCTGATCAGTGAGCTAAAGCTCTGCTTTTCAACGTGCAGGTAGTGCTGAGGGATTTGTGGCACTCCCGAGCACCTCCAGGACGGGTTTTGTTCTGACACAGAGCCGGGGCCGGCTGCGTCCCCACAGCAATCTCCTGTTATTTGTCCATAACAGCTTCAGAAGCAATTGCTGCTTGTTTACCTGCCACGAGACGTGGCACTGGCTAGTCCCAGCCATCAAAATAAATTGCTCTGGTGCTGGTCTGCAGTCAGGAGGTGGCTCTTGGGAGAGGAAAAGGGGCCACACGTCTCCTGTTTGCTTTGTGCAGCTGAGGGTTAGATCCAAGGAGCTGAGACGTGACTTACCCCAGGTAATTACCCCAGGTCGAATTGCTGGCTGGGGCCAGGAGCCAGGTTCCTGCCACAGGTGCTGCTGCAAGTTACAAAAAGAAAAAAATATTGTTCAGGGAATGATGAATTTATTTGTTGCTCTAAGAAATTATCCAACTGATTGGAAGCGTTAAGCTGCCGAGGCTTTGTGTGCTGATGCTCTTTCCTTCCTCCCAGTCTGAGCAGTTTCAGGTGAAAATGATGGCTGCACGGCTGCTTGTTGGAGGTGAGGTGACAGCTGGGAGTGAGAACAGGGTTGGGTTGGTGCTCGTTCCAAAGCCCAAAACCCAAATGACCCGCAGCACCCCTGCTGTACGTCTGGGAGAGCATCGCCGTGCCTGGGGTGCAGCAGAGGTGTCCTTGGCTGAGTGGTGGCTCTGCAACTGAGCTCGGGGGTGAGCAGCAGAGGGAATACCTGGGTTATAATATAGAATATATAGAGCTAGAACAATATATAATAACCCTTCTGCCTGCAACCTGCTCCTTTCAGCAGCTGGTGCATTAACTGGGGGACTGCCGGCATCCCTTTTCGCCTGGGTGCGATGTGTGCGCAGCAAGGGGCGTCTTTGGTTTGCCTTGTTGAACCTAGGAAAACGTGAATTTAAAAAAATAAATAAAGAAAAGGTGAAGGGATAACACTGTCATCAGCCCTGTGTTTGAGGTCTTTGGGGGATGTTGATCCCAGCCAGGTGTGCGGGAGCCCAGGACCAGCTGAGCGCGGCGCTGGGGATCTGCTCGTTCTCGTTCCCGGGGCTATTCCCAAGGCACGTGGCGAGAACATAAAACTCCAGCGATGTTAACAGCGACGTGCACGGAGGTAAATATAGCAACCGAGCTCGAAGTGCCTATTTTAAAAGTGCTTATAGAGCTCCCTGGCTGCCGAGCGAGGGGGCTCACCTCCAGCTGACGATCGCGCACCCGGGTGTAACAGAGGAGAAGAAAGGCTGCGTTCATCGACAGCCCTTCTGCTTTCCTCTCGCTGGGCTTCTTCTGGGGTTCGACAGTCTTTTGTGTGCTGACAGGCCTGCTACGTGTCGTGGTTGGTGTTGGCATCCTGCCTACTACGTGGCTGGCTTATCCTAGCATCGAGGCAGGTGGGTCGGGCACGTGGGTCCGAAAGCGGTTGTGCTGCCTCTGGAGCTGGGGGCATTGGGAAAAGGGAAAATGCAGCTCCTTGCAGAGAAAGTTTTGAGCCTTTTGGAAGAAATACTGTGCTTATATCCTTCTGGTGCAAGTGACTGGGAAGGCTTCATTTACAACTTCTCAGATTTACCATGCAGTGGTGATATTTGTGTAAGATCAGCTTGTGGGTTTGGGTTCTTCAGGTACCGTGCAATACAGAACACAGAAGCACGTCTCTGACACAGGTTATGCACGAATTTAATCCAGCATGTGGTGGTCAAATGGCCCTAATACATCTTGAAATGAAACTCGTTGTACACTTTGGGTTTTGCAGTAAGAGAACTCCTTAGGTAAACCACCCCAAATGCTGTCCTTGCAAGTGCTTACCGGAGCGTGAGCCTCGCTGCCTGGTTCGGGATGTGACGAGGCTATCTGTGCGGTGCTTGGACGAATAATTTTAGCAAGCGTTATAAAAATTGATGTCTATCTATACCCTGGTGGGATGTGGGAGGCGATGAAAACACTTCCCCGATCTGGAAATGGGCTGTGGGAGGCTTCAGGTTTCCCACCCCGGTGGAGCCCTGACTCCAGCAGTCGGTCTAAAAGCCTCGCTGGCTGCCTCCCTTCCTCCCCGACCGAAACACGCGCTCAGGAAGGCAATAAATACGCAGGTGCTTTGGTTCGATTCCGGATCCTGTCCTCGGATTATAGATTTACGTCTGATTTAGTAATGCGGGCTGCGAGCCAGGGCGTGGGCTGAAATGCTGACGAAGCACGGTGGATTTTGGGCTGGGGATCAAGGAGAAGCGGTGCGTGCAGCAACAGCAGTGAGGTGAAGTCAAAGGAAGATGTGAAAGGCTCTGTCCCTGACATTCATCAGCTCCCGTGGTGCTTCCCAAAACGCCCCGGATGTAATTAGTGTGTTTGCATCACGCTGAGCTCTGCAAATGTGCTCGTGAGCAGCGCCCCTCAGCCTCGTGGCCTCCCTGTCGGCGTGGTTAGGATCTCAGCCCTTGTACAGCATTTTTGTGGTGCCGTAGGTGGGAATTGCATTTTGTAGTGCCCAGCCTCTTAATAACGCTCAATGAAACAGCCCAGGAGTGGTGTTCAGATCCCTGAAGCAGCTCGATGAAGGATTTCTGCTGGACGGACGTGGCTTGGTGAACTGGCCCGAAATGCCCGCAGATCCATCGGGTGATGCCTCCCGTACCAGTAACGGGTCCTGGTGCCACAGCTCTGTGGGGACTGATGTAGGATAGGTGGTGCTGGCCTGGCTGCCTCTCCTGGTGCCAGCACTAGCTCCTCGCAGCAAGTGCTCTGTCAGGAAGTGGCGTGTGAGCGGTGCTGTGAGTTCATCCGTGCTGTTTCTGATGTTTTGTGTTACCCGCACAGGCCTGCAGGCTGATGAGTGCAGTAAGAGAGATTTTTTTTTGTAGGCAAGTGCTTGCTGCAATGGATTTGATACCAGAGCCCATTCCTGCTGGCTAGGTCTCACCATACAGCACCTTCCTTAAAACTCTCCAGGCCAAATGGGATTTCCACGGGTATTTAGGGAGCATCTTGGGTGAAAAACATGCAGAAAAAGGCAGAGAAGCGTGGTGTGGTGCGTTTCTTCGCGTGTCTCCTGTCTCCTCTACTGCAGAGATGGGGTGTGGGTGGGAGGTGCTGTGTGATGAGGAAGGAGGCACTGGGGCAGGATGTCTGTGCCCCTTTTTGTATCCTCAGTCAGGGACAGATCACCTGGCTGCTGCGTTTCAGGTCTGCCAACGGGATTTTGCAAGTGCTCCAAGGGGTTTAGGTGCATGGAAGTGCCTCAGCATCCTCTGCTGAAAGCCTCTCCAGCCCAGAGGGATGGGATGCTGTTTGTGTTTGTCATTTGTCATGTCATTTCTGACCTAGTGTCACCCGGGCTCACTAAATCCAATTTTTCTTTTTTTTTCCCCCTCAGCTGAAGCTTGAAGATCGCTCTGTCGTCCCTCGAGATGTGGTCAGACACATGAGCTCCAGCGTAAGTGCTTTTTCCCTTGTCCCTTTTTGATCGTAACGCTGCTGCATGGATTTCTGAGGCTTGCCAAATTGCCTGAATGGAGCTGAGCGGTGAAGCTTTGAGTGTGTTCTATTTTTAGCCTGTTTAATAGACCTAGCAGCATCCTTTGAAAATGAAATGCTGATAAGGCTGCCTCGCTGCTGCTGCATATCTGCAAAGGTCTCCTGAGCAGGCACGCCTGGGAATGTCAGGTAATGAGACGAGCAGCTCGTCTAAACCTGGCACCCTTTAAGTTTTAAATCAAGCCAGTGTGAGCTGTGGGGAGTGTGCTCTCCCTGACCCGATGGGGAAGCTGGAGCAGAGGCAGGTTGCTCAATCCCTGTGTGCCTTTTGGTGTGCTGTGGTAGAAAGACAGGAGGAAATATTTTCCAGGAGACCTCTTAATCTGCAGCGAGCACCATCTTGTCTGAGTACTCCCAGAAGAAATGCAGCAAATCCCACCTCTGCTGGAGCAAGACACGCTGAAGTATCTGCTAGGGTGGCAGAAAGCAGGCTGGCTCTTAATCAGCAGCCTGTGATTGTTACCTTTACTACTCCTGGATGCTATTTTAAGTCCTAGTCATTTTGTTCTAGTTTTACAGCGTTTGTGCTCGTCAGAGATGCGTGGATTTGTTTTTTGTAGGGAACACTGGGAACACTGCTCCGTATTGATTATCAAACGAGATGTGATCTCTTCGGGAGCTTAGCTGGGCTGGCAGTTCCTTGCTGCTGCTAACACCTAACCTGTAACCTCGAGCCATATGGCCTGCCATGTGTGTGCTCGCATCTTCTCTTGACTTGCTTCCAGCAGCGTTAGCTACCGAGGCTGCGATGAAGCCGGCAGCTGGCCGCAGACTGCTGCAGTCACACCACATGGCGAGCAGCCTGGTGCAGGGATGGAGGAGTCCCTTCTCTGACCTGGCTGGGTGCTGCAAATAAAGCCCTTTTGTTTGTCAGTTAAAGGGAGAAAACCAGTAAGCCCATCCCTTTTGCATGGAATGTTCTGAGGAGAAGAAAAGAGTGAAAAAAAAACGTGAAGGGTAATTAGGAAAATGCTGAGACAAAGCATTTCCTTAAGAAATTGAATTCTTGTTTGAAATGGAAATTTGACTTCAAGATACCTTACTAAAACTGCAGCTTTATGAAAACGTTTTACTCCAAAACAAAGAACTGCTAGCAAATAGAAATATCAGCTGTTCACACTGCTGTCCCTGGCCCAGCTGGGCACTGTGGTCACCCTTCTTGCTCAAAAAAGGATGTTTCAAGTCCTGCCTCTCAATTCTCTATTCTCCAATGCTTGGTACTGTCCTGAAAGCTTAAAATGACTTTGAGTTTTCTTCTTGGCAAAATGTGGATGTGCTTCTTTTGTTTATGATTTCCGTAGTCATCTAAGCAGAAATTGGCTTCTCTAGCTTGCTGCACGTGTATCGGTAGCTGCATTGGTGTGTCCCAGCAGGTGCACGCTCCTTTCTTGTCTGTTTGCATGCTTAAAAATGGCATTTACCTGACTGTTTGTACTAGTGGCTGGTAACTTCATGTTTTATTGATGGAATGGTGAGTGCGTAACTCAGTTTTTCTCCCCTCTATTCAAAAACACAGCAAATCCAAAGATGACTTACATTTCACCTTACCCTCGAGTGTATTTTAAATATCAGTGGTAAATGAAAAAATAAACCTCTTTTATCCCAAAGAAAACCTTTACTTCTCAGATATATCACAAAAATCACCGAAGTCTTTAAAATAGAGAATTTGCAAGTGTCAGCCTGCCAGATTCAGGATGTGGGATGGCTGCCCTGCACCAGTTGGCCTGGCAAACGCACAATGTGGAACTTATTCTGTATTCACCACACTCTCCTCGGGCTTGTTCTTAACCTTGAGCGGGAAGGACTTGAAATCCTCCGTTCCTCAAGAGAAGGGAGCTGACTCAAATTCATGCGCTTCTCGTCTAGCGTTGAGTGTGAGGAAAGAATGCCTCAGGGTCTGAAGCGTAAAATGAGATCATTTCCCCTGAATGCGGTTGGGCCCCCACAGGTCTAATCCAGATGGATGAGGAACGGTGGCAGACTTCATTTTTCCAGGTGATATGCTGGCTTGGGGAAAAGATTTAGAAGTGGGTCTGTAATCTGTCAGACACCTGGGTTTTGTTGCTTCAAAAGCTGCTGGGCGCTGCTGTCCTCCCTGAAGGAAGGGATAAGAGGGTGGCGTAATTAGAAGAGAGCATTGAAGGAATGAGTGGAAGGACTGGAGGCACAAAATGGGGGATTTTGAGGCTTGTGCTTGCTGAGCTGCCGTTCTCCCTGATGGGGTCACGAAATGAGTCGCTTTGCTGCCCATACACTGCTTAAATACTGAGTATCTCCACCGTGGTGTATGCTGTTACAGGTACCAGAAGCAGGAAGAAAGTCTGGGGAGCGAGCTTAATTTTGGGTGCAAATAGGGCTGGAATCTCATCTCTGCTTAGCAAGCCTGCAGTCCCCACAAAGATCAGTCACCTCCCCTTGCCGGTGCTGCTGCTGGGATTGAGGGGGATTTTTTTAATACCAAAACTGAAACGTGGGCTTGTTTCAGATGCTTCTTTATCTAATAGGCAGGACGGGATGGTTGTGTCGGGGCAGGGCAGTGGGGAGCCGAGCTGTGGGCTGGGAGACGAGCCGAGCTGGCGATGTCTCGCCTGGGGACCGCAGTGCTGAGCGCTGCTGTAACCTCCCGGAGTGATTCAGCAGAACCGCCCCGCTGCAGGGCGGCCCCTGGCGCAGGCTGATGCTTCATGTGACAGCAAAGTAAATAAACTGATAGCAGCAAAGGTTCGGTGGCAGGTGAGGGAGGCGAGCTGTGATTCAACAGTCCTGTAGCATCTAAGGCTGCTCGCAGCGCTGATCCCTGCTTTCTTAGCAGTCACGTACAGTGCTCTGTTCCTGCTCAAGCATGTTAGCCACTGGAAGGGGAAGCGAGCTGAACAACCCCTGCCCGTGACTAGGTAGCATCCTGCAGTAAATGGGAGCTGTGAGTGCGAGGCACTGGGGTACTGGCGTGGTACTGGTTTCGTTGGTTTGGAGCTGATGGCAGGAGGGCTTTTGCCATGGGAAACCTGGCGGTTTGTAAGTTGATACAGACAGGGTGAGGGACTCAAATCCCAGAGCAGCAGCTTCCTTCGTGCTCGGCCTGAAGGGAATTTGCACCCAGCGTGGGCTGGGGGTAGGTGAGGGGCACAGGGCCTCTGTAATCCATCCTGAGCTGGAAGCACAAGGACATTGCAGCATGGAGGGAGAAACTGTGCTGCCTGCTCCTTAGCACCAAGTCCTGTAACCTCTCCACAGACACAGCTCTCTCAGAAGGCCCGTGGGGGCTGTGGCAGAGCAGACTGCTCCCTGCTGGCCTTGCCCAGGCGTTCCCTCAGCACCGTGAGGTCCCTGGGGCCGGCCGCAGGCACGGGCAGGCCTGCAGGGTGCTGCGGGGCACCTTTGGGTGCTCTCCAGGGAAAGGCAGGGTTTCGGCCCGGAGCTGAGATGATCCACAGAAAGCACAGGTGCTGGATTGTACCGGAGGTTCTCAGAGCTGCTGATGAAGGAAAAAAAAAAAATCCTGAAACGCTCAGCGTAGGACAAGGGGGGCGTTTTTTGAGGATTTTTGTTGCTGTTCTCTGGCTACAAAGCAATCTAAAACATAAATGAACCAAACCCTAAACTGCAAAGGACAGGCTGAGGACGGATTTGAGCCTATTTAAATAGCTTAACATGGAGGAAAGGGTGGGTAAGCGGTTGTGCTTTGGCTTCTAGAAGCCGTGAGCTTGAGCAGAGCAGGTGCTGTTTGTGAGCAGGCCTCGCTCCTCCTGCGGCTGGAGCCGTGCTGGCAGCAGCTGCGGTGAATCAGGCCCAGCTCTGGCAAAGCCTGCTCGGGGCTCTCCGAAGGTGAGAGGTAACAGCAGGGCTCTGCCGGGCCCTTCTGGCTCAGCCGGGCTCCTCCTGGCAGGCCGCAAGCTGCGTTAGCCTTAGCCACATCCATCAGCACAGCTCCGTCTGGGACAGGCTTCCTTTGCTTCCCAGCCTTTGTAGAAAGAAACGGCAGAGATCTGGGGGGGATGAACCCCTGCCTCGAGCCCAGCTCTCCTGGCACAGCTCCACTCAGGCAGCACACGGGGACGCTGCTGTCCCTGACACCTCCGCGGGAGCTGTGGGCACAGGGTGAGTGCGGTGCGAGGAGGGGGCTCGCAGCAGGCAGGTGGGAAGGCAGACGGACAAAGGGGCTGAGCAATCTGTCCAGGAATTGCCCTGGACTGCGTCTGCAGGGTGTCTTCGCTCCAACTGCCAGGCCCCGCCATGAGATGAGCGCCAGCAAACTCGTGAGCTCCCCAGAGAAGGAGCTCAAAGAGGGCTCTGGGTGAAAGCCTTGAATAAATATTTGATACGGTCAAAAGAACAGCGTGCTTATAAGCGAACCAAGCAAACAAATCCAATTCTCACGGGGCGTAAGCCCTTCAAGTGTTATGCTCGAGTCCTGTTGGAGCAGTGACCTTGATGTTTGAGATAAGGACAGCTTCAGGAGCTGCTGTTGTCGGTTGCCTCAGCCAGCTTTCATGGTGGACTCTGGTCTTTAATAAATCCAAGTATGGATTGTCCCAGCTGTCAGCAGGCCGGGGCAGCTGCCGTAATTGACAGTGTTTGGGTTAGCAGCCCTTCCTTGCAGGCCTCTGCCATATGTGTAAGCAACGTGCACACTGTGTGCTCCCTGCCAAGCAAGCCCCAGAAGGCTCTTGACAGCATGAGGTATTTTTCTTGGGGACAGAAAAAAAATAAATACAACTTCTTTAGCGAAGCGATGGAGATAATGACAGCCATCTCGTAATTGGACCAACTGCAAATTATCTGGCTTGAAACCTTGAAATCTGAAAGGTGCCAGTTTTTTTTGTTTTTTTTTTTTGCATGGCAGCAAGTGAAGGCCGTTTATAAAGTCCTGCAAAAACGAGCTTTGTATGAGATGTCACAGACTGCTTTGAAGAATTCTTGCGTTCTGGGGTTGATCTACCCTGCCTTTGTTGGTTCAGGGCAGTATCTGCATGATGGTCCTAAGGAATTGCAAAGATCTGCTCGCTTGTGTAGACTAAGCAGCCAGGCAGATTTGAAAGCAAATAAATGCTAATCACCTGACACAGTGTTGTCTTATTTGACCAGATACTGGAGTCTCTGGGCTGCTGCATTAGCAGCCATTGCAAATTTTAACTGGGAAGAAAACGCCACAGGTCTTCAACAGTGATGTCAGCCTCGGAGTTGTTTTAAGATGACGTGAAATGCCCCATCAGAGCGAGGCTCTGAGTGCTGAGAGGAGGGCACTCAGACTCTACTCCTGAGACTTGTTTCTGCACCTCCCGTGTGTATGTAGGGCCTTTTCTAGGTTATAACCCCTTTTTCTCTTTTGTGATTTCAGGACAGCCAGTGTGGGACTGTGATTGATGTCAACATAGAGTGTGCTGTGAAGCTGGTAGGAACCAACTGCATCCTCTACCCTGTCAACAGCAAAGACCTGCAACATATCTGGGTGAGAATGCAGCCAAAATAAATGTTGGAGCCGGAGCTCTGTTGTTTAGAGGGGTGCTGCTGTATTCTAAGCAGTGCGTGCAAGGGAAGCAGCCATATTGTGCAAGATGCATCTGCAGCTTGGTTTTATTTTAGGCGTACTGAAAACATCCTCCCTGCAAGAAGATGCAGTAGCTCCTCTTCTCCCCATCTGCTCTGTGTTTCTGATCACATTGCTGAGATCAAATTGACTTGGAGGGCTAGGTTGTGATTAAATTGGGTGAGAGCTTCTGTGCTGAGATTGGTGCCTGACTGGGGCAGCCCCGTTGTACTGGCACAGTGCTTTCGAGCTGCGATGTCATTACTGGTTAAACAGGCTATAAAAATGCTAAGAGGAGTCAAGCTGAAACTGCAATGTACACGGTTCTCTCACTTGAGTGGGTGGGGGGATTTTCAGATGTTAAGTGGTATAGGTTTTTATCATTATGGTTCCTCTGAGGAAAAAAAAAAAAAAAATGATTTGGGAGTGAACAGCAGGAGTATCAGAGCCCCTCTCAAGAAACGTCCTGTGGAAAGGCAGAGGGATACAGGCTTCTGTGCCTGGGATAGAATATTAGGCTTAGTGATTAAAATAAATAACAATTAGTTGTTAAAATTAGCTAATGGCAAGTTCAAGTATGCCCCTCCTTTGCAGAGTAGCTTTTGAACAGAATGGGACACTTGACATAACAAGTTTAAGATCTGAGGAAAAATCCCACGGAGTCAGAGCTTTTTAAATGGAGAATCCAGGCTACGTTCTGACTGTCGAGCCACCTCCTCAATGTATCTTAATTCTAGCTTACAGCGAGGTCTGCAGTTGCTGCCCTAATCCTCCTTTGGGATTGCTATCCAGGCCGTGTTGTGTGAGAATTTCCTTGATGGCTCAAAGTACGAGGGCTGATGTTTATAAGTTTTGTTTTCTGTTTTCTTCGTAGCCCTTCATGTATGGTGACTACATAGCCTATGACTGCTGGCTGGGCAAGGTCTATGATTTGAAGAACCAGGTCATCCTCAAGCTTTCCAATGGAGCCAGGTACTTCTTCCTGATGAATACTCTCCCCCTTAAGTTTTGTGATCCTGATCTATTTTAGGAGAACTAGGAGCAGGCTGGGCTTCCCCTTCGCATACTGTTAATTTATCTGCTTGCTATACCTTCAGATTCAGAGTAAATAACACATCTTCCTCTGCAATCATTGAGGTTCACTGATCACCCTCTGGAAAATGTGTTATCTGAAAGGTGTCATTTTTTTTTCAGTGCCAGCAGATCAGTTCTCCAGAACTAAAATATGTTAATACTGCTGCTCTTCTGCCCTGGAAAAATGGCTGGTTCAGACAGATGATGTATTCCAAACCTTTTCTCAGTAGGAGAGCATACCTTCACTGAGATGCAGGGAGGGAAGCTTCTTACCTTTAAACATCTGCAAAAACATGGAAAATTGCAGGCTAGTGCTTTTTATTAAAGCTGAAAAAGCAGCTCAAGATGGAACTTGAGCTGTTAAGGTCAGCATTGCTTTATCGTCACTGTTATTTGCAACAGCATTAGGAATGTTGTTTTTTAATGAAGATGTAATCGAAAGTCGTAACTCTAGAGGGAGATTTAACCAGGAACATTGGAACAAATATCTCATTACCTTAATTTATGGCTCTGCAAAGCTGGTAAAATGATTTGAATTTGGTTTCTTGTGCACGTCAGACAGTTACTTGTAAACTAAAACCTTCTGAACTCCTTAGGTTCACTGTTACTGAGGCCTGTCTTGTCCAACAAACTTTGTTACTGATGCAAGGGCATCAGTGGGGGGCCAAGAGGCACATGGGTCAGGCAGCTGGGAAACAACCCATCTGTCTTGCAAATTGAATGTTGACAATTTTAAATATATAAATGAGTTTTAAAAAGCTTGCAGTCAGCTCTGAATCTTTCTCAGAGAACAGTGCAATTGCTATAACAGATTACTGGTGGATGCTTCTGTGATTTTTTTATTATTTTTTAGCTTCTGGTTAATCCAGACTGGAAGGCTCTTAAAAACATGTTAAACTGGGAGTGAAAAATAGCTGCACTCCTCTCTGTACTGTCTACAGTTACTGGTGGAATTAAAAACCTTGCTTGGTTTCTCTTAGCAGCTCATGCGTAGCTGTGTCAAATGAGGTAACTGTTTGCAGAATCTCTTCCTAATGAATCATTTGAAATCCCACCAGAACTTGCTCTGGAAATGAAGCTATTACTGAAGCAAGCATACCCAAATTGCCTTTAGTTTCCAGTGTCAGTGTGAATAACAAACGGGACGTTTGCAGCAGACAAATCTTGTCCAGTGCCCTGCGTATTACTTAATTTATTTTTTTAACTTGCTGAATGGAGCCTTTTAATACCAGGCAATGTTTTTTATAGCTTGTCCATAGCCAGCTCTGCTCTGGACCATAAAGGCTCAGTAATATGCTGCTGGGCGTATGGACGGAGTTGCTCAGGCAGCAGCTGCTAATTTGGTGCTGTTTACTTTTGAGGTGGATGGCTCTGGAAGTGTGACCATGTCTCTTCTGTTTTCCAGGTGTTCTATGAGTACAGAAGATGGAGCCAAGCTGTATGACGTTTGTCCTCACGTCAGTGACTCGGTGAGCTGCTGGTTCTCCTGAGAGTCCTTCTGATCAGCTTTTTGCGTAGGAGGGAGGGCGAGGGCAAAACTGTAGTTGTTCATTAATGTCAAAAATTAAATGATGCATCACAGCTGAGAAACACTTAACTAGATCTTCTCTGGAAGTAAATGTAACAGGATGTAGCTTAAAGGTAATGGTAATGAGCAGGTTTTGAGGAGGCATTACAATTAGTACATCTCCAGCTGCATTCTTTGCAAACAACTTGCATAACGTGCAGTCAGATGGCTGGTGTCAAGGCAGCTCCCTGTCTGCTCATTATATCTGTACGTGCTTGAAAAGGCTCCATTTAATACTTTCAAATTAAATGCTTTCTTCTGGAAAAGGGCGTCTCATTTAAAAGGTGTTCTAGATTGTGTAAAACACTGTTGCTGTTGTAGTCCGTCGCATTCCCTGAATGGAGGCCTGCCATCACACTGGCATGTTCCACATCAGGTGATGGGGAAGGTTTTGCTAGCCTGTCAGCTGAAATGTAGGGTTCCCTGTGTGGTGATGGAATCTAGATTACCTCACCTTCAAAGGAAGACAAAGCTTGCTTGTCCTTCCAAATAGCATCTCCAGAGCCTCACTGCATTCCCAGCAGCTTTACTGGGAATTGACTGAGAGAATGGCATACAGTTGTTAAAAACTACCAACACAGTCGGCCCTTATCCTTCCCTGCCTTCAAAGCAAAGATCTAAAACTTAATTTCTGTTTGCCTGTTTCTTGAAGAGCAAATGGAATGTTATTTTAATAGGATGTGCTGCTGTGATTTCTTGTCCTGTACAGAAAAGGTGTGGTCTGTTGATAGACATTCTCCAGTATTTTAGTCTCTGCTGCTTTGGGCTGTACAGCATGTTTTGTGCTTGTTAAATCCACGTTGTAGCAGCATCCAACTTTTAGGTACCTGATTTTGAGATCTTTTTTTGGAGTCAGACTGCCTTTAAAGTGCACGTAGGTGAAACTGCAAGCCTCTAGAAAACTGAGACATGAGTTGTCTCCAGTATTACTGGATGCTGTGCTCAGAATTGCTGTTGGAAACACGCCTGATTTAGATCTTGTCGCACTGCTCTTATCCTTCCTGACAAATTACAAGACTCCATACATTCTTGCACTCTGTATTCTCTCTACACTAAACTGCTCTGTCCGCCCCCACATTCTGAATCTTTGCCTCTTCAAATCACTCTGAATATCAGCGGAAAGAGTTCTAGGGAAGTAATTGTTTTGTTTACAGTCCTGTTTTGTTTTCAAAGGGCTGTCACATTAACTAATCCACCTAAGACAGAAGGAATACTCAGAAACTTAATTTGACAAGCAGAGGAGTGAAGGCAGGATCCCTCTGGCTGCCTGAAAGCTGCAGGTGCTTGAACTGGAGCGTGGCAAAGGCAGGGTGCCCCTCCGTAGGATCGGGCACACCTTGGCTGCCTTGTTACCGAGAACGTCTGTGTGAAATCCATCTCTCTTGTTTCTTGCAAGTACCTTTGCTTCTCCCACACTGAGTCATAATCCCGTATGAATGTGTGATAGAGTAGGTTGCTATAGAAACTGCTAGGTTGATTTCGGGAGGAGAATGAACTTTAAGAGATGGGCAACTTGCAAGCGAGACTTTCTCCTCTCTGATTAGTATCCCTGATCACGGATGAGGGAAGAGAAATGCTGGAATCTTAAAACTCAAGCCCTTTATGTTGTTTTTTCCTCTCTTTCCCCACAGGGTCTTTTCTTTGATGATTCATATGGCTTTTATCCCGGGCAAGTCCTCATCGGGCCTTCTAAAGTCTTTTCCAGTGTGCAGTGGCTCTCGGGTGTGAAGCCCGTTCTCAGCACAAAAAGCAAGTTCAGAGTGGTGGTGGAAGAGGTAAGGATTGACAAGCTGACACACGGCCTCTTTCTGCACAGAACGGGTCCCTGGCTGCTGTTTTGGAGCGGAGTCAGCTTGCCATGGTAACCTTCCCCAAGAAAAAGCGCTGGGGCTCTGTTCTGCAGTGACAGATTTCTTGTTGGGGACTGACGGGACTTCTGAGCAGGGTTTGGCTTTTCCTCCTGAGGGTCCCCGCTGGCACCCCGTGAGATGATCCCGTGCCAATACACTTAAAGGCCTGTATGGCTGATGGTTAGGGTAGTGGAAGCAACTCTTCTGTTGAAACTTAATATTGCATGCTGCCCAAAAAGGGAGAAATGTTGCTGACTCCTCGCTGAAAGAGGGAGCAGCTCCAAGTCCATTAGCATGTCTCTGTGACATTGGGCTGCTGATTTGTATGTACTGTAGCTTCCTTCCAAAGTCAGATATCTTTCTTGAAGTTTAAAAACTGTAGGAGCTCTCAGTGTTGCCCTGAGCCACGTTATAGGAGTGCTGCAGTGGCTCAGGGCGCACGGAAATGCACTTTAGCCAGCTTAAATAACAAAAGCAGGATTGCTGCTTTCTTGTGCTGAAACTTTCAGATCCTAGACACTGGTGTAAGAAGGCCTCTGAAAAATTAAATGTCTTTGTCTCTTTCCATTGCAGGTGCAGGTGGTGGAACTAAAAGTCACTTGGATCACTAAAAGCTTTTGTCCTGGAGGCACTGACAGTGTGAGCCCTCCCCCCTCTGTGATCAGCCAGGAGAACCTGTCCAGGTGAGGGCAGTTGAAAACCTCTTTTCTGCACAAACTGGGGGTGACAATGCCTGCAGCTGATCAGACACAAAGCTGCTGTTTGCAGTTCTTTTCTGCCTTGTTCTATGCCTGGATTCCAGAGGTTCAATAAAGGTGAAGGAATAGCTTCCAAGCGAGTTGAGCAGGCCCTAGAGTTATCACTACAAGGGCTGGCATCTCGCTGTTCTCTCCAAGTGCTTCCCAGCCAACAAGAGCATAGAGGAAAGTGGCGTCTAGCACCTGCTCACTTCTTCCCCTGCCCTTCCATTTGTGCCTGAAGCAGGCTTCACCTTTTAAATGTGTGTGCAGCAGGCAATAAAGGGTCCTGCTCTGGCCACGAGCTGTTGCTGAAGGAGCATCTGGTGCCCTCTGCAGGCTGCAGCTGCAAAGATGAGCTGGACAAAATTCAGACGGAAAAGTCAGATGAGTAATAGCACAATGCAGCACGGTGCTGTCCGCAGCTCCTAGGGAGGCTGGAGGAGGGGAGCTCTCTGATGACAGCAAAAAACAATGCCAGCTATAAAGGTCTCTTGGCAGCTGTTGCTGGGACGGGGAACCAGAGGGAGAGGAGCGACTGGTGTCCCACCCAAACCCCTTCTATCCCCACCCGGTCCCTAGTGAGATTCCCCACTCCTCCTCTATAATTGTGTGCCTGGGAAGGATTTGGTGCTGTTTTAGCTTCTGGCACCCCAGAAGAAGCCTCAGTGGCATGAGGGTATGGTCACAGCTGGGTTCTGTTACTGCTTTTACACTTGGCTCATGGCTCTCCTCCCATCCTACCAGGGTAAAGCGTCTGGGGTGCTTTGACCATGCCCAAAGGCAGCTCGGGGAGAGATGCCTCTATGTGTTCCCGGACAAAGTGGAGCCTGCAAAAATTACCTGTGAATGCCCAGAGAGGAACTGCGTCCTGGGTGAAGGATCGGTTGCCAAAAAGGTGAGCTGAGGGCTGGAGGGAGGGAGATGTGACTTCTCAAATCATTGCTGATTGCTGCGGCTTTTAAAGCAGAAATCTTCCTGGCAGTCACGTGGTCCGAAATGCCGCTCCTGGAGCAGTTGTTGTAAAGAGTAATGGCTTGTTGTTGCCAGCAACCAAGTCACCTTGTGCAGCAATTCCACTGCCTGGGCGAGGCATGCAGCTAATGCCCCCGGAGAACATGAACAGGACACTGAACACAGAGGTGTCACCTTGCAGGGGTGAGGCTGTGCTCTGACCGCCCGGACTTGGGCGCGTGTAATTTTCATTAACGTGACCCCAGATTTCTCATGGAGCTGAACTGTTCGGTTAAACCCTTGCTGCGGTGATACAAAGAAGCCTTCCTAGGCCAAATGAGTCAGGTTAGGATTTCTGCACCCTGGCTGTAGAGCAGCGGTGTTCCTAGAATAACAGGATATCATCAGCCTTCACGGTGACCTCCCCGCACAGCTGCGTCTGTTACATAGATTAACTGCTGCAGCCTGTTGTGACCTTCCATCACAAAGCATTCAGAGCTCGCTTAAAATAGCCTGAAAGAGCCAAACTGCCTTCCTACGGACGAGTCTGATGCTGGTATTTGCTCCTGAGCAGAGCGGTGCTGAGATGGCTGCAGCGTGCTGTCGCCAGCATGACTCGCTGGTTTGCAGAATACTTCGGTGTTGGGAAATGTGGGGAGGCCCGTGGGGTGCTGTATCCCTCTGTACAAAGTTACCTCTTCCTAGGTAGCCTGCTGAGTGTGCAGGCATGTTGTCTGACCCAGGTCTGCTTTCTGTAGGTGAGGAGGCTGCTGAAGAAGCAGATAGTGAAGATCATGTCGTGCTCCCCCGAGTCTCAGGGCACCGCTGAAGCCCCTGACAAAGAGTCTGCTCCAGCCGCTGACCAGAAAGCAGAAGACGTTAAGCCTGAATCGAAGTGTGAGCTGGACGACTCTTCCAACAGCACACCGAGTGCAGGGGAGAGAAAGGAGGAGCAGCCTGAAGAAACGGGGAAAGAGAAAGGGGGAGCAGCAGCGCGGCAGCAGCAGCCTCCCTACCTGCTGAAGGACGAGGCGTCGTCTGACTACCGGCTTCAGTCCATGGAGCAAGATGCTGATGACGAGGCAGCCGACGACACCGATGACACGAGCTCTGTCACCTCTTCTGCCAGCTCTACCGCCTCGTCCCAGAGCGGCAGTGGCACCGGCCGCAAGAAGAGCATCCCCCTTTCCATCAAGAACCTGAAGCGGAAGCACAAGAAGAAGAAGACCAAGATTTCAAGGGAGTTTAAGCCAGGAGACAGGTGAGTGGGGTTTCCAAGCGCAGGTATATGTGCCAGAATCTCCTTTATCAAAGCTCAGCTTTGATATTAACCACCTCCTCAGCTGGGGTGGAGGCTGATGGCGTGCCTCGTGTTAGGACACTGCTCCGTAGTCGTCAGCAGTGATCGTTCTGTGATAACTGAGCAGTGACCTGTGTGAGATCAGCTTGGTCTCCGTCCAACTCGTGATGAAACTGGGGCCACGTGATTTGACACCGATGCTACTCTATTTCTGCTGTGCCTCGGGGCATCGCCGGGGTATCTGTGCTGCACTGGGCTCTGTACGCAGAGGAGGAGGCGAATAAAGATTGCACAGCTCAAACATGACACTAAGTGGCCACCTCGCTGGCAGCTTCTGCAGAGGGACTGAGGACAGACCACAACAGCGTGGACAGCTGGTCTTCATAGAGAGCTGCCTGCAGAGCTCAGGGAGGTCTGTGCTGGCAGGGGTTCGTACTGCAGTGCTCTCTGCTTTATCCTTACCCTGCTCCGTAGAGGTGTCTGTGACCTTTGCTACTAATATGCCTCTAGTTATTTTTTTTAATGATCAAAACGCACTCCTTGAGAGCCTCAGAAGAATTGATTTCCACAGCTTGGCAGATTGCGTGTATCTGCCTGTTTCTAGAAATAACTACCAGCATTTTATCCCTTTTTCTGAACTTGAGAATGTTTAAACTGTTTTCAGGGGAAGCACAGGCACCTGACAGCTGGCTAGCCTACCTTGCTGGCTTCCCTGGGCTACTTAATTGTATAAAAACTCTGCGTTACCTTATTTCTGATGCAGATACGTGAGAATCCTCCCAGAAAATTGACATTACCAGGATTTAAGAAATCCAGTCGTTTGAAAATGCCTTGAATTTCATTCTCATTTTACTTTAGCTTTGCCTGTATTCAAGGAGAGCTCTTTTTTTTTTTTTTTTTTTTTTTTACTCCTTGCAGGTTCTGGAGAAACTGTTTGAAGGTCACAAAGCTCAACAGAGCAGTATTTGTAGAATCACAGAATGGTTTGGGTTGGAAGGGACCTTGAAGTTCCTTTCATTCCAACCCCTCTGCCCATGGGCAGGACACCTCCCACCAGCCCAGGCTGCCCCAGCCCCATCCAGACTGGCCTTGGGCACCGCCAGGGATGGGGCAGGCACAGCTCCTGGGGCAGCCTGTGCCAGGGCCTCACCACCCTCTGAGTAAAGCTCTGTACAAGTGGTCTTCACTGCTTGAATATTCCGAGGAAGGTGCTGAGGCCGCCTTTTCCATTCCTTTAGTGACCTGCTGCAGCTCCCTGGCCAGCCTGCACTCCTCTGGGTATCTCTTAATGAGGAGGCACAATGATTTTTACTAGTGCCCAGGAGTGATGGATTGTGGAAAATGAGTTGTGAAGCAGCATAAACAGCTCTGCAGACAGGACTGTGCCCTGTCCCCTGGCCTTTTCCCTCTCCCATCCTCAGCTCTGCATCCCCTACAAGACAAGGGATCCTCCCTTGGCGTGTTACCCACCACACTTGACCTCCTACAGACTTCCCTCTCTGATAAGCTCTGCCGTTGGGTGCTGGCCCTGCCAGAAATTTCGGATTATTTCCACTTCAGAACATTTCACTGCTGACATTCATAAAAACAGGGGTGGGCGAAAACAGCCTATTGTATCCGCTTTATGGTTTGACTTGAACCCAACACAAATGCAGCACTTGTGTTGTCTGCAAGGCCTGGCCAGCCAAATAAAGGCTGTATTTAAGTTCAGCATGGGGCTGAAAAGACAAGTTGTGTGGAGCCAGGCAGAACGGAACTGCAGGCTATCTGGACAGGCTTTTCTAAAGAACCTTCCACCACATTCATGTTTGCTATAGCACGGAATAAATTCCGACTGTCACACTTCAGAGGAGTACCAGCATGCAGCCTTGTTGTGTGCCTGGGGTTTGGTTTGGACCCGCAGACAAATTCATGGATACGTTTGAGCTACCAGGAAGGAGACTTTTAGTAAAACGTCCTTTTGCTTTACGCATGTTCAATGTGTTGCCTCTTTTCCTTTCTGGACGGGCTGAGATGGAAGCTGCTCTCTTTTTCCTTTCCAGTCCTAGGCTCCTCCAAGCTGCCAGGCTGCTAGGAGGTGTTTCAGTGGAGAAGATGTTCAGTTTGAGTATTTCCAGCTACTGCCTTACCTCAACCAGCTGTAGAAAGTGGGTGCTAGTAGTCACGTTAATTTATTCCACTAGCAATAAAATAAGCTCAGCTCCCTGGAAAGTAAATCCTCATGCAATACAGACTTGTATATGTTGTAACATCTGCAGTGTAACGTGCAGTGACTGAGAACCTGTCAAAACCAAGCCTGCTGTGTAGCTCTTTTCCCTGGGACCAAGCTTCCTTCCCAGCCTGGTGACTTATCCTTGTGGTGCTGCGAAATGCCGAGATCCATCTTGACTCCTGCTGTCAGCTTCTGGTGGGTTTTGTGCGTGTTCCTTCTGGTAACTCCTCGGCTTTGTGTTCCAGGGTTGCTGTGGAAGTGGTGACCACGATGACTTCGGCTGACGTGATGTGGCAGGATGGCACCGTGGAGACGAACATTCGCTCCAATGAGCTGATTCCCGTCCATCATCTGGACAACAATGAGTTCTGCCCTGGGGATTTTGTGGTGGACAAAAGAGGTATTGAGTGTCAAAGACACGCTCTCGGGGAGCAAACATGCTCTTAATTACAAAGTATTTCTCAATCCGGATCTTCTAACATACATTTTAGCCCTTTTTACAGTAGCTGTTAGTAGTACTCGTGTGAGGTAGGCACAAGAGCCTTACAGGGGACAGAGCGACTGAGGTGACTTTACCTGAATGTCAGCAGAGAACCATTATTTAAACTCCAAGGCTGAACTGTGACAGGCAGGATGTGAAAGGAGTAAATGCCAAGGAAGAATGCAAAGAATCCAAAACCAGGGCTCTCAGTGTTTCTGTAGAGCAGGATGGCCTGCCTTCTCCGTGAGAGTGCAAATGGCTCTGAGCTCTGTCCCAGAATGAGGGGAGGGACAAAAAAACTCATCTCCTGCTGCATCCTTTGAAGGACCTGCATGTCATGACCCTCTATTTTCCTTAGTGTTTTGGCAACCCAGAGGCATTCGCATTCACTAAACCGACTGGAGATGCTAGTGGGGGCCACAGTACAAGTTCAAGATGACTGGGAGATTTACTGCTTTAGGCCATGATATTGATGGCACGGCATCTGGCTCTTAGCTGGCTTCTGTAGTCGACCCTCAGCAGTGGAGAGCACAAGGTCTTCTCAGAGGCTGGGAAGATGAAAAGCTGGTTGTCAAAAAAAAAAAAAAAAAAGTTTTGTGTGCCCATTTGTAATGAGCAATAGTCTGGCCAGTCTCGTGGGTTAAACCAGTTTTGTGGAAACTGAAGATAGCCATCAGCTCCAGTCCTCCTGTCCCAGTTTGGGATCTGCATTCCCGTGTCATGCATACCCGCCAGCAGAGTCTGGGCTCCCTGCAGTTCTGCTAAGCGTGCTGAGAGGTGGATCCTGTCAGCCACATAAACCTGAAGGGTGTCTGGATAACAGCCCAGGCCCAGAGATGTGGTCCAGGCCCAGCTTTTTTCTGTAGGATACATGGTGCAGGCATATGCACATGTATGCCTTCGTCCTGCCTGCTTTTCATGTTTGTTGTCCTGTGCGTTTTTCCAGAGGAGCAAAACTGTTGTGGGTGGCGCAGTTTCAGATGAGCTTGGCAGCCAGGGCTGCTTCCAGGGAGCTCTCGGCTGTCCTGTCCAGGAACGCAGACACTCTGTCATCGTGGAAGTGGCTTGGAGGGCAGAGCACGAAGGGGATGGCTCGCTTTCTTGTTTTCTCTTTATAATAGAGCTCAAAAGGGGTCCCGAAGTGAATATGTTCACCCTGTTTGATGCAACATCACCTCGCTTTACCACCATTCCGTGCCCTATTAAAATCTATCTCCTTAGCTGAGTGTAGTTTCAACTGTGTAGGAAGAACTGTTTTTCCTCGTGCCATTCACAAAGGGAAGGTTTCAGCTAGAAGCTCGGGAGCTTGACAGCCTCAGGCACGTGTGAAGGCTGTGCTCCTTACTTAACCTGTCTATTTTTTCCCCTGCCATTGTGACCAAAAGCTCAGAGCTCCCAGGACCCCGGCGTGTACGGCGTCGTGCAGTCTGGTGACCATATCGGCCGTACCTGCGTGGTGAAGTGGTTCAAGCTGAAATCCAGCGGGGACGACGTGGAGGTAAGTGCAGCAGCCAGTGCCTGCTGAGGCCAGCTGAGGGAAAGCAGCCACAAAACAGCACGAGGTTCGCACAGGTAAACCTGGAAGTCAGCTCTGCGGTGGAGTTTGTCCTTGAGGATGGGAACAGTCATGTGCTTGTGGGCCTGGGAGACTTCAGCCAGAAGTGGTGACACTGCACATTTGTTAGATGCCTGCATAACAGCAAAGAACAAGCAAAGCGTTCTCATCCCATGATCGATACCAGGCTCTGGCATGGATGGAAATGTTTGTAGTCACAGGCAGTTGGTTTCTTGAGTTCACTGTAAGAATTTTTCCCTACTGTGTCTTTACTGGTTGATGGAGAATCCATGTGTTATTATCCTGCTTTTTGGGGAGCTTATAGGAACACAATTTCACAGACTATTGTGGGCAGCAGCCTAGTGGAAGATGTGTGGTTCAAGTCTCCCCTCTCAAATCTGCTGCAGGGCCTTCTGCCTTGGGACAGGGGCTGCATCGTTGTAAGTGAGCAGGGCCCTGCGTGTCTAGAAACAGAACAGCATTGTCTGGGGCTGTGTTCTGCTTTACTGCTCATTATTTGTGACTTCCTAGCACTTCTCCAAGAGAAATAGAATGAAAGATGTTTCCCATCAATCGATAAGCTCTTTGCCAGACACTTCCAGTTGCCTTCAAATTGTTTCTAAAGCAAATGCCATCCTTTGGGCCCCATGGGGCTGCTTTGGGAAATCTGGCTGTTCAGAAGGGAATAAAACATTCTTGCACGTCTTGTCATCTCAGCGGCATGGAACCCGAAGTAAAGGTGAGGAGGGAACCTGAAGAGATGAGAGGGAGACCATCAGTTTCCTTTCATTATTGTTCCTTGGTTGGTGCACTACAGGCTGAGATGAGGAGTTGAACAAACCGCAGCAGTTCCTTCCTGCAGCCTGTTAGAGGGCTGAAAATGGACGAGCTGTGATGAGGAGGACCCTAGGTGTTGAAGGCGTGCTGGGAGGGGCGGTGCAGCATCCTGGGGCTGACCTGTTTGCCTTCTGTCTCTGACACAGCTGATCGGGGAGGAGGAGGACGTGAGTGTGTACGACATTGCTGACCACCCAGACTTTCGCTTCCGCACTACTGACATCGTGATTCGCATCGGCAACTCGGACGGAGCCACAGCTAAGGAAGATGAGGTGGGTTCTCAGCACCATTACATGGCCATGTTGTCACCAGGTGTTAGTCCGGGGACACTTGAAAGAGTCAGTGGGAGAGCTGTGGCTTTAGACCCCACATGGGCGTCCTAAACTGCCTAGCTTGCTAGTTTTGTATTATAGTATCCTCTGCTGTCATGAGTGCCATATCACATCTCCAGGTCTGGTGGAGATGTAACCTTGAAATCCTTTGACCGTGGTGACAGAGACTGTAACGCAGCCAGAACACGTGTTGAGACAAGAATCAAGCATTTGCCTGATGGTTTCTAATCAGGCTTAAGGATTGCTTAGGATTTGAGCAACCTCTAATATGACAATATTCTGTGGATTCCTGAGCCAAGAGTGAAGGTGCATTTGTCATGCAACCAATTTAATTTGGCCGCAGAAGATCGGGGTTCTGGTTTTCATCTGTTTTATCGCATACGTGTTAATTTTGATCGAGTCAATTGATCTCCTGGGAAGGAAGGGGAAGCAATTTATTCTGTAGAGAATAACAGTTGAACCTGATGATCTTAATTATGATCTTAGAAGCCTTTTCCAACCTAAGTGATTCCATGAATACGCTTTTTGCTAGGAAAGAGGTTTCCTTATTCTGCCTGGAAGATCTCCAGCTGTTGAGACATCGTTCTCAAAAAGGGTTAAAAGGTGTGGGATGGCTCCTCTTGCGGTTCTGGTTTCAGCAGCGTGAAACATATCCGTGCTTGCTCGGCTGACCCAGATAACCTTCCAGTGCAAGATGCCACTTAACATGCACCCTCTGTGCCAGCAGGTCTGCTCCTGCTCCCTGGGAAAGCCGCCGTCAGCCCCTCCTGCTGGGTGGCTCCTGCAACCCACTAGAGGGCAGCCTGCTCCAGGGGACCGTCGGGTCCCTTCCTGGCAGGTACCCCTGGTGCTGCCCCTGGGGAAAGCCACAGCTCTCAGCCTGGTGAAAAATTCAGGAATTCTGCTGCCAGACCAGCCCTTTGGGGGCCCTCCACCATGGGGAGGGGTTTTCCACATCTCCACGGTAGTGTTAAGGGGTTTTTCCTGGAAACCCTACATGTAGGATTCTTCTCCCCCTCTCCATGGGACCCCAGGACTCCTGTCCCTTCTGCTGCAGCCAGCTCTCTGGCCAAGCTGCAAGCATTTTATAGGAGGGTGCAGGTTTGGAGGTCTCCAGCGTGGGGCACAGCTCTTTCTCCAGAGCTTCCTGCTCTGCACTGAACAGCCTGGGGAAGAAAAGAGGCTGACAAACTGCTCTTGTGTCCACAGCCTTCGGTGGGACAGGTGGCTCGCGTGGATGTCAGCAGCAAGGTGGAAGTGGTGTGGGCTGATAACTCCAAGACTATCATTCTGCCTCAGGTGAGGTCCTGTTCCTAACGTGTGATCTCTAATTCTTAGCTGAGTGACGAGTTTTAAATGCCAGCTGCAAAGAGGTTCGCTCTGTAAGGGAATCTTGCTCTATTTATTGCCTTCCCATATGAAAGGGTGGCTTCACACCTCTATTAGCACACAAAAATTGTTGCTTTTTTTTAGGAGGACTGAGCAGTTAATTGCTCATGGCTACTTCTCAATCTAGAGAGCCTTGTGCTGCCAGGAAAGTACAGGCAGGCTGCTGGTTCCTTACGCACTGCATGCTCGCAGCTCTGACCACAGCCTTCCTGCAGCACCTGCAGCTTTGCAGACGGGGGTTGCAGAGCGAAGTGATCACCAGTTTTGACTTGAGCCCAGCTTAACCGTGTTGCCCAACTGCTGAAAAGCTGTTGCTGCTTCTGTCTCGCTTGTGAAATGGCACTGTAGTGTTTTATTTGGTTTCAGAAGCTCCCCCAGAAGCTGGATGAGAGCCCCAAGTTGTGACCTTAGCTAACCTAGGAATCGGACCCGAATCTCCTCCCAAGGCAGGGAGGGGAAGGAGCTGAGTGCAAGCTTTAAAATAGAGATAGAACCACGCTGCTAATCCACTTAACCCCATGCGTTTCTCTTCTGCATTGTTCTATTTTAATTTTTTTTTGTTGGACTGTCTCGTAATCGTATTCACGACTACATACAGCTCTGTCCCGTGGCTCTCCTCCTTGTTGCTTCAAATTAGCGCAGACACCCCAAAGATAAGAGCAGCCCAGCTTCTGTAAGCTCCCATCTCCGTCAGCGTGGCAGCGAGCGCCCTTGCCTCTGCTGCAGAGATGCATCTGCTCGATCAAGATCTCTTTTTCAAGCAAGCAGCTCTGCATTAATTACAGCAGAATAGTCAATGCCCGCACTATGGCAGTGGGCTGGAGCGCCACAAAGCAGGCTGCTGTCTCCCTTCCCCCTGATGTCACATGCACTCGGGTCGCAGGCACAATCGGAGGTCTGATGCGTGCCCCACAAAGGGCTGCTCTCACGCTGCGGAGCTCGGGCTCTGCCGCAGCTCCTGCTGTGTCACGCCAGGCCCTTCCATTCTGCTCGGCTGCGTAATTGCGGGAGCCGGGGAAATGTCAGCAGCGTGAATTATCAGCTGGGGAAGCGGTGATTTATCAATCCGTGTGCTCAGAGACGAGCTGGCTGGGCGCTTTCTCTCAGCTCTAAAAATAAGGATGGCGTAGCTGGCTAATTAACTTTTCCAGCTCAGGTTTGGATTAGCTTTGAGGGCGGTGGGTTTTGATGGCTTTTCCTGCCTGCAGTCACTCGTGTTGAACCCAGCTGACCCCTGCGAGCTGCCTGTCTCTGGGTGGCACGGGACTGGCAGAGCAGCGCTTGTTCAGCTTGGGGCTCTGACAAAAGGACTGAGTGTCCACATGCCGTGGCCTCTAGGCTCACATCTTCAGCCTCTAGGCTCACATCGTGCAAGGAGAGGATTCAGGGCCACCATTCAAGTGTCAGGAGCAAAGTTGTTCCTGCTCCCTTGCTTCCGTGAGGGAACTTGGAGCTGGAGCTGTCTGTAAGCCCCTGCAAGGGGGCCTCGTGAGGGATGCAGCATGTGCAGAAGCATTTTTACAAGAGAGGAGGGTAGACGGAGTGGGGATGGGCTCAGCTTTCAGCTGTGAAAGGGAGGAGAACATTTTATGTAAGGGCTTATTCAGCAGCTGTTTGGGCTTTATTGTCCCAGCTGAATTTTAAGCAGAAGTGACATACAATGGCTAAAGCAACACAGCAGAGCTCTGGTGGCAAGAAGTGTGTGCCACAGGAGAAGAAATCTGGTTTGTGAATGTTTTCCTGGCTCCAGCATTGTCTCTGTGGAAGGACAGCGTCGAGGCAGCCAAATGCAGGGTTCTGTGCCAGCAGGGTTTCTGGTACAGGGGCAGGCCTCGGAAACACGAGCTCCACACCTAATACCCAGTGCCTTCTGAACTAGCCATGTGTTCAGAAACCCCGGGGTATTTGGGTAGCTCCCTGGCCCTAGCCTGCTCTCCTTGGTCGGCTGTATCCCAGCCACCGAGCTGGCTGCATCCTATCTCCACCTGCCCTAGTTTTCCCCCAGTGCCCTACTTGGAGAAGTGGAGGATGGGGCAGTGCTGATTCACGGTCTGTGCGGGTTATCCATGAGCACACCACTGGGATCAAACACCATCCGCCCTGTACAGGTGGAAGTGGTTGCAACAGCCAGACAAACCCTGTCCACCCTTTCCATGGTGGGAAGTGATTTTCCTGCGTTCAGAAACGATTCAGGCTCTGTGTGTGCTTCAGCTGAGGCGCTCGGGTGTCTCCTCTAACCGTGCTCTCCTTTTAGCACTTGTACAACATCGAGTCGGAAATCGAGGAGTCAGACTATGACTCTGTTGACGGCAGCACCAGTGGGGCGTCCTCGGAGTGGGAGGATGAAAGCGACAGCTGGGAGACAGACAACGGCCTCATGGAAGACGACCACCCGAAAATTGAGGAGTTAGAGCCCGAGGAGCCGGTGGTGGAGGAGGTGAAGAAAGTAGAGGAACAAGTCCAGGGAGCTGTGGCTATGGCGGTTGCAGATCTCGCTGCGGAGAAAGCTGGCAAGGACGGAGCCCCAAAGAGCTTCCGAGAACTGAAGGAAGCCATCAAGATCCTGGAGAGCCTGAAAAATATGACTGTGGAGCAGCTGCTGACTGGTTCTCCCACCTCCCCCACTGTGGAGCTGGAAAAACCCACTCGGGAGAAGAAGTTCTTGGACGATATTAAGAAGCTGCAGGAAAACCTGAAGAAGACCTTGGATAACGTGGCTATTGCAGAGGAGGAGAAGATGGAAGCCATGGTGGAGACGGAGAAGAAAGAAGAAAAAGCGGAGGCGCAGACACCGGTGAGGTCGGAGTGGCCCAGTGAGACACCAGTGCTCTGCCAGCAGAGCGGGGGCAAGCCTGGAGTCACCTTCACCAGTGCCAAGGGAGAAGTCTTCTCCGTGCTGGAGTATGCTCCAGGTGAGCGTGTCGGGGCAGGCCGCCGTGGGAGGCCCTGTCCTGTGTTGCTGTCCTGCAATGTTTATCTTTCTCCAAAACATTTGCTTCTAGGCCTCTTGGATTGGGTTTCCTCCGCGATCTTTCTCACAGTTTAACTGGGGCGGGGGAATCGGGACAACTTCAGTAGCACAGTCTGTTCTGGGATGGGAACCTGGGGTTTTGGTGGCATTTCTAGGCACTGACACCACTTCCAAGCCATAGCAATGGGCTTCCCTTTTCTTTTCCCACATCGGAAACTGACTTTGGAGGGCTGTGGAGATCAGTAGCTTCAAAGCTACGGGGTTTGTGCGGGATTTTTCTGCAGGGGTGGATCGGTTTAGAGGCAGAGCAGGAACAGCTGGTGTTCTTCTGCTGGCTGTCCTTGGTTGGGTGAGTGTCCTTGTTAATGTTAATCAGCCAAAAATTAAAAAAAAAGAGCATCTGGCCGTGAGGAACACTGGTGACAGCAGAGCCCGAGGTGTGCTCGGCAAGCCGGCCAGACCTGAGAAGGGGAGGTGGCCAACCTGTTCTGGAGGTATGTATAAATAAAAGCAGGGAGCTGCACTCAGGGTTTGCAGACAGGAGGTCATCGCTTTGATGCCTCGTTGTCCCAGCTGCATGACAGGGCCCTTTGTGGGACCAAAAGAACAGGAGGTGCAGGTTGTGGCTGCCGTACGGTGTGGGAAAACTCAAATAATCTCTAGCTGCCTCTTGGCTCTGCACCAACGCAAGTTAAATTGCCCCGGGCTGATGCAGGAGCTGGGTTATTTTTGAAAAGCTCTAGGGTTTCTTGTCTTCACTGGCAAGAGCTGGGGTTGTTCAACGAGATACTTCTGAAGCTTCTCTTGCTGCTGCTACCCCCCATTTCTTCTCTTCTGAGTGACAGGCTTGATACATGGATAGATTTGCCTTCAGAAGGAGCCTGTGGCAGTTTCCAGGCTTTAATCCCTCTCTCCTTGCCCCACAGACAGCCATGCCTTCAAGAAAATGGAGTTCCAGCCCCCAGAAGCAAAGAAGTTCTTTAGCACTGTGCGGAAAGAAATGGCTCTCCTGGCCACCTCCCTGCCAGACGGCATCATGGTTAAAACCTTCGAGGATCGAATGGCAAGTGTTTGCTCGGCGGTGCCTGCGCGTTGGAGCTGGGCTCAAAGTCCAGCTCGCGGTCTTTGCAATTCCCTGCTTCGCCCTAATCCCTTGCGTTAGAGGCGCAGGAATGTGTGCAGCCTGCGAAGTACGGCTGTAATTACTGCAAATAACTGCTTTTGCATTCCCTGAGTCGGGGTGGCAAACAACCCAGGCTTTCTCACGGCAGGAAACCCGCTTCGGGTGCTTTGCCCACGGGGGTGCCTGTCCCACAGAGCCAGAGAAGGGATGGTGCAACCAGTGGGGATTACTGGCCACCTTCTCAGGCCCAGCTTCAGTCCCAGAGGCACAATAAGGCCACGGTAGAAGTGCAACTTGTGGGGGAAGGTGCCCCGAGATGTGGTGGCTGAGAACTCCTGCAATTCCCTGGCGAGGGCTGAGTTAATCTCTGTGCCAACGCCTCTGTGCCAAGCGGGCTTTGCGCAGCGCCGCGTGGCTCAATCCCCTCTCTCCGCAGGATCTCTTCTCAGCACTTATCAAAGGACCCACGCGCACGCCCTACGAGGACGGCCTCTTCCTCTTCGACATCCAGCTCCCCAACATCTACCCTGCCGTCCCGCCTCTCTTCCGCTACCTCTCGCAGTGCAGCGGGAGGCTCAACCCCAACCTCTACGACAACGGCAAAGTGTGCGTCAGCCTCCTGGGGACGTGGATCGGCAAGGTAAGGCTGGCTGCCACCCACCACTTTCTGCCACGTTCTTCCCACTGCTGCAGGTAGCAGCGGTTGTGGTGCCAGCCCACTGTTGGAACAAACCACCCGGCCACGAGTCCTGGCTGACTGGTGGTGGTGGTGGTGCAGGTTTTAGGGCTGGGCTTCTTCTGGGACTGTTTGGCCCTCGCCTGTCTTTGCTTAACGAGAAGCCTGTAGCCAGACCAGCAAGTAACGAGGGCAGAAGCCCAGATCCCATGTGTTTCTGTGTCACGGCTGGGCTGAGTTGGGTACAGCAGAGATGTCCAAGGTGTTATATTCGTTCTCCTGTGGCTTAGGTCCCCGTCCCTCACGCAGTGGATGAATTACGTAGTGGGGCACCAAGCCCAGCTGGAGACTTGGTGTAACCAGAGCCACCAAATGGTGTGTTTTGGGCAGGGGGATTGATAGGGCAGCTGTGGGGGGTTGGAGGTGGTGTCTGGTGTGTGGGTTTGCAACATTCCAGGCAGAACTGGCCTGATAGGGGGTGGTGCTGGGCTGGCAAAAATAACAGAGATGAGCTGGCCCAGCAGGGACACTGGCACATCATGCCAAGTCAGACAAGCGTTGTTCCTGCTGGAAACCACACCATCTTCCTCCAGCAATTAGCACGGAGCAAACCAGTGGTGCCACGGCCCTCTGATGTGTTTGTCTGTGTGTTTCAGGGGACGGAAAGGTGGACCAGTAAATCCAGCCTCCTTCAAGTACTCATCTCCATCCAAGGTAAGTGCTCCTGCGGAACCTGTGGGACGAGAAGAGGCAGGGGGCAGAGGGGATGCAGGTTTAGGGGAGGCAGGGGGGATGCACAGTTGGGATGTGCCACCCCAGCTGGGCTTCTGCTGCCTTTTGCTCTCACCTCGCTGGACAAAGCGGCGTCCTTATCTCTCCGGTTCAGCAGTCCAGGCAGGTGCGAGCTTTCCTCACGCCTTGAGTTTTGGCTGCAGCCCAGGTCTCTGAGACAATGCTTTCCCTTCTTCTCGCTGCAGCAGCTCACCACAGAGCTGTTCTGCTTGTTAGGCAGAGCTGACAGAGGTGAACCATTTTGTTCTCAGTCGGTTCCCAAAGCTAATTGAAGCTGCTGCTAAACCGGGCTTCGTTTGCAGGGCTGTTTTTATCCCCACTGAGTCACCCACCCATCCTACTTTGGGCATATTTTTGCACATGATGCTGGTGTTTACACTCCTTCTAAAGCAGAATAATCAGGGGTGTGTCTAGAAAAGCCCCAGGGCTTCCTGTTACAGCGCTTTGCCCTATAATATCTAGTTTGAGAGCAGACAGACTAAATCAAATCTCCTCAAGGCCAACTTTCTATGCAGGGAGCCCAGGAATGTGACTTGAGAAACCTTTGACACAGAACAAGGGCTGCTGCCTCGGGTCCACGGGCGGCTCCTGAAGTCTCGGTCTGTTTGTATCCTCCTGGGGGGGGGACAGCACCAGGAGCAAGGCCTGCTCTCATTTACAGAGCCGGGGATCCAAATTTAGAAGGTGAAATGCCGAATGTTTTACTGGAGCAACCTGGCGCTAGTGAAGGATCTCCTCTCTCCCTCCCGCTGCCTGGTCTTTGAGAGACTCATGGTCTCACCTGCACCGGCTCTCGTGCAGCCCGTGGCAGGGTGCCAGCAGCCTGGCCCTGGTGGTGCCACGCACATCGTTAGACGAGGCCAGAAACGAGCGGAGAAAGCTCGGTGTGGGTGACTTCACGTGCTGCCTCAGCACTGCCCTGGTGGGACTGTACTGGACAGGACGGTCTGATCAAACAAAGCCTGTTGCCAAAGACTGGATTTCTTTCTCTTTTTAAGAGAAGGAAGAGAAAATATTTGAAAAATGGGGTGTTTGCATTATGTTTTTTGGCAGTAGGTTTGCTAGGAGAGGGAAAGTCGCCGTGAAATCTTTCTCCTTCCACCCTCTTGACCTCCTCTGCTGTTGTGTGCCCTCTGCATTGCACCAGTGGAAACCTCTTTTTGCCAGCCAGCACTCCTGAATGCTGCTCTTGGTGGCGTCTGGGGTCCTCGCTGCCCTAGTAAATGGCCACAGAGCCATTCACACAATTGCTTCTCTTTGTCGTGTTGGTCCACTGCATCTTGCAGACTTATTTGTCCAGCCTGGCCTCTGCTGCCTGCCTGAAGCCAAAGCCCAGCTTCCCTGCAGCACATCTCCTGCAGTCCTTCCCTCTGCTGCCAGCTTTAATCAGCGTGACTGCAGCTGAAGCTGGTTTGGCATCTCAGCGAGGTGCTCCTGCGACCCCCCAAATGTGCCGGCAGAAATCAGGGCCCGGCAGCACCTGCTGCAGGCAGCGCTTCAGAGCGAAGTTCCTCCTTTAACCCGCTGCTCTCCCTTTCTTTTGGCAGGTCTTATCTTAGTGAACGAGCCCTATTACAATGAGGCAGGCTTTGACAGCGACCGGGGCCTTCAGGAGGGCTACGAGAACAGTCGCTGCTACAACGAGATGACCCTGATCCGCGTGGTGCAGTCCATGATGCAGCTGCTGCGCCGGCCGGTGGAAGTCTTCGAGCACGAAATCCGCGAGCATTTTCGCTGCAACGGCTGGCGCCTGGTGTCCCGCATCGAGTCCTGGCTGGAGACGAACGAGCTGGTGGAGAGGAGTCACGAACAGGCCAACGGGGCGGACGCTGCCTCCCTCCTCTCCGCCTGCGGCACCCTGGCCGAGAGCCCCGCAGACGCGGCGGGGTCGCCGGGGGAGGACGGCAGCGCGGCGGAGCAGGGGGCAGCGGCCGAGCTTTCCGACTCGGCGCTCGACGGGAAGGAGGAGCTGGACGACTCGGAGTTCACGACCTCGACGCCCACCGCCGGTGATCTCCAACAGTACTCAGACTCGGAGAGCACGGGCCAAGCCAGGGGGTCAGACCTGGCCAGAGACCGAACGGACGAGGGGAAGGCTGCCCAGGACTCTGCCTCGCAGCCTAGCGTGAAACCAAAGAAAAGGAGAAAGAGCTACAGGAGTTTCCTTCCGGAGAAGAGCGGTTACCCCGATATCGGGTTCCCCCTCTTCCCTTTGTCCAAGGGGTTCATTAAGAGCATCCGTGGTGTCTTGCAGCAGTACCGGGCTGCCTTAGCAGGGGCCAATATCCCGGAGTGGACAGAGGACAAATAAACCATCAGGTTAGGGACAGGCAGGTGCAGGGGAGAAGGGAAAGCAGCAGAAAGGATAATTGGCAAACGCTGTTACCAGTAAACTGGCTTCTCCTTCCAGCTTTTCTTCCTCAGCTTGGTTTGTTCCAAAGAAGGTGGTAGGCCTGATTTGCTCCTTCGAGGAAAGGTTGTCTAAGCATGAATTTGCCCCCAGCCCTCCTTCCTTCCCCCCTGTCCCATGTACGTGCTCCTCTTAACGAGTTTGACCCCGCAATGGTAAGATTTGAGCCCTGCACAGAAGCAGTCTTGCAGCCACGTTCCCTCTGCACTTTCATCTTGGGGCACCTTTCCACCCAGAGGCTCTTCCCACCCAGCGCTGCGCCCGGCGGTCCGTGCGGTTGGGGGTCAGGCCAGGAGAAGCGATGGCTGTAGTCTGGAAGCGGGGGGCGATGCCCTCCCACTCTCTCTCTCTTTTTTTTTTTTTCTCTCCGCATTACCATGGGTTTTCTGAAGCCGACCCAAGCTTGTATGTACTTAGACATTGGATTGTGTTTGCGTTGGAGTTGTCTACACCATACGGAGTTGCTCTAGTCTTAGTTGTTCACCAGTAGCTGCGAGGTTCTTCTGGAGGGAGTCAGGGCTTGAGAGGCAGAGCGGCGCTCGGCGCCAGCCCCCCTGGGAGTGCCGCGGGGTCTCCATCTGCTCCCGGGGCTTCTGGTCGCTCTTCTGGAATCGGATCCAGCCACCCACACTCTTTATTCTCCAGAGTAAGGCAGCCTTCCCCTTCCCTACCACGCATGCCTGTCTTCTAGAAATAATGGGATCCGGGGTTCTGCCCTCGTTCCTTGCTTAGCTATCTGAATCTTTTGTTCCAGCCAGCCCGGCTGCCGTGCCCCGCTCCTCAGCCCCACGCGGGGAGGTGGTAGCGAGCGATCTTGGGGCCTGTTGCAGATCTTTGGCAGCTCGTCTGGCTGCTGAGCCTGGCACGACTGCTGCTTCTCCATCCCTGGGCTGCAGACGGGCGTTTGGGAGCTGTTTGAGGCAGGGTCACCCTGAGGGAAGGAGCTGGCGCGCTGCAGCAGCGGTTGGGGACGGTTCCTGCCCCGTTACTCACCCAGTAACGAGCACGGCAGGCGCTGGTGTGGGCTGTTATCAGCTCCTTCCCTGGCCAGCTGCTTCCTGCCATGGCCTGGATGTGGCTGGCAGCACCGTGGGTACAGCACCAACCCCTCATCCCCACCACAGCGCTCCCTCGGAAGCAGCCGAGCTCCTGAGCCAGTGCCCTTCAGCACTTGGAGGCAGGGGCTTGCCGGAGCCACGCGGCCCTGGCCGAGGCACCTTGCTGAAGCCTCTCTCTGGGTGTGCAGGCACTTATCTTCACTTCTGGAGCTCGGCAGCTCGCCCCCTAGCACTACTGCATTTGCCCGATGCCTCGGCGTTGGAGAGCCCTCAGCATCCCCGTGGAGCACAGCGTGTCCTGCCAGCTTCCCCAGGAGGCAGTCGGGCTGAGCGTTCAGGAGGACAGAGAGAGAAATCCTTCCCTTACTCGAGCTCAACGTGGCTGCGTCCCCTTCCCTCCACCCTGGCCAGGATCTGGCCTCGTTTAGAAACCCCGCAGAGCAGTCTGATCTCGCGCAGTGCTTCCTGCTACTTGAAACCCCGGGCTCTGAACCCACTGCCCCCATCGCCTCCTGCCCCCGTCGTGCCCCGGAGCCTGCTTGGAGGCACAGGCTGGCTGCACCGAGCCCTCTCCGTGTCACAGCCCCTGCCAGGGTTTTCCAGGGCCTGTCCCAAAGCTCCAGGAGGGAGCAGGGCTTGGCTGCGAGCGCCGCTCTTGCAGGTGGGTCGCCTGCACCCTGCTGCGGTGCCGGCAGCTCTGGGGGTCTGCCAGGGGGTCTGCAGGGCCCAGGGAGCTGCTCGGAGCCCTGGGCAGGGCAGCCCGAAGAGCAGGCGTACCTCACCGCTCCTTGCTGGTGCTGAGCGAATGAATCCCTTGGCGAGCGAGAAGGGGGATCTCCGAAACACAAAGGGCCGACTGGGGCAGGAGGGTGAGGCTGTGTTTCGGGGCAGGGGAGGCAGCCAGCGAGGCTCATCCCACGATTAAACCTCTTGCTCACCAGGCAAAGTCACAGTTGGGGACCTGCAGGCACCGACTCCCCTCGCCCCCCGTTCCCCTCGCCGCGCTGCAGCCTGACCCCGCTCCATCCAGGGCCGGGAGGGAGCTCTGGTCCCTCTTGGTTGGAAACAGCAGGGCAAAGAGAGAGAGAGAAAACCCTTTAGGGCCAGACGTGGCTGGGGTGGAGAGGCAGAGGAGCTCTGCAGTTCCTTGCTTCACCCTCCCTTCGCTCCCTGCAGCTCATCTCACACGGGGAAGCGGTGCGCAGGGCTCAGGGACGGCCAGGATTCGCGCCCCAGGTCCTCCCCTTGGCCCAAGAAGTCTCCTCGTTGTCCTCCGATCCTAACCAAGAGCTTTTGCACAGGTTCCTGGGGCTTCCCAGCGGGGAAGGTGCTCGCTGGCCTGCTGGAAGGGGACGCTGCTGCCCCTCGCATCGCTCTCCGTAGCCGGTGTCCCACCCCGAGGCGTGCGCGGAGGTTTACAGATTTTCTAAGCTTTTGATAATGTGAAGCTCCTGGGTGACGAGGCTGGTGGTGAGCACACTGCAGCTATGTAATTTTTTTGTGTATGTATGTAATATTTAAGGGTAACAAAATTTAAGAGGCTAAAACCTTAAAGAAGAAAAAAAAAATTAAAAACACAAAAAAAGCCAAAGCATGATGCATATTGTTAGCCTTAAAACTGGCTACACGACTGTGTGATGTACAAATAAGAGCAGCCTGTAACTGTTTTAAGTGCTGGGGTTGGGGAAGAAGCATTACAAAATCAGTTTGTAGCCTTGATTCTGTACAGTATTTAAATGAAAAGAAGAAAAAAAAAAACCCACGACCTGACTATTGAGGCCATGCTTAGAGGTGTGTCGTTCACGTGCAGATGTGGATGCTTGGTTGCTTATGATATATGTATAAAGTGCTGTGTGACCATTAAAACTTTTTTTACCTGCAGATTTTTTTTTTGTTTTTTCGTTTGGCTAACCAAGGTGTAATAAAGGAGGGAAGATGACTTGCCATTAAATTTTGCCTCTGTGAGTAGCTCTGACTCTTGTCTCTTTCTTTTTTTTTTCCCCTGGCCCTCGCTTCCCCTCCCGTGTGCTGGGGCCGGAGGGGACCCCGCTGCCCGGGATGGGGGTGCCCGGAGTGCCCCCGTACCGTCACAAACACCCCCCCAGAGCCCTGCTCCGTGGTGTGCCTGTCTGGATTTTCATTCCCAGTGCTCTTGGGCCGCTCCTGGTGCAGCCAGAGCGAGATCTGGGGGCTCCGAGCCTTCGTGGCCCCCTCCTCAGCACCAAGGTAAGCGTGTGCCGGGCTGCAGCACCCCTGCAGGGACACCCACGGGTGCTGAGGGTGGGTGCTGAGCCCTCACTGGTGGGAGAGGAGGTGGTGGGCAGTGATGGGGGTGGTTTGAGGCTTGTGGTGTTGCTGGAGTTGTGTAAAACCTCCACGAATTTGGCTCTGAGGGGTGGGTGGCAGCTGCTGCCCCTTCCTCCGGGCAGGAGGAGCCGCGGGGGCTCCTCTGGAAGGGCCCTCGGCTGCTGGCTGGCAGCTTGTGGGAGAGCTCGGGTCAAGAAAGAAAATAAGGTTCTGTGTGCAGCACAACGTGGGGCCCGAGCCCCTGGGGGATCCCCCAGGCACCCTGCTGCCACCACCCAACCCTACGGGACACCCCGGGGAGCCCTTCAGCCCCCAGACCCCTCGCACTCGGAGGCAGCTCAAAGCCCTCAGCACCTCCCCTGCCTGGGCAGAGGCTGGGGCTGGACACAGTGAGAGGCCAGCAAAGCCTCACCCCTTCTTTTTTTTATTTTTTTTTACATCTTTTTTTAATTATTTTTCCCCCACGGGGGAGGTGGCTGGAGCCGGGACACCCCGGCCCCTCGGAGCAGGGCTGGGAACAATCGCGGCCTTCTCCCGGCCCTGCCACCCCCTGGCAGCGTTTGCTGCTGAATGACTGCCAGCAGCCCCTGCTGTTTACCCTCCTCCTTTGTGCTCTGTGCGGTAAATGAGCTTTAATTACTGCACTTTTATACCAAAAAGGCTGAGTAATCCCTGCGCCAAGCCCCAGGAAGGGCCCCGAGCGAGGGCTGTCCGGGAAGGTGGAGACCAGAGCTCCCCGCAGGGCCCCGGCTGAGGCACAAAGCCAAAACCACCCGGCTCCCCCGAATGCCTCCCTCGCTCGTAGGCACCGAGCTGTTCCCAAGACATCCCAAAACGTCCCAAAACGTCCCTGTGTGGGGCTCAGCTCTCTGTGTTCAACAATCTCCTTGGGACATGGGGCACGGAGGCACCCCAAGAAGCCACAGCCACTGCCTGAGCAGCTCTCGGGGGCGATGGCTCTGCGCTGATCCTGACCCCAAGGTGCTGGGGAGTAAAGGGCCTCAGCCCCTTTTGGGACAGTTGTGTTCTCAGATTTAAATCCCAGGGCTTTTTATTATTATTATTATTATTATTATTATTATTTGTTTGGTTGTGTTTTTTTTTTGCAAACGCTAGGTATTTATTGCATTTCTCACAAGAATAAACTCTGCTTCTACAGGAAGCTTTGGGTAGAAACATTCTTTTTTTTTAAAAAAAAAAAAAAAAAAAAAAGATTTTTTTCGTGTTAGACATTGGTCCTGACCGCCCTGGGTCAGGCTGGCTCCGTGGCAGGGACACGAGCGGTGCCACCGCCTGCGTCCGAGCCTGGGGGGGGACAGGGCTGGGGCTGGGGACGGGGCTGTGCCGGCGCAGCCGCCCCGGGGCCGGGGCCTGGCACCCCTCGTACCGCTCGTACCAGGGCGAAACGCGGGCGCCTCGCCGGTGCCGAGTACCTGCCGGGGCTCGGGGCTCGTTTTTGGGTCCGTCCCGAAGAGAGTAAAGCTAAGCGAGGTGCCCGCGGCCCCGGAGAGCTATTGCTAGAGGAGGAAGAGGAGGTGGTTCCTGAGTGGGAGGAAGGCTCGGCCGTGCCCGCGGCTCGGCGCCGCGGCCGCTCAGGAGCCGCAGACCACGCGGCAGAGGCGGCGGTGGAGCTGGCCCTGCACGGGCTCGCAGGCCAGCGCCTCGCCGTCCACCGTCATGACGCCGGCGCTGCCCCGCGGCTCCAGGCGGAAGGCGCGGACGGGGACGTGGTGCAGGTGGGGGCAGCCCAGGTCCAGGTGCGTGCCCCTGCCCATGGCCAGGAAGACCTTCAGCAGCGCCACGCGGCTGATGCCCGCCCGCACGTAGAAGAGGTGGATGCAGCCGTCGTCCAGCCGCGCCGCCGGCGCCATCAGCAGGTTGGTGCCCAGGTGGGACTGGTAGATGGCGTAGACGCAGACGAATTCCTCCTCGGGGACCACCGCCCAGCTCGCCGGCACCGGCTGGCCCAGCGGCGCCAGCAGCGAGTCGGAGGGAAGAGCCCCCTGCTCCGTGCCCTCCTCCGGCGGCTCCGGGGGGTCCCTGGGGGCCGGGGGGGCGCCGTGCTCGGGGCCCAGGGGCAGGTAGGAGAGGCGGCCCTGGTACACGCGCAGCCGGGCCAGGCACTGCAGGGTGCCCAGCGTGAAGCGCGCGTTGCCCAGCCGCCGGTACTTCTCGCTGTCGATGTCCACGTCGGCGATGAAGCCCCAGCCGAAGCCCAGGAAGGAGAAGAAGCGCTTGCCCGAGGCCGTGCTCAGCGACACCAGGTCCATCTGCGCGTGCAGCCCCTTGCAGAGGATGAAGGTGCAGTTCGTCAGCAGCTTCTTCTTGGCCACGTGGTCATTGCTGCGAGGGATGGAGAAGGGTGAGTTTGGGGTTTGGGGGCTCCTCCTGCCGTCCCAGCACCCACTCGTGGCCCCCTCAAGGCTGCTCCCTTTGTGCCGGGAGGCATCCCGGCTGGATGAAGCCATTAGGAAGGGCAGCATAAACCAGCTCCTGAATTTGGGGACCGATGTGGGGCTGCCCAGGACAACCCCGCTCCCACCCTGGATGTTTCCTGGGGCGCACAGCTGCTGCCATACAGCACAGCCAGCTGCTCCCCGGGGGCTCAGCTCAGCCCCTGGCTCGTTTGGGTGAAGTTCTGCCAAATTTAGAGCCTGGAGGAGGAGAGACAGGGCGTGGGGGGAGCTGGGAATGCAGGGGGTTACAACCTGACGGTGTCAGGGACCAGCCTGCAGCAGGGGGGCACCCAGGAGGGCGTCCCCGTCCCCCGAGGCTCACCCTGCATAGTAGTTGATGGAGGCGGCCAGGGCATTCCCAGAGCCCCCCGGCAGGATGCACAGCGGCGTCTTCAGCGCCTCCTCCCAGTCCGGCCGCTCCATCAGCCCGTTCACCACCTGCAGGGACAGAGAGAGGGAGCTCGTGGTACCCGGGGCCGTGCCAGGACCCCACTGCCCCCGGCCGAGGGCAGGACAGAGGCTGTGCCTGCCCTGGGTTTTCTCCCTTTGCCGTTCCTTCTTGTCTACAGGTCTCAAAACTCCGCTCCTGCCCTCGGCCCCCCTCTCCTCCCAGCTCCGTGCCCCGTCCTGCCCCTCTCACCTCGTGGAGCAGCCCGTCCCCGGACATCACCACCAGCGTGTCCCACTGCGACAGGTCCTCCTCCCGCATCCTCTCCTGCGCGTGGTGGGGTCTCTCTGCGGGGGAAAGCAGCGAGAGCTGAGAGCCGTGCCCCGTGCCTACTCCTAGTAGGTCCGTGGGTCGGAGGGAGTCAGGGAGAGGGGCCGGGGCGGGCAAGGACTCACCGGTGATGAAGATGGAGGGCGCGATGTCGGCGTCGGCCAGCATGGGCTGCACCACCGCGTGGAAGTCATCGAGCGCGCGGCCCGCGCCGCTCTGCGGGTTCAGCAGCACCAGGGCACGGCAGGGCCGGGGCAGGACCCCGTAGCTGGCACCTGGTGAGGGGGAAAAAGGGGCTCAGAGCCGGGTCTGGGGGCTGCCCTGTGAGCCTGGGCAGCGTTTGCTGCAGCCCTGCGGGAAGGGGAGTGCTGGGCAGGGGCTGGGGGTCCCCACCGGGAGAGCTGGGGAGCTCTGGGGTCCCCCAGGTCCCCCCCCCCATGGTCCTGCACGGCGAGCCAAGGATGGGGACGGGGGTGAGGGCTGGGGGGGGGCGAGGTCCTGGTTCCCCACACCCCTCCCAGCTGGAGTGGGGCCAGGACTGCCAGCCGTGCCGACAGACGGACGCTCCTCTTCCCCCTGCTCCCCACCGGGCTCTGGTTTCGTGCGCGATGCCCCCGGCCGGGCTGTAATTACAGGCCTGGTAGGGACGGTCCCTGCTCCAGCCGTGTCCCCCTGCCCAAACCCAGCGGTCCCCGTGTCCCCTGGGGGCATCCAGCCCCGGCCACGCTGCAGCTGCACTCCTCGGGAGGAGCAGGGCAGAGCCTGGGGTGGCCACTTGGTGCCACGGAGCTCGAGGGCTCCTTGCAGGGACGAGGGGGACCTGGCACGGGCACGGGCCATGAATGCCCTGCAGCACCCCAGCTCTGGGGCTCCCCAGCCTGGTGTCACTGGCACGGGGTCCTAAAAACTGAGCCCTCACCCCCAGGAGCGGCAGCAGCAAGCCCGTGTGATTTTGGACAGGCACGGAGCCCACGTGTGGGGAGCTCCTCCGAGTGCCTGGACTCCTGCATTCCCCCAAAACCCCTCCCAGCTGCAGCGTGACCCCAGATTCAGGTCCTCCCCACCCCCATCTCCAGCCCCAGGCCCCCGCAGCTGGCAGTGTAGGGGCCCCACGGGACCGCACTGAGGTTTTGGCTGCTGACAAAGCACCGAGCTCTGCTCCGTCAGCGCCGTTGAGTCACGAAAGCCGCCGCCGCTTCCCAGCACTGCCCCGAGCCGGGAAGCCCCTTGCTGGGAGCTGGGAGCGGCCGCAGAGCGCGGCGCTGAACCCGGGGCAAAGGGCGGCCGGCACGCGGGGAATCGCCACCCGGCCCTCCCCTGGCCTGCACACGTGGGGCCGCTTCGTGTTTGTCCGAGCATCGCGGCACAGATCAAAACCTCCTGCTGACCGCGGCGGGGGAGGCCACCGCCTGCGCCGCCTCCCTGCTGGCACCTGGCCTCGCCGAGGTCACGGCCGTGCCGCGGCCTCCCCGCTGTGCTGGACAGCCCCAGGGGGCAGAGCGAGCTCCCCCCCTGGTTTTGGTGCCGTTTCCTTGGTTTTCTGCCCGCAGGGACTGAGCTGGTGAGCCCTGAGCCGCCGGGGAGGCTGCGCTGCTCCGGGACAGCTCCGGTCTCTGTCGCCTGCCAGCAAGCCTCCGGCACGCGGCTGGCTGTCTGTCTGTCTGTCAGCACGCCTCTGTCCCTCTGTCCTGTGAGCTGGGTCCGGTTCCAGCCCTGCTGGCTGCCCCTGGCCTTCCGCAGCTCCTTATCAGCCAGCACCAGGCAGGATGGGACCGGCCGGGCCTCGGGGCTGGGAGCAGAGCACCGTGAGCTGAGCTCCCCCCAGCACCCATCAGGAGCGACGGGCAGCGGGGTCTCGGCCACTCCAGCCCCCCGAGAGCTTCTCTGCTCATTAACAGCCCCGAATCCTCTCTTGGCAAGCACAGCCCGGGGGCTTTGTGCTCCGAGCCAGGCCGTGAGGACATTTCTCCCCCCCCTTTTTTTTTTTTTTTCCTCTCCTCTCCCCCCCCTCCACCCTGGCGGGCGCATTTCGGCAGCATCCCTTCCCCTTGCGCAACGCCGGCCGCAGCATCTGGGCGCTGCCCGGAGCAGGAGGGCGAGCAGCACGGGGCCCGAGTCAGCAGGAGGAAGGGGCACAGCCCCGAACACATCACCCAGGGGCCACGTGCCCTCTCCGGGGCTCTGCTGACAGCTGGAGCCGTGCGGGCAGCCCCGGCCGCGTTACCGCATCCCTCGGCGAGGTCCGGTTTTGGCGCAGCAGGGACGAACACCCCAGGCTCGCCGGGGGCCGTGCACAGCAAGGGGAAAAACAAACACAACCCCGGGATCCCCCCAAAAATCAGGGCTTGGTGCTGGCGTGCCCTGACACCACGGCCCTGCTGCGGCCGGGAGCTGGATTCCTCCACCCTGACACCAACCCCACGGCCCCGGGGCGCTTCGCTCCCACCCCCGGCCAGCAGCAGGGCACGGCGGCGCTCGCCTCCCCCAGATTTGTGGTTTTGAAGCACCAGGGGATTTTTTTTCCTGTTTTCATCCTTGGGAGGGTGAAGTCAGGCGGAGAAACTTCCCACCAGCTGCAGCTCTCCAAGGGGCTTTTACCCCCGAGGATGCCACAGCCGGGGGGGGGGGCTGCAGGGAAGATTTTGGCTTCTCCCTGTCCCCCTCCGGAAAGGGCCGGGGTGCCCCGATTGCTTCTTGCACCCTGGCCCCGAGCTTTCCCCTTATCTGTCCTGCACACGCCGCGCAGGGTGTGGCGAGCAGCGTTTGCAGCTCCGGCCCAAAAAACTCGGGGGAGGAGGTTTGTAAATCCTGCTGGCCCTCGGCTCGAGAATAACTGCAAAATCCCACACTGCCTCCTGCCCTCCTCCGTCCCCCGGCTCCCCGAGGCCCCGGCCGTGCCGTGCGCCTCCTGCTCCGAGGGCGAGGGATCTGAAACCCTTTGGGGACCTGCAGCGGCAGAGCTCGGGCTGGCAATGCGGCCGGGGAGCCGGTTTCCCCCTCGCCCCTTTCCACTGGATTATTTTTTTCCCCCCCTCCATGCTCTTATTTACTAAGAGCAGCACAAAGTTGCTCTGTAGCCACCGGTCGTGTGCCAAAGCGGCGTTTTCCAACCCAAAGCGGGCTCAGTGCGAGGTGCCAGGACCCCTCTGACCCCTCTGACCGCACACCTCGTCGTTCCCCAGCCTGATCAGTGCCCGGGCAGCCAAATAACCGCAGCAGCTCACTGAATCCCTGCTCAGGGCTCTATAATGCACACCACCCTGCAGGAGGAGGGGGAGAAATCCTTCTATCAGGGGGGGCAGGGGCTGACCAGCACCTCCCCAGGACCCCGCTGGCCCCGGAGGTTTTTCCCCAGCCCCCGGTGACGGATGGGACCCCCAGGGATGTTGCGGGTTCCCCGTCCTCCCCGTGCCAGCAGCGGTGGCTTTTTCCTCCTTAGTGTTATTTTTGAAAGCTTTGCTGCTCAAAAAAAGCGATGGGAGAGGAGCAGGAGACGGGCAAGGAGGCCTGGGTGCCCGCTGCCCCTTCAATTTAAGGGGAAAAGTGGGGGAAAAACCCACACCTGGCCCCAAAGGGCCTGCAGGGCCAGCCCTGGTAGTGGGGCTGCGCGTTGATGTCCCCATCCCCTACAGGCAGGGGGGGCACCCAGGTGCCTGCGGGGGTCCCCTGCCTTGATCCTTTGGGGGCTGTGGGTCACCCCCTGCCTGTTCGGTCCCTTTGGGGCCGGACCCCCCCTCCCCAAGCCCTCACACCTCTCCTGGCTGCCGGCCCCACACCACACACCCCACAGGGGGTGTCTGCATGGAAGTGGCCTGCCCCCAGCCCCAAACCCCAATAATCCCCCGTGCCCTCCCCAAACCCACACACAGCTCAGGGTGGGGTGCAGGATGGAGCTGAGGGGGGGGCAGCACCCCAAAAATCACTGCCGGCACTCCCCACGGCACCCCAAAAGCTGCATCAGGGGATGGGGCAGGGGGGATAGGGGAAAACTTTGGGACCCCACACCCCATATACCACGGGGGGGGGGGGGTCGGGCCGGCACTCACCCTCCCGCACGGGCACGGCGGGCACCGAGAGCTCTCGGATGCGCTGGCTCCAGGCTTGGGCGATGCGCAGGTTCCCCTCGGCGTCGGGGCCGTGGGCGACTCGGAAAGTCCTCTGCAGGCGCTGGCGGGCAGGGGAGCCCCAGCGGCCTTTTCGGAAGGGATAACACACCACGGAGAAACAGGCGGAGGGCGAGGAAGAAGAGGAGGACGAGGAGGAGGAGGAGGAGGAGGAAGGGAAAGCCGCCGAGCCCACGCAGTCGGCCAGGGGCAGCGCAGCGCCGGTGCCATCGGGGCGCAGCACCTGCAGCTCCCGCTCCGTCAGCGCCAGCGCCCAAGCGGCCCCCCCGGGGGCCAGCCCCGGCCAAAAACGGCCCCGCAGCACCGCGTCCTCACCCCCCCCCGCTCCCCCCCAGGCTGCTGCAGCCTCCCCTTCCTCCCCCCCCTCCTCCTCCTCCTCCTCCTCCTCCTCCTCCTCCTCCGCCGCCGCCGGGTTGCGGGGGGGGTCGGCGGCCGGCGGCCATCGGAGCGCACCGGGGACAGCGCCGCCCGCAGCCGACACCCGCCCGGCAACGGCAGGCGGGGCCCGGCCCGGCCCCATTTAACCCCCCCCCCCCCCCCCCCCTTCCCCGGAGGTGAAGCGGGGCGGTGCTGCTTGGCTTTTTCCCGGCCCTCCCCTTTTTTTTTGTGTGCTTTTTTTTTTTTTTTTTTTTGTGGTTTTTCCAAAAGGGGGAGGGCGCGCGGCGCGCGCGTCACCGGCTTCGTGGTTTTTTGGTGTGGTTTTTTTTATTATTTTTATTTTTTTATATTTTTTTTGTTTGTTTTTTGTTTTTTTTGGGGGTGCCGGGGGCACGCTGCGCACTGCGGTGCTCTAAATGGGGGTTGGTGGTTGTGCTGCTCGCACGCCGAGGGGTGCCGGCACCCGCAGGCACGCAGGAAGGCCCAGGGTGGCTGTGCCGGGGTCGGGTTGGGGGGTTGGGGGGTTGTGGGGGGGGTCGTGGCCACGTCGTGCCCCCGAGCACCCCGGGATGGGCTGAGCGGAGACCACCGGCAGCATTCGGCAGCCCCACATCCGATCCCATATCCACCCCCAGCCCCACATCTGTCTGCCAGCAGCCCTACTTCCACCCCCAGCCCCACATCCAATCCCACATCCACCCCCAGCCCCATATCCAACGCCACATCCACCCCCAGCCCCACATCTGATCCCATATCCACCCCCAGCCCTACATCCATCTGCCAGCAGCCCTACATCCACCCCCAGCCCTGCATCCAGCCCCAGCCCCATATCCAACCCCACATCCACCCCCAGCCCCATATCCAACCCCAGACCCACCTCCAGCCCCGCATCCATCCCCAGCCCCACGTCTATCCCCAGCCCCACATCCATCCACCCCCAGCCCCATATCCAACCCCACATTCACCCCCAGCCCCACATCCACCCACCCCCAGCCCCACACACACCCCCAGCCCCACACACACCCCCACCCATCCCACACAGGACAGGAGCCGCGGAGGAGCCTGGAGGAGTGGGGGCAGAGCGGGGAGCACGGAGGGGCCGCATCCTGCCCGCCTCCTGCCCGCCACGCACCCGCTCCCGCTGCCCCTTTGCGGTGCTGATGCTCTGAGCAGAGCGGTGCCGTGCCCCCGGGCAGGAGAGGTGCCCTCGACCCTTCGTGGCAGCGCTCGTGTGGGTTTTACGTGCCCTGTGCTGCTGGGTTGGGGGCGGCAGCAGCCGCAGACCCCATAACCCTGAGCTCTCGGCTCGGGGCCGCATTGCTCTTCACCCTGATGACGGCTTCGTGACCCGCTGTGCCCATATAATCCCCCAAAACCCACCAACAGTTTGAGGCAGGGGACGGCCAGCCGGGCAGATAGCGGGGCCGTGTGAGCCTGGCTGGCCAAGGGTGCCCTAAAAACAGAGGCGAGGGGGCAGGATTGGGCGCCCCACGCTTCCCAAATGGACTTTTCCGGGCTCTGGTTAAAGACAGAGGTGGGGCAAAACCCAGCCCCAGAGATCGGCCGCCCGACGCTTCTGCCCGGGGAACCCCAACACCCCGCAGCCGATGCCGGCTGAGATTTGGGGCCACAGCACTGGGCAGAGCCCGCAGACGGCCCCAAGGCCTGGGCAAGGTGCCCGGGGCAGGGAATAGCCACCCGGCGGGGAGCACGGGCTGCCGGCCTGCCCCTCGCCTCGCCGCCCCGCCGGTGACTCAGGCGCTCTGCATTTCCTTGCAGGAAGGCACGGGGACGGCAGGAGGAAACCAGAGCGGCCGCTGGACGGCTGCCGGCAGGTGCCGCGGGGTGACGGGGACGGGTCGGGGTCTGGCCACGCTGCGGGACATCCGTCTGTGGCTCCGGGTCGCGAGGACAGCCTCACCTTCCCCCCCCCCAAAAAAAAAAGTTTGAAATGAGGTTTGGAGACCCAGGTGGGCAGCTCGTCCTCGTCCTTGTCCCGTCCATGTGTCACGGGGGGGGGCACAGCTCAGATCTCCCCCCACACCCCATACTCTGTGGCCACCAGCCCATTCCTCCCAGTCCCACGCAGACGCTGCCGGTTTGCCCCCAAACCGCAGTTTGGTGCGGAAGCGGGCCGGCCTCCGTCACTGCCCGGTGCTGATAAACAATCATTTGGGGCTACCCTAATTACAGGAGCCTTAACGAGCCGCCTTGCGCGGGCAGCAGAGGGAAGGATGCTTGGCAGATGGGTTTATCCTGACCAGCCCCATTCCCAGCCGGGTGGGACGGGGCCGTGGCACAGAGGCACCCCTGGGACGTGCCGGGGGGGACAGCTGGTGACAAATGCCACCCGTTTGTCACTGCAAAGCGGGGAAGGTGCGGCCCAGGCCACCCAGCATCCAGGCGTGGTGTGACAGCACGGCAGAGGTGGCCACGCAAGGGTTTTGTCCCATCCCTGTTCCCCAAGGGACCTCTCCTTCACCCGGGGCTCTCCGTGCCGGGGCAAGGCCCAGTTTTGGGGCTCCGGCGGCCCTACAGGAGCTGTGTAGGGGACACGGCGGTGCCACAGCGTGTCTGGCTCGCAGGCAGGCGGCTCCTCCCGATGCCGGCACCCTCGCCACTCCGCCGTGAGGTGCTCGGAGCATCCTCCCCGCTGCCCGAGGGCCGTGGCTCGAGGTGGAGCCAGAAATAGCGCTGCGGCGGGGCCGGCGGGCTGCAGGGCTTGGCAGGGGGACAGGCACCGACTGCAGCAGTGGGAACCTTCCAGCCCGTACCTACAGGAGATGAGCCCTGCTGGGGACAGGCCCAGCTCCAGGGCTGCTGCTCGGCCCCTCGCAGCCCCCCCGGGCACCACCAGCATCGCCTCGGGGGGCTGCGGGGATGGGAAGGATGAGGGCATCTCCTGGGGCTTGTATCCCACAAACTGTAGGTTTGGGGTTTAGGACGCAGGTTTTGGGGCTGTGGGACTCTGGAAGTCCCCGGGCCTTACAGCATTGTCCCTTTTGACCCACAGAGCCCAGCCTGGCTTCATGCGGGGACCAGGGCTTCACCCCAAGGTTTCTCAGCCCATGGGGATTTGGGCAGCTCCTAAATCCCAGCCGGCACAGCCCAGGACCACAGGGCTCACCACAAAGCCCTTGGCCAGCTTTCTGATGGTAAAAAATAATAAAAATCCTGCCGGGCTTTATTTACCCCATGGTGTATGAATGCAGCCCCCCTCAGCATTACTAACGCCCCCGCCCAGCCAAATCCTACCCCATGAGGCCAGGGAAAACCCTTCACAAGGAGCTAAACCCGCTCCCAGGCAGCCCCGATCCGTCCCAGCGGGCTGTTAATGAAATATTAAAGGAAATAATGAAATCGCTGCAAGGCCTTGGGGCCATGGGGGGGCTTCTGCCGCCTGGGGACCCGCTGTGGGATGGGGAGGGAAATGTTCCCCAAGCACACGGCCCCGCTGCGCCTCTGCCCGGCCCTAAAAGCAGCCATAAACCTTCGGCCCTGGGGCAGGGGAAGGTTGTTGGTCAGGGCGATAACGGCCCCGATATCAGCCCCGATAACAGCCCCAATATCAGTCCCGATAACAGCCCCGATATCAGCCCCGGCCTCTGCCCGCGCACCCCGAGGGGACAGGGGTGGCTCTGCCAGCAGGGCAAAGTGCGTGGCACCGGGGGGGAATTTGGGGCTGAAAAAGGGCAGGATCGGGGCAGTTTTGTGGCAGGACGTGTTGGGGACCTGTGGGGGCCAGATCAAGGCACCCCCATGGGGCTACCCGAGCCTTGTCCCCATCCTTTGGGGTGTCTCCGCTCCCCTGGCTGCAGGAGGGTGCAGCAGGGCCCTCGGGGCACAGCCGGCTCCCCAAATCCCATAAATAATCCCTCAACTTCTTCCTTTCGCAGGGCAAAGCCACAAAATGGCCACAGCGTGCCCTACAACTGTCACTCATGGGGCAGCCTTGTGGGGTCACCAAACCCTGTCCCCATGTAGGGTGAGGGGAGGGGGGGGACACTGAGGGGACGGGGGGACACTGAGGGCTCGGGGTAGCCGGGCTGTGGTAGCCACAGGCCTGTGGAGGCCGTTTGGGGTGAGGGAAGAGGGGAAGGGGGAATGGGGCTGGGATGAAGCACGGCTGCAGGCCCCATGGGGTGCAGGGGATGTGGGGGGGCAGCGGGTGACCCCATAGGGGTCCCCTCAGGCCTCCTGCTGCCTGCGGGTGAGGGGCCAGAGCCGGGACATTGCATGGGGCCACCCTCAAGCAGCCATGGGGCCACCCTAAACCCCAGCACCCCCTGTGCAGGCCGGGGGTGGCGGTTTTGGTGTCAGTGACTTTTTTTGGTGTCGGTGACTTTTTTGGTGTTGGTGACTTTTTTTGGCCCCAAAACCAGCCGGGGACCCCCCTGTAGCCGCCCCAGGGCACACGGGGCTGTCCTGAGGGGACACGGACGCCATCAGTGGTCCCCACCACAGACAGGATGCCCTTGTGGGCAGCTCCCAGCTCTGGGGCAGAAAACGTGTTTTTTTGTTATTTTAATTATTTTTAAATACTTCTTAAATTATATTTTCTTCTTTTTCCTTCCTCCTATCATCATAATCTTTATCATTTTTATTATTTTTATATCTTCTTATTTTTTCCTTCCTATCATCATCATCATAATCATCATCATTTCTTCTTTCTCCTTCCTTCCTCCCGTCACTTTTCATTATTATTTCATTATCATTATAACTACTATAATTATAATTAATAATTATTATTTATTTAAAAATATATAGAAAAAATATTTTTTCTCTAGGGAACCTGTTTTTGCAGTGGGGTTGGACCCGACGACCTCTCGAGGTCCCTTCCACCCCTACCATTCTGTGTTAATTTATTTATAATTAATTATTTCTGCTTTCCTTTCCCCACCTCCCCCTGCCCCCCCACCCCCAGGACCCCAGGAGACGTTGGAGGACTCAGGGCCCCGCCCCTCCCCGCCTGCCACAGAGCGGAGCCTAGAGCGCCCCCGCGCCGCTTCCGGCGGGGCGGCGGCCATCTTGTGTGCGGGCAACGAAGCCACCGCCGTGCCCGGGAAGAGGCACGCAGAGGGGAAGCGACCGCGGAGCGCCGCAGCCGCGCTCGGGAAGCGCCAGGAGTCAGGCGGAGGAGTTCGAGTCGTCCTCACGCCTCCTCCTCCGGTACCGGCTCGGTGCGAGCGGCAGCGGCCTCCTCTCGCCCCGCCGCGGGGGCAGGAGCGCCGTGCCCTCACCTAAGATGGCGGCGGGGGGCGCTCCTCCCCCGCGGCAGAAAATGGCGGCCGGGCGGGGCGGCGCTCTATCCCCTCACCTCTATGGGCCGCGGCGCTGCCAGGAGGACCCCGACCCCAAAAGCGACCCCCCCACACAGCCCCCGCCCCCCATTTCCACCCCCATTCCCCCCCAAGCTGCCCCCAGCCCTTTTTTTGGGGTGCCGCGGGGGCTGGGGGCTCACCGCGGTTGCATTCTGGGCGGGCACATCGCTGGGAGAGACCTTCCTCCTCCTCCTCCTCCTCCTCCTGCTGCTCCCCACCCCTCGGGGGGCGGCGATCGTCGGCGGGGAGGGCGAGGAGGATGCCACGGAAGCTGTTGCTGCCTCACAGAGCTGTTTTTCCTCCCTTTCGGGCTCCCCGGGGGCCGCATGAGGCGCTGGCGATGAACGCGGCCAGGAGCGGCTACCGGGTCTTCTCGGCCAACTCCACCGCCGCCTGCACCGAGCTGGCCAAGCGCATCACCGAGTGAGTGCCCGCCGGGCCCTGGGGCTTCCAGCACCTTCCCCGTGCCTCACACCCCTGCTGCGGATCCCTCTGTGCACGAGGATTGGTGTGGAGAGCTTCCAGCAGCCCCGTCTGACCACCCTTGGGTGCTGCCCGAGCCCCCCTGGGTGCTGCCCGAGCCCCCTCAGCTCTTTTTTCAGAGCTGGTGAAGAAAACACCCCGGCTGCCTGGCACCTCCGACGAGCTTTGGGTGCCACACGCAGCCCCGGCGGCTGCTGTGGGGCAGGAGGAGGTGGAAGGTGGCGGAACCGGCATCAGAAAGCGTTCAGCTGTTTTTTTTTTTTTGGGGGGGGTGTTTAAAACTTTGCTAATTTGTGGGCAGGGGGTTGGGAGCTTGTTTGCTTTGCCGCTCGGAGCCGGGGAGGGGATCCGTGCGCTGACTGGGGTGGGTTTGGTGCCCTGCTGGCGTCTCGGTGGGCAGCTTGTGCTAAGCAAACAGGGGTTGGTTTAGGGATAGAAATGTCGTGGTTTCCCCCTGTTCTGTTTTTTTTTCTATCTGTTCCTTTCGGCAGAGCTTGCTTGCGGTGGGGATGGAGGCGCTGGGTCCTGCTGCGGGAGGTAACAGCCGGCCCCGAGATGTGGCGCTTGGTGCGCGGGGTCCCCACCGACGCCTCGCCTCTCGTTTTGGGTTAATTCCATGCAAACTGGGGCAGCCAACAAGTGGGAGCTCCCAGCCGAGCCCCTAAGAAGCAGGGACATGCGTGTGGTGGCACTACTCCCAAAATTGGGGGTCTCGTTTGTCTTCCACAGAAGGTAGCGTCCTCACCCTGCTCAAGGGGGTAGGAAATTAAATTGGAAGCATCTCTAAAAGCAGGTGTGCGGCCTTAAATTGTGAGAAGGCTTTGCTGTGAGTCCAGCTAGCCTAACAACCAGGGTGTTCAGCCCTTAGCACAGGTAATCTCCTCGCAGCTGACTCCGCTGTTTGTCTGGGATCGCTGGTGTTGACTGGCCACGCGTTGGATGACAGCGACGGGCTGCCCTGGCTGTGGGAAATCCACGTGTTTGGGAGTGGAAAGCTTTTGTGGTTGGTGGGTGGTCTTCTGGCGTGGTTTCCAACTATATTTGGTCAATTCCAGATGGCTTTCCCTTCGCTGATACAAGCCTGGGAGCAGCCTCTGCGTAACCGGCTGGGCCGGGGAGGGCCCGTCCTGTTCCATCAAGGCGGGCTGTGACAGAGCCCCCGGGGACAGGGGACGAGCTCCGAGCTCTCAGGCCTGAACGAGCAAAGCGGCAATCGTCATTTTCTGCTCTCTGTCTTTAAAAATAACTTGCTGCCTTCCGAAGATGTGATGAGAGGAGACGCAGGGCAGGCTTCCACAGGCTGCGGCACACAGCTGGCCGGGCGCTGCGCTGTTCGTACTCGCTTCTCTCTGGCAAGAGGTGATGCGTGGCAGGCGCCAAAACCGTCTGGAATTTCTCCCTGGTGTCGGGAAGCAGCGGTACTGCTGGAGGAACCTGTGTCTAGAGGGTCCTCATCCTCTGCAAGGCTGCCAGCGATGCTCTAGGATGAACAGCAGCAGAATCCAGAGTGCGACCTCCTGGCTGTCTTTCCCAAAGCGTGCTTTCAGTAGAGGCGCTGGGGACTTTTTCCCCAAAAACCGTGGTATTTTTCAGCCTCTCGTGCTGTGGCTGTGCACTGCCCTCCCGTAGGAGCCCGGGGCAGTTTCACTACCTTTCCCGTGCCCCCCTTGTTCTTCCAGGTGGCTAAAGACGCGGGGCTGCTGCCTTCACATCTGTGTCCCATCCCAGTGCTTTGCTGGGGCGGTTGTGCCTTTTAGTAGAGGTGGAGAAGCCTTTTGGGGTGAGTTTAAGAACACAGTGCGTTCTTAAAGGCTTTATTGAGCTTTACTATGAGCAGTAAAAGACCTTGAAGACAACTCCTAATATCGGGGTAGGGCCTTTCGGGGCCCTTCTCCATCCAGGCTCCGTTGCTCTCTGCCTGGAGGTGCGATGGCAGGAGAAGTAAGCGAGCCCTAGAAGTGGCCTTGAAGCTGTTGGGAACACTCAGTCTGTTACCAGCTGGGTGAAAACGAGACTCTGAAGATCCCTTCCTGAGGCAAAACCGATACCTGAGGACTCCGAGCTCACCCTTTCCTAAAATCCTAACCCCGGGGAGGAGCAGCAGGATACAAACGAGTCACCTGAAGGCTGCTCCATCTCTGCTGCATTTAATGCCAAACTTCCAGAGCTGGTTGGGTGCAGGCTCTGAGCGTGGCGTCCTGGCCCGCTGCCGATCTCTACCATTTCCTACTGGGCCGAGGGACTGGATGGTGGATTCAGCTCTCCTTCTGAGTTCCCAGGCCTTTGTTTATGGTAGCTCCTGCCTAGGAGAGGGAGAGGAGATGGTGCTGGCTCAGGACAGCCAAATACTCCGTGAAACTATCAGGGATGCTCCTCAGAGTTGGGATGGCAGAGAGAAATAAACCTCCCGTTCGCTTCTGTCTTGTAAACTGATGGGGATTTTTTTTTTTAATTTTTTCCCTTGTGGAAAGCAAACTGCTTAACTGGGACGCTCGGCAGCTGATGAAGAGCTGCGTTTGCAAGGGGGAAGGATAATTTCTGGGGCCTTTTTCAGATCATTTCTGATCCCCGATGGGCTCTGTGTGCTGCTGGGGGAAGGAGGAGGGATTCGCTTTGAATCCCCGGGGCCCAACAGATGCATTTCGCTCTGCTCTGACCGCGGTGTTTGGCACGGGGGCACAACCACCACGTCCCCCTTGGAGGAGCTGTGATTTGTGAAGCTTCCAGACATGTCCCCATGGCTCCTGCAGCGTGCAGGATGTGAGTATCCTGGGCGTGCACTGCACACTGAAGCAACACAGAATAATAAGGAAGAGACGGGGACTTTTGTTCTGATCTTTGGTCCCGGGGAGCCCCGTGCCCAGCTGTAAAGCCAGCGCAGCGCTTTCGGTGAGAGCTGGAGACGAGCCCTGCTGCTGGCAGGGGGGGGGAGGCCTTGCAGCAGCCTCCTGCAGCTGGAGGAAGGAGCTTTGGATGGGAGGGAGGAAAAATAACAGCAGCTTTCCTCCTCAGGTCAGCTTGGCAAGAGGCAGAGCACCAGAGGGGCACCCCGGGGTGTCAGCTCGCGGGGTGCTGTGTCCCGTCTCCAAACCCTGTCCTTTTCTGGGGAGTTTGTGCTGCAGGAGGAGCAGAGCTGGCAGCAGCTCCTGCGTCCCAGACACGGCAGCACCGTGGCAGAAGCTCGCAGAGGGGACAGGGTGAAACTGCAGCGTGTTTCTGACCGAGGGGAAGGGACAGCCAGCTGGAAATAGGCTGGTTGGAGAGGGCGAGTGGTGGGAGATGGCGAGGGATCCCCCAGGATCCGGCCCTGGGGGTGCAGGGAGAGAGGTGAGGGGGAGCCCGGGGGGTGATAAGGATCGCTGGGCAGCTGGCCCCGCATCAGGGGCTGCTCTGACACCTTCCTGAGCTGTTCCTGAAGGAGAGGTCAGGGAACACCGTGGAGCTGTGCTCTCCTAAAGACTTGCTGGAGCTTGAAACCAAAAGCCAGAAGTGAATTGTGTCTCCAGTTCTGATTAACCACGTCCTGAACCCGGCTGTCCTTTGGCCCAGGAGTGCGGTGCCACGGCTTTTGGCAGCCCCAAGGCCTGATAAAACCTCGCGCTTCCCGACATCCTGCCGTGTGGCACTTCCTTATTGAGCCACGGGCTGATCACGTTTGGGCTGGGAATTTCAGGCAGATCCAAAATAATTTCTGCTCACAGCTTCGTGTCCTGGCGTGCGTTGAGACTGTGGAAAGCTCACTCACCTTTCCTGGGCACTGCTTGTAAGGAGGGATATCCCAGAGCAGGGTAAATTTTTATTGATTGCTCTCAGTAGGGTTTTTTTAAGCCATAAAGAGAATTTTTTTCTCTTGCACGCTGTCAGGTGGGTGCCAGAGCTGGTGCGAGGACAGCAGGGCAGAGGGGAGCAGGGCTTTGCCTTTTAGGAGCCGTGAGTGGCTGCAGGATGAAGCCTTGAAGAGATGGGAGCAGCCGTACCTTGATCCCTGCCCTGCCCAGCCCTCTGCACGGATCCCAGCTCTGAGCACTGCTTCGAAACACAAAACCAGCACCAGGCTGAGCTTCTGCCCCTCGGGGGTGGAGAAGGGAGCTTCCAGCAGCGAGCTGGTGCTCTGGTGTGTGCGTGGGGCTGGTAATTGTGACATTTCTGCAGGCTGCGTGACACCAGCCTGACCGTCTCCCAATTTTAAGCCCCTCTGTGCCAGCAGCAGTCCCCTTATAGCCAAGGATTGTGCTGTGAGTCCTCCCTCACAGTAGGACTACGCAGTAGGACCGCTGATGGAGCTTATTTTGCTCGGAGAACACTTCAGCTACGACACCAGGAGCCTTCTCCTTGGCAGCACGAGCTGGATCCCTGGTGGGAGTGCTCCGAATCACCTCTGACTGCCTCTTTTCCCTGGCAAAGACCTGCCCGTGTCTGCGGCCAGCCTGATGCAGGAATTCTGACAGCCCCACTGGCCTGGCTGGGTGCTGGCTGCTGAAGCCAAACACAGCTGAAATTCTTGCTGTCAGCTTAATTCCTCTGCTGTCTAACGCAGCGAGCAGCCGGGAGCTTCTGCACGGAAAGAGAAGATTTGCATCTTCTGATCTGGAAAGAGAAGAGCTGGGAATGAAGGCAAAAAAGGGCAAAATGATAGGAAGTGGAAATTTTTCTGCGGCCTCTTCCAAATGGGAGCTCTGAGGCTGGCTCGGGCTGCGCTCTGCCCTTGCCCTCGGTGTAAATCTTCCTCTGGCCAAACCTGCCGCTCCGATTCCTGGTTCCAGCAGCACAGAAGCTGTGCTAACGCCGTGCTGCCTCAGCAGGGCTCTCGTTTCGTCCCGTGCACGCCTGGGACCTTGCCAGCCGCATCCTCCAGGCGTCACAAAACTCCTCCGTGTTGCTCCCGTGTATTTGCTCCACTCCTCTGTGGATTTGCTCCACTTCAGCAAACACACCGTGTGCGTTGGGGCGTCACAGCTGCCCCAGCCTCACTTTCCAGGGTAGTTTTGAGCTGAGACTTCAGCTCAGGGGCTCGGAGCTGAGTCCAGGAGCTGCTGGTTGGGCACACGTGCCTCTAAATACTTCCCGGTGGATCACCTCTTGGGACTGTGAAAGGCAGAAGTGTCACCCGGGGGAATAGTCTGCACTTCAGAGCATTTCAACACGCTCTCCAAAATGAATCTTTAGCATGTAGCAGCGTCAGGAGGCGGGTGCCTCCCGAGCCCTGTTTCTGTTTGGCTGGTATAATTTGAACACGTTTTTGCTGGTTTTCCTCAGAAAATGAGGCTTGGTGCCATCGTGCAGCCTCTCCGCTAGGCGTGAGCTCCCTTGCTGGTCTTGACCAGACAGGAGCCTTTGGGGTGGGCTCTTCCTCGGAGTTTTGTGGGGTTTGTGCCAATTCCTTGGGTGGTGCTGCTCGTGGGATGGGTTGCTCAGTGGCTGATACCGACGGGATGGGTGCATGACGGCCCCGACCGGCTGTAGGGCACACACATGGCTGAGTGTGAGCCCCCAAACGCTCTGTCCCGATGTGTTGGCACCAGGCAAGACGTGTCCTGCAGCTTGCCTGAGGTGCTCGGCTCCCCCTGGGCAGAGCTCGTGCTCTGTCCACCTTCCCCAAGCAGGATTTGGCTCACGAAGCGCTCAGTGCCCCCGTTTCTAACTTCCTTTTTTTTCCTCTCCAGACGTCTCGGCGCTGAGCTGGGGAAATCCGTGGTGTATCAGGAAACCAATGGAGGTAAGAGAAGCCCTCGCTGCTCGCAAACCTGTTTTGGGGTGATCTTAGAGCTGCAGACAGTCAGACCCGTCCGGTAGGTGCAGTGATTCAGCCGTGCTGCTGCTCCTGGTGGTGCTGAGCTCCTGTGCCTAACCTTAGACAGAGCAATTAGGTGTGTGCCTCGTTCCCTGGGTTCTCTCTTTTCCCTGCCTGGCAGCTCTGTCTCATCTGTGGTAGATTCCTACCTCGGGTGTTAGCTGCTATAAAACATCACCTGCTCTTGTGCTTAGGAAGCCATCCTCTGAGTTTGAAGTAATGCCTTGTAAAATTGAAATTACTCCCTGCTCCCAGTCCTCCCCCTGCCACAGGCAGTTCACAGGCACCTGTCTTGCCTTTAAGAGCCCAGATTTGGGGCCGAGCTGGAGCCTGTGCCTCTTGGAGCCTGTTTGCATCTCTTTAAACGTCACAGCTGCCCATTTCCAGTTGTCTGTGCTGGGCTGAAACTCGAGGATATTGGCTAACGGAGTTTGGCTCAAAGTCCTTTACCACTTCAAGGTTTTGTTTGCGTTTGAAAGAGAGTTTCAGGTGAGTGAGTGAGCGATGAAAGTGGCTCTGGCTCACCACGAGGAGTTTTGGTAGGAGCAGCGGGACAGCCACGCGGCGATGCGTGAGGTTGTGCCTGGGCTGCCTCGTGCTGCTCAGAGCTCCCTGCCCTCTGGGGTCGGTTTTAAATCAGGCTGCCTGCTTCAGGGGCTGAAGCCGTTCCTCATCGCTGCCCAACAAATCATCCTCCGTTCAGCAGGGTCCCTTAAGGCTGCTGCAGATGTCTGGACGGGTAGGTTTGGGTTCTGCAGCCCAGCACATCTCGCTCTCTTTTGTCTTATCCCTGCTCCTGTGGGAAAGGAGCAGCCCAGGAGGGCACTTTGGGAAACCTTTGGCTTTGCTCAGCTGCTTTGGGGCTTTTCCTTTTGAGTAAGGGGCTGTAGGAAGCGTTTTCAGGGGAGACTCGGGTTTCCAGCTCATGGCAGCATTGGGATACCCTGAGCTTCATAGTGAAGCTGGGGGGGAGCTCTTCCTCTGAGCACTGCTGCAGGGGTGTGCTGGGCTAACCTGGTGAGTACTGGAGGATGTTCTGCTTTGGGGTGGCTCTTTGTTAGCTAGGGAATGAGGTACTGACAGCTTGCAGCAGGAGAAAAGGAAAGGATCTCTCCTTGGGAGTTCAGTAACTGCCTTCTAGGTGCAAGGTAACAGCCAGTCAGCCTATTTTGCCTTGTAAATAAATGCAGCTCACTCACCAGAATGCGGTGCCAGCTCCTTGCTTCCCAGGGCTAGCCTCTGGAAAAAAAACACAAGTCCTGCTGCCTTCCCCGACCTCTGGGCCCAATTGTCATTAAAACGTGATGCCTTATTTACAACACGATGCCTTATCGCTGGAAGTCTGACGTTTGGGAATAAACCTGTGTTTTCATTCCTCCTCAGAAACAAGAGTTGAAATAAAAGAGTCTGTCCGGGGACAGGATATCTTCATTATCCAGACCATCCCCAGGTAAGGGACTTGTGGCTGGGTTTTACACCTGTGACGTGCTTTTAAATTCTGCTCCAGCAGATCGTTCTGGTTAGCTTGCTAGCCGTTAGCCAGCACGGCAATGTCTCTTTGCAGGGATCTCAGTGCTTTGACTTAATCTAGGACACAACACAGCGTTAAGCTGTTAAAATTCCCAGAGGATCGCTCACCACAGCAAACCGAGCCGCGTCCCATCCAACAGCACAAGTGGCGTTTGAGGCAAGAGCCAGCCCGATGGATGGGGCGAAGCGAAGCACCCCTGGGCTGTGGGGGTGTCCTTGCAGGCTCCGTTTCTCGGTGATGTCTGACTGGCACTTCCATTTCAGGACATGCAATTTCCTCTCTGTTCCCATTACCGAGCAGCAGAGCCAGCAACAAAAGGGCAGCTCGTGCTTCCATCACAGGCTGGATTACTCTGCCCCTCTCCCCGCAGTGGTGTGAAACTGAGTGGTGTGGAAATCCTTTCCTTCCCTCCTCCACACGTGTAATTCTTAAAGATGTGATGCATTTTCTTAAGAGGGCCAATTTTTTATTTTTATTTTTTACTTTGGGCTGTTCTAGCCTCGGAGTAAGAGGAAAAATAAGTGCTAAAAGTAACCCTGGTCCCAGAAAGCCACTTGTTGACCCAGGAGCCTTGTTCTCCTGGCTGATGTAGGGTGTACGAAGATGGCGTTAGGATGGGACAGCTGATAGTGACCAAGCAGTCCGTGCAAGTTAGTGGGAGGGAGCCTATGTGCAAATGATGCAAATGAAACCTGCAGAATGACCAAGAGCAGGTAGGGGAGGTGCTGTTCTCAGAGGTGAGGTATTGATACGCTGCGTTTTGCACCATGAGCAGAAGTAAAGGTGTTCCAGTTCTGACAGCTTTCTCCAAGATAGCAAATTCTGCTGGGATTTTGGAGATCACAAGCACCAGTAAGTACCAGAGCTCCAGCAGGTAGCAAAATAACCTGGAAACTGATATTTTCCTAAGAAATACAGCCCACTGAGAATTCACACTCATTTTCTCTGTGTAATGCTTGGCCTGTTGTTAACAGAATCAGGAGGACTACAGGAGCAGCCTCCTCACTTGTGGAGCTCCTCTTGCAGGCTGAGGCGTTTTCCTGGAGCTCCTCTGTCTCCAGAGGGATGCTCTCAGGGTTTCCTCCCCCAGGGAGCAGCTGAATCTCTGCATGCTGAGAACCCTCTGCTGCAGGCTGTGCTCCAGGTGAGCGGCACCATTCTGCTGCCCCTGCTGGGAGAGTTCTCCCAAATAACTTGTAACTGAGAGCTTTGTGAACATGAGACGGGTGAGGAATTCAGAGAGAGAACTCGGAGCACTGGGGACTAACAAAGCTCTTGGGGAAAACCTCCCCTGCCCTCAGCTTGTTTACCCTCCTGTTTTTCTGTAATCTGAACTGATTATTCCGGGTCGAGAAATGGGTCCTTTTAGCAAAAGTGCTGAAGCTCCTTCGGTCGAGGTGCCACTGTTGTACAGACAAATCATCTTTTATTCTCAAGCTGCAGCTGTGCCTTGCTGCGTTGCTTGAGAGGACAGGTTCAAGGACGTCTCCATTTTGCAGAGGGCTTCAGGGAGCTTTTCAAGAATAAAAACAACCACCGTGTCGGATAACCTGAAAGTAGGGCTCCTACGCTCATTTCTGGTTCAAAAAGCAAGTGAAATATTAGAACTTGCCGGAAAATGAGGGAGAGGAGACAGCCTTGTTATGCTGCAGCGTGGACCCACAGTCTGCATCTTAAATGCATGGAGATGGAACAGAAAGAGCTGAATACTTGATGCAAGCTCCTGGTCCAAAAAATGGAGCAGAACTAAAGAAGTTCCAGTGCCAGGTGTCATCCGGGGCTGCTGGTGTAGGGACTGGTGTGTGTGTGGGGGGAAACTGAACCTCCTGGTGCTGCTGAGGGCTACGGGGAGATCTGCCAGAGGTCTCTGGATAAGTGGCAGGTAAGAGGCACTGCTCTGCCAGAACAAGGAGAGGACAAACAAAGGCAGCGGGTGCGGAGTTGAGAGCAGACAGAAGGGGTGGCACTTCCCAGTACCAGGTACTTCTCAGCTTCCCAGTACCAGCCTTTTAGCTTCAGGAGCTCCTTACTGCCTGGGGCTGCTGCCTCTACCAGGGGCTGTGGGATCAAAAAGCTGCGGGAGGGATTCCTGGTGGGCTTGGGGAGAAGATCAAGGTCTGGTGGGGACACGAGGAGCGTTGCTGGCTCAGCAGGAGCTGCAGGGTGCTGGCGGCTGTGGAGAGCATCACCACAGCCTCGTGTTCTGCCCCCTGCTCGGCACGGTTGGGGCCTCTCGGTAGCAGGGCTGAGCACCCCAATTTGGATGTTCCTGCCTGGTTTGAACAGGCAGCGTGCTGTGAAGGTAGGTGCTGGGCAGTGAGGGTAGGGCAAAGGGAGCAGCTCTCCAGAGTCCAGTGTGGACCCCCACCTGCACACTGAGAGGCGTTCCTCCTCCTCCAGTAGTTTCTGCCTCACCTCCCCCAGCAGCACAGGGACTGCAGGCACCTTTCGAGGTTTCTGGCAACCTCCCCTAGCAGCAGCAGTCGTGTTCTCTGTTTTGTTACTCTTTTTTTAAAGTAATTTGAGGAACGATGATGGAAAATATTGAATTTCGTGGGTGACCTTCAATTAGACTTAAGCGAGGCTGCTTTGTCTCACACAATACTGATAGCAGCATCCTTTTCTCCTCTCCCAGCCGCGCTGGCACGACTGGAACAGCAAAGGGAAGAAGTGGTTCTTTGTTAGCTCGCTGCCCTAGGTGGCAGGGGTTATGTTTTATGTAATTCTTGGCTGGCTGCTTCGGAGCTGACAAAGCTTTCTTGTGTACGAGCAGCATTGTGCGGGGGGCTCGGCGGAGCCAGCGGGAGAATAAAGAGACGCAGAGCGGTCGCAAATGAGGGCCACAAATAAAAGTTGGGTCCCAAAGGAAAAGGGAGAGCCCTGGAGAAGTGGTTAGAGGAACGTGGTGTCACACACGGATGGGAAATGGTGTCTCTGAGCGCTTGGGGATGGCAGGCCAGGTGGGCTGGAGGGTAATCCTAAAATAGAAGCTCCCAAAAAGCTCTGCAGGGCTTCGAGATGCTCTGTGTGGGAGGGTGGCCCCGGGCAGCCCCTGCTCGGTCACCCTGTGGCTCTGCAGCAGGGCCACCCTCAGTGTGGCCCCCCCGGGGAAGCGGTACGTGGGGTGGCTGCTGGAAAAAAAAAACAAAACCAAGCAGGAACGTCTTTATTCAGGGCAGGGACCACAAGTCCTGATTGCTCCCACGTGCACATTGCTCACCTCCAAAGTGGTCTCGAGTTGCTTTGCGATGCTGCAGGCACTGATTGGGATTGGGGCCCACCTCGGTGTTGGTTGTAAGGAATTCAAAGGACTGGCCCTTCTTTTTCCTTTCCAAAATGAGTCCAGATGCAGATAAATGCACTCCTGGGGTGCGCCAGGCATCGTGGTGCAGCTCATCGCAGATGTTTTTACGTGCATCCCTGTCTGTGTGTGTGCTCTGCCAACATCACCTCTTTGTTTCACTTTCCAAGTAAATGTTGTTTGGGGTTTCTGCTGCTGTTCCTTCCATCTCTAGGTAAGTCAGATAGCAAGGAGATGCTGATTTTTGCCTGAACGATGTGTTTGGGCTCGGTGCAGCTTCAGAGTACAGTATTGAAGGCAGGGAAAGTAACTTGCTTGTGTTGCTTAAAAAAAAAAACAACTCGGTAAATCTGGCGTGGATGAAATTGTGGTGGCTGCACACGTGCTGCTGCTGTTTCTAAAGCCTGTTTTATTTTAGAATATACTGTGTGAAGTGACATTTGTGCCATCATTAGTGCGGGAGAATGCCCTCTCTGCTGTGTTGATGGAGGGAGTCATCGTACACCTCGTGTCAGACCGCAGGATCCCGTTCTGCCCAGTGAGTCACTGCCCAGCAGTGCTGCAGTCGCTGCCCCTGCATTTAGCAGTTGCTGATGATGTGCTGTGGCACGAGGGAAGGAGCTGCAGGATCACAGTGCAGGTCTTGCATACATTAGCATGAGGCACAACGCTATTTACCTGGAAATTCGATGAGGGGAGTGTGGGTATGGTGTGGGAAGGGCTCGCGCTGGAAAAATACCTGATGTGTGGAACATCTGAATCTTGCAGAGATGTGAACACTGCCGTGATGGAGCTGCTGATAATGGCTTATGCACTGAAGACCTCCTGTGCCAGGAACATCATCGGGGTCATCCCTTACTTCCCCTACAGCAAACAGAGCAAAATGAGGAAGAGGGGCTCCATAGTCTGCAAGCTGCTGGCTTCCATGCTGGCCAAGGCAGGTGAGCGTCGCAGGGAGCAGCCCGGCCGCCTCGGGCGCTGCCTTGCAGCTGCTGGCAGCCTGCAGGGTGCCTTCCCTTCCCTTCCCTTCCCTTCCCTTCCCTTCCCTTCCCTTCCCTTCCCTTCCCTTCCCTTCCCTTCCCTTCCCTTCCCTTCCCTTCCCTTCCCTTCCCTTCCCTTCCCTTCCCTTCCCTTCCCTTCCCTTCCCTTCCCTTCCCTTCCCTTCCCTTCCCTTCCCTTCCCTTCCCTTCCCTTCCCTTCCCTTCCCTTCCCTTCCCTTCCCTTCCCTTCCCTTCCCTTCCCTTCCCTTCCCTTCCCTTCCCTTCCCTTCCCTTCCCTTCCCTTCCCTTCCCTTCCCTTCCCTTCCCTTCCCTTCCCTTCCCTTCCCTTCCCTTCCCTTCCCTTCCCTTCCCTTCCCTTCCCTTCCCTTCCCTTCCCTTCCCTTCCCTTCCCTTCCCTTCCCTTCCCTTCCCCTCCTGTCAGATGCGCAGGCGTGCTGCCAAAACCCTGAGCTGCTTTGGGGGAGTTTATTTTTATTTCTTTAGCTCATGCCTGGGGAAGTGGCCTAGAAGTGTCGCGTTGAAATAGTCAGAAATAGTCACGGTTGCTGGTCGGGCAGCGTCTTACCACATGCCTGTTTCTTCCCATGTCTCTGGAACTATTTTTTTTTTTACCTGCTCATGCTCATTTTAACACGTGGCATGCTGGTCTGACTAAGAACTGAAGTAGTCTGGAAAATGGAGATGGTTCAGGAACTCCAGCTTTGTGGGACTCGTCCCAATGAATCACTTTTTTTTTTTCTCTTTTCTTAGGGTTAACACACATTATCACGATGGACCTTCATCAGAAGGAGATCCAAGGCTTCTTCAGCTTCCCCGTAGACAACCTGCGGGCATCCCCTTTCTTGATTCAGTACATACAGGAAGAAGTGAGGTTACTCTACTTCTGTGTATATCAACTTGGCTTAACGCCGTGGCAGTGTAGGGGTGCTAGATCAGATGCTCTGCTCGTGAATCTCTTTTTCTCAGGGAAACCTTTTGCATGTTTCACAAGGAAGTGGGAAAACGCTACATTAAATGAGATGGCGTGAGATTGCACCTGGATAGAAATTGAGTTTTTGGCCATAAGCTGGAGATGAGCTTGAGCCCTCGGTTGAAATTCATTGCTCTCTGTAGAGCTAGAGCCATCTGAGAGGTGCTCTTTATGCTCCTGCCTCTGATCACCTTTTAAATCCTGTTAGTGTCTCCACTCCCCCTTTGTTCTGCAGTGGCTGTCTGACTGATCTGAATTATTGATAGACTTTGTCTTGGGCTCTGCTTAGGAATGCTGAGCACACAGAGGGCCTGGGGACGGGCGTTTTGTCTCCCAAATGCAGGAATTGATTTATGCCTGTGAGTGAGAGCAGGGCTGCTGCACGTGGGGAGCCCAGGGCCTGGGTTCAGACCTGCAGCCAGCCCGTGTGGGGTGGGTTAAACACAGTGAGCTCTTCCTTTTGACCATTCTGAGTGTAAAACCTGCTCTGTGCGGGCACTGGGGGCTCCGTGTTGTAGAGCCAGGGCTGACCCCTTTGGCCCCAGGGTCTAAACAGCCCCCTTTCTTGCCCTGCACTGTGCCCCGTCTCTCAGCCCCGGCTGCAGGTAGCACTGCAGCTGAGCCCGTGGCTTGTGGATGCCAGTAGTGAACTCCAGTCCTGTGCAAAGTGGGACTTGTGAACAGATGGCATCCCCTGCACTACTGCCAGCTCTAACCCTATTTGCGTGGCGTTTGGGGCAGAATATGCAAATACAGGCATTGAAAAGGGGTGCAGTGGCCTTGCAGTGCTTGTACCCCAGGAGGAAGATTTGGGCTGGGGAAAGTGAGTGGGTGCAGGTCCTCAGCCATGAATCAAACCAGAAATGCTCTCTCAAGAAGGCCTTTACTTAAACAGTTTTTTATCACATCCAGATTCCGGATTACAGAAACGCAGTTATTGTAGCCAAATCTCCTGATGCAGCTAAAAGGTAAATAGATTTTTTTATTATCTGGTTTAAAAATAACTTGGAAAAGGTCTGGGCTGCTGGGGAATACACTGGGGAAAAGTAAGGGAGGGTTTGCAAATGGATCAGCAATCTGTTTCATAAGGCATTTGTGGCTGGAAGTCAGATGGGCATCTGTAGTGGCGCAGATGGGCAGCTGAATTTTGCAGTCCCAGCCCCACGGGAGTAAATTTTGGAGTTTGCTGCTGCAAACCTAAGTGGTTCACCTGGGGTCAGGCTCCCTGCATGAGTTTCAGCAGGGCCTGACCATGTCAGAGAACATTCGGCGTGCAGAGGAACACCAGGAGATCTCTGTGGTGGGGGCAGAGTGGGCTTTGGGGTGTTGGGAATCCAAAGTCCTTTTCAGGGAAGCTCTTCCCTGGGGAAATCCTGTACAGACTTTTTTGTTGGATCTGACGTGCTGTGGTTGTCCTGCAGGGCTCAGTCTTATGCTGAGAGACTACGGCTGGGACTAGCAGTGATCCACGGAGAGGCTCAGTGCACGGAGCAGGACATGGACGACGGCCGTCACTCCCCTCCGATGGTCAAAAATGCAACCGTGCACCCTGGCCTGGAGCTGCCTTGTAAGATTAAGCTTCTCTGCTCATCTCTGAGCAAAAAAAAACAAGTGGGAAATGGCTCCCGGTGGGGCTCTGTAGGTATAACCAGCCCTAGGGCAGTTGAATTTTCCTCGTGGAAAGGTTGATGTAGGAGAAGGCGTGGGGAGGTCCTTGTTTAACTCTTTCTGGCCATGCAGAGCACCAGTTTCACTCCCCTTGGCTTCTCCCACTCAGCAGTGCCAGGCAAACCTGTGCTAGAGGTGGGGTTTTACAGTGCAGAACTCACTGAAGCCAGAAAAGCAATGCAAAAGTGGAACTAGCAGGGGAACGGCCCCTGAGACAGCCCGCTGTGCACAGCCTGAGGAGATGAGCTGGCCTTTGCTTTCCCCTCGTGCAGCCATGGTCACTGCTGGAAGCTTTCTCCACCTTGAGATGCAGGTGGTCGTGTTGCACTAGCCGTGGGGCTGTTTCCACACAGCCTTGGTGCTCGTGTGGCTGCTGTGAGCAGGCTCGGGGACCATCGCTGAGCTTCTTCCCGTGCTCTTGCCACCAGCTGATAAGCTGCTGTCTTGAAAGCAAAGAGGAGGAAACCTTTTATTCTGGGAAAAGCAGCCCCCGTAGGATCCCTTAGGATTGCTGGCGTTCTTGCAACAGCACCAATCGAACAAACAGCCAAAATCCAGCTCTTAATTTGGGAGGATTTCACCTTTCTAGGTAGGTGGGGGTCGGACAGAAGCGATGGGTGGCGTGCAGGTGGGAATGGCAGCGTGCTGCTGCCTGGGACAGAGCCGCCCATTGCGCAGCCACGCGTAATTACCCGGGCTGTGGCCGGGGCTGCTGATAAGCAGCTCCCCTTTTGAAGTTGAAGGAGAGCATCCAACCAGTTTGTGGCCAAGTCAGGGAGGGGGAAGGCAAGTAAGACCGCAGGCATTTTGTGTTAACCCAGGCATCGCTCGGTAATGAAATCAGTTCAACCAGGCTTGTGATGCTGGTGAAACTCCACCCCAAGGCCCAGGAGGGGGTTCGCAGTGATGTTTGGAGCTTCATCACGGTTGTCTCCTGTCTGACAGGGGATTTCTTCGTGCACTGGCAACAAAACAGGGATGTGCACGTTTACTCTTGGCCTTTTGCTTCCTGTCCTGCCCCGCAGAGGATCCTGTCCTCCAGGATGTCACATCTGGCTGCTGCAGCTTTATTCCCAGTCGTGTCACTCGAAGGAATCTCAGCTGTGGGAGCTTGTGCTGCTGGGCAGCCCCATAAACGGTAGCTCATACAGAAATTTCCCCCTGTCCCATTTCGTTAGGGTTTCGGTGGAAAAAATGTGTTCAGTCCTCAGCTACCCAAAGGTGAACTGGTTTGCTGTGTGCCACCACTTTATTTATCTCCTGCAGAAACTCAGCCCTTGACTAATGACCTTGCATTCCTGCATGCCTATGGCACACAGGGAGAACAAGCAAGCTGCAGCTCGGGAGCTGTCTGACGGGGGAGTTGTGGGGTGGATTATGGTGTGGCTTGTCCAAAACTCTCAGCAGAAAGCTGCTTTTTTTTTCTCTCCAGTTTTATGACCTTAGTAAATACTAAGTAAACTTGTAATGCTTCGTAAACTTAAACTACTTAGGAAATACTACGTGGTTTTGAGTGAGTGCTGGGCTCTGCTTGTGGAGCTGCAGGACGCTGAGGTAATAATACCTGGCTGAAAGCAGTCTGTAAGCTTCTAGAGAATCCTGCCTGTGCTGCATTCCCTGCCAGGGATCTGCTCTCTGTCCAGCAGAGGTGTAAACGCGGCAGGGCTGAGGATGGCAATGCTGTGAGACTGTGACCCCCTCGGTTCCGCCTCCTTTCCTATCTGACTGAGTCATTTGGAAGGTGTTTTCCCAGCTCGAGTGGCGCATCAAACAAAGCTTTTGATCAGCTCTCCCTGCCCTGTGTGCCAGCACCTCCACTCCCAGCACCATAAAGCTCGGCGACGGGGTAAAACAGGGCTCTGTGCTCGTCTTGTGTTTGTGGAAGGTAGGGCACACTCGGAACCCACAGCTGCCTGCTTCCTTACCCCAAAACTGCCCAGAAAAAAAAAAAAAAAGGAATCTGGTTGTTAAAACAATCAGCCTCCAGGGCTGTCTGGCTCAGGTTTCACGAACACAGGTAGGAAGTGGGAGCCCTCCTGGGGGAAGCAACTGAGACTAAGAGCAGAGCATCCTGCTCTGGGCTGCGAGCAGATCGATGTGGGGCATCCTTCCTCTCAAGACTCCACAATTTGGGACCCCAAGGGCATGGCTGCAGCCAGCAGGGAGGCAAAACCTGGAGCTGGGAGCCCTACAGCCATTATGCAATGCTTTTTGTGATTCTTTGCGGGTTTTTGAGTGAATCGGCCAGGCTCTTGCATCCTGGCGTGTCCCTTTCCTCCCTGTTCAGGTAGGGATCACGTGCCCTTAATTAACGAGTGCTGTGCAGCATAATGGCTTATTTATGGTCCAGGGTCTGTGCGCCGATGCCATGCTGTGATGGGGCGGCGTGTGGAGCTGTAACAGCAACGTGCCAGGGGTGCCTCCAGCTGCACTTCCCAAAGCGCTGTGCTAAAATGGCAGCTGCAGCTCGTGTCACCCCAAAATCAGGAACTCGGAGCCTTGGAGACCTTCTCTTTGTGTGCCCTTTGTCTCGAAGCTCGGGGCCGTGCTTTACCAAGTGCCCGTGGAAGCTTTGCGTGTTGCCCCTCCTGGAGAAAAGTGGCTCTGAAACCCCCTACTTGGTGCTGGAGGCAACGGGCTGCTTCAAACCCAGAGCCCAGCAAGCTGCCACGAAGGAGGAGAAGCTGGGTGGAAAAACTGGAGCGACCTTGGGTCTGTTCCTGCTTCCCTGCCCCCTTATCTCTGCTGTGTTGGGGCAGGGGCACGGCGCTGTTATCAGCCCTTCCAGATCTCTGGGCAACATTTCTCCAGCAGCCTTTTGTCCCTAGGCCCTGTTGTAAAGGCAGCATTATCTTACGGGGTGGTTATCGCTGTGACGCAGCGGTGTGGGAACTGCCAGCCCCAATTTTAGCATTCCTTAACCCGGTTTTTGACCGCGTCATTGCAGCAGCAGGTCTGAGCACCCGGGAACGCTGCCTGCTCACGGTGATCAGCTCACCTGCAATGCGCGGAGCCTGGGTGTGTGCATCAGGAGCAAGGTGCAGGTCAGAGCGTTTGGCTGATTTCCCCACCACGCCCATGTTCTTTGATATTCCTGCTTTATAAAAGTAGTCATTTTTTTATATTCAAAAGGCTGCAGATACAACCAGCATCTTTTTATGACTTTCCATGAAAAAAAAAAAATCAGCAGCACTTTTTGACCTAAACTTGTGATAATCAAAGGGGCTCCGTCTGGCAGAGGTACACCTGTGGCTTACTTCTGTCGCCTTCTTCTATTTCTACACACAGATAGAGGTTTTGTGTCTGGGAGGAGGACGTTCGTTATTATTTTAAATCATTTTTTCGAGCCACCTTCTCGCAGCGGTTCTGAGGTGCACGTAGAGGTACCCCCAAAGATTTGGAAGAAAAGGAAAGTGGCTGCAGTAACCCCTGCGTGCGCCCTGCTCGTGCTGCAGCGACCGAAGCTCTCTTGCGATTTGATGTGGTTGTGGGTGGATCTCTGCCTTGCAATTTTTTTCTTTTCTTTGCAGAGAAAATTGAACAAGGAAAAAGGAGAACATCTCTGTAGGATCCGGGTAGGTCGACACGTTGCCTACCCTGCTTTAACAGTAAAGCAAACCTGAAACACAGCGTTCAAAAGCAGACAAAAGCTGTAAAAAGCACGGCTAATGTTAGCCTCTGAGCCTAACGAGGAGCGTGTTTGCTCCCTTTATGGAAGGGGAAGATACAGATTTGCTGAAACTTCACGTTTTTCAGTAAACTAGTGCTGGATTTCAGCTCCCTGGGATCTGTTCACCATTGCTTAGGGTTTTCCCTCACCTGGCTGTTGTAAACAGAAGTGGTGCTCGTCTGTGGATGCGCAGGGAGAGCAGCCAGATGTAATCCTTTTGATATTTCGTAGCTCCCACCAGGAGCTGCGTTACTGTCCTGACTAGATTAATAAACTAATAACTAACCTGAGCAGGTAGGTAGTGCCTGTAATTGACATTTATGGTCTGCTTATCTCTCCTGAAGCTTAATCCTGCTTTATTGCAAGCACTCTTCCTTCTCATCAGGCTGCTTTCCCTCCAGGATTTAGACAGGACTTTGCATTTGATAAGAGCCTCAGCAACAGCAGTGCAAGGGAGGCTGAGGAATGCGTGCTCCAAAGAGCAATTAACGTCGAGTCCAAGATAGCTGTGATGTTTTTTTTTTAACCACAAAGCCTAGCAATGAGTGACATCCTTTTGGACAAAGCAGAACGTGTTGGTCACCTTTTTGTACAGTTCTGGTGAGCTCAGGGCACTTTTTGTGTATGAGGAACAGCACTGCACACGAATCTTTGGAGCTGTGGTCCTGCTAATTGCTTCAGTCGCATCCCTCAGCCTGACTCACGCAGCCGTGCTTGGGCCCTGAGTGTTCCCAGGTGCTGGGGAGCTGTGGGAATAGCACCGGCTCAGCCTGCTGTGCAGGACGGGGAGTTTCAGGTAGGACTCCTGACGCGGGAGGGCTGAAATCAGTGCTCAGGCAGGCTTCTCGACGGGCAGCGCCTCGTGTTTTTTCATGCTGCTCGAGCGTAAAGCGTGACGTGGAAGCAGGTTGTCTCACAGGACGAATATCTTCCTCTCTAGGTGGCTAAAAGTCCTCTGGACCTGAGAAGCTGTTGTGGGCAGATCACTCGCAGGCTGAGCTACAAAGAGGAGGGATACCAAGTGCCTCGGGAGGACGCTTTGCACTCCCTGTGGATAGCACACAAGCAGGGGGTGCAGGTGTGCTGCTGGCTCAGCCTTACCAAACGTTGGTGTTCTCTTTGCTTCAGCGGTTAGATCAGCCCAGATTATCACCTAACGAAACTCCCGGAGCCACCTACCACCTCCACGTGCTTCCCTGCTGGGGCTTTCTGCCTGGTGTTCGCTGCTGCTTTGTAGGGAGCTTGTGCACGAGCCCTGTCAGTGCGCAGGCAGAGCCTGGGAGGAGTGGATCCTCATTTCTTGGCGCATCTTTCCCACGTGCCAGATGGCACAGATCATCCGTGTATACTTCTGGATGCACTGCGGTTGTAGAACTGAGTCTGGGCTGGATGTTGTCCTGCTCTGCCCATTAACGTGCTTTCAAACGTTCAGCAAAACGTTGGAAGTTCTCCTTGCAGGTGCTGTTCAGGCGCTCGTGTCCGCTGAAAGATCCTTGCAGGTTTGGTGAGCCAAGAGTAAGCGAGCTGCAGCCTGAGCGAAATCCTTCAGCCACATCAGTGAGCCCAGCCAGTGAAAAACTGCACGTTGTGCACTGCCCCTTTGAGAGGGGTTATCGGGGAATCCCGGTTGTTGTTCCCAGTGGTGACAGCCCCCTTTCCCCGAGTCCAGTTTTGGAGCACAGAGGCAAGAAGTCACTGAGGTTCCCCACAGACGAGGTAGAGCTTTGTAGCGCTCCCTGCACGAGGATCTGTTAGATTTTTGGATCCACGTGTCGCTGAGATCAGTGCTGGGTCCCTGCAGAAACCGAGAGTTTCGTCTTGAGGCAGCAGTGCTGCTCGTTGAGGAGGAGGAGGAGGAGGATGGTCACAGCAGCGCTTACCCGCTGGGGAAAGAGCGGCCTCGTGCAGGGTGGGACGGTTGCGGTTTGACTCAGAGCTGACTGAGCTGGGCTCGTTTCTTCTCTTCCCCAGTGATGATGGCCAAGGAGAAGCCGCCGATAACCGTGGTGGGAGATGTTGGAGGAAGAATCGCCATCATCGTGGTACGAGGGTGATGGAGGGGAGCGGGCGGGGGGTGGCCTCCTTCCTCCTCCCAGCGTCTTCTCATGGGCTGCTTTATCCCAGAGGGTGGGAGGGACCCCCTGCTGTAGGGTGGGAACACGATTGTTGTTGCCATTTTTCATCAGTTTTAGTGATAAGTTTTGATTATTTCAGCTTTCTGTTGAAAACGCTTCGTACTTCAGCCTTGTAAAACCTGCAAACTTTGCCCCCTTGAATCTACAAACATGAGATATCCACGAATAGTCAATGAATCTGGGATGCGTGAAGAATTCTCCTAAAATATTTAAAACCAGCAAAACCTTGCTGAGCTCCTCGTGGGTGCTGTGCCATGCAGCTCCTACCACCAGGGCAGAATTCCTTCCTGCCTTGCGTGCGTGAGCTGAGCCTCCTTTGTTTCCGAGACACACAGTTTGTGTTGTGCACTAATCAAAAGGGGCTGTAAATCAGGGAAAAAGCCCGAGGTTTTGCAAAGGGGTGTTCGTGCACCTCACCAGAGCTGAAACAGGCAGGGATTTTTTTCCTTTGTGCGTGGCCAAAGCCACAACACCTTGCAGATCCCCCCCCCATGCCCTGCAGGTGTGGTTAGCTCCTGGTTTTGATGCCGTTTCTGTTTCTTTTCAGGATGACATCATCGATGACGTGGAGAGCTTTGTGGCCGCCGCCGAGATTCTGAAAGAGCGCGGAGCCTACAAGATCTTCGTGATGGCCACGCACGGGCTGCTGTCTGCGGACGCGCCCCGCCTCATAGAGGAGTCCTCCATCGACGAGGTGAGCCTGTTTTTTGGGGCTGCCAAGGAAGGGCCGGCCCTGGCGGTGGATTTAAGGCACTAAAAACCAGAATCTGGTCCTGGGGGAGTGCCTGGTTTCATCAGATGCTTTCGGTTGTGGTTGTTCACAGACGAGTCGCTGTGATTAATACTTGCTGGGGTCAGGTTTGCTTCTCTGCGTGTCGTCTCCCCCACGCACGGATATTACTCACCCCTGCCTGGACACTTCCCTCACCGCAGCTGGCTGCACGTGACCGTTCTCTCACGCCGCAGGCATTCTGCCTCTTGCCCCAGCTGCTGACGGGCACATCACAAGGATGAGATCTCAGCCCTCGTCCTCGGGATCCGATGTGTCAGATCCTGGGGTCTGAACGGGCCTCGTGGCCTCCGTGGTGGCGGCTGTCGTAGATTGCTGGCGGTAGCTTCCCCTGCACAGACTGAGTGCCACGTGGAGAAGCCCATCTCATCTTTTTCTCTGACATACGGGGATTTCTCAGCCTTGCCCTGACCCGTGGAGCTGATTTGGGGTAGCTGTGGAATGCGAATTAATCGTGTCGCTGATACATTCCTGGTCTTTTCCTCCTGGTGCCCCGCAGGTGGTAGTAACCAACACGGTTCCTCACGAGGTGCAGAAGCTGCAGTGCCCCAAGATAAAGACTGTGGACATCAGCCTGATCCTCTCCGAAGCCATCCGGCGAATCCACAACGGGGAGTCCATGGCTTACCTCTTCCGCAACATCACCGTCGACGACTAGAGCTGGTGCTGCCCCTGTCCTGGCTTCCACGAGAGAGGGAAACGTGCATGAGCAGGCAACGCCATAAGTTATAGACGTAACACAGCTGTTTATTCTTGTAGGGAGGGTGAAGGTTCTCAGGGTGGTGAGCCGTGAGATCCCATAGGAACAAATCCACCTGACCAGCACTTTACAGGTGAACGGGAGAGGCCGCCGGCCGTGGGGAGGGTCTACATCCCGCTGAGAGACGGAGAAGTGAGGAGGGTTTGAACTTTGAAATTCCTTTATTTTTTTAGCGTTATCTCTTGCTCTGCAGGGGAGGGGGGGGAGTGAGAAAAGCCAAGCTGCCAGCTCACGGGAAGGGAACAGAGGACGCTCATCGCCGCACGCGGACAGCGGCAGAGGAAGCGGCGTTGGGGTTTCTCTTTCTGGCTGTGGTTCGCCTGGGACAGCGCAGAAAGGAGCCTCGCTCGGCTCCGCGTGCTGCTGGCAGAGCCCAGCAGCTCCGTGCCAGCCTCTGCTCCTCTCCCCCAGCCTGGCACGTACTGCTGGCAGAGCCCAGAGCCACGAAGGGCAGCTGGGGGCAAGCTCAAAACCCCTCGTGACTTGGGAGCGAGCTCTCCCCTACCTCCCGGCAGGGCAAGAGGTGCTAGTTTAACGTGCTGGCCTTTTCGTTTCGCGAGCCTTGGATCGTTACCGTGCCTCGGGGGGGGGGAAAGGCACACGAGGCTCTGGGTCCTCGCTTGAACACTCGTCTGCACTGCACGGCCGGGCACGGCTGCTGGAGGGGCCTGGGGCTGCTGGGAAAGGGGGGGGGGGGAACGATGCCTCTGCTGCAGCTGGGCTCTCCGGAACACTAACACTGAATCTGCAATAAAGAGCATAGGATTTATCGTGGCTGCTGCTCAGCGAGTCCTTTTGCCCAGGTTTTTGCTGGAAGCAGGCTCAGGGGGCAGCCTCCTTCCTGTGACCCTGTGCCTTGTAGGATCCCGACCTGCCTCGTGGCCAGACGTGAGCGGTGAGGGCTGCTCCCGTGTCCTGCCCTCATCCCACGGGGCTGGAGCAGCGTGCTGATGAGCTCTTCACGAAGTTCTTTATCCCTCTGCCTTTTCCAGGGCTTTTTTCAGCTTTTCCTCAGTCCCCGCACAGGGCTTTGGGGTCCCGAACCAGAAAAATAAATCCAGGGGTCTATATACTTGGTTTTAATGCCCCAAAAGGGAGGTTGAGCATCCTTCAGAAAACAAATGGGTCTGCTCTGCCTCCTGCTTCCCTGGGGGCTGGGGGGTGCCTCGTGGGACAAGGGAGGTGGTGGGGCTTTAGTCAGTAAGGGAAAAGAAGTTTGTGTTCCTGCAGGTGCGTGGCTGGGGCTGTGGTGCCTCGGGGCCCCCGCAGAGCTTTGGGATCGTTTTGGGATCGCTCTGCAGTGGGCAGTACCCCATGGCCGGCTGCCTGCCCCCTGCCTGGGTCTATCCCAGGGGCAGAGCCCATCCCTGGGGCCCTGCAGGCTGCGTCCCCGAGCAGCTAATCGATGTCACCCCTTACCTTGGGGGTTTTTGGAGTGGTGTGGGGGCTGGTTTGGGGTGGTTTTGGGGGTATTTGGGGTGCTTTTGGGGGTGTTTGGGGCTAATTTGGGGTGCTTTGGGGGCTAGTTTGGGGTGGTTTGGGGGCTAGTTTGGGGGGTATTTGGGGTGGTTTAGGGTGGTTTTGGGGTGGTTTTGGGGGTATTTGGGGTGGTTTGGGGGTTATTTGGGGCTGGTTTGGGGTGGTTTTGAGGCTGATTTGGGATGGTTTTGGGGGTATTTGGGGTGCTTTTGGGGGTACTTTGGGGTATTTGGGGTGGTTTTGGGATATTTGGGGTCCAGGCAGAAGGAATCAGGGTCCTGCAGCACAGACCCAGCCCTACAAAGCCTTTAGGAGCACCCCCGTCCCCCGAGACCCCCCCCAAAACCGTGCCCTTGGGGATGGGGGGGGCAAGGGGCGAGTGGGGTCAGGGGCGTGGCCAAGCCGCCAGGGGGCGTGGTTATAGCGGCAGGGGGCGTGGCTATGCCGGGGGGGGGCGCGAGGCGTTGCCTAGCAACGGGGAACGCCGCGGCACGCGCCCGGTAAACACAGGCGCACGCGGACAGCCGGCGCGGCCAATGGGAGGCGGGGAGCGGCGGGCCGCGGCCAATGAGAGGCGGGAGGGGGCGGGCTCAAGGGAGGCGGGCGGAGAGAGGCGGCAGGCGGCGGTGCGGGGGGGGACGGGGGTGGGGGGGGGAATGGGATTTGGGGGGAAATGGGGGGATTTGGGGGGTTATGGGGATTTGGGAGAGTTATGGGGATTTGGGGGCATGGGGGATTTGGGGGGGAATGGGGATTTGGGGGGTTATGGTGATTTTAGGGAGTATGGGGATATGGGGGGGGAATGGGGATTTTGGGGGGTAATGGGGATTTTGGAGCATGTGGGGATTTGGGGGGGGAATGGGGGTTTGGGGGGTTATAGGGATTTTGGGGACGAGGTATGGGGATGGGGGTTACAGGGATTGGGGGGGCTATGGGGATTTGGGGACAGGGTACGAGATGGGGGACGGGGATCAGGAAGGGGATTTGTGGGGTTATGGGGATTTGGGGGGGGGGGGGGATTTAGGGGGTGGTGTATGGGATGGGGAAGGTACGGGGGGGTAAGGGGATTGGGGGCGGGCTACCAGAATTTGGCGGGGTATGGGGCTTGTGGGGGTATCGGGAATTTGGGGGGGGGGGGAGTTTTGGGGTCCATGGGGATTATGGGGGTGGGGGGGGTACGGGGATTTGGGGTGGAGTAGAGGGATTGGGGGTATAGGGATTTATATGGGGGTATGGGAAACGGGGAAGGGGGATATTGGGGTGGGTTAGGGTTAGGGTTTTCCCTGGAACAGGTGGTGATGATGATGATGATGATGATGATGATGAGGCTGAAGGCTGCAGCCCCCCCCCCTCCCCCTTTCCCCGCAGGCCATGGCGGCGCTGCCCCCCCCCCAGCCTGGCCGAGCTGCTGGACGCGGCCATCGGCACCCCCGAGGTGGGGGCCGTCAACTTCACGGCCCTGCACAGCCTCCTGCGCGCCCTGCTGCAGCACCTGGGGCTGCTGCACCTCCCCGTGCCCACCCCACAACCCGCGCCCACCCCACAACCCACCCCACAACCCGCCCCCCCCGGCGGGCAGCCCCCCCAGCCCACCCCGGGACCCCCGGGGGGCTCCGCAGCCCCCGCTGTGGGGCCGGAGAGGAGCGAAGCGAGGGATGGGGACAGCACCCAGGTGAGGTTTTGGGTTTTTTTTTGGGGTTCCTTTTGGTGTTCCCCCCCACCCCACAAGCACGCAGCCTGATCCCTGGGGGCTGTGCGGCCCTTATGGGGTCTCCCCCTCCCCGGTCCCTTCCAGACCCCATCTGTGCCCCGGGACCTCCTGGAGGCCATCAGCGGGGTGAAGGCGGCGCAGTCCCTTATGGCCAAGGACATCTGTGGGATCAAGGAGCTGCTGGGCCTGGTGAGCTGCCCCCGGGATGGGGACGGGGCCCCCAGCCCTGCCTCCCCCATCCCCACCCCACTGCTCATGGGGACGGGGACCCACAAGGGGATGGGACCCTCATGTCCCAGCGGGTGCCGCCCCGTGCACCGTGGACGGGAGCAAGGAAGGGGGGAAGAAAATATTTTTTGGGGGGCGTACCCCAAAACCCTGACCCCCCTTTTCCCTCCCTGCAGGCAGGCGAGCAGCAGCGGGGACCCCGCAGCGGGGCGAGCCCGGAGAGCGATGGGGTAGGTGCCGGACACCGGGGACGGAACCGGGTGTGCTGCACCGGGGGAGCCCGATGGTTTCACCGGTTCCCGTTGCGCGACCCCATAAATTTGTTCCCGTAAATTTCTTCTCCCCAGGAGGCTGCCGGGAGCCAGGCTGCAGCCTCTGAGTCCTCCTCCGAATCCCCCGAATCGGGCGAGGAGGGCACCGAGCGCGGGGGAACCCCCGGGGGGATGCAGCCAGCGCCCGGCACCGGCGAGGGGACAGCGGGGACACGGCCCCGCACCATGGGGACGCGAGCGGGGACGCGGAGAGCATCGGTGGCCTCCTGGAGCCGGGCAGGAGCTGCCCCCGACCGCATGGGGACGGCTGCTGCCGGTGCCACCGCCCCGGGGACGCAGCCGGGGGGTCCTGGCACCCAAACTTCCACCCTTGGGGCACAGCCAGGGTCCCCCGGCACCCAAATCACCACCCCGGGGGCACAGCCAGGGTCCCCTGGCACCCAAATCACCACCCTGGGAGCTCAGCCAGGGTCCCCCAGCACCCAAACTTCCACCATGGGGGCACAGCCGGGGGGTCCTGGCACCCAAATCACCACCCCGGGGGCACAGCCGGGGGGTCCTGGCACCCAAATCACCACCCCGGGGGCACAGCCAGGGTCCCCCGGCACCCACGGCACCGGCCTGGAGTCCCCCGGCACCCATGGGACCACCCGAGGGACACAGTGGGAGTCCCCTGGAGCCCATGAGACCCCCCCAGGGATGCAGCCAGGGTCCCCCGGCACCCACGGGACCACCCCGGGGACACAGCTGGGGTCCCCCGGCACCCCAACCACCACTATGGGGACGCAGACAGCACCTCCCTGGCCCCAAGGAGAAGGAAGAGATGGAGGAGAAGGAGGAGGAGGAGGAAGAGGAGGAGGAGGAGGAGGAGGAGGAGGAGGAGGAGGAGGAGGAGGAGGAGGAGGAGGAGGAGGGGTCCAGCCGAGCCCCCCCAGCGCAGCACCCGGCCTCCCTGGCGCTGAACCCACCCCGGGTGCTCGGGGGACAGGGGTGGGCGCCGCTCGCCCCGAGGCGCAGCCCCCTGTGGCTGCCCAGCCCCTGTCACCCACCGCCTGGGGACCCCAAATGCCCCCCGATGCCGGCCCCACGGGTGCCGTGCCGGGGCTGGCCGAGGCCCTGCAGCAGGTCGCCGAGCTCGGCCGCCTCTGTGCCACCCTGCAGGGCCAGGTGGCCCAGCTGGAGGCCACCAAGTCGGACCGCGCCGAGCTCCAGGAGCTGCGTCTGCTCCTCCCGGAGGGAGGTGAGAACCTGGAGGGGGGCCACGGGCTCTAAAAGTGGTTGGGGGGCACCCTGGGGTGCTGCGGGGTTGGGAGCCTGAAGGCTCGGGGCGGGCTGGGAGCACTGGGGTGAACTGGGGAGGCGGTGGGGGAGGGGGGGGGGGGGAGGACCTGGGGGCTGCGGGTGGCATCGTGCCTGGAGCCCCTGATGGGGGCTGTGTCCCCGTGTCCCCGCAGACCAGGAGAGCGTCACCGCGCTGCTGGCCGACCTCCAGGGCCGCGTGGGCTCCCTGCAGGGCCTGGCCAGCGACCTGCAGGGCCAGGGGGAGAAGGTGAGGGGGCGGCGGCGATCTGGAGGTGATCCGGGCACGGAGGGGACCCCAAAGGTCCCCTTGTGTGGGGGCCATGCCCTGATCTGCCACCGCTGCCCCAGATCAAGCAGCTGCAGGACGCCCTCAGGGAGCTGGGGTCGGCTGGAGGAGCAGAGAAATCCGGTGACAGCTTGGGGTAAGGGGACGGGAAGGGGGCTGCCACCCCCCAGGGGCTGCGAGCAGCTCGGTTTGGGGGTGAGGGGTCCCCCTTTTAGCAGCCAAGCCCCCTCGCACCCCGTCTCGCCGCCCAGGTCCCTGCTGCAGGAGCTGAGGAGGGAGCTGAGGGAGCTGAGGGAGCAGCAGGACGCAGCCAAGGCCACGCTGGAGCAGCTGGTGGCCACCACGGCCGGGCACCTACAGGAGCAGGTGGAGAGCCAGAGGGGGACACCTCTCGGTGCCACGTCCCCCCTGTTGCCCCCTGCCCCCTGGGAGGCCACCGCACCTCCCGGGGGGGGCTTGGGGGCCAGCAGCAGCCCAGCTGGGAGCCGGTTCCCTCTCCCCGTTTCCAGCTGGACGAGCTGAGGTCGCTGCTGGGTGGCACCATGGGGCCGGACGCTTCCCCCGACGGCAGCCCCGGAGGCACGGAGCCGGTGCCGGCCGAGTGCCCCGTCTGCAGCGCCGACGTCGGGGCGCAGCTCGGGCAGCTGCTGCGGCGCTACGAGCAGCTCCAGGAGCTGGTGGACTCCGTCCTGGCACGGCAGGCCATGGGCAAGGCCACCCGGCAGCTCCCCGGGAGGAGATGGGTACGGAGGTGTCGGCGTCGGGGGACTGGAGAAGGGGTGTCAAAGGTTTGTGGGCGCCGGGTCGGGTCCCCCGCTCAGTGCCGCGCCCTCGCCTTCCTCCTCGCAGGAGGATGAGGAGCTGCTGAAGAGCATCCAGGCTGCCATCCTGCAAGTGCAGGGGGACTGCGAGAAGCTGGGCTCGGTCACGGGGAACCTGGTGGACGACCATCAGCAGAAGCAGAAGGACATCGAGGTGGGTGGCTTCGGGATCCCCAGGGCTGGGCACAGCGAGGTCCCCGCTGCCTGCTGAGGTCCCAGCGCCGCTCACCGGGCTCCTGCTGCTTTCCAAGGCTCTGTTCCAGTCCCTGGAGAGGCTGCAGAAGGAGAAGGCGGACAAGGAGGAGCTGGTGCTAGAAATCGAAGTGGTGAGACGTCGAGGAGTCCCGGCGTTTTGTCGGCAGGAGCCCCCCTGCCAGGAAGGGGCTGGGCTGGGGTCCCCCGGTGCCACTTGTCCCCGTCCCCATCCCTGTCCCCAGAAGGCAGACAGAGCCGCCCTGGCCGGCAAGGTGAGCTGCGCCCAGTTTGACGCCGCCGTGGAGCAGCTGAGTAAGATGATCGAGGACACCCTGAGCAAGGTGACAGGGCAGGAGCAGGGCTGGCACCACGTCCAGCAGAAGCTCGTGGAGGAGCTGGGCTCCAAGGTACAGCCCGGCTCGTCCCCGCTTCCCAGCCCCCTGCTCCACCCCGAGGGCACCCCGCCGAGCTGGGTCACCCCTCCGGGCTTTGGTGGCCCCGGTGGCCCCGGCGCTGTGCCAGTGGGGCTGGCGGTGGCAGCTCGCTCAGGGGCTGTGCCACCCCCAGTTGGACCGCCTGGAGCTGGCGCCGCTGCGGCAGCAGCTGGAGGAGCGCTGCAGGAGCATCCTGAGGCAGCTCGAGGCGCGGGCACCGCAGGCAGAGGCCGACGATGCCGCTGGGATTAGGAAGTGAGCGCCTCGGGGACAGCTGGGGACAGCTGGGGACGCTCTGCCCAGGTCCCTCCAGGTCCCCCAGCGCTGCGGTGGCCACGCTGCAACGCGGTCCCTGCAGGCTCGCTGCTCCCCAGCCCTCAATTCACCAGACCAAAGCAAGCTCAGGTGTCCCTGCACATCCTCCCCCCGTGCCCAGGACCATGTCCCGGGGATTTGTTCCACCCTTCCCCATGCAATAAGGATCCTAAAATAAGAGCATCCCCAACCAGTGGTGCCCAAGGGGTGCTGGTGGCATCGAGGGCATTAAATCAGCTCCCTGCTACCCCACGGCAGCGTGGGGGTGCCCCTGGGGGATGAGGTGCTCCCCATCCGAAGCTTCAGCGTGGGCACGAAGGGTTTTTTGGGGGAGGTGAGGGTGTGGACAGGGATGCGACGCCCTGAGGTGCACAGCTCGGCCCCGATGTGCCCCCTGGCCGTGCGCTGGGCTGTAATTAGTGCTAATTACTGCCCCGTTCCCTGCCTGCCCCGCTCTCACCCAGCCCCTTCCTTCCGCAGGCAGCTCCTGGCCCATTTCCACTGCGTGTCCTGCGACCGGCCCCTGCGCATGGTGGTGCCTGGCCCGTGAGTACCCCTGGGGGGCTCGGCTGCTTCCCAGGTGCTGAGGGCTTTGCCGGGTGCCGTGGGTTTGGGGGGGTGATGCCCATTGGGGTCCCAGTCCCCCCAGTTCCCCCAGTCCCCCCCTCAGCCCTGCCCAGCTTGGTGCTGGCAGCAGGGGACCCCCCAGGGCCACCGGTGAGCTCCCTGGGGTGCCCATCTCGGGGCAGGGTGACTTATTGCCCCCCCCCCCGTGCCCTCCCCAGGCACATCGTGACCATCCCACCCATGCCGCCGCTGCCCCCGCGCCTCTCCGTGCGCCCCCACGCCATCTTCGAGCCGCAGCCCCTACGGCAGCTCGGCCGCAGGTAGGGGGTCACAGGGACATCGGGGACATTGGGGACATCGGGGACACGTCCCCGGCTGCCAGCCGTGCCCCGTCCCCCTCCCCAACAGCCTCTGGGGGGGCCGGAGAGGGACGGCTCCCCCCCAGAGCACCCACCCGCGCCCACCCCGCAGGGAATGCGGGGCCGGGTGCGGGTACCTGCGGGTGCCGCGGCGCTGTGGGGGGCAGCACACCCGGCCCCCCCCGCAGCAGCGGCGAAGCCCCCAGCTCCAGCATCTCCCGCCCTGCACCCCCGGACACCCCCAGCCCCACAGCGGGCCCCCCGTGAAGGTAAGGATCCGACCCGAGGCGCTGGGCACCTCGGCGAGAAGAGCGCGCCTCGCTTTTCCAGGGTGCTGGGTTGTTTTTTTTGGGGGGTGGGGGGGTCCCCGTGGGGTTGGGGTTGGGGTTGGGGTTGGGGGGGTCCCTGCGGTGCTGGCCCCGCTCCCCGGCTCCTTCCCCAGCAGGACGAGGTGGAGCTGCTGGGCCAGGACGGGCACATCTACAAGGGCCGGCGGGACCTGCGGCTGCCTGCGCTGGTGGGGAAGGACGGTACGGCCTGGGGGGGGGGCGCGGTGTGGGTAGCCCCCTCCCCACATGTGGGACACCCCACGGGGATTAACCCCTGTGTCTGCCTCCTCCCCCCCCCCCAGGCACCCCCAGGCACCCCCACGGCCGCGTCCCCCAAGGACCGGGGCTCCCCTCGCCCCCGTGGGCGCCGCAGGACGGGAGAGAGACCCCAAGAGCGGAGAGGGGCCGGGGGGGCTCGGCTGGGAGCCCCCCCTGGGCACCACACGGGGGGGTCGGGCAGGAGCAATAAAGGGCGGTGGACGGGCAGCTGGCAGCGGGGTTGGTTTGGCCGTCAGCGGCCCTGCTGTGGGATCACGGGGGGCTCGTTCCCTGCTGCAGGGCTGCCTCCATCCCTGCGTCCCTATATCTGTGCCCCCCTACGTCCTTACACCCCAAATCCTGACATCCTTAGAGCCGTACTCCCCTATATCCATGCCTCCCTACGTCCTCATAGCCATACTTCCCTCCATCCCTACGTCCCTACATCCTTCCATGCCTACATCCTTCTATCCCTACATCCCTACAGCCATACTTTCCTACATCCCTACCTCCTCATGTTCCTATATCCCTACATCCTTTCATCCCTACATCCTTCCATCCTTTCCACCCTACATCCTTACAGCCCTTTGTCCTTACATCCTCGCATCCCTGCATCCTCACCTCCTTAAATCCCCCCATCCCCACCTCCTCACATCCTTATATCCTACATCCTTTCCTCTCTACGCCCTTCCATCCCTATTTCCCTACACCCACACCTCCCTACACCCCGACCTACACCCCGACCTACACCCCGACCTACACCCCCAGCCCCCTTTACACGCGCCCCCATCACCGCCAGCTGCGTTTTTCTGCTCGGGGTGGCACCCGCCCGGCCATCACACGTTATGGGAATGGCACCGAGATCCCAAATCCTTTGTGCAGAGAGGGGCCAGACCCCACAGCAGCCGTATGGGGTTTCTTTACCCACGGGGTGTTTATGGGGCCGGGTTTATTGCTGTGGTGCCGGTGGCTCTCCACCTCGAGGTGCTGGCTCGGAGGGGCCGGGGGGGTGCTTTGGGTCCCCCTCTTTTAGGTTCACCTCTCCCGCGCCCAGAAACCACGAGGGGATCCCCTTTTGTTATCCTGGGTGTCCCCTCCGCCCTGCCACATGTCCCCGGGGGCTCTCACGGAGGGGGGAGCCCCCAAATCTCCCCCCCGACGGGTCCCCGGGCACCTTTGGCCCCACACCAGCCCCCCTCTTGGTGCGTTGTCCCAATGGGTTTGGTCTTTAGGGGGGAAATAGGAGCTAAAATCCTGCTTTTGGGGGGGTCCCCATGGGCAGAGCACCCCGGGGACATACCCCAGTGGGTCTGGGGTCCCCCGGTGCCACCTCTGGGGCCAAAATGGGGAAAACCCAGAGAAAAGCAGCCAGCAAAGGGCAGCCCCGAGCCTAATCCCATTTGTGGGATGAGGCCCAGCTGGGCTCTGGGCTCGCCCCCCCCATACACACACAGCGGGGCCCAGCTGTGCCTCCCAGTTCCCCCATAAACCCCAGCACCCAGGGGTGGGCCCCCCTTTAGCCGTGGGTGCTGTGGGTGAGTGGCCCCAGTGGGGGCTTTTTTTTTCCCCTTTTTTTGTCTTTGGGGTCCCCATCCCAGCTGGTGCGTCCCTATAGGATCAGGGCTGCGTGCCCCAGCCCTTGCTGGTGTCCCCCAGGGGGTCCCCAAAGAGACCCTGGGGTGCTGGCAGGGGTCTGGCTGTGTCTGCAAGAGGGGATGTTTGGGAAACCCCATCCAGAGCGTGGGATTTGCCTAAAAACACTGGGAACAGCAGGAAAACCCAGCGCTGCCGGCCCCGATCCCCAGCTTTTGGGGACAGCGGTCACAGGGACACGTGCTGGCTCCCGATGGCACCGATCCCACAGCGCCTGGTGGGGCTGGGAGATCCCCGGGAGATCCTACAGGGACCAGACCCTACAGGGACAGGATCCCCCAGAGATCAGATCCTACAGGGACCAGACCCCACAGATGTCCCCAAGGTCACCCTCGGTTCCTGCCGGCGCCCCCGTAGCGCAGAGAGAAGTCAGGGACAGCTGCTGTTAAAAAACTGATTTTTTTTTTTTATTTTATTATTTTTAAATTAATAAAAAACCTTTCAACCTGTTTTCCTTTTTTTTTTTTTTTTTCTTTTTGTCTTTTTTTTTTTTTAAGCAAGATTTGATTTGAAAACTAAAAAAAAAAAAACAAAAAACAAAAACCAAACCAAACCCACCAACACCCCCCCGCAGCACCCCCTGCCCCACACCCCCCTGGAGGAGTCGCAGGGATCGGGGTGGGGGGGGGGGGGCATCACCCTATTAAATCACAGCCCCCCCTTCCTCGAGGAGGGGGTCGGGGGCTGGGGGGGGGTGTTTGGGGGGGGGCTGTGCAAGAAGCCAGGCTGGATTTTGGGGAGCCAGAGCGCAGCAACGAGCACCCAGAGCTTCCTCGGGTCCGGGGGGGGACGGACACATGGGGGGGGTTCATCCCCCACCTCTCCATCCCTTTGGGTTTGGGTTTCCTCCCCCCTACCTTTCCTTGGGGGGGGGCACAACGCCCTCCGTGCCTGCTCGCTCCTTCCTTCTGGGTTTATATACATTAGATAGATTTATATATTATAGTTATATATTAAAAAAAAAAAAAAATAGGGAGGGGGGAGGAGGAAAAAACAAAAAAAAACCAGCTGGCGACTCGTGGAAGAGGCTCCGGGGGCCTCTCGCTGGGAGCTTGTCCCCCCCCACCCCCCAAAAAAAAATAATAAAACCTAAAAAAAAAAGGATTCCAGTGCGTTTCTCAGGAAGCCCCCAGCTCCGAACGCCCTGGCTCCCCCCCCCTCCCCAAAAAACACCCCCCCACACACCCCCCCCGGGCATCCCCAACCTTATCTCTGCCCGTCCATGGTGGCCACGGCTTTGTGTGGGGGGGCGGCGGGCGGCGGGGCGGGGGGGTGCAGGTGGTGGTGGTGGTGATGGAGCCCGTGGGAGGTGGGCGACGAAGGGGGCAGCCAGGGGGGGGGCTGCTGCTGCTGCTGCCCCCCCTGCCCCTGCCCCTGCCCGATGGGGGGGGGGGACGAAGCCCAAAAAGGGCTGAAACTGCCCGGGGGGGAACAGGCCATAGAGGGGATGGGGCTGTTGCTGCTTTGTAGGGTTTCCGACGTCCGCAGCTTGGAGAACATGGCCAGGGCGTCCGGGAAGTTGGGCGGAGTGGCCGGCGTGTTGCTCGGGGTGCACATCTGTGGGGAGAGGAGATCGGGGTGCTTAGGGGCCCCCACGGGACAGCCAGGGGCCCCGTGGGGGGTTTCGGGTTCCCAATGGGACGTTTGGGGTCCCCAATGGGATGTTTGGGGTCCCCATGGGACATTTAGCATCCCCAATGGGACATTTGGGGTCCCCAATGGGGCATTTAGGGTCCCCAATGGGATGTTTGGGGTCCCCACGGGACATTTGGGGTCCCCAATGGGACATTTGGGGTCCCCAATCAGATGTTTGGGGTCCCCAATGGGATGTTTGGGGTCCCCACGGGACATTTAGGTTCCCCAATGGGATATTTGGGGTCCCCAGTGGGATGTTTGGGGTCCCCACGGGACATTTAGGGTCCCCAACAGGGCGTTTGGGGTCCCCAATGGGAAGTTTGGGGTCCCCACGGGACATTTAGCATCCCCAATGGGATATTTGGGGTCCCCAATGGGACATTTGGGGTCCCCATGGGGCAGTTAGGGTCCCCAATGATGGGGGTTAGCATCCCCATGGGGGCATTTAGGGTCCCCAATGGGATGTTTGGGGTCCCCACAGGACATTTAGCATCCCCAATGGGACATTTGGGGTCCCCATGGGATGTTTGGGGTTCCCCATGGGGTGTTTAGGGTCCCCATGGGATGTTTGGGGTCCCCAACAGGGTGTTTAAGGTCCCCAACAGGGGGGGATTAGCATCCCCATGGGGGCGTTTAGGGTCCCCAATGGGATATCCAGGGCCCCCATGGGGTGTTTAAGGTCCCCAAGAGAGCATTTAGGGTCTCCATGGGACGTTTGCTGTCCCCATGGGACATCTAGAATCCCCAACGGGATATCCAGGGTCCCCAACAGGGCATTTAGGGTCCCCATGGGACGTCTGGAAAACCCCATGGGGCATCTAGGGTCCCCATGGGGTGTTTGGGGTTCCCTCAGGACATTTAGCATCCCTGTGGGGCATCCAGGGTCCCCACGGGATGTTTAGGGTCTCCAATAGGACATCCAGGATCCCCACAGTATATTTAGGGTCCCTATGGGGTATTTTAGGGTCCCCATGGGGTGTTTCAGGTCCTGTCTGTGGGGTCCCACCACCGGCTGCCAAACTGCTTTATGGGATCCCCCCCAGCTGGGCTCTGGTCACCATCGGGGTCCCCAGCACTGTGCTGGTGGGGTCTGGATGAGGGCCCCCGGGTGTGGGGTGAGCGCTGCACCCCCTGAGGGCTCCCCTAAACCCATAAAATTAAACCCTGCCGGACATTTCCCCCAAAATCACTCCGCAAAACCCGTGACAAACGCTGCCGCCACCCCTGCCGGGTTTTGGGGGCGGTGTGGGGTGGGACGGGGACAGCCCCCATGGGTTTTCTCCTGCTTTGGGAGAAAACCCAAAAGGGTTTTGAAAAACCCAAAAGGGTTGTGGGGTGGGATCGCTGGAGCTGATCCACGGGGTGTCCGAGAGGAGCGGTTTTGGGGTGCGTTTGGGAATGTGTGTAGGGCTTTGCCCCACCAGCCTGGATCCACCCCAAAGCCCCTGAGCCAGGAGGGGTCCACGTTATGGGATATTTGTGGGGTCCCTGCTGCAGCTTGAGGATTTGGGGCTGGGGAAAAGCCCCCCGTGAGCCAGCAGCGCTGCTCCACATCCCTCCACCTGCCCTGGACCTGCTGTGGGGCCAAAAACCCCACAGGTGGCTCCGTGGGGAGCAGCTCCTCGTCCCGTGGCTCCCCGGTGTCCTCGCCTTTATCCCCCTTTTTGGGGTCACGGAGCTGCACCCCAAAACGCCAGCAGGGCCAGGCGGACCTCCACCCCATGCAGGCGGCCGCGTGTGGGGTTTGGGGTTTTTTTTGTTGTTTTCCAGCCCCATCCTGTGCTTGTCCCAGAGCTCACCTCGGGGCGGTGCTAAGCCGGCTTCTCTTCCCTATTTCTTTTTTTTCTTAAAAAAAAACTAAATTTGGCAGTATCCAAAAAAATGTTCGATCCACAACACGGCTCTGCTAACCTCGAGAGGCTCCTTTTTTTAAAAATAAAAAGAAAAAGAAAAATACCCCAAAACCAGCTGTGGGCAAACAGCAGCTCCGGCCCGAGGAGGCGGGACGCAGCGCGGCCTTTTTGGGGTGAAATGAGCAGGATTGGTTAAAAAAAAAATAATAACAAACAGCAGCTGGCCAGGAGCTTCCTGGTGCCAGGAGGGATTTGGGGTGGGATTTTGGGGTGCCCCTCGCTGGGGGGGGGGCCCCGTGTATGGGGGGGAACCGCTTGGCCCCACGTGGAGCTGGGCTGCCCCAAAACCCAGTGGGGTTGGGGAGGGGGGCAGGAAATCCTGGGGGAGGGGGGACGCAGCCCTGACCCCCCCCGGCCCTTCCCTTTTGTAGGGTCGGGGCCCCCCCCGGGGGTGTTTCGCCCCCGAGCTTCCTGTGGCGATGGGGAGGAATAATTATAAAAAATAATAATTATTATTATTTTTTGAGCATTTTTTGAGCATTTTGAGGCCTGAAGCGGCCCCGCAGCTCCCAGCCTGTCTCCCTTCTCCACCCCCCCCCCAAAGCTGATTTTTGGGGGCTTTTGGGTTTTTTTTGGGGGGCATCTCGCCAGCTCTCCAAAGCGCCCCTTTGGCTTGAGCGTGGGGGGGAGGTGGGGGAAGCCCCCCCATGAGGCCAGGAAGGAAAAAAAACCAAATCCCCCCCCCCAGAGAGGGGTCACCAGGACAGGGCTCTGCTCTTGGGGGGGTTTTGGGGGGATTTGGGGGGGTTTTGGGGACCCGAACACGGGAGGAAAATGGGACGGGGAGGGGAATAAAAGGGTCGGGGGGGGGACACGGCGGCATGGCAGGCACCAACCTGGGTATGTTTTTTTTCCCTATTTGCTGCCGGCCCCCCCCAAAACACCAGAAAAGGGGGAAAAAAATGAAAAATTAATTAAAAATAAAAATAAATAATAAAAAAAGAACCGGGCTCAGCCCAGCCCCGCTCCTTCCCCTCGCGTCCTCCATGGGGGGGGGGGGGGGGAAAGCGGCGAAAAAAAAACCCCAAAGTGTGGCCGGGGGGGGGGAACACGGCACCCTCTGAGCCCCCCCCCCAAATTGGGGTTGTGCCCTGGGTGTGGGGTGAGGTCGGGGGGGGGGTTTGGGGCCCCCCCTGGACCCCCCCAAAGCCCCTCGGTGGTGCCGGGGCCGGGCCCGGCCATTTCCTGGCAGACATCTTGGCTGCTTGGGGCCGCGGGCGGCAATATGGCTGGCGGGGGGGGGGGACAAGGGGATCGGGGGGGGGTTTGGGGGGTTAATGGGGTGTGGGGGGGGGGTTTTGGGGTGGTGGGGGGGTCCCCCCGGCCCTTACCATCTGGTGGTGGTGGTGGCTGCCGGGGACGTTGCTCTCCTGGAAGAAGGCGCTCAGGGCGGTCTGCGGGGGGGGGACGCGGGGCTTGGGGTGAGCAAACAGGGCCGGGACCCCCCCCCCTTTAAACCCCCCCACCCTTAAATTCCCCCCCCATCCATAAATCCCCCCCCCCCATCCATAAATCCCCTCCCCTTTAAACCCCCAGCCCTATCCCCACCCCCCCCCTCCATGGGACCCCAATGCCCCTGCACCCACCCCAAATCCCCCCCCCCACCACCCATGGGTGCTGCCCCCCCCCTTTTACACCATGGGGGGGCTGCACCCCCTTTTTTTGCCCCCCCCCAAAGGGCTGAGGCCCAGCCGGCAGATCCGGTATGGGGCCGGGTAAATAGGGCCAGGTAAATAGGGCCGGTTTTTCCTCCCCATGGGGGGGGGACACACGGCAGGGACCCCCCCCCACGACCCCCCCCCTCCCCCAGCAGGGCCCTGTCCTGGCTGTATGGGGGGGGGTTATTGGGACACCCCCCCCTCCCCCCAAGGTGTATGGGGGGGGTGGGGAGGAAATGGGGGGTGGGGAGGGGGTGATTGGGGTGGGGGGGGGCACAGGGGGGTGTTATGGGGGGGGGCATGGATGGGGGTGGGGGGGAGACACAGTGGGGGCAATGGGGGGGGTAAATTGGGGGTATACGGGGGGGGGGACACAGGGGGGACAAGGAGGGGTGTATGGGGGGGTTGTATGGGGGGGGGCAAGTGGGGGGGTACATTTGGGGGAGGTCCACGGGGGGGGTCAATAAAGGGGGGGTCCATAAGGGGGGGGGTCCACGGGGGGGGGTCAACAAGGGGGGGGTCCCCAGGGGGGTCCAGGGAGGGGGGCTCACAGGAAGGGGGTCCACAGGAGGGGGTCTACGGAGGGGATCTATGGGTTGGGGGGGGGTCTTGAGGATTTTTTTTTTTTTGGGGGGGGGCCAGCGCCGTACCTCGAACTGCCAGTGCGCCGCCTGCAGCAGCTGCTTGGCCTGGTCGGCGGCGCAGCCGGCCGCCAGCACGAACTGGTTGATCATCACCTGGTGCCGCAGCTCCTCCATGTTCACCGACATGGCCCGGGGGGGGGGCACCGGGCACCGGGGGGGGGTCCTGGGGGGGGCCCCCGCCGAGCGCCGCCCTGGGAGCCCCGAGCGCGCCCCGCGCCGCGCCGACACCGGGGGGGGGGGGGAGAGCGGGAGGGGGCGGGGCCCGGCTGCCCTTTGGAGCCCCGCCCCCTGGCGCTGATTGGTCCCCGCCGCGCCTCCCGCCCCGCCGGCCCCGCGCTTCGAATCTTCCAGCTGCCCCGGCGCCTCGCCCCGCCCCCCCGCTCGCCCATTGGTCGGCCGCTTGTGTTTTGGCCGCGGGCGGCTCCGCTATTGGGCGCGGGTTTGCTCTGCCCCGCCCCCTGTGGGGAACGGTCGGGGGGAGGAGGGAGGAGCGGGCTCGCTCGCTGATTGGCCCCCGCTGCCGGGGCGGCCCGCCATTGTGACGTCACGGTTCATTCAGGAGTTTTCATTCATGGCGCGGCCCCGCCCCTCCCCCCTCCCACTACGCGCCCGGGGCCGCCCCCGTCCCGCCCCCTTTTAATTCCCGTTGAGTTTTGGGTTGGGATACAAGGGCCCCACCGAGAGGTGCCTCGGATCCCCCTCCCGCCAGCCTCTCTCCTCTCGCCCCGGCGACTTGCGGGGGTCCTGGGGCGCCGGGGGCGTCCCGGAGCCCGGAATTAACGGGAGAGGGGGCTGCGATGGGAGGGGAGGGAATGGGGTGGGCTGGGAGGGAATAGGGCGAGATAGGAGGGAATAGGGTGGGCTGTTAGAGAATAGGGCGAGAGAGGAGGGAATAGGGCGAGAGAGGAGGGAATAGGGCGAGATAGGAGGGCATAGGGCGAGATAGGGGGGAATAGGGCGAGATAGGAGGGAATAGGGCGAGATAGGAGGGAATAGGGCGAGATAGGAAGGGATAAGGTGGGCTGGAAGGGAGTAGGGTGAGATAAGAGGGAGTAGGGTGAGATAGAAGGGAATAGGGTAAGCGGGGAGGGAATAAGGTGAGATGGGAGGGAGTAGGGTAAGCTGGGAGGGAATGGGGGGAGATAGAAGGGAATAGGGAGAGCTGGGAGGGAGCAGGGTGAGCTGGAAAAGGCCCGTGGGGGTTTGGCTGTGGTGATGGGCAAACTGGGGAAGAGGGGATACAGAGGCTGGAGGCCACCAGTGGCCCTGGCAGCAGGTGCTGAGGCCCCACAGGGGATCATTGCAGCCTCCCCCCGGGTCCCACGGTTGGGGGGCTGCTGAGAGGAGCCCCCCAGCACATCCGCAGCTGGATGGAGCCCCCCCCTCGCCAGCTGATTTTGGCAGCCCTCATCCTCCCTGGGCCACAGCACCCGGCCCATCTGCACGAGCAGTCTGGGCCTTAGTCCTTCATAAAAAAAAATTAAAAAATAAATTAAAAAAAAAATTAAAAAACACCATGTCTGGCCTTGGCATAGAGCAAAAACACCATGGGGAGAAAAAAAAATCGTGGAAAAGAAGCCCTCATGGGGCAGGCTGGGGTGGCTGTGGGGACGCACTGCCCCTTGGGGCTGTGGTGTCAGCCCCCCCCGGGCAGGGCAGGGTCCCCCAGTGCCCCACTGCACCCACCCGCAGCCCTCGTTAGGTCAGCGCCCACTAACGAGGGGTCTGGAGGGCCTCAGCTTGCAGGGCTGCATGGGGAGGGCTGGGGGGGTTGGGGGGGGACAATGGGACGAGGGGTGCTGGGGACTGGGAGGATGGAGCCCCAGGAAGGGCAGGGGACTGTGGTGGGGACACAGAGCCACGGGGAGCGGGGGGTGAGCCTGCAGCTTCTGAATAAGCAGCGGGAGGAGAAAGGGATGGGGTGGGATGGGGATGGGGATGGGGTGGGGATGGGGAGGGGATGGGGATGGGGTGGGGATGGGGATGGGATGGGGATGGGGATGGGGTGGGGATGGGGATGGGGTGGGGGTGGGATGGGGATGGGATGGGGATGGGGATGGGGATGGGGTGGGGGTGGGATGGGGATGGGGATGGGATGGGATGGGAATTGGTGGCAGGTCACTTCCAGCTCTGCTCCGGACGAGTTTCCCTCCCTGCACACCGGGACGTGCCCTGCCTCCCCTGGGAAGCACTGTGGGGTCTGGGGGCAGCCAGCCCCTTCCCAGCACCAAACTTTGCTGTCTGCTGACTGCGGGCCTGATCCTGACACCCCAGCTGTGCCCCCCCCGCGGGCCAGCAGCCACCTCCAGGTCCCTGCCCCTGCCCTTTCCCCTTCCCACCCGCCAGCTCCCCCCAGCCAGCGCTTTGCCCTCACATCCCGCCCAGCAGCAGGTGCATTTTGGGGTTAAACACTGCTTTTTCAGCTTCCCCCTCCCTCTTCCTGCACGGCACCGACCCTTTTGGGGTCTGTCCGTGCCTTTCATGTGCTGGGGTCTGGCAGGGATCAGGCAAACACAGGAGGGAGGCGAAGCTGGACCCCGAGCTGTGCTGTCACCGCTCCTGCCTGCGCTCCCTCGCTCCACTGCGGCACCGTCCTGCAAAACCCTCTGCTGCAGCAACACACGGCTGGAAAAAAATAAATAAAAATAAAAATAAAACCAACACAAAAAGCCACCCAGCCGAGCCGTGCGTGCACACAGCAGCCCTGCCCGTAACGCTGCCTCCTGGCTCCACGCAGGGCTAACTTTGAGTTATTGTCTGCAGCGGAGCCCTGCGGGTGCTGCTGCTGGGATGCGACGGGGCTGGATGCGGCCCCGAGGCCTCCCCTGGGCTCTGGGCTGGTGCCGAGGTTTGGGGCTGCCGAGGTTTGGGGGCTGCTTCGTTTGGGGCAATCCGAGCCAGGACCTGACCCATATTTTTTCCCAGGGTTTGGGAGAGGCCGGATCCAGCCTCGGCTTCTCTTTCGCAAACGTTCCCTGCTCGATCCCGGCTGAGATTTGGGGCTGAGATTTGGTGCGAGGGTTTTAGCACCAGCCCCAGGCTGCACCCACCCTGCCGCAGCCCCCCCACCCCGTGCCCACCGTGCCGGGGCTTTGTGCTGGAAAAAAGGAGAGCAAACGTGGGCGAGGAAGGAGGGGGGGACGCGTGCGTGCCTGTACAGGGGGGGCACACGGCGGGGAGCCCTCGCTCAGCACCGCCGAGGAGCTGAGGCCGTCGGGGCACTGATCTGCCTGGCTGCACAGCTCGGCGCTGGGCACCCAAGGGTGCAGGAAAGCTGCTGGGGTGCTCGGGGATCCCCCGATGGTGGCTCCAGCTCCGTGCCCCTGCGCCTGGTGGCGTCTGGGTGCGAGGGGGGGGGCTTGGATCCTGCCAGGGGGCACCCCACGGGGGTGCTGGGGTGGGGACAGGGTGGCCCCGTCCCTGCGCTGGGGGGTCCCGGGGGTGGGGGGGCTGCTGGGGTCACCCAGGGGGGTGGCACCGGGGGTGGGGACTGGGGTGGGGGGCGCTGGGGGGAGGATGGATGGTATGGGGTGGCGGGGGGGGGTTACTGGGGCAGGCAGGTGGCACCAAGCGGGACCAGTGCGTGGCACTGGGAGCACTGGGAGACACTGGGGGTGGCAGGCGGGGGCTGCTGGGGGCAGGGGCCACCAGCAGGGACAGCCGGGGGGGGGGGCACAGGAGGCAGCGCCTTGCCCTGCGGCACCCCTGTGCCGAGCCGTGCCATGTCGTGCCGAGCCGTGCCAAGTCGTGCCATGTCGCGCCACGCCGAGCCGTGCCAAGCGGAGCGGTGCCCTGCAGAACGGTGCCGTGCCGTGCCGATCCGAGCCGATCCGAGCCGATCCGAGCCGTGCCAAGCGGGCGGGGCGACCCGGGCCGGCCCCGCATTGGCGCAGCCCCGGCGCTAGCGCGGAGGCGGTGCCGGGCGCGGCGCAGCGCCGAGGATGCTGCGGGAGGGGGGCGCCGCCGCTGCCAGCCCCGGGGCCGGTACCGGGCGGGTGGGTGCCCCTCTGAGACCCCCCCGTTGAGCCCCCTTCCCGCCCCCCCAGCCCGGCCATGGGGGCGCTGACCAGCCGGCAGAACGCAGGGGTGGAGGAGGTGGACGTCCCCGCTAATTCCGTCTATAGGTACCCCCCGAAATCCGGTGAGTGGAGTGGAGAAAGGGGGGGGGGCACCCGCATTTCGGTGCCGGGAGGGGTTGGGGATACGAGGCACCGCCTTGCTCCGCTAGGGGAAGGTGACCCCAAAAAGCCCCGGCCCGCTTTAGGGGCTCGATGGGGTCGGGGATGCTCCCGCGCACCCCAACGCCCACCCGCACCCCTCGGGGGGGGGACCCCAAAACTTGGGGTGCGGAGCCAGGCGCCCCGGGGCCGTGTGGGGACAGGCTGGGGCCGGGGTGACCCCCGGGGGTGCCCCATCTCCGGGGGTCCCTTTACCAGCTGCAAAACTTGGCTGAGTTTTTGGTACTTTAATCCCATTTTTGGTACTTTAATCCCATTTTTATTTGCACCGGGGGGCTGAACGCCGGCGCTCGCTGCCAGCTGCTCGGGCAAAGCCGGCTTTAAATTCCCGGGAGGATGCCTGGGGTGGGAGGGATCGCAGGGGACCCCTCCTTCCCCTGCGCTCTGCCCCCCCAGCAGCCCCCCAGCCTCTGCTGTCACCCCCCCAAGCTCCCGTCCCCATCCCCGATGTCTCTCCCCTTCCGAATCCGGCCCTGCCTCAAACCTTGTGCGTGACCTTGGAAAAATCGGGGCCCTCCCCTCCCTGCCACGGGGCTGGGCTGAGCCGCTGGCTGCAGGGGGGGTCGTGGGGATATCCTGGGTGGGGGGGTCACACGCCAAGAGGTCACGGAGCTGGGTCCTGGGGGGTCCTGGCAAAAAAATAGAAAAAAAAAAAAAAGCAAATAAATATCTGTGGTTGGTGCCTGTGTGTGTGCCCGGGGATTGCCACAGCATCCTTGCAGCGCCAGCTGATATTAATAGGTGACTATTTTGGGGGTTAATAGGATAAGGTAAGTGCTTGGGTCGTTAGCGCCGGGGCAAATTACTCGCTCGTTAGGAATAAAGACATCCTCAGGAGGAATTGCAGCCAGCCCAAACCTTCTCCTCGTCCCGAAAAGCCGTGCTTGGCTTGTTTTGATTTTATTTTATTCCGGGGCTGGGTGCGTTTTTAGGGGGGTGTCTCGGGTGTCGGGGGAGCGCTGCCCCTGCCCTGGGGTAGGGACTGTGCCCAGCTGGGGGCTCCCGGGGTCATCTCAGCTGGCAGAGGTCAGGCTGGGGCTGACCCCCGGATTTTGGGGTCTTCTCCCCATGGAGAGGGACGGGAGGTGCCCGGGTGGCAGGGAGGGACGCGGCCAGCTGCACCAGAGCACGGGCTGGTGGCCCCAGGCTGGTGGCCCCGGGAGATTACAGATTACGGCTGCTCTGCCTCTAATCCCAGGGGGATTTGCCTTTGGTGGCTGAGCGGGAGGAAGAGGAGGAGGCAGCGGGGCCGGATCCTGCGCAGCGGCAGCGCCTCGCCCCCATCGAGCCTGGAGGTGCCCCCCTGGGGCGCGGGGCCGTGGGGCATTGCCCCTCTGCAGACGTGGCCGTGGCTCGCTCCGGGTGGCCACAGCGGCCACTTCTTGTCCCCAGCGAGCAGCTCCTCTTCTCGTCCCGGGGGTCTCCACCCCAGGGGCTGTGGGTCCCTGCATGGGGGCAGGATCCTTATTTCAGCCCCAGTCCCTGGCTGAGGCTGGGGCCACACAAGCTTGGGGCCAGGAGCAAAGATGGGCGGCCATGTGGGGACACCCCAAGTCCCGGGGACACCCCGAGGGCTCTGGGGGCTGCAGGGCGAGGGCTGATGCAGCAGCTCCTTGGCCAGGGCTGGCTCAGGGCTGGGGCACAAAGATCTGCGCCCACGGGGTCCCTGCAGGTCCTGGGGGAGCTCTCCAGGCGCTGTGCAGGGAGGTGCTCGTGGAGAAAAGGGGCTGATGGCATCGGGGGGTGCCTGGGGACATCCTGCAGCAAGGTGCTGGTGGCCCTGTGGGTTTGGTTCGTCCTCTGAAGCAGCTGCTCTGTCCCTGCGGCTTGCAGCCTTTCCCTCGTGCTCTCTCTGGGCTCTGGAGGTGAAGCTCTCCTGTAAGCCCGGCTGTCCCTGGGTGCTGTGACCGTCCTTGTCAGGCTCTCCTCCCCCCCCCCGGGGCAGCTCTCGGGTGAGGAATTACAATTAGCCCATAATGAGAGCACCGCCGCTTCCCTCTCTGCCCGTCGGTGGGGCCCAGCCATGCCCGTGGTCACCCAGCGGGGCTGGCAGCGTCCTGCCGAAGCCAAAACCATCATTTTTTTAATTTATTTTTTCTCATCTCCTGCCTCTTTAACGTCCTTTGCTGCCGGCTGCAGCGCTCAGCCCATGTAAAATTGATGCAGCTCTGCACGGCGAGTCCCGCGGGAGGGCGAAAGCGCAGCCGAGCGTGGCCAGGAGCCCCCAGCCCCGGGGCTGCGTCCCCGCCAGGACACACAGAGAGGGGGAGCTGAGGGTCCTGGGCCGTGCCACGGGGACCTGCAGCACCCAAGGGTGCTCGGAGACCCCAGCAGGGAGGCTGGGTGATGCTCCGTGCCAGCGAGCCGTGGCTGGGGTCCTTGCCCAGAGCCTGGGCTCTGATTTTCAGCTTTTCCCCCTGGAAAGCTCTCGGCCTTGGGTTGAGCCTGGGGCTGTTTTCCCTGCACCTTGCCAGGCTTTGGGCTCGGTTTTGGGGTTTTCCATGGGGTGTTAAGGCCTGAGCAGGAGCTGCATCAGCTGGGAGCCGGCTGCAGCCTCTGACTTCGGTGCCCAAAGCCCGGCCACTCTGAGCTGCGGACCCCAAACGTGTTCCTCCTGGAGGATTTCCCCAGAGGAGCTGGGGGCATTTGCGTGGCTGTGCGGCCCCATGGAAGCAACCAGGGGCTGTGTTTTTTTTTTTTCGGGGGCCGTGGCTAAAGCTCGGGGTGAATCTGCTCGGATTAAATCCCGCTGGACTGAGCAGACGCCTGCTGGGTGCCGCGCCGGGGCCGTGCCCCTGCACCAGCCGATTTCCATCTCGGCTCTGCCTGCGTGGCTGCTCCGGGCCATAAATCAGAGCAGGCAGCAGCTCCTTACCCACAAGGAGCAGTGGGGCCATGAGGCTGCCGCTTCCCTGCTCCCCGGGGCTCCCCTGCGTGGAGGTGGCTGTAGGGGAAAGGGGGCAGCGGGGCAAAACGGGTGGGCGAAGGGCTGCCTAAAAGGGTCGCTCCTTCACCCCTGCACCTTCACGTCCCACGAGTCCCCAACCGAAAGGCTTTGGGCGAGGTGGCCTTGGGGACGAAGCCACCCCGGGGACGAAGCCACCCTGGGGACGAAGCCACCCTGAGCCACCCGCCGGCAGCAGCTCCCCGTGGTGCCCGCCCCGCTCAGTCTGTCCGTCTGTCCTTCCTCCCCAGGGAGTTATTTCGCCAACCACTTCATCATGGGCGGGGAGAAGTTCGACTCCACGCACCCCGAGGGTTACCTCTTCGGCGAGAACAGCGACCTCAACTTCCTGGGGAACCGCCCCGTGCTGGTAGGCACCGGGGGGGGGATTTGGTGTCCATCCGGGGGGATTTGGTGTCCATCCGTCTGTCTGCTCGCAAGGGCAGAGCCAGCCGAGCGCTCCGGGGTGGGCTGAGTGGATTCTCTGCTGTCTGCTATAGAGGTTGGCCACTTGCCACCCCCTGCAGGGGACCGGTCCGTGTCCCCTCCTGGGCTGCAGGAGCTGTTCTGCTCGTTTCTAGCGTCTCCAAACCCGGTGTTATTTTTATGAATCGTATTTTTACCCAGCAAAGGGGTTTGGGGCCAGTTTGCTTCTTGTGTGTGTGCGGGCAGGGTGCTGGGTGCCAGCTGGGGGACACCCGGCTGCCTCAGTTCCCCGGGGACGCTCCCCGTGTGCCCGCTCCTGGGGCTGGGGTTTGTTCCTGATGCATTTAGAAAGCAGGAAAGTGGCACCAGGACCACCCTGGCAGTGGGATTTCATTTCTGGGAGGGCTCAGGCAGTAAAAAGCCTCGAGGTGAGGAATTAAAAGGCACCGAAGCTTTTCTGGTGGATCAAAATGAGCGTGGCCGCTCCGGACAGCTCAGCTTTCGAGCGTTCCTCTCCATCCCGTCTGCTTGCCCAGAAACCAGAGGCCGGCATCCACCTCCCCTCCCTTGAGAAATCCCCGTGATGCCAGTGAAAGCCTCCCAGCTGCCCCCGTGCGCTTCTGGGGGCACAAATCCTGGCAGCAGCCCGCCGGGAGCAGCAGGGGAGGCAGACGACCAGCTTGGAGGCAGCAGAAGGAATTAACGCGGCGCTGCAAGCTGAATGGCATCGCTCGGGCTTAATTACCGGGGGCGCTGAGCGGCTGAGCTTCGGAGATTTGGGGTCACAGCGGGGATGTGAGGGCTGGGGCCGGAGGACCCGCGTTGGTTCTGGCCTGATGCTGTGTCCAGGCCCCATTTAAGCATCTCTGGTGCTGCCCCCAGCCCTTTTCTGATGCTTTGTGGCTGTTTTGTGCTCCGGGCTGCTGTTAGAGAGATGCAGCAGGGCTGGAAATGTCAGAGGCCGCCAGTGCTTTACGCAGGGAGATTTATGTTGGGTTCCTTCGGGTGTCCCCAAAGAGCTGGGGAGTTAATGTCTGGGAAATGCTGCCCTAAATCCTCTCTAAGCCAAGTGGCTCGGGGCGAGCTGTCAAATCCCAGCTGCAGGTGATGGGGCTGGGCAGGCGCAGAGGTTTGGCCGGGGGTGGCCGCATCCTGCCCGCAGGACCCTGCCCACTCCCCCCCGGTGCCCTCGGTGCAGGGCGCTTCTGCAGCGGGTGGGGAAGGGTCTCGGAGCTCCTCAGAGCCACAGAAACCAGCCCGGGGCTGCTCGTGGACAAAGCCCCGGGGATATTTTGGGTTTTTTTTGGCTTCGGCAGGAGCTGGCCGGGACCAAAGATCGCTGCAGGCGCGCACACGGCGTTCCCAAAGGGATGGCGGTCAGAGCGAGGATATTTTGCTGTTGTTTTTCAGCTTGATTTAAGTCAAGGGGATGGAAGGAAGTCCTCTGAGCAGCCCCTTTGTGATTGTGCAAATCTGGCTTGCAAAATTTCATTAACGTTTTTGTAAAAAGGCACCAGAAAAGGGCCCACAGCCGGGCGCGAGAGAGAGAGCCCAACGGTGACAACTGAACGGTTCCTGCAGCAAGAAATTTACTCCCGGAGCTTCCCCATTCCACCCAGCCCAACTGCTGCTGCCTGCCTCGACCCCAAATTCATGGGGGGGAGACCAAAAGGGCCCCCCAGGGGCTGTGGGGGGAGCCGTGCCCCATGGCACGCTGCTGGCTGCTGCACCGGGGTCATTGCGCACGGAGGGGTCCTGCACCCATGGGTGGCTTTTGGGGTCCTTGGGGTGCTGAGGGCACGGTGAGGTGCAGATGAGGGGTTAGATTGGATTGCTTCGTTAATTAGAGCAGTGAGGATGGGTTGTCCCGTGGCTGTGGGTTGTGCTCAGCTTTCGGGTTCCTGCTCCCTCCCAGCCCCACCGGGCAGTCTGTGGGTGCCCGAGGCTCCTGGCAGAGCTCGTTAGCGCGGCTTAATGACTCAGCAGCCCTTTTTGAGGAAAAGGTGACAATTTCCAGGTGCCACTGAATCCTCAGAGGGCCCCGTGCCACCACCACCACCTGCGGGCTGAGCAGCTCCAGCCTGGGTTCCCCCTGGCCGGGGGAAGGTGACTGTCCCTTGGGGGGGCTGAGCACACCCTGGGGCTCAGCACGCTTGAGGGACACCCAAAGGAGGGGCAGAAATTGTGGGGAGAAGCCCCCCTGGGTCCCTTCCCATACCCTCGGTCTGCCGTGGTGTCCCCTCTCCTCTACCAGCCCTGCAGCCCCCGTGGTGGCTGCAGGTGACACAGGAGGGACAAGGTCACCTTGGAGGGTGGCACCGCTCTGCTCTCCCTCGCAGCGACGCCGGCATCCCCATGGGCTCCCCCCGCTGCACAGGGGCTGATGGGGACCCCACAGCCCCAACCCCATCCATTTGGGGACAAAAGCGGGGGATTTGTGGCCGTTTCTTTGGTGCCGGGCACCGAGCGGGCTCCGTGCTCCCCCTCCCTCAGCTCCGTGCTGCAGCAGCAGGCTAAAAATACAGCAGCGGCCGCCCGCGGCGCCGTGGGATCCACGGGGGGGGCTCGGGCACCTCGACCCCGCTTCCCCTTTGTCCTTGAGACGCCCCCTCTCTGCGTGCCAGACCCCATAAGCCGTCCCCAGCGGGGTGGTGTCCCCGTTGTCACGCCGCCTGCTACCCGAGGTGGATGCGGAGTTTGTTTTGGGGTCGGGGAGGGTGCCCGGGGGGTGCTGGGGGCTGGCTCTGCCCTGTTGTGGTGGGGGCCTTAAAGAAAGAAGCCCCCGGGGTAGGGTCCTTAAAGGCAGAACTGATCGACCCCAGGGAGGGGGAACGCTTAGGAGGCCGGTGTGGGGTCCCGGTGCGTGTGGGGCTTTTGGGGAGGTGGCTGTAGGGCAAGGTTCCCTTTGGCACAGCTTTGCCCAGCCTGGGAGGGGATTTGGGTGTCCCCACGGCACTGCCCCGGCCTGGGGGGGGCTTCTGGGGGCTCCCACCGAAGTTTTGGGGGGCTCTGCCGTTGAGGAGGGACAGGGGTCTCACCGCTGTCTCTCTTGCCCTAGTTCCCTTACGCCGCTCCGCCTCCCCAGGAACCCGTCAAGACCCTCAGGAGCCTGATCAACATCCGCAAGGACACCCTGCGCCTCGTCAAGTGAGTCGGGGGGGTGCTCCCCTCGGAGGGGGGGTGCTCCCGGCCCCGGTGTCCGCAGGGGGGGATGGAGCTGGCCCCGAGTGGGTGCCCCCTCCCCAAGTCCCGGCACGGGCGAGCTTCCCGCGCCAGCCCGCGCCTCTCGGGGCGAGGGGATTAAGCGGAGCTCAGCGCTGCCTTTGAAGCGGTTTTGCTTTTTCTTCCCCCAAAAAGGCTTGATCGGAGGGAGGCCGGGGATTGGGGCTGAGCAGGGGGGGGGTGCGGGTTGGGATTAGGGCTGGAAGCTGCCCGGCTCTCGGGCGGGCTGCGCGCTCCTGGCGTGCCTCAGCTTCCCCTGCTGGAGGGGGTGAGGCCCTGGGAGCCTTTTGGGGACGCAGAGGGGGTGGTGACCTCGGTGGCCACCCCGTGGCACCCCAACAGCCGGGGGAGCCATCCCCACAGGGTGCCCACACCCTCTGTGCCCCCCAGGTGCTCGGAGGAGGTGAAGACCCCAGGGGAAGAAGTGAGCAAAGCCAAGGTGCACTACAACGTGGAGTTCACCTTCGACACGGACGCCCGCGTGGCCATCACCATCTACTACCAGGCGAGCGAGGAGTTTCACAACGGGGTGGCGAGGTGAGGAGCCCAGCCTGGCGTTGTGTCCCCCCCGCGGAGTTATTTTAGCCCCCTTTTAGGACTTTTTGCCCCAGCCCTGAGATGCATCCCCTAAGGGAAGCGGAGCGCCGGCTCCTCCTGCCCCCCTACTGACCCTGCCCTCTGCCCGAGGGACAGCTACGTCCCCAGGGACAGCAGCCTGCAGTCGGAGACCGTGCACTACAAGCGGGGCGTGTGCCAGCAGTTCTGCGTGCCCTCCCACACCGTCGACCCCTCCGAGTGGACCGAGGAGGAGGTGAGCAGCGCCCGACGGGTGCCGGACCATTGAGGGGATCCGAAACCGTTTGGGGAACGGCCCCAAAACGCTCCCAAAGCTGGCCGCGAGCACCCACGGGAGCTCGTCCCCTTTGGGGCGAGCAAACCCGGGGTGTTTGGGGGCTGCGGCTCAGCGGGTGGGAGACCAAAACCTGGCTCCTCCTGACCGAGCCTTTCCTCCCGGGGGGGCAGCTGGGCTTCGACCTGGACCGGGAGGTGTTCCCCATGGTGGTGCACGCGGTGGTGGATGAAGGCGATGGTGAGAGGGGGCCCCCCATTTATTTTCCCGGCTGCACAGGGCAGGGCAGAGCCCCCTGCTCCTCCCGGGGGACTCGTCCTCGGTCCCTGAGCCCCCCCTGCTTGGTGTTTTCTTGCAGAGCACGCCGGGCACAGCCACGTGCTGCTGGCCACCTTCGAGAAGGTGAGAACTGGGGCCCTCCTGTCCCCTCCTGTCCCCCTCTGGGTGCTGGAGGGAGCTTGGGGAGGCGCTGGGGCTGTTTTGGGGTGGTCCCGAGGCTCGAGGGCTCAGCCCCGGTGTTCACCCCCTTGTTTTCCCCTCCCCAGCACGCCGACGGCACCTTCTGCGTGAAGCCCCTCAAGCAGAAGCAAGTGGTGAGTGCGCCGCGTCCCCGGGGGGCAGCGGGGACCCCAGGGGACAGCGGGGACCCCGGGGGGCCACCTCCCCATCCTCCTGGCACCGTTGCAGGTGGACGGGGTGAGCTACCTGCTGCAGGAGATCTACGGCATCGAGAACAAGTACAACACGCAGGACTCCAAGGTAGGCGCCCGATGGGTGCGTCCAAAATCTCCCTGGACCTGTCCCCGTCCCCCTCCGCTCCCCAAAGCCCCCGCTCGCGTCGTTCCCATGGGACAGGGGTCGCTTGGGGTGGGTGGAAGAGGGCTGGGGGACCAGAGGAGCTGCCGGAGGCTGGAAGCTGACGGCTTTGTCCCCTCGGAGGCTTTGTCCCCGTGTCCCCACCTTTCGTGGCGTGCAGGGAGAGGGCGGTGGGGCTCGTGCCGGGGATATGGGGCCGAGCGGCCGCGGTGTCACCTCCGGGCAGGTGGCCGAGGACGAGGTGAGCGATAACAGCGCCGAGTGCGTCGTCTGCCTGTCCGACGTCCGCGACACCCTCATCCTGCCCTGCCGCCACCTCTGCCTCTGCAACACGTGCGCCGACACCCTGCGCTACCAGGCCAACAACTGCCCCATCTGCAGGCTGCGTAAGGGGGGGGGGGCAGATCCCAAATCCCCCCCACCCTTTTGGGGTCCTTCAGCCCCGGGGAGAGCCTCGGCGATGCGCGAGGCTGGGTGCTGCGGGGGGTGACCCTGCTAAAAAAAAAAAAAAAAACGGGGTTTGGGGTTTTATTGGGGTGCGCCAGTTTCCAGCCCGCCCTTTCTCCTTGCCTTTTTTTTTTTTTTTTGCCCCCAGCTTTCCGAGCCTTGCTGCAAATCCGAGCCATGAGGAAGAAGCTGGGGCCCCTCTCGCCCACCAGCTTCAACCCCATCATCGCCTCGCAGACCTCCGACTCCGAGGAGCACTCGGTCAGCGCTCGGGGAATGGGGGGGGGGGGTTCGGGAGCCTCGTTGGGGTGGGTGGGGAAGGGCTGGGGACGGACACCCCTTGTGGGGTTTTTAAACTAAAAAAAAAAAATCACAAAAAGTTCAAGCTGGAAATTGGGGAGGGAAGGGAAAAAATTGGGAGGAAGCATTGCCCACGGTGCATCCAAATTTGGGGCTTTTGTGGGTGCGGAGGGTTTGTCCCAGCAAAAAATCGTGGAAAAGGGGGGCAAGGAAGGAGCACTGAGGGGGGGGGGTCCTCACCCCGTCTCCCCCTCCCCAGTCCTCGGAGAACATCCCCCCGGGCTATGAGGTGGTGTCGCTGCTGGAGGCCCTCAACGGGCCGCTGACGCCCTCGCCGGGCGCGGTGCGGCTGCGGGCGCTGGGGGACGCGGCCCCCCCCGGCACGGGGCCGCTGCCCCCCTACGGCAGCGAGGGGCGCCTGCCCCCCCTGCGCGCCCTCTCGCCCCTCGAGCGCCTGTCGGACTGCACCCCATCGGGGCTCAAGCTGAAGAAAAGCGTCTCCAAGTGAGTGCCCGTCCCCAAAACGGCACCGGGTGGGGGTCCCCGGGGTGGGGGTCGCAGGTTCCTGAATCCCTCCCCCCCCCCCCGCCCTAAATCCCCGCAGGTCGGGCTCGCAGAACTCCTCCGTGCTGCCCGAGGAGGAGGAGGAGAAGTCGTGCACCGAGTCGGAGCTGAGGGGCACCAGGAGGAAATCTCCTGCCCGGCTGGAGGAGGTGAGGGCTTTGCCGTGGCTGCGGTGAGCCGGTGAGGATGTTCTGGGGGGGGGACACGGGTTTTTTGGGGGTCTCAAGCAGCCTCTCAGGGAATGCAGGGTCTGGATGGGGACTTGTGGATGGGGACTTCCCCTCCTGGCCGTGCTGTGGATGAAGACCCAGGGGATCTGGATCCACGCCGGGTGCTGCCCCAAGGGCCAAGAGGCCCCAGCCCTGCCCCAAACGCCCCCATCCCGCCCTCCCCACCAGGGCTTTTCCCTCCAGCCCCCCCCTCCCTTCTCCCAGGAGTGCGGCGTCACCCCGGAGAGCGAGAACCTCACCCTGTCCTCGTCGGGTGCCATCGACCAGTCCTCGTGCACCGGCACCCCGCTGTCCTCCACCATCTCCTCTCCAGAAGGTGCGGCCGCCGGAGACCCCCCCGCCCCCCATTTGCAATTCCCAGCTCCTTGCCCTCCACCCTGCTCCTCCTCGTTAGCCCTGCCGCTAATTACCCCCCGCCGCGCTCCCCGCAGAGCCCGTCAGCAGCAGCCTGGCCCAGTCCGTCATGTCCATGGCGTCCTCGCAGAGCCAGCACTCGCAGCTCAGCACCGACACCGTCTCCTCCATGTCCGGCTCCTACGTGGCCCCCGGCACGGAGGAGGAAGGGGACACGCTGCCCTCGCCCGCCGCCGCCACCGCCTCCGACGGAGAGGTAGGGGGCCGGCAGCTCCCCGAGACGGGATGGGAGGGGACCCCTCCAAACCCATCACCGCCACGCTTTGCTGGGGGTTTTTAATCATTTTTTTTCCCCTCTTTTTTCTTTTTTTTGCCTTTTTTTTTTTTGCAGTCGACGCCTGTGGAGTCCCTGGATATAAACTTCGTCAGCATCTCGGCCGAGGAGCACGACGCCGAGGTACCGTGTGGCACGGGGGAGGCGGCGCCCCCAGCGCCGTGGGGGACCCCGGTTGCGCCCAGTTTTGGGCTGCGCATCCCCGGCGTGCTGAGGGCTCTTCCCCGGGGCCACGCGGGGCAGCGGGGCCGTTCCCCGCAGCAGTTGGAGGTGCCACAGCTGGGCTCATCCTCCCCAAAACCCCGGGGCCGGGGGGACGTTGCCCAAAAGGGCCGTGGGCACGTGCAGGGCTCAGCGCTGCCTCTCTGTGCCGCAGGGCAACGCCGTGCTGGAGGATGAGGACGCGTCGCCCACGCAGGATGATGGTAAAAGGCCCGGATTGATGCTGTCCTGTGTCCCCCCCCCCTTTTGGTTCGGTGTCACCGGGGGTGGCCGATGCCCTGCTGTCCCCTGGCTGCCCCCGGGGAAAGCGCCGGGGGTCTCGGCGGCACCGGGGCTGGGGATGAATCCGTCATGGGTTGGACACCGGGGGGACGGGGACAGCCAGGTGGCTGTGGGGACACTGGGGCACGCAGCAGGTGATGAGCGGTGCTGGGGGTCTGAGTCCCTGCTGGGGAGTAGGAGGCAGGGTGCTGCACGGGGGGGTCCCCAGGGGGCTCCCCGGGGCGATGCTCTGCTGCTGGCCGTGTCCTGCTGCCTCACCACGGGACACAGCCGGAGCCATTTCCACGGGGATGAGTGGGAAAGAGGCTCCACAGTGGGTTTTTTGCATTGTTTCCTCCCCCCTCCGCCAAAAAGGCCTCTTTACATCTCTGCAAACCTCTCCTTGCGCTCTCCCCACGTTGGTTTCCGTGGGGAGGGGGTGTGAGGCTGTTCCCCTTGGGCTGTTTCCCTCTTTCTCTGTTTTTTCCCCTGTCCCTGGTGTGCTTTCTCAAGCCGCCACGTGCGCACTGAGCGCTCCCCCTGCCTCCTGCCATGCACTCAGATAGCCGAGGAGAGGGGCTGCCACCCCCGTGCCGCCAGCTGCCGGGCGGCTTGGGTTTCTTTGGGGACAGGGAGGCCCCCGGTGCGTCACCTCCCGTGCTCGCAAGTCTCTAAATAATAAAAAAGCCCCGAGCCTCTCCCCTCTCTGTCCGACCCGGACAGTCAGCCCAGCTGGAGAGCAGGAGCCAGGCTCGGCACCGTTCCCCTGCGCCGGGTTTTCGTCGCCAAAAAGAGCACAGGGCGCTGCCAGCCCCGTGGGGAGCCTCCTGCTCGTGGTGAGGAGCGAGCGGGGGCCGTTCCTAGCATCCCCTGGCCCCCCCCGAAACCAGGAGCACCCTTCCTTCATGGGGAGCTCGGGTCCTGCTGGCTCAAACCCCGCGAAATGAGGTGGTGCGTGTGTGTGGGGTCACCCCTCTCAACCCCCCCCCCAAAAAAAAAACACAACACACACCACCAAACGAACCCTCCACCCCCGTGCAAAGCTTGGCTACGGCTTCTGCCGCCCCACGTGCCCGTCGCTGCCTCCTCCCGGCATCCCCCCACCCGCGCTGCTGGTGCCCGAGGGAGGTGCCCCCGAGGACCCCCCCCCCGGCACAAGGGGGAAAGGAGCAGCTCGGACCGTGCCCCCCCCCCCCCTTGCGCCCAGCCCAGGCGTTATTGTCCGCTCGCGGCCCTCTCCGCTCTTTTCCTGGTTTGCAAGCGAGATTTTTAACTTTTTTTTTTTTTATTTTTAAAGGGGGTGGGGAGAGGAAAACCCCCCCGAGCCCCCCCCCTCCCGAGGCTGCACGCCCCCCTGGCTAACTGCTTTAAACTCCCTTCCAGGCCGGAGGACGGGCGCGTTCCTCGGTCTGAGGTGTGACAATAACAATGACGTGGGCACCGCCCGGGTGAAAGCGCTGGACAATAAGCTGTGCTCTGAGGCCCGCTTACCTGGTGAGTGGCCGCCTGCTGAACATGAACTCGGGGCTGGGGGGGGGTGCTGCCACTCCTCCCCGCATCGCCCCTGCCCCTTCAGGTCCCCCCCTTTTCCCCTTTTCCCCCTCCCCATCCTCATCCCTCTCCATCCCCAGCCCTGCACCACGTCCTCCCCACCCGTCCTGCCGTGCACCGGGCACATGCCCCCCCAACCCCCCCAGCCCTATATCCAGGAGTCCTCCTGGTGTATCTGGTAGCCCCTGGTGTATTTGGTGATATTTTGGGTCAGGACGGGAGCCAGAGATGCAGCCTTGGCCCTGTAGGGTCAGACACCAGGCGGGAGCTGCCTGCCTCCCCCTCCTCTTCCTCCAGACGAGGATCTCGGGGTCCCGCTGCCCCCAAATTCTCCTCCCTCTCTTCCCACCCTTTCTCCCCGCTCCCTCTGCCTTTCTTCTGTTTCCTCCCCCCCCCTCTCTCCATCCTTTTTTTTTCTTTTCCTCCTCTTCCTCCCGTCCCGAGGCCCCTCCATCCACCTGGAAGTTCATGTTCACTCCGTGCCAACACGGTTTTCCCAGCCCCTGCTTGTGCCCCCCTCCCTGCCCGGAGCTGCGGAGAGGTGACAAATGTATTGGTGACAGCGAGGTGGGTTGGGGTGAGGGCAGGGGACCTGCATCCTCACCATCAGCCCCAGGGGGGACAAAAACGGGGGCAAAAAAAAGCCAAAAGGAGCCCTCTGTGCACCCAGAGCTCTCGCTCAGCTCTTTGTCAATACATTTGTGGACGAGCTGAAAGCAACTCCCCCCCCCTCCAGCCTTTCCCCTTTGGCACAAGCTGCAGTGGGCGCTTGGAGAGCTGGGCTGGGGGCTGAAAGCACCCGGACCCCCCCCTCCGGGTTCCTTTCTCCCCATCTTTCCCCTCTGGGCAAGCTTCGCCCCCCCCGGCTGCCCTGTTCCCGGTGGTTTTCTGCTCTGGGGAACCACGGCGAGGCTGCGGCGGAGGAACAGGAGCCTGCCCCAGCTCCCCGACCCCCTCCGGCACCAGCCAGGGGCTGGCAGCGAAGGATGCGGCCTCCATCCTTTGCCCCCCCTGCATTTATCCGTGTGCCCGGCGGCTGCGCTGCTTGCCACCCCCCCCGGGAAAATTGGGGAGGGGGCTGTGGGTGCCTGGCCTGCAGGGGGGGAAAGCACGGCTGGAGGGGCGCGGGGGCTCTGCGCTGGAAGGGTCGGAGAGGTGCGAGGAGCTCCCAGCCACAATTTAAGGTTCTTTTTGGTGGTGCTGGGCTGCGATCCACGGGGCTGCACCGGTGCCGGGGGGGTGGAGGAGGTGGAAAGGTGGAAATTTGCAGCGGGGAGCTGGGGCCGGAGCTTCACACCCGGCTCTTACAGGTTCAGATGTGACCACAGCCATGAGGCAGGCACAAACAGCGTGGGTCTCCACTTTGGGGCCACGTGCTGGTGTCCTGAATGCTTAACATCACCTCAAGCAGTTTTTTTTTTTAAATATTCCTCCCCTGGTTCCTCCCGAGGGGACGTTTAGCCGTGGTTAGACCCACGGGCTGGTTTTTGCTCCCTCTGTAGCGAGGGAAGGCACAGGACGTGCTTTGTCAGCGTGGAGATGTCTGCGCAGCCCCAGCAGTGCTCTGAAAGCTCTGCAGATTTCAATCCAGGGGGAAAATGGTTGGGGAGGGGCTGACAGACCCCATCCTGGGGATTTAGGGCACAGGGCTTTGGGGAAACCCCCAGACCCATCCTCAGGTGGGTTCCCAGAGCCCCGGGGGTGCGCAGGGGGCCGAGCAGCCTCTGGTCACTGCCTCTCCGAGGGGCTGGAAGGGGGCAGGCACGTGCTGGAGATACCAGCAGCAAGGTGGGGAGCCTGCGGAGACAGCCCCGCCGCCCCGAGAAGAGCCGAAATCCCCCAGGAGCAGTTGTTGGTGTGGATTATCCGGGCTGTGAGCTGGGCGAGCCGTGCGGCTTCCACCTCGAGGCTGTTTGCAGGACGGGGGGAGCCCAGCCCGGCCCTGCCTCCCCCAGGGAAGGAGCTGTGTGTGTGTGCGTGCACGTGGCCGTGTCCCCACGTCCTGCCCCGAGCCTCGGGAGCCTTTCCAGGACACCCTGGCTGTGCGTAAAGGCCCCGTGGCACTGGAGCGACGTAGGCAATGCCGAGCTCTAAATGTGATGTGTGTGTGTGGGGGGGGGTCCTGTTTAATTCCCCAGCCCCTCTGGGACCCGCACACTTCACTTGCCTCCCTCTCCAGCCTGAGCTCGCTGTGAGAAGCCCCTCGAAGTGACAGCTGTCCCCTTCCATACATCACGCAGCGAGCTTTTCCTTGCTCCCTCTGAAAAAAAAAAAAAAAAAACAAAAAACCTCAGCGCTTGCCCTCAGCCCCCGAGGTGCCCCCGTGCAGCCCCCAGGGCTCAGAGCTGCCCCGGGCACGGGGCTGAACCTCACCGGGGGGGAGCACGTCGGGATGTTTTGGGGGCTCAGCCCCTCCCAGCACCGTGCGAGGACCGTGGATAACCCCCGGGGCTCACCACCTGCCTTCTGCTCTCTCCCCGCCACGCAGCCGCGGTGCCGGACTCCTGCCCCATAGACATTGACGAATAGGTAGGAGCCCCGCAGAGCCCGCGCTCCCCAATTTCTGGTGCCCCCCCCCAAGCGGTCCTGGGTGAGGTCCCCGAGCGCCTACAGGGCCGCAGGGGGTCTGCTTTGGGTCCCCTCCCCGTGCATGGTGGGGGCAGAGGTGACCCCCTTTGGTTTGGGCTGGTAAAACCCCCTCTCCCGAGCCATTTCCCACGGGGGGGACGCGACCTGGGTGTGCAGCACGCGGGGTGGGGGCTGTGAGCACTTCTCCCTCCTCTTGGGGAGGGCGCAGAGCCCAGCACCCCGGCCCCATCCTGCACACAGCACCGGGGACCCCACTCCCAGCCCCAGCGGGCTGAGGCCGGAGCAGTTTGTGTCGCCCAACAGCCCTCAAATAACAGGTAAAATGCTCAAGTTTGGGGTGACCTGGTGGTGCTGGAAGGGATCCCACTGCCAGAGGTGATATTTTGGCAGCGGAGCAGAGATTTGGGGTTTCCCAGCTCAGCTGCCCAAATGGGCAGCCCCACACCCCCAGCACGGAGAGCCCCTGATCCCCTGGGGGTGTTTGGGTACAGCTCCGTGTGCTTGACCCCAAACCCCCCTCCCGCAGCCCCTAACCCCCTGTTTTTCTCCCTCAGGCCCGGAGGCAGCCAACACCAACGTGCGGCAGCCGTGGCAGCGCTGCCCGTGCCAGGGCTCAGCCCGGGGGGGGCACGCACCCCCCCACCACACGCAGAGGGACCCGGGCACCACCACCTCCACCCCTGGGCTGTAGCGGAACCGATTATTTTGGAAAGAAAAGATGAAAACCTCGTATTCCCCTCCCTGTCCCGCTGGAAGGACGGGGTGGCCGCAGCTGGGAGCGCAGAGGAGGGGGGGGCAAGAGCTGTGTCACCTCGCAGCCCCCCCCATCAGCACCTTGCTGTCCAGGTCCCCCTCCTGCCCCACATGTGGGGATGGGGTCACCCTAAAAAGAGGGTCCTGGGGCACGGCCACAGGGGGACGATGGCAGGAGGGTGCCCACAGGATAAGGACAAGCGGCGGCAGTGACATCCTCAGTGCACGAGCCGGTGACCTCCGTGGGGGGCTGGCCCCCCCCTGGTTTGGTGGCCCGTCCCCGTGCTGTGGGACGTCCCCACCGGTGCACTGGCGGTGATGGCACTGCCCCTCCCCGGCCCCCCGCACCCCCTTTTCTCCTCCCGGGCAGCATGCGAGCTCCAGGAGGTGGCTTGTCCCCAGGGCTGGAGGGGGGGTGGCAGGGACCCGGTCCCCATTGTCACCAGCGCCCCGGGGCACCCCCAGTTTCCCCTCACCGTCTTCCGCCCCGCTGCGAGCTCGGGGCTCGGGGCTGTGCCCTCTGTCTGGAACAAGTGCCAAAAGTGTCACCCCTGCCACCCCCTCCCGCTCTGCGTGTCCCTCACACTCGGTAGCAGGGGCTGGACGAGGCTGGGGGAGCTGCCCCCCATCCCTCCATCCCCATCCCTCTGTCCCCATCCCTCCGCCACTGGGCTGGCAGCGTTAGTGGGGTTTGCTCAGGGGGACGGGCGCTCAGGGACCCGTGGGGCAGGGCTGCAGCCCCAGACCTCATGGGGCCGCTGGCAGAGGCCAGGCTCCGCGCTGAGGAGCACCAGGGTCCATCAAAACCCCCCTCGGGGACCAGCACCCCACAACGCAGGGAGCTTTGCCCCTCTCCTTTCAGGAGGAAACCGCACTTCAGAGCTACGTTAGGGCAAAAAGGTGGGTTCTGGAAGGGAAAAAAAAAAGCCCTTTAGGGGCGTTCCTGCCCCCTGGCTGCCCATATGCTTAGGGAAAATGAGGGAGATGCTCTGGGGTGTCCCCCTTTCCTCGCAGGGCAGCCCCCCCCGTTCCAGCCATGCACCCGTCAGGGCTTGAAGGAAGGAAACCAGACTGCTGCTTACGGCTCTGCTTCGAGCATGTTTCGGGTTTTCGGAGTATGTTTAATAAAGGGAATCTTACGTCGACAAGGCGTCCCGAATCGCTTTGGGGCTGCGGGGCGAGCACAGTCTGGGTGCTTGGGGCTCAGTGGGGGCAAGCCCTTCTCCATCACCCCGGTACCACCCCGCAATCAGCCCAGCTGCTTCAAATGTCCCTACAAATGTCCTCAGCAACCCCCCGACCCCAATTTCCTGACCCCCTCCAAGCTCTGCCAGCCTGGCTGGGCTGGAGAAGGCACAAAACACAAACCCCATAGGGGAAGAGACGGGGCTGGTGGCTTTGGGGTGGGCGAGGGCAAGGCCAGAGGGACCCTTCCTGGAGAGGAAGGGGGAGATGGGGGCACCGAGAGCAGGGTGAGGGGTCCCGCCAGGGGATGGGATAGGAGAATCCAGCCCTAAAATGCTTCCCCATGGGACCGCTCAGGAAACCCCACAGTGGGCTAAGGGCCGGCTGTCCCCCACTCTTGCTGCCTTAGGAGGGTTTTTTTGCAGGGGAAGGTCCCGCTGCGGAGAGAGCTGCTGTAAAAGGGTAGAAACCAGCTGGATTTGGGGCTCTTTCTGGGATTGGGCTGTAAAAAAATGGCAATGAACCCTTCCAGGCGGGCAGCCCCTTCCCCTGTGGGGCAGGGTAACGCATGGGGCTTAATCCTCCCGCAACCGGTCCTGTGCTAAAGGACAGCCTTTGGGGTGCTGTGGGGGGTCAGGGGCACCTGTAGGGTGTTAATCACGTTAATTAATTAAGGGCAGAGCCCATCCTGTAAGGGGGAATCTGGCAGCCCCCCGTTCCCCTAAAGCTTGTTCTTAGGGCACGGGCGAGGAGGAAAGCGCTGGGTTTACTCTCTCTGGGGACACAGACAGGAAGGAAAGGGCTGGGTTCGCCCCACACAGACCCCGCAGAGGGCTGGGGCGCGGGGTTGAGGTTTTGGGGTGCTTGTGGTGCTTTTTGGGACCATATTTGACTGTTTGGGACCCTATTTGACTGTTTGGGACCCCATTTGGCTGTTTGGGGCCCCATTTGCCCGTGCGAGGCCCCATTCGGGCCCAAAGCCGTGCCCCGCACCCCCCCCTTTGTGGGGGCTCACCCCCAGACCCCAAAACCCCTGGATTTCAGCCCAAACCCCTCAGGGCCGCCCCCTCCCCCTCAGGGCCGCAGGCTCCCCCCCTTCCATCTCCATGGCAACGCGAGAGCCAATGGCGAGGCTCGAAGCTGTTTACGGGGCGGGGCGTCGCCATGGCAACGCGCGAAGCCTCTCGGAGCCGCTACTTAATGGCCGCCCCGCGGCCGCCGGCAAATCACGGCGGGCAGCGCCCGGGGCGTCATTTACCCAAAAACGGGGGAAATTAAACCAAAATTAACCCCCGCCGCCACCCGCACGCCCCTTCTCCGGCTGCCCGCAAGTCCGGGGGTGCTTGGTTGGTTTCTTTTTGGCACCTCTTTTTTTTTTTAAGTATTTTTTTCCTATTTTAAAAATATTTTTAAATATTTTTATACATTTTTTTGATTTTTAAGTTTTTTTTCTTTAAATTCCAGAAGCTTCCTGCGCGCTCCCGTCAAGTTTGGGAGCGGGGGGACGTCGCTGGGACGGGGTAAGGCGGTATTTTGGGGTGGGCGCGGGATGGTCCCGAGGGGTGGCAGCGCCCAGGGGATCCCATAACTGCGGCCTTTGGGGACGGCTCATTTTGGGGTGGGACGTTTATTTCCCATTATTATTCCCCCTCATCCTCCCCGAAGTGAAGGGCTTTGGGATTTCCCCTCCCAGAGTTTGCAGGGCCAGGCCGCGGGACACGGGGAGGGGGCATCCCAAAGGGCTCTCCCTGCCCTGAGCCCCTTTTTTGGGGGGGATAATCCTGGTTTTGGGGAGCGGGATGGGGTTTTTGGGTCCCCCCCAGCTGTTACAGCCGCTCCGTTTGAACGGTGGAACTCGGAACCCGCAGCTCCAACCCCACGGGTGCCGTCCCCACAGGGCTCGGGGGCTCTCCGGCGGCCCTACAGCCGGGCTGGGGGGCTGGACACCGACCCCACAACGATCACCCCAGCCTGACCCCCCCCCTGCTGGCCCTAAGGGTGTTTTTGGGGTGGGTTCGTGTTCCCTGCAGGAGATTTTAGGGGTGTGAGGTGGAGGGAACAGCAAACTGCCGAGGGAAGTCGGTAGCAGGGGGGAGCTTGAAGGGGGCTTAGTGGCACTTAGGGTGCTGAGGTTTTAGGTTTTGGTCCCATTAGGGCAAAGTGGGACAAAAAGGGGACAAAAGGGGTGGGTGAGCCCTTGGGGAGAATCATCCCTGTCCCTTGGGGGGAAGCTTCCTCATTTTGTGGGACTGCAAAGCTGGGTTGTGTTTGGTCATGGGGATTTTTTGGTTGTTTTTTTGGGGGTTTGTTTCCTTATTTTCCCATTTTCTCCCGGCCTGGTGGGCATCACCAGCACACGGGGTCTGAGAGCTGGCAGGGTGCAACCCTTTAACGGAATTCCCCCAAAATTCAGGGCTCCCCTAACCCCCAGCAGGGAGGGAGGCATCACGGTGGCGGCGGTGGCTCCACCACGCGTCCCCCCCCCGGGTGGCCGGCTATCACCCTCGGGGCTTGACCCCCTCCCCGTTCCCTTTATAGGATCGGCCCCGTCCCTTCCCTCCAGCCGCTCCCCGTGGATGCTGGAGCTGCCGGGGCGCCCGGCCATGGCTGAGGGGTGGCTGAGCCTGCGGGCGGCCGAGACCCGAGGCCAGGAAGGCGGCGGCGGCGGCATGGGCGACTCGAGCAACCTGGACGACAGCCTGACCAGCCTGCAGTGGCTGCAGGAATTCTCCATCATCAACGCCAACGTGGGCAAGTCGTCCTCCTGCCCCAGCGGCCCCGACCCTCACGATTACCACCGCCTCCCCGCTTTCGCCGCCCCCTGCTCGCCCCTGGCTGCCGACCCGGCTTGTATGGGGATGCCCCACACCCCCGGGAAGCCCACCTCGTCCTCCACCTCGCGGACGGCCCCCCCGGTTGGGGGCATGCAGCCCCCCGCCGAGGACATCGACTACAAGAGCAACCCCCACGTCAAGCCGCCCTACTCCTACGCCACCCTCATCTGCATGGCCATGGAGGCCAGCAAGAAGACCAAAATCACCCTCTCGGCCATCTACAAGTGGATTACCGATAATTTCTGCTATTTCCGACACGCCGACCCCACCTGGCAGGTGGGTGCCTCGTGGGGGGGGCCTGCAGACCCCATTTGGGGGGTGCTGGGTGTGTGGGGTGGAGGCGCTGGGGATAATCCTCGGTGTAAAGGGGAGCTTGCTCCTGGGGAGGTTGTGCTTAGCTCGGGTTTCCCCGGGGATGGAGACACCCCAAATTCCAGCCCCGTGCTTGGAGAGGGAGGAAGGATGGAGAGAAGGAGCCTCGGGCTCGGGCACGCAGGGATGATGCAGCCACGAGGGCGGCAGAGGGAAGGAGCCATTACGGGGCAGAGCCCAGGGCCATTTTAGGATCGGGGAGGCGCGTGCGAGGCGTCTGCCCTCAGCTCCACCTTTCGGGGGCCCTGGTGGCTCCCCTCGGGGCTTGGCACGTGGGAAATTGCTGAATCGAGCGTCCCCGTCCCCGAGGAGAGGGATGGAGGTGCTGCTTGCTGGGCAAATCCCTCGCTGGGGAGGCTTAGAGGAGAAACGCCGCCGCGGGTGTTGGAGGCCCCATCGCTGTGCTGAGCTGGGGAGGCCTCAGGGGGAGGCTGCTGTCCCCCAGCTTGCACAAACCCGGCCCCAGGGGTAGGGGACAGCCCGAAGCCAGGGGCTTTTCCCTGCTCGGTGCCCTCTCTCCCCAGGCGAGGTCTCCACGAGGTTTTTAGGATGCAGCGGGGCGGCTCGCCCCTCTCCTCGGGTCATTCCCAGCCGCAACCCACAGCACAACGCCCGTCACAGCCTCCTCAGGCAGGAGGCTCTCCAGAATCCCCAAAACCCATCCCAAAGAAGGGAGCCCCCATCCTTCTTTGGGGCCGCGTGGGACCTGCATCCTCCCTTAGGATCTGGACCCCCTGGGTTGCACAGCAGAAGCTCCCTGATGGCATTGCAGGGGTCGGGGCACAGCCACGGGGTGCACGGGGACCCCTCGTCCCCACGCTGTCCTCAGGGGGACCCCAGGGACGGGGGGCACAGGGTTCCAGCAACCGGGAGCCCTCAGGGACGGCCGCTTTACTGGTGGGTCTGGGAGCCTTTTGGGGGGAGGAGTGGTGTGCCAGCATGTTGGCTTTCTCCTGTGAACTCACGGCCGGCTAATCACCGTGTTTTTAATTAAATGTGTTTATTAAAAAAAGAAAAAAAAGCAGGGTTTTCAATCCCTCTCTGCAGACATGCAGGGGGCTCACGGGATTGTTGCGGGGAGGAATGATAAATATGTTAACTGGCTGGGGAATAACGGAGGGCAGCCCAGGCTGAATGAAATTTGGGGAGGGGAGGGGAGACAGCAGAGAATTCAGCTTGCAAGGCTCTGACCCTTGTAAAATTTCATTAAACTGTAAACTTGGAATCGCCGCAGCCTGCAACGTTCGCAGGGATGTCTGCGGTTCCTGCTTCTTCTTTCCTTTTTTTTTTTTTTTTTTTTTTCCCCCTTTCTTTTTTTTTTTCCTTCCTTTTTTCTCTCCGAGGCTGTGTTCTCATCCACTATCCCAATTCCCGTATGTGAAGACAGCCTGGAAAGGTCATGCCACCCGTACTCCGGGGGGAGATGGATCTATTCCTGTGGGAGCTGAGTGCTTTGGAGAGGAGCCAACGCACCCGAGGAGCTTCAGCCCAGAGCAGGGTTTTGTTGTGTGTGTGTGCGTGTTTTTCAACAGCTCTGAGCATTCAAGCCTTGTTTTTTCCTACTCGGCACTACGGATTATGGATGAATAAGCATAAAGATATCCAGGCAACATTTAAAAAAAAAAAAAAAAAAAGAAAAAGAACCCAACCCTCTACCATATCCAATCTCTTAATACAGTCTTGGCTTTGTGGAGTCCGACGCTGTGTTATTTACCCAATAACTGAGTTTCCTTTCTGATTATTCACATCACTCTAGGCACATTCAGGGCTTCAGAACAGCTCGACGGGAGCAGAAACTCCTCTTTTTTGTCTTTTTTTTTTTTTTTTTCCTCCCTCCAGCTACTCTGAGCCGTGGCTGATGAAGATGTGGAGACTTCACACCAGGCTTCCTGGGCCAGGAGGGACCTCTGGGGGCAGATAGCCCGGGCGAGCTCCGGCTGTGCACGGGGCTGCAGTGGGATAGCCAAGGGCCCCTTTGGCTTCACCCAGCTCCTTTGTGTCAGCCTGGCCGCAGGGAGGCACGGTGGCTGGTTTGGGGAGAAATATTCCCCCCTTGCTGCTAGCAATCAGCTCGGGAGAACTGGGGGATGCGTGGAAGGATGGTGCTGTGCCCCACGGTGCTGCCATGCATCGCCTCTTGCAACGTGGCTGTGGCCATGGCGGTGTGAAGGCTTCCTCCTTATCTGCTGTGCAGGACCTGAGCTCCTGCAGCAGGTCTGGCTGGTTTCTCCCAGTGCTCTGCATCATCCAAAGCCCCATGGCCCAGGTGCACAGCCAAGGAGAGGTTCCCAAACGCTCCCCGTTGGTTGGCAAGTCCTAGCTCGAACCCTTAACTCCAGCTGCTTCTGGATGAGAGGCAGGAAAACTGCGCTGGTGGCCTGGGGCAGGGGAGTTTCTGCTGGGCACGTAGCCTGGGATGCTTTCACGTTGCCATTTCTGCCTTCTTTTCTCCCCAAAGCTGCCTGCCGCCGACGTGCCTTCCCACCCGGCTCCCCAGCGGGTAGGTGCTGCGGCAGGAGGCAGGCGCTCAACCCCGCTCTCTCTTCTCTTTTGGGTCTAGAACTCCATCCGGCACAACCTCTCCTTGAACAAGTGCTTCATCAAGGTGCCTCGGGAGAAGGACGAGCCGGGGAAAGGCGGCTTTTGGAAGATCGACCCCCAGTACGCCGACCGGCTGATGAACGGCGCCTTCAAGAAACGGAGGATGCCCCCGGTGCAGATCCACCCGGCCTTCACCGGCAGAGCCCAGCAAGAAGCGCGCTGCGGCGCCGGCCCCGTGGCTTCCACCTGGACCAACGGCAACGTCCTCAACGTCAACGTGGAGTCCCAGCAGCTGCTGAAGGAGTTCGAAGAAGTCACCGGCGACCAGAACTGGAACCCGGCGGACGGGAAGGCGGGCCACAAGCGCAAGCAGCCCCTGCCCAAGCGTACGGCCAAGTCGTCCCGGCTCTCCAACCCTGCCTTGCTCACCCAGGAGGAGCAGACCGAGCTGGGGTCGCTGAAGGGCGACTTTGACTGGGAGGCCATCTTCGACACCAACTTGAACGGAGACTTCTCCACTTTTGAGGACCTGGAGCTCACGCCTCCCATCAGCCCCATCAGGCGCGACGTGGACTTGACGGTGCAGGGGCGCCACCTCGACTGTCCCCAGGAGTGGTGCACCACCGCTGGGCACGAGCAGGTCCTCAGCGAATCCAGCCAGAACAACCTGGACTTTGACGAGACCTTCATGGCCACTTCTTTCCTGCAGCACCCCTGGGACGAAGGCAGGAACGATTACCTCTCCGGCTCGGTCGGCGTGGAGCAGTTGTTTGAGCTCAGCGACACCTCTTTGCCTGCAGACGTGAACGACTGGAGCAGTGTGGGATCCTTTTTATAAGCGGCCACCTGAAGGACTCAGCCAAGCCCACAGAGACCTTAGCAGGGTGCTCCCCCTGTGCTGCTGGAACTTGCAAGGGGGACAAGATTTTCGAGAGGCAGAGACATCCACAGCAACTTCTGTAGCTTCACCGTAGGGTTATTCGCAGCCAGGCCGGCGGGGGGTGGGTGGCAAGGAGGGGAAGCAGGGGGGGAATGACACAAGAAGGCAGAAATCGCTTGAAATACTTTTAAAGGACACACCAGAAGCCTGTGGTCCATGAGTTCGCTCAAGAAAGGGATATAGCAGTACTTATTTTTTTACTTTTTAAAGAAAGAAATGTGAATGACTTCTTTTTTCCGTGGAAATGGACATGGCACGCACTCCTCCTGGGCTAAAGGAGAGCACCTGCTAAACGGATCCGAGAGAGGAGATTCCTGGCGGCTTAGGAACTCGATAGACTACGTGCAATTTCCTCACCCCTTCTTCTCTCCGTTTGTCTCTTTCTTTCTGTCCAGGGTAGTTTGTAGGTGTAAGGTGATAATTAGCTAGCAGGCGAATAGAGGTCCCTGTTGGATTCTCCGAGTTCAACCTCCCTCCTGAATTGTGCCTAGGGAAAAAGAAAAGGTCTGTAAAGTCAGATGCAAATCAGCAAATCTGTCTCTGTAGATGTTTTTATATAATCTATTATATATTATATATTCAAAGAAACCTATATTTTTAGCATTAGAATGTCTTTTCAGAGGGGATAGGGGAAATGCAGTTTGGGGGTTGTTTTGTATTTTTGCTGAGTACAAGCTCGCGTTCGTCACTCTGCAAACCAAGACCGCAGCGTCCCGCATGTCTGCTTCGCACCGGGGAGGCTCCCTGCAGCAGCAATTTCGGTCAGGATCCAGGATTCGGCCACGGCAGGAGAGGAGCAGAGGGGACTGGGTCGCTCCCAGAAGTGACTTTTATATTTTTTACACCCAAAATCCTCACCGCTGTTGCCCAAGGGTCTAGACCAGAATAAACCTTCCCTGTGTTTCAGCATCACCGCTGTTCCCAGTGCCCGTGGAGGAGCTCCAGGCAAAGTTGAGACACGGGGGGAGCGGAGCCAAACTGTGCTGAAACTCGACTTGAAGCTCTCGGGAACTGGATTCTTCACCTTCCCTTCGCTGTAGGAGATTTGGGTGATGGTAGCTGCTAGGTAGGAGTAAGGAAAAGCTGTAGTGTTGGTGGTGTGTCTTTAGACTTGCTGAAAAATGGAAGATTGCAACCAAAAAAAAAAAAAAGAAAATCTTTAACAAAAGCACTTAGGACTTTCGATGTGAGCAACCTAACTTAGCGGGAATATAGCTGTAGCATAAGAGTCAATAAACCAGCCTTAAAAATAAAATTAAAAACACCCTTGGAGTAATTTGCACTCAAATTTTCGCACGCGGTGCCGCTTGAGGGGGCATCAGGCACCAAAGGTTGGAGCTGCAGTGATGGGAGCACCAGTCCTGCGTGGGACAGGCTGGTGGCACCCCTGGATGTGGACGGGGGGGGGACTGCTGGGGGTTTCACCTGGCAGATCCCCCCCAGGACCTGACCCAATCGCTCTGTGAGCCCAACAACTTCAGCTCATGGAAGCGGGGCTGGGGTTGGGGCCAGCAGCTGAAGCCCCCTGAGATACCACCAACCAGCCAGGGGTGGTGTCCCTGGGGTGGGGGGCAAGGGCTGTGTCTCAGAGGGGCTTTGGGGGCAGTGTAGATGCATATACCAGTACTGGTGCTAGTTGTTATTATTTTTTTTTTTTTAATGTTTTCCTGTTTT